>NC_044333.1:17560654-18869820 GCF_007399415.2 Gopherus evgoodei
AATGTTTATTTAGACAGATTATTTTTCCTCCATTTGTTCTTTGTCTGTGGGAGTTAAGAGCCTGAACCTGTGGAGTACTGAATGCCTTCAACTCCCATTGAAATCATGTGAAAGAGGCTATAATTAAAATCTAGGGGAGTTAAGGGTACACTACAGCTTTTAGGAGTAGGCCTTAAACAAGGAGCCCTGTATGAACCAACCAACCAAGCCATATTGGGCTGCTTGTGGCATCTCTCACACTGGGTACATTTCAATAATCAGATGTTTAAAACAAAAAGGTGATGACAAAATGTGTCTAGAATGAAAACAAATGGTTTATAACACTTGGGTATGACTCTGGAAACATTACTCTGAGCCATCTCTTAGTGACATGTCATATTTAGATCAAAAACTCAAACTGGCATTTCACATTTTTAAGCTTGGTGAAAATACGCCAGATTCTATTTCAAGTGAACGGCTGGCATTCAGAGAGCCACATTTAATAGGATTGAAAGAAAAGAATGTTACTTTTCATCACACAAGACAACAAAGAGAACCCAGGAAACGAAAATATTATTTCATTTGAACAAATTACTGTGAGACTCTCAGGGGCTCTTTCAGGGAGTAGATGAGGAAAAGCACTTAAATATCATTCCATCAAACTAAATTTTTAACTACAACTTTTTACAGATAAAATGTGTTGGGAAGATTCAAAAAGATTAGAGCTCACCTAAGAAATTGTATTCAAATTTGAACAGCTAATGGAAGCCTGCAAAAACTGTTAATGTCTATATCTTTCCTCTCAGGGACTTAGATTTCAGTGGTCTTATAAAAACACATTGAGCTGATTTCATTTCTGTGTCTCCACAGACTTTATTCTTGTAATTTCAGTAAGTGTTATAAATGTTATTTTAAGTATTATAATGCTAATCCCTACTGATAATAAGGTTCTGAAGCTCAGCTTCTATTACTAAGGTAATGTTTACCTCAGATAGCGTATAATTGTTTGCTTTTTTCACAGTAAATTCTCTGTTCTGAACTGCTTAATCAGCCATGGGAAAGATAGGAGACTTCCATACTGTTTAATGTTCTTGTGATTACATTAGAGTGCCAGGTAAACCCACATCAGTGGATCTTGGGGAACACAATTTTATTTTTGTCCATAGTTCTTAAGGCAAAGAATTTTGAGCAGTGGTCCTTGTAATAACATGAATCATTTATTAATATAAATGTCACGGATATGGCATAAATCTTCCCTGCTTTTGAACTCTCAGGACATTTCTACATTGGATGAGTCAGAATCAGCAAGGACTTCTTAGTACCTGGCTGTAGTTCGCATAACGTACTGTATTCCAGTCACAGTGTGAGTATTCCCTACTCTCACCAAGGAGAGATCAGGGTATACTCTCCATATGAGCTTTCTGCTGCATCATATCATCCTAAACAATATTTTATTACGCTTTATGAAAGTTAAACTTCTCTTCCTTCTACTGCTGTACAGAGGGCTCAAGTTATTGTTGGTTTAGGGATTGAAATTTTATTCTATTTTATGTGCCAGAAGCTAAATGCATTCACAAATTAAGTTATGGAGAAAGTGTTTTCATTCATGTTAGTAAAGAATTTATGTTTGCTAATGTGCCCATTTGTAACTTTATTTCATGTACTAATGATGGATATGAAAGTACATTCAGAACAGACATTCTTACCATTCCACGGCATCAGAGACCTTTATGATTGATGAAAGACGTAGGATTGGTAATTCTAGATATTAATGTGATGGGGACTATGGAAAATAACTAAGAGGAAGCTTCTTCTGTAAAAGCACAGGCCCTACATTAAGGAGGAACAAGTGTGGTATTCGCTCAACCTATTCAAATAGAGAGAGATCTGTAGTTTTGGAGATTCAGCCGTGCGTGAGCTCTGTATCTGCGAACACCTGTAAATTCCTGGGTGGCCATGGATTTATTATAGCACTAATTCCTATGTAGTCTTGCCTCAAGCTGAGCCCCAAACCCTGAATCTCTCCTCCCAAAGTTGGGGAAGTTTGATCCTAAATCCAAACTCTGCAGCTTGGGGCCATCTCTAGTTTTGGAATGCATAAATCACAGATTTCTCATTGTCCAACCAGTGTTTTCACTTCCTCAACATGACATAATTCTGAAGCACTCTTATAAATGAACTGAAGTGCCTTAGCGTGATATAAAACCATAACAGCTATTTACACCACATCATTAGTGGAAAATGTGTAGGTTCACAAGGCCTGATTTTTAAACTATAGTGGCAAATAGCTGCTGGCACAATTGACTGACAGATAATGAAGATGGATATCTCCCTACTCAGGCCAAACAATCATTGACGTCAGTGGGAGTTTTGCCTGAGTAATTAGTTCAAGATCTAACTTGTAGATGAACTGATGAGACATTGAAGGCTAAAATGTAATCCTTGCAGTAAGGGCAGCCTTAGGGTATCTGAACATCATCTCTTCAGGATGTGGTAGCCTAAATTGATCCCCTTTTGTTTGTGGTCCTCATGGCCTTGATTTTCAGATAAAAATTGTGTACTACAGCCTGTTTGCTGCAAGTCAGGGTTTTGCTCATGCATATGTGTGTACAGTTTGAACTCAGGCCCTTGCCATTACTCTCACCACTCACTAGAAGTAATGAGAAGTTATTCGGACCTGCTGTGCCCCAATAGCATGTATAGTTCAGTCTAGTTTCACGGTTTGATTCTACACTGAATAACTAGCCCACTCTGAGAGCATTTCATTTCACCAACATGTCTCCTAGATGCAGGAAGGGATTTCTTTTTTGTGGAGTAGTCAGACAACTTGTGTGCTTACTGAACACAGAAGGCTGGAGCGTGCCTTTTAGGTACAGACAAGAATAAAGGGAGATAAGAAGGTCACCATTCCTCAGAGACCTCAGGAAGGCAGAATTCTTCTCCTGTGCACTGGGAGAGCACATTTGTCGCTACATCCTTTTACTGGGTGCATCATGTTCCCCATGCTGTGCCAGCATTGCTCCATGGGCCAGTGTGAAAGGCGGTGAGCTCCCATCACCCTTCGGAGCACTCTATGCGAGCCGGGGAGTGTTTAGGGAGCAGTGCTTGCACTTCCCTGAGATCATGGATTGGAATTGTGCCTGGCCCTTACGCAGACTACACAACAGAAGTAAAGGAGACATACTTCCCCCTCAAACCCACTTCCTCAAGCCCTGGCTCTTCTTTCCCCCCCCCCCCGCCCCCAGGGCACTTGAATAAAGGCAGGATGCAGTCTGGCCCTCAGTGTGATTATTACTAACAAGTGCACAGAAAGACAAATCTCTTGTTTTTGTTAAGAGCAGATTCATGTTTTAATGATAAATGGTTTATTTTGATGAGTTTTGCACTGAAGTATATCTTACTCCTGGAAAGGAGAGTGAATGACCCTAAAAATTTTGCTCCTCAGTGAACAAAAGGTCCGTGATTTTATTTTTCTTAGAGTGATCTCTATAAAGGGTCATTTTAAGGATGCACAAAGCACACTTACAGAAGACAGAAGCAGGATTTTTTCCCCTCCAATAAAATATTCAGTGAGCGCTCTTTGTCTCTCCCTCAGAACATTGCAGGATCTTGGAGCAGTAAGTGAGGCACAGACGCCAAACTGGGGTGGTGGGGTGGGAGAAACAAGCTATATTTTCTGCTCATCTGTGGAGTGAGGAAAACACAGGCCCAGAAGCACAAGTTGTGAAGCAATTTCAGTCGTAGCTGAGTGCCTGTTTTCCCCTGGAGCACAGACTGTAAAAACCTTAAAAACCCTGGTTTCTGTTTCCTTAATATCCTGTTTTTGAAAGTGTCATTGTGATGAAGCAAAGAAGATGAGGATCCTTTTAAATCTCTGCTCCCCATTTATAATTGGGGAGATTTGGGCAGCTTGAAGTGGGAGGATCAGGCAGTAGGTTTTTCAATGTAGTTACACTGCATGGATAAATATTTAATTGAGAGAGAGACAGAGACACATAGTGGGCCATATTCTGATCTCAGTTACACACTAGTGTAAATCTGGAGTAACTCCAGCACTCTGAGAAGTTAGCGTTATTACTTGTGATTTATATCTGTATAACTGAGATGGGAAACTGGCCCACTGTCTGCAGGAGTTTTATGTATCTGACTGTAAGGAATTTTTACTTTTAAATCCATCACATTTAAATTACATAGGGCCATGGTGTGTCACTGACATCTTTGACAATTTTAATATAAGAAATTGCTAAAATCTCTCTGGGTTTACGGATCTTCCTGGGATTTCTAAGGATTCTGTTAGGCTCTAAGAGATAATGAATAGCATAAACCAGGACTGTTTCATTTTTCTGTGTTAGCATTAAAACTAAATAATTTAAATTGTGGTGAATATTTTGAGATTTAGCAATATATAGCATGCTGAGGGTTTGTTACTGGCAGCTGTGCCTCCAGATCTGTTGAATTCAGGTGCTGTATAGCCTGTGTTCCTATGACACACACAAGCAATGCCTCCAAACAATGCTGCAGACTTTCATATTTCCTGAAAGCACTTCCTTCGGGTCTGAGCTCAGTTTATGAACTTACAGTATGTGACCAGCAGTAGAGCTATTTGATTTTTATTGTGCCTTGATTGCTAGTGCTCTTTATTAAAGTATAAAGAAGCCTGATAGCAAATGGTGGTGAAGACAGATTAGAGATGTTTGGCTTTCTTAGTGGGTCATCTCCCAGCTGACTTAAGCAAGGGCATTGTAAAGAGACTCCATCTGTAGAGTCTGACAATTCCATTCCCCCATCTGCTAGATGGACAGTGGACTGTGCTTACTGCAAAAGAGACAAAAGCAGGTTTTTCAGCACAACAACCGTGAATACAACTAAGCAACAAAGGATGAGCTCAAGAAGGGTAGTGGATATGAGGCAGTGGCAAGCTCAGTTGTTGTCTGACCTTGAGCCATTCACATGACCTCCTTGTGCCTCTGTTAACCCAGCTATAAACTGGGTAAAAATAGGACTTCAATTAAAAACAAGGTGTTAAGACTGTGGTTTTCTCTCCAGATGATTAATTTTCTCTGGGCAAAACAGGCAGAATCTTTTGTTAGCATGAACATGGACAAAACTGCCTGTGTTTTTGCTGTCAGAGCCTCAGCTGACAACGAAGGGTATTTATTTTCCCTATTACTTTCAGCAATAAACTCTTCACAAAAAATTCAGTTCCTCAGCTGCAGCACGAATTGATGTAGAGATCTAATATTGAGGAAAAATAGTGAAATCCTGGCCCCCTTAAAGTCCAGGGGACTTCATCGAGGACAAGTTTTCATGCAGCATTTTGAGTGCTCACTATTGTCCTGAACACATCTTCTCCCCGGCTCATAGAAGTAGATCCCTTGACACTATTCACTCCAGCCCGGATAGATATAAAGAACCCTGCATAAGGTACAGTGAACAGAGATGAGTGTAGACATACCAGTTTTAAATAATGTGAACATCTTGTGAAGCACTGGAGTGGAGAAAGGAAGATTCTGGGGAAATTATAGGAACTCTTAATTGTTTTCACTTTCTCCCTAACTCTGCTAAAAGAATTAACATTCCCCCCTCCAAGGTGGAAGAACACTGGGTCTGAGAAGGAATGCAAATGAAGGATTAAAAAATAAATGGCTTGTTCACTGAGGAGGAAACACACACATACACAACTTACAAGGTGCACTAGTTTCATATGTGGGAGTTTTGTAGGGAAAAGTTAACTCAGCAGCTCGGTGAGTTAAATTGTAAAGGTACTAAAAATGGAAGCTAATGCTCGTGGTAGCAAATTATTATTATTTTTTAAACAGTGTTAAAAGCAAGTAAACCCCCTAGTGATCAGAAATTATTTGCCTAAGTACACTTAGCACATCCACATTCTTGGGAGTTCTGATTGGATATTGATGAATTAGTTCCTTGTTCTTTAATAATTACAAACAGGGATGATATCTTCATTATGATTTCTTGGTCTCCTGCTTTCCTCCAGGGCCCAGTGCGTGGGAGCTCTGACCACCTCAGTACTCACATATATCATAAAAACACTTAGGAAATAGCATTTTAAGGTGGGAGGGATGGCTTCATCAGCAAATGGCAAGCATTAGGACAGCCTAATCACTTAAATGTAGCCTATTAGTAAGTTTAGCAAAAAGATGTTAAAAGAATCCTTAAAACCTCTCTACTGGCATGTTTTGAAGGGAGTTCAGTTATGAGACTATTAAAATGTTATTTTGATAATTAAGCCCACAGCTGTTGTGAGGCCGTTAGGGGCAGGAGCTGATGAAGCAACAGACTGCACAATGGATTGGCTAAACAAGAAAAACAGAAAAGGAAGAGAGAATCTTGAAGGAACTGAAAATACACTTCCTGTGTGTAAAATAGTTATGCTAGTTATGATCCATAAGGGCTATTTCAGTGGTGGGCTAGAATTGGGTTTCTTAAGGGACAAGAGACAAAGCCTGAAGGTGCATCACGCCCATGTGTGTTTGGTGTTTGTGGCAGTATTTCTACCACTGTCGTGTATGTTTTTGTAGACGACAATGGGAGAACAGCCTCTCCAGGAAGCATTATTTTACTTTTGCAAAAAGAAACTGGAGGAAAAATAAACTCTTAAGAAGCATGGGAGCAAGGAGGAAACCTTATTTTTGAGATAGAATGTTGTTCTGATCAGAAATATGACCTGAAATGCTAAGGCACTTTAAATGGGTTTGGTGTTAATCTTTGTATATACAAACTCACACAAACTCGACAGATTTCTGAGCAACCAAAACTACTGCTGAAGAGATTGGCAAGTTGTGCACTGTGCCAATGAGTCAATGGTCAGGACTAAAACACTGGTATTAAGAGTGCACAGGTTCATGCTATTAGGATAAGTGGTACCTGAATCTGAGCTCACACTGATTTTTAACTGGCATAATTCCATTGCTTTTGGCAGAGCTACTTATATACATCCTTGTAAATGCCTTGCTTACTCTCCCATTAAAGTCAGGAGCAAAACTCCCATTGGTTTCAGTCAGAGCAGGATTGGGCTCTAAGTTTAGAGTCCACCCTATAAGGAATAGTCCTGTGAAGTGCTGTATCACCCTCCTTTTCCATTAATGTCAATGACAGTGGAAGGCACTCAGCAACTAGCAGGATTTGGCCCCTAATGATGATCTGTGATTTGTTTTGGTGGTGAAGTGGGTTCAGAGCTATGCAATCGTAAAAAAAAATTCGGCCAGATTCATTATATTAGCTGAGATAAACTACTTTGTTTTGTGGCATACTGATTATGTTTGTATTTTATGTGTACTGCATAAAAGTAAAACACACCAAATAATGTATGCTTAGATATTTATCTTAATCACGCTGCCCTGATCTCTTCAGAGTTAAAACTAGGGCCATTTACAGTTTTTATCCATAATTGCACAAATTAAGTCTGTCCATCAGTATGACTGGTAACGTCATCCCCTTGTCTGTGCATGTCAATGGTAACCTTTCAACAACTGCTCCTCTACGCCTACTGCAATGTCAGTTGTTGTCCCCTGATGACTTTCTGGCTGCACTTGCTCACTGAATACAGAATCAGGGAAACGTTGCATGGGACTTTGTAAAATAAACCACATAAACAGAATGTAAAATGGGGGAAATTAGCCTTTTGATGAAAAGGGGAATGAAGCCCAACTAGAGGTCCTGCCCCGTGTCAAAAAATCATTGCACTTGCATAATCTTTTCAACTTTCCAGCCATCCTCTACTTCCCCGATCACAAAAACGTCTTCAGTAACATCTGTTTTCTTTCTCAATCAATACATTCCCTAAAGAGGACCAACTTGTAAAATATTATATGTAGCATCAAATATGTATCTGAATTCAAGTAAGTTATCTGGTAGGGTTAGAGATTCTGTTAATTAGACGCTCTGTTTTATATCAAATTACTGCTACTGCTTATATTAATCTTCATTAACATCCAGAGAACAATTTAAAAAACAAAACAAAACCCTTTCTAATCTTTCAGAAAGAAGCAAACAACACAATTTCATTTTTCTATGAAGTCCTTGCCAAGAGTCAGCCAATAGTGTGTGTATTCTTTATCTTGAAAGCTGCATGTTGGCAAACTTTTGTAAGGGTGGGATATTTAAAGTACATTCAGTAGAGTAAATATTTTTATACAGCACCATGAACATACACTGCTCTGTGCAAAACAAACAGAAGGCAGAATCCTTGCCCTAAAGGGCCTACAGTTTTACTCAGGCAAACACAATACCCAGGACAACAGTTAAAGGGCAATTAGGTATACAGACCCAGTGAGGTCAGAGGAATTTGAAGGAGGTGAGGGAGAGAGCTTGGCTTGTATGGCATGTCAGCCTGTTCCGAGTGTAGAGGCAGCTTGACAAAAAGTACAACACTGTCCAAGTAGGCAGGAGCCTGATTCTGATCTCCCTTGGCCTGGTTTCACACCAGAGTGACTCCATTGACTTCACTGGAGTTATGCACACTGGTATACATCAAGAGTGGGATGAGAGTCAAGGCCAAAGGGTGTATTCAGCAGAGGCTGCAGAAGGGGTACAAGGGTGAAGTATGAAGTGACAGTCAAGGTATCGCATAATGTGGGATGGAATTGTGCAGAATTTGGAAGATCAGAAGGCAGTTGATCCAGTGAAGGGATTTCTGGGTAGAGGGCATAAAAAGAAGATGGTTTAAGTGATATCCCTTTGGGCTGACTGGAAGGAGAGTGCTAAGATGCATAGAGACCAGAGAGGAGTTTTCAGTTATTAAGATGAGCTGTGGCTAAGACATGGACCAAGGTTTTAGCAGCAGGTATGGAGTGGAAGGGATAGATTTTATATGAGGGAAATGGTGACTTGACACTACAGTAGTATGTTATTACAAGTCTGTTGAACTTGTTTGACTTCAGGGCGTTTGATTCCCGGAAAGCAATTTAATTATATTGTTGCTATGAAATTCTGGCTGTCTTACCACTCAGAAAAGGTTACCTTTCTATTGTGGCTATTTCTTATCACCACCTTGCGATGGTAAAGTATTTGACATATGAAGTTCAGTTACTCTGGTGATTGATGCCTTATAAATACCTAAGGTAAGCAGATAGGTTAATGGTTTGCTCATTAGTTAGTTACATTACATCATTCAACTTGTATACCTTTCAAAGTTGGCAGTTGAAAGAAGATTCATTCTTTCCTCTTAGCCCTGGCCAAAATGTGAACTTCCATCATTCTTAAAGCTTTACTCAACTTTGCAGGTAGACATTTCCATATGTGCTGGCCTGATATCATCTGTATTATACAGCATAATATCCAAACAAGCAATCCACTTGCTTTCGTTGTCTTCTGATTTTGTCATTACAAGTTATTAGAGACAGAAGCAAGAGATGAGCCCAGCACAAAGTGCAAAATGTTTTGGCTAAAGGGACTGTAGGATAGGAATGGCAGTGAGGCAGGTAAGCAAGAAGTCAGCAGGTGATGTCAGGAAAAGAAAACAACTCTTTGCCAATTTCTTTGGTCAATTTCTTTCCCACAATCTTTTAAAAAAGAACATTAAATATTCTTTAGGCAACCAGATCTCTAAATTAACCCCTCTTCCAGATGCTGAGCTTAGAAAATAATGTTTTGGTAACCACAAAGATATGATTCTTAACCTAAGATGGCAGTGCTCTCTCTTCTGTAGGATTAGGTGACTTGGCGGTTCAGGAAAAGTCCAGTCCTAACATGATATTAATAGTTTGGGAATATGATTAAAATATTTTTGGTGTAACTGGTTTAATAAAAGCATTTTTATAAATGCTTATTCTAAAGAGGATAACAGGTCCCATTGAGCCTGGAACAGCTGATGACAGCTCATTTTAAGTTAGCTGCATTTGGCTCTGTTTATTGCATCCATATAGGCACCAGCAGTGTCTCCGTATTTCCTGTATGGTTGTTATTATTATTTTTAAGTGCACACTAGTATGAAGTGCAGACCCTTAGCTTAGATCGTGGTAATGCTCACACAGAAAAGGGAAGGGCAATCCAAACTTTGCCCCTTGCCTCTGACTGATAGAAAGGCTGTTATCTAAAAGGGACTGACCTGCTAGTTCCATTATGCTGCATGCCTTGAAATCCCTTGAAACTAAGGCCTGGTCCCCCTGGGGGGATGGGGTGAGGGGTTCGATCTAAGTTACACAACGTAGCTGAAGTCGACCTACTTAGATCTACTTACAACAATGTCTTCACTGCGGTAGGTCAACTGTTGATGCTCCCCCATTGACTCCGCCTACGCTTCTCGCTCCAGTGGAGTACCGGAGTTGATGAGAGAGCACTCGGCGGTCGATTCATCGCGTCTTCACTGGACGCGATAAATCGACCCCCACTGGACCGATTGCTCCAGAGGTAAGTATAGACAAGCCCTTAGCCTGCATCTACACTGCACACCGCTGATGGTGGTCTGTAGGGTGTATGTAGCAACACACCACAAGGAAAAGCAGGCTGCATCCACACTGCAGTGTGGAGCGACTCATGTCAGTGAAATGCTCTGGTGGGGAGAAGCAGCAGAGCCTGCTGGAGACTTCAATTGCTGCTGGAGTTTTCCTGTGGCAGAGAATGGCTCTGTTAGCTCCCAATGCTGGGGAAAGGTTGCAGTAGCAGGGAGATGCCAGAGGCTTTCCCCACTGCCTTCCCCTGCCGCTGGAGCCTTTTCCTGCAGCAGGGGGACAGCGGGACTCTACATTTCTGAAAATAGCCGTGTAGATGGGGGTGGAGGCGCTGCTTGGGTATGTTGAGTATGTACCCTAAGGGTTCTGAGTGCCTCTACTCACCTCGCCTAAGCAGTGCCTTGCTGCCTTCTCCTCTCTTTATACCCATGCTAGGGGGCGTGCAGTATACATGCCGTCATAAGGAGTCAGTAGTGTAGACATACCCTAAAAGAAATTCTTCAGTGAAATACCAGGCAAATGTATGCTTTAAAAATACCAGCTTAAATGCAAAGAGCTGAAATATTGGGTCTAGTTCATCCCTAAGATGGAACTAAGCTGAAGCCACCTTTGGGAGTCACCTGTCCTGGGCTGGCTGAAGGGTTGTTTCAATCTCTGGCACCTTGGGGCTGCCTTAACTTGCCCTAGATGATGTGTCTAGCAGGAAGGGCATGGGAACGCTCCAGTAGGCCATTTCTTCCCAGGAACGCCACTGATATGCACCTGGGAGTGTCTGCAGTGAATGGCACAGGTCCACCTATGTCTGCATGCCAAGGGAGTTCTTTGTTCTCTGTTGTCCACTTACAGCAGCTCTTCAGCCTTTTTACTCCAAGCAGAGCTGGTGTAAAGGAGCTGTGGGGCAAAAATGAATGGGACTCATTATACTTTTACACAGAAAGAACTTGTCAAATTTTAAATTTATTTGCAGAAATGCACACTGTTTGTCCCCTCAAACTGCTGCAGAATGACACAGGATTGTTGGGCTGAGGGCTTTCTTCTGATCAGCTGGTGTAATTACATGAATGTTTTGAATGGGAGACAAAGTTTTCTGTTTATGCAATGTATCTAAATAACCTCCCCTCCCTCCATCCCCACCACCTTATGAATAGACTGCTGACACACCCTGATTTATCTTCATTCAAGGTAATAAAACTGACAAACTAGAGGAAAAGAGGAAAATGGCTCTTCTGTTTAGGTCTTCCTTGAGACGTTTAACAAAACATTTCCTCTGTTAATTTTCGTAAATGCCCGTGAGATAAAACCTTACATTTTAGCTCACAAGAGTCTTTCTGTGTGTCTGCTTTCCCTTTTGTGTGCACTGGTAGGACATGTGGCGCTCTAGGAATCACTTACCAGCTTTAAACAACTGAAGAGACTTTTCTTCCTCAGTGAAATGTTTCCAAAATTCTCCCCACTCCTCCACTGTGAAGTGTAATAACAACAGTCCAATGGTGCCGTTGTGCTGCCACAGCCTCAGTGCTTGGTAGCTGCACATCAGCACAGTAATCATTTTCAGATTTACAAGCATTAAATATTTTAATTTAATGCCTTGGCTCTCATGTAATTCATGCACTTAATTATATGATAATTACTCAAATGAAAGAGATACAGCTGCTGCTGTAGCAGTTCTTCTAAGAATCTGAGATTTTGGAATTGGCCTATGATTTCAGGGTTTCGTCTTATCCTTTCCTAAAGCAGGTGGGAACTTCAAGGTATTTTTTAAGTATATATGACAGAGATGAATTTCAGGTATGGTTCTCTGTCGTTCTCCTTTTGTTGAAGAGTAGAATACATTTGGCAGCTGAGGGATTGGGCACTGTACTGGTTGTTTTTACAGCTCCTTGTGGATTATGCTCATTAAAACAGAGGAGCTAAGGCAAAGCTCCCAAAGTGTGAGACTCCGCTCCATTATAGATGCCTACAGAAGAAAACAAACTGAAGGAAAAGGTGTGTGTTTGTGTGTATATGTGCACAGAACTATAAAAAAATTAATGCATTTATAAGCTGCCAATTGGTCAGCGTGTAAGCAGTGCACAATAAAATCAGTACAATAAATTAAAATCAAGAATAATGGTTCAACCAGGCCAAATAGACCACCAACCGGAACAAAATGATTTGGCACAGAGGCAAATCCAGTTGACATTAGGCAAACTGCCCCGGCAGAGAAAAGGGCAATTAACACACAGAGTAAGGAAGAAGAAAAGTTAGCAAATGCAAAAATCAAAGTCAGTACAAAGGAAGTGGATTCAAAAATCAGTGAAGGGTAATGCTGCCAAAGAATGCCATTATGCCCAAAAAGCAGGTAGGCGAGGGACTCCAGCAGATCTCCTCTCGGACCAGAGTTCCACAACTGAGAATTCTGGACCTAGAAGGCTCAGTTCCAAGTTTGGTCCTGAACCCAGATGTCAATTCTCTACCCTCCAGCTGTGTTTGCACTAGAGCTGTTAAAAAAATAAAACACACCCAGAAGAGTTTTTTTTCTTATAATGAGGAAAATTGTGAAAACAACCAAAACCACTTTGCTTCTGTCCTAAGAAAAATGCATGTGATATTTTTTGGTGCAGCTCTGGTGCTGAAACAGCTGGAGAGTAGAAAGCTAACATGGGAATAATCTTCACTGAAGAGAAGTGCCTGTGGGTGTCCCAATGAAAACTAGTTGTGATTCGAATGACTTATGACCGCTGGAAAGAACACTCTGTGCATGTGCAATACCTCTTATCCTATAAGTTCTAGAGAAGTGAACCTCACTTCATGGAACCCTGTAAAATTTAGTAGGTCTCCATGCATGCTCATGGTCCCACCCACGCACAATGTCTTGCGGGGTCTGTGGCATAGTGGGCAGCTAAGTTAGCTGCATGTGAGTGCATGACTAACTTAACTGTGCATTGAAAAATTTAGCAACAAAAAAAGGAAACGAGGCAAGAGCTCCGTCAAGGCCTATCGCTTTCACTGTATATCTCAGGGGTAGGCAACCTATGGCACGAGTGCCAAAATCGGCACGTGAGCTGATTTTCAGTGGCGTTCACACTACCCGGGTCCTGGCCACTGGTCCAGGGGGCTCTGCATTTTAATTTAATTTTAAATGAAGCTTCTTAAACATTTTAAAAACCTTATTTACTTTACATACAATAGTTTAGTTATATATTATAGACTTATAGAAAGAGACCTTCTACAAATGTTAAAATGTATTGCTGGCACGCGGAACCTTAAATTAGAGTGAATAAATGAAGACTCGGCACAGCACTTCTGAAAGATTGCTGACCCCTGGTGTATCTTATAAGGTAAAAGGTACACAGCTCCAAATGTGTGGGTGAGGGAGGTTCCCTCCATTGGACTTTGTCATGTATGTGGAATAGATTGTGTTAGTGCATTCTGTCTAAATAGTTCCCCGTCATAGAATTTTAATTTCCCTTTTTCCATTAAACCCACCCACCCCTAGAAAATCTCTTTGAAAATATCAGATCAGCACTGAATGCTTAAATGCACAACCTACTGTTCTATCAATGCAACTTTTAAATAGTGTGTGGGTACATGGATGTGTGTACACATGTATATATGTATATACATATATAGGGGGTGGGATGGAGTGAGGGGTGTATAATATAACTTATATTTGATACCAAAGAGAGAGAGTATTGTTAGAGAGAATGCTTTTTAACAGTAGTAGAGACTCTGAGTGACATTGTTTCAGCAATCAGTGATATCAGTCTGGCTTCAGTGGCATGCTTTTGGGGAAAAGAAAAATGCTGAGATTCTTCTCGGTCTCGGTTGAAAACAGAATAAGCTACAAGCGTTACAGCACTGACCAGAGAAGAATTTTGGGAAAACACTTTGCAGCTCTATGTAAAGTTTTTGTTGTTTGTTGTTAACACAAGAACTTATGGTTAATTCCTTAGGGGCACTGGCCATTTTGTAGGAACTATAGCTATAAATATTTGGCAGTAGTTACATATCCCCCATCTCACAGTCCCTGTAGAATAGATGATGCTCAGTTGCTCTACTGTAGATAGTAGGTTTTTTGTTGACGGCAGTAGCACGTTTTACACTTCTGCAGTGTTACGTTTAACTATGTGAGTATCAGAAAGCTTTGTCATGGAAATGTGAAGTGATTCTTACGTAGCCTGTTCTCATGCAAGAAGTTGCAATGCTTTTCTCGGTTTCTTGACAATTTAGTAATAATGGGGAGAATCATTTGTGGAGAGAGGGGACTAAAGCACTTCCACATCCTGTGTAAAAAATGCACAGAGATGTTCTAAATCACTGACGGCATTTAGCCACAAAGCATGAATATTTATGTAACTGATTTCGGTCCCATTTTCAGACGCCTCTTATAATCAGGCCAGGTCAATTCAAATGACTAGTGGAAATTGGCATTTGAACTTGTGAACTCAGAAAAACTAATCTGTTCAGAGGGCATGTGCCCTTCTAACTCTGCAGACTGTCGTCTCTAGCTTTCCTCTAACTCTCTAATGATCTTGGTGACTGCATTTCTGAATTCCTGCCTAAATTTAAGTTGCACCAAAAGGGTTACAAAATTTTAAACCCTGTGCATTCAGACAATTTTCAACTAGTTTACAGCAGCTGCGGCGTCGTGCTGATAGATTAAAAGCAGCTCCCAGCCCCAGAATGAAGTACATTAGAGTTCCTGCTGAGCAGAGCTGGGTGAGGCCTACACAGCTGTCATTTAGGCCAAGTTTCCAACTGAAAACCTAAAGAAAAGGATGCAACTTTGAGAAAAGTTATATTTTTAAATAAGGTGACCAGTTATTAATTAAATATGGGCAGGAGTTTGCGTGTACAGCAGTGTTCAGTTTAAGGCATTCTGACATTTTGGAAACTAGGAGATAGTTTTCAAGCATCCATCAGGCACGTGTTGGCTCAAGGACTATTAGTAAAACTTGCATTATACAAATAATCCTTTTTACTGTTCTCTCTAATTGAAAAACAAGCAGTAGCACGAGTATCCTTGGACAATGATGATCAACTCAAGGCATCACTTAACTCTGGTATTGACTTTATACCATAGTGATACTGCAGGGAACACATATCTGGAAATACGCAGTTGACAATAAAATATGTACTATCACAGAAATTTCTGTGGACTGTCACCTATTTCTGGCACATTTAAAGGAGGTACAGTTATCCCATCCCCAATAATGAAATGTTGTCTTATGGTACAATTTTTGAGAAGGCTGACAACAGGAAAATAACATTTTAAAATAACTTTAAGTATGTAGGATCTCCTCCCACGCCCACTTGGCCTGAAGTAGAGAGGACATGTACATACTAATCAGTTAAGCGTTATTGCTTCAGCTAGTCAAATTTTATGCTAACATTCTCCATTATTCTGTATCATCTTATTTCTGAGCAGGAATGAATTGGTTTAACCCTTCCTCTTCTGTTAGTAACATAAGTGAACATAAAATGCTTATTAGTTGTCGCTTTACTAGTTATAATACATGCCAGGAGTGGCTTTGGCCAGGTTCTCAAATTTTCACACAAAGGGTACTTCAGAAAGAAAAAATATTCATTCATTACATGGTCACATTGACACACCTTGTCTTCTAGAGTCATTGGTGTCCACTTCTGCTTCAGCTCTACAGCTGCTATAAACTTAGCTCTGTTCACCTTTAGCAAACTGATTATTTACTCTACGGTATCACCCAAAAGCACCAACGCAAGATGGTCTTAATGAATTTTAAGTACAATAGCCAATAATCTTTGTTTAAAATACTGATTTCTGTCTTTGTCTAAAATGCAGTAAGAAGAATTTGTCTGAATTCAGCAGCTAGAATGTTGCAATTCTTATCCTGGCCGTTGTACCATATGAATTTGACAGAATGCCTGCTTGCTTTCTTCCTCCTGTGCGATGCATAATAACTTTCCAGGTTGGAGGAATGAAGCATAGTGGGGAAGATGATGTCTATATCATGAGGAGTTACCCCAACACCCTTAAAAACAATATTACTTATTTGTGGATAATTTCCTGATTACACTTAAAATTATTCCCTGTATCTTCAGATCCTTTTTTATGAATTAAGGAAAAGAACATTTATTCTCTGGATTAAAGAACATGAAAATTCCAAAAGTATAAGGAGGCTGACAGGAAATCTTCCCAATGTATTAGGAGCAGAAATTCACTCTACTTGTCATCAAGAGGTGACTTACTCTAGGATTTGTATTTGAAGTTTTGACAAAAGAGCACTTCAGTGCTGTAATTTGGACACAGAATCATAGGACCGAAAGGGACTTTGAGAAGTCATCTAGTCCAGTCTGCTGCACTTATGGCAGGACTAAGTACTATCATTCTATACCATCCCTGACAGGTGTTTGTCCAACCTGCTCTTAAAAATCTCCAATGATGGAGATTCCACAACCTCCCTAGGCAATTTATTCCAGTGCTTAACCACCCGGACAGGAAGTTTTTCCTAATGTCTAACTTAAACCTCCCTTGCTGCAATGTAAGTCCATTGCTTCTTATCCTATCCTCAGAGGTTAAGAAAAACAATTTTTCTCCCTCCTCCTTGTAACAACCTTTTATGTATTTGAAAACTGTTATTGTGTCCCCTCTCAATCTTCACTTTTCCAGACTAAAATAACCCAATTTTTTCAATCTTCCCACATAGGTCATGTTTTCTAGACCTTTAATTATTTTTGTTGCTCTTCTCTGAACTTTCTCCAATTTGTCCACATCTTTCCTGAAATGTGGTGCCCAGAACTGGACACAATACTCCAGTTGAGGCCTAATCAGCACAGAGTAGAGTGGAAGAATTACTTCTTGTGTCTTGCTTACAACACTCCTAATATGAATACATTTTTAATATACCCATTCACTGGGCTGGTAGCTCCTCTGCATAACACAGAAGGGGTATGTTTGTATCTTTTATATGTATGTATATTTCATATCATATGTTAGTTTTGACAGTACTGAGAGATAATTTCTCCCTTTCTGTGTCAATCTAAGGTTAATTCAAATTCAGCGATCATGTTTTAAATTGAAAGGTGGTGTTTTCTGACAGAAACTGTTGTTTAAAATCATTCTATTTGGCCATTGCTATCAGAATTACCTATACAAGTGGCTTATAAGAAATGCATACATTGAGCTTCTTATTCTAGGTAAGTGATATGCATTGTATTTAGATAAGTGATCCCATAGTATTATCGTGCTTTATTGAACCTAGGGCGCATGTGTTTATTTGGCCAACAGTAAAGTAAAATGAGTCACCTTTACCAGCCCTTGAAAAACGCCTGGCGTAGTGAGGCTTCCAGCTGCTTCGTATAACAAGGTTAGTAAGTTAGCACAGTTTTGGCATAAAAATTGTATAAAACACTTGTAAAGAACTAAATATCTCTCAAGCAGCATTTTATACTTGTGATTCAGAAACCATTGTGATCAGTTTTCTAATTTTAGCTTTAACAAATTGCATGTATTATAACATTTCTCAATAACAAAATGAAATAATATACATACTGCAATTAATATACCATATACCTGAAATTAGGTATTGGTACTGAAGTTAGGTCCAGTTCTACCAGTGCACCACATTTTCAGTAATAATTAATAAGTTATTGTATAGAAAAGATGCGTTTTATTTATTAGCTATTGCTTTTTGAAGTAGCAGCTTGGCTTTTAATTCATTTATTGATGTATTTCCATCTTAGAAAAAGAACATTATTATATGGATCTTTCTATGGATATGCTATATGGATTTTAGTGTTGAAACAATTCCAATCAAGAACAGGGAAGTAACTCAATATGTGAATAGCAAGAATGTATTATTTATTTATTTTTTTAAAAAGCAACCTCCCCCTCCCCCAAATAGTTTAGCATATTTTCTAACTATATTATCTCTTCTGAACTTTAGTGTTTGAATATTATATGTTTATATTTCAGTGACATACATTGCCTTTTGTAAGTTAACATGGGCATAGTCCATTAGCTAATATGCTTTCTCTGACTCTGAGAGGTTTTATTTCATTAAGTTCTTAATGCAGAAGGATGTAATTTTTTTTATTAGCTTGGCTGGTTTATCTTAAGCATACTCAGTAGACTTGCCTCAGTTTTTCTGTAGCTATTGTTCTTTTTTTGCACTGCATTTGCACACTGCAGTGCATCTAGGGAATTTCAGCTGTTGGAATACATGAAAAGAGACCTGCTCTACTTTCATAAGGTCCCTGGATGAATTGGACGAAACCTCAAGGCCCCATGGTGGAGCCAGAGCTGCATTCATATTCCTTGCCATCACCCCATATGTGATAGCATGAAGCTCAGACCAATCGAAAACTTGACAGTAAGCCTTTTGATTTTGCGGGGAAGCCTTCATCAAGCTGAGAGAGGGAAGAGAATATAGCCCAAACTGGACTTCATACTGTGGCAAGTTTGAAATCCCAGCCCAACCACAGAGCTGGTTGATTGGAATAGTTGGAAATTGTGTCCAGGAATTTGGCAGCAAGAACTTGGCTTTCAGTAACTTTTTCCTTTTTAAAGAAAAATTCACTACATGGGCCACTTAGCCTCATTTAATCTATCAGAACTTTTAAGTATGTGTATTTGCATAATAGGTATATTTTTTAATGTAAAACACTTGGCATTACGCACATCTAATCCACATTCACACCACTTTTATTTTTAAACCTTCTTAGATAAGGCTGCTGTACTTAAGTTTACATGTAGTGTTATTGTGATTATTCATTTAACACATCCTCTTTAAAGCTGAAGATACTAACATTAGCTCCCATCATAGATACTATTACTAAGTTTGAGCATGTATAATAGACACATTATGAAACTGATAGCATATTATTAGCATGGGCATTTTAGTGCTGTTTAAATACCATAGGCCAAATTTGCTAATGGTATTGCATCCAGTTATGCCAATGATTGTATTATTGTTACTAATGTTTGTGTTCTTATTTATACTTTTACAGTTCATGTGACTAGCCACAACCTCATATGTATATCTCTGTAGTACATTATCATTAGTGATGGTTTTAGGATTCTGCCTTTGGGGTTGCAGATGGAATGGCAAAGATTTCCCATTGAGGAATGTAAAGGGTCACTACTCCAATTTCTCCCCTAGAATGTTTCATTTTAAAATTAAAAGATTTGCGTTTTGGTGCCTTTGTAGAACTACATTTTATAATGTTTTACCCCCTGAATGACGATCCAATAACATCCTTGCCCAGCCCTCAATCAGGTGAAACTCTTGTTGATTTCCATGGGAGTTTTACCTGAGTAAAAGACAAGTAGGGAGTGCAGACTGGGACCCTAAATACTGGTAGCACATAAAAGGGTGGTGAACTGATAGACGTGTTCTGTGTGTCAAAACATCCTCTTGGTGTAAAGTTCCTGATTGAGATGGGAGACTTTTCCCATGGAGCAGTGCCTAGTTCCCACTCCAGTGCATCTCCAGTGGTCATGCCTTTTATAGACTGCCGTCCTTACTGCTAAAACACAGCACAAAACAGTCAAAAGTATTGTGCCTTGTGACATTTTACATGGGACATTACCATTTTTAAAATCCTGTTTTAAGAGTAGAACATATCACTGTAAAAATACTTCTGGCCAGTGGGGCATGTACCCACAAAAGGTCGGTGGGACATGAGGTGACAGTTATTGAAAGTTAAACCTAGAATTTTGGGAATTATTTTCTTTTTAAACATGTTTCCCTCTTCATCTGTTATGTAGGGAATGACTGTGTCTAGATGTGCATGTTTAAATATCAATGCACAGACTCAGAGTATGTCTACACTGAAATAAAAGACCCGCAGCATAGCTTGTGGAGCTCGGTCTGCAATGTAGCATTCTAGACTCTGAAACCCAGTGTGGGGGGTGGGGTTCAGACCCTGGGATCTACCCTGAGTCAGAACATTTACACTGCAATTTTAGCCCTGTAGACCGAGCCCTAATCAGTTGACCCCAGCTCTGAGACTCAATGCTGCTGGGTTTTTATTGCAATGTAGACTTTGGGTCAGAGTTTTGTCCAATGCCAATAGTATTGTTTTGGATTAGCCAGCAGAGGGTGCTCTCTGAATAGTGTAGCTACCATCCTGCGACAGAAATATACACATCTTCTCTGTGATATATTCGATTTCCATTGGCTCATTGGAATGGCCATTTTGGTGTTATTTTCTGTCTCTAAATTAAGGATTGTTTATTTGACCGTGCAGAAATGTTCAAACTTTACAAGTAACTTATTTTCGCCAACAAGCTCTGTGGTGGCATTTTAAAATGAGGGCAAATTAATCTTAAATCTTCAGCACAGTATTTTAAAAGTAAGGGGCTTGTCAAATTGAAAGTAGAAATGGCTCTAAAATCAAAATCCCAGATCCTAATGCTCCTAAACTGTGGAGTGGGTTCAAGATCCAGATATAAATTTTCCAGATGATATTTGTCTTTATGATAAGTTGAACCAGACCCAAACATCCCCAAATTCAGAGTGTTTGTAATCTGGAGCCAGATTTCACAGTTTGAGCTAAAGGGGAGTACAGTATTTGTGTACGATATGTGCATGCACACCCTTCCTGCAGTATTGTAGTACGGTGACACTGTTTAAATTAACAGGCTTCACAAAGCAAGCATCCTTGGCCTAGTATATCAGAAATCATAGAAATGTAGGGTTGGAAGGGATCTCAGGAGACTATCTAGTCCCTCCCTATGTGCTGAGGCAGGATTAGGTATACCCTATACCAGGGGCAGGCAACCTATGGCACACGTGCCAAAGGTGGCACGCGAGCTGATTTTCAGTGGGGCATTCACACTGCCCGGGTCCTGGCCACCAGTCTGGGGACTCTGCATTTTAATTTAATTTTAAATGAAGTATCTTAAACATTTTAAAAACCTTATTTACAGTACTTTCAATTCAACAATAGTTTAGTTATGTATTATAGACTTATAGAAAGAGACCTTCTAAAAAGGTTAAAATGTATTACTGGCATGTGAAACCTTAAATCAGAATGTTTAAATGAAGACTCGGCACACCACATCTGAAAGGTTGCCGACCCCTGCCCTGTACCATTCCTGACGGGGGTTGAGTTTCTGTGTGTAATATACAAATGTGGGAATGTTATGTTAAGAACACAAGAATGGCCATACTGGGTCAGATCAATGGTCCATCTAGCCCAGTAGCCTGTTTTCTTAGAGTGGTCAGTATTTAGAAGTTTGCAGAGATGAAAGCTCTCAGGAATCCTTTTGGGAAATGTTAGGTTTGATCCTGAAAGGTATTGACTGCCCACAACTCCCACTGAAATTGATGGGAACTGAGGGGGCTCAGAAGTTCTCTTGAATTGTCTACCTCCTTCTGCCTGAAGTATTTAGTAGCAATTCTAAAAGCTGTGCTCTTTGTTTATTTTGTAGCATATAGCATGGGCATAAAGAAGGTCAACATAACAGAAGTAGCCTATATTATCAATAGTTAATAATAGAAAGTAAAAGATATGCTTTGTTGATTAAATATTGCACCGCTGGATGGGCTAATCCATTTATACATTATTTAAATAATAATAATAAAGCAATGCTTAAGACTTTTAAAGCAGCTTTAGCCGCTTAAGTTAAAATGTGAAGTCTTGTTTGAAATGCCAGGAAATGAATATGAATGATTCCATATTCTATAGTGTGTTGATGCAGCGATACCAACCAATGGGAGTGAAAGATTAGATCTTGCTATTTTATAATAGGTTAATAAATATATGTCTTGTGCCCATGTTCTTTTTGCATTAGATTTAGTTTAAGCCCAGCACGCCTTCAGTCAAGCAAATTTTCAGGTCATTAATTTTTAAAATAGATGATACTGCCTGCATACAGTGCTACGTGTGCTCATATGAATGGGAGATGTTTCTGAATGTTTTTTCCTCCTTTGGTCTATACACCATTTAAGGATTTAAGTCACTATTTTTCAGAAACCTTGCTCCATTGAAAATATCAAAATATAGGGCCATTTTGTTTGTTTTTGCTAAGGCACAGAACTGGAGAATCAGTGCTGCACATAAACTGTCTGGCCCTGCAGTTTCTCTTACCAGGGGCTCATTTGTATGCAGAGGGGATTAGCCAGAATTTACTGTAGCTTCGCCCTGGGGAGCTGTGAACTCCCTAGGAATATGCTCTGACGAAAGCGTGCAGTTGGTAAGATTAGAACAAACCCTTCTGCTACAGAAAGTGCCTTGGTCACTCACTGGGCCTCCAACATTGAAATCATTTTCATTTGTAACCTTTTTGATCATTCAGGCTCAAAGAAGCCTTGGCTTTTATGACAGCCTGCACCAAAATTGCCCAATTATTTGGGGGCAGGAGGAGGGAGAATCTGAAATCAGTCAGATGTGAGAGACAGGGCACTTGATCTGTGCTCATGGTTTTTTTTCCCTTCTCCTACCAATATTTTTACAGCTGTTGACATATATTGAGTTACATGTGGCTGTGCCATATCCCCGTGGTATAGTTTCAAAGATCTGTTCACCATAAAGTGTGCTGTTCTCAAGTAAATGACTCTGACTTCAAGAAAGCACAGTAGTTTAAATGTTACTATAAATACAGGAGCTTAGACATTTTAATTATAATTTTTGAGTTATACAGTGCTCTGTAAGTACACTCGGCATTTACAAAAGAATCTGTATGTGCTCAGATTATTGTGCTCTCTTGTGGATAAGGCAGTAACTACAAGCAGCTAATTCTGCTGATACCCTTTCTTTATCTATGTTTGTACTATATTTATTGACAATGAACATCTTAGGTTTGGGAGTTCAGCTGCAAGAGCTAAAGGAGAAATAAAAACAGACAATTCAGCAAAATATTGCCTTTCATACACAGAATTGAGATGACATTTTTACTCTATAAGATCTCAGAGATGTTACTTTTATTTTATTGTCTTTTAATGCACTTCAAACTCACATCAGTTAATTAGGGCAGGCTCAGGTTTCAGTATTAGCAGATCTGTCAAGTTTTTGAGACAATCCCAGGGCTTGATTCTGTTGATGCTTACACCAATTTTACACTAGTATAAAACTCCATTGGCTGTATAGAAGTTATTTCTAATTTACTGTGGTTTAAGCAAGAGATGAATCAGGTTCCAACTGAGTGCAGGTGTGCTGGGAGCAGATGTAGTGGTATGGAGGCAAGGATGGGCAACCGAGTTCCTAGGAGTTTTTTTAAAGCACATTGTATTTGTATCTGTCACTGGGTCAAGGTTATTAAGGCTCTTTTACTTAAAAACAGAACACACACACACGCACACACAACCTTTCTCTGAACCTTGTTGTCAATGCAAATACAATTAAACAGAGTAAAGGTTTCCAACCTGTGAAGATAGACAACCAATCCTCTGTATTTGGCACTGGTATATACAGTTGTACTGTAGATAAAAGATTAAAGGATTCAGTGATACTGTACCATGGTACTTTGGAGAATTCTGGACTTGAGATCTAGCAAATCAGGTACCACTAAGGATCCTTAAATTAATTTGTTTTGCTACAGTATCTGCAACAAAGCCATTGTAATGACGATTTCAGTTGTCTTTACTGTGACTACTGCAGCAAAAGCGATTCTCCTAAGCACTGTTAGGGCCTGATCTGAAACTCATCAGAGTCAGTGGAAAGACATCCATTGACTTCAGTGGGCTTTGAATGGGGTCCTTTATGCCGGCTTGGATGCCTTCTTTGCTCATAGCATGTTTTAGGTGACACAGTCTAATAATCAACATAAATTAATAATAATACTGAATAAATAGAATACATAAAGTAAGTTGTGTATAGTGGGTGCTCTTAAATACTTCTACCATTTCTAGTGAAATTCCCATTACATAGAAAGCAAATATTGCTGAAAACAGAACTCTTTCAAAACTAGAACTTCTCAGTGTGCCACTGTAGACAGCTCTTCCTTTGCCATTAAATTAATCCTCATGTCACTGGGCTAGAGGAGCACCATATAATTCCCATCAAAATATTTTTGAAGCTTCACAGGTAGGAGTTGAATACCTGCAACCACCTACTTGGCTATGTCCTCTGTGGCCTCAGTCCCTCCAAAATCACAATACAGACTTTTTCCTGCGGTTTTGATTAACAGTGGGAAGAAATATAGGCTGTAGACTGCCTGGAAGGAGTTGAGAGAGTATTTGACCAACTCTCTGTGTCCTTTACTGGACTTGGACTGAAGAAAATGAGGACATGATACACTTCCTTTATCTGTGATTTTACCTCTCTTGTGAAGTTAACTTTTACTTTGTGTAGATTGTATATAACAGTGAAATCCTGAGATGTCTCTCTCACCACCTCTTCATGCTCTGAGTTAAGAGAACAAGGAGACTCCAGTGACTTTCAGAGAATTTTCTTATTCAGATTATTTCTTTGTAGGTGAAATCACAGGTGATTGATCAGAAAGATCAGAATACATTGCAAGTTCCATGTTCCTATATTTGGCCTCAGGGCCAGCTCTACCATTTTTGCCTCTCGAAGCAAAAAAAAATAAAAAAATAAAAAGCAGCCCCTCGAACTGCTGCCCGAACTGCTGAAGCAAAAAAATTAATTAAAAAAAGCCGCTCAGACTGCCGCCCGTACTGCCAAAGCAAAAAAATAAAATAAAATTTTTTTAAAAAGCTCCTCTAACTGCCGCTGGAACTGCCGAAGCAAAAAAATAATAAAAGAAGCTGCTCGGACTGTCCCCGGAACTGCCGAAGCAAAAAAAAAGAAAAAGCTGCCTGGGTTGTATCGCCCCAAGAATGGCTGGAATGCGGCCGCTTAGCATGTGCCGCCTCAGGCACAGCTTCCTCCGGTGGTGCCTGGAGCCAGCCCTATTTGGCCCCTGTGCAGCAGTTCAGAATGGCAAAAGCCTGGATGTTTGTGTTTGCTTTACTGGATGTTTCCTAATTTAATACCTTCATTTGCCTGTACTAGTTAAAATAATCATCTTTAGTGGCTGATTAGATCAACATTTTAATAAAACTCAATTTATATAGACAGATGTAGATGTAGCTATAAATTTATATTTACTACATAAATGTTCCATTAATTGATTTTATGGATGTATTTGGAGTTGAAAATCAAACACAGCACAAAAGTAAGGCCCTGCACTGCATGTCTGTTAGCTTGTAATCGATATCTGATTTTGAATAGTTCAAAAGTTGATGCATACAGTCATTAGTGGTTTCCCCTTCGCTATCCCGTCATTGAGGGATCCCCGTTTAGCTTATTTTCCCAACCCGTTCATTAGAATGTGGTTTATTCAGCAAAATGATCGCAATCTGCTCTGAGAACTGGACAGCAAAGGGTGCTGAAGAAATAATGGCGATGGAACTCTCTCTTGTAACCTGCATGAGCTCAACTGTTCGAGTGTATGGTAGTCTAGAATCATGCCGGTTTAAGGTCTGCTAGGTAGACACAAGAAATAATTCTTCTGTTCTACTCTGTGCTGATTAGGCCTCAGCTGGAGTATTGTGTCCAGTTTTGGGCACCACATTTCAGGAAGGAAGTGGACAAATTGAAGGAAGTCCAGAGAAGAGTGACAAAAATGATTAAAGGTCTAGAAAACATGACCTATGTGGGAAGATTGAAAAAATTGGGTTTGTTTAGTCTGGAGAAGAGAAGACTGAGGGTAGACATAACAGTTTTCAAGTACGTAAAAGGTTGTTACAAGGAGGAGGGACAAAAATTGTTTTTCTTAACCTCTGAGGATAGGACAAGAAGCAATGGGCTTAAATTGTAGCAAGGGAGGTTTAGGTTGGATTTTAGGAAAAACTTCCTGTCAGGGTGGTTAAGCACTGGAATAAATTGCCTAGGGAGGTTGTGGAATCTCCATCACTGAAGATTTTAAGAGCAGGTTAGACAGATACCTGTCAGGAATGGTCTAGATAATGTTTAGTTTTGCCATGAGGCAGGGAACTGGACTAGATGACCTCTCAATGTCCCTTCCAGTCCTATGAATTTATGATTCTAGGCTAACCTAAATTCGTTCGCTTTCACTGGAGCTGGAAGGGTCTTCATCAGCATTCCTAAGGAAAAATGGAAGGCTGTATCACATAGGCCTCCTTGTCCTCCTTTTAAATTACTTGTACTTGTCCTTTTTGGTTAAAATAAATTTTAAAATGTGTCTTCTAAGATGCAGACTGACATGTTTCCTTTATGAATTCTTGTGGATTGCTATTGATTTTTCTGTGGTTTTCGAAATCCTACTTCTAAGACTCTTGAGATTTCCCTGCTGCAATAATAATGTATTGTCATTCTTAATATCTCAAATCTTTGACACAATATTCATATTAAACCACACACACACACACAAAAACTGCATTAGAGTAACACTAAGGGTCTGGTTTGAAACCACCAAAGCAAGGAAAATCAAAGTCAAGGCTGAAAATGAAGGTTGACACTGGAACTCATCCCATTGTGCTTAGGTGTTGCAGCACATTTATGGATGTACAATCACATGCTCCTTAGAGAGCAAGACCTAAGTAGAGCAATGGTACTGTGACTTAGAATTTCTTCCTTTGAGAGGAGGGCATTAATGTGGACTACTGGAAGTTACTTTACCATAGTTTTATTATTATAATTTCCATCTACTCTCTCACCTCTTCGACCTGAGTTCTATTAAAACAAAAATCCATAAATGCTCCATTTCAACTCAACTGACATAATACAATTCTGCTCCAAATAGGTCTAAGTTAGTAATCAGTTAAATTAATATGTGGCCAAGGTGTTTGGATGTGGATGGGTGTTTACAGAGTCTTTTTTGTTTTTTAGCCAAACACAAACAAAAATACATTGTAACCACACACAGTGTTCATAAATTACATTTTATTTTAAGGTATGGCTTATGGACCTACGCAGTGTAAACATATTGTCATGGTAGTTATATGCGTTGTGACTACTATAATTAAGGTTATGTCAGGACTTTTATTTTAACCCTGTGTTTTCACACACTCAAAACTTTCTGAAAGATTCTCTTTGAGGGATGACATTTCCCATATTTGGTCTCAACCGAGAGGTCTTTTTTTTTTCTCTTGCTAAGTTTGAGCATACTTCAGTCATTTATCTGTTTTTTCATTTACACAATGGTGAAACCCAATGGAACCTCAGGAGCCCTTGGTTGCAAAGGGTAGGGAGATGTCCTAAGTACAAAAAGAGTCATGGAAGGTGTATTCGCACAGGGGAGACTTCCAAAGCACATAGATTAATAGATTCAAGGCCAGAAGGGACCATCTAGTCTGACTTTCTGTTCAACACAGACCATAGAATTTCCCCAAAGTAATTCGTAGAGCAGGTCTTTTAGAAAAGTATTCATTTTTTATTTTAAACTTTTCAATAATGGAGACTCCACCACAACCCTTGGTAAATTGTTGCTGGTTCATGGAGGCCTGCATGTGATCTTCAGTTGGTGAAACCCACATAAATACCAGCAAGGAAGCAGGACAGCCTGACAGAACTAAATCAAATAGATTAAATGTGCAGTATTACACACTTAAAGTTACATTAATGTACTTTCAAAAAATGTCTGTAATAAAAGATTTTGAAAAGATGAATTAAAGCACTGGTCCCTTTTTCATTCATTCTTCTCTACCATGTCAAAATGACTTGAAGTAAATAGTTACCAGTTTTTCCTCAGTCGATGTCTACCTCAAGGAACGAATGGGTGAAGCTCAGCCTTGGTGTCAATAAGCACAATTCTATTGAAGTCAGTGGAATTGTGCTCTAGTGCAGAAATTGTTCCACTGATTCTTGATGGTCACCAAAAAATGAAGTGAATATGTGTAAAGTTATGTAAATTCTCAATATGAGAAAAGATTGGAAATCGTAATATTATCACTACAATTTTCAAAGGTGTAACAATTAAATTCTTATTGTAAAGGAGAGATGAAGTTACAGATTCAACAAAAACCATTATTTGCCTCTGGAGAAGTGGTTAGTAGCTTTCACTGAACTCATTGATCAATGGGATTGGTTAACATACTAGAAGAAGTAAGTAAATTAAACTTAGACTCATTATCCAATTGTTAGGTATTGTAGTCCATCATGAATCATTTTTCCCTCATTTATGCCACAATCCCAAATATGTAATAAAAATATTTTGAAAAGAAGATATTTGCAGTAACTACCTGTCAGAGTGTACCATGTGTCTAAGTATCGAGGGGTAGCCGTGTTAGTCTGGATCTGTAAAAAGCAGCAGAGAGTCCTGTGGCACCTTATAGACTAACAGACGTATTGGAGCATGAGCTTTCGTGGGTGAATACCCACTTTGTCAGATGCATGTAGTGGAAATTTCCAGAGACAGGTATATATATGCAAGCAAGAGTCAGGCTAGAGATAATAAGGTTAGTTCAATCAGGGAGTCTAAGTTTATTTTGAAAATACAAAGAAGAGCTTGTCAAAGTTAACCACTAATAAGTTGCAAAACTCTTTCCTAAAACCATTTGTCATGGAGTCCCCGGGCGATGCTCTGGAACTGCTCCCCACAAAGCCAGTCAGGACTTCGAGGAGCCTCCTCTCCCTTGGAGCAGACTGTCTTCAGGGCAAGAAGCTCACACGGCTTCACCTCCCTGGGTCTGACCTCGGAGCATTCAGCATATGCCCCTCCATACGCTTCCTACAGCAAGTCTGCCCAGGCGGGATCCTGGGGAGGCCAGAGGGTCCTGCACACACCCCCACTTCGGAGTCAGACGTGACTCTTTGCCAGCCAGTAAAACAGAGGTTTATTAGATGACAGGAACACGATCTAAAACACAGCTTGTTGGTACAGAGAACGGGACCCCTCAGCCAGATCCATTCTGGGGTCCAGCGAGCCAGACTAACCCATCTGCCCTCACTTCCCATCCCCAGCCAACTCCAAATTGAAACCCCCTCCAGCCCCTCCTTTCTGGCCTTTGTCTCTTTCCCGGGCCAGGAGGTCACCTGATCTTTGTTCACCTTTAGCCATCCCCTTGCAAGGGGGAAGGGCCCCGGCCATTTGTTGCGAGGAGACAGAGTCTCGGCCATTTATGCACACTGAAGACTTAAGAAATGCATAGGGGAAACTGAGGCACCCACACGGTATTCAGAGGAAACATTAAGAACAGTCCCACTTCATCACACCATTAACGAGAGGTTGAGAAATATAAATCCCACAAGCTTCTTGTGTTGTTTTCCATTTCTCAAAATGCACAACAAATCACATTACAGTAGATTAGGTATTCAAGAGGGGGGAAATAAGTTTGTCTTGTTAGAAACTGTGTATGTGAAGTGTCAGGCTTTCATCTGAGTTAGAAACCCCTGAAAACTAGGATTCAGGTTGAAATGAATTATAGTTACATAAATTAGAATCATTGGCTTCATTCTTATCCTCTTGGTTAAGAAGATGATAATATCTTGATCTTATCACACTTTTCAGCCTTAGATCTCAGAGCACTTTACAAATCTACGGTGCTGTGTCTAGTAGGTCACACAACCTACCCCAATATGGAGGGTTAAAAGCAGCTCAGAAAATGGGAGACTGTTTTATGCATATGTTATTAGACTCTCAAATTGTCACAAATAGATTTACATTGAAAGTGAAGAAACAAACTAAAAAAGAATTGGTTTATTTCCTTTGTGATGAAGCAAATTAATTTTGATTTTAAAACAATCAGTAGGTAATCCTAGAGCCTACTTAAGTATGCAAAAGCCATGAGCTACCTTATTAATCTATGTCAAAACAAGGTTTATTTGGGACTGCCCCCAGAGATTTGCAGAACTAGCCCCTAATCTAGTAACACAGGACACGAGGTGCTGATCAGCTCCAGTAAGGTTCCGAGTCCTCTCAGATCCCATTACATTCAACAGGAATTGAGGGGCCTCTTAAAAAGCCAAATTCTAGTATAATGGTAGGCAAAGCATCTGATCCTTGGAGCTGCTGCAACTCACTATTCAGGATGAGATGGTGTGTTGTACAGTATTTAGAAACCAGCCTTGCAGAGAGGTTTTTATTATTAAATTGCACCCAGCTTACCAAAATGTAGCTAAGTATAGGAGCACTCTCTTTTAGTCACTACAGCTTTAGCAGTGGGATGAATGTCAAAGGAAATATTTGGTGACAGTTCCTTGTGACCCAGATTTTAATCTTTCAGTGAACACTGCTCACATACACATCCTAAGAACCACCTCATCCCCATGAATCTAAAGCCAGAACTAAAGCTGGTGTTCACTGGAAGATCTGTGACTTTCTATCTGAGAATTTTTGTCTTGTTTGATAGTTCATTCTTTGTGCCCTGCAGATCCATTTTGAATCATCTGAAGCAGGAATAAATCTAATACAGTAACTACTACTTTTTTTAAAATATAAGATGGATCTGTGAAGAGGTTTTAAAAAGTAAAAATGAAAGGCTGAAGTTGTAAGGCAAACCTGTTCACTGGACAAACCTGCAATGCAGTAAATAATAACCCCAGAGGTGAAAGACAGCCTATTCTAGAAAAAAGGCAATGGAAAAGACTTTTGTGTGTGTGAGAGGGGATAGGTCTAGGGGAGAATAGGTCCTTTATTCGTTGGTAACTTTTCTGATTTTAAATATGTGCTTGTCTGGTCATAAGGACCAAGGTCATTCCTACTGCTCGGGGCCTAGGCTTTGTGCCTGCTTTGGCGGTAGCTTCTCTCCTCTCTCTCCTTTTCCTCCCTCCCTCTATCTCTCCTTTTCTTTTTCTCCTGAGGTGCAGATGGCCACATTTGCAGGTTAACTGGAACAGCTGGAGGCGCATTATTAGCTTCCTGCTGCTAACTCATATTTGCTTAGATTTTTTTTTTAACAGCAACATAATTTACAACTAGTAGGCCAGTGACAAAGCTGGCATGTTCTAAATCCGCATCAGATTTATGTAATGCTGTTGCTTATCAGTGAATGAAGTCATAATTATTACTTTGTACCATTAAATAGCGTAAATATATAAACTGTTATACAAATTGCAGTGAATATTTCCTCTAGGGAGCTCTAGACAAAATTTTAATGTAGTGCATTTGTCTGCGGTGGCAGTTTCTATGGTATATAATAATGTTGATAAATTTTACTGTAGCAAGTGACATTTTATAACATTAATCTTGGTGGTAAAAATCTGAGGAATATTACAGCTATACTGGTGGGTGCAGTAAGAATGAAAGCTTTTGACACCAGCTGAATCAATTTTGATACTTTTTTTTTTAAATGTCCAAACATGAGTATTGTGCCCAGATGACAGATCCTTAGCTAGGCTTGAAGATGACTCAGACAAGCATTAGAGCACCAGACACTGGGGAACTTTCCTTGATGATGGTAATAATTAATTTTTAAAAATCCTGACTTATCAATATATTTCTTTGTTTTGAAATGCAAAAGGAAAAAATTCAAAAGACACAATAATGAACTTAAAATCCTTACCAGTTATTTAAACTCTGTGCATGTGTGCGTGTGATAAAGACCCTGTAATAATTAAAGATACAACACCTGGACTCAAATGCTATTTCAGATGTCTAACATGCAGATGCATGGCTTGCTAGAGTTATTACTGTCGATACTGACTACTGCTGAAAAGCTTTGCTGACAGAAGTTGAGCAGCCTCACTGGTGTGTTATCGGTGAGTGTGCAACCACAATCTTGTGTGTATGAAATTGAAACACAATGTCTCTTAAAGAAAGAAAGTAAATTTGAATTCTAAGAGTTATGAATCCATTTTTTTTTCATTTGCACCTTTCCTCTGATTTGGCCCGTGGTGTAGGAAGAACAGATCAATATTGCTAATATTTATAAAAGAATCTTCTGGTGGTGTTGTGTGTTTTGAGTTACTTTAAACACAGTTTTTACTAATGTTTTCAAAGACTGAAGCCACGATGTTGCAAACACTTAAGCACGTATTTAATTTTGTTACTGTGAATGCGGCGCACTGTAGTAAAGTTAAGCCTTTGGGTAATTGCTTGTTTGCAGGGTTGGGGCCTTCATCATTTGGGCCCACTCCTGCTTCCACTGAAGTCGCATGCAGGATTGGGCCCATAATTGGTAAATAGTGAAGTCAGCCAGTCTGATTTCCTTCCCACAGAGGTATGCCTTGTTTTGAGGGAGAGGAGTGGCACTTTAGGATTATTACAATAACACATGCTGTATATATTCTGCCAGCTGTACAAGGACAGACCGTACTTTTTATTCGTGGAAATAAACACAATGTTCAAAGACCCCTGTTCAGAAACAATGGGCCTGATCCTGCAGGTCTTACTGGGGCAAAACTCAAATGACTGTCATGGGAGTCTTGTCTGAGTTACGACAAGGGGCTGAATCCTTCTGTCCACTGGTGTGAGTGGACGAAATAAAAACCTGGCAGATGCAAAGTCAGGAGAGTGTAAAGGGAAGGGAGAGTCAGTCTGGCATCTCTCTGACATCATATCCCTCTGTCTGGAAAGCCAACCACGTGAACGGGGTGAGGAGGGTGCAGACTATGAGTGTGTTTACGAGGAAGGGTACAGTACATGCATCGTACACCTCTTCCAGAAACCAGTAGAGAACAGCTGAAAATGTAATACAGACTCAGGCTCTAGTAGCTAGTATTTTTGCCATCCACTGCTCTGGAACCCTCCTTTAGGGGATATTGGAGAGAGAGAGAGAGAGATGCTAGCAGGGGGCAAACTCATGCTGACTCAGGGGACAGGATGCAAGAGCTACAGAGGGCCAGAAGGCAGCCTGTGGCTGGCCCTGACTTCTGGCTGTTCCCCTGAGATCTATTGAGCCCTTTGCTCATTCTGCAGTGGGAAGGGGAATGATGTGGTGGAGAGTCTGTGATGGGAACCCCTGTAAAGCTTCCTGTCTCCTGTATAGGTTGTGCCAGGGAGCGATGAGGCCTGATATAGATTGGCAGGATTTTGTCTTATATAATTGTTTAGATCAAATAAAAAACTGTTGCATGCATCTGTGCAAAAATTTTATATTCCTGGCAAAGAAATGACTTTGCTGGTGCTCAATTGTCTGTGTATTAATTATTCACGTGACTCCACTATTAAATAAAAATGCTAAGATGCTTCAGATGTCACTCAGTCTTTAACAGGACAGCTGTCAAACGCAGGTAAATCTATTCCATCCACGCTGTATTGATCATGGTGCAGAAAATAATTTAATGCATGAAACTGTAAAATATCCATTAAGGCAGCAATTTCTGTAACAAGCAAACTTAACTGAAATATTTAGTGTAAAATCTTGATGAAATAAACAATTTTCCCCCCTTTTTGCAACTTGAGATGAAATAGCAATGAATGATACAGTCTTTTGACTGATCATAAAGCAAAATAAGATATAAGAAAAGCATTGTTTGTAACACAGTGAGCGTCGCCGTTTAGCTCAGTCACTTCACTACTTTATTATTGAATAATCAACATTTCTCATCAAGCATGCAATAATTTCATGCATTTCAGTGCCACAAATGTTGTTTTTTTTACCACAGAACTTAATGTTGTTGTTTTTTAAAAAGCCTCAGTTTTCTTCACAAGAGCATGGATACAGCCCCTCGTCCTGAATTTGTTTTTTCTAGGGATTCCACCACTTTAGGAAAGTTTCCATGGTAATGAAGGACAATGTACTTTTAAAATTAAATCTAATTCTCTGAATGTTTTAGCTTCTTTTGGATAAATGTGGTTTTCTGTTAATGTTGTGGTTGGTTGTGTTTTGTTTTTGTTTTTGTTGTGTTTTTCAATCCCTGACACAGCTGTGAAGACATTGTGTATGGAGCTATAAAGTTGAAATCCTGTCCCATTGTCTTCCATGGGACTAGAATTTCACTCCTGGTATTCTAATCTTGAAAACTTTTAGGTATGTGTATACATTTCCCTTTAGAGCAGTGGTTTTCAAACCATAGGTCGCGACCCAGCCTGGGGCACGGAATGGAAGGCACTGGGTCTTGGCAGCTCTGGTAAGCACCACCGACTGGGACGTTAAAAGTCCTGTCGATGGTACTGCCTGGCTAAGGCAGGCTAGTCCCTACCTGTTCTGACACTGCTCTGCGCCCCGGAAGTGGCCAGCAGCGGGTCTGGCTCGCAGGGGGCAGGGCATGGGGCTCTGTGCACTGTTCCCACCCCGAGCACTGGCTCCGCACTCTCATTGGCTGGGAAATGGCCAGTGGGAGCTGAGGGGCAGTGCTTGCAGGCAAGAGCCACGTGGAGCCGCTTGCATGCCTCCTACTAGGAGTTGGACCTGCTGCTGGCTGCTTCCAGGGCACAGTGCAGTCCACGGTACCAGGACAGGTGGGAAGCCTTCCTCTGCACCCTGGCTGCGCTGCTGACTGGGAGCCGCTGGAGGTAAACCTGCGCCCCAATCCTAAGCCCCACCAACCCAGAGACCCTTCCTGTACCCCAAACCCCTCATCCCCGGCCCCATCCCAGAGCCTGCACCCCCAACCCAGAGCCCTGACATGCTCCTGCACCCCAACCCCCTTCCACAGCCCTGAGCCCCCTCCTAACCCCAAACCCCTCATCCCCAGCCCCACCCCAGAGCCCTGACCCCTTCCCGCAGCCCTCTTCCACACCCCAATCCCCTCATCCCCAGCTCCGTTGGGTTGCGGGCATCAACAATTTTCTTCAGCTGGGTCTCCAGAAAAAAAGTTTGAAAAGCACTGCTTTAGACAGTCCTCCTCTATGTCACTAGTGGATCTCTGAATGCCTAGATTTACCCCTACCTTAACTCCCCTCTACCAGCCATATATTTTTTCCTGACACACTTCTTTTAGGGAAGGAGAAGTAGATGGGATTCATTGAAGAGCCAGTCCACAGCTCTCTCTTTAATAGACTGATAACAGTTGAGCAATTTGAGGAATTCTTCCCCTCTGGGAAGTGAGTCCTTTGTTTCTCATGTAGCATGAGGAGCAAGAGGCTGAAATCAGAAATCCAGGCTTGTTTCCATATGACAGTTTAGGTCCCTGCCACTAAGAAAGCCCACGTGTGTTGACTGGATACAGATTGTAGTCCAGTATCATCTATTGCAGGTTTTATGCTTTTTGAAATTTCTGAAGTCAGTATCGCTTAAAATGTTGACAGGGGCCTTCTTAAATCCCGTAGTCCTGAGAGAGCTCATGATGCTGGTGTTGGTTCTGCTGCACTGTTCTTTTACAATATAAAACATAAAATATTACCACTTGTGCATACAAGCTATTTGAAAGAGCATAAAATGTCAGTTGACAGAGCAGTCTGCCATATAAATCTTCCATATCCCAAACTGTTCCCACTTCATGCTAGGGCTGTGAGACTATTTTACCCAGAATCCATCTGTGAGGATTTGGGTTCCATTACACCAGTTAGCATTAGCCCCTCTTCAAAACCTGTTAGCAAGACTGGCTTGATGATGATGGTATAGCCTACCCTTTCCTTATCTTTGAGAGGGTCTCCTGACCAATGCTCCATTTTGCTCCATTGTCCTACATTGCTGTCTTTCTCTCCATTATCTTTAGAGGACACCAGATAATGCTGCTTGCAGACCAGGTCATTAAACACATTTTGAAGAGCTGTCATATTCAGGGCCGGCTCCAGGTTTTCTGCTGCCCCAAGTGGGAAGAAAAAAAGAAAAAGAAAAGCTGATCAGCGGCACTTCGGCAGCAGCTCAATTGCGCCGCTCCATTCTTTGGCGGCAGTTCAGCAGCAGGTCCTTCACTCCCTCTCTTCCTCTTCGGCGGCAGGTCAAAGGGGAAGAGAGGGACTGAGAGACCCGTCGCCGAATTCCCGCCGAAGACCCGGACGTGCCGCCCCACTAACGGATGGAGTGCTGCCCCTTTGTATTGGCCACCCCAAGCACCTGCTTCCTTCGCTGGTGCCTGGAACCGACCCTGGTCATATTGATAAGGGCTAGCAAGTTTTGAATGTGCCCCCTTCTCAAAATTGGCACCTTCCAGTAAACGTTTGTACCAATGCATTATGGCTTGTGCATGGGTTAAAAAAGAATTAAGCTTTTGGCTGCTGTTATAGCTCTTAAGAACCAGCGTTTCTTATAATGCACCTCAGGAAATATTGACTCGGCAAAAAGGATTGTTTATTTCTGATACATTGAAGAAAGTCATCTTAGTTTGTGTCTGAATTATTGTAATGGTTCATTTACCTTGCAGTGTAGTGAATTCAGGCAGCCTCTGTTGACACTGGTATATTTTTAAATCATGCAGAGTAACTCATGGGTACCACCAGACTAATTTATACCTCAAGGGATTAAAGAAAAGTATTGAAGATTTTGCAAAATTGTCTACTTAGGTGGATTAGATTTCTGATCTGGATATAATTTTTGCACTCTACTCCTCTACTTTCCCCCAAACCTACAAAGTTCTCACTGTACATCCTCTGAAACTGGGACCTGGATGAGGGGAGGGGATTTGGCTGTATTGTAATGAATAAACCCATAATCCAGACATTCCACATCTCATGCAGATAATGTTTTGTAAAATAATCTGTGCATGGGTCAACGAAAAGCTATGGCCAACTAGAACACAGGCCCTCATTACGTTAACTTTTGCAAAGCTAATGTACATCTGTGTCTGTACTGAAAGCACTTATGCCTAAATTTGGCAAGTGATTTTCAACTACCGTAAATAGTTCCTCTTTACAGACCATAATAAAGTATTTGTGTAATGCTCCGCTTAATGTTTTAAGTGGACATTAAATACAAACGTATATTCTAATAGCCCAGTATTATTTCAATGTGGTCAAAAGCTGACTATCCCCATCACACCCATTACTGTGTACAATACTTAGTTACATTTGAAAAATGAGATATTGTTCTGTTAGCTTTCTTTCCTCCGCTTGTATTGCTTGCTGGATGTGAACACAGTGTGTGGACCTTACGAAACAATTACTTACAAAACCCAGCCATTTGCTAGAAGTAAAATGTCTAGCTCAGGTCTCCAGTGCTTGTGGTCTAGTGTGTTATTGCTTTGAGCTGGTGTATAACTAATCATATTTGGAAGGTGTAGGTGTTATATTGTCCACTGAAGCATGTTCCTGTTGCATTAAAGCATCATAGTGTTTTTTAAACTGGATAAAAGAGGTTTTCATCCAGGGTCGATTATCGGTCTGATGTACAGAGAGAACGTGAAGAATATTTCAGTGGTAATGAGGGCCTGTTTGGGAGAGTGTTGACACCTCACTTATAACACTGCTTCAGTTGATTTTCAAAGATACATTTTGCAGTGCCTACAGTTGAACTGAAGTAAGCCTCAGTACCTGTGAATACTTATAAATATATTGCAGAGTCAATTTTTGTGCATTTTGTATGGTGTCTTCAGTTACATTGATTTGGAAGCTAGTGCATATTTTCCCCAATCCCTCTTAAGGCTGAGCACTCATACTAGAGCTTCATCATTATGTAAACTGGCACAATAGGATTTGCTCCTATAGACACCTCTCCAGCCAACATAAAGACAGGAGGCAGCTTGAGCTAGTTGGATTCAGCTCCAGATCAGGGAAGCCATTCTACTTTGGTAGGGGATAGGGAGGAGGAGGAAATGTGCTTCACAATTACATGTATTCTTCCGGGGGAATTGACGTTTAACCCTACAACCGTGGGTGTATGGCCAGGATGCATGGCAGGATTGAGAGGGTTGCAGTATCATTGAAGATAAAACACGAGGAAAACCATTTTTGAATTTACTCTTTGTGTATTGGGGCCTTTTATGATTCATCAGTAAGTAAATATAAGCTAAGGGAGTGATTTGTTTCTAACAAGCTTATAAAATACTAGAGTCATTTGTGAGTTTATTGGAGTGCTGATTATAAACATTCCCTCATGCACACTCCTTTATATCAAATTAACATTCAAAATACAAATATTATATCTTTGAATATTTCTGTAATCTCTTCCCGGGTGTTTGAATTCTGCACAATGAGAAACTATCTACAGTATGTCATGAAGAACGGTTGATTGCCCTGCAACTATTTGATACCCATTATTCATTTGTGGTGCATTTATTTTGCACATGCTGCGTGTGTGAACCGTTCCACACACTAGCTTTTCATTTATTGATACAACGTATAATTGGTGCTCATCTGACTGCAAAGATTCAACTGTTCCCTGTGCCACACTGCCTGCATATGGCTTCTTAGGTTGTACATTAGGACTATTGGGAACAGCTAACCTTGTGAATGGAATAGGTATCCTGGGGCAGTCCTTTCTTGCTTCAGAGAGCCTTTGGCCTAATCTTCTCAGTGGGATTTGTGTGTAAAGGCTGCACCTGAGGCATGATGGGTCTCGTAAAACACTCTAGAGAGAAGTGGAATTCTGGAGAAGTGGAATCATAGGCCTCTAGCCTAGCTAGAAATGTAGTCCAGGTCTCTCTCTTTCTCTTTGTGGTCTAAGGCCTGGTCTACACTGGCGGGGGATTGATCTAAGGTACGCAACTTCAGCTCTGAGAATAGCATAGCTGAAGTCGACGTATCTTAGATCAGTTTACCTCCCGTCCTCACGGCGCGGGATAAACGGCCGCGGCTCCATCGTCGACTCCGCTTCTGCCTCTCGCCCTGTTGGAGTTCCAGAGTCAACAGCAGAGCATTTGGGGATCGATTTATCACATCTAGACAAGACGCGATAAATTGATCCCCAATAGATCGATCGCAACCGGCCAATCTGTAACACACTTACTGCTATTAAACAGGGGGGAAAAGAAAGAAACTCTTAAAAATTGGCATCGTCCGCAGTTAGTCTCCTTAGGTCTTGATCCTCATGCCCAATACCATTTGAGCAAGCAATGATTTAGCTTATTCATAAGAACTCCTAACTAGCTGAGTAGTTAAGATTCTCTGTACAATAAATTTAAAAATTAAATATACTGTACACTATGGGATGGAGTGTTGTCTTGTAGTTAGAACTAGGGAATTGGAAAACAGGGTGTAATGAGAGAAGACTCATCAGCGCGGCACCTCCTGCTAGTCGTCTTGGGAATTAGCTCTCCAGAGTGTGGAGTACCCTCTGCAGGCTGGTGTCTCGCCTGCCGCTGGCCCCATGTCCCTCCCAGACCCCAATGCCCTTTACTTCAGGGTTCTGCCCCAGTAGTACCCCCACTCTCTGTGTCTCCCCTCCCAGGGAAACCCGCAACTCTCTAAACCCACCTGGTCTCAGTGGCTACTGCCAGTCATCATCTAGCCCCCGCTCACTGGGGCAGACTGCATCTGTAATGGCCACTCATCATTAGCAAGGGGTTAGGACCAGCTGCCTCTGCCTAAGCCCAGGCTGCAGCCTCTAGAACCCCAGTACCTATCTTTGCTTTTTTGCAAGACCCACAGCCTGGGGGTTTACTAGGCTGGAACTCCCCAGCTCCTCTTGACTTTCCCTAGCTCTGCTCTGTTCCATGTACCCTGAGCGCCCAGGCAGCCAGGTCCTTCTCCCTCCAAGGCTGGAGAGAGATTCCTCCAGCTTCTGGCCCACAGCCCTCTTATCAGGGCCAGCTGGGCCCTTATTCAGCTAACCACAGCTGTGGCTGCTACTCCAATCAGCCTAGCTTGGTTGTTTTAATCCCTTTTCTCCAGGAGTGGGGCAGCCGCCCCACTTCTTGGAGTTTCTGGGTATTGTTCTTGGTTCTGCTACTGACTTGACGTATGACCTTGGGAAAGTCATTTAACTTCCCTGTACCTCAGTATAATTTTATCTGACTGTCCTTTTATTTTAGGCCCCACCCTAAGAAGAAGATAGCCATGCTAGGGCCAGTGAATGTACTGATTGATACATCGTCACATATTTCTCCTCTCATGGTTCTTTTGTTTTTACTAGGGACCTGCTGTGCACCACATTATGCATTAGCAAACCAGGAACCCAGAAGAAACATTAAGTTTAAAATACAATGATCATCAGTAAGAAGTCAGCATTTGCCAATAGTCACCACACAGTAGACCAGAGATACATCTATCTGCTGAAAAGGAAACGGCTCTGGTAACTGTAGGCAAAAGTTAACATTTTAAATGGCAGATACTAGAGTAGTATTAGTCGAGGACTACCTTGCAGGATTGTATTCCCCTAGTCATTTTCTTTTAACTTGGTTATACGTTAACTCTTTTTTCCAAGACTAGAAGAGGGTTAAAATCTCCTGCGATCAGCATTTCATCCTCCTTTAATTGAACAAAAAGAAAGGCTGTCCTCAATACTCTAGAATACTTTCTGCTGGAGCCCATCTATATCCTCTAGAACTTCTTACTCTTCAATAAATCAGTTTGCGTAGGTCTTCCTTAGGGGATTGGAAAGCTTGTCCAGACACTTAAAATGAAAAGATGATGGCTATTTTGCTTAAAAAATTAAAGAAATAAAACCAAACTGTTTATCTTATTCGGTGAGAATGTACCACTATCAGCACTGTGTCTGACTGGACTACCACACAGCAAAATAAATACATGAAAAAGGCAACAAAACCAAAGCAAAAACTTGGTTGAAAAGAGGATCCTGGGGACAGGTTTCGCTATGTTGCCAGCCTGTTTTAGTTCAGAGCTGCTGTGCAAAATATACACACACAGCTGCATCTGGAGGGTTTACAGAACAAGTGTTTCATCACAGGTACTTCTAGGTCCTTGTGCTGGAAAAAATCTGTGTCAGATCATAAGTGGGCCAACTCGTGCAGAATGAAGAACAAATCTAAAGGTGGGGGTTTTTTATGTGGAGCAACTGGCCATGTGTTACTGAGAGTAAATTTCACATTTCATACTATGCATAATGGTTGTATGATGTTGAGATCTCTTTTAAGAAACCTTTTTGTGGGGGATTTTTTTAAGGCCAGGTTAATAAAAGATACATTCTCCACCTGATGTGTGATGCTTCAGTCAAGCAAATCCCATCAGCATTGGTGGGAGATGCTCTGCACATTGACTTGAGAACATGCCTCTAGTATGGAAATATAGAAATTTGCATAATGCAGAGATGCTTAAGATACTTTCTGTCCTCAGACAAAATCTTCTTTCTGATTGTCTTGAAGAATAGAATATGTTATTTGCTCTTTAGAAATCTTCACTTGTGAACATCTGTTTTTCCATCTACCCAGATATATATATGCACATGGCAGCTAAGTGATCGTTTAGGTCCCATGGAGTCATTGTTATCTGTCATGTAGAGGGGATTAGATATTTTCATAATATTTTTCAGTGAAGAATATGACAATGATTTTGTTTTGTGTTTTGTTTTTTTTACCAAAATTGCTATACAGCTTAAAGCCATAGTGTAGATGTCAGTTATACTGGTGTAAAGGTGCCTGGTCCCTTCCTGTATGGGAATAGCTATACCATGAAGCACTTTTATACTGATCTAACTGTGCCCACACTTTAACTACATATAATTAAAGCAGTACAAATTTCTAGTGCTAACAAGCCCTTAACGTATGTGCTACAGTATACAAGCAAAATATTGGTGTTTAAAGGTTAAATTAATTCAATGGCTGGGAGATCCCTCTGTCCATCCAGTGGAGTAGTTTGTGTCACATTGCCTTTGTTTCTACATGTGTGTGTGTCCCTTTACACACACACACACACACACACACACACACACACACACACACACACACACACACACACACACACACACACACACACACACACTATAATGGTTCTTGTTTTCCCCCAACACATATTGATGGAAGTGGTATGATACAGTCTTGTAAACTGTGTAGATGACAACAACTAGCTTGGAGCCTGTCTGTCATGTGAATTATATAATATTATACACCATTAATCTGATGATTATTTACATGATAGATTTATAGATTTATAAATTTATATAAATAGATTTATAGATTTATTGTCTATTGTGTCAAAGTGTTCTTGGGAACTTTACTCTGAAGATCAGTAGACACACTTCAGTGGGAGTTTTAAAAAATTTTAAAAAATAATTTGTTGTGTTAATCCCAAGCTATGCACTGTAAACCTGCATCCGGGACATTCAGTCTGTTAGAAGGGGCTGGGACCTAGTGACTTAGCACTTTAGCCTTTCACCTCTCTATATCTAGATTGGGTCACAAGCAAAGATGAGTTTGGTGGTTTCATCCTGATCCTCACTAGATGTGACAGTGTTAGGAGCAAATGAGGGAATTTTACCTGTGTTTTCCTTCATATTTTGCATTGGTCTCCAACTGAGTGCAAGTAGAGTTTAAGGTTTTGGTTTTAGTATCTCTTATACAATCCTTGAGTAGCTCCAAATTCCTGCAATGACCTACCAGCATCCTGTACATGATCATACTATTTTTATGTCACAAGACACTGGGTTTATGGAGCTAGGAGTTTGCTAAAATAGCACTGAGGGCATTGTGTTTCTTTGCATCTGTGGTGGAATGCACTGGTCCTGTAAACTGAAAGATGTCATGGATTTCTCTTCATTTAGATTGGATTTTAAAACTTCCATATTTGAGATAGTACAATGGAATGCTATTTGGTTTTGATAAGACTTTATAGGAGTTTGTTTTTATTTTTAATTTCCTTGGGGACATATATAACATAAAGGTGAGTAGATGCCATCTAGATAAAATTGATTTTTATGGTTTGTCCATAACACACAATTGTATTTGATACTGTCCAACTTGGCTCAGTGGAACGCCAGGGCGGAAGTAGCAGGGGTGTTGCAGATTAGGAATGAGCTCCAGTGATAGAATAGTATGGAGAACAGACATGCAAAGATAGTAGACCATTTATTGATTGAGATGTATCAATTGGCAGAATTATTCAGGGGATACAAATACAGGAATTGTATAGATACTGCAGCTCATGATTTACCACTGTGTTACTTCAGTTTTAAAGTGATCTGACACCATTACAATGGGGAAAATGCCGTGGTGAATTGGGCCCATGACTAAAATACATAGGCAGAGATGTGCAGTATGAGGAAACTTGTCTATTGTGTTTGACTTTGGCCAATGTTACTGGTTTATCAATTTCATACAAATTAAGTTTGTGTGTGTGTGTAGGACTTCATTTACCTCTCATTATACCTGATTTGCACTGATGTCAGAGGAGACTCATAACTTCAGCCCAGAGGAAAATTTGACATAAACTGGAAAAAAGAAGTTTCTAGAGAAAGGCTGACAGAATTAACTCTAGATGCACTGTGATGCAGTGCAGCAATATAATTTATCCTAAACTTTATGCAGTTGTGAGCATAACATTTAAATCTGAAATAAAATTATATAGCAAGTAAATTGGGGGTGCACAACTTTGAACTTCCAAATTAAGTTTTCCTGGTAATATGAAAAGTAGGTTGGTAAAGAGAGAGGCTTGTAAGACACATCTTATGGGATTTTAACCTTTTCTTCCTTGGTAAAGTATAGTCACTAAACTTGCCACTGAAAAGTATCAATTCTTGAGTAACATTCAGGAGTCAGTCTGCAATTCCATTCCATAGGAAATCCCACAGCAATTTACACAGTATCATTCTCAGCCCCCTGGGAGCCTGCTTCTTTTAATGGTCATTTTAATTTTGCAATCTACTAACATGTAGTGTATACAGTGTATACCATGAACTTCCATGCACCAAATAAATAATTTGGAATCTAATTCCCCTGCATGTTTTGAGCTCAAGAGTCTCATGGGATAATGAAAAGAGTTTAAAGTGTGTGTTATGTTTGGGCTAATTTACTCTGAAAAAGAATAGCTTTTTAGGATTAGAGAGCCATGTAATGAATACAACAAAGGCAGTGTTAGAAAGTTTATTACCAGAGATCAGTAGAATGCTACCTCTTAGTGAAATTTGAAAAGAGGTTCTGAGACTTTTATCTCTTCATATCTTCACTGCTTTCCAAAATCAACTTCATCAGCAGGGCTCCAGGAGGAAGGCATATCCACAATTTGTTTTTGTCAAACCATTATAAAGAGCTGTATTTCAATATACAGGAAAAATAAGGAAGATATAATTATTTTAATCAATAAACTTGGATCAAAGCCAAATATATGCTTCAAAAGCAAATGCATTTTGTTGAGTTTTCTTATGCACTATCTAGAAATATGAAACGCCTCGTGTTATCATTTTTCATTAAAGTGATTTTTTTAACCACTGTGGACAGCTGTCATATCCCTTAAAAACTTATAATAGTAAAATTGTCATAGGAATGAAGCAGAAATACAAAACTTTATTAACCAATCTTCAGCTCATAAAAAAACATCGGTTTTTGTGCCATTCTAGATCATAAAAATGTATTTCAAAGCAGAATCACATTTCATCTGCAAGATAAAGCACAAAAGAATATAAATTGCAGATGCCACGCTAAAATTTTAAACTCTTTAAGAGGTGTTCAGGTGTATATATATCTACATAGTCAAGTCTGTGGAATTGCATGATCTGGGAGCAATGGAAGAATTTGGCACTATATCAGTATAACCAACAATAAAGATACCTGTAGTTGGATTTTGTTACAGTATATAAGTATAGACTGTCCACATAAGTTTATTGAATAGTGTAGAAACATTAAGGGCCTCATAATGTAGCAGAGTTGTCAAAGGGAGAGATCAGCTTTACCTGGATAAATGGTATAAATAGTTTTCTTTCTGATATGTGACCAGATTATTTTCCAGTTGATTTCCAGCTATGGCCCCAAGTGTCCCACAGATCAAAAAAAGATAAGGGTCAGTTACAAGGTTGAGCTCATTCTATGTTGCTATAGTAACTGACCTCAAGCAACCCACAGAGGACTACACCCAGTTCCCCAGGTGATATTTCGCTGTCCATGCCATCAATCCCAAGCCTTTCAAAACCAGACTACTTAATTGTCAGGGTACTGTTTTGAAGAGTGCTTTGTCCCAGTGATGCCAAGGTAAGGCTAGCAGAGCTCATTTGTGTCTCCTGAAGACACTTGGGAGAAAAGACATGAGTCCCATCTCTCTAGAAGGATATTGGGAAGCATTCTCAGGGGGTTTAAAGAAGGGTGCAACTATATCCTCCTGGATTAATTAAGAAAATATAAATGAGAACTATAGCTCAGATATTCTGTACAGTAAGACGCTTTCTTAAATAACAAATATTGGTGAAGTAACATCATCTCGCATGTCAAACGTTATAGTAACAATCTCATCTGAACATTTGTTGGTCCACTGTTTCCTGCTTGTAACCCTGTTTTGCTTATAGTCTACATGCTTCTTTGCTCAGAGCTTGGTTCTATGTTCTTTTTTGTGGCATTTAATGACAAATCAGTAGTAAAACAGTGCCATCCGTCTAGAATGAAAGTGTTAGTTTCCTTACACTGCTTCCATAGTCTTTGTTTGCTAATAGGCTTTCTTTATTGTCAGATCTTGTTTCATTTATTTGTTTTCCTAGTCTGTTTGTAGTCACCTACTAAATAACATCATGGTGTAAAGGGGTTGGATTGTTTGTTTTAAATAGTGCTTTACTTGGAAATGAATGGCATAAATGACAGTTTATTCCATTTCTCAATTTATTTCCATGTATTTATTCTAATATCTATTTATTTTTTGCTATAACTAAAGCACCTCTTACAGGGCCCCATTCAATGTTGCCAGATTTATGACATAGTACATTAATGTTTGGTTACGCTGCATTTCACTATATCAAGATTCATTAGAAGTATAGGTAACTCCAGGATGTGCGTGCCTCATTGTAGCCTCCCCTTAACCTTAATTTGCTGCAATGAAGCAGAAATTATAGTGCTTTTTGGAAGAGCTGCAGTGTGGGATTTACATGCTGCTATCAAGAATGAGTGTCAGATTGTCTTAAATTTCTTCACAACATGGTCTGGGACTATTTTATTTTCTTCTGTAAGGGAGAATTTTGTTTCATTAAATCAAGTTGCAGAAAGAAGTTTTAACTAACAGTAAAGACAGTGCCTCTTTATTGTTCAAATCTCTCATTTGTTATTGGTTTGATAACGTCATTGCATGACAGTGTCAATGCACTGTTGTATATTGCCATAAATATAGTTATAATTAGAAATGAAGCTGATACAGAACATGGGTTTAATACAGCATTATTAATTATACTGCATCCTCGCCAGGAGGCTGCTATTGTCGGTTCTCTTAGTGGCTTAGAGACTCATTGTAATATGTATTAGATGCACATTGCTGCAACAGAAATAGCTTTATGGAGAAACATATTCCCACTATAAAATGAGCAGAATGACAGTGTAAATGCTATTAAGCATCCTATCAGCATATTTAGAACTATCACGTAAATGTGTTTGAACTTAAGAACAATAAACTGTGTGCTTCACCGCTGCAGTTCAGCTGGGTCAGGGCGACCCACTAATCCTCACTAACAGACAGTAAATTATGTACCTAAAAAATTATACAAATGCCTGCCTTTGACATCAGTGGGCACCACCCAGGTTTCACCTTCAGGAATCAGATAATCAGCTCTCATTCCTACTGGCTTCCCTCAAGACCAGTATGGAAATAAGTATGTGTCTGCCAGGGATCAAATGCTTTTGGAGACAAAAGTAGGTACTCAGAACATTACAGGATACTATCATCTCCCCATGATACTTTTACACAAAGCACTCTGTTCCTCTTTTGGCCTGACATAGTTTCAACCTGACAGAATCCAGCAGGCCTGCTTGTTTTAAACAAGAGCACATCCTATTATTTTTTTGAGAAATGAAGTGTAAAATTAATGCTTATTATTCTGAGCTGGGGTGGTGGGGAAGGAAAGAAACCTTAGAATCTTGTTTGGAGTGTATTGCTTGTTTGGTGTTAAAATCAATAGATCCACACACAGATACACTTAAGGACAAATGGGAGAAGATCTAGCAAAGCAAGCAGCAAAAATCTGCATTTTATTTTAGAAATGAGAAGGGCTGCATAATTCACTTGAGTTATGTGGGACTCTCTTATGGATGCCTGTCATGTTAAAAAATGGAATAAAAATGAGGGAAATGATGGCATGTTTTCTTTCACTAGCAGCACATGCTTGAATGGCGTGCTGGCTGTCAGACACTGTATTATCACCATGAAGCTGTCTCACATGTACCTATGTGATCTTATATAATTCAAGAAAGTTATTCTCCAAAGGTATACCTGTATCTCTATGCATACTCCGTGTTTCTATGTAAAATTCTATTAAATGCCATAGAGAAGAGAGTGATCGTAGCAGCAGTTCTCTCTGTATCTTTGGGCATTTTCATAGTTTGGATACACATGCATGAATAGAAAAATGTTTGTCGTGCTAACCAGGGTACTTTCCCTCCCCCCAATCCTCTTTTTTTCTTCCTGGATGGTTTTATAGACACAAGGAATACATGATGGACTCCTGTGGGAGTGGAATCAAAACCTCACTGGTGAGGAGAAGGCCTTACAATTCAGAAGTGGATTTGCAAATCAAAAGGTCTTGCCTCAAGTGGGATAAATTTTCAGATCTGCAGGAACCTATTATGTTTTATTATTTTTCATTCCAGGTTTAGTTTGTTATGGGTTTAACTATGTAAAATACTGCAGGGATCAGCCAAGAAAATATTCAATCAGTGTTACCTAATTAAATATCTGAAGATCCAGAGAATATAATTTCAGTCTCATATTGAATATTACATATATTTCACATTTTTAATTTTGCTGAAATTATAGGTATTTAGCCACAAAGGAAACATTTTTCCTAATGAGTGCTCACTCAGGACCATATGTTATATATGAATCACAGGTGAATGGGTTTCTGAATAATACAGTATATGGAAGTTAGAAAGTGAATGTCAAACATGATTTCTCTGATTTACTATTTGAAGGAATTCTTTCTATTACCATAGTATCAGCTTTGTACTTTACATGTTTATTATACTGCTATTTGGTTAAGGGTTCTACAGCATCTCCATCACAAAGCCATCTCCCTGCCTTTTTTCCCCCATGAGGTTTATTACTAAACTATGCAGATTTGCACAGGACTGAAACTGAGCACACAAGAGTCTCTTCTAGGAAGTCAAGATAATACAGGAGATTGGGGGAAAGGAAGTTTTAAAAACATATTCATACTTAAATGCTAAATATCTGCCCAGCTTCGGTGACTGTGCAGATCAGAAATTTTAAAAAATTCAAATTTAAAATCCTTGTGTTCTGACAAATATTCCGCCTCTCGGTTTTGGCTGTCTAGAGAATTTCTGGAGTAGTCAGAATGGAGAGTTGAAGTCCTGGGCCTCTGTACTCTCACCAGTGTATTCTCCTCCTTTCTGTCTCCCTTTTCTATTTTTACTTCCTTCCCATCGCATCTGTCTGTCTTTTCCCCACTGCCCTCAATCTCCCTCTTCTTTCTCCATGAAATATTACAAAGAAAAAGGATAGACTTTCCCCCTCCAGTCTAAACTGTCTATGCACACTGTGGGGGCCTTTATTGCATATTCTGCAGTCATTTTATGAATAGAGGATCACAGTGCAGATCAGGGTAGAGAAACGTGCCCTACATGTTAGAGGTGCCTGGCATCCCCTCAGTGGGAGGAGCTATCCATTCATGCTTCACTGATGCTGCCTCTTCTCCTCAAGCATTTCTTGTCATCAGCATTCTGCTCTCTGCTCTGTATGTGTTACAGGCAGTATGGGGAACAGAGCACCAATTATAAATGTGTCAGGAGCTTACCTGTTTTTGGAGCAGCATAGACAGCTCCTAATACAGGCAGTAGCTCACTACTGCACAGGGTACCACTTACAGATTTTTTTTAATATCCTCCTGGTGAGGCTAGGGCCCTTTAAGATACATGTACTCTGGGAATTCTCTCCAGCTGCATGCCACCAACCCTCCCCTGCTGGTCCTGTTTTCAACAAAAAGCCAGGTTCTAATATGCAGGCTGTGTGTGTGTGAGAGCTATTACAAGTGCATAATGGCTGCTCCATTTGCCTTCACTGTTACCATACTACTGTTATTTAACTTGTTACTTTGTAAGGGCTTTGAGATTCCATACGTTTCAGAGGCCTTATGGAAAACAATAATTTTCCTCTGTTCAGCCATTTTAAGGTTATAAAAAGGTAATATAAAAGCAATTATAAACAGAGATTTTCTATGCTCTTTCTCACATTATTTGAAGGATGCAAATACATTTAGCAGGAGGTTATAGTACACTATAATCACTTATTGCTATTCTGGAACTAAAAATGTAAATTAGATGAGATTTTGAGATGAAGACATAAAGTAGTGCATATCTCATAGGCCAGAACTTGATTTTTTTTAAAATATATTTTCATGAGAATTTCACATATAATGTCCTAACGGGGAAGAAAATTTTTCGGCTGGTATTCACAAAAAAACACTCGTAAAAACTGTGGGCATATTGATTGGCATGCACAAAAGAGGTATCTCCCCTGTTCTTCCTGCCCTCCTCCTTACAGATTATTTAATTTGTATTTCTGGGAGTCTTGAAATGTTGTTCCAATATCTCACAATATGTCCTAACTGCACAAAACACCAAAAATGGCAAATTAATGCATTAGGTTAATATGCTGGTAAAAATAATAATATTAATAATAGTAAATGTTTATTAATAAAACAGAATTTAAGGGGATTTTTAAATAGGTTCTTTGTATTCAGAACATCTCTATGAAAGGTCTGTTCAAAACCAATATATATGAAAGGGAAATTCAATTTAAAAATGCCATTTAAATACCATCAGTGGTCTCACTTCAACCTAAAAAAGGCATTACATGTAAAATGAAAACTGAGTTAGCCCTGCATTCCTGCTATTCTCTGTTAGTTTCCTCCTCTCTTCCTCCTATATACTTGCAATGTAATCTGAGGTGAAGATGGGATTTCACTCTGTTTCTGGTGGTGGTGGTTGAATTCACACCTTTCAATTTGTTTTAAATGCTGTTTGAGTGTTTAATAATAGATATCCAGAGCAACAATGTTCTGCCTTTATGGTAAGATGCAAAGTGCAAAGGTACAGTATTGTCACAGCCTGTAAACAGGCATATATGTTACTGGTGGTTTGATCACAGCATCACTTTCATCACAGCTGAAAATAAATGCCCCTAAATTTGACTTGCGGCTGTACACCTGAATACATTGTACAAGTGACTGTGTGTGCTTTTGTAATAGGGACACAGAAATTGTAATGTCTTTGGGTCCTTGAAGCTGTGCAATCCAGCACTACCATTTCTAGCAGACTGCTGCATTTCAGACACTAATCTGCTGTGTCACTAACAAGTTGTATCATTTGAACCTTGCAGAGGAAGGCATCAATCATGAGTGCAAGCTGTGTAACCAGATGTTTGACTCTCCAGCAAAGCTTCTGTGTCACCTGATTGAACACAGCTTTGAGGGGATGGGAGGCACATTCAAATGCCCTGTTTGTTTCACAGGTAAGACAGTAAGACCTAGACAAGCCTCAGTGTGCATGGCTTGATCCAGAAATGACACACAGGGGATTTTTAAAATACAGTATTCCATTCCTTGGGAAAAAGTGCTCTGCTTGGAAATGTTTAAAATATCACCAGTCTAAAACTGGAGCTAGGAATGAAGAACAGCACTGTGATTTTTTGACACCAGGCATCAGTTCCCAAGCGCAAGAAGCTAATTACAGCCTTTTTAAAGTGATATTTGTTGGGTAGAAAATGTGATACATTTAGTAGCCTATAGTCAGTTCTCAGTGGAAGTACTCATGTGAGTAAAGGCTTGGTAAGATCAAACCCTAAAACTGTATAGTTTTGACAACTGCTGTATTCATTTTTTTCTTTGTATGACCAGAATCTGCCCTCAGATACATATGCTGAGGTCTTGTTTTTTCTGTGTAGAGCACATATCTAACATCTTGCTGTTTATCCATCTTTTGTAGTTAACCTTAAGCTGTCTCCGCAAAGCAAATTTGGATGATCTTGGTTAAAGTCACTGTCTGTAGGATCTGTTGTCACCTGCTCTATATGCTTTTTAAAATTGCAATTAACATCTTGTATTTGTGAAATATGAAAGTAATGCTGGATGTGTACATGACTTCTGTCTTTCATTTCCTACATATGTGACTATGAGCTCAGAAAAAAATAAAGGGTTGAATCGTGAGGGGCGCCCAGCACTGGCAGTACCCCTTAACTTCAGTGGAAGTCGCAGGAAGACGCTCATGCAGTGGAAGACGCTCATGACGTCTCAGGTTTTGATCTGCAGTTTGAGACTGGAGTTTGTAGTTTTGGACTTAATTTGTCCTTTTCTGACCATGTTTACACTGCAAGCTCAGCTTGTGTACACATACTCTCTGTAGCCACGGGAGCTAATCCATGCTGAGTATGTGCTCACTAGTTTCAGGCAGGTCTTTTGCTCTGCATGGCTAAGCCATGTCTCCGCTGCCTGTGCTACCGCAGCTGTTCATACCTGTGCTAGCTCAATGAGGCTCACGTGAGTACGTATACATGAGCAGGGCAGTCACACCCCTACTTAGTAGTGTAGATCTAGCCTCTGAGGATAAAGTAAATCCTTAATAGTATTTCTTTAAATTCAGTTAAGAAGAAGCTACTTTTGCATATTGCATAGGTCTAGAACTCATAAACATTGATCTAAAATGAGATGTGAAGTAGGCTGAGAAATTATCTTAACCAAATAAATCATAAACTCAGCATGCTTAATTTCCAAACTCTACTTGATAAAATCAGAATTACTTTCAGTTCAGAATTATAAAAGTGCTTAAGTGTAACAGTATTTATGGTATTGAATCTTATCTCTTCTATTCTGTATGGACAGAATAGTTATACAGGTTGTCTTTGCAACAGACTACATCTGCAGGTTCACACTTCCTTTGTAGTCTGCCAGAAATGTTGCATTGGTCACACATCTTCTAGATTAACCCCACAGGTCTCTTCTGGTCCAATTCTCCTACATTATAAATAAATCGCATGCACTTATGATTGGCTCACAGCTCCCTGCAAAAGAGGTGACGCTTTTTTTTCGATTATACAATTGGGTTCATCCAATTATGAACGGAGAGCTGTGACTTTATGGTGGAATTTCAAAAATCGATATGATATTAACTAAGCTAAACTTTATTCTTTAAAACTTAAATTATTAATATTGTCCACTTTTGCAGGATAATTGTACTGAAACACAAATATTGATGATTTATTGATAAATATCATTGGACCTTTTAGGATTATAACCATAATCAACGTGCAGCAAATATAGGGCAGAAGTTACCTAAAGCAAACAATCTCTGATCACATTCTATTATTTCAGTTTTTGTACAGGCAAATAAACTGCAGCAGCATATCTTTGCAGTCCATGGGCAGGAGGATAAAATTTATGACTGTTCCCAGTGCCCACAGAAGTTCTTCTTTCAGACAGAACTTCAGGTATGTTTTTGAAATAAGTAAATACAAACTGACAGCAATTATTTTGTTTGTATGTAATAATCCTTTCATCACTGCATGGCTTTTAGACCACTTCTTTAACCAATGCATAACCATGGTTTTCCCTCCCTCTTTGCAACAGCAGCAAACTCTCCTAGTCTCTCTTTCACTCTCTTCCCGTGGGTGCTATCAGGAGAAAGGGATGGCTGGCATAAAATAACACAAGACAGATATCATGATTCTTTATGAGTATTTCTCTTGACAGTAGCATTGCTACATACTGACATGTCTACATCAAGCACTATGTAAATAACTTCTTTTTCTCAATTAATAATGTAGGGAATCATTAATAGACAAAGACTAAACTAACGTTATGACATCCCCCCTTCCCCAGTGTTAAGTAAAAAGTTAAGGGATCGTAGCTATCTAGGTACCAGAGCAAAATGTACGTGCCACTTGAACATAGAATTCTAATCAGACCAGCTACAGCCACAGAGGCATAGCAGTGTGTAGCAGATTGTTAAAACTAGGCACTACAGTCCAATTTCACTGCTGGCATAAGTGGATGCAGCTCCATTTATTTCAGCCTTCCCAAAGTAAGCATGTGAGGGGTTCCCCATTCCCAGGGCCACCCAGAGGATTCAGGGGTCCTGGGGCAGGGCTGGGTCTTCAACAGCAATTCTGTGGTGAGTCCCTCTCGGAGGGAAGGATCTCCCACCGAATTGCCGCCAAAGAATGAAGCGGTGGCGGTAGAGCAGCCTAAGTGCCACCAATCGCGGCTTCCCCTCCCCCGCCCCTGGCCACTTGTGGTGCTTGTACTCACCGAGTGGATCCCTGAGGCTTCGGAGGCACTTTCGCAGCGGGTCCTTCACTTGCTCCCAGTCATCCGCTGCACTGAAGGACCCGCTGCTGAAGACCCGGAGCAAGTGAAGGGCCCACCCCTGAAGAGCCACTGAAAACCCGGAAGGGCTCATGGGGCCCCTGCGAGGCCCAGTACCAGAGGCAAATGGCCCCACTTCCCCCCCGCCCCCCCAGCAGCCCTGCTTCTTCCTGTCTCCACACGTGCAGACAGAAGTATGCATTGCACTTTTTCAAAAGACTATGCTGATCCAGATTCCCCTGGCCCTCCTGGAGGCAGTAGATCAGCCTCAGGCACAAGGGCTCTGGGAGCTCCCACAGGGGCAACTGCACCCCTTCTGCTGCTACTGCACGCATTGGCTGAAGAGATAAAATTTAGCACTTAATGTTGGAGGAGTTCTCAGGAGCAGTGTTGGGAATCATAGAAGTATAGGCCTGGAAGAGGCCTTGAGAGGACATCAAGTCCAGCCCCCTGCTCTGAGGCAGGGCCAAGTAAATCTAGACCATCCCTGACAGGTGTTTGTCCAACCCATTCTTAAAAACTTTCAGTGATGGGGATTCCACAGCTTCCCTTGGAGGCCTATTCCAAAGCTTCACCCTGAGAGTTAGAAAGTTTTTTCCAGATATCTAACCTAATTCTCCCTTGCTGCAGATTAACCAATACTTCTTGTCCTACTTTCAGTGAACACAGAGAACAATTGATCACAGTTCTCCTTATAACAGCCCTTAGCATATTTGAAAACTGTTATCACATCCCCCCTCAGTCTTCTTTTCTCAAGACTAAACATGCCCAGTTTTTTAAATCTTTCCTTATAGGTCAGGTTAGTGTTGAATCAATTATGCTTAAAATTAAGTTTTGACCTTCAGTGTTAAACCCGTTGAAATGCGGAGAACCTGCCATAGTGCTGTAATTTTGTGTTAATCTAGCAGCAAAGAAGAGCCCTGCATATCTAATTATCACATAGAAAAATTGACTACCAGAGCTTTAACTTTTAAACAGATACACAGAGGTTCTCAGTCTGGCCTTCCTTATCATGCATATTTTACCTGTTTAGCATTTCTGCCAAAATACTGCTACCGTCCCCTGGTAAATGTAATCTTTTTATAGAAGATACTGTATGGCTCATTTAAATCTATTAGCTTTATAAACCATGATTTACTTAAACTTTGGAGGGTTTTTATTTATCTTGCTGAATTCCCAAGCTGATGCCTCTTGTGTCGTGCTGTCATACAGTGGAAGGATGGTTGATCTTTTCACTTTGTTGATTTTATATTTTTTCTCACAAGGGAACATCTTCTTTCCCTTGTTCTAGCAACCTCATTTGCATAAGTGTACAAAAGTTTTAACTATACTTTGTTAATATTTTAATAAAGTCGGCAGTTTTTGTTTTTGTGATTTCTCACTGTGTAGGTTTTAGAAGATAATACTGGCTCACAAAGCAAGCTTGGATTTTTCCTCTCCTTTTTCATTTAAAGTGGTCTTTGGTCAAAATGCCAGCACAATTAAAATGGGTGCAGTGGCTTCCTAGGTCACTGCATTAACCTTTTAAATCAGATGGTCAAATACAGAGAACCGTGCTAAATTATAGTCCTAACGACCAACTGCTTTTTGCAATTAACCATTTTAATTACATAGTGTTCAACTTCTGAAGTGTTGTGCATAGCAAAATCTATGCAAATAGTAGCTTTCATCAGATAAATTTGAATCGTAATTTTCCAGTTTTTACACGGGATTTGTGTGCATTTAAAATTCCTGTGTTCATAATAATTATACAAGTAATTTTAAATGGTGTTGGCTGAATGAAAATTTAGTGTTTAACTACAGAGTTTTACTTGTGAATTTAGTCGTGAGTCAGGATAAGGTGTTTACTTGAAGTAGGGGGGTTTATTGATTGAAATAACTGAGCCAAGCAAGGCACAGAGTATGTGAATAAATTAGTTAGGAAGACTTTTGAACTGGCAACCTTATTTAAGATGATTAACTCATCAGTTGCTTATTTGTAGGTTGCCTGTTTTAAATTCCTTGGCTGATTATTAAATTTTTGTCTGCTAGTTGAGTAATGAAGATTTAGTATTACTAAGTGAACCGGTTGTTTAGCTGCTAATAACAGTTTAATCTGCATAGACCCTTTAGTCTCTTAGTACTGCAATTTCTCCTGTATGTTAAAGTCTCCGTCCATCAAACAGTTATGCTTGACAAATCTGACTTTTAAATTCTAATCTTGCATTCCCACTGGTGTAAATTAGGAATAACTCATTTTAAGTCAGAATCAGACTTGTTCTATTTTATTTTACTTACTTGTATTTTTTTGAAATCTTAATATTACATTACAAGGAGAAACTTCCCATTGTGCCCCTTTAAATATAAATATATGGAGATATACCTATCTCATAGAACTGGAAGGGACCCCGAAAGGTCATCGAGTCAAGCCCCCTGCCTTCACTAGCAGGACCAAGTACTGATTTTGCCCCAGATCCCTAAGTGGCCCCCTCAAGGTTTGAACTGACAACCCAGGGTTTAGCAGGACAATACTCAAGCTATCCCTTAGGTTACAAGGGGCAGGAAAAAGGGAGCAGAGTGGGAGAAGGGCATATATTGGAAGAAAAAACTAATTAATTTTGCAAATGTAATGGCATGCTATAAGTTAGCCCTGCTGCTGTGTGACTAAGCAGATTCCTTAGGTATAGTATGACATAAAGGGGCATATATGGACCATGTAGAAAGGAGATTATCTTTTCAAATTCACATTTCAATAGTTTTGGAAAAAAATTCAAGTTACTGCATCAGTAGCATGACATTTGCAGGTAGTCGGGTGGAGCCACAAAGACAAGATCCTGTTCTCAGTTACACTGATGTAATTCCAGAGCAATTTCATAGACCCCTGTGTAATAAAGAATAGAATTTGGTCCTGCTTGTTTAATATTGCGGAGCTTCCACCATCAAAAGGAAAATTGAAAACATTGTAAGAATAAATACATTGTGATATATAGTGTGTAAAGATGTCCCACATAGAGAAGGTAGGTACAAAACGATGGAACATGCCATTCTAGGTGGAAAACAATGGTGAAAGAAATAGCAGATCTGTGGTTATACTGAGCATTTGCAGCAAATTAGTGCAATATTATACATTCTGAACACTCAGATGATAGCTAGTCTAGCTTAGATATCTATGAATGTGATGAAAGTCTTACGCCTTGTAAATATTTTTTACATCTAATGACACTTAATAGAAGTAAATTTACACATAACCTATAATACTTTTGTTCTGTAGTACTTCATTCTACCTTCTGAAATTTATTTAATGAAACAAGTGTAGACTTATCTCAGGAGTTAAATGAAAATTGAATTTAGCCTTATTCATACTACAGAGAGATGAAAGAAGCCTTTGTGAAACAGAGGATGATCTCTAGGACTTATATTACAAACTAATCATTAGCTGCTGAGTGTGCCTTTAATGTACTGCCCTGCTGAAGCTGAAATAGTGTACAGCACAGCCATACTTTGGAAATGAACTAGTGAAAGTACTTTGCCCACTGCAATGGTAGTCTTTAGACTTACACTGAAGTAGGGAACCCTGCCAAGTTAGAAGACAGACTGAATCATGACACATGTTGGGTGTTGATAGTTAAACTTGTGTTGTTAAGCAGAGTTGCGAAATCTAAATTCTTATTGCTTGCATTAAGAATTACATTAGCAATTGTGAATGAATAGTGATTTTAGAGGAAACTCAAGGAGGGTTTTCATCTGTGCTCTTTGCCCCACTGTTTTTCCAAGGAGCCGTGGCATAACCAATAAAATATTTGTATTTAAAGGATTAATTCCTGCTGTTTGCTTCTATGCTGCTAATCATACCCGTTTCCCCTCTAAATGATTGCAATTGATGAAAACTAAAGCAAGGGATATAATAAACAACACACAAATAATCCAGGTACTGAGAGAAAAGGTACCTGCCAGTTCCTTCCTAGTGCAGGTGTTCAGGTGCCTGCTAGGAAAGAAAGGCTTTCCTTTCTGTTCAGATTTGAAGATAAGTCAAACCACTGAATTAAGGGAGCTTCACGGGAAGATTTGGCTGTAATTTTAAGTGCCAAGTTTCTTTAAATGTCAACACATCAGAAAGAAAGAGGATGCCATGGCTCATTGGCTAGCATCATCATTTTTTCCCTTTTCAGGGTATATCAAAAGCTGCAGATTTAAGCCATAAACTGGCAAAAATTGCTGCACACAAGCTGCACTCATTACATTAACAATGATTTGTCACTAATGTTGATCCAGTGCCCGTCAAAGTCACTGGGAGTCTTTTCATCGATTTCAGTGGGCCTTTGGAGCCGGCTCTAAATCTGCTTCTTTAAAGGGGAAAATAATCAGTCTTTGCATATATAATGGAGGGTGTTATCAGTTAAATATCTATGTCCTCCAAAGAGGGAATATATCCTGCCCCTGTTAATGGATCTACTCAATCTAATAAATCTCTGATTCCTATGATGCTAATAATCTTGGGCTCAATTGTGGCTTGGTCTAACTGGGCCAGATAGGGGAGTGTAGCTGTGTAGCCACATCAGTTTTCCTTCAGTTGTGCTCTGGGTACAGCAGAAGATCAGGCTGAGGAGTGGAAGGAAGTCATGGCTTTACCCCCAGTCCAGCAGCCAGTGGAGCTGGCTGGGTATTAGTGGGGACCAGGTTTCACCCTGAAAAGAACTGCAGAAAAGTTCCTGCTGCCCTCCAGAGGAAGAGAGCAGGAATTGACCTCTCAGAAGCCCAGTTCTTCCTCTGGGAGCATCACAGCTGCATTCTGCCCCCTTCTCAGGGCTGAACCTTAAAGCTCAACTTAACCCTTAGTTATCAGTGCACAAATATAAGAGTTACAAAATCGAGGTTCTGTTCGTGGCTTTATCATTTCACTCTGTCCCCCTTGGGCATTTAATGTCTCTGTTTCAGGTCTGGAAAATGGGGGTAATAGTATGTACCTACTTCCCAGTGCTGTGATGAGGCTTAATTTAACGTTTTGTAAAATGCTATGATATCCTCTTCCAAACAGCCCTCTCTATACATGCAAACATTTCAGAAATTGTCACTAAAGCTCCTGGTTACATCAGTGATGTAAATTCAGGCCTGAATTGTTGGAGGACGTTTCACAAAATACCTCGTTGAAGTACCTTTTGCTCAAAAAAAAAATAATAAATACTGTCCTAGAACCTGAGCTCTGACTATGGCAAAAAAGTAGCACTTTCCTTTATGATCCTCGTGCTGTGTTTTACAGTTTGTGCTTGGCTTAGATATTAAACCCCAGGAGACTCTTTCTGGAAAAAACCATAATAAATTCTTTCTTAATTTGGTGGAAAGCATCAATTAATTCAGTACATAATTTTGCTGTTTTTTCAAGTGAAGTGTGTGTTTCTTTAAAACAGAAATCCCATCTTTGTCTTTCAACTATTGGAGGGCTCTCTCAGACCTAGCAATTCATACCTTTTTCCTGCTATCAGAACATCAGGCGTCCTCTAAAATCAGAAAAATGAACCAGACAGTACTCTAGCAGGCTTGGTTAGTGTTAAAACAAGTTGATTAGCAAATGTGCTTGGAGCGTTTTTAATGTTTAATCATTATTAGCTATAAACTAATAAATTACAAGAAAAACAAGACCCATTCAGTTACTCACTGGGCTTTCAGTCACATAATTATAACTAACAATAATTAAAAATTAAAAGTGCTTGAGGCACATACCCATTGTACTTAGTCTGTCTGACTGCACATCCTTTACGTATTGCAAAAAAGGAAGTTCTGCTTGTGGTATATTGTCAAGATTAGAAAGAAAACTGTTGTTAGGTCTCTGGTTTTCAGAATGCATTTATATGCTCAGTTGAGGAGGAGTGTGTCATTGGCTCTAAATTCTTATTTTGGTGCAGGTGAAGCCCATCATTAATTACCAAATTAAAGAAATATGGGCATGAGTTATTGAGGAGTATACTTATTGGCTCTGTACCAACCAATATGTAACTTGGCATCTAGAGTCTATGCCTAGTTCTGAAACCGAGTGCTTGCCACTACATCCCTCATTGTGGCTTGGCAATGTGCTTTTGTCATGGAACAAGACTTCACGCTTTCTGTGTGCACATCTGTTGCCAAGAAGGTAATCTGTGCTGAAGATGATGGACTGACTTGACGTGTTTAGAGAAAACATTGACATCCATGCACTGATTGACTGCTTCTCCAGAAAGGTGCATAACTTGGTCCATATGTTATTTAATGCATTCTGTCTTGTTTTCTGGTGCTTTTTTTGTGTGCTGCCAATAGAGTCTGTCTTCTGGATACCAGTGAAAGAGGAGGCCTGGCTTTGTGTCTTAGAATAAAACCTCACATCCCGGCTCCCAATTCCCCTCCAAAATCTGTTGCTTCGGTCTCTGTTACTTTGTTCTCCCTCAGTACGATGAATTGATAATCAAGTAGGCATCATTGGGTGCCACTGTAACTCCAAGGATAGGGGATGGAGAGTTTAACATACTTCCTGTTTGGTCTCTGAGATGGCAGCTTTGATTTCTTTTATCACTTGAATGGTAACATCTTAGGAAAATGAATGTATAGAGCAAGTGAATAATTAAATGGATGCCTAATGACCTCTCTGGCAACAGCAGGGGTCAACGGCAAAGAATCTTGGAACAAACAGATCATGTATTGCCTGTTCACTCTCCTTGCCCCCTTCTAGCTGTGAACAGAGAAGGTTGCAAAGATCTTGAATTGTCTTGTGTCTTGAGTTAAGGAACACATCATTTATCCTTTAGTTACTCAAAGAAGATTCTGATCAGCATATCAAAAAACTGCATCTGCATCATACGGCATCTCCTGTGTCATTTCAGCAAGATCCAGTATCAGCTCTCAGGCTAACAAAGATTCACCTGAGACTGAGCTTGGAAATTACTGGTATTTCAGCAGTCTGTTCTGTACCATAAAAAGTCCCTCTGCTTCAAAGACTGTTAATGCTGTTGTGTGACTCTCCCTGGGTAACAAAGTGTACATAACTTCACATTAGTATGTGCAGAATACCAAGCAGTGATGCAGAGTGGAAGAAAAGGGTGTCAGGTGAAAGCCATTGGTTGAGTCATTAATGCACTGAAGTGCACCCAAGTGTCAACATGTGTGATCAAGTGTAAAGAGGCATGTAGTTCCAATGTGGCAGTGCTGGCAGAGAGAAGGGACTTCCTACAGTAGAGATGGCACTTGGAACCGCTATTCAGGCTGCCCATCTAAACCCATTGTTGCCTGTCATCTATGCCCTAGGGCAAGGGTCCAACCAACTTCTGAGCAGGCACCATGCCATCCTAACAGATGGCCATGAGTGTAAGCAGCCAAGACACAATGTATATGCATCAGTTGTGTTTATTGAAAGCCAATCCCTAGTCAGAAGCGTCCAAATGACAATTCTGAGCTCAGCTACCTTTAGTTAAAGGAATATGGAATTGCAAATCTGACTCTGAGCTAAATTAATTTATATATGTTGCAATGTAAACCCTATGACAGACAAGTGTGTGTGTGGTTATATATGTAGACGCACGTGCACACCCAGACAAATGTATTGAATACATTGTCCAGTTCAAGGGCTCTGTCATGATGTTCACAACTCTCCCGGAATGTGACCCTGAGTATGTGAGAGATCTTCTTTCCCTATGTGATCATGACTTCCAATGATAGCTGTGTTCCGCTAGAACTATGAAACTGCTAACCAATGAGAGAGGCACAGGAGCTCTGGAAAGGAACTTTCACAGGAGCTGGACCTAGACTATATAATTCACGGCCACAAGGGATGATAGTGTCCATGGATCTAAACACTTCAAGAACTAAGTACAAAATTTGTCTGTTTCCCTCACAAACACACATGCCTCTTACCAGGACTCCAGGGAGGGAGACCATGTGCTTACCTAGATAGGAAGGGTGTGTGTGTGTGTGTATGTAATAAATTCACCTAGCTCAGAGCTACATGTGAGTTTACACATCCCTTTCACTAAAGGGATTTCATATATATGACAGAAAAAGAATAATATGATTGATGGAAAAGCCTCTTATTTTTAAAACATTGCTTACCCAAAAAATATAATTGATGTACTCCTAACATATAACCAGGGGAAAGTGTGCTTGTATACTTTAAAGGTTTTTTCCTTGATAACTTACGGACTCTCTTCAATAGGACTTGGTAGTGCTCTTGAAATAAGTGTTTTAGAGAAACCTTTGAATAAACAATTCTGTACTCATATCAATGGAATAAAGATCCATTCATACAGTATGAAAATAAATAAATAAATACACTTCCAGGTATACTGTAGTTCTAACAGGATGGGAAGACATGAGTACATTGGACAGTTTTATTATTAAATATCCATTCATGACCAAATGGAGATGGCCCAGGAGAAGAAATGAAAGGTGGATTTTTTTTCTGGAAGACCAGATAGCACTCTCTGGTCTGGCAATAACAATTACTGATGACATTTAGAGAGAAATTAACTATGAGAAATGCAAGGTGGCATTTCAGCGGTGCCAGTCAGTAACATTGCATCAGAGCTCACAGGAGAGAGGAGAAAAAGTTTATGGATGGAAAATTAATTTTGTTATGTCAACAATTAACCAACACCTTTTCTTCACTCTCTACCACATTATTACAAATTACAAGTGTGACCAAATACAGCAACTCAGCAGAGGAATGAAATGGTACTTTAAAAGCCATGCTCCTAGAGACAGTTTCACAAGCATGTGTTTCATTCCACTTTGTTCAACAATGAACGATAGCATTGGAAATCAGACTGACTGGGGAGAGAACAAGCTCTTGACTCTGTAGGGACAAATATTATCAGTCATCATCATCTATACCAGCGGCTTTCAAACTTTGTGAGCTGAGCCCCCCCCCTTTGAGTTACAATTTTTGTTTATGCCTCCCCAACCCAGACAAAAATAGACACAATACCTTCCCCGCCCCTCTCGGGTTCTCAGGGTGTGGCAAGACGCGTGCAACAGTCTCTTGGGGTGGAGCCAATGCTGGGTGCGGAGAATGCCGGGAGCTTAAAGTGGCGCAGCCGCAGCGGGTGTTGACACTGACCCGCAAGCTGGGTGGCCCACTGAGGTGAGTCCGGGGGTGGAGCTGGTGCCCAAGCCCCGCCTGGCTTTGACACTCACCTCCCTGAACATCCTCTGTGCCCCCCACAGTTTGGAAACCTCTGATCTATACAAAAAATTACCATATAGTTCTGCAGCACCTTCTATCTGCAGATCTCAGAGTGTTTTACAAATACTAATGAATTAAATTTCTCAGTACCTTTCCTAGGTCAGTGTTATCCCCATTTTACAAATCAGTGGGGGAAGTTAAGTATCTTGCCCAAACCCACTGAGGAATTTTTTTTGGCAGAGCCAGACATAGAGTCAGATCCTTTTACTCCCAGGCCTATATGTTAATCATAAGGTTCATCATCTCTCTCTGTGGGTGAAATAATACCAGCCTCTGCATGGAGTCACAGGAAACCCCTTTTCCTGACTGCGCCCATTGTACGTTCATACAGGAGACACCCATTATCCATAGCGGGGCTGTGAGTGCTAGGTGCAGATGGGAGGGTGGGGATGACAGCTGGCATCTGTTGCTGGTGAGGGGACTAGCTTGATAAAACTGTGAATGAGCACTGGCTAGTCCATTTGAAGGGGAAGCAGGTCCTGGTACCCAGTGCTCTCCCTGCAGTACCCTGGAGGTAGTATGCCTTACAAAACCATAATACTTCCTGGTACTGATGCTCAGGCAGTGCATCTCCTCCCCTTTCCCAGCGTGGAGGTGTTTTGTCAGAGCCATACTTTAGTCCCAGACTATATTTCAAGTAGTAGATTCTTAAGACCTGCAATTAGATGACTGCTAATAAAACTGAGCAGCTGTTTTTCCTCCAAATTTCTATCAGTTGTCCCCTTGTGTCTACACCTCTGTCCATCCAGTGGGGGAAAGAAGAGGGAATATCTAACAAAGCCACTGCTGTGATTTTCTGTTGCTTTCCTAGCTACTGTAACAAAAAGCTTGTGGTCTGGTAGCTGATTAGCTCTGGTTCCTCCTGTAGGTGTCATTACAGTTTTTAAAAAACGATTTGAGATTTTTAAAGGATCATGGAGTGGTACATTTGAAGGGGCAGAACATACACAAAATTTAAGCAACTACTGGAGCTCGGGTTAAGTAGCTCATGGAAACTGGTGTGTGGCATGCTTCTGAACGAGCCGTCCCTTCGTTTGCTTGCAGCTAGAGCAAAATTAGGTTGCTTGTCCAGACATAACAATATATGCCTGAGTGTTTCACAAGAAACGTCTAGATCATTAAATATAATAGGTCTCAGCTGCAGTTTTGATCACTGAAGCATGCACACAATTCATCACAGCAAATTAGGTATGTCTTTGTAACTTATCTTTCTGCAATTTGCTGGTGCTTTTGGAGAGCTGAAACTTATATTGTATGTGCTGCAGAAGCCATTTCAGATAAAATATACTGTGTTTGTTGTAGGAGAACAAGGATTCATTAATAACAAACATGGAGCATTCTGTGTTTCTGTTCCAGCATCTTGCAGAACCAGCCGTAGTACCAGCAGAGATCCCTGGCCACATTCATTATTTATCTATTTTAGTGAATTTCTTGTCTTCAGTAAAAGAGATGTAAGCTTGAACATATCAGATTGTTTGTGCCAAGACCTATACTATAACCCTTTCAAGAAACCCAAGGCATCCTTCGTTCTAAATCATTACACAGGCCATTTATCTAATTGGCTTTTGTCCTGCCTGGCTTGCTAAAATGTTGCTTGTTCTTTAAAAAGCTCAGTTTGGCCTTTTTTAAAGAAAAGGCACTTGCTATTTTTATTTTATTTTTATTTTTGCAAAGTGAACCAAACCAAACCTACCTTCAGTGGAAATAGACGTTCTAACGCCTCACAGGTACTGAAAAGCATTAACTTTATGTCTAGAAGAGGGCAGACGCTGGTGGACTCGGAATTACATTTTAGTGGATTCATCAGTATCAGTCAATAGTCTGTATGCAAATAGATATGTTTGTAATAGTTAATATGAATGTATCCTCTGGATTTTTTACACTAGCCTTCAGACCAGCAGCATTTGAACTTTTGGTTTGGGTTTGTTTTGTTTTGTTCTTTTTGGAAGAGATGAGGGAAATACTGGTTGTGTTCATAATTGCAGGATTTTCCTACATATAATAAGGTTCTTGATATGTTGCTGACTTAAAAGCAAGATGGCAAAATATTCTAGAAGAAATTCCCAACACTGCTGCGGGACAAAATAAACATCTCAATCTCCACATAGCTGAACCCCAGTGGACTGAGAAAATCCTTTTCCGTGGCCAGATATTTTTAACTCTGTGTATGAGACTGATACACACATACCTAGATATTTGCATCTATTGTCAGCCGCCCTGTTATTGGTTTTATTTCTTCCAATAGACTTTAACGTTAATAGTTAACACTACAACACATTAAACCTCCACCTCCCAAAATTAAAAGTGTAATGTATGCTACTGTAGACACCACTATGTGGTATCTTCAGGGTTTGGGATTTCATTTAAAACTGAAATTTATATCCAGCAGAAATAAATTATTTTATTTAAAAACAGCTGGAGGGAGGGAAAACACTGTTTGTTTTGTCCTCTATATTATTTTTCCCAGTTTATGGCAACCATCTTCTTTATCCCAACAAACTTTGAAAATAACGTGAAAAGCCTTAGCTTTGAGGCCTAAACTTGACACAGAAAATCCTGGATTGATCTCAGTCATACTGATATTTCCTATTGCTGTGACATTCATGGGGATTTCAGATACCTTTACAATTAGAAGGTATTGTAAAAATAGTTGCATTTAAAAATTAAAAGGCTTTGGGTGTATCTCTGCATTGGCAAGCAAAAGACTTGGGTTTGAATGCCAGGCTCTGACTCCCCAGGCTTTCATGACATGGGACTGCTATGGAAATAACATATTCATCCCTGGATGCTAGGCCGAGAAGACGAGAAAGGAGCTTCTTGTCTTGTGTCACATTGCTCAGCAGCAGCCTCGCCATCTGATTTAAAGGGTACAGATTGGCTTCAGAGAAGGTCCTATCCAGTTCTCATTGTTTGGAAGGATGGTGGCTATAGCATAGGCCTCCATGGTGAGCTGTGTGAAGCAGGCATGGGGGGAGATCAGGAAGAAGGATACTCTGATAGATAGGGTCACAGAGAATAAAAGGAGATGGAGCAGTTAAAAAGTTGCTCGATAGCTTGCTCTTTTACCTCTGGGTTTCTGTTCAGCCAATGGAGTTGTTTCAACATTGAGGGTTTTGCCACCAAAGCTCTGTCAGTATTTCCATTTTTAACCATCTATTTCTGGGAGTTTAATATACCCGTAGACATACTGTATCTCCAGGTTAAAACTGGCTCCACCCCAGAGCAATAAACTTTTTTGAAAGTAACTTGAAAGTGTTTGCAAATATGCTGATAAAATACTGTTTCTTAATAAATACTTTGTTGTCACAAAATACATTTTGGAGAGGAAATAGTTCTGTGATTCTTGGATCTGGTGGACGGTGGGGGAAATGGAAAGCAGAAATAGTGCAGGAAACGTAGTTGGTTCGAAGATTGTGCTTACTGTGCATTGTCTGGTTTCCTTAGACAAAAATGGCATGGGAATGTTTAGTATACAGGCTTAGTGGATATGTGCAGTGACCTGGATATATACAATAAATTCTAATGGACTGATCAGTAACAACTTACTCTTTTTTCGCAAGTTTTAAAATGAATAGAATGCTTAGCAGTATTCTGTATGATATATTGTTAACCAATGCAGAATTGTTGTAACATCTCCAAAGAGCATAGGTCATTTTAGATAGATAATATACAACTGGAATTTGGATAGAAATGCAAATTATATGTATAAAATACTCTCTTGTTCCTCAACCTGTTTAGAGATTATTGTGTCAGTAGTGAGTGGTTTTTAAAATCAGCTTTTCTTAAGAGTAACAACACTTGGTAACTTGACAGTGTTAGATGGAAAAATGGACCTTTGCAAGGATACAATTGTACATGGCTTTGTGCCATCATGTCACAAGATGATATCTTATCACTGTTTTGACTTGTGGTGCCTTGGTGGAAAATCTGTCTCAGAAATATTTTTGCCGCATTATAACACCACGTGACCAAGTCCTGCTTGCCTCATTCACACAAATAGCCCCTTTGAGTTCATTTGTCTGAATCAGACAAGCAGAATGCTGGTCACAATTATGCTTGTAGGTTTCCATATCCATCCTGCACATACAGTAGTGGAAAGGAGTCATGTAAAGTACTTTATAGACTGAGGCCTTGTTATTTTGTAGCATATAGACTGTTTTATTAAGGCAGCGTATACCCCTTAGTACAAGAGACCTTTGAAGTTAGAAACTTGCAATTGTACTTAATTGTAATAAAAGAGCCCATATATCCTAGATGACACATCACATTCAATGGGAGGCTGATACAACAATACATGCATACCAGATTATATGGATTCATGTTTATCTGTCTTCAAGAAAAATGTATCCATGATCCAAGTCAAGGGAGTCTGTCAATATGGAATATCAATATTCCATTAGATGGAGATTTAATTTAATTGCAGCTTTTAAAAAAGTTGCAGATGAAGGAACTGTGATGTTTTATAGCCTGGATGTAAGTGGACATAACTCTTTCAAAGTCAGTGCTGTTGCACCTGCTGTTCAAGTGCTGAATTTGTTCCCGTGGGCCAAATTCTGCAGTTCTCATTCAGACTAATTCCCGTTGACATCAGTGAGGATACTGCCTGAGTGAAAACTGTAGAATTTGTCTCTCTAACATTGTTTGTGACCAAATATAATAAATGTGTTAAAACTCACAGTGGAGGCTGAAACTCTCTATTCCTTATCCTCATCTTCAGCTGAACGTTACCCAAGATTTGCAGCAAATGAGCTACAGTAAAATCAGCTGCTATTCAGCGACTCATGATACCCAAGAACAACTGAGCGGGTTAAGGATACCGTTTTAGGTTCAATGTTGAATTTCCTGGCTTTTGCTGGTTTCTATTCCCATAGAAATGTACCTTCAGCACAGCTATGTATTTGTCTATTTGTCTGTGCATTTCAACTGATGAGTTTAAAAGGTTCTCTGTAGAATGTTTTCCCCCTGCTATAAGTGTGGGCATAGCATGGGAAGGATCGAGTGGCATTGCCCCGCAAACTGCAAGCCTCGGAGAGGCACAGAACTTGCCGCCTCCCACACGTGGCCCATTGGCCTGGCTGGAGCTGCCCATCTCCTCCAAATACAGAAGTCAAACTATGCCTGTGGCTTTAAGTCTTTTTAGAATAAAAGGAGTATATGAGCACTGGTCTCAACTAAATCCTAAATTATAGAGCAAATTACTGCATGTGCGAAGAAGATCCACCACAAAGACTACCGTAATGATGATACCAGCCCTCAAAGAAATGAACAATGAACTGGCTTCAGCAATGTATTTTACTGTAGATCACAAAGACATTAACAAGATGTGCTGCAGATAGGTTTCAAATAAATCCACAAAGTTAAGATCCACAGTGACATATTTTGGCAAACAATAGCTAACAAGCATTACAGGAAAATAGATCCCTCCTCACAGACGATTTTGAAACACTGCTACGCAGAGTGGGACCTGTAAATGGATAAAAAGAGATCAGCACTGGAACCGTCACTGAAGTCTTTGGCATAATGCAGTGAGAGGTGTTGAGTGTCTGTCAGTGTCTGTGACAGTTTTAAGATGAGTGCATGGCCTCAATGTATTAGAAAAGTTTTGAATTAAGATATTGGCTTCATTAATACAATTTTGGAGGCTGATTTTCCTGTCTGAAAAACAAACAAGCAAACCAGGCAGGAATGGCTGCATGTTTAGTAGATGAACTGCTGTCTGTGCGAGCGCAGGAGCTGATGATTACAATGTGCGCAGTGGTGCGTGCCCACATAGCTAAGATCAGAAGCCAGCTCTTTGTATGCATAAGTATTCCTGAGGACTTCAAACATTGGTGAAGAGGAGACATCAACAACTCCCCAAGAAAATTCTGGACTGTCCAAGTTGAGGTTAAAGGGCCAACTATTGTCAACAGAACAGTGTGTTGGGATTCTGCATTCCCTTTTCTAACCTTTGGATAAACAAAAACTCCAGTACTCAGTCAGATGGAAATGATGGGGAGGCGGGAGTAAGTGTAGGAGTTCTAAAATAGTCCATTTTCATGTGCTTCTGACAATAGTAATTAAATTTGTACACCTCTCTTTACATGTAAGAAGTGTAAGGTTCTTCCTACAGCTCTTTTTGATCTTCTGCATGGCAAACTATAGACTGCAAATCACAAAGTCATTGGCAAATTTGCATTTGTGAGTAGAATTCTCAGGGGCACGCAGTCCCCTAAGACGAGTATTATTAGCTCCCTTGTTTCATTGGGTGCCTGAGTAAATCATAGTGTTTACGGCTAGTCTCTCTAACAGAAGGCTCTGGTTATCACTTCATAGTATATTCTCAAGTGGTCTTTATTTCCAAGGTGCTCTGGTAAAGACATTTTCCCATGGGCTTCAGTTTACTTTTTCACAACAGAATTTTATTGAGGGTTTTTCTACAGAGCACATAGACTTTTTGGTGAGATATTTAATGGAATATGTGAGACTGAACCAGATTCAAACAAATATTTGGAGGAGTTCATTTTTTATTATTTCACCCTGCTTTTTTCTGAGCTTCCAGAGAAGAAAACTGCTGGGTGAAAAGTTTAGAAAGAAGGGACGCCACTATTTACCTAAATGGAAGGTTGAAAATGTGATGGGTGAGGTGTCAAGGTCTGATTAGTTACAAACAATCTGGATTGGAAGTTTTTGAAATTCATAAATCACTTCATGTAATTGTGAATAAAATGCTGTAACTAGTGGAAAATATTAAACACCACAGAGAAAGTAATAAGTGGTACTGAGAATAAAATGGAAAATGTCACCAAACTGCAAGAACATTGTTACAGCAAAATGAAAAGCAGGGTGAATATAGAGGTAAAGCAGGATATACAGAGAGGTGAAACACTACCAGATACTGAGACAGATGCACACAGGCCATTCAGGCACAAATACACGTTATGAAAAGTTGCTTTTTCCTATTTCTTTTAAGATTTAAAAAAAAAAACACGTGCTGATACATTTCAATAAAGATTAAACCATTATAGGTGTATTTTTATCAAATGTAGATGGCAGATGACGTGTATAGAATAAGGCTTTTGCCTTCTGTTAATATTTTGTGAGTTCTGAATCCTTCCATTGACTACAGTCCATGAGCCTGATTCTGATCTCATTTATGCCATTCATACAGGGCCGGTGCAAGGAAGTTTTGCGCCCTAGGTCGAAACTTTCCACCTTGCACCCCCACCCAGCTAACCCCGCCCCCCCCCACCGCAGCTAACTCAGCATCCCACCCGGGGAGCCCCTCCCCCACAGCAGTTACCCCCCCACCGCGACAGCTAACCCCTCTCCCCCCCGACCCCCATGGCCTCGAACCCTGCCCAAGGAGACTCACCCTGTCCCCCCACGGCAGCTAACCCTGCCTGGGGAGACTTCCCCTGCCACAGCAGCTAACCCTGCCTGGGGAGACCTCCCCCCATGGAAGCTAAACCTGACTGGGTACCCGCCCAGCTCACCCTCGGCTCCGCCTCCTCCACTGAGCACGCCGGCCTGCTGAATTCTCCTCCCTGCCCAGGCTTTCGGCACTGATTGGAGGAGACTTAGAGCTGGGCTGTGTGCTCAGCGGAGGAGGCAGAGTGGAGGTGAGCTGGGGCAGGGAGCTGTTCCCCTGTGCCCCCCCCCCGTTACTGCGGGTAGCCCTCCCTGCATGCCCCCCACCCACCTCACCGCCACTCCGCCTCCTCGCCTGAGGGACTTTTAGGTGCCCCCAACCATTAGGCGCCCTAGGCAGCCGCCTAATTTGCCTAAATGGTTGCACCAGCCCTGGATTCATACACTCAGTGGAGCTCTTGTAGATTTGCACTGGTGTAAGTGACAGCAGAATCAAGCTGCCCTGTTCTGGTTACCTAGTGTGCACAGAGATGTAGATCACAACTCAGATTGATGGCCAGATTCACCTGGATGTAAACCGGGAGTAGTTTCCATTTTCTGCTAGGTACAACTGAGGGCTGAATTATTCCATGAGGGTACATAAACCTAGCGGTGTGGGGCGGGGGAAACACCTTTAATTCTTAGTTTCTCATTTGAAATATTCAACTTTGCTTTTTAACTGGTGAAGATCCTCCAGACCTATTTTCTTGAGTTCAATAATTTGTAAAGGATGGGCCCTAACTGCATTCATTCAAGTGCAATCCAAAAGTGTGTTAACACTGAGACTGGCTGACGAATGGCAAGTTATCAGATTTCTGAGATGTGAAGGAAGCAGTAGCACAGGCAGACTTTCCCTTTCACAAAGGATATTCTACCTTCCGTTTGCCTCTACCACAATTTCAAGGGATTCTTCAAATGAAATGGGAACATGTGAACCTGTCTTGCCTGACAATTTTTTTTATTGAGTGCCATGATGACTTGGAGTTCACTTGTTAGAAACATTTCATATAGTGGGGAAACATCAGGGGAAAGGAAAGAAATAACACTGTATTTTCTGAAAAACAAAGATCTAAACACAGAAGTGTCACTGGATAAGAGTTACCTGAAACAACTGGAAGGGGAATTAACACCTGGTTCTACAGGAAACATTGGTTACCACTATCAGTTTTAATGAAGTGTATTAACTAAATTGTGTTCTGAGTATTCATTCAGCTCTGTTTATGGCACACTCTTGAGTACATTTACTGTTTGTCAGAAGTGCAAACTAGTGAACATATGAGGCTTTAAGACAGGCCATCTGTTAGTCTTAGACCCTTGGATAATTGTCAAACAGTTCTAAAAATAAGCACATACAAACTGCAAGGGGGTGCAAAGGTGATTTTTCTTTCAAGTACTAAAACACAGGGGAAAAAAAGCAACCAATAAAATAAAATAAAATAAAATAAAGCTATTCATTCTGTGATCAGATTTCTTCTTCTGAGTAGTTTTCTGATTTTCCTCTGTTCTCTCTCGTTGGTCATGACATCCCTGAATGCCTCTCAAGTTTAGAGTTAGTTCAGCATCAATTTAAGACTCATTGTTTTTCCATGGGGAGCGATAATCTCTGATGGTTGAGGCAAGGGTCTTCTTGTGTCCTCTGTCTAAACTAATCTCTTTATAAAGTCAAGGCACAAAGATTTTGATCTTTATGGATGGATTGTTGTTAATTGAAAAAACCCATAATTTATAAAATACGAATACATACATAAAAATGACATTTTCAGAAAGCGTTTTGGATCATTTTGGTTCAGACAGTACAACAAAGGTTTGTGATTAAAAAAAAAAAAGAGAGAGATTGCAGATAGTGTTTCCTAACTATTTAGACACCCTGGCTTGCATTTGTCAGGAGTTTAAGTATCAAATGGGGACTCTTGTGTGCGTTTGCATTGAGGAGCATGATTACTGGTAACTGAACTGGACGATTAGGGGTTTGTGCATGTGACTCTCACCAGCAGAACTGAATGCTATTAAATAACTGATTCTTTTCTGGATAGTCTCCCACCCCTGTAATGCCATAAAGGGTAGGTGAGGGAACATGGAGAGTAAGGGGTGGCGTTGGACTCTGAAAGGTGTCCTATGCAGTCCTCCTTGGCTACCAGGATGGTAGCATGAGGCCTCAAGCATTGGAGGAAGGAGAAGAAAATGGCCGGAGGAGGAATCCATGAGGCTCTTACAGAGAACTGGAGGACTCTCTGGGAGAAATACAATAATTTATAGACATTATCTTCCTAGATGTCACAAGATTATGCAGTTGTATTCTTGCAGCGTCAGTAGAGTCAACACTTCCAGTTTATGGTGTTGCCTGTAACTACACCTGGCTCAATGCAACCCAGTGTGCTGTCTGGTCAGATGATAATATGTTCACCAGGCTGAATTAAAGAGATGTGTGGGCAGTAAAATACTTGCTATCCACTTCTATTCAGAAATACCTGGGCCTGCTAATATTCATGGATCATCCAATGGGCTAAGCACCTGTTGAGTTTCATGTTGCTGTTTATTAGACAAATCTGTTATAATTTCTGTTGAAATTATTTGAGGAGAGGTTGCTGTTCATCTTAATGGGAGTTAGAGTGAGAGACTTTATAACCTTTAATCAGAGTCCCCAGTCTGTTTATAAAACTGCTAGGAGGCTTATGAATTTCACTCCAGAAGGGCACATATTGCCAGTCTTGTGCCATCTCTTCACCCTGTACAACATACAGACTTTTAGGTGTATATGCTCAAATGTGTAGACAAAACAGCTTGGACGAAATACCTAAATATGGAACAGATGCACAATGCCACCATGGACTGGATGTATTATGGCCTCAAACCATCATCACACCCCTTGCAGTTGCATTTTATTTTTTTCACCTGCTCCTGTGTAGTACACCTGTGACTTATTGGCAGGGAATTTGATTGCAGTGTGGGAGACTCCCAGCGTGAGTGCCAGCCTTGTAGCTCTGCTTCATCGTGTGCTGCTTTTTTTGAGGTTGTTCCCTCGGTCCTTATACAGTGTGTAAGAATTTCTAAGTTATTCTGTTTCGACCCTGTCTCCTTTCTTGTTGATCAAGTGCTCTGAAAATGGAGGTTGCTGTGCAAGTGCTTTGATTATAGTGCACTGTGTACCCATACGATAACAGAGAAATGCTCATTCAAGGTGTGCTGCAAAGTTTGCTTGAACCAACCACCAATGCAAGCACTGATGTTCCCAACTAACTATGCTGTGGGGAGAAATCACTGTATGTATATATGCCAGTTAATCCTTACAGTAAAACTTTTTATTGTCCACAAAGCCTGTCACCCAGTTCTAGATGATTGAGGATGCCACAGTGAGTAGAAAACACCACATAAGCACTCTTGGGGCCCAGGGACTATGCCCAGTTTTATCTGACATGGCTTTCAGAATTGGCGTCAGTTAAATCTCCCCACCTTGTCATATACTAAGGCAGTGACTTTCCTTATCTTGATAGGCTAGCTCAGTGCTGCTGCATGATGTCTTTTAATGGTTAGTTTATACATTATGCCCTATTCCCCCAACCACCAAACACACAAACCTATACATGCACAAAGGGCATGGCTGGAAGATGAGGAAGATTTAGCACAATTGTCTGTGACTGCTTCAATATTCTTTTGCACGTCACCTTTAAAGTTGGGGTGTTTTTTTATTGTTTGTTTTATGTTCTTGGTAGAGTGTAACTTGCTGTGTAGGAAAAACCCTGTGAAGCCATCCTGATTCCCACTGCAGTTCTAAACCAGCCCTCCATTGGTAGGAGATGAGAATTTTCACGCTGGTCAACAAACCGTTACTTAACGAAAGTAGAGCTGTAATATTGATATATTGGGAAATATACAGTGTTCACTGGCTTCAAATTTACACTTCTGCTGACCTGGTGTAATAGTTCAGTTTTAGTGCAAAGGGATGCAATGAAAAGGGATCTCTACTAGCTAATTTAAGATGTGCTAACGGCTTTTCTTACTGCCTGTGCTTTATTTCTCTAACTCTTGTCATTTTTTTTATTTATAATATGGTTAGCACATTTTCCCCAAAGCTCTGATATAGATTTTGAAGTTGGTACTGATAAGGTTTAAATTGCTTTGGTCTAAAAATCTGGTCATCTTGGTACACTCTTTGTTGCCAGCAGTGGGCATGCAAAAAGACTACTGTTAAAAGGTTTGAGCTCAAAAACATGAGATGATTGGATTAAAAATTTAAAAATGTTCATGTTGGGGAACAAAGTTATAAAATGCAAGGATTGAATGTAGCCGATTTTCAGCCTCACCAGAATGCAGTGGCAATAAGCCGCACACTCACACCTCAGGACGAGGCAGGGAAAAAAAGAAATGTAATCTTGCTGGTGAGTGGTAGAGGGTTAAAGGTCATCATGCTTTAACTGAATGGCTCATTTTTGTGGTCTGGAACATATTTTAACAAGTAAAAATGTATATTGGAAACACAGAAGATGAGCATATTTTCACAGGGCTTCCAGCTATGCATCTGGGGTATTTGTAGGGTTAGCTGTTAGCATGTGCAAAAACCCCACAGTCAAGGACTCACGGGCACTTTTATGTGCAAGTTTTACCCATTTAGCTTGTGTTGATTCAGTTTTCTCATAGATGGATGAAGGATTTCGTACACACAGACAGCTGTACCCATACATATTGTAAGTGCATTTTTGAGGCTCTTTAAAAATTTGGCCTTATATGTTAACTGTTTGGTGCTGGGATTAGTCAGCATGTCAGTTGCCTGCAGTACAAGTGAGGGGAAGGGGGAACAGCACTTTCTCCAGGAAATCAAGATTTTCATATGGAAAGTGTATATCTGATCCATTCGACTGATGGCTTGTATATTATGTTCAGTATACGAGTCTTTACTTGAAAACAGATGACCTCGGCTCCATACAGCTGCTGGTTTGAGGTATAATTTGTTTGCATCTTGGTATAGACTCTGCTCACCAAAACACTATGTTTTTTATATTAGATGTGTGGCAGAACATGTTATTACCCCATGTTTGAAGAGGGAGGATTCACAATGAGTGCTTCATTATCAGATTTAGAGTCACATACCCTTCCTTTATTGACCTGCCTCGTGTAATCAATGCAGCAGTCACACAGATTTGAAATCATGTTCCCTGACTGTAGACTGTGTGCCCTGCATCAAGTGCTGACTGTGCATTATCTTTTAAATGACACTGCCTAAATAAGTATGGATTTGTCTACCATGAATAGTCCTTGCTTCGATTTATGGATGGTAAACCCTTTTGCATTTTTTTATTGGTATTGAGGATGACCTAAAAATAGAATTACAATGAAGTGCACTAGAAATAGCCATGGTTAAAATGCTCAGGAGCATGTTTGAACACAGGGATACCTTTGTATTTTTCAACTTTTTGTTTTAAAAATCTTTTCAGTTGTCTTAATGTGCAAGCTCACTTACTGTGGTTTGAGAGTTGGCCTGCTAAACCCAGGGTTGTGAGTTCAGTCCTTGAGGGGGCCACTTAGGGATCTGGGGCAAAATCAGTACTTGGTCCTGCTAATGAAGGCAGGGGGCTGGACTCAATGACCTTTCAGAGTCCCTTCCAGTTCTATGAGATAGGCATAATGTTACTGTTCCCCTATACAGCTACATTAGTCCTATTACATAACTTTGTTACTTGCTGTTCCCTTTGTGAATAATATGCAGCACTGCAAAGGTAGTTCTTCTGTATGATTGATAATCTCTCCATATTTAAAAAAGTCATAAGTTGTCAGGTTTTATGTTTGGTTATGTTAAATCACTTAAAAGCAAAAAATACAGTTTCTTTTTACATTCCACAGATGTGATTCATAATATATTAATAAGCTTTCCATTTCTCTGCACGGTAGTTTGGGTTATTGATCTCAAATATTTTAGCTTAATTTGTTGCAATATTCAGGGCATAGAATAGCCATGCTATGCACTGTAGTTGTTACGCTAAGCAAGCTGTAGTTATTTTGCTATTTTATCAGTTGATTATTTAATTCACAAAATATAACCCTATGCATGTTTAAACTATAACACTTCCCCCTTTTCCTTAATCTTTTGTCATGTTGAAAGACTGATCATTGTGTAGAGTTTCATAAGAATCTGCCTGCCACAATATCTATTGCTGATACTTTTGACATGATTTAGGAACTCAACAGCACTTCTGACACCTTGTGGTCAGTTGTTGGGAGTGCACAGTTCAGCAAATAATACCAGCTTTAAATGGGGTCACTGCTACCTAGAGAGACTAGGGCTGCAAATGGAAGGTTCATTAGTTAACTATTTCCACAAGACAGTTTTCATTAGACAGATGCCATTGCCATAATGAAGCAGAGGATCTATTTGTTTCTGATTGAGATGTAACAGTAGATAATTTAAAAGGAACAGATGATTTATGAAAAGTTAAAATATCTTCATTTATTTGAAATACATTGTACATAAATAATTTAATTCCAAATTAAGATATAATTTTAGAAACGTTTCCTTTTTCATTGAGAGACCTGCATGGTTCTATTACTAGGCAGATAGAAATTAGTACATTAAAACTAGCATGAAGTGAAATGTGTGAATTTTTACTGGTAGATGTGGCAAAATTTGAAAACATTTAGGCCCTAATCCTACAAAGGCTTATGCACAAGTATACCTTTGCACAAATTATCCTTTTGACTACTCGTGCAAATAAAGTCCATGCACGTTTGCAGGATTGAGGCTGTAGTATGCAAGCAAAATGTATGGGTATGTATTGTACTGAAAATACTGCTTTGAGATTGCTTCTGGATATATTTGGCTTCTACACAAAGTGGCATTACTGAACTGTAATGTCTCCCTCCTATGCTAAAAGAGCTGTTTGTGATTGCAGGTGGTGGTTACAACTCTCCTAAAAAAAAAAGAAGGGCTGTTCACAAAGATGTGCAAAATAGTCTATTCTGTAAAGAGATTGAACTTCTGGGGGACACATCCAGCATGTTTTCTGCAGTGTAAATTGCCCTGTAGCTAATACATGTGCTTTAGCTGTTATTGCTGGAGTATTCCTGGGATTGCGAAGTGTGTGTCACAATCTGGCGTCTCTTTCTGACAGTACTTCTACCAATGACTAGGGAGAATGAAGAGTAAAATATGGGAAGTGATCCCTCAGTGATACAGATTTTTTTTAATTATTACAATTAAGTGAATAGCTGAAGGCAGATTTTTCTCGTGACGTGTTACCATTTTCTCTATATGTACTGAAAATCTTAAAAGCTGTACTTGGCTGGTAGAAAATTTTTTTTTCCCTAAATTCATGCCAGCATTAACAGATCTATCAGTGCAGAGTAAATGTGTCATATTGGCAGCTGTTACTTACGAGTACTTTTTCTTTATTGCATTTTGTTTTGTAATAATTGAGAAGCTTTTATGTAGAACTCTGCATAAATGAGACTGAGTAGGAGGGTATGGGCATGCTTTCTATTATTCTGCCCCTCATGCATGTATCCTTTTTTCATCTTTCCAGAACCACACATTGAGTCAGCACGCACAGTGAGCCACTGGCACTACAGGACACCTCTCTGCAGAAGACTTGACGGAGGCACAGTGGGGAGGACCATTTGAACATTACATCCAATCAAAGTGTCATTTGCAACCCAGATGTAAAACTCTAATGATTTGGCCATGAGGCGCTGCTATTATAAGCAGCTGGAAATGAATATTAATGGAAGAGATTAAAAGTATTCCATGCTCAGTATTTTTTATTGTCCTGCTTCAGCTAGTGTACTTTAGAGCTTCTGCTTCTGCCTGAATTTATAGTGTTAGATAAATCGGCTTTGATGCTGTTGCCCTTTGTTGCTTCTTGTATCATATGGATAGTTAAAGATTAGGTGTGATTTTTTTAACTGCTTTTTAATTGCAGTTTTAGGTAATTGTGCATTGTGATGTGATTGCTTGGCTATTGTCGGAATATTTCTTTTGAATTTTTTAATTAAAGACTAATGCTTTGATTGGATTTGCCAGTTCACCGGACAGTGATTAAAACTATGTAATGAATATAATTGGTTTCAGTGCAACTGGATGGTCTGCTTTATAAATGTGACTTAATCTGATTGCAATAACTAGTACAGTTCAATAAAGGGAATACATGCGATCAGTGTCAGAGCTTCAGTGCATCTATCAGTACACGTTATGTCACTATCACCTGTACGTGTGTGTCAGAGGACTAGATATAAAATCATTTGTTGCCCTACACATGTAACCCATGAAGTAACCAGTGCTTAATTTGTGCCAGAGCTTGCCAGGGCTGAGCCCCAGCACTCTGGGCTTGGCAGTTCATAGCCCTGACTCCTCGGGACTTGCCACATCAGTTATGAAAGTAAAACAATTGCTTGAGCCCCAGCACCTCTTCCATTACACATTCAGCACTGGCAGTAACCCATGAAACGTGAAGCCTTGAGGAGAGCAAAACATACTCTTGTGTTGAGCAGTGTATCCTCTCCTTGATGCATGCACAGAACTCCCTTTAAGGTTAATGGGAGTTAAGCACATGCATTATGATGGAACAGTTGGCACTTTAGAAAGTAACTGTATAAAACTTGTGCATAGAATTGTTTTGGGGTTGTTGGTTTTTTTGTTTTTGTTTCCAAGCCCTGGCCCTATGGGGGGCTGGAGCACCCTCAGATCCTACTGATGCCAATGAAAATTGAGGGTACATAGCGTCTTGCAAGATTGGATCCCTTCCTTCTGCTTTTTTGTTTGCTTCAACACAAGGTAATTAACATTCATGATTATATTCATATGCAGTAACTGCTGGGCCAGTTAGGAGACTGTGTGCATATCAGCCACATGAACTTCTAGACCTCCTGGTATGGGTTCTCTACTCAACCACTGCACATTTGCCTATCAAACTGCCAGATTATAATTAGGGCCCTACCAAATTCACAGCCATGAAAAATATGTCACGGACCATGAAATCTGGTCTTTTACCCTATACTATACAGATTTCACAGGGGAGACCAACATTTCTCAAATTGGGAGTCCTGACGCAAAAGAGAGTTGCCTGGGGGGGATTGCAAGCTTATTTTAAGGGGGTCGTGGTATTGCCACCCTTACTTCTGCGATGCTTTCAGAGCTGGGCGGCCGGAGAGCGGTGCTTGTTGGCCAGGTGCCCAGCCCTGAAAGCAGGGCCCCGCCAGAAGTAGTGCTGAAGTAAGGGTGGTAATACCACTGCTGCCTTCAGAGCTGGGTGGCCAGACAGTAGCGGCTGCTGTCTGAGGGTCGGCTGTGCAGGCAGCAGCACAGAAATAAGGGTGGCAATACCATGCCATACCATCCTTACTTCTGTGCTGTTGCTGGCGGCAGCTCTGCCTTCAGAGCTGGGACCCCAATCAACAGCCGCCGCTCTCCAGCTGCCCAACTCTGAAGGCAGCAGTACCGCAAACCCTCCTACAATAACTTTGCAAACTCTTCTGCCCCCCTGCCCAACTTGTTTTTGGGTTAGAACCCCTACAATTACAACACTGAAATTTCAGATTTAAATAGATGAAATCATGAAATTTATGATTTTTAAAATCCTATGACTGTGAAATAGACCAAACTGGACTATGAATTTGGTAGGGCCCTAATTATGTTCTAATATTAATACTGCTAATTAGTAGATTCCTTTAACATACCAAAATTGAGCACAATTAGTTGTCATTGCCCTGTGTCTGAGCTTGGAGGATGTTACTAACACCTTGTAGAAAGTACTTTTCAGGGTCATATACCCTTCAATGCAAAAACACTAGGTACCTAAATTGGTTTATGCAGTGCATTACAGTTGGGATTGGAATACACTGTATAACAAATGCAAAGGCTGAAGGTTTTTTTTAGTACACCTCCTATACGTCAGATTATATTTTGATGTTTAATTTCCTGCTAGTTTTGATTGTTCTCTGTTATGTTGGTGCACCACACCTTCAAGGCAGTGGGAGATACACTCTTGTAACTGAGGACAGAATTGGTCTCCTGATTATAAAGAGGGATTTGGGTTCATTCCTAAACAAGAAAGGACTAGGGCAGATGTAAATTATGCACAGCAAGAGAATGAGATTAATTTCCCTGTTTGGGCAAATAAGACCATTTTTATGTTTCCAGTTACTTTGCTGACATGAAATTGGTTAATTTTCTTCTTAGTGAAAGTTGACTTGGACACTGACAGGTAGTTTAGGCTCAAAATTTAGTTTTTATTAAAAAAATTACAAAACTCAATTTTAATAAGAAAACTAGTTATAATTTTTCTTCATTTCACTGAAAATGGGTCACTTTTTATTTAAATAAATTTTCTCTTGATATGTTTGAAACCTAAGCACTGTTCTAAATACATCCAGTTCCAAAAATACTGCTGCAAGTTTTTAACCTTTTAAACAGTTTTTCTATGTAAACCACTAAATCAGTTTTAGCACTGAAGAACTGAATGAAAACTGCAGCAATTAATAATACCACAAATAATGTAATAATGCATTTCTAACCACACACTGTACCCACAGCCAACTTGCAGGCAAAATTTTAGTATGAGATTTTCTAAAGTGCCTTCGGGACTTAGACTTTCAACTGGCGTTGCATGCCTAACTCCATTACATGCTTTTAGAAAATACCATCCGTTAAATAGTGTATGTACCATACCTACTACCACTTTAAACTAAAACTTCTTATAGATAGGAGTTTAACCTAGGAGATCAAAAAAATGGTGTCTTCAGCCTGATTACTCAATTAACTAAATAAGGATGGCTTTGTACAGCCAATGTTTGAGTTAATCTAGAAGAAGGCTTTTTCAGCTAGTAACTTTGTCACCTTTCCGATGGCATAAAGAATCTGGCTCCTACTTCCAAACAGTCCAAGTCCCCAGAGCACAGCTCTCTTAAGCCTTAGCTGTGCTACAAAAATTACAGGTGCGGTTGATCTGGTGCTGAACAGGGTTTAGCTAAAAGTTTTTAGCCAAGGTCAAACTGTGCTCAATGTCATTTCAGAGAGTATGGTTCAAAGACGCTCATGGCAGTGGGATGGGAAAATTGCTTAACTGACCACCGTATGCCCTGCCACGTTACCCTGAGGAAAAGGGAACTATGAGAGAGAACTCTCTCCCGGAAGACGAAGCGTTTGTGTGTGTCTACATGCTAGTTTAGTTTTCCACTAAGTTAAAAGGGTAGGTATACCCAACCCTAGGGATCAGGAATTGACTTTGTTCCATGCAAATTGACAAGGAGGTAAGTGTAACACCTGCTACCTCTCCTTGAAATAGAAGCTGTGCCAACTTGTTGTTCAGTGTTATCCACCAACCCACATGACTTCCTATACTGAATGAATCGTTTTGGATGAGTTGCAAAACACACCACAGTTGGATAGTCACCTGAATGTGTCTGAGAGCTTGCTCAGCACATTCTTGTTGCTCTCCTCCTGCCCCCAATCACAGTGGGTCAAGATGTAAACCATCTAGCAGGCTTAGGTCATCAAGAGAGACGTGATGAGCGTGCAATTTCCTTTTGCCTTTTCTGCCATCTGAGTCTTGTGGATGTGCAGCACAAGTTAGAAAAGAAAGGAAGGCTGCACTAGGCTGCACTTAGCACTCGACGCGGGAAAAAATTGAGTTGCAGGTCTCTTCTCCAGTCTCTGCTGTGCCTTGCAGCACTTCAGTAGTGTCTGAACTCAAATGATCTGATTGCAAATGCTGACTTTTGTTTTTCTTTAAGACTCTTTCACTCCACCGCAGTGTGATCATACCTACAAATGTCCAGTGACATTTAATGTAAATTACAGTCTAGCAAATTGTTTTGTGGAATATTTGCCATAACCAACGTTTATATAAAAGAACATAATGAAGGCACACACAATGACCAGCAATGCTGCCACCTCAGTTACTGCTGTGCTTATGAGCCAAAGACTATGTAGGCAAAATGGCTGGGGTTGTTTTAATAAGTAATTACAAATTTCAGCCTTCTCTGAATATGAAAATGAAATCTGGTGCTAGGAAATGGAGAGGCCTCAGCTTTCACATTTACTGTCATGATTTCTCTCTATGGGCTTGATCCTGTGAGGTTCCAAACCCCTGCAACTCATATTGACAATAGTTCTTAGCACTTATCGGACCCTTCGTTGGTATATGTGTTGCTTTTATTACTGCATCTGCCTCTCATCACTGGCTCTGAGTCTTGTTCCTGTTTTTGTCTGTGGCCAAAAGGAGATATATTGGCCCAGAAGGTCATCTGAATCTATAATGTGTCATACTGAATGGAGGTGCTCTCGGAAAACCCCATATAAAGTTTTATCTACTTGTCTATGTAACATTAACTTACTCTTTGAACTGGTGGCTGCTGATATGGATCAGGAGGATTCTGCTCAGATTCCAGTTAATGTGGAAAATGTACCGGTAAGTGGGAGATCCATAGGCTAGATGGTCTGTAAACATGAGGTTGTATCAGAGAATTCACAAAACATGTTAGACTAACCACCCTTCAAAGTACCTCAGTGGTATTAGGGACACTGAGATATAAGCTATGAGAGTGTAAAGAAAAACTCTATTGCTCTTTTGTATATAAAAGTCGAGGTAAACATCGACACACAGGTTAGCGGTAAATTTAGTTCAATGAAGCCAATACATTTGTAACAATTTAACATATTACCATTCATATATTGAAAGATTTTACATTTTCCGTGTCTGCATACCTCCCTGTCATTAGCAGCGTTAAATACACTGAACTAATCATAAATTATTAAACAATGTTGCAGGACATAATTTTTACAGTGTCTGTACAGTCACCTTTTACATACAGTATTTGTGTTTTGACTGACCACAACTTCAGATCTTTGTCCGTTGACTAATCCTTAACCTTAAATATTTAATACATATTACTGCTAGCTCATCTTCTTCTTCTGGCCTCAGCCCAGTCCCATCCCAGGTTGGCCCTTTGAGTCCTACATTCCCAGCCTGTATTGAAACAATTCCTTGGAAACTCCATGGCTAATCAAATCCTTTTGTATTACATCCATCCGCTTAATTTTGGGTCTTCCAGCCGTTCTCTTATCCTCCACTTCTAAGTTTATCACTCTCTCTTGGAGTAAATGGGAGTTTTACCATTGACTTCAATGGAGCAAGATTTCATGCTGCAGATTTACATCTACACTGATGCCAAAATCCTTAATTTAGAGAAGGTCCTCAGAGTTAAATTGAATATAACATGAACATCTCCTGTCCTGATTTTTTCCCCCCTGCACCGTTTCTTTTCTCCCCAAACTCTCCTTTCTTGCAATTCTGTGTGCTCTTTAGTTTCACTCATCTTTCATCTAATTGCTATTGTCCTCATGACTGTAAGATTCTCTTCTTATAGTAACAGCCACAGCCTGACCTATGGTCTCTTTATATAGGAATTATTGTTATATTTCTAAAGTTTAATAGATAAAATGAGAGAGAGCAAGCACATGCCTATCTGTAGAAAGCATCCAAAGGAAAAAATAATCAAGCACTCCAAGAGTAAGATAAGATAATTACCACATCACCTACAGGATTCTTAACAAAGTATGAATCTTCATTGCCCTATTAATGAACTGTAATTTAATCGCTTGAGAACATCTCAGTACGGAATCAAAATGATTTTTTTATTATGACATTCACTACATGGACAGTTTTTATTTGAAACGCGTGAAGAAGGTTTAGCTGGAGGTGTTTGGGAAAGCATTGCATGTGAATTTCATCTATGTTTGGTTACTATGGTATTACTTAGTAAACATTAGATTAGGAAAGTCAATTTATTAATGAACTTTGTGTTTATTAAACCATTATTTTTTCTTAATTTTCTGGACAGAAATTTATTTTTCCTTTTGGTTTTAAGGGCCTTGTCCCACTGTAGTCAGATTGGCTCCGATTCAGCAAAACACTCAAGCACATGCTTTAATTTAAACACTCTTAAATTCCATTGGTTTCAGTGGGATGTGAGCATGTGTGTAAGTGCTTTGCTGAATCAAGGCCTGGGAGTTTTCCATTGACCTCAGTGGGCTTTGGTTCTGTCTCCAAATTAGGGAAAGCAATTTTTCCCTGTCTGGAAATATTGTTTTAAATAATACCCTTCAGAAACTGTCTTGTGTGCAATGACTACTGTAACGGGGCCACTGCACCATGGATAGCCATAAACTGAGCACTTCCCCCGCACCCACTGTGCACCTTTTTGAGAGCCCCTGGCACTGCTGAGCAGTTGAGTGTCATCCATTTTTTCTTCCTTCCCAGGGCGAGAACCTTTCTTGTTTTCCAAGCTGTATAGTCAGCACTTCAGTATTAGCCAATCAGCGTTGTGTTTCCGCAAGATGCAGTTTAAAAAGAGAGAAAAGAAGGCAAGATGATACCTTGTGTAGATGCCACTGCTGGAAATTGTGCTAAGCTCTGTGGTGCAGGGACCAGCTCTTTGTTCTCTGTTCAGTGCCTAGCACAATGGGGTGCTGGTCCCTGAGTAGGTCCCCAAGGCCTGGTCTACACTATGTGTTTAAACCGATTTTAGCAGCGTTAAACCGATTTAACCCTGCACCCGTCCACACAACGAGGTCCTTTATATCGATATAAAGGGCTCTTAAAACCAGTTTCTGTACTCCTCCCCGATGAGAGGAGTAGCTCTAAAATCAGTATTACCATATCAGATTAGGGTTAGTGTGGCCACAAATCGACGGTATTGGCCTCCGGGCGGTATCCCACAGTGCATCCCATTGTGACCGCTCAGGACAGCAAACCGAACTTGGATGCAGTGGCCAGGTAGACAGGAAAAGCCTCGCGAACTTTTGAATTTCATTTCCTGTTTGCCCAGCGTGGAGCTCTGATCAGCACGGGTGGTGATGCAGTCCCAAATCCAAAAAGAGCACCAGCGTGGACTGTACGGGAGATACTGCATCTGATCACTGTATGGGGAGACAAATCTGTTCTATCAGAGCTCCGTTACAGAAGACGAAATGCCAAAGCATTTGAAAAAAATCTCCAGCCTATGATACAGAGGCCACAGCACAGTGCTGCGTGACAAGCGTAACGGAAAGCCAAAGAATCAAATGGACGCTCATGGAGGGAGGGAGGGGGTACTGAGGACTCCAGCTATCCCACCGTCCCCAGCCATCTCCAAAAGCATTTGCATTCTTGGCTGAGCTCCCAGTGCCTGTAGGGTCAAACACGTTGTCCAGGGTGGCTCAGGGTATAGCTCGTCAATTTACCCCCTCCCCCCCCGTGAAAGAAAAGGGAAAAAAATTATTTCTTGACTTTTTAAAATGTCACCCTATGTCTACTGAATGCTGCTGGTAGATGCGATGCTGCGACAGTGAAGAGCAGTATCCGCTCCCCTCCCCTCCCCGGTGGCAGACGGTACAATATGACTGCTATCTGTCGTCATCATCAGCCCGGGAGTGCTCCTGGCTGGCCTCAGGTGAGGTCGGCCGAGGGCGCCTGGGTAAAAATAGGAATGACTCCCGGTCATTCCCAGTAGATGGTACAGAACGGCTGGTAACTGTCCTCATCATAGCAACGGGGGGCTGAGCTCCGTCAGCCCCCTCCTTTCATGTCTAAAGAAAAGCTTCTGTACTGCCTGGACTATCATAGCAGCGGGATGCTGGACTCCTCTCCCCCGCACCGCTTAATGTCCTGCCTGGACTAGCATAGCAGCTGGAGGCTGCCTCCTCCTCATTTTATCTCACTAACAAGTCACTATTTCTTATTCCTGCATTCTTTATTACTTCATCACACAAATGAGGAGACACTGGCATGGTAGCCCAGGAAGGTTTGGGGAGGAGGGAAGCAATGGGTGGGGTTGTTGCAGGGACACCCCCTAGAATGGCATGCAGCTCATCATTTCTGCGGGATCTGACATGGAGCGGCTGTGCTCACTAGTTCTCTGATACACTGGTTCTCTAGTACACTTGCCCCATATTCTAGGCAGGACTGGCTCTATTTTTAGATACCATAAAGGAGGGATTGACTCGGGGAGTCATTCCCATTTTTGTCTTTGTGCCCTTGGCTGACCTCAGCTAAGGCCAGCCAGGAGAACCCATGACAGCAGCAGATGGTACAGAACAACTGACAACCGTCATCTCATCACCAATTTACAATGGCACAGCCGACGGTACAGAACGACTGATAACCGTCTCTGCTGTCATGCAAAGGCAAATGAATGCTGCTGTGTAGTACTGCAGTACTGTCTCTGTCAGTGGCATCCAGTACACATACGGGTGACAGTAAGAAAAAAAGCTGAACGGGCTCCATGGTTGCCTTGCTATGATGTCTGCCAGGGCAGTCCAGGGGAAAGTGGTGTGAAATGATTGTCTGCCGTTGCTTTCCCGGAGGAAGGAATGACTGACGACATTTACTCAGAACTACCCACGACAATGATTTTTGCCCCATCCCTGGGATCTCAACCCAGAATTCCAAGGGGTGGATGAGACTGCGGGAACTATGGGATAGCTACGGAATAGCTACCCACAGTGCAACGCTCCAGAAATTGACACTAGCCTCAGACCATGGATGCACACCGCCGAATTAATGTGCTTAGTGTGGCCGCGTGCACTCGACTTTATTCAATCTGTTTTACAAAACCAGTTTATGTAAAATTGGAATAATCCTATAGTGTAGACGTACCCCAAGGCACAACCAATAAATAACAACAGTAATGTAGGCCAGGAGTGTGTAAATTACAAAAGCTAAAGGACACTTATGGTAATCTTACATGTCAATGACCACATCAGCCCCCTTAGCTTTGTTTCTCTCTCTCCCAGGTTATGGCAGGCTGCCCTGCTGCTTGCTCTCCCTCCCTCTGTTCTCCAAACCATCTGTCACCCTTCCAGGCAGCCATTCTCTGCTATAGAGCAGTTCATCTACTCGTTCTTTCCTCCAGCACCCTAATCCATCAATTCAATAGTGCAGTGGTTCCCAAACCTCTTCCACCGCTTGTGCAGGTAAAACCCCTGGTGGGCCAGTCTGTCTACCTGCCACATCCGCAGGTTCAGCCAATTGCAGCTCCCACTGGCCATGGTTCACTGCTCCAGGCCAACGGGAGCTGCTGGAAGTAGTGGCCAGTACGTCCCTTGGCCCGCGCTGCTTCCAGTAGCTCCCATTGGCCTGGATCAGCGAACCGTGGCCACTGGGAGCTGCAATTGGCCAAATCTGTGGACACAGCCGGTAAACAAACCAGCCCAGCACAAGCGGCAGAACAAGTTTGGGAACCACTGCAATAGTGTATAGCCTCCAATCCACATTCCTAAGGCAAGGCCAGACTTGACCCTTTCAATCACCCTCCCTTTCGGGGAGCCTTCCAGTATCAAACCCCAGTTATATCACCTTACATCAGAATTGTGGAAAATGTCCTCTGGCTACAGATATTCAGATAATGAAAGCAGACATATGTACAGGTTCTATACAGCCATTGGCTACACCTACATTTGGCTATTTATTCATAAAGCTATCTCAGTTGCTGTCTCACCCACATTTTAGGGCATAACGTGCATTTGCTAGACAGGGTAATGGGAGGCATGAGCAAACATTCAGTTTTGTCCAGAAACAGTGGTTTGTTGGACCGTGTTGAGAATCTTCTCTTTTGGTGTAGATGTGCCAAGCTAAAAACCCATTCCTCAAGCTCTGCTTACTGCACATGGTCAGAATGGAATAGGTATACTTAGGTATCCCAGTGAGACGCACGCAGGATCCAATTGTTGTGAATTTAGTTTGGTATTCATATGCTGAAAACTACTAACTCTCATCCTGGAGCTCTGGTACCTCTCCTGTAGGTCCTTGGCAGCTGCCAGGTTTTGAACAGACATTGCCCAGAGATCTTCAAAAGTTCCTGATGAGAGCAGGATCCAGAACAGCAATGGCGAGGCTCTGCAGCGATAGTGTACAGGTCACATGAGAATTGATGCTATTTCAAGTTCACTTGGGGGTCTTGTTGGGAAACAGGCTGGTTTATCTGCTACCACTTAACTAAACTCCCTTTATGTCTTCAGCCTCAACTTCATTGTTTTCCTCTAGCTGCTGAAAATTCCACCTAAGTCACAAACCTTCTTGACCACTCTCTGCCACATCCTGCTGGACCGTAGGGGAACAGATACCATCTACCAGTGATGCAGTAGAGGAAGTGCCTGCATTGACTCCCTCTGCCTCCATGGCACCTGTGCACCTACATGGTCAGCCTCTTGTCTTGTCTCTACATGAAACTTTGTGAAATTTCAACCTAGAACTGGATTTCACCAACTGGCCTGTGAAAAATTTTAACCTAAAAGCAAAATTTTGGGGAGGCTAAGCCCGCATGAACCCTGCTGGTGATGAAATTTTGTGCAAAGATTTTCACTAGTGATGTCCAGCTCTATTTGCACACACTTGATGTTCAGTAATGAGATTCTGCATTAAAAGTGACTTTAAAAGGGGGAAAGGATGCAAATACATTTGCTGAGTAACTGGGAAAATGCAAGAATTCACCTGCTAAATGTTGTTTCTCCTGGTGCCCCCAGAATGCTTATTGGTATTTAGAGTTTTGTGCAGCACAGAGCCCACCCTTCGCACCTAACAAATAATATATGAAAAAATATGGCTTAGGGATCTAACAGTTCCAGAGACATCTCTTATGCTCTGTGTGGGAAACACTGCTGCACCTCAAACCAGAAGAAACTTTTAAGTACAACCACCGTACTTAAGCTCAAATAGTCACTTTGAATTCACCAATTATGCTGCCCTATCTCTTAAACCTTATGTGAGCTGAAGAGGTACCTGAGTCCCCAGCATGATTCTTACATCACAAATAAATACTCAAGCAGGAAAGCCTTCAAAACTTGGCATATCTGAGCAACATACACTAGGTGTTTTTTTCAGGTGTTTGTTTAGAGACAGCATTTTTTTTCTTGGTTGGAAGTAATGTAATAAATACGTTCATCTTCTTTCATTTGCAATTTATAGACAGTATCCTCAAGAAACTGGCTTCTGGGCATGAAAGCTATGAAATATGTATGTTGCTTGCAAAAGATATAGCTTCCATTGTATGTTTTCTGACTTATTCACAAAAGATATTAATATAACCATGCCACAGAAGAGGGCTAAGGGAAGTGTGCAAGTGACCATGCTATAAAGCTACTGCTATTGTAATGAGACTAAGGGTATGTCTACACTACGAGATTATTCCGATTTTACATAAACCGGTTTTGTAAAACAGATTTTATAAAGTTAAGTGCACGCGGCCACACTAAGCATATTAATTCAGCGGTGTGCGTCCATGTACCAAGGCTACCGTCGATTTCCGGAGCGTTGCACTGTGGGTAGCTATCCCATAGCTATCCCATAGTTCCTGCAGTCTTCCCCACCCATTGGAATTCTGGGTTGAGATCCCAATGCATGATGGTGCAAAAACAGTGTCGCGGGTGATTCTGGGTAAATGTCGTCACTCATTCCTTCCTCCGTGAAAGCAACGGCAGACAATCATTTCGTGCCCTTTTCCCCTGATTGGCTCTGGCAGATGCCATAGCATGGCAACCATGGAGCCCGTTTTGCCTTTTGTCACTGTCACCATATATGTACTGGATGCTGCTGACAGAGGCGGTACTGCAGTGCTACACAGCAGCATTCATTTGCCATTGCAAGGTAGCAGAGATGGTTACCAGTCGTTCTGTACCGTCGGCTGTGCCATTGTAAATTGGCGATGAGATGACGGTTGTCAGTCGTTCTGTACCATCTGCTGCTGTCATGGGTTCTCCTGGCTGGCCTTAGCTGAGGTCGGTCGGGGGCGCAAAGACAAAAATGAGAATGACTCCCCGAGTCAATCCCTCCTTTATGGTTTATCTAAAAATAGAGTCAGTCCTGCCTAGAATATGGGGCAAGTGTACTAGAGAACCAGTGTATCAGAGAACCAGAGAGCACAGCCGCTCCATATCAGATCCTGCAGAAATGATGAGCTGCATGCCATTCACGGGGGGTGCCCCTGCAACAACCCCACCCGTTGATTCCCTGCTCCCCCAACCTTTCTGGGCTACCGTGGCAGTGTCCCCCATTTGTGTGATGAAGTAATAAAGAATGCAGGAATAAGAAACACTGACTTTTTAGTGAGATAAAATGAGGGGGAGGCAGCCTCCAGCTGCTATGCTAGTCCAGGCAGGACAGAATCTTTTCTTAAGACATGAAGGGGGGGGGCTGATAGAACTCAGCCCCCAGTTGCTATGATGAAGACGGTTACCAGCCGTTCTGTACCATCTACTGGGAATGACCAGGAGTCATTCCTATTTTTACCCAGGCGCCCCCGGCTGACCTCACCTGAGGCCAGCCAGGAGCACTCACGGGCTGATGATGACGATGGATAGCAGTCATATTGTACCATCTACCACCAGGGAGGGGAAGGGAGAGGATGCTGCTATTCATTGCTGCAGCACCGCATCTACCAGCAGCATTCAGTAGACATACGGTGACATAAAAAAGTCAAGAAACAATTTTTTTCCCTTTTCTTTCACGGTGGGGAGGGGGGTTAAATTGACGAGCTATACCCTGAACCACCCCGGACAGTGTGTTTGACCCTACAAGCACTGGGAGCTCAGCCAAGAATGCAAATGCTTTTCGGAGACTGCTGGGGACTGTGGGATAGCTGGAGTCCTCAGTACCCCCTCCCTCCCTCCATGAGCATCCATTTGATTCTTTGGCTTTCCATTACGCTTGTCACACAGCACTGTGCTGTGGCCTCTGTCTATCATAGCCTGGAGATTTTTTCAAATGCTTTCTCATTTTGTCTTCTGTAATGGAGCTCTGATAGAACAGATTTGTCTCCCCATACAGTGATCAGATCCAGTATCTCCCGTATGGTCCATGCTGGAGCTCTTTTTGGATATGGGACTGCATGGCCACTCGTGCTGATCAGAGCTCCATGCTGGGCAAACAGGAAATGAAATTCAAAAGTTCGCGAGGCTTTTCCTGTTCACCTGGCCAGTGCATCCGAGTTCAGATTGGTGTCCAGAGTGGTCACAATGGTGCACTGTGGGATACCGCCCGGAGGCCAATAACGTCGATTTGCCGCCACGCTAACCCTAATCCGATAGGGTAATACCGATTTCAGCGCTACTCCTCTCGTCGGGGAGGAGTACAGAAACCGGTTTAAAGAGCCCTTTATATCGATAGAAAGGGCCTCGTTGTGCGGACGGGTGCAGCGTTAAATCGGTTTAATGCTGCTAAGATCAGTTTAAACGCGTAGTGTAGACCAGGCCTAAGGGAAATGGTAAATCACTTCCGTTTGTACCAGGAACACTTTGCCTTACTAATGCTGAAGATGAAGGACACATGAACCCCATTCCATGTGAGGTGTCTTGTGGTTTTAGGGTTAATCAGATGTTATCTCATGCACTTCATGCTTAGTGCTGAAAACATTCAGAGTTTGAAGACGGGGGCTACATTTACTGCAGAATGTGCTGTGTTCACCACAGCTCAGTGTCAAGGGGAGGGCACTGCCCTTCCTGCTGGCCTGGAGAGTGTGTGCGTGTGTGTGTGGGGGGAGTATTTATACCCCTAGAGGAGCTCTCTGTCACCCAACTCAGGCTGGCAGCACTCACCCATCCACCCATGAAGGTTGCAAAAGGATCAGTGTGGGCACTACACTAGTCCCTCTTTTCCCCTGGAGGCTGGAAAGGAATTTTTCCTACACCACAATATCAACTGGGTCAGAGTAGAGTTTTTCGCCTTCCCCACAGCAGGTTTGGGACTTGGTGGGGTGGGGTGGGGGATTAAGTTATAACATTGCAATTTAGGATGCAGAACTTGCGGCAGATGTCCAGTGCGAGTACTCGGTTTGGAAGAGCTACGGTTACCAGATAAAATGGACTGGGAAAGGACGTAAAGGAAAGAGAGCTGAGGAAGGGGGATTTGGGACTGCTATGTCTCGTACAGCGGGGAGCCAACCCCTTCCTTCTGTAGCCCCCTTTTATGTCATATGTGGGTAAGGCTGTGGGGTCCTGGCAGTGAGGTCCCAGCAGTGGGATGGTTGGGACCAGGTTGGGGATTTTGTGGAAATGATGAAGAAAATGTCTTGCCCTGTGCGATGTATTGCTGGGTACTCCCAGATATTTGAAGTGAATGAAGTTGCAGCCTAATGAAACCACATGCATTGCCTCCTATCTTTCTGCTGGCAGAGCCAGGCAATGGAGTCTAACAGATGGTGGATGGAAAAAGGGATGATGAGTGAAACAGAGAGAGAGGCAACATCTGCATTGTCACATTTCACCGGAATCAGGAATGCTTGGGGAGTCCATGGTGAGTTTTTCCCTTTGCAGTGACTGTCATGAAAATGATGGCTTAAAATACCAAGCACATTTTTTGTTTCAATCCAGTGTCATGGTCTAGTTCTGACTAAAGCAAACAAAAACAAGGCCAGTTCAGAGTTTAAAGGCTGCCACTCGGTTCTTCACTTACCTCCTGCAGCTTTAGGCATTGCAGCACTGGCACATATGGTGCTACCCACTGTATGAGACACAATGAGATGAAACAGCTCTGCAGCTCTCCACGGTTTGGAGGAAGACCAGCTGCCTGATTTCCTGGATTGCTGTCAGAGTGCAGGGACCACTCCCAAAAGAAAGGGGCCCTGTTTAGTGGTGGCAGCTGAGAGACATTTGGGGCAGGGTGCCTGTGGCTGTGCTTGCTAGAGGTGTTCTGTTCCAGTGCTGTGTTTGCTCCTTTCCAACTTCCCCCCAACAAAGGTGTCTTCATGTGTGATGGGGTTTGCGGTTTGCCAATGTTTCTATTGAGAGTCTGTGCTAAGAGCACAGGCCGTGGGTTAGGAATTAGTGATCTCCTTTTGTTCAGAGTATCTGGGCTGGGAGTGATTATCTGGGAAAGGGGGAGAAGGACTTGTGAGTTCACACTGCCCACGTTTGTTGTGATCTTTATAGCTAGGGCAGGTGGCTAGGAAGAGGCAAATCTGAGACTAGGTTTTAACACATCCATCTCAGCGGGGAAGTGAGCCTTGCTGATAGAAGAGGGCACCTACTTTCTTCAGCAAATTCAAATCCAATGTACCATAAAGTATTGAACAACCTTTTTCTAAGGTGTGTAGAACTAAGACAGGGCATAAACTATAAGCTGAAACTAAACTCTGCTGCGTATTAGTCTTTCAGAAAGAATGTCTGATGTTTTAATTCTGCAGGGTAGCTCCAATTTTTAAGATACTGAACTCATCTGCTTTCTGGGCATTCTCTCCTTTCCCTCTACCCTCCCCCCCACTACTGTCCCATGAATGGCAGCAAATTGCATTTCTCATCTTGATGCTGCAAACATCTAAGAATACGACTGGTTCTATTAACTTCAGTGGAATTGCTCACATGCATAAAGCAAAGCCTCTGAGTAAGTGCTTGCAGGATCAGGGCCTGAGGCTGGAGAGTGATATTGTATATCTAGTCTGCTCAAAACCAAGTCTGAAATATGTTGGGGATTTTTGTTTTGGTTTGTGCTGGGGGTTTTCGGGGGCAAAATGAGGTTAAAATGCCTACAGGTTTTTTAAATACATTTAGAAGGGTGTAAAATATTTTTTCTGTTGAAAATTATTCTTGAATTTTGCATAATATGATAATAGAAAACTAAAAGAAAAGGAGATGCCAAACTATGTGATGAACCAAGAACATCCCTGCATTGTACATTGTCCCAAAGGATCAACAGGGAAAGAAGCAAGAGTATGAAAAATAAAGATTAAAAGCAAAGCTGACACACATGCCTACCTTGTAATAGCTGCACATTGGGCCTGAAAAACTGACTCTGCTTTCTGCCCAGTTCCATGCTCAGAAATGACATTTTGCTCCTTATTTGAGCCCTGCTGGTGCATTTCATTCCCTCTGAGCTCCCCATTGACAGTGTTTTGCTCAATTTTGTGTTACTTTGTCCATAAGGGTGTTTGAACAAATATTTTGTATCCAAGAGAGACTCATTAATGTCTTTCGAACCAGCTGCAAGTTTCTCACTATTCTCCGGCATAGCCCTGGTAATGGGAGTCTTCTCCAGAGATGTCTTTTGCAGTTGTCTTTCGGCAATGTTGATAGCATTGAGTAGGAATTGTATTTTGTTGAAAGGTTATCAACCTTTCCAAGTCCAGGACGTGAGAGTTAGTGGATTAAGCACCAGGAAGCAGGAATTCCTGATTTCTGATCCTGACTCAGACTCTGATACTGACATGAGAAGGTCACTTAAGTGTAAATTTTCAAATGTCCAATAATTCTGGGTGCCGAAGATGAACCACGTAGTGTCTGATTTTTTTAGAAGTACAAAGCACCCACAAGTCTATTGACTTCAAATAGACTCAGGTGCTGAGTTCCTCTTAATCAAAGGCCACTATGGAGGAAGTGGAGAGACACAGGCCATCTGATAGATCTCCAAAATTTGCAAGTTTTGGGGAAGAACCCCTTGATCCCAGACAGAAAAATACAGAGGAAACTGTGAATGGAGAGTCCCTCCCTATTCAGTCCCCTGATTGGCATTTTCCCATGTAGAACATGATCTGGGCCTATACTTCCATCTGTTTCATAGAATTTATTTCCTTCAAGACAGGAACAAAATATATAAAATGGTTGGAGAATTTCTCTCTCGTATAACTGCAGAATGCAAAAGTAAAGGCCGACCAAGTCTGTGCAGGCGGAGTTGACACCTCTTACATACACTGATAAAGGACACCAAAGTTCAGCAGTACAACCATTACAGAATCATTTGTCTTTTCTGCAATGAGGTGCAGAGGGGCCAAATTAATTCCTGGAGTAACTCCACTAAAGCCTGTGGAGCTCCCCCAGGGATGAATTTGGCACATTAAGTATGATTTAGGCTCCATGAAAGAAGCATTTCCCAATGATTCGTTCAGCTGTCATTAAACCAATCCTCAGCCAAGTCTTTTTCTGACAATTATCATCATGGACCTTTATGTTGGCATCATTTTTTGTATTTGACATGTGAATAAGACAAAGGAGGTAGGCAGGGGATACAAATAACTCTCCTGATACCCCAAGTGTAACTGTCACAGTGCATAACATTGCTGTGCACATCAAATGATTTACACAATAGTATTGATTTGAAGCTAGAACGCAAACAAGATAGGTTTGCCATACATTAAGATAGAAGTATGAGAATTGAAAAAATAAAAGAATATAGAGGGAAGAAGAGGAAAGAGTAATGTATGCCGATTCTGTACTGTCGTTAGAACCATTTACTTCCATGAATTCTTTGGTCAGTAAATTTTGGGGATGGGATAACACAGATTTTAAAAAACAACAACATATGTAATAAATAAAATAAACTGTAAACAACACCAAAGTTCCCACCAGCTCTTAAAAGCTGCGAGTATAGAACTGTTTGGTAGAAATGACTAAAGACAATGGCTTAGGACTTTACAAAGAAATCAGCCATTTAGGCAAATGTCCCTCCTGCAAGCAAATCCCTTTTCCAATGCAGTTCACCTCAGTGCCAGGCTGGCTGCTGCCCAGTGGAATGAATGTGGCAATTTGCGGGCTTTGGCAGTGTGAGTCCCGCAAGCACTTAGCAGATGCAATTGTGTAGCTCTATTGAAAATCCCGCACATCACACCACGGGGAGGCAGCACTTTTTAGCTGTCGGCACTGTCGGTGACAAATATTAAAATAAAAAGCACGACAATATAGGTGCTTCAAAATTCAAACGGCAAGTTTCATACTGTGGGGCTTCTAACCCTGTAATAAAGTGCAGGGAAGAAAGCAGAGTTCAGACCCCATGCTGTAATAAAAGCAAGAAAATCTTAAGTGTTCAAATACATAATTCATTCTATTCTGAGACTTTCTATCCAGTCTCTACTTGTAAAGATTTTAATTTGTGCCCTGGCAGACGCATTCTCTAACTTCTCTCTCCTCCAGTCCCTGCTCTAGCCAGAGGAGCATTGGGTGATAACTGCTTGTCAAGGTACAGGAGGGCAAGTGCTCCCAAAGATCATTTGCCACCAAAGATGGATGTGACTAATTCTGAATAGACAGTTCTGGGCAGACCATAATGGAAGACCAGGGTAAACCCTTGGATTCTACCAACACTAGAATCCTAGAAAGACACCTCCAATAAGTTATCCTTCACAACCGTCAAGCTGGGGTTTTTAATAATAATAATAATAATAATAATAATATTTTGCACTTCAATAGCACCTTTATCTCAAAGAATTTACACATACTAATTAAGCCCCATAATTCCACAGGAAGGTAATTATTATCCCCATTTGGGTAAACTAAGGCACAAAATGGTTAGGAGTCCCATCTCCCCTTTTCTTGCACTAACCACTGAACTATATTCTCTACTACTGTTTTGTTGAATAGATTTAAATAATAATTTTTAATTTTTAAAATATATGTTTTTAAAACTCAATCATATTTTTACTTGATGAGTCAAATCCAATACATGAGCATTTACTGTATCTCTGTACATTTTTTTTTCTATTTTTGCTTTAATAGTTAACATACGTGTGTGCACAATAAAACAGAGGGCAAATTCATCGCTTCTACAGTGATTTTAGTGAATTTGACCCAACTATGAAAAGAACAGGTTCACTTCACACAGTGTGGCCACTGCCTGATGTAGGCAGGCTTAGACTCGTAGGGTCAGAAGAGACCAGAACGGTCTTACCCCCTGCCAAGATACAGGATTTGTTGTGTCTAAACCATCCCAGATAGGTTGCCATCCAGCCTCCTTTTGAAAATCTCCCATGAACAAGCTTCTACCACTTCCCTAGGCATCTGTTCCATTGTCCTGCTGGTCTTACAGTTAGGAAGTTTTTTCTGAGATTTAATCTAAATCTGCAATGCTGTAATTTGAAGCCATTGCCTCTTTCCTGCTTGCTGTGGCAAGAGAGAACAACTTTTCTCCATCTTTTTCAAGTATTTGAAGACCACTATTAGGTCCACCCTCAATCTCCTCTTTTCCAAACTAAACATACTCAGTTCCTTCAGCCTCTTTGTTGCTCACCTCTGGATCCTTTCCAGTTTCTCCACATCCTTTCTATACATTGGTGACCAAAACTGGACACCGTACTCCACATAACTCCACTGAAGTCAATAAAGTTGCACCAAGGTTGAATTTGACCATTCCGGTTTCCTAATCTTTCCTCATAAATCAATCTGGTTACATGAGATCTACTGATGAAAATGCTATATAAAAGCTAGGGATTCTTATTATTATTGCATCCACCTATACCTCTCCAGGTACTGCTATCATTCTGGTACCAAAAAGCCAGTAACTAGCATTGTACTTGGTATTCAAGGTGTAGTCTCAGCAGTACATAAGAGACTATCACCTCCTTTATTCATGGCACATGGCTCAAGCCTTCAAGGAGTGGTGTGCCCTCAACACCCATTGAAAAAAATGGAGCTCAGCATTTTCCAGCCCCTTTTCTAAGAGTGGGCCCATGACACATCTGTTTATGCAGGCCACAAAATCATATTGGCTCTTTTGCTACAACATTGTGCTACAAGCTGACACAATTTGCTGCCGTTTGGTTTTTTTCAGCATTACAGGTTTCTGGATAGCTCACTCCCATTGACTGACACTCCCCACCCCCCATATATACACACACACGAAATATTTTGTCTTTGACAAAATTGTATTTTCTATCTGTCTTTAGGTCCCTTTCCATTAGTTCTGTACCCTCACAAGCACCTCTTTATTGTCATCTGAGAGTTTGTTTACCATGGTGTTTATCTCTTCAAGATAATTAACAACGATTTTAACAAAAAACAACAACAAAAAACCCATCTTGTTGACAACTGATCCTGGCAGCATGCTATTTGCCACCTTGCCAACCCAATATGCTGCATTGCATCATTACCCTTTGTCTGCCATCCTTAGCCATTTCTCATGCCCATATATGGCAGCATCCAGAACCAAGTCAATGGGAAATAATTTTGCCAAGATTTTGTGAGTCACTTATCAAGTGTGTCAGTACTGTCTAAAGATATCACATCAATTACATCCCTTCCTGCTTGAATCCTGTAACTCATCACACAAAACATAATCGTGTTCATCCACTATGCTTTGTTCCTTATGCTGATTATGGCAGTTACTTATTCTCTAGGGGTGAATCTCGCCCTGGTGTGGAGGGCCCTCATAGACCCCTTGGCTCTACTTGTGCCCCCTGTGGGAGATGTTTGGGTGTGGAGCAGCTGCACAGAGACACCTTCAGCTCCCTGGGATGTTACAGAGCCTTTGAACAGGCTATTGGGGTGGGATGGGGAAGGTGAAATTGGATTCATGCTTACATGAACATGAGACTAACTGGTCCTGTGTAGGGGCCGAAGAGGGGCAGTAGCTGCTGCACCTTCTCTGAAGGCTGAATCAAACCCCATGTCTTTGTTGGTGCTTAAAATTCCACACGCCAAGCTTTGTGATGCGGTTGGCCGCGGGTGAGCTGCCGTTCAGTAGCATGACCATTTTAGAACAATCACAGATTTCAGAAATGGGTGTAGCTAGAATCTCATGGTCATTCGTATGAAGCTTCCCTTGTGCACTCATGTTCTCAGTCAGATTAGTGGGGGATTGAAATTTGAGCTTCAAACAGGAAGGGATGGGTCAGTCCTCCTTTGCACTGGGGAGCCCCAGGAGGGACTTCCTGAGGCAATCTCCCCTGCAGCTCCCCCTGAGGTGGTGCAGCTATTCCCAATCCCCAAGTGAGGGCCAGTGCCCCAAGGCACAATCTGGTCCTGCTAATGCAGCATTCCGGCAATGCTGGCTGGTTTTTAGAGGCTTGGTACCTTGATTCCTGTTCCTATGCTACATTTAATTCTTTTAAGAAAATTATTATTATTCCACTCTTTTTAACAGCGATTTGGTGCTGGGAGAAGAGTATTTCTGGCATCTTACTGCAAAGGGCATGTGGTTACATGTCTGAACCCTGTGCTTCTGGTCAAAGAGCAACAAAATAAACATTTTTTAAAAAAAGAACCACCACCTCTCCTTCCCCGCACTTCCTGCTTTAGTTGAGGGGAAAGGGCTTGCTGATGTTACCTGCTCCAGTGCTGCGTTGAGGCTCTTTGACTCTGCTCTGAGACTTGCTGCCACTACCGATTCAACACTGTATCAAGACACTCCAACTGTGATCTGAAACCTAGAGCGGAGTGGGAGCATCTTGACACAGTGTCAAAACAGTAGAGTCAGAGATCATGGATGCAGCAATGAAAAGGATTTTGTCTCTCAAATGAAAAAGATCGGGATCATTTTCTTTTTATTTTTAAGTAATAGCAGCTTCTCTTAATGCAATGTATTTGAATTTAGAAAGGGGGTGGACACACTTTCCTCCCTCTTGCCCCGTTGAATTATAGAGCACTGTGCTGGACAATAACTTCACTGTACTGTCCATGTCACTATATGAAAGTTATTTTGCTTTGGGGAACTGGCAATTGTTATGAAATTAAAAGGGCTTTAAGTCTTTCATGACACCACACACATAAAGGGTATGAGTGTGTGTGTGTGATTTCTTTGGGGGGGGGCTATATTTGTGAAGTGGTCCTTGTTTGGGCCTGAATCATAATTTAGGAACACAAAAAAGTCGCCTGCCACTATACTCTGTATCATTTTTGGGGCACATACAGTACTACTAGGTATCAACAAAAGTGATTGGTTTAATTGTCAGCAGGTGACATGACTTCATTTCTGAGACTGGTTTCTTTTCTAGAGATGGAACGGTGCTTGCAGTGCTATGCAGAATGATAATGTAAAGTGGGATTTCTCAAACATTGCACAGCATGCTATCCCTAGTATGGCAAAATAGTCGGCCCTTCCCTGATATAAAGGCTTTTGCAAAAGGAACAGAGAAAACCTTCCGCTAGAAAAAAAAAAGATGGTGCAGGTGTTTATAAATCTAGTTTATAAATCAGGAGAGGGGTGCTTATTCATTTTTTCTTCTTGTTGGGCCATATTTACCCAGGAATTAACACAACCATCTACAGAATATTAAATATTTAATATTCAATACATGGTGATGTTTTTGCTGAATGTTAAATGAAAACAATCCATTGAAAATAAAAAATAAAAATTTTTGTTTCATTTTCTCTTAGGCCTTCCCAAAAGAGGTTGACACCGACCCAGTTTGAGAAACACTTACCTAAACCAATCATGGCCCAGCACGTATTCTCTGGGGCAACTTATGTGGGCATGATGCCATCCAAACAGATGGGCATTACTCTAGGCAACCAAGAGACCATGCACATGAATCAAGTATGGGTGTTTACAGCATCATTTCCCCAATGAGAACGTCAACATGACAGTCCAGCCTCCTGGCTCAGTTAAAGATGTTTCACTAATTCAGCTCTAAGATGGACAACTCTAAAAAATAAATAATTCAAATCAGGTTGTGTGGGGCCGAGTCTATTTTACTTTGTTGAACTGGGCAGAATTTGGGTGGAAGGGGAGGGACTCATTAAAAATAACGTCTCTGACTCGTCTGCCCAAGGGAGGCTTTTACAGAATGAGACCAAAGAAGCTTGGAAAGCCCTGCTTAGTGTAATGTTACAAGTGAGCAGGGTGTGGAAAATCAGAGAATTGTTTAGGTCTGGAGGGTAGTCCTCAACTCAGGAAAGGATCTCTATTCAGGAGAGCACTTAAGTACACGCTTAATTACAGACAATGGCACTTAAGCACATGCTTAAAGTGAAGCATGTACTTAAGGCCCAGATTTAGCAAGGTCATGTGTTTAAAGGTAGGCACATGCTTAAACACCTTGCCGAACTGGGGCCTAATTGCTATCCTGAATAGAGATGTACTTATGTTATTTACTGCTTTCCTGTATCAAGGCTTAAGATATTTAATTTATCCCCTATATCCATCTAATAGCAGGACTTCTACTGAATTATCACTAGAAGTTATTTAACATCTATTACAAACAAGTACAGGAGCTAGGACTAGAATTAGAATCTCTTTCGTTGCAAACCAATGGCTTTATCTCATCTACTCTAACATAATAGACTTTGACAGATTGATTCTGGAATGCTTAGCCTGCTTAAGGGTATACCTCTGAAATGTCTGATTTCTGTCATTATGTGAGTTCACTTTGAATATTGGTTTATATATTTATTTTACATTGAATCATGTGTATTTATGTAATTTTAATCACAGATATAGTCAAGCAACCTTTAGCTTTTAGGCAAAGTTATTTTTAAAGCCCTGCAAATCTGCAGACATCCACTTTATATCCACAGATGCAGATATCTGCAGACCATGTTTGCAGATCACGGGTGGATGAAGATCCAGATTTTATATCTAGAGCCCTGAAAAGCTGCAGTTATCCACCTAATATCCACAGACTATGTTTGCTGATCAGATGCGAATACAAATTTTGTATCTCTACAGGGCTCTAGTTATTTTAATGTTATATATTTTGTCACACACCTCTGTGGGTGGCTGAGTAAACCCAACTTGAAGGATTGGGGTTTAAAATGTCTAAGAATATCAGGTATGAAATAACTGAACTAACATTCTCTTTCCTGAGAACCACAACAATACATATTTTACTGATAATAATAACTCTCTCTGTATTCTGGATTTGGATTCTTTGTTCCTGTGTTTCAAGAAATAACCTGATTTGTAGGAAATATAGAGAGAGTTTCTTTTCCAGCCCCATTCCATAGTTTGTGAATTCATAGTCCATTTCTGTCATTTGCTTGGAACACAGACAGATTATCTGAAAATGGTTTCTCTCTCGCTCTCTCTCCTTCTGTATGCAAAATATTTATTTTTTTTTCATTTCAGACTATCAAAAGCAATCTTTTTATTTATCTCCTATAATCTGTTATAATGGCTCCGAGTCTGTCACTAGACTTGCTAAAATGTTCTGTTACCATGCATTTCATTTTCTGTGGAGAGTAATGTTTATTTTCTTGCTTGATGTCATGGTAACAGAAATACTTAGATACAATATAAGGTAAGTTTATGTTTTAAATACAGACAATGCAGGTTATAGATGGGTGTATATCCCATTTGAAACAAGAGAGCATTAGCTAGGAGAAAATCCCTTCTGAGTGCCAGTGCACATTCCTGGCTGGTGCTTTGAGGCCACAGATGCAGTTAACAATGAGTTAAAAATACAGTAGCTGTGTTTAGGGACACCAGCTTAAATTTTCAGGGGCCTGATTATTCTGTCAGTTGCACGTGTGCAATTCCCAGTGAAGGCAACAGAAGTAGTGCATATGAACTTGCCAAGATAATTGGGCCCCTGAATTGCACACGATTTGAACCCCAAAACGGCCATTGATTCCTGTAGATATCAGATCACTAAATTTCATACAACTCCTTGACTTTAGGATTGAGTGCTATTTTTTCAGAGGACCAGGTGAGATCTCAATGAATCTGAAAACATTTGATCACCTGTGATGTATTACTATTGTGACAGACCCAGGCCAGTGGGCTACAGGAGTCTGGTAGAGGGCAAATATACTGGTCACTGGATGAGTAGTTTTCTGTTCCCTGAGTGACCAGAGCAGGGGCTGCACTAGAGTAATCAGGAACCTGCTAGAACCAATTAAGGCAGATTAGATCACCTGCAGCCAATCACAGCAGGCTAATCAGGGCACCTGGGTTTAAAAAGGAGCTCACTCTAGCCAGGTGAGGAAGCGTGTGAGAGGAGCTGAGAGGCAGAGGCAGGAGGACTAAGGAGTACAAGCATTATCAGACACCAGGAGCAAAGTCCTGTGGTGAGGATAAAGAAGGTGTTTGGGGGAGGCCATGGGGAAGTAGCCCAGGGAGTTGCAGCTGTCATAAGAGGCACTATAGACAGCTGCAATCCACAGGGCCCTGGGCTGGAACCTGGAGAAGAGGGTGGGCCCCAGGTTCCCCCCAAACCTCCCAACTCCTGATCAGACAGAGGAGGAGTTGATCCAGACTGTGGGGAAGATCACTGAGGTGAGCAAATCTGTCAATAAGCGCAGGACCCAACAAGGTAGAGGATGAACTTTGTCACACTATCCACTAGTAGGAGGAAAAAAAGAATAATGTGAGCTTAATTTAGAACCACAGAAACAGATGTGGTTAAAATGTTTTAAATCTAGGCTAAGGAATATTGCAATCTGTGACATACTATGCAGAGAAAAGGAGGATGAAATCCTGCAGTGCAAGGGCTAAGTAATAAAAGGAATAGCTAATGTACAAAGGTATAGTAAGAGAGCAAGGAACGACTTGGTTTAAAAGGTCACTCAGTTGATTTTCCTTATGGAAATATCCTACAGAATACAATACATTATAAAATGTAATCCCTTGATACTAGAAAATACTACACTTGATTTTAGTTAGAAGGTCAAGTTCAAACCAATTTGTCTGTTATCATTCAGCTGCTGCTGATCTGAGATGACTACTGAGGTCCAGCTGAGATACCATTACTTCTAATGTGGACCTATCTGGGTAGGGTGACCAGACAACAATGTGAAAAATTGGGGTGAGGGGTAATGGGAACCTATATAAGATCAAAAAATTGGGACTGTCCCTATAAAATCAGGACATCTGGTCACCCTAAGCATGGGAAATGGTGAAGGCCATGTTCTGGAGATTGCTGAAGTGCTAAAATTCATTAGTACCTCTGTACAGTAGTTAGGAGTTGAAAGTACTGTGTCCATGATAAGTATTAGTAATGATCACTAGTTTTGGTCTATTTAAACAAGTCCCCAGTACTCATAGCAAAGAACTATGTCAATGAGAGGAAAAATAGGAGTTTCCAGCCTTTGGCATGGAGAAATGCAACTGTCTGAATTAAAGCTGTACCTAGAGGATGGCTATGACACAAGAAGGAGCCCTCTGGTTCCTAACAAGAGAGAATTGTTTCAGTAGTTTATAATCACTCCCAAACCTGAACAGATGATCCACAAATGGTATTTCTCCCCACCAACACATACACCTCCAAGCCAGGCCGCTGCCATATTTCAGAGGCCTGCTGCAAAGAGGGGCGGGTGACAGAGCTATACAGAACATGCCCCCCCTCAAATATCTCCTTCCCCTAGGCAGGCCATTGCCCACAGCCTGGTCCCCACACAGCAGAGCAGGAGCTCTAGTCGCAGCGTTTCATAACCAAACCCTGCGCTCCAGCCCTGTCTCGGGGAGACCCGGGTTATTACCCGCAGCAGCGCTGGGGGGGGGGGGGGGTGTCGTGTAGCCGGGAGCTGCAGGCCTGCGGGAGCCCAGCAGCGAGCTGGGCCGGGAGGTGTCAGGCGAGCCGTGGGGGGGCCGGGCCGGGCTCGGCTCAGGGAGCGGCCGCTGGAGGACGGGACGGGACGGCTCGGCTCGGCAAGGGGAGCAGCCGGGGTCGGGGGCACCAGCCGGATGGCAGGTGAGGGGCGCGGCTGCGGGCGGGCGGGCGAACATTCCCAGCTAGCGAAGCGGGGCACCGCAGCCGCCCGCACCCCCCGGGCGCGCAGGAGCCGAGTGCCCCCCGCAGGGCAGGTCGCAGCCTGTCTCCGCCCCAGGCACTGTAAGCCCGGGATGCGGGAGCCGTAAGGGCGCGGGGATGGACACCCCAAGTCTCCCCCCGCGTCTGTGCAGAGCCCGGGGGCTCCCCTGGGGCTTCCCCTGCCCCCGAGCACTGCCCCTGCCCCGGGCTGGGGACACGGACCGGGGGCTGCTCAGGGCTCCCCTGTGTGCGGGGGGGAAACCCGGGGGGCTGCGGGACCCTCCCCAGGGCTGACGCCCCCGCCCGGTGTGTGCGTGCGGCCGCTCGTGGGAGGGCGGCGCCGCGCTGGGCGCTCCCCGGCCGGGCTGCCGCGTTCCCAGGGGCGCTCGCCCCTCGCTTTGCTCCGCAGCGCCGCCGCCTCCTTCCCTGGGCCCGCGCTCCGGCGGCTCTGCTCCGCGAGCTGGAGCTCAAGCACCGCTCCATGGCCGGGGAGGGGCCCGGCGGCTGGCCCAGCTCTACGCGCCCGGTAAGGCTGCGCGCCCCCGACCCGCAGGGACATGGCGGGAGAGAGGGGCGGGTACCGTCACGTCCCCCGCTTTCCGGCGCGCTTTAATCTCCTCGTGCACCCCCCCGCCGCCGCTGCTGCTGCTGCTCATTCGGTTCATAGACCAGCGCGCTGCGAAGGGTCCGGAGCCACGCGGAGACCGGGGCGAATGTGGCGGTCCGGGACCTCGCCCCGATCGCACTGATTTCCACGGCTGCGGAAAGTGGCTGGGCCTCCTCAGGTGCTGCACTCGTCTGTCGGTGTTTACTGTAGATTGCACTGATCTGGCCATTCCCTGAGCCCAGACTGGTGCTCTGCTTCATCCTGGCACCTTTTAGCTTCATCATCTAATATCCTTGCTTTCGATCCAAGCCCATCTAGGTGACTGTGGCTGCTTTTCAGTTCAGTGGACTGAGTGAAACACTCAAGGTGACAGCTAGATGGACAGGGCTGCATTGTTGCATGTCCTCTGTAAAAATGTAATAGAACAACATATGAAGAAGTGACAGTGTTAAGGTGAAGTCTTTAAATATCATGTTAGGAATGAATGTTCAGGCCTGGGATAGAGGGATACCAAATCTAATTAATTTAAAAATAAAGAGTTAAAAGTAGTTTTGGGTATTATAGCTGCCTCCGAGTCCCCCATTAACTTTTGTGGTTTTACAATCATGTTTTCCAATCTTTTGAAAACATTTTTCTGTGCTATCTGAAAGGACCAGGCAACTAGAGTGGAAACTGACTATCTCCGTAAAGTGCTGTCAAATGCACAGAGTAAACTATCTTGGAAAACAGATTTGACATATTTTTCACCTTGTAATCGCTTTCTGTGGTAATAACCTTTAGCGTCTAGGCACAAAAGATAGTTTTCTAAAGTAACAGTGATTTTAGGTGCCCAAGCTGATTGTCTGAAGGGGTCTGAGCTCCTGCTGTCTGATGTTCACACCTAGTATCACTAATCACTCCTGAAAATTTTGACTAGATGGACTCTGCATCTTCAGTGAGAATTTTAGGCATTTTTTTCCATTCTTGGTCTAGCACTGGTACATTTACTTTGATTCTTCTAGGAATGATTTAAGTGCTAGTGTTGCTAATGTGTCTTCTATAGGATATTAATTCAGATTAGTGGAGCTGAATGGTAGCTTGTTATCACATATATGGTAGCTCTTCAAATGGTGTGTTGGCTAACATTTCCTTTTTACTAACCAAAAGTCACCAGGCCTTTTGCCACCTTAAGTGTGAGACAAGTTGGTAGTGACTGGCTGCCATCTTCAGGTTGTTCAGTAGCCTACATGAAATGTATGTCTACACTAACCACGTTACTGTGCGGCCGTGGCAGCACTGTGACATGGGCAGTGTGGATGCACTTTATTGCCGGGGGCAATAACCCCCCCCACACCCCTAACGAGCGGTGGTAGCTTTATCACTGGGAGCATGGTTCTCAGTGGTAAAGCGCTGTCTATACTGGTGCTTTTCAGCGCTAAAACTTTTGTCGCTGGGGGGGAGGGTGTTTTTTCACACCCCTGAATGACAAAAGTTTTAGTGCTGAAAGTGGCAGTTTAGACACAGCCTTAGAGATCTCAGTCTATTTGAATGACAGTTGACATGACAAAACCTAGCACTAATTGGTCTCCTTGTCAGCAGTCTTGACAGAGAGAATGGGGTTGAATGGTGCTTGAACTGTGGTCTCAATCAAAGAGGTGGTCTGCCCCAGGAGTCATGGGTGAGGCCTATTGATGTGGTGGTATACCCTGGCCTTGATCAAATGAGCTGTATACGCACTCCCTCAATCTCTCTCTCTCTCCCCCACCCTTGGCCTCAGGAGGACTCTGTTAGCAAATTACTGTTTGTTCTAACAGATTAGTGTTTAACAAACACTTGATAAATTGTTTTCAAGTTAAGTGTTACACTTGCTCAAGTTTTATGTGGCCAGTATTTTCAGGTTGAGTTTTTTATTTTATTTTTTTGGACAGTCCCAAATATGTTGAAGATATAGAAAAGTTACTGTCATTTATATGGTGCATTAGTTATATATACCACTTTACAATTGCATAGGAAGATAAGGCTCTTTCACTGAAGAGCGCGTAATCTAATTTAGGCAGATACCACACAACTGACTGAGGATCAGGAACTGAGGGCTTTGGAGAAGAGATCAGCCTTTGAAGTGTAAGTGAGAGAAATAAGCACTGAGGACGAATTTGAGTGAGAGTGAGGGTGCTTGCTTGGAGAAAGAGGGAAGCTGCTCAAAGTGGAGGGGACAACATGGAAATAGAAAGGTCAAGTGGAAGAGACAAGGGGAGCATTACAGAGAGAGGATTGATTGGTATTCCGGCTTCTGTCCGGGGTGAAGGTGGAAATGAGTGCTGAGAAGTAGGCTCGAGCAGGACTTGGGATTTGAGAGTAAAGAGCATATGTTTGATAGGTGGAAGGCCTAGTAAAGTTAGTTGAGAACAGAGGCAAAGTGGTTGGAATGCCAGATGATGTTCTTAGTTGCAATGTTTTGGATAAACAGGTGAAGTAGGAGGACAAAAGGTAATTGCAGATCATGAGGTAAGAGATGATCATAACGTGGACTGGGTTTGTCACAATGTACAGAGAGGAAGGGTCAGATATTTAAATATAGTGGAAGAAGTGACAGGACTTGGCAAGAGTGTGAATCTGGAAATGGGCTGAAAGACAGCAGGGAGAACAGAACATTAAGGTTGCAAGCTTGCATGGTTGGGAGAGTAGTGGCTTTAATAACAGTGATAAGGTAAGTAGTGCAGTAAGGAAGAGGGTTTTGGATGGAGGCTAAGAAATTTGGCTTTTGTCATAGTGGGTTAAGGTAATGGTAGGACTTTCAGAAAGATGTCACTGATGAAAGACTTGACAGGTGAGGAGAGGTGGAGTTGGGACTTAGTGGCATAAGTATTGTATCAGCATGTTAACTGTGGATATTTCACCTCCATAATTAGCATTGAAGGAGGAGACCGAAATGAGAACCTGTGGGTACCTACAGATGTGGGGAGATGAGAAGATGAGACCTAGCTAGAGAAAATGCTGAAGGAGTAGTCCTGAAGTAGAGTGATAGCGCACACTGTGCTGGAAGCCCAAAGAGGGGGGAGTGTCTTTGTAAAAAGGCAATCCATGATGTTAAGGTAGGTAAGAGATCAAGGAGAATGAATAGAGTGAAGAGACCTTTGGGTTTGGCTCAGAATTGGTCACTGGAGACAATGATGACACTTTCAGTAATGTGGAGAGAGCAAATGCCTTGAATTTGACACTCTCTGAAGAGGTTTGTGTATGTTTCTCATTAAAAAGAGATCCCATATGGTGGAGTACCCATATGTTTATTTCATGAAAAGCAAATTGCTAAGATGTTTGTAGTTTTAATGGAGATGGGGTCTGAAGGGTTAATTTTTCAACTGGTTTTGAAACCTTGTATTTTATAATGAAAAGGTCATGTTTGTGGATGGATATTAGAGGGTATATTTTTGGCACAGTGTGCCATGGATTGAGCCGCATGACTTCCATTAATGTTAATGTGAATAGCACAACTAAATCTATGTCCATTTTCCTAAAAATTTCTTGAGATGTAATTATATAATAGTAAAATCATTCTTAATTAGGCTTGAACAGTGACATTTTTAGGTTTCAGAGTGGTAACCAATTTATGTATGCAGTTTAAAACAATACAATTGTAATTGCAACATGTTTGTCACTAAAACATAAGAGTGAGCCCTAGCAATCAAGAAATGGTGATAAGTTCTTTCTGCAGCTAGAAGTCTGGGTTGAATATATATCCAGAATAGGAGAGTGTGCAGCTGAATAAATATAAGGTAAAAATGCTATTTTGTGAAGTCTCTCTTTGAATATTGAAGTTTTTGGTGTAACTTTTATTTTTGTTTAATACCACTATTACATATATAACTTGGAAACAGTACTCCTCCTCCTTGGAAAAATGCAGTTTGGATCAGTGTGTGGGGGGGTGTCACACTTCTGGAAGTTGTTTCAATGGCAGATCTCAAAGAAAAGGTGTGGTACTCCATGGAGCTAGGACCCAGTTTAGAAATGCAGACTCTCAGTCTGCAAGTGGATAAGTAGTACAGACCTTTACACCTACACTAAGTTCTGGTGAAGCCAGTGGGACTCAATATATGTGAAAGGGTCAGTACAAGTGCACCTGTTTGTGCAATCAAGGTCATGTTCTGCATGCACGCAGACACACGGGTTCTCTCTCAATCCGTGGGAGCCTGGGTTGTAAGCTTTGTAGACCCCAAGGACTGACTGAATTCATTTTCAGCATGCATATTATGGCTGTTATGTATAAGACGATACTCATTCAAGCAATTATATTCAAAACCAATATACCAAAGCTTTGATATTTGATTTTGAATTTCTGGTCCACTACGTTTACTTTGCACTGCTCAGGTGGCACCAAATGGAAGAATTCTGGTCATAGCCAGCGAGCAGAGAATTCGCCTCATGCAGGAGAATTTTCTGCTGGTATCAATGAGACACAGAAAGTTGAGCTGGCTCCTCCACCCTCTCACCTTTCTCCATGTCCAGACACAGATAATTATAATATCTTCAATAGTGGTTTGAGCATTGGCCTGCTAAACCCAGGGTTGTGAGTTCAGTCCTTAAGGGGGCCACTTAGGGATCTGGGGCAAAATCAGTACTTGGTCCTGCTAGTGAAGGCAGGGGGCTGGACTCGATGACCTTTCAGGGTCTCTTCCAGTTCTGTGAGATAGCATAGGTATATCTCACCCTCATCAGTAGATTTGAAAGCACTTTACAAAGGATGTCAGTATAATTATCAAATGAGTGTTTAGAGCCTATATGTCAAAGTTACCTTTCAGTCTCTTTCCATCTATTAAAACCTGCTGCACAGCTGGTTTAAAATAAGCTTTGTTGCATCACATAAGGAAAAGTGATGATTCTTAAGTTGGTAAATAAGTTCAATAAATGATCTACTGGTATTTTGACACTGGTTGGATGTTGCTCAGAAACGATCACATACACATTACACAATGACTCAATCAGTGAAGAAAAACTTGTGGTTTTTTTGGTTTGTTTTTTTTAAACCCCAACAGAGAAAATCCTGTCTGGCTACTCCCTGTGATAGTTTTATGCATATCTGTTTGTCAGTCAGTCACTCAGAAACAGCACAGAGGTATTGCTATCACCAGCACCTTATCCTGATTTCCTCTTCCATGTGTTTTTATGTACTTTGTGGAAGTAACTCCTTAATCTGATCTGTGTATTTACTTCTGAATCTTCACTGCAAATTTTTCACTAGTGTAGCTTAAATATCACCACATCTTCAGTGAGGGCCTGATTCTGTGACACATGCTCACACAGAGTAACTCTCCTGTACAAAAATAGTTCCATTAACTATGAGTGTTAAATGATATTCAGAGTGATAGCAAAGGTTACAGAGTCTCTGGAACTTGGTATTGGTTGGACTGGGTTCTGTGAAAAGTACTTGTTAGTATTAATTGCTCAGACTCTCATCACTTGCTGCTCAACAGCAAACCAATAAATTACTATTGGATTACTTTCTTCTGCCTCTCATCTGGGTGTAGCTTTTTGCCTCCTTACAGTGATATTCCTAAAATCCAGATATATGCTACTCTTGCTCAACTCACAGCACTTCACAGTGAAAGCAGTTATGCCCAGTCCTCTCCCTGCCTCAAATGTCTGGAAGTATAAGAGAATGGATTAAAACCCATTTAACATGGTTCATGAAATAAATGTTTACTTTATGTCCTTCTCACTTAGGTCCTGTTCCTTGGCATATGGTTTTAAAATGAATCCAATAACTTACTTTCTATAATTCCATTCTGGTCTGAGAGAGAGAGAGAGCTACTTGCATCTCAGCCTACTTTTTCACAAGTGTTAATTTTTTCTTTAAGGGAATTAGTATATTCCTTCCTTGCTTTAGTTCTTCTTTCAATTAACATCTCTCCTAACAAGGTACAGTAGCATAATCTTCATAATAAAGATCAACGAACAGATGCTCCTTCCTACTTTATTCTGTGTTTCCCATTGACCTCAAGACATGATTCATTAATGTTGAAAAGAGTAAGTAAGAGAGATTCAGCACTTTCTATCTTCTAATCCTAACATAGGTTTTAGTGCCCTTGTTTAACTCCGTGAGTAACTTTGTGATCTTCCATGGCACATCATTTAACTCCAATAGCTTCCTCTCACCAAAGAAAATCATAAATGTTTAAAGTCCAGAAAACACGCCTACAGGTCAGATCCAAATTTCTAGTACTTGTCCATTATTTGTTATAGGTGGAAATTTAACTAAGTACTACTTTTTCCTTTCCTGGTGCTAACTTTATTCAGTTTCTTACTTATTTCAGGTGACCCTGTACCCTGTTTTACATTTTCCTTGGAACCCTTGACAGGTCTGTTTCATGGACATTCTTAACACTTCTTTATGATTTCCTTGTTGTATGGTATAATAACTGCTTTTTTCCAGCCCTGTGTTACTACTTTTTTTTTTTCCCCCTTCAGGCTGCACAGATTATAAAATGAGGTTGCTGTGCCTCTTCTTCCTCTAATCTGCTGTCCTTTTAGTACCTCCACTTTGATTCCACATGTTCTTGGGTGGCCTTTCTTATCCCACCCCCTCTTTTGGATTTAGTGCTTTCTCTAGCTTTTTGGAAGCTGCTGCTCTCTCCATGTTCATTGTCTGTTTGGCATCAGCATGATCTGCAGCTTCGCTCTTTCTCTCTTTCATCCTTCAGAAGATCTCTGCTGCATATGGCCACCTTTCTTTAAAACGACTTATGCAATCACTCTTTCAAACACTTAAGCAACCTGCCAATCTACCGTCTCACCTATTCTTATCTTCAGTATCCCCCCCCCCCCTTCGAGATCTGTCCCTCTGCATGATTAATTCAGAATAAATAGGATTGGCAAACAGTTTTGGTTCTTATATATTGGCTTTCTGTGGGTCCTCAAGTTTTTTTTTCCTCTCTGCTAGAAAACCTCCTTCTTTCTCTCTCGGCACCATCCCTTGAGCACTGTCTCTTTCTCTGCTTTTCTGTCTTTGTCTGTTGTCTCCAGGGCCTCCACTGTCACATCATACAGTTCTTCCATCATATCTGGCATTTCTGACCTGATCTACCTCTCTTGCTTGCCTGCATTTTCTCATTAGTTTCAGAGCATCTCCCACAGATTCTGTCAAGCCATTTTTTTTAAACATTTCCCACAGCTTTTCTAATTTTTTTCCTAAGACTTTTAAAAATGTCCTCTAACAACTAAAGTGAACTGGTGGGGTTCTTATGTGTTAGCTTTCTTTTTTTACTTCCTGTAGTCTTTCTTAACAATCTTCAATCCATCACATTTGTATTACTTCCCACCAGTTACAGATGTATTTCTGAAACTACTGAGGAATGGCAAGATCCCATGTCAATTTGCTTTTACAGTTTGTGATTTCAGTATGCTGTAGTTAACTGAGGGTAACTACCATGTAACTTTTGGGTCCTGAGCTTTTAATGTGGTATGTTCCAAGGATGCTTCACTAAGAGTTTATGCTGACAGCATGTTCTGTATTGCCTTGAGCTTCCAGTGTATAGTTTTAACAATTTTAACCTAGTGACATTCTCTTTCCCAAGGCCAGGTTTCCCGGGAAATTTTTCCCACATAGACATAATTCTCTCTAACTGGAGCACTGACATCTCTTAGCAAAATTAGCTCATCAGGCTTTACTACTATCTATGTGACACTCCCCCACACACAACACACACAGTGTTCATTGTAAACCCCTCCCTAAAATTGTTTGTACATAATCTAGGTAATTCTATTATTTTCATCCCCATGATAGCTGACCATATAGATTGTATTATTCTTGCAGTGCCTGAATTTGATTTTAGTATACTAGATACATGGAACCCAAGAGACCAATGGATTCTACTAATTTAGTTTGTGTAAACTCCTCCTTCCCCCTTACTTTTTCATGGGAAATTTAATGAAAGAACAACTCCAAAATATATTTCCAACTATAAAATGATTGAGGGCAAAACTTAATGTCAATAGACCTTATAATGCATGTAAGATGTATCCACATTGGTAGGTGTAGACTATTTGACATAAAAGCAGGAATGTTGTTTTTGTTAAAATAACAATTTAGTTAATGTTTTGTTTCTCTTTTTTTCATTCTGAGTAAACAGCATTATGCAACTTGTTATAATTCTCTGCCATTGCTAGAAAACTGGACAATAGAGCACTCAGGTACCACGGTGATGAAAATTCCTACATAGTGAAATTGGGCAATAGACTATTGTTCATGATAAGAGACAAGCAAAGGAATCAATACAGCATACTCATGCTGTTTTTGTGAATACTTCCCAAATAATATATATATATAACACTTTTATTGACTAAAAGTACAGTGCAACAAATAGGAACTGCAGTTTTGAGTATCTGTGCAAAATAATGCCCTTGGGTTGTAAAATTTGGGTAATTGTGAAATAATGCATTTGACATATATCATGATCTTTGTAATGTGGTACTGTAATTACAGTAGGACATAGGGAATCTGGAGGTGTAAGTTTTGTTACCAGCTGTGCTACAGGCTCTCTGTGTGACTTCAGGAAAATAACTCCTGTGTGCCAAATAACTTCTCTTTTCCATCTGTAAAATGGGATAATAGAATTTTTGAGGCTTAATTTATGGCTCTTTTGTGACACTGTCACCACCCCCTGAGCAGTCTCATGACAAGGCCGCAGACAAACTGCTCTAACCAAGCCATCTTTATAACTGTGTATGCCCTGCAATTACTACCTAACTGCATGTTGCAGTTCCAACTTCCTGTGCAACTGTTCTTCAGGTTGTTATTGCGAAGCTATTGTTAAAGGAGAAATCCATTTTAAAATGTAAAATGGTGTAGTTTTTAACTGGCACAATAACCGTTGTTCTGTCATTCTTTCCTCTTTCCTGCATCTAATAACCCAATAAATATACATACCCTTAATGGATTAAGAGTCAGCTGTTACACTTTCCTAAGTGTTTCACAGCTGTTCTGTTTCTTACCATCTACCAAGTGATATAGAACAGGTTTTATGGGCACATTTGTCCCCATTCCTTTCCAGGAGCCAATCAGAATATTTATCATACACTGTGTTAGGGTGTTACAGTTCTGCCCCTCACTATAGTATCCAGATACTGTGTGTTGTCCTGTCCCCATCTAGCTAGTATGGTTAAAAGGTGATCTTAGTCAAGTCCTCACTGTTTCTAGTAGCGCTATTCCTGTTCTGTTGGTTAAATTAAACCAGAACTCCCTAACCTTGCTATCTTGAGTTGTAGGTATAGTGGTCAGACTCTGTTTAGGTGGTGCCATTGCCACAGATGACAGGAGAGGTGGTTTCCCATCACAAAGGGCAAAGTTAAAAACTCCTATGAATCCCACCAATTGAGCTAGTGTCTTTGATTATGGCTGCAAGGATGCAGGAGTTATGTCAGTATATGTCATTGCTTGGGAGAATGGAAGGAGGAGGGCGTATACATTGGGATGCCTTTGCTTTGTGGCATCTGTATAAGAAAAAAAACCACTTTGCAGTTTTCCTTTGAAATAGAAATGTAGGGCTGGAAAAGATCTCAGGAGGTCAGCTAGTGCATCCACCTGCACTGAGGCAGGACTAAATATACCTAGACCTTCCCTGAAAGGTGTTTGTCCAACTTGTCTTAAAAACCTTCAGAAATGGGGGTTCCGCAACCTCCCTTGGAAGGCAGTGCATAACTATCATTATAGTTAGAAAACTTTTCCTAATCTCTAACCTAAAATCTCCCTTGCTATAGATTAAACCGATTACTTTTTGTTCTACCTGCAGTGTACATGGAGAACAATTGCTTACCCTCTTCTTTGAAAAAGCCCTTAACATATTTGAAGACTGTTGTCAGGTTGCCCTTCCATTTTCTTTTTTCAGGATTACCAATGCCCATTTTTATCCTTTCCTCATATATCACATTTTCTAAAAATATTTTATTTCTCTCTGTGGATTCTCTCCAGTTTGTCCACATCTTTCCTAAAGTGTGGTGCACAAAACTGGATGCGGTAGTCCAGCTGAGGCCTCACCTCCCGTGTCATACATGGGACACTCCTGTTAATATAACCCAGAATGATGCTTGCCTTTTTCGCAACTTCACGTTGGTGGCTCACATTTAATTTGTGATCCACTATAACTCTGAAATCCTTTTCAGCAGTACTGTTGGCTCTCCAGTTATTTCCCATTTTGTAGCTGTGCATTTGATTTTTTTTCCCCTTCCTTAGTGAAATGTTTTGCATTTGTTTCTAAATTTTATCTTATTGATTTCAGACTAACTTTCCAGTTTGTCAAGGACACTTGGAATTCTAATCCTGTTATCCAAAGTGATTGCAACCCCTCCCAGCTTGCGGTCATCCACCGATGATATAATTGGCATTCACACTAATTCATTACCCAAGTCATCAAAGTTCGGCTGACTTGTCTATAATTTTCTGGGACTTCTTTATTCCCCTTTTTAAAGATAGGTGCTATGTTTGCCCTTCTCCAGTTTTCTTGGACCTCACCTGTCCTGCATGAATTATCAAAGATCATTGCTGATGGTTCTAAGATTGCTTCAGCTTGTTCCTTAAGTACCCTAGGATGAATTTCATCAGGCCCTGCCGACTTGAATATGTCTAACTTATCTAAATATCCTTTAACCAGTTCTTTTCCTGTTTTGAGTTTGTGTTCCTTCACCCTTGTAGCTAATACTGTGTTAAGCAGCTGGTCATAATTTAACCGTTTTAGAGAAGACTGAAGCAAAACAGGCATTAAAACACTTCAGCCTTTGTGATGTTACCCACTAATAGCTTTCCTTCCCTGCTAAGTAGTGGACCTCTGTAGGGAACTCTGTATTATCTTGCTTGCTAAATTCATTGTGGGGAACCCTGAAATGAAGAGGATTAGGCATTATTTTGTGAAGGGGAGAGCGTCTTAAATGAATAGCTGAATAACCTGTTCCCTTATTATGTATGGATTTTTAAGAAGTTGTTGTGCCTTTCAGTGTACTTATTCTCACATAAAGGGGATATTTCTGAAATTTTGGGGGAATGTTAAAATCCTAATTTACTGAAAGATGTAATAAAAAGGGGGGAAATAAGTGCTTTAACACAGTCCATTGTCACATGCAAAATCCTTGATTTGTTAAAAGAGCCATGTAGAGAGGAAGCATTTTATTTTAATCTCACTGGGCTCTGTTCAGCAGAAAAGAACCACAGACTTTTGTGGTGCAGAAGTGCATACATCTGGCTCTGTGGTGGGTGTCTCCCATAGAGTTCTTGCTTAAGGTTGGAAAGCTTATACATTGAATCAGTAGGGCCCAATTATTAGCTTCCCTGCCACCCTCTTCCCATAGTACTGATATTTGTGCAATCACATCCACAGTCACTAGTCAGGGGTGCCCTTCTGCTCAAGAGAAACACTGAAACTTTTTAATTCCGAGAGTTCTATTACTTGTGATTTCTTTTTTAAAATATATCATCTTTCAGGGGTGTGTGTGTGTGTGTAATGCACAGCTATCATATTCTCAAATGAAATACTTTAAATGAAAGTTACAGTTGCTTCAGTAAGTACTTTGAGCCTTTATACAAAAACAATTCAAACAAACCTAAACATTAAAGTTATCAAAATGACAAGTTAAGGTAATTTACAAAGCATATTCTAATACTACTTACTGCTGGTAAGCAAATGTATGAGCTGTGATTTACGCATTCCAATAGCCTTACCTCTGACCTATAAAATAGATGTATAAATACTTCTTGGAGAGGCTTACATCAGGAGGTCTGCAGCAGGGGAGCATCCACTACATGGTTTGAAGGACAAAAAGAAAGTAAAGTAGTGCACCATACTGCCATTTGTGCACCGTACCTACTGTAACTTTGAGATCTCAATTTTATTAACTTAGTCCATAGAATAGGGGTTTTACTGTGCTTGGGAGGCTCTCATGTACAGGGACTGCACAACTACACAGATTGCTAAAGAAGTATTTTAGGGTTACAATCCTGGGACGCATTCATCACTGTATTCCACCAACTTCTGCTGGTTGCAAAAAACTGCCTGCAGTGGTGCCCGATAGTAGCGAGCCCACTGTGGTGGGACAGAAGGGATCAGGGAGGCAAATGGCACAGTTCAGAAGGTGATATGGCCAGGTTGCCTGAATGTTGCTGAGTCATATATCCTCCATGCAGCTTTCCTTGTTTGGGCTCCTCTGAAAAATGCAGAACCAGTGTGAAGGGCAGCCATGAGAACAGCATATGGCCTTGTCATAACCTATTCCCAGATTTGGACCTTAGTGTCCAAAATATGGAGGTTAGTATGAAAACCTCTAAGCTTAGTTACCAGCTTGGACCTGGTAAAGCTGCCACCACCCAAAAAATTAGAGTGTTTTGGGGCACTCTGGTCCCCCCAACAACTTTCCCTGGGGACCCCAAGACCCAAATTCCTTGAGTCTTACAACAAAGGGGAATAAACCATTTCCCCCCCCTTCTCCCTTCCAGGTGTTCCCTCCCTGGGTTCCTGGAGAGATACACAGAAGCAAGCTCCGTGAATCTAAACAGAGGGATTTCACCCTCCCTATTTCCAGTCCTGGAAATAGGTACCAAGAGAGAGAGCCAAGCTCCCCCCCACCCCCCTCCTTCACCCAGAGGGAATGCAAAGTCAGGCTAGTAAATCTAACACACACAGATTTCCCCCTGACTTCTTCCTCCCACCAATTCCCTGGTGAGCTACAGACTCAATTTCCTGGAGTTCCCCACTAAAGAAAAACTTCAACAGGTCTTAAAAAGAAAGCTTTATGTAAAAAGAAAGAAAAATACATAAAAATGGTCTCTCTGTATTAAGGTGACAAATACAGGGTCAATTGCTTAAAAGAAATATGAATAAACAGCCTTATTCACAAAGAATACAATTTAACACATTCCAGCAACTACACACATATAAATACAAAAAAACCAAACCTATGGTCTTCCTATCTTTGTACTTACAACTTGGAAACAGAAGATTAGAAAACAGGAGACAGAAATCCTCTCATAGCTGAGAGAGTGTACAGGCAGAAGACAAAAACAAAGAACTCACACACAACTTCCCTCCACCCAGATTTGAAAAAGTCTTGTTTCTTGATTGGTCCTCTGGTCAGGTGTTTCAGGTTACTTCTTTCCAGGTAAAAGAACATTAACCCTTAGCTATGTTTATGACAGGCCTCCCCTCGGGATGCATGCGCACATTATCACAGCTGCCTAAAGGTACAGTAGCTCATGTTTTAACTTAAAATGTGCTAGTCTGTATAGATATACATAGCTATCCCTCACCTGCAGACACTGTAGGAGGCGTGGCTAGTGCAAGGGTTTGTGTCTGGGTCTTCCCTGTGGTTTGCTGTTCCTCAGCTGCTCTGTTGGCCCCTTGGAGCAATTGGCAGCTGGTGCAAATTAGAGCAGTCTTCAGACTTTTCCATCTTATGCTGGCACACGGTCATCTGTACAGTTCTCTTCTGAGTTTTACTGTGTGCTCCTTGGCCAGAGCCTGGAATCTGGACCTCTTAAGATTAATTTCTAATTTATGTTTCACCACTTCTGTTTGCTTTCTTCAGTTCATTCTGCCAGGAAGGACAAGGAAATACTCAGTTCTCTTATACTTATACAATGATGTAGTGTTTGGGCCTGCAAACATGGCAGGGACATATTTAAATTTAAACCAAAAAAAGTAGTTTTTATCTTGTGGTTTCTGATGTTCGTGTGTTTTGTTTATTTTTTTCATATGCAGAACCCTAACTACATGATTGTGTCTCTTAAGTTTGTAAGAATAATAAGTTTAATTTAATTTGTCCTGTTTATTCATTTATGCTCCCAGTTGTCAAAATACCTTTGTGTCTTTTCTTTGTCCTTTCATGAAAGCTCTTTTAATAGTTTTTAAAATAAATATGTTACATTGATTTTTCATGTAATGGAAAGATTAGGTTTTTACTGTAATTCTCTTGATAACCCTCAGTAATGATGTATCACATAAAAGGCTCTCATCTAAGAAGGCAAAATCTTCCTTAAAGTTAAAACACAATTCTTTTGAAGAACACTTACTAGCTCTTATACAAACTCTTTTCTTTATCTTTAGTGTCTTTGTTTGAGGTATGACTTCATTTTTGATCTTCTGTCATCTTTTATCATCTTTGCCTAAGTTTTTATATTGCAATTTTTTAATTGATACTTTCAGTTTTTTCTTATATGAGTGTTAAATGTATCAGATTTTTTTTCCCTAAGATTAGCTTTCTTCTCCCCACTTTTTAGGTCCATATGTTGTTTTTTTTTCTTCTTAATTTAAAGCTTTACCTGCTTCAATGCAGTCTCTTCCTTGCATCATATTATTCCATTTCCTGCTAATTAGCATGGCGAAATTTTATTAAAAGTTTTTTTCTTTTTCCATCCACAACATCTCAAGGCTTGTGCCTATGTGAAACTGGCAGAGAACAGGTGTCTGGAATTAAAGCATACAGCTTTATAAACACAAACTTTTAAAAATGAAAAGTACTGTTTTTCAGGAACAAATCTAGATTAGCTTCCCAGCTGTTCTTTAGGAAAGAAATTCTTGCATAATTTTTGCTATTTTTGCTGTACCAGATCTCATATATCAGGTCAGTAGTTGTGGAGGAAACCTCTAAGAAACGGATGCTTTGGGAAAGTGTTGGTGATTCCTTCGATGTTGCTTTTCTCTGTTCTTCTGGAAGTGTCCTTTTTTGGATGGGACGCAAAAGAGATTGTCTGAACATTTAAAGATACTATAGGACTTCTTGCCAAGGGTATGGGGTCCTGGCCAAATAACAGCTTGGATAATTACATGCCACCTGTTTGAATCCCCAGTGAAGTTTTCATTGGATATGGTGGGTTTTGTTCACTTTCTGCCCTAAACAGTTGTGTAGTGCTGCTGTGTGTGTCATTAAACAGCTGCTATATTCCACCCCAGGGATGGCTGAAATTCAGCTGTGGATGAAGTAAATGATTCCTGTATTGGTGGCTTACCTACCACTTCAGGGGCACTGTGAGGCTTAATTAATAAACATTTGCAAAGGGCCTTGATATTCATTGATAGGTGAGTAGCTGGAGAAATACAGAAGTATTGATTTGAATTTTCGTTCAGTTCGGTGGACAATAGAGAGGCATCTCCCTTTACATGCAGTTTTTGTGACAGGCTCCTTCCTTCTGCTGAAAAGCTATGTATTTTTAATATACAGACACTGCCTGGATTACACAAACCTGTGCTTACGGAAAAAGTTCTGTAAGGTTTTGTTTTTTGTGTGTAATTGTCAGGTATACGTCCCCAACTTACTCAAAATTCGACTTGTGCAAGGCATTCCAGAACGGAATGCTTGCATAAGTTGGGAAGTGTCTGTAATGGATGCAGTGTTAAACTCTCTGATGGTAACCTATGCTAGATTTCACATGAATGAGATTCCACCTGTGAACAATGAGGCTCAGCCAATTGGAAACTTGCTGTATCTGGCCTCTGTTCAAACAGCTGCTGCTCTGGTGGTGATTAAAGCAGAAGTGGTTGAGTGGTGATCATTATTTATTCATTCTTTTGGTTTATACACACAGCTATCTCTAACTTCCTAGGCACTTTTCAAATTTTTAAAAACATGTGCAGTGATCAGATTCATACTGACGTTACAATTTTTCAGCCCCAAATACGATTCTCTATCAAGATAAAGCCCTCTACTATCAATCATCCTCAGGAAAAAACTGTTAGTGTCCTGAAGGTCAATAGATTCAGGCTGCGGCAGACTAAGCCAGGAAGCAAATTCCAGAGTGAAGGGCCCTCTGCTGAGAATGACTTGTCCACAGCTCCCAGATGAACAGTTATCCAGGTGATCTCAAGTATTGAGATACCACCCAGAAAGAGGGGGTGTCACAGATACTGAGAGTCCACATTAAAAGATTCAAGATAGCAGTTTGAATTGCACCTGGAAAGAAAGCAGCAGCCAATGCATCTTCTGGAGCATGGGTGTAAATACCTCCAAAGTAAGCTGGCAAATGCATTCTGCACTAGAGGAAGCTTCCAAGTGTACCCCCATATAAAATGCATTTCAGTGACTTGTTTTGGAGGTGACAAAGGCTCAAGTATTGAAGACTAGGTCCACATCTGAAAGGATAGGTCTCCTTGCCAATGGCAGACTCAAAAAGCGTACTCAGCCACACTTGCTCACTGTACAAACAGTAGCATCTGCAGGTTCAAGAGGGATCCTTAGTTGCAAATCTGAATAAAAAAAGACAGGCATATTCTCTCAATGGAAGGGTAGGTATTGCCTCCAGCACTCAGGTAAGTGTGCTGGAGTGGTAGGGAAGCTAGTGGCTTTTAAAGAAGTCCGTGGGGCATGTTCAGCAAACCAATAGATGGTTGGAGAAGCAGAAATAGGATGAGGGAACTGTAGTGGTGGCTGTGACAAGAATAGGGGTGTAGAAGGTAGAACTATCCATGTATTAGATGAAAGAAAAAAGTGGAAAAATGTGAATGTTGGGGCTATGCACCAAAGGAAAGAAGATGTTCTGCATAAATCTACACAGTTCATTTGAGATTCTTTGTTGTGCTTTTGCTGTGTCTCTACAAGATAATGTTATTGCTCTCATACTGGGGATGCTTTAAGGGAAACATTCTAGACTTGTGGAATGTTGTAGAGGAGTGAAAGTGACAGATGATGGGTGTGAGGCAGGAGGCCAAATTATTCTTCTTTGTTGGTCCCTTTAAAACATAATGCTACTTTTTTTTATAAGTGAGCTCCAAGAGGAGAATTTATAGTTTTCAAAGTTACTCTCTCTAAGGACCTGATCCAAAGCACACGGAAGCCACTTGGAGTCTTTCCACTGACTTCAATAGGATTTGGGATTTGAATTAGGTCCTAAAATGCAGGAAAAGCCAATATTAGAAGAGGCTTCTGAACCAGTTAGAAGTTCCTCTCATATATGCGTAGACAGAAAGCATTTGTTCAGTTGATTAATTGTCATTTATTTCAAAATCATATATGCCAATGGGGCAGTCTTCCCACAGATTTTGTAGGAAGTGCATAAGGCATGCATTAAAGGAATGGCTATTACATAGGTGATGGAATCCAAAAGAACTCTTTTAGCAAACCAGTTAATCTTGAAAAAGAAACGAGAATTCCTTCAGCAACTGCTGATCTTTGGTGCTTCCCAAGAAAAGCAAGCTCAAACTGAATGATGTTGTTTTTGTGGTACTACAACTACAACACTAATGTATAATATTGTGGAGGAATAAAAAAGCTGGCTTCAGCAACTAGCTCTATACATGTTCTCAGGGGTGCCTCAAATCCATCAAACCACTGAACAAGGAAAATTGCCCATTTTCTGTTTTAAAATCCAGTATAGCTGTACATAGATCTGTAGGTTTTACCAAATTGGATTAATACATTAATTAATCTTGATGAATAAAATACTAGTGAAAGTCTTAGCACACCAACTGTCTCTAGCCCTACCACTACTCATTCATGCTGACCAGTCTGGCTTTATTCAAAGAGCAGGCACAATTCATAACAATTTCACAAGCATTTAAGCATATTGATCAAGTTAACCAAGTGAATTAATGTGGCTGCCTCCTAGCATTGGATGCAGAGAAGGCATTCACCAGGGTTCTTTGGGGCTATCATACAGTCATAGTAGAGAAACTGAATTTTGGACATCAGTTTATAACCTTCATCCAACTGTTCTACAGTTTTCCTTCATTTGAATGTCACCTAATATCAGAAGCTTTCTCCTTAAAGAGCACCATAAGGTGAGGGTATCCTTTGCCACCATCTTCCCTTTGCTGTTTCCACTGAACTAATTGCAATAGCTGTCAGAGATTCTCTTGAGACTCAGGCCATGCCAAGCCGCTATAAAGAACATAAATTGTCCTTTCCAGTTGTGACCTCTTTAGAATTATAGATTATTAGGGTTGGAAGGGACCTCAGGAGATCATCTAGTCCAACTCCCTGCTCAAAGCAGGACCAATCCCCAAATGCCCCCTCAAGAATTGAGCTCACAACCCTAGGTTTAGCAGGCCAATGCTCAAACCACTGAGCTATCCCTCCCCCCACAAAGATTTTTATTTAATTTGGTTCTTGCTTTATGTCTGGAAGTAGAACCTCTGTATTAAAGGCCTATGGCACTATAAATGTCCATGTATATTTAACCAAGGCTGAGATGAAACCATTAGGTACTAATTAAGCATATTCTAATTTTTCATGTCAATAATTCTGTCCCCACCCTTTGAGGGATTTGGACACTTGGGGATACAAATCTCACCCAATTTAACCAAACTCATCTATAACCCCTTTTATACACCTTACATTGTGACCCTCAAATTGTATGTTTTTTCTTTGTTTGCTTGATTCAACTTGATAAAAATGAATGACCTTCCTTGAGTGTAACAGTTCCGGCAAATCCTCCCACTTTGACTACCTGCAGAAATTTTATGTGGCATAGAAAGAGACAGATAATCAGCTTCTTGAGGTTGTCACAGTAGAAGGCAACTACACTTGTATTCCCCCTGCATGGTCTCTTGAGGGCACCCACTCTAGGCTTCTGGATCCTCAGCTGTCACTTCTCGTGGGCAGAGAATTTTTCAAGGACAAAGTTTAGTTATGGCCACATCCCAAGTTTCCCTAAGGTGGTGTTTCACATCAGCTAAGTCATCGATCTCCCCCCACCACCTTTTTTTCCCCCGAAGCCACATCAGACTAGGGAGGATGCTGCCTTCCATACTCTTGACGTCAGGAGGGCATTGTCCTTCCATCTGGGCAGAACCAAATCATTTAGAAAGTCTCCCAGGCTGTTCATCTTATTTTCTGTTACATCCGAAGGGTCCACATTCTTTTCCAGAGACACTTGAGGTGGATTTCGGGGTGTATGATTTCTTGTTATGGATCTGCTGATATACAACCTCCTCCTAGGGAGTTAGCCCATTCTATGAGGTCTCTGTCTATCTTTATAGTATTACTTAAACATATTTCCATTGCTGAGACATGAAAGCTGCAACTTAGACTTCGATACATACTTTTCCCCAAGAATTATGCAGTGGTTCATTCTTCTAGATCGGATGCAGTCCTTGGGAGTGCAGAGTTGGCTTCAGCACTGGACTCTGCTCCAAAGCTCCCTACTGCAAGGATACTACTTGGAAGTCACCTGACGGGAAGCAGCCATAGGGACACTACTCGAAGAAGAAGGAGAGGTTACTCACCTTGTGCAGTAACTGGAGATCAAGATATGTGTCTTTATGGGTTCTCCAGTACCTTCCTTCCTTCCTTCCCTTTTGCTTCAGAGTTTCCTATGTGGTGAAGAAGGACCTGGGGCAAGTTTGCCTGTGCAGCCCTATCTATTTTTGATGCCAGGCATGAGGATGAGTTGGACACATGCATAGGCTGAATGGCCACTGCTGTCGAAATTCTCCAATCAGAGATGCCTGGGGTTTATGTGCACCTGAAGTGGATCACTCACAGGCACATGCATCTCAAAGAACTCCAGTTACTTCACAAGGTGAGTGACTTCTCCATCTTGTGTAGTGAGTTCTGTATATTATCTCCTTGCTTCCAGAGCAACAAGATGAGAAAATCCTCAAATACCATGAAAACTCTTAACATCATGCCTACATCATTCACTATTCAACTAGTCTCCTTTTTGTTAAAAAATTATCTACAAGGTGAAAAAAAAATAGGTTTGTGCCCATTATTGCTGCTTTATCATGTAGAAGGTGCTTAAAAGGTTTGTTTTCTGCTTGTTTTTTACATTAGAAATTTGAGTCATGTTCTGTCTGGAAAACATTATGATGACTAGAGAACTAGTGAAATGGTGACAACACAAGAGCCAAGAGAAGGAATGCGGAGGGGAAAGGAATTTGAAATTGCTGTGCTAAAATTTGTGTGTGTGTGGTTAATACTTGTTCTTCAGCTGACATTTGGGAGAAGGGAATATTTTCCTCACCCTTCCATTAAAGTGTTAAAGTTAAAAATATATGACCTATAAGTCATTCAGCAAGATCTGGGAAGAACAGACTTGAGATATCCCATGTTTCTCAAGTATAAAACAAGCAGGGAAAACCTCAAACCCATTGGGCTTTCTTTGATATATAAGCGAAGAAAAAAAATCTCTGCAAGTCTTTCAAATGGCATCTTGTATATTTATCTGGTCTTCCTTTCGTTTACATATTCCTAGGCTAATCTTACAGCCCTTGCAGTAGAAACTCACAGACTCTGTTTCTGTGGGTTATGTCCTGCATAACAGTATAAAAATAAACTGCCTTCCAGTTCCCCAGCTGATGTAGTAAGGGTGCAAGTGAGGTGCACCAACTTATGTCAGAAGTGTAGTTAAGGTCTTTGAGCACAGTTATGGCAGTGTGGTTAAGGCATGGCAATGACCCATCTGGCACTCCCTTTTTTTCTTCCTTGTTAGTGTTTTGATATTTCCTTTGAATCGTGTAGTCCTGGTTTTGTTTTAATTTGTACTAGTCTTAAAAGAAAAGTCTAGAGGGAGAAAGGAGATGGGCAGAGGATTGTGGTGGCGGCAGCAGCAGCAGCAGGAGGTTGTATTCAGAAAGGTCTGGATGCACATGATTAGAGCCCTGTGCAGATACAAATTTGGTATCCGCATCCAATCTGTGATCTGCAAAAATGGCTCCTGGATATCCACATCTGCGGATATTTGTGGATTTGCAGGGCTCTGCACATGATCACAACCTGTTTTCTTCCCTGTGGACTCTAGCTATTCTTTCTTCCTCTGATTGTCTGATTGCTTTGACCTTCTCCCTCGCAATCTCTCTGCCTCAGGAAGAGTTTTGACCCTGAAAAGGGAGAAATGTCAGAGACTCAATGAAATCCATAACTATGGATATTGATTTTATGTGGAAGGTGCTTGGATGGCACTATAAAACCCTAGGTAGATTCAGTCCCTCCACTGTCAGACTCCATGCTTCTTCCATCTCTCCTGTCTTTCTCTCTCCCTTTCTTTCCTTTTCAATGTCCCGTGTCTCTTCCTGCCTCACCCTGTTTCCTATTCATTCACCTGCTGCACCTCTCCCTGCCATATGTATGTTGTAGTAATGTGGGTCTCACCCCTGCAGCGCCTCCTGCTGGTCTCTTCCAGGAATTAACTCTCCAGCCATTGGCGCACCCTCTTCAGGATGGTGATCCACCTTACCACTGGCCCCCGTGTCCCTCCCAGGACCTGGTGCCCCTTTATCTGGGGTGCTACCTCCTGGCAGTAACCCCTTTCTCTTTGGGTCTTCCCTCCCCAGGGGCTCCCACACCCACTATCCCCACCTTGCCTCAGTATACGGCTACTGCCGGTCATTGTCTAGCTCCCGCTCCCTGGGGCAGACTGCAGTATCAGCCTACTCATCACTGGCAAGATTGGATTTGGACCTGCTGCCTTTGCCTACCCTTGGGCTGTCCTCTGCAACCCCCAGTACCTATTTGCCTTTTGCTAGGCCACAGCTTGGGGCTTTCCAGGCTGGAGGTCCCCAGGTCCTCTGCCTTTCCCCAGCCCTGCTCCACTCAGGTACCCTGTCCCTGCAACCAGGCCGATCTCTCTCCACAAACAGAGACAGGCTGTTGAGCTCCTGGCTCCCAGCCTCTTATATAGGGCCAGATGAGGCCTGATTGGGGCGTGGCCCAGCTGTGGCTACTTCCCCAATCAGCCTAGCAGCTTTTTCCCCTACCACAGCGCTCTCCCCGGCCTGTCTTTAAATCCCTCAGGGCAGGAGTGGGTGACCACCCCACTACATATATGTACAGTGATGAACATGGGACTAGTGGGAGTTGTTTGCCAGACTGTGCCCTAAATGAGACAGATCCAGTACATGGGCAAATAGTTAAAATGCAAGAAGGCATGGAGATAATGTTGGTGAACTGCTCAGTATAGGGAAAGCTGCACAAAAATAGGCCTAAAAAGGTTTTAAGAAGGACTTTGAACCATTTTTGAGAACTAATTTTGATCTAGTTTGGACAGCACCTTCGGCTCACCCTCCCAAAGCACAATCCTATTGTACTTTAGTAGAATCATGGAATATTAGTGTTGGAAGAGACCTCAAGAGGTCATCTAGTCCAATCCCCTGGTCAAAGCAGGACCAACACCAACTAAAGCATCCTAGGCCCAGGGCTTTGTCAAGCCGGGCCTTCAATACCTCTAAGGATGGAGATTCCACCACTTTCTTCTAGTTCTCCACATCAGTCTTCAAGGGCCTCCTTCCTGAGCGTTAGGAACACCTTTACCAACTTTTCCAATTAAAAAATATACTATGACTAAGTATAGTGTACATATGCCCTTTACATTTTTAATTGTCTGGCTGTAAATCTAAATTTAATAGTGAATGAAGCATTGAAATTTCTTAAAAAGAACGGAGAATGCGCTGATTGACATCGTTTTTGTATTTGATACAAGTTTACATCTGTTAGTAAATTTAAATGATGAGTTAAATGGTATTTAAATGGCAGAGTGTGAGGGCATATCCTCTACATAATTACTTTAAATGGTTTTTATAGCTTCAGGATTTGTGCTTGTAATAGTAGCTTTATCACATTGCTACCTGACAGTCTGTGTGCTGTAATCCTGCCTTCATGATGGCTTTCACCTTGTTGAAGAAGACATTCATTAGTACTCCCTTTTAACTGTTAATGATGATTTTATCAAAGAGGAGTGTGTAGTAACACTAAAATAACTTAAACAATATGAGAAAATGTAACAGCGTCTACAAGCAATGTTTACTTTCTTGAAACATCTTATGACTGCCCCTAATTCTTGATCTCGAAGTACCCATTGATGAGGGTAATTTTAATAAAGTTGTGATATAATTTATAGACCACTGTTAAAATCATGCATTTTTACATTTGAGAAAATATTTTTTAAAATATGATATGGTTTTGATGTGAAAATGTAATGGCACCAGAATGGTTAGAAATACCTTTCTAATTGTTTGTTGTCAAATCATTGTGTAGTGTGCTGGAAGTGAAGGCTGTTAGTGATAGAGCCCAGATAGTTTTGGCCAGCACTGGGTCCTATCTTCAAAGGTTGTAGAGCCCTGGAAAACTCCATGGCCTGCCTTGGAACACTGGCTCTGGGGACTGCTCCTTATTCCAAGGAACTTGCAGCCCCATGGCTCTCACTATATAAAGCTGGTTTTATTTTTATTTAGTCACCTGTGCAGGACCCATGCCCTGAAGTGCAGACTGCACATCCTCTACTCTGGCTGCTGTATATGGTAATTACACTTTGGAGAGCATTCTCCAGGCCTTACGGATTTCCCAGCAGTGGGGGAGGGAATACCGCTTTTCATAGCTGACTAAGTCTGTTGCGGAAGCCTTAAACTGAGGTCTCCTAGCTGATCGTTTTGAAAGGGAATTCGTTGTGTGAGAGCAAGTGGGCAATATACAGTCTCCAGCACCCCCTCTTCCGTAATCCAATATACAGGTGAAGAGACGGGTGAAACCTCCCATTTCTTAAGAGAGCTTCCATCTGCAACCGTGGTGAATAGTAGTAATAGGTATAGTGCCGAGGACCACAGTAACAACATATACCCTGTGCAGCCCCACCAGGGACCAGAGGAATGGACTGTGAATTGGGAATAGGGCTGTTTTGATGGGTTGGGAGGTTTATATATAAGCCCTGCTTTGTTACCCATGTTACAGAGGGGTTGTCGATTTTGTTGAATTACTTGTGCACAGGGCAGGCCTTGGAGCAGAATGACTCTGTGCTCAGTTTCTTTACCGTATATGTCCCATAAGACCAGACATTCACTCTGTTGCTTTCAGTCCACAAGTAGGTCCTGCACACATCCTAGAGGCACATGTGTTCCATAAAAACCATTTACACCCCAGGAAAGTTACTGAATTTTCCAGAACCTGGATGTTGTAAGTGCACTAAATGCAAGTATATTTTAACAACTCTCTAAACGGTTCATTCTTAAAAGGGGTGTTTCATATCAGATGCTCATATCAGACTACTTTGATACATATACACTTGCTGTTCTTTCACATTTGAGAGTGATTACTATTTCAAAATTGTGAATCATGAAATAATGAATTTATGGGAGAAGTTGGGTATGTTGCAAAGTGTGGTTCTACTACTACTTTGTTTTCATCCTTGTCCCACATTGATGCCTTCGCAGATTAAGATGTATGTATGTAATTGGTATATAAGGGACTTGCAATAGCTTGTTGTACAGAAGAAAAATGCACTGACTAACCCTCTAAATCAGAAACGATGTAGCCTCAGTCAGCAATTTAAATCTTTTCCATTAGGGTGAGCTGGTTCCAGTGACTTTTGCTCCACTTTTCTTCCCTCTGAGTAGCCCTGCTGCTAGATTTGAAAAGTCCTATACTGTAAAGTTGGAACCCTGGAAAAATAAAGACAAAAACCACAAGAAGAAGTTCAAAAGAAATAAAGACTAAGAATGAAGTTTTCAAGCTATGTTCCAAGGCAAGGACTTTTCATCTTTAAACCTTTTGAATTGTGAATCAAGGCAGTAAAACTTACTACTAGGTTAAAGTTTAAATGGCATAGAAAAGGTAGGAAAAAGATTAAACATATTCTGTCTGGACAGTGGAACAAAGACTTTGAATCCTTGTCTATGCACCTGTCTATAGAGTATCCAAGTTCCAGGAGTCCTACAGAGGACATGCGATGAGCACTCTTATTGTTCGTATTAAGAACTGAAGTAATTGAAAGGAAAAGTAAGCTAAGGAAAATCAGAAATCAGATGTGACTGCCTGTATGGTTAAAAAATAATTTAAAGGGAAAGTGACTATCAAGCAGTTCATATTATGGAAATATGACCATTGAAGATAAAATAAAAAAAGTCTATTATTCTTTAAAAGAGTTTTTTCTCTCCAAGACTTAAATATCATTTGAAAGCCAGCAATGTTCACTGAGTTCCTTACTGGTCAGTTGTAAGAGAATCTTTCAAATATATATTTTTATTTAGTTTTTGAATTGATAACGTCCTAGTTGGATGCTGAAGCATGGGAGGAGGGTTGTTTTTTTTTAAGTAAATTTAAAAGTCTTTGGAATTCAGTAAACATGTTACAATTTTCTGTTCTACTGCATTAAACTTCCTTCAGCTGCCTTTTTAACACAGCTTTCTAATTCCAAATGTTCCTTTATGGAAAAGCTCCGTATTGAGAAAAGAGTAATAAATGTAATCTTTCACAATCTGAGTTAATAAATTGTGGCATTCACTCAAGTCTGAGTTCTTCTGGAGTTGTCTATTTCACAAAAATCTCTTGTCTGCCAGTTCAACTGTCTGCTGTGTGGGAAATGGTTATTAGAACATGCATTAAAGAGACACATGGACATAGAGAGATTTTTCTTAAATGAGGACTTTGAATCATGATGAATGCAAAGCTCCTAAATTCTGGAGCACATCTGTTTAATGGAGAAAAAGATAGTATAAAAAGAGAGAGGCAGGTACACACCAGTATCTGATGTCAACTTTAAAAGTAACTGTAGTTTGCAAAATCAGCTACTCTGACAATAGTCACTATAGATTTACAAGATGTTTGGAGATTTGGAGATGTACCCCCATGTATCTAAGATCCATATTGAACAGTACATGTTGAATAAAATCTTATACCAGGTAATGATGCATGCTTGGTGTTTGGATCTTATAATATATTCTGTTATGTGGTGGATTTTATTTTTCCTCTCTTTTTTTTTTGAGGAGTAAATAAGGCCCAGTCTACATTAGTGAAATTTGCATTGCTGTAGCTATTTTGATGTAGTTACACTGATGTAATTCCCCAGCATAGACATGGGCTTACTTCAGTGTGAATTACTTGTCTACTTTAATTTAGGGATGTGCCTCAGTGTAACTACATCAATAGTTGCTTCAGTGCAAATTTCTCTAATGTAGACAACTTGAGATTTAGCGTGAAAATTTAAAATATTATAGTATTTTAACTGATTACCAATGAAACTTTTAATCAACTATTAATACTTTGGTTAACCATTCTGGGGATATAGATATGTATTATGGGTGTGTATAGTTATCTATAAATTAACCAAATATCCTTTTTCAAATGTATTTAAACTTTTTATTTAACTGGCATGCAGATGTTCAATTGAGTTTTGTCAGAAAAATATATTATAATGTTGTTTAAAATCTGGTTGCTTTTCACTGGGGGAAGAAGGTGTATTAGTCCATCTTAAAAATTACCGTGACTAGCTTTTTATAAGCAATTGTGCCTTCCAGTCTACCTGACCTAAGTCACACTGCAGACTTTCTTCATTCATTTAAGAGTCTTCAGAATATAAACTCAAATTAAAAAATACTGTGTACAAATGAGGGATGCTGGAAATAATTTTCCTAATAATTTTATTAAGATTTTCCGTGACTCAGTTTCCACACAGGTATTCCTTTATTAGTCCAAAACCAAGTGTTGATTACATCCAAAATACCAATATAAGTATATACTTACAGTCTTATATTCTATATCCTAGCCACAATACTGTGATAAGTATTGGCCAAAATAGTTGCAACGGGATCTGGTTTGGGAGATACCTTCCCATCATGGTGTGATTCCAGAGGGGTAAGGAAAAGCTCTGACAAAGAAAACTTTGTTTTATTTTTTACATTATAACAAACAATTACCATCATTGCTAGTTATCAGGCCTTAGCGAAGACCAGATGAAACAATGAAATCTGCTCTCTTTGTGATTTTCTTCTGGTCTAACTTTGCCATATTTCTGCCTAACCTTGGACTAAGCAATTCTTTATAATAAACTAAACGAGCCAATTAGTTACTGCACTTGGGGGGTACCCAATTAACCATTTTTTAAAATTTCTATTTCCTACGCCCAAACCTTAAATAAGATTACATCGATATTCCCAGGGTCACTAAAATTTTAACACAAACAATCCTCCTTTCTCATGAGTTCATTCTTTTTTGGTCATGTTTTGAGCCAATTATCCATGCCAGTATCCGATCTCAATTTAAAACCATAGGTCACCCATGCCTAACATGGGACTATATTCCTATAAGGGGATTTTGTTTCAGAAGTCCAGTATTTCTAAGTTTGAACTCAAATGAATTTAGTTCCACTTGAAGCTGAAGTGCCTGACACACTGGGTCGATTCTAATTATGTAGATTACATGTGGAACTGGATTAATACATACTCATAGAAATTAAAGATGAAAAGTCAACTCTGCTAGTGCAAATTTCTTCCCTTCTTTATATTCTGCAGCTTTCCATCTTCTGATCAAGTTTTTTCAGGTTTTGCAAGCTAGGATCTGGATAAGAATGCTCTATGGCAGGGTTTCTCAAACTGGAGTTGCCGCTTGTGTAGGGAATGCCCCTGATGGGCCAGGCCGGTTTGTTTATCTGCTCCGTCCGCAAGTCCAGCCAATCGCGGCTCCCACTGGCCGCGGTTCACTGCTCCAGGCCAATGGGAGCTGCTGGAAGTGGCGGCCAGTATGTCCCTTGGCTAGCGCCGCTTCCAGCAGCTCCCATTGGCCCAGAGCAGTGATCCGCAGCCAGTGGGAGCCGCGATTAGCAGGACCTGTGGACGGGACAGGTAAACAAACTGGTCCAGTCAGCCAGGGGCTTTCCCTACACAAGCAGCGACCCCAGTTTGAGAAACCCTGCTGTAGGGAGCATTTAAGGTGATTCTTAAGATGGAGCTGAATGGACCATCTTCCTCCAGGCAGTGGCCTACAGTGATGCTGTTGGGTGCTGTGTTGCTGGAGGTGCTGACTGTCAGATTAGAGAGAGAACTTAAATCTTAATGATGTGTGATAATTATAGATTTCAAGCTGTTTCTGGCAAAAAAACAACAAAAAAGGTGTTTCCTATCCCATGTGTCTTGGCCAATATCCAATTTGGGAAATTACGTTCTTATCAAAATTCCCAATAAAATTTGTTTGGGTAGAATATTCTTCATATCTGGTCCTAACCTGTTACATGTTACTGAACACTGTTAGCTGCTATGTTTTGCTTCATAGGTATCTGCATTTCACAGTTGGGTTAAATTATTCTTGCTACTCAGTCATTTTTTACAACAGCGGTTCTCAAACCATGGGTCAGGACTCCAAAGTGGGTCACGGCCCCATGTTAATGAGGCTGCCAGGGCTGGCTTAGACTTGCTAGGGCCTGGGATCAAAGCCCAAGGGCTTTAGCTCTGGGCATCGGAGCTCAGGTTACAGGCCCCTTGTAGGGTTGCCAACTTTCTAATCACACCAAAACCAAACATCCCTGCCCCACCCCTTCTCTGAGCCCCTGCCCACTCTCACTCCATCCCCACTTGCCTCTGTCGCCCACTCTTCCCCACTTCCACTCACTCTCACTGAGCTGCCACCGGGGGTTGGGGTGTGGGAGGAGGTATGGGCTTTGGGCTGGGGCTGCAGGCTCTGGGGATGAAGGATTTGGGGTGCACGAAGGGAATCCGGGCTGGGGCAAGGGGTTGTGTGCGGGGGTGAGGGCTATAGATAGGGGTGGGACTGGGGACAAGGGGTTTGGGGCGCAGGAGGAGGCTCCGGGCTGGGCCAGGGGGTTTGGGTGCAGGGTCCAAGCAGCGCTTACTGAGCTCCGAGGAAGTGGCCGCCAGGTTCCTGCAGCCTCTAGGTGCATGGGTGGGCAGATGGCTCTGTGCGGTATCTTCCCACCTGCAGGTGCCGCCCCCTGCAGCTCATATTGGTCACAGTTCCTGGCCAATGTGAGCTGCAGAGCTGGTAGTTGGGATGGGGGCAGTGCATAGAGCCTCCCAATTCCTGGCTGCCCTAGTGCCTAGGGGGCTGCAGGGTCCTGGGGGCTGCTTCTGGGAGTAGTGTAGAGCACTGGGCCCCTGCTACACTGCCGACCAGACTTTTAACGGCCTGGTCAGCAGTGCTGACCAGAGCCGCCAGAGTCCCTTTTCGACTGGGCATTCCGGTCAAAAACCAGACTCCAGGCAACCCTAGCTCCCTGCCTGGGAATGAAGCCCTTGGGCTTCGGCTTTGGCCCCTTCCCCACCGGGGCTTGGGCTGGCTCAGGCTTCAATTCCGTCTCCTTGGGTCGTGTACTCATTTTTATTCTCCAAAGGGGTTGCGGTGCAATGAAGTTTGAGAACCCCTGGTTTACATCAACCAAAGTTTCTAAAGTGCTTTGGGATGAAAAGTGTTATTTTTTTAATGTATTATTCATTGCATTGTCTAGTCTTAAAAGCTTAAGGTGGGTAAATCAATTAACAAGCAATTTGTTAGATATTGTATTTTGTGTAGTGGTAGTCTCGTACAATTGGCACCTTAAAAGACATGGCTGAACATTCATGTTTTTAAAGCTATTTTAGTTTATTTTCAGGTACAGTATATTCTAGACACACTATCCTTAATTTACAGAGTTTGTTTGTGTATTGTACGTCATGTCACTTGGTCTTCATTTGTTAGCATGTGCATGTTTGTTATTTGGGTCTCAGCTCACTTTGACACTAAATACATGAATGTGAAAAAGTACTCTTTCCAAACCTGACACTTTGTATTGGATTACGTAGCTGATGCCTATCGGACACAGTAATGGGCACATGTTTTAAGGAATCAACGTCTACGATGTGGTGTCAGATATAAGAATCTAGAGTAGTGGTGAGCAACCGGCAGGCTGTCAGGGTAATCCTCTGACGGGCTGCAAGACAGTCTTTACACTGATCGTCTGCAGACACAGCCTCCTACAGCTCCCAGTGGCCGCGTTCGCACTTCCTGGCCAATGGGAGCTGTAGGAGGTGGTGGCCAGCATGTCCCTGCGGCTCACACAGCTTCCCACAACTCCCATTGGCTGGGAATGGCGAACCGCAGTCACTGGGAGCTGTGGGCAGCTGTGCCTGCAGACTGTCAATGTAGACACTATCTCGTGGCCCGCCAGTGGATTAACCTGATGGGCCACTTGCCGCAGGTTGACCACCATTGATCTAGAGAAAGAAATAGGCAGTAGCATTCACCAATATTATACAGTATATCACTTCCTGCTCTTATGCAAGGGAGTATGTTGTGCCCTATCTCCTTAGTATAAATTTATTTCTCAAAGTCAGCTGGAACTGGCAGATTAGACTGTATTAACTTCTGTATATCTCCTGAGCAGAATGTTTTGCCTTGCATACAGTTATGAATGTAGGATAATTAACCATTGGAACAGCTTACCTAGGGATGTAGTGGATTCTTTGTCACTTTACTTCAAGACTGGATGCCTTTTAAAAAGATATCCTAATTCATCCAAAAGTTGCTTAACTTGATGCAGGAATTGCTAAGTGAAATTCCGTGTCCTGTGTTATACAGGAGGTCAGACTAAGTGATCTTCTGGAGAAGGTGCTTTAAACCAACTGGAGGGATTTCTCCTGTCTGCTTAATAACTCCTGCCTCTGTGTGAGAGGTGGTAGCTATGTTGATGGAAGAAGCTGTCTTGCTGACATAACACTGTTTACACAGACACTTAGGTCAGTATAATTTATTTCACTTGGGGTGTGGATTATTCACACTGCTGAGCAACGTAAATTATACTGAAGTAATTTGCAATGTAGACATAGCCTTAGAGAGAGAGAGAGAATGCTTCTCTGTCCTGTCGCTTGAGATTCAGAGATAGTCTTTGGTGCCTAGGGCCGTCATAGGGCCGTCACCCAGGCTTTCTGCTTTCAGTGATCTTTTTGCTTCCTCCTACAAAGTCATTTGTACCCTCTTCCCTCATGCAGTAGAGCAGGAGACTGGATCTTAAGCAGCTTTTGCACTTGCATAGTTTAGGAAATTTCTTGCAGTCTCTAGCATTTGGTTTGGCTCCATAAAGGACACTGGGACATGCTGGTTTTGACAAGTCATTTTAGCGAGGCTTGCATCCCTGTGACTTTGCATGCTACCTTCTGATCTCAGTCCAGTTGTGACACAGGCCCATTGTTTAGGAGCACGTCAGTCTGTGATCGCTATACATATCTGCTCTTTGTTCACATACAGAACGCTTTAGGTACGGCACAGTCAATATAGTTGTGTGGCCATAATGACCGCAGCATGTACCAGTGGTGAACCCTTACAGAGATGGAACTGTACACACAGTTCTACTCAAAGAAAACAGTCCTGTGCCAGAGCACTGAGAACTAGAACCAACGACAACACGTAAGGTTTTTAATTCACATGGGATGAAACTTTTTTATTGCAGAAGTTAGCTTGTTTTTTATATGTGTATATACTCAGTTAATCTCATGTCTATGTACAATCCATAGCAGAGATTAGTACACTGCAAAATAAGTGATTACAAAAGCATACTTGCATAGATTTATTTAAGTTAAAATGCACCACGGGAATAGTTAGAAATTATGGCTCATTTGAAAGGAAAGCAAGTGGTATCTTAAAGGGAAAAAAAAATTGCAATCACTTAGACATATGTGAATTAGAAGTCTGCAGTTTGCAAAATTTGATAATATTTAAAAAAATACATATGACTGGGGTTTTTTTTAAGCATCTGGCTGAGTGACTGTACACAAAATATATGAGATTTAGCCTTTTGTGATACAAGTGTAGAATATTGTGCTCCTTCCTATTATTTTGCTTCAATTGGAATTGATGCTACTATAGAAGCACTGTTGTTCCTTTCTACATTCCGTGCCTGGACAGTTCTAAAGGAGCCCGCAGGCTATCTATTGTAGTTTGCCTCTCACAACACTTGGGGCCCAGTTTTGAATGGCTTGTGCATTAAAGAGACATTTTTCTTATTTCCTACGTGTTTGCAGTGTTGCTCCATGAAGATGTTTATACATTTTATTTTAACATAGCTTAATACTATTTTTAAAAAAATAAAACATATTGATCTTAATAGATGACACCTGGTTTTGTATTTAGTATGTCTGCTCAGATTGTATAGCGTGAGTCTGTGTGAGTGTAGGTAATGCAATAAATTATATAATGTTTTGTGTCGTGCCTATCTTCTGTTTTCTGAAATTGACTAAGGCTTGCAACTTCAAAGGTAAGGTTAGGCTTCCCTTTTGTGTTCGGATTGTGTGACTAAACTATTACGGCTGGCATTTCTGTGGAAGACTTGTGAGGCTTGTCCTTTGTTTTAATCTTTAAGTATCTTAGGAGTCATCCATAAAGGATATAGGCAGCAGGGGAGTTGAGGTCTTATGGACAGTTGGTGGAGGGGGCAGTGTGAAAATTCTGGAAAAATCTGCAGAGATCCTTTCAGGATTTCCACTTTGTTCCCTTTGGCTGTAACAAATCTTTGAAAATGGTGCTGTGGAAGTGGGTAAATGAAAGAGAGCTACATGGGGCTAAGGAATGGTGATGTTCTTTTGGGAGTTCAAGGCATTTATACAGCTTGAGAAAGAGAGTGGAGAGCTCAGTATTTGATAAAATCTACTGGAGCCCTCTAATTTGTTGGTAATAAAAAAGGAAAAAATGGGGAAAAAATTAGGTTATTCCCTTGTTTAATTTGCTAGACTGACACTAATTCTTCAGTTCACTTACTGTATTAGTTAATTTTAATATCTACCCTGCATTCTTGATTTCAACAGGGGAGAAGGTGGATGCAGAGGGTAAAAGGGTACACGATTGGAGGGGTGAGAGAAAGGAGCTTGGTAGCAAATTGTGCAGTCCCCTGTTCACAGCTGTACTGGCATCCCGTGTAATTCTGCTATTTCATGGGCTTTCAATTGTGGGTTTGTCACCCTGTTTTATTGTAGTGTCAACAAAGTCATTTTTATTGGAAACTTTATGAAAATCGGTGGAGACCCTAAAATGAGAGAGACACGTGTTTAGACCAAATAAAATGGAAAATATCTCTTGACAGGTTCTATTTTTAAAGTTACTGGATGTTTCAAGATGACTTAAATGTACAGAATGGTGGAAGATAGTTTCTTCATTGTTATAAATTCTACTTGCTAACAAACAACTCCATATTTTTGGTATCTGCTTATTCTAGCAATGTTTCTTGAATTTCTGTTACAGCCATAAATGGTCACATGAGTAGCTTGTATCCGATCAGGATATCAGTGGGAAGTTTTGAGAGCAGACAGTCTGCAGAATCAGGCCTTTCAAACAGAAGTTCTTCTATATTTCCAAATAGGAAACACAAAAATGTTTTCAGTAATTTTATGTACTCTTTTCCCGGATGAAACAGCAAGCCGAAACCAAAACAAACCTGAACATATTTCCTTGTAAGTATTTATTTTTATGTAGTGGAATAGAGACATCTTAATCATAAGTGCTCCTATATTTGTTCATCAACATAATGACAGGCATGCAGGTAATCTGTTAAAACAAACATCATGAATACGGTGAGGAGGGAAGGCGTTGCTGACTGCGAGGGCTGAAAGTGCTTCAATATGGCAAAATCATATTTTAATCACTCTGAGGAGTAACAGGTTGTGTTATGGCAGGTCTCTTATTTAATGCTGGTGAGGTTTTTTGGTGATGTGATTGCCATAAAATATATTTGTTTGTGCATAAGAAATGGTATACATTCCATATAGTATGTATGTTGTCTTTTTGCACTGAAAGTTTATTTTAAAACTCTAAATCTCTTACCAGTTGAAAATCTGCCCAAACAGCATTTGTACTACTGACTTGAATGACAAGAGTTCTTTGTGAGGGAGCAAATGTGCAGCAGTCTCCCTACTGTACAGTTAAACTTTCTGTGCATAAATCATTTTAGTAGATTGGGCCAGTAGAGAATTGCTTATAGTACACTGTGAGAGATTTAATGTTATGCTATATGTGATGTCGGAACTTAATTCCAGATCCAAAAACTAGTGTAATGTGCATTTGAAGGTTGATTCTACTACACTATGTTTAGCCCAACATTAATGGTCCCAGCTTCCTATGCTAAAGTGCTTGTAGGGTCTTATGGAATTAAAAGCTTCTAAATTTCTTAATAGGTATCTGCAACATTGACATTTTAACTTGGCATACAACAACCTTAAAAGGCTTGATCATGAGCCATTGAAGTCAATGGGAGCAGAATCAAGTTCTCAATTTCTATGAAGGCTTCTTTAAATAGCCTGAATACAGTAACTGGGGTTGCACGAAGAGTCAGCTGGTGGCACTGTAATAAGTAGAGGTGGCTATTTGGACATTTACATTTCCAGCAAATCAGTGGAAGACCATCTGAAAAGAGTTAACTAATTTCTGTGCACTTCTTCAAAGTTAATACTGACATTAATTAATAGCAGTTTCACTTTTCCTGTGTGGTGTGGTGATTTTTCCAGAAGGTGCAAGAAGAGATGTTTTTGTTAGTCGAGGCCATTAGTCCTTACATAATCTGAATTATGAGGAATAGACTAGCATCTGCCCTCAGTTTGTCATCACTCTCTGAGTCTGCCTGAGAATTAAGTTTTTTTGATGATTTAATCTTGGGGCCAGATCGTTGGCTGGTGTAAATCGGGCTAGCTCCATTGAGTTCAAAGATGACATGCTGATTTTACACCAACTGTGGTTGGTTTCTAAATTCTATGCCCCTTTTAAGTAATTTAAATCATCTAAATCAACTGCAGGCCTTAATATAGCTAACTCCACTGTCCTGAATGGCTTGGGAGATGTATCTGACATGGAAGTTGGAAGTTTAGGGTTGGGCAGTGCCTTTTGGATTGGTGAGCTGAATCAGCTGAGCTGTGTCTGGTCAGCAGACAGCAGTCTGGGGAGCCTGCTAATGGTGGTCTTTATGCTGCTCTAAATCTCCAGCTGAAGAGGAGGATGGGCCATAAACCCAGGAGGAGATTCTGGGGCAGTTAGGAGGCCAGGTGGGAGAAGTGAATCTCGGAAGTAGGATGTCTGTGGCCCAGGACAGAACGTGGAGTTGAAGGCAGTGGAAGAGTGTATATGGGGGTCGGCCAGATGCTAGAGCAGTGGTGGGCAACATGTGGCCTGTCAGGGTAATCTGCTGACTGTTTATATTTGCACAGCCTCCCACAGTGGCCACGGTTCACCGTTCCTAGCCAATGGGGAGCTGCGGGAAGCAGTGCAGGCCACAGGAATGTGCAGGCCGCCACTTCCCGCAGCTCTCATTGGCTGGGAATAGCAAACCGCGGCCACTGGAAGCAAATGTAAACAAACTGGCGGCCTGCCGGCAGATGACCATGATTGGCTGCAGGTTGCCCACCACTGTGCTAGAGTCTTTACAGCTGAAGTTTGTGGCACTTGCCTCTGCTGTAGGTAATCTGAGGTGATACTAAACTGTGGCAAGACAGGATTTGGTACCATGACACTGCAGAAGACCCCATGTGTGGCTGACATTGATACTTAGGTTTGGCCCGGTGCACTGTCTCACATGCTAAATTTTATTAATTTAGGATTTAAATTATTTAAAAGGAGTAGAAAATTTAGAAAACAGAATTTTAATGAATAAGTCCTAGCACTTTCTTCCCATGACCTCCTGAGAGAGATGATAAACTGAGGGCAGACGCTAGTCCACTTTTATAACAAGATGTCTCTCTTCTCACAGCTTCTTGGAAAATACCTTACATATGGAGAAGATAGGAAAAGCACTTTGGATCCCTGGGCAAGACTGAGGCCTTATTTGAGATCTTCTGACGGATTTCTTGAGCACTACCTTGCTCCTCAGTAAACAACAGGGTAACTTCAGCTCTGCTTAATCCTTTCTTTATGCAGGTGCCCAAAGGAAAGGCTAGCAGCTGACTGCTTTCAAGATGGAAGGGTTCCTTGGGATGGTCAGGTTCCATACCCAAGTATTATTTTCCTCATTATAAACATTAGTCCTTGAGCAGACTGCAATTGGTTATTTCTTTTTCTTATGATCCACTCACTTGCATACCTTTAACGCCTGTGTTCTGGGCAAGATTTACTAAGGAATCACAGTAGAAGGACAAATAGTTTTTTAGTAAGACAAATAGTGTTTGTAATATACTTGTAGTTTTTCCTTCTTATTCTCCTTCACTTCTTTCCCACCACTTTCTTCCCCGGTGTCCTTCTCATTCCTCCTTTCCAGTCAGTTTGTACTAAATTTATTGTTTCTTATTTTTTCTCTTTTGTAGGTAAACGGTTGCAGGAATGGGTTTCTGTTATCCTTTGCATAATCTTGGTCACAGTTGACTTTCTGCTCCGGTTAATCCATTTTTCAGCAAATCATCTTTATAAAATAATAGCAGGTGTAGGTAAGTATTTGTCTTTTAACCCTCATCATATTTTAAAATTATCAATACGCACAGTTCACATCTTCACATTTTGCAGCAATATGGCAGACATTGTTGTAAATGTGTTTTTAATTTAGCTGTAAGAATTGCCAAAACAGAAATGTAGAGAAATGCAGAACTAAGGTTGGTATCACAACTACCCGTGTATACAGGCAATATAGCATTATTGTTCTAGGCCAAAGGATTTGAATAAGCACCTATGTTTTGTATTTTTGAAATGGCAGGATATAGAATTATAGGCCGAATCAGCAAAGCACTTATGTGCTTAACTTATGTATGTGTATATATAATAGGGTGACCAGATAGCGAGTGTGAAAAATTGGGATGGGGGTGGGGGGTAATAGGTATCTATATAAGAAAAAACCTCAAATATCGAGACTGTCCTAATAAAATCAGGACATTTGGTCATCCTAACATATTAAAAAAATGAAGAGAGAACACTGAGAAAGGATCAGTGGATTGTATTATCACATTTGCTACTTGATGAATTGGTGTCCATATAGTGTCTTTTCCACCATAATTAGCATTCACTTGGTGATATTACCTCGGGCTTATAGACTTTCTGGACATTGTTTTAATGCCATGTCTAAGTTGCTCTTTGTAGCATATGGTTTGTGAAATTTTCATCTGTAGTACTTAAATATATTGAAATAATGAGAAAAAGAGGGAAGAAATCTTAAACTTTAGTGCCATCCTGGAAAAAAATGTTTTGCTGATATTTTTGTCAAGGGGAAAAACTTGTTAGAAACTCTTGTGTAGTAGAGGAGGACTGTACTCTTAAAGATGCCTTTGTGTGGAACAGATCTGCAGGAATATTTTGGGATGAATGTGTTAAGGACAGAATTATGTTATTGCACCCTCTTTTTATCACTTTTCTCACCCTGCCAGCTCAGGTGTTGCAGATCTGTGACATGCTGGCAATGTACTCAGTTGCATTGTGGAGAAACTGTCAGGTTAAAAGCTAGACTTGTATATTTAATCCCATGTGTGAACTATTTTATTTTCCTCTCTTCCAGTTACTTAGCTTCTTTGTGGTTTTATAAATATTTCACCAGCATTTCTAAAGTCTATTTCATCCCTCTTTTACACATATTAAATATAAATGCAGCAACAAATTTATAACGTCTGTCTGTAGCAACACAAACTCAAAACTTCCACTGAAAAATAAAAGAATTGGTTTATCACAATTTATTTGTATCTATTATTTGTTTTGCCACCTGTAGTATCTGCACTATCATACTCCAAATACTAAGGTACTTAGAGTGCCTAATTCCACTGGTCTAGCAGAAGCAATCAACCGTGAAGTCTATTTTAATGCCTCAAATGTAAATAAGAACCTGATGTACAAACATGGGCATTCTCAGGGTGCTATGCAGATTTCATTTCAGGTGTCCTGTTAAAGCAGTAGCTATTCCTCTCTAGTGAAGCCGACTGACTTTGCAATTGCAACGTTAGGTTGTCCAGCCAATTGAGCTGTGGAAAAACAGTTTAGGACCAGATTCAGTTGAAATCTCCATTCACCTTGTATCCCACAAAAAGCCTGTCAAGTGCTGGGTATATGAGGCAGGGATGGGAGCACTTTATGAATAATGTAGTGCTCCTGTAGTGCTGGTATGAATTTAATTCACAAGGGGAACTTATACAGAAGTTCGTTCCAGCCACACTCCATGAGTGTTATACATGGGAGAGCATAGTCTTGAGAAGTATGGATATATGAGTATTTTCTGATGAATACCTTATGGACATATCACAACCATAATACAAATATTTTAACAGCTCAGATGCAATCTCTTCACCTTTTTCTCAAACAACTATAAAGACATTCTTGATTTAAATTCTAGTTTTCATTTCCTGAAATATTCTGAAGGCACTTGTTTGCTTTCAGAGACCAAAGCCCTGATCCTGCAATCTGATCCACACAGCTGAACCCCAGTGACTTTTCTGGGTCTCCCTGCAGGCATAGGGGCCCAGCTCCATGGATTCAAGTGCAGGAATTTTTCCCATTCAATCTGCAATTGACACTGATTACTCACTCAAGCTCATGTAATCCAGTTGAGTGCAGTGGTATTTGGAATCGCATTACATATCACTGAAGGCAAGTCTACACTACATCAGTACAACTGCACCACGTCTGGTGAAGACACGCTGTGCCAGTGGGAGAGCGCTCTGCGATTTGCATAATTACTCCACCTCAGTGAGAAGCAGAAGCTTTGTCAGTGGGAGAGCAGTGTGGACAATTCAAGACTTGCATTGCTCAAGTAGGGTAGGGCTTTTTCACACTCCTGAGCAACATAAGTTAGACTTAAGCAGTTGTGTAGACCTGCCCTTACTTGTACTGCTCGTCAGCAGCTTTTCCAGATTTTCCAGGTTGTTTAAAAATGTCCTTCCCACCCACTTCCCTTAGAAATTGGCAATATTTCCTATGTAATAAACTGTAAAACAACTGCCTTGGGTCTTTGGGGCACTTTGGCGCCAGGTCCCTGAGCGGAAGGACCCCCCACCACTGAATTGCCCCCAAAGACCCAGAGTGGAAGAAGCTCTGGGGGCCTGGGCCCCGCGAGAGTTTTCCGGGGCTCCCGGAGCGAGTGAAGGACCCCGCTCCAGGGGCCCCGAAAAACTCTCATGGGGGCCTGGGGAAAATTGCCCCACTTGCCTTCCCCGAGCATGTTGGTCTCATGTTTGTTCCTTTTTTTAGTTAAGTCTCTTTCCAATTATCTTCATGTAGAGTTATAGGAAGGCAGTGTTGTTGTAGGTGAACCATGGGAAGGCCTTAAGATATTTTAAATCAGTTGTAATTATTGCTAATAGGTGAATAGCTCAGAGGCTTATCCCAACTATCTAAATCTCTAGAGCCTGCTGAACTAAGTGAAAAACCCTTATATAAATGCTTTCTTGTACTTCTTGCTTCCACGTTGACTGTTTTGTGAAGTATTTCCAGCCCTCCTCTCAAACCAAAAAAGTGGGACTCACTAATGCAATATTTCTGGATCAGCTTATTCACCCAGCGTGGGGGTCCATTAGGGTATATGGAGGCCACAGACTGAAAAAGCTATGGCTCCATGGATATCTAGGGTCACAATCCCCATATCACCTTACTGGCTCATGCTGGTTGTACTTGCCCTTTGTACTATACCCCAGCTGTTGATAACACCCTATGACCTCTTGGAGGGGTGTGGAAGCATCACAGAGTGATATATCCTTATGTAGTTTCTGGAGTGGAATATACCTCTCCTGTGTGTCTCTCTCTCCCCCAGCTCCCTACCTCTCCAGTCCTAGCCATGTCCTGTTTCTGTCCTGCGTGGCAGAGTGTCTACATGAATCTTCTTCAGAGAGGAGAGAGGCTGGTATGTGGAGTAGGAGATTGCTATCTTCTCCTGTGCATGGCCCAGCAACAATATCCCATCCGTGTCCCACAGCAAGAGATGAGGGGAACACTGGAGTCTGTCTCAGGGGTCATGGTTTTAATTCTAGCGAGGTGAACTACTGTGATCTGAATGGATTTGCTTTATTAATACCTTGCAAGCATCAGTGCTTTTGAACGTTTTAGAGAGTGAAGATTTAACATCGATTTCAGCTGTGCTTTAATAAAGAATGATTTAAAAGTCTGTTCGGTTTTATAAACCTTAGAATTTCACAAGGGTTGTGCTGCTCACAAAGACCTGTGATGACTGAAATACATTTCCTGGAGCTCTTTGTTTGTTTTTGCATTCAGTCGTAATGAGAGATGATGGAGAGAGATTAGGTTGTTAAGAATATTGTATATACTGTAAGTGAATGCTGCTTTCCTTTCCTTTTGACCCAGATAGTTTGTAGTTGTGAAGTTTTCTTCTTGTTTTGTAATTTAATACACTACTATTGATTTGGTTTGATTTAATGCATTTGAGTGAAGAGGTTCTGAAACAAGAGGTAGTGAGTTTTGCTTGGTTTTGATTGTACAAGGCAAAATAGAAGACTTCTGTAAACTAGTCTGCAGACTGTCAAGCTGAGTTTACAAAGAGCATGTGGGAAGCCCAGTATTCACAGAACATTTCTCTTTGGAAAACACCCATGTATGTGTTTCATTACTTTTCCTGCTAAGTGGACACTTTATAAAGTCCACACCAGAGGGCTTGGCACCTCCAAAAAGGATCCTCGCAAGCTTAGTCCTAATAAGCAAAATATGTAAATTTAAATGTAAAATATTTTCTTAATAGAAGGTGCATAAATTATTCCCAGTGGGCACCTGCATGACAATAAATTTCACGTGCTTGGGAACTAATGCGCCCCACTTATAGTACTTTGTTCCATTTTAAAAAAAATGCATTATTCATTTAAACTGTGCTCTGTTCTACTTAGCTCTTTAAAAGGACACGCAACCATTTATTTTTTTAGCCCCAAATTTAACTTATGGAAATGTAAATCTTATCTAGTACATATGGAATGCCTGGCTGTATGATATATAACACCTTTACTGAATTCAGTGTAATTTAAAAATACAGAATAAAAGAAATGTACAAAAAGCGATACCACTTTGGTTGATTCTTATGATTGTTTGAAACAATATATACATTTATATAATAAAACCATGTTTGAGGGTGCTCAGAAGCTTTCTGTTTAACTCCTTAAAAATTATTTGGGTCCCCAGTAACCCAGACAGCATACAGGCAATGTGGATGTTCTAGCATGTATGTACCTATTCCTGCTAGCAGCCACAGAGATCTGTGTTGGCTGTCCCTTGCTTGTCTGCGCAGCTGCCTCCGTAGTAGCTGCATCTAATTCTGTGCAGGGGCTAGACAACCTATGGCATGCGTATACGAGCTGATTTTCAGTGGCACTCACACTGCCTGGGTCCTGGCCACTGGTCCAGGGGGTTCTGCATTTTAATTTAATTTTAAATGAAGCTTCTTAAACATTTTAAAAACCTAATTTACTTTACGTAGAGCAATAGTTTAGTTATATATTATAGACTTATAGAAAAAGACCTTCTTAAAAGGTTAAAATGTATGACTGGCACACGAAACCTTAAATTAGAGTGAATAAATGAAGACTTGGCACACCACTTCTGAAAGGTTGCCGACCCCTGGGCTAGAGGGTAACAAGGTTGCTAGAATTTAATAATGATCCATATAAGAGTGATCCGTCAAGAAGGATTGTGAAATCGGGAGCTGAAGATAGGCAGAGGGGAGACACAGAATCAGCAGTTGATAGGGATGGGTTTTTGCCCTTTTAATCCCTTCTGGCAGTGTCTGGTGACTGTTCATCTGGACCACTGTCAGTTTCTGAAAAGAATAAGGGCCAGCATTGCTGCACCCATCCTTGTGCTTAGTTAAACAGGTTCTAATGCCAAGGGTTTGTGCAAGTATAATGAGTATTCAGTTGGAGATACTTGGAATACCTAAATTGTCACACAAGCTTAAACTGTCTTCATGAAAACAATTTAGGGCGGGATTTTCAAAAGCATTTGGCACTGGCCTAACCCAACTCCCTTTCAAATCGTTTATAAAGCTCCTGTTGACTTAATCGGGAGCAAAGTTAGTCAGTCAAAAGCTGAGCACTTTTGAAAATCTTTCCCTAAACTAGTGGTTCCCAAACTTTTGTGCTTTTCACACCGCAAGCCTCTGAGTGCGACACCCCCCCCCTTATACGTTAAAAACACTTTTCATATATTTAATACCATTATAAATGCTGGAGGCAAAGCGGGGGTTGGGATGGAGGCTGACAGCTCGTGACACCCTCCCCCCTGAGTCAGATATCTATCTTGAAGCCCATCAGACTAGAAACATGAAACTTTATACCAGCCAGTGTGATGGGGACTTTGCCAGCTTTCCAGTGCATAAACCACTGGCTTTTAGCTCTGAGATGCCCAATCTTAAAACTTGCTTTGAGTCCTTGAAGAGCAAACCTTAAAAACCACATTATTCTGAATAGAAAATCTATTGTAATCACATTTTAGAGGTTTCTAAAATGTATTTGAGAGAATCTTTATCATTCTGAGGCCTACATCATTGGACTAAGGGTTCTAAGAGAACCTGACCTTACATATGGAGAGAGATAAAAATTTTGAAAACTCCTTCAAACAGTTTCTAAAATTTTTTTTTTCTGTAAAGGATGTGGAATGCATAGAATACGTGACTGTATGGTATAAAGATTTTACTGGCACTGTTGATGTATTTGAATAATTTTCATGTGACTTTACCACTTGTCAGTAATGTGGCCATCCCAAGTTGATGTTGATACAACCTTCGTGCCACACCATCATACCTTCTCTGTTTCCCATGGTGTAGCACTTCATCTCAGAATACATCACAGATCTATGGCATTTTCTCACTGAGTTTTCTTGGGTAAGTGCAAGATACAGACAAATAGGCATATTTCCAGCAACTCTAGGTGTGGCAGTACATAGCCAGGCACCTCTGGGCTTGTTGCATCAGTTATGAATGTTAAAAAAAATTGCTTGAACCCAGTCACCTCTTTCATTAGAAATTAAGCACTGTCTGTTTCTATACTATGGTGGTACTCAGTCGGGATACAGAAATGTTCCTGTCCACTCCAGCTCCTTCTCCCCTCCATGCAGCCAGACTCCCCAGCTGACTCTTGCCTGTGCTGAAGAAGCAGCAGGTGCCTCATGCTGAGGTGGCACCTTTTCAACCTGCGTCATTCTTCAGCTGGGAAAGAAAAAGAAGCTAGCCAGGAACTCACTGCAACTCCACTCTCCAGCACTTTATTGTGGGCCTGATGTGAACATGGGGCACTGGGTCCCCTTCGCACATGGTCACTGGTTCACCTGAGGCAGGGCTGATAAAGGCACTTTCACTGTGCTTCAGACACTTATCACAGGGCTGGACAAGTCTCTTAGCTGCCCTGCCCCTGAGGTAGAAGAAAGGAGGAAAGCAGTGTCAAGGAGGAGATTGTCCAGCCCAAGGTAAGGGGATCATTTACCCCTTTCTGTGCCCCCACTTGGAAAAAATTTGGTTCTAGAGGCCATTGCCTGTATCAGCGAGACATATGGAGCGTCCTTCATAGGTCGCCTTTTCTCTTTTTCACCTGCAATCTCCCTAACTGAGGGCCCTTTTCAGCTCTCTGACACACCTGTCTACTTCTGATCTTGTCCCAAGACTTCTCTGTCATGGGTGGCAGAAAGGTGCTGTCTCTTTTACCTCTTTAAGTGGGATAAACTGGTTAAGGAGGTTTTTGAGCTGAGGTTATTGCTAGTCAAACCTATTTGTGTAAGGCAGTGACAGTCACACCATGGGAGTGGACAGAAATGGAAAAAACATTTGAAAACTTTCACATGTTTAATTTGTGTTGCAAAAAACAGTTTAGTTGTTTTGACTATCCTGATGGTTTTCTGGTATGTGTAACAGCATACCAACAGAGAAGTTAGATAAAATACTCTTTATGGAAGGTTGCAGTGTAATGCTACTTTTTTCTTAGAATTCAGAATGATGAAACACAAAGCAGGTTGCTCCCTAAAACAGAGGCATAACTTGCCCCATCTTACTCTAGACTGTTTGTTTGCTGCTTTCCTGCTTCCCTACAGAGCTCCCTAACCTGCAAGCAGGACCAGGAAACCCCTGAGCATTAGAATGCTAACTCTACAATTTTAATACATTTTCTGTACATCACATTTTCCAGGGCATGACCACAGAGGTACAGATGCCCACAAAGCTGTCTAATCAGATGTATAGCTTGGGCTGAGTGACTAAAATTAGGAAGTCAAGGCAGACTAACCTATATTATACAGACTTTGCAGTCATCAGCTGGGGAGTTTGCCTGCATGGAAGAGGACTTAGAACTGTGCATAAAAATTCCTGTACCTCATGTGGGCACCACTGCTTACCTGACAGAAGACAAGGACTTACCCATTTGTCTGTACCAGTGGTAGTCATGCCATAAAACAAAATTAACTATCACATTTGTTGTTATAGTGCTATTTTTGTTAATTACACCCAGTTTGCATGTTAGAGGAAGACTGAATTAAGGATATAATCCTGCTCCCACTGAAATTATCTACATTTCTAGATTTTGACAAATAACATCTCCCAGAAGGAGGGAGAAATATTTTATGCAACATAGAAGACACTATTAGAAGGCGAAAATTTGAAGTCCTCGCTCTGTTTTTATGCCAGCCCATGCTCAAGTAAACAACTCCTATGAAAATCCATCGGACTCTGGGGTTTAGCCCTTAAAATAGACTCTGAAATTAATGGCCCGTTTGAAATATTAGGATAAGTGCGGTTGACTTTAGGAAAATCCTTTAGTCTGAATACTAACATGCTTCATAGTGTTAGACTCAAGGAGCTCAATTTATTTAGTTTAACAAAGAGACGGTTTAGGGGTGACTTGATTACAGTGTTTAAATATCTTCATGGGGAACAAATATTTAATAATGGTCTCTTCAGTCTAGCAGAGAAAGACATAACATGATGCAATGCTGGAAGTTGAAGCTAGACAAATCCAGACTGGAAATAAAGCATGCATTTTAAACAATGCAAGTAATTAAGTATTGGAACAGTGTACCAAGTGTCATTGTGGATTCTCTATCACTGACAATTTTTAAATTGAGACTGGATGTTTTATTAAAAGATCTGCTCGAGGAATTATTGCGGGGAAGTTAAATAGCTTGTGTTATATGGGTTGTCAGACTACATGATCACACTGGTCCCTTCTGGCCTGGGAATCTGCGAATACAAGTTCAGGGTGGTTATTAAATCTAGTTGTTGCAGTGACATGTCATACTGATTTAAATATATTTTTTTTTAATTCAGGACAAAGATGTTTGCATGAAGAATTTATTTATTGTGAAGGGGAGTTTGTTTACATGGTAGCTAAGGAGGACAATGCAAAGAATTGATGGGGGAAAAGTAACAGGTATTATGTTTGTTTTGAATTGACTACTTGGCTTTAGTTTGACAGGCAAATCGTGAATCTTGGAGTTAGATAATTAGCCCATTTTAAAAAATCCTTTCAGTTGTATTTGAATAACTAGAATAGAGTTTTATGGACAGTAGATTGGGTTACTGATATGCTGTATATAAAACTTATGAAACAGTAATACAAATCTTCAGCATTTTTGCTAGATGTTAATATTGAACCAGCATTTGAAAATGAGGGAATAGTTCAATATAAGTAGCTCTCGTAGTTTGATCACAATAAACCCTGATCTAGTATTTTTGAAGCCTTGCTCTTGTTGAGCTAGAATATGAAATTAGGCATTCAGATCTGGAAACCCCAGTCTCGGGAGAATTTTGCTCTTTTGGAAAAGGCTCTCAGCACAATGGAACCATCTTATGTTGCTGGAATAAACGGCATTTCTGGAAGGTATTTCAGTAAAGATATGAAACTGTACAGGCCACATAGAGAAAGGGAGAGAGAGGGAGATAAGGAAGAATATGGTTGAAAAAATGTTGGAGAAACACTGGGCTAACCCCATTATTTTGTGCTAGGTTGGGTTAAGTAAACCTACCATAGAGAAACCTTTAAAAACTGATTAATGGATTACTATGAAAATGAAGTTGGCTCCTGCTGACTTGCTGCAGTTTTATATGTAAAACAGATTTTCTGATTCTGCATGATTCCAGAAGCAGCTTTTTAATATGTTTTTAAATAGAGACTTTACATTTCTTTTTAATTGAAATTGATTTAAACTGAATTTTGCTAGTTTTGTGTGGTCTTATAAAAAATATTTTTGCATTTGGGAATCAGTGACTTTTTTTTTTTTAATTTTATCTGCTGCGTGGGGTAAGTGGTTGATGTAACTTCAGTGTGTAAATTAGCTTCTACTGGTAACATTCTTTTTTATTTCCAGTTGCTGGAATTATTACAGCTGATTTTGCCTCAGGCATGGTTCACTGGGGAGCTGATACCTGGGGTTCCGTTGATATCCCTGTCATTGGCAAGGTAAGGAGAAATTGACTTGCATTCAATATGAGCAGTAGACTAGAAATAAACATTTTAATATGCTTTCTGAAAATAAAAAAATTAGGAAGGGTTGTGGGTGTCTTTCTGGTTTTAAGCACTCATCCACCAGCAGTACCTGGGAACCTTGACCAAAACTCTTGAGACAGCGTTCATTCTTTCTTATGTATTGAGAAATAGATCTCACTTACACACTGAAGAAATTAACTTGTTTCAAAGAGAGTATTTTTCTGTGTACCCATCCAAAAATAATTGATTTTTTTATAAAGCGAATGCTGTTGTAAAAGCATGAAATTTGAGTGCTCAGGTCATCCATTGAACAAGTTTAATCTGTGACATATAAAATGCAGTTCAGAAAAGCTTATGCACTGAATCTAGGTATTTGTAATGTGCCTCTTACTATAGTATCGGAGCACCAAAGTAACTGTTTAATTTTTAGAAATGCTTATTAGTACCTTGTATTGAGATATGTGGAAGGAGGGGTGTAACTGAGTGACTTTTGTGCAATTGTATAATATATTCATTTTAAAAAAAGATCAGCACTGGAAAAAAACAGATCTTATTAGAAACGTACAATTTTATGAAGTCTGCCGTTAGTGTCTGAACACCAGTGAAATAAGTTATTTCCTTGTGACAATGCCATATTTAGCACAGTAATAAAAGAGGGGAAAGAAAGTGATCTTTGATACGCTAATTATTTTTGATACTTGCATCAGAGTTTAGTAAATCAGCATGCTGCATCTGCAGTGCTAACCAAACTAATCTAAAATACTGGCCTCCCTGTGGAGGTATAGAAATGTCATAGTCCATGGAGACTTGCACTGCATTTATGCAGGTCTGCCTTTTCTGTCATAGATTCAACAGCCCTTCCCAGAGAAGATCTACAGCGCTTTAAACAACCTTAACATGGGGTTTAAAGAGATTAATGAATATCAGCCTTGTATTAAATAAATCTTTTATCACTTGCTTTACCTACTACAGTAATTGCCTCAGTGCAGTGTAACACATTCAATCTGCCAGCTTGCTGTTAATCTCAAATACATCTTTGACAAAAGAATCCATCTTATCTTCATTTTTGTATGTGTGTGCGCACAGTTGCCAAATCTGGCACTTAATCAGGTCATTGAAATACTATATGTGAAGCTGTTTAGTAATATGAAAGTAACAGGGTTGATTAAACTGTTCGTATGATATACATTACAAAAGCTCCATCTTATCCTCACTTAGTTTTATATGTGGTATAGCATATATACCTTCCTTTCACAAAACAAAATATTAATAGACATAAATGAGGCATGGGCTCAAAGTGGTGACATCTGAGGTATATACAAATAAATAAAGTGTAAGAATGTATATGTGTATGTTACACATGGGTACACACACTATTTAGATATCAACAAGTTTGGTCATATATATCAGAGATATGTTAGGTTTTGTTTGCATATTTATGTTTTCATTTTTCCACTCTGACTTCTGATCTGAATTTTCAATATATGAATGCTTCTAGTTTTCATTAAGAAAGAGTGGATTATTTTAAAGGACTAGTCTCAAAATTATTAATTGCAATTTAGCAACACCCAGGAACAATATATAACAATGTAACTAGTGGTGTTTTGTACTTAAAATAATTTAACCTTTTTATTTAACAGAAATGGTACAATTAAATTAATTATCGGTCTCCATCTAAAGTCAGTCCTATCTAACATTATCTGGTGAATTTTTAAATGCATATTATTTATTTATATTTAGCTATTTGGTAGCCCTCACAGTATATTTTCCATTTGTAGTGCTGTAGCCGTGTTGGTAAAGGGAAATTAGAGAGCCAGGCAGGTGGGTGAGACCAACTTCAGTTGGTGGAAGAGGCAAGTCCATCAGACTGTGTGTTAACTACTTATGCTGAACAATCTGTTCCACCTTGTGTTTAGCTATGACATTGAGTTCCTTTTCCAGACTTGAAGAAGAGCTCAGTGTAGCTCGAAAGCTTTCCTTTTTTTTAACAGAGAAGTTGGTCCAATAAAATATATTGCCTCATCCACCTTGTCTCTCTAAGGTATTTTCCAAACATTCAAGAAGTTGAGAGAGATAAGAATGTTTATATAAGTCAACTAGATTCATGATAGGAAGGATGGAAGAAGTGGGTCTTAATTCTGGACATGGAAGGGGTCCTTGCAGACCAGCTTAATGTGCCTACATAGATAGCTGCATGGCAGATGTCACGGAGGTCAGGTGACTTTGTGAGAAGCAAATGGCTAGAGATGAGAAGGAATATTGATGGAGTGGATGGTCTAGGAGTAGTGCTAAACTTGATATAGGTGGATATAAGTGAAATGGGCAGAGCCTTGAAATAGATGATGAGCTTATATCTGATGCAATAGTGGAAGAAATTCATACTGAAGAGTGGCATGCTCATCAGCTGGATCAAGGGAGATGACTTTAACAGTTGCCTTTTGTATGTATTGAAGGAGCAATATGTGTATGATCAAGGCTAGAGAAAATGGCCAAGATTTTCAAAAGTGCAGAGCATTCACAGCTCCTCTTGAATTCAAGTCCCTAAAGTCCTCAGGCCAAGGCAAAATAAATATTGAAGTCAGTGAAAGTGTTAGGTATTTACCACTTTTTTGCAAAATCAAGTTACTTATATTTTGAAAATGTGTGTGTGTGTTATGTATATAATATCTCTGTTAAACTGAGAGGCAGTGTAATCAGGGCACTGGATTGAGAGTCAGGTGAACTGGGTTTTAATATCTGTTTCTGCCACTGGCTACTTATGTGACCTTGGGCATGTCTCTTTATCTCTCTGTGCCTCAGTGTCCGTCCATATCTGTAAAATTGAGATTATATTTGCTTTTCTTTTTAAAATGCTTTGAGATAAGTATGTAAAAATTACTTACTCCTAAATTCTCCAGTACAACCCGGATTTTTTCCCCTGCCCTATTATATTCCAAATTTTCTTAAATCTTTGGGAAGATAGGCTTTTGTATGAAAGGGCTAGAAATGCATTGTGCATAACTACATGAAAGAGCTGTACCATGGGTTTTAACCTCGCATTTCAGATAACCTGAGGTTGGATAGTTGAGACTGAACTGTGCATTTATTTTAACTGCTCTTGATTGAGGGGTGGGAATTTGCCCTTTACATTTAAGTGATAATTTTTATACCATATTTCTTGACCTTTCATGGCTGTGTTTGGCGCTTGTGGTTGCTAAGCACTTTTTGCCTCCTTCTTTAAAAATCAGTCACAAGACAATGACGGGTTTGAGGCTGTATTTGAGAGGCTGGCAAAGTGGTTGGATTTTTCTCATACTCTCAGCAATCCTCACATATTTCTTGCTGCTGAGCTGCTAAGACCATGACCTATCTGATGCTGTAATACTTCTTCCCTTTTCTCCTTTGACTCATTGTTTTCAGAATTTCCTTAGAGTCCTGCCTGTGAACCACACATACTGCAGCTTGATGCCTCTGTGTGTAGCTTCTGGGTTTGCCCTTGCTCTACAGTTGACCTTGCAAGGTCTTTCTTTCCTGTAATGTTTATATTTTATTCATTTTCATGATAGAATCCGTACCCTCAGAGTTGTCGTTCACATATTAGTAACAATCTCCATAGCAAAGAAATTTACGGTGAAGCTGTAATGCTAAGACTATACAAACACATGAAGCTTAAATGTCAATCTCCCCATTTCTGAGGGTGTATCTTTTTCTCTTATATAATGCCAGAATTGCAACCATTAATTTTACTAATATCTCTGGGGAGGCACATCAGATTACAGGAAATATTATATCAATATTATCAGAAAGAGATGGGATATTATTTTTGAACCATTTTCCCGCTCATAACAATGTATTTAGGATCTAACTAATTAATAACAGGCTATTTAAACTAAAAGAAGGCAAATAGCTATAGAACATTCCAGACTTGGGTGCCTAAAGGTTGACACCTAAATCCATGTTTTGGAACCTAAAGGAAGGGGGCCTGATTCCCAGAAGTACTTAGTTCCTACTGCTCCCATTGAAGTCATTGTGCAGAGGCAGGCATCATTTAGCAATTGGCTTGGAAACCTGACAAAGAACAGAGACAAGGAGAGAGAGGTCTCCAGCTTCCCTGAATGAAAGACACACTGAACAAAGGGACAAAAGATCTTCCCAGATTCCTCCCTGAAGCAGCAAAGGATTAGTCTGAAGTAATACTGGACACACAGGCCAGGGTGAAGGTCTATGATTTAGTGCCAGAATTTCATAATTCTGTTACACACAAGTGCACATGCAGTGACAATAATGTCATATTGCAGATGGGAGATTAGCCCTCTAATTGGCTGATATACAGACTCAGTTGCGAACAATGAGATGTGCAGTTATGGAAGGAATCTGGTCCCAAAGATAGACTTGGAGACCAAAATGTTCTAATTTGTCGTTTTAAATTAGGGGCCTGGTTTTCAGAGGTGCTGATGCACAATCTTTTCCCAGGGTTTTCTGGTGCAGCATAGTTTCTTGGTTTCCACCTCCCCGGCCTGTTTTCTAGCTGTCTAGCCAGAAGCATTCTGGAACTACCCATCCTGCAGATTCCAGGATGGAAATCTCAGGGCTTTAACCAATACAGCTCTTTGTCACATAGCTATGTCTTACAAGAAGAATTTCAGTCTTCTGCCAGCACAATGTCAGCTGTATATTTTGCTTGCCCTACCAAGATTATTCCCCTACCACATCTTATCTTGGTAGTTACTTCTCCTGCAGCTCCTTGGTTATTTTGTTTGTTCACTGTGTCATCTGCATCCTCTCAGGGCACCAGCCAGATCCTATTTTACAGGGACCCAACATGACTCGAGTAAACAGGGAAAAGGGCCTTGGGACCCAACAAGGCAAATTACTGTTTGTTTTTTTTTACTTTAAAAAAATTAATTGGAACTAGCCTATGACTTCGCAAGGGTAGCTAATGGGGAAAATTTCAAAGCTACCTAACAGATTTAGGAGCACAAGTCCTAGTGAAAGTCGGTGGGGATTGTGCTCCCAAATCTCTTAGTGCTTTTGAAAATCTTCCTCCTAAATTACCTTTCTAAAAGATTTTAAAGGCTAAATCCTTTCTTTGCAAAGGCTAGAAAGCATTGTGCCCTCATACTTTTCATAACAGTTGTCATTGCGTATGCTGTGTATTTTAGCCAAAAGAAATGCCAAGAGATTTTATTAGTTATTTTAACACATTGAAGCTATGTCTCCCACTTAATAGCTATCAGTTAGCTTATTGATACAGTTTGATTCCGGCATAGCTATTCAGATTACATGTTTACGATTCCCAAATTTATGTATTTATTCAGAGTATAGTCTTAGCAGTCATTTTTATCATTTGCTGTGTGATAGATATTCCTAGCCCGGTGGTCAGTGTTGACCATGGATCCATCCGTTCTTCCAGAGCCAGTGCAATAATGCTATTATTTTAGAAGGAGGTGGTATAGTTCTAATAGTGCCTCAGTACATAATTTTCTTTTTGTAGCAATTATTTTCATCTTCTGCTAAGTGGCTACTATACATCTTCTTTTCATAAGTAGCATTGTTATCCCTCCATTGGAGGAGCTGTGGAGGATATGAGTATTTTAAATTTCTTACTGTAGAATTCCATATAATTACTTGGTTTAAATCAATTTTGTCTTCAGTTTTCTGCAGATTATTTATTCAAACAAATGAACGCTATTTTGTTATGTTTCCTTTTGTGTTCTTATTGTTCACTTTTTTCATGCTTCCTTTTGGAAATGTAAGAACTCTGAAATCCATCTATAGAGAAGGGTCTGCTGAAAATATATCAGTTTGCTTGTAACTTGCAGGACTTCACATCAGCATCATTGCACTTGCATTAAGCAATCATTTCAATATGTGCTCTTTCATGGTAACGTTTTGTGCTTAATTGAATACTTCCCATTAGCTCTCTTTTCTCAGATTGATTTCTGTACTTCCTTAGCATAATGAATATAGAGATTTGCAAGAACAAAAAGTGTTACTGCCCTATTAGCCATACCAGGAAAATAAATTGACACATTTCTCCAATTAAACGTGCTGGGTTTTTTTTAAGTTCTTTAAGAAATTCCTTGCTTCTTACACACCAGATAACAATATCTCTTAATGCCATAATCTCTTAGTAATGTGGGATCTTTCAGGTCTGAGGCTAGACTGTTTTATGCTTTCAAAGCATGAGTTACCAGAAAGGGACATTCTTTCCAAAAGACACAGTTTTTTGAGTAATGTCCTTATGGATGCTCCATGTCAAGTGTGTATGTACTTTGGACTGGAGATTTTCAGTAGTAATGCCCGTTCAGCGCACTCATGCCCCCTACTCATCCTCGTGCCATGCAACAAAGGCTATGTAGGGCTGCAAGGATGAATCCCCCTCAGTTCCTTTTCAACCACCTTGGCCTGAGACGGTGCATCCAGCATGCCCACTTCAATCAGCCAAGCCTACCTCAACTAGTCTTTAGTTAATTGTTAGTTTTATTAATTTAGTGTTTAGTATTGTTGAATTTGTTGGTTCTGCAGAAGTACAATTTCTGTTTAGCCCTTAAAAGCAGGGCCAGGAAGAAAAGGGAGATGAAGCTGAGGAGGTTTTATGATGGAATGCTTCCTCTGCCTCACCTCAGACCCAGGGCAGGAGATTTCCCCTCTTCCCTCCCACACCCACACATCAGTCTCTGAGCAAACACAGCACCCCGTCAGCCTCAGCCCAGTGTTCACCTCGACCTTCCATCCTAAAGTGACCCTTTGCGTCATCTGGATATGTGAAAATTAGGATTAGAATTTGGTAAATGGTCAGATACAGGTCAGGATTTTATTTTACGTGGAACAGTGTTTAGTATCAGAATGCTTGTTATGGACTTATACATTAGCTTTCAAATAATATTCTTAAATAACATAAAAATAATATAATATTCTTTGTGCAATTGATATTGAATATCTTATTTGTTAATGAGCTGGCAATTACAGTACCACTTAAAAAGTCACTATTTGCTGCTTGGCAATATTTTCAGTTCATGAAGTTTGTTCCACTATTCATGAAATCCCTTTTCAAGCACTTGTGAATACAGATGGTTGAAATACTATGTAAAATGCTTCTCTTAGATCTTCCTGAAAGCAAATAGCTCCTTACATGTGCAGTACTCCCATTTGGTCTGAAAGCATGGGATTTATCTTTTAGAGTTGGACATGTGTTGCAATCCTATTTCCATGAAAGAACCTCAACATGGTGCTATTCTCTTCCATTTGCTTCTATAATTATGCATAAATAGCTGTATTATTTGTGCTGTACTATACATTTGGTGATGTTTCTAATGACATTCAGAAAGCTTTGCAATCTTTTAAATGTTGTGGGGTTTCTTTCTTTGTTTCTTTCAGCAGCCCACTTTGATGAATGACAGGTTTTCATCCTTTTTCATATGTGGGGAAAAAGCAGCTTTGATTCCCTTTCTCCTCAGAAATTTTACAAAATATTTCAAAATCATCTTCAGACCAGTGGTGTTTCCTTCTTTCAAGATTCTTGGGATCATTTTCTTTTTTCTGAAGTCATATGCCATCTTGTAAAGATACATAGCAGTCTTCAAATTCACTTTTGTGTCCTGGAAAGTTGATCTAAGAAATATATTTTTCTACGAGATGATAAACTTGTCATCAAAATGTAAAAATTGTCTTTCATCCAATCAGAATTATTTTTCTACCAGCTGAGACACTGATCTTGCAATTGACCGCATGCAGATGCACCGCTGTTCTTTCATTGCAATGGGTGGGGTTCCGTGTGGATGCACATATGTGCAGCTGCGCGGTCAGTTGCTAGATCAGGGCCTTAAGTAATAAACTGCATTTGTCTACCTGCAGTTTTCCTTTTAGAGTCTACTAGTAACTGAAAAAAATATACTTTGGGAGAGCTCAATATACGGTTATAATTAACTTAGAGACAGTGACTGTCACACACAAATCTATTACTTATTTTGTGTACAAGATTCTAAGAATTTTATAAAAATAAATAAATAAATATGTTAGTCTTTAAGGTACCACCGGACTCCTCGTTGTTTTTATAAAAATACAGCAGTTAAAATAAATTGAATGATTAGCAACAATCAGAGGAAACTTACAGTGCTTGCTGGGAAAACGGATCCAAGATACGTTTATACCTCAAGCATAAATTAACTCTCCCTTACATGTGAGAGCCTTCTTTTTATGGTTATTTGTATTGAGTGGCTATTTGTTCACTAGTCAGCCCCAAACGTGTTCTGGCTGCTTGACAGACAAGAAGGAGAATTCGTGTGAAGAGATTAGTATGGCTTTTTTCATGAGCACCAATACATGAGATATTTTGACGTTCTCTATCTGTCTGAGCTATGCCTACACTTGTGGTGCCATGAAGAGTACAGACTCTGCATGCCCCCTAAGCATGGGTAGAAATAAGCAGTGCTTCACCATCCACACTGCTGGGTGAGTAGAGCAAAGACATGCCAGAACCTTAGGTATGTACCCTGCATGGCTCTCGATATGCCTGAGCAGTGCCTCTCCTGTCTATGCTCTTATTTTTAGCATGTAGCGTCCTGCTTCTGGAGCCTTTTCCTGCCACAGAGAAAGGCTTCAGCCGTGGAAAACTGCCAGAGCTTTTCCCTGCTACCTCTCCCCAGGCAGAGCTTTTCACTGCTACATGTAGCTACGTGCCACAGTGTGGCTGCAGTCTGCTTTCCTATATAAATTGTAGCTATACGTACCCTACATGATGCTGCCTGTGTAGACAAGGCCTAGGTAATGTTGTTGCTGGTCAAGTTTTTATTGGAAATACACTTTGTTTAAGCGTTGAATTGTACTAATTATAGGTTGGTTAACTTATTTTTTTCATAATCTAGTTTTTGTACCAGAGTTTCTCTCTCTCTCATATTGTCTTTTCTCTAATGAATTCCTTCCTTCCTTGTTCCATAGTGTCAGTCAATACCCATGTACCCACAGAATGTAAAATCTTGTAGTTGTAAAAGTGTGATATTAAATCTGGAAATTCAAATGCAGAAGTTGTAATTGTAATGTCTCTAGGGTTCTTTGTGGTTGTGTTAAGTAAACCTTAGTTTTGTTTGTGGAGTTTGGCTTACTTAGAATTTGCTTATTCTGTAAAGTAAATTATTCCGTTCGTTGTGAGAATTCGAGTAGTAATCCTGCGACATGATATTCATAGAGAAAAGTATTTGAAAGTCTTTCTAGTGAGAGCTAGCTGTTCTGAGTTATAATACCCCTGTTGTCATTTAGGCCATTGTATAAGTATTTCCTTTGTAGAAGTGGAGATCCAAAAGAATTTTTACCATGTTTTTTTTTTAATGATTGCTTTCTTCCCACAATTTTACTTACTTAGCTTGCTGCATTACAACAAATGAACCTGCTAGCAGCTAGTCTAGCATATGAATTGATATAATTACAAAACCTCCACAACCATGCGAGTTGTTAAAAAGCTAGTTGTAAAAGCAAACATTTTTCTAACTGTTGCTTCAGTTCTGTGGTTATAGGAGAGGAACACATGAAACACGAAACCTGTAACTGTAGCAGTGTAGATGAAGTTCTCGCAGTCTCCTGAAGTAATGATATTTGTTGTCTTTCCACAGACATTTGATGTGCCGGTGTCTTGTCTGAACAGAATATACCCACACAGAAAATTGGGATCTTAAATGGTCACAAGTTAAGGCATTGCTCCAGTAGCAAATTTTCACCAAGATGTTCTTGTTCAATAATAACAACAACAATCCCTTGCTCTCATACAGGAATGCTAGTGCTTACATCCAAACAAAACCACAAACTTCTGTGATTTCTGTCACTTATAGTTTTTGTGTTACATGCAAATTTGTGTGTTCAGATTTGTGTTGTCATCCAAGATATTAATGTATGCTGAAGAATACCAGACCCACAATCAACCCCTTAGGGATTTGATACGTGTTCTGCACGCACATGCCATTCTAATGTAACACCATTGATTACTGTGGCTTGCTATCTTTAGGCCGTATTTTTACCCACTTAACTGTAATTTGTTTTTTCTCCACTGACATTAATTGTGAACACAAAAATTAAAGCTGGACTTTGAAAATGTGGCCCATTTTGTCCTCTAGATGTGTTACACTCCTGCCTATTGGTACATAAAGCTATTTGCTGTGTTTGGCATGGCATCTGCATCACGTATCTGTGTTGGCTATAACACTAAAGGTTCCTCTGCTGTATTGGGTAGGTTGTGGCTGGTTCTAGATGGTTGCAAACTAGGAAAATGTCTGCATTCCTGCACCATCACCCAACCACAGTCCTTGGGCTCCATAAAACTTCTTAACTGTGAACGCTTTGAGTTCTGGTGATAATTATACTTTTTTTTTTAATGCTCTCAAGCTCCGTTTAATTGATAAAATCATACTTTTAGTAATCTTTGTTAAATTCAAGGTTTTTCGTATTGGTAGGAAAATGGATTGTGTGTTCACACTGAACACACAAACTTGGGAAAAAGTCTGTAGGACCACTCCAAAAATAATTAAAATAAATCTTATTTTTTCTACCAACAGGCATTTATCAGGCCATTTAGAGAGCATCATATTGATCCAACAGCAATAACCAGACATGATTTCATTGAGACCAATGGAGATAACTGTTTGATAACCATAATTCCACTGGCCTTCATGTTACATAAATTCCTTTCTCAAACACCAGGTAAGCTTATATTATTTTTTTTTCTTGGTGGACAAAGAGGGGCGAGCACTTCTTGTCATAGTCAAGGGACTTCTGAGGTCTGGTTCTCTGCTGCCTTTGAACTTGTATTGTCGTTGACACCACTGAAAAGTTTTAATGTTTGCAAGTTGAAATTCTCCACTCACTCTGCACAGGTGTAAATGATGAAAAAAGGTGTGAGGCAATGGAAAATCAGGTCCTTGATTTTTACCACTGAGAGATTCTAAAGGTAAGGATTGTCTTTTTCCGAAGTGCAATCCCTTGTTCCCAAGCTGTGGCAGCTGAAAGTGTGGGCTGGAGATACGTTTTGTCTTTAATGCTCAGCTTGTCGCTTGCTGTTCCTTTTTGCACAGAGTCTGGGCTGAAGTGCACTGACTGTGCTGTTGCTGGTGTAGGAGAATGGTGAACCAAGGATCGTGGGCTAAGTGAGCCTGGGAAAGTTCAGGTTTTGCAGGCAGCCACACAGATTGGTAAATTTGCAGAATCTGAAACCAATCTCATTCCTTTGCTTTGTGCTCCAGGGACTGAGTCTTGGAGAGCCAGACTCCTCTGGGATTCAGTCCGCACTCTCCTTCTCTCCACGCTTCAGGGACAAGGACTGCTGCAGTGCAGGCTGCTTTTTAACTGACCTCATCTCTATGTCGCAAGAGCTCCTTACCACTGAGGCTTCAAGGACCTAGTGTCCGAGACTGAGGCTGTCCTGGGCCAGTGTCTGAGAATTTCCTCCCTTTAGCCTGCAACCAGGTGGCGAGTCTTCACTTGGCCAATTGATGCAAGTTGCAGTGGAATATCACAACATTCTCTGCTGAGCTGAACTCTGCGTTCAGGTTTATTTGGGTTAGGTTTGAAAGGTTTGGGTGTGGCTGGCTCAAATTTCCACTCACACATTCACCTGGCTGTGCTAATAATGAGCTGAATTTCATATTGCCTGTACTGCACAGCCAGCTTTCTGCACAGAATCTTAACAGCCTTAATAATTCCCCTAACCATCCAATTAGACTAATAATAAAGGCTTAATTACATATCCAGTTAATCATCAGATTTGTTCACGGAACAGCTTTAATTGGTAGATATAGCTGTTACAATTTTCCAGTTTGAAAGCTATCACCCATTTTTGCTCACAGCTATATTCATCCAACTGTTTTTATGATTGGGACTTGACCGGCATTATTAAGACAATAAAGAGGCTCAGGAACTAAGAAACCTAACCACCTACTGCTATTGCAGCACCCTTCTACCAAACGGTGCCTGTGTTCAGGCCTGACCCTCTGATTTATAGCGCTTTGTTCTGCACACGTTCAAGGAACTCCAAATAGCAAATGGCTTCTTTACAGGTTTCCAAAAATGAAACTGTTCTGTATTCTGCCCAGGTAGTTCCCACAAAATGATTGTTAAAGACTTTGGGACATGGAAGCCGCTTGGCTTTGTATGATTCAGTAATGCACCACCTAAGCCATTTTGTAATAGATCCTTCAGTAGCCCTGAGTCTTTTCTTATTATGGAAACACATAAATTGGCTCATCCTGTAAAACCCTTCAGTTTTAAAAATGTAAAACCTAATTGCCTTATGGACATTCAAAGAACAGAGGCGCTTCTCTGGGGAAGTTTTGCGCTGAACCAAAAGATGACAGAACTAGTTACTGATTAAAAAGAATGGAAGAGTTAACCTCTTGATGCCAGTTGTCAGGCTTCCCCCCACGTTCATATTTTCTGTGCGGCTTTAATTGCTGCTGTGTGTTTTTACACCACAAAGATCTGATTCTGTTTTCTTTGGGGTTCGATGGGGTGACTTTTTACAGCAACTTCCTTGTCTCAATCAGTTTTTCCTTTGTGCTTTTTGAACAAGTGATCGGTCCAACGGAGACTAGCGTTCCCTCATTTAATAAACCTCCTGATATCCCTTCTGTGCTCCAAAGAGCCATGTGTAAGGTTCAGCCTCGGCTGACAATATTGGTCTTTGCTATATGTTCCAAATGTGTCTCTTTGAAATCACCTTAATTTAAAAAATAAAATAAAATCTTCCACGTCCAGTGTGTCTAGAATAATGAACCTGCTTTAACATAAATAATTTTCTATCAAAGTCTAAGAAATGGCCATATTTTTAGGAAGCATTACACCCTAGGGAAGTAAATGACATATAAAAATGAACTTTCAAAGTGTTGGTCTATAGAAAAAGGAGCAGTGTGTGATGGCAAAAAATGAATTTCTGTGAATTAGCACAACTCATTATTCGTGCTACACACACCTTACTGTCTTACATTCCCTGTACTTAGCTGGAATATAAAATAAAAAACTGCAGCCCTTCTCCCTGGCCCTCAGTGGCGGTCTCTCTGATTGGATGCCACCTACAGCATGGCAGAGAGCATCAAGGAGCTAGAAGCTGGGAAACATGCAGAGTAACCGTTTCTTAAAGTGCATGTCACAAGTCAGCTTTATATATATTTTGTTAACATATTCTAGATTTAACAGACACTTCAGTTTCCACTAACAACTCATTTAAGAGGGGGAAGAAACATGCAGAGCAAGAGCACTTTGACAAAATGTGGTTCCATAGCTGAATCCTTTTAAAAAAAATGGAATAAAAGATTTCAGAAAATACGCAAATGGATAACTTTTCAAGTGAGAATTATGTCCTATATAATGCTTAAATTCAAAGCTTTTTGTGGCAGGGGCTCTCTGGATTTTGTCAAGTACAGCGCCAAGCATATTGCATTTAACAAATAATAAATGTGGTGTATAGATTTCCTATTAATTTTCCTTCAAATAATTTGCAGAGCTATCCACAATGCGCTTTTATTCCTGCCACCGCAACATTAACTTCTGTAATCTGGGTCGGGGAGATAGACACTAACTGAATAATCAATTCACCTCTCTGTTCATCAGCACTGTATTTTCGAATGTACATATGCAAACCAGATGTAGGTAATTTGGTCCAGAGCTTGCTCCTGCAAAGTGCTGAGCATTCTTGCAAGGTGCTGAGTACCCATAACTAACCCTGGCCTTAGTAAGAGAATCTAGTCATGCCATGCAATCTTCATTTCCCCCCAGTGTCCTTTCCGTAGCACTCATGGGTATTCTTGTTAGCTATGTTGGAAGATTTTCGACAATGTCCTTCTTTACCTATATTTTTAACTAGCTGATGGTATCTGAGCAGCTGCAGCTCCAAGTGGAAGAGTTAACTACTGAAAATCTTGGATTCACATTTATGCAGTTTCTCTATCATGGGGCTGTGGGCAACAATGTTATGAACATCTACTAGTCATTAAAAATCTTTCTAACATGTCATGTTAGGTTGTTGACAAACCAGTTCAAAGGCTGAAAAAGGGACAGTGTGAAAAGGGGGCAAACAGAGAAGAGGCATTTGACCTCACATTCCACAAGGGATAGCTAATGTGTTTGAACTAAAACATCAGATCCAAACCCCCTCAAACTTGGGGGAAGTGCAGCTCTAGAACAGAACTTTGCAGGTCAGGCTCAGCTCTTTGGCTTAAGGTCATGTTAGAGAAGCTGTGGAAACTTTGGAAAGAACCTGTCAAGTCTTGGGGGATTTTTTGTAACCAAAATAAATCGCTCCCCTTTCCATTTTAAGTGCAAATGGAAAGAACCATGTGTGCAGTATGTTATGGAAAAGTTTTGAATGCTGAGCCTCCTGTACCTTTAACAAGCCCAAATCTCACCTCTTTTTTATGTTTGGCCTTGTGACTGAGGAAGTAGAGGAGACCAGCACTTCCTCTCCATTAGAAAATTAAAAATCCCCACTAAAGCTCTATGGTTTTATGACCCTCTGTGTTACTTCAGTGTTATCATTGGATTCTGTAGGAGCTTAACATGAAGCCCAATTTTGAGGTCCACAATCCTCCATGAAGGCTGTTCAACTTTTGTCCTCACCCATCATTCACAGGGATCATTTTTGTCTATTTAATTTTTAAATAGAATCTGTTTGTTTGTTTTTTTTAAATCAAGCCCTTAAGAGTTCATTGGTTTGGAATTTAGCACATTGTTTTTATATCTGCTATACCCTATTCATTGTGACTACCAAATCATCAGGCTGAGATTCCGTGAATTATCCCTGCCATTATACAGTATAGTACCTGGCTTACAATCATATCAGGAATCATCTTTGGTTTATGATGGTTCATTAAGTGCCTACTATTAAGCATCTTTTCAAACTAAAATGTTAATTTTTTATGACATTTGGGTTCAGTACAAATGTCACATTTCAGTACTTGGCTCTTAAATACTTTATTTATTATGACTTCCTAAATTTACCTTTTTATCCCCTTTTTCAGCAGTTATCCTGTTGCTCGCTCTCACTTTTCCAAAGCTATCCGCCACTCTGCTATGCCTCTCTGACCCATCGCGTTTTCTTGCCCCCTACCCCTTTTGTTTCCCTCTCCCAGCTGCACCTCTTTCCTATGCACAAAACATGCTCTCTGAATCCCCGTTTACTGAGCCACCATTTAATTGAACTTGCTTCTGCCTTATCACCCACAAGTGTGGTACTTTAAAAAACAAACATACATATTGCATGGAATATGACACACTGTGCATATGCCAAAATGAAGTTACCATGTGATCCTATAACTGTGGCTCTTCCCTGCCTCTCCGCTTCCACCCAGACATCTCCTACTCCCCCCCATTGTTCATCTGTGTCTTGTCACTAATTAACATGTTAGTTCTTTGGGGCAGGGGACAGGTGTTTTAATATATTTCTGTACAGCACCTGGCAAGCTTTTGTGCACTGCAAGTACAGGGGAACACCCAGAGTCAGTCTAGTAAAATGAGTCTAATGGTCTCAAAATGTTCTCTCTCTTTGGGCCAAGCTCTGCTCTGCACAGAACCCAGAGCAGGCAGGATATAGATGCAAAGGTGTCTTTATGCCATTTCTCAAACTTCCTGGATTCTGGAGCTAATTAAAACTGCCACAGGACTGATTTAACTTGTGCCTAGCTGCCCACAGGCTCATTCCAGCCTCAAGGAATAGCTGGCATGTAGAGGTACTTTAGCTACTCCTTTTCTTCCTAGCCATGACCCCCATACAGCAGGCTGTGAACTGGAAATACTTAGCTGGCCAGATCCAGTGGAACTCCAGTTCTTTTGTGCCTTCAGAGCATACAGGAAGTCCTGGATCTGGCTTCCATTATTAGTTCATGCAAGAATAGATTAAGATAGTGTCTGTGGTTCTGGGATGAGAGGGACCTGTGGAGCCACAACATTTGGATTCTAGGATCCATGTAGAGGGAGTGTTGGGATTCACCTTGGATGGGGGAGGTAACATCAACTGGGGGAGCCTGGAGCAGGTTGAACACACCTTTTTTGGAGTGGGGACCTGGGGAACCTGGATCTTGTCTCAATTTTGGCGTGCTGCAGAGGTGTTATTTCCCTCTAGGTATAATGTGGGTCTGGGGCATAGAAAGAAATGGAAAGGAAACTTAAATTGAGTTAAATATGTATTTTCCTTCTGGTATAAAATGTGTTTTCACAGCTGTATAGAGCGATTTGAAGTCAGAGCTACATTAACCAGGGCATGAACTGCAACTGGCCAGTGGTGAATTTGTACAATTTCAAAAATTGCTTTGTCTAAACCATGAACACCTAGTATTTCCATTGGTTTGTTTTAGGTCATGCCCATATACAAACTTCTAAATATACTGTTGTATTGCTATTGTTCTGCCATTGCCAAGCTACTGTGCTTACCACAGGGTAACCTGTCCTACTCCCTCCAAATCCATTGTGATACCAAAACATAAAGTAGTAAAACAATGTTAGTGAGGAAAGTCAATCGGAAGTATTGTTTGCCCATTTGCACTGACAGTGAGAACCTGAAATGCCCTAGATGGATTGGCCTGTCTAGGACTTTATACAGCACTCTTCAATTCTACAGTTATAACTAGTATTGCTTTGGGTCCATTTAAAAACAAATAACCAAAACCCTCCAATTTTTCCTTTTTAAATAGTTCTTGCCCTGCCGCTAGGACTAGCAGGAGAAACAAAAATATGAGCTGCTCAGTTTTACAAAAACACATATAAGAAGATGCAAAATGATTTATCAAAAAAGCTGAGAAGCTCAAAAGGTTTGGAGATTGGGCTTGGTAGGATAAGCACTTAAAGCTTTTACACCAAGCTCACCCAATCGTTCTGAACCTATGACCAACCTACCCCATGTCCTATGGTAACACTCTACTTACTCTCACAGTCCTGCAATGGGCCCCCTCTGTCCTTTGTTCTCCCCTTGTGTGGAACGAGTAGCCAGGTTGGCTACTTGGGAACATGTTTGGAGTCAGAGAGCAGGAGGTATCTCTTTTTCTGTCTTTCTTCCCCCCCCCCCCACCTTTTTCTTCGAAATTGTGAGTTCCCTCCTCTCTACCTCTTTCCCTTGTTTTCCCTTCACACCTGCTAGCCTTTCTGCTCCTCTCCTGACCATCTCCCAAAGACATCATGTGCCCTAAGAAGGGGTGGGAACTGATAGCACTAATGCCACTAGATGTCCGGCTTCACTGTCTGACTCCTCTCCCTGATGGCCTCTGGCCACTCCGCTCTCGCTGCCCATGCTCCTCCCAGCTGTGACCCTGCAGTCAAATACACAGAGCATGGATGGAGGCAGCATGTGTACAAGGAGCTGGCTAGAGAAGGTAACTGACCTCCTCTCTGGCCCAAAAAAGCACATGCAACATGGAGTGGAAGTGAAGATCTAAAATACCAAAGGGCTGTAGCAATGCTAGGCAAAAGACAGAAATCGGGACATGCTGTCAGAAAAGGGCCCTGAAAGCTCATCGTTTGTCTCCAAGAGACTGTGTCATCTTAACTTTCTGGTTGCAGTGTGCTTAAGTTCTTTTTTGTATACTAATAATATGTTGGAATGACACCATGATCAAAATGCCATGGAAACAGTCCTATATTCCCTATTTGGAAGTTTTGCAGATGCAGACTGAGATTTTAAAAAATGGGTGCCGAAGGTTAGGCTCCTAAATAAATGACCTGGGCTCACAAAGGTTCAGGCTATTTTGTTACAACTGTAAAGAAGGATTTAGAATCCCATCTTTAGGCACCCCCTCCCCTTTTATCAGTGTTTGGCTGACTGACACCACGATGTGTTGCTATTGTTATATAAAGAGATACCTCTTCCTGTGTTCAGGTTTTATTTAAAAGCCAGCTTATCTTGAGGGCTAATCAATTGCTAGGTCACTCCTTGTTTGAGAAAATGCCCTTGTGACCACATCTGTTGGGAAATATTGATGTGGAGCTGCAGTGGAAGGCCCCATGTGAATCAAGTGGGTGCTGCCAAACCCCTGAGTCACAGATGCTCTGTGAGGGAAGAGTGTTGCTTTTTGCTGCAGAATCAGGATTAGCCTCCACAAGAGCTGGGTTTGATAAGCCTCCTGGAGTCTTCAAAGCTGAAGTAATGGAAGTTCATTTTTTAAATATTGAATATGGCTCTAAATTACTAATAAGGGAATGGATTTACAGGCATGCAGCTTAATTTTCACTTGCCCCTCCCACCACTCTAGTGAAGCATCTGGAGGATTTGCAGTGTTTTCTACCATTTTGTGATTTTTATCACTTGCTTTTGCTGCCATGGTGCCACCTCTTTATCAAACAGACATTTGAGGTCCCTGCTGCTACTGATCCTACTTACAGAGTGCTGCTGATTGACATGGACCAGAGTGCCCAGCATGGCTTGCCTAGGCTGAGAAAATGGGTGAATGCCCTTGCTCTTGCTCTCTCCCCCTTCAAGTCAGTCCTGAAACATTTGAGTATCTAAAATGGAAGCTCAGTTATCTATGGGAATTATTGCTCATGTCAACTGCGAAGGGGAAAGTTAAAATAATAGCAACAACCACATAGTAAAGGAAAGCCTCCAGAAAGCGAGAAAGTAGGTAATAAGAATAGGACATTTCCCATACTGAATTTCGAAGCTGTATGACACAAGGTTTTTTCTTTTCTTTTCTTTTTTTGGTAAAACTACATTTTATAAAGCAAAAGCAATTCTGGATTGATTGTAATTGATTTCCACATACAATTAATATAATTGCATCTCATCATGCTGCCACCATTTAACCCGGAACTAGACAAGGCACTGGTATGAGAGCAAGCTTTAAAGTACTCACAGTGATTTCACAACAGGCAGTGAGAGTCTCCATATGTTATAGATCCCAGCAAGGCAGAAGCCTGCTACAAAACTAGCACTGTAATTCTTGAACATACTTGCTCTTCTTATTAATACAAACTTAATCTAAACAGGGTATGCAATGTAGCAAATAGTTTTTGCGAGTATTGTAGGTATAATACTAGTTATGTTGGTAATTAAAATATGTATTTTTGTTAAAGGAGAGAGTATGAAACTATAATATTTTAAAATTATTAATGTGGATAATATAAATTGGGTGCATACATAATATAACATAAAATTATATAATGATAAACTAATTCAGCTATAATTGAGCCCCATCTGGTGGTGATATGAGGGAACAACTGATAAATTATTGCAATGGCAGAGAGAGATTGTTCACGCAAGAGTTCAAATCTTTTCTCAAAAGGCTTAAGTCTTAACTAATAAATGTGAGGCTAATTATGCAGTATCACTTTTAATCATAATATTCCTGTCTAATAGTCATATCTTAACATAAGTGTCTTTATAATTGTTTGTGTGTGTCTTGTGAATACGATCTCTTCTGTAATAAATACAGATTTAAGAGCCATGAGTAGAATTGCTTGCCTGTGCTGCACTGACTAGGAAGCCTTTTTGCTCTCTCTGATCTAAACAAATGCTCAAGAAATTGTTACGTATTACAGAAAAGAGATTAAATTATTTGTGTGGACTCATTAGTGTAATAGACAAAGCTTGGCTATCAAACTTTTTGCTCCTAGCTAATCTTTCACTTTCATGGGACTTTTCCCACCATCAATGTCCAAAACCAAACACACATAGAAAGAATGTGGATCTCACTATCTCCCGAGTTGGCTGCTAGAGGATAGTAAGTAGCAGTCCTCTATTAAGACCTCAGGGTGCAACACAAAGTGCTTGAGTTATTATTATACAATATGGTAACAGTGTGTAGCCACTGTGAATAAAAACAACAAAACAGGGCCATAAAATGGAGTATATGCCCAGGGCATTTATGTACACAAGCAAATAGCTGGGTGTCTCCATCTTACTTCTCCTCAAGAAGTAATCTAGGCTGACCTGACATCAAGGCCAGAGCGCTGTGTGTGTGTGTTCATGTGCATGCACGCACATTATATATTTGTGGGCATACATCCAATAGTCACCGATTAGCGTCAACAGTTTCCACAGTGGGATCAGGGATTCCACAGTTCCTTTCTGTTCTAAATATACAGAAAAATTGTTATGTGTAGGTTATCGCAGAACGGTAAATGTTGCCTTGTTGTGCTGAGCTGTGGCATGTGAAGTAAGCACAATAAAAGGGTAATGAATGAATGAAGTTTGTGAAGAGCAAAGAATGGCAATGTGGGAACGAAGTTAGGCTTTCCTATCTCCTACCCTTGTGCATGTTCCCTTGATGAAGTGGGCTTTGGCGGGGAATGGGGCAGGATGTAGATTCCTTTTACCGAAACCATTGGGAAATCGCTCCTGTTAGTTCAAGGGACTAAGAAATTGAGTGTATGACTAAATTTGCTATGCACACGCAGTACATTTCCTTTGTCTAATATCCAGCCCTCAGTACTGGATAAGAGGTAGGTGGTATCACCTTATTATCTAGAACATAAGGGAGGCAAAGGGGAACAATACCCATATGCTGTTCAGCAGCTGCTAAGCCATTTCACGGAGGCTGCTTTACGAAGACGAATGGCTGAAGTCGTTTATATGGGAAACTTATCCGATCCCCTGAGGAAATAGTGGGGAAAGGAGGAACCGCACAGCACCATAGTCCTACAATGCACAGTTCCTACATGCTTAGCTCCCCTATCACTTTGCCAAAAAGGGAAGGGGGGGAGGTGCACTGATTTCAATGCAGCGGGACCTAATGCAGCACTAGCTGCTGGATTTTTAGGAGTTTAGCACAAACTCTATGTAAAATCAACTAAATGTGCAGTGGGAGTTTTGGTGAATTGTGAGTAAGGCAGGATTGAAATCATTTTCCGCTGCAGGACTCAGCACTTCTCTGTGAGACCTATTTCCATGCCAGCATTCAACGTTTTTTCCTCCCAGCTGTTTTGACTGTAGACCTTTTTTAAAATTTATTTATTTATTTTAAAGCACATGTTTTCCTATGCGGCGTGTCTAAGTTAATATGTGGTGTCATGGACTCACTGCTATGGTGTCTGTGTGGTTATGTCTGCTTTTCATTAATGTCTTAGGACCCCCGAAATGAAAATAGCATAGGTTGGCTGTCTCTGTAAGCCTGAGGGTTGTCCACCTCTGGTTTGGACCTATTCAGGAAAAAACAGCTCATGGTTTATGTCATAAGCATTGTTTAGTCAGCAAAGCTATTGTATAAGGGTAGCTATTGAAGTCTGAACTGTTCTCTTGCCTATAACTATATCTCTGTATTACTGAACGACATAATCTTAGCTTTCTCATGCACAATTTGCTTTTAAGATTGAATGTGTTTGCATAGTCTTACAAACTGCTTACTAATCAAACAGTTTTTTCCCCGTGCAGAATATATACATGAGACATATGCTTGGGAGTGCTTTGTGTTTGCACTAGCTATTTTTGTCACAATGACTAATCAGATTCATAAGTGGTCCCATTCCTACTTTGGGCTGCCTCTGTGGGTCACCGTTTTGCAAGATCTGCACATCATTTTACTGAGGAACCACCACAGAATCCATCACGTAGCACCCCATGAAACCTATTTTTGCATCACTGCAGGTAAAATAAAAACTCTGAGAACCAGGACATGTCTGATGTTGTGACATGGGGTGAGAGGGGAAGAATTTGGAATGTTGAAAAAATGTATTGCTATTGGAATGGATTATTGCAAACTGGATGTTTTCATTTTAAAACTGGAGTTTTAAATAATAGAGTGCGATGCTGAGAATTCTTCATCTTTCATACTAAGTTAGACTGTTAGAAACTCTACTCATAGAGGAGAGAGCTGTTTCAGTGTAATACAGGACTGTCATATTACAGGAACAGTTTTAAGTAATAGCATTAAACTCTTCATATATTGTATGATGTGTGTACCACAGATAGTAACATATTTGCATAACTGAATGTAACACACATCATTGACAATCAAATATTACAGTAATGTAAAAAGAGTTTTTAACATACCTGTGCTTATATTAAATCTCATTCTCTGTAAATTGTTCGCTGTAATTTTAAATTGACTTGAAATTCTATAAAAGGAAATCATATGTTTTTAGATTGCTCATGGCTTCAAGGACAGAAGCTACTTACGATTTAGTGAAGCCAGTTTGTACCGACTCTGTGTTGATGATTCTTTGAGACTGTTTCAAAGGAATCCATAATCATCTACTAAGTTTTTTTTATTAATTCTATTATTGATGATGCCTTTGAAAATTTGTTTTGATAGTCCATAATTTAAAAATAGATCTTAAATAGGGTAATTTAAGTGGAAAGTGTCTATAATGCCCACAGAAGGAGTATTGAGATGGTGGTACTGAACAGAATACAGATCTCAAAGTACAGCGATCTAGTGGTGCATAAAAGATAGTGAATGAAGTTCAGGAGAATGATTCCCAAGCTAGTAAAAGCTTGTCTTCTCATGGATGTGATACACTAGAAATGTAAGAATGCATGGCGGGCTTGGAAGACAGAGAATGGCGGCACAGGGTATTAACATTACTTTGAAACAGCCCTTTGACATGTACTTTAAACATCATTAATGTATGGGTTGGCAATAGCTTTAGGTTATGCTTAAGAAGAACAGTAACTAGCAAGTTATAATATTTTAGCAAAGGGAAAGACAAAAAAGAGACATGATTGAGAAAATATTTTTAACTATCAACACTTTTTCCCTTCCATGCTGGCTAAATTACCCCTTGGACAGAATCGGATTTTGGAGGAAAATGGAAAATATTATAGAAGCATTAACAGGTCAGAAACCTCAAACTGATGATTTACAGTGGGCATGGAAGATGCAATAACGCACTCTTAAAAAAAAAAAACTAATGTGTCATCTACAGGAAACAAGCATCTCTTTAGCACAATGGATTTTAGCACAATGTATTATGAAAACTTTGAAATTCTGCAGAGCACTGTTTGCAGTGTCACAGAAGAATTTGATGATTTGCCAGCTTGGATATCTTTAAGAGTTGAAACACAATGATATTTGGAACATACAGTCATTGAATGTAATTGCTAATCTTGATTGGTTTTAAGAGACTATTATGCCTGATGTTGTATTTATTAGGATGTGTGTATCCTGTTACTGTACTTGGGTGGATACTCACAATGCATCTGACTTCATAAATGTACCCAGAAAAAAATAAGATATTTGGCTTCAGTGTAAGTAAGATACATAAATTGTCTTTGTGCCATTGTTTACTGAAGCGTTTGTATTGTTTAATTTGCATGATACAATGTTTCGGGATAGGGCTAAGGATTAATTTGACTAGATCTTTATTTTTAAACAGCCACATTTTAAACGTCTGTGTTTTTGGTCATGATTTTTAAACTGAGATTCCATTTTTGTTGTCATGGTTTTGCAACCCACAATGATTTGATCACTCAGTTTTCCCCTTTAATCCATTCCTTCATCTATTTTCCTACAGGTATAAAATGTGGAGGCAATCTACTGTAGGTACAAAATTGCACCAATAGAAAAGAAGCTCAGGTTTGAAAATGATACCTTTTACACTGTTTAATGCTAGGAAGTCTTAACCACTGTTGTTTGTTGTTGTTAAATATTTATATTTCAGAGGCTCTAATCCAAATTAGTGGTTTCCGTTTTGTAGGATCTGCACAAGGACATAGTACCTACCTCAATGATCTTATGATTTGAGTAGACAAGCAACATACAAATAATAGAGTCCGTAACTGTGGTTTTAAATTCTTTATATGCCTTTCAAAATCAAGACATTAATTTTCGTTAAATGAAGATTTCAGTGAAAGAAATATGTGTATCTTAAAGCCTTTTGTAATATACTTATCAATTGAAAACCCCTTACCAAATTGCTAGAGTGAGGCATATTGTAGGGTGGTTGTTGGTTTTTTTTTAATGCTAGGAAGCAGATTTACCATGTGTCCTGATTCTGGTTTCACACTTTTATATGCTGGTATAATGCCGTTGATTTCTATGGCATTGTATCTGACTGATCCTTGATGAAGAAATGAGATAAAAACCAATCTCTGGTTCTTAAACTTGGAATCTACCTTTCACCTGCTGTCCCAACCCCCCAAAATGTTTTTTTTAAATATCTTGGGAATGGGGCATAATTTATATTCAGAAAGAGCTGAAATTTTAGTGTGTCAATCTAGCTACCCTGGTTGGTAGAGCCCCTCCGCATCTGATCAGCGATCCGCAAGCATGATCTGCGGATACCACCGATATAAAGCAGCTATCCGCAGATTTGCAGAGATCTACTGATTGGAAAGGGCACTCTTGTGTGTGTTAAATCATTAGGAGGAGAGAGTAGGGGATTTTTCATTTGCAGAACCTTGAATAGTGTTCATCTGCAAAATGGTATGGTGCTAGATTAACAATGCTGAACAGTTAAGAACTTTGTCTCTCCTTAAAGGCTAATCATCAGCAATACAGGTTTGTGGTAATAATTCAGCTGTTCATTATAGGCAGCAGCCATCCATGATCATGACCGCAGCCCAGTCTCAGACTAAACAAAAGTGCCTGTTGTTTATTCCTGTTGTCCTGCAAGATTTTTCTCATGATCTCATATAAATTGTGAACTTGTTCTGAATACTAGGTACAATTGTCAAAAGCAATTAAGGTCCCATTGAAAATCAATGAGACTTAGGCACCTATGTCACTTTGGCACCTTGGAAATTTTTACCCACTGTGAACAAGTGGACAGGCTCAGTCTAAGTACATGCAGTTAAAAGTGTTAATTGACTAACAATCTCATATAGAAACTAAGGTGGCTAGGTGCCCGGTTTTTGACTGGAAAATCTGATCAAAAAGGAGGCCTGATTGTGTCTGGTCAGATCTACTGATTGGACACTCAGTCTGGTTACTGCAGGTGGGGGATGCACTAGGTCGTCACCTGCGCCATCCCCTACTCAGCCAAGGCTGCTCCCAGTCCTGGTTCCACAGGTGAGTCCCTTATGATCTGGGTGGGGGAGTGAAAGGGGAACAGTAGCGATAGAGAGGACAAGGAGTAGACGGAGCGGGGCTTTGGGGGGAAGAGGCGGGGCAGGAGAGATTCTGGCACTCCTGCTGGAGTGTTGGGTTTTTATCTGCACTTAAAGGGGCAGAGCAGCCACTCTGGCTAAACCAGGAAATGGGTTACTAGGATTTAGGAACGCTGAAATGTGATTGACACAGCTATAGGGGCCTACTCCTGGGAAATGCAGAACATACGTGATTCCTGTTAAAGTCTTTAGGAGACAAAGCAGGAACTTGACACATTGCAGGATGGGCCGTTGGAGGGTAACAGAATGAATACAGTCCTTATGACACACACAGTGTGGTTTGTTGAAGATGATTTTATTTCCTTTAGGTATTTATCTACTATGTTAACAAACATTTCACATACAACAATTTAAACTTTTTGGTGGTTTGTGTGTGTGCACGCAGCAGACTGAACATACTGTATACCAGGAACTATAACTCATATTTATGAGGAAGAGGGAGGTAAAAAAAAAACAAAACTTTTTGTGAAAAAACTAGTTTCCTTGTATAATTAGGACCAAATCCGGAGGGTTAAAGAAAGGGGAGCTAAAGCTATTCAGCACCGCTCCCGATCAGGGCACAAGCATGTTGCGCTGCCTTTGTGAATGTGCGATGTAGCATAACGCCAATGGCTGGGTTGGTACAGTTATCTTTAGGGTTCCCTCTTACGGCTAGATGTTGCTCATACAGTTTTGTTTATTATTAATGTGCTGATCAGAGATTCGAGTGTAGTAAAAGGGGGTTAGATCTAACAACCACCAATTGGGGAATCCAGTCTGAGCCTGTGAAATACAATATTACAATAAGTGGATCTAATTTTGGTTATTCAAATAACATCTTTTGAGTCCAATTAGTCTTTTTTTTTAACTAACTATAACATTTTGAAAATCTCTGTAAGTTGATTTCTCTTCTTTTTTAAAAAAAATCAAAACATGAGAAGCTTTAAAGGATAGCAACAGATGGGAATTAATTTAATGTGCTGTTGTCATAACTTCGGAAAATTACAAACTGATCTAATGACAGTAAAATTTAGGTTAGGGAATTTAAGCTCTACACTGCCCTACTGAGGTTTGAAGAGAGAACGGTATTGATGTCGATTTCAGATTCCTTCATATGGGGGTGAATGTCTATATGAACTCCTGATTCCTTACACAGCTGTAGCAAGGTGTTAATATTGCTCTGTGACAAACGTAGGTATCTGGATAAAAGAAAAAAGAGAGAACAAAAGTATCTTGCAAGTATCTCAAAAACATTGGTCAAAATTTCCATATGTGGTATATAACTATAGGCACATAAATCTACCTTTTAGAAAACGAAATAAAACCAGTTTGAAGTCAATGGGAGCTTGAGTGCTCAGCACCTTTGAAAATCGGGTCATGTATTAAGTTCCTGATTTTAGGTATTTGTATTTCAAAATATTGAGCTGTATTTTTATTTTTATATATACATAGTCAAATGAAATAATTTGCAAACTACAGATTTGCAGGGTAAAGATGTTTACTCTGTATGTCTGCAAGTTATTTTTTGCCTTGGTTTTAAAGATTTCCCTGGATTGCACACTCTAGCAGTAATGGTATTTGATATTTCAAATGGCTTTAAAAAGAAGTAAGTATTTCTCATTATCATTCATCATCATTTTGAACCAACCCACATTACTAGTCACCATTAAAAGGTAATTTGCTAAAAGCTAGCACATAATGCTGCATGCAGTTATTTCCTATGCAAGCTCCAGAAAATAAATATTTTGTGCAGCATTCTATGCTAGCTGTTGTTGGGAGAGGGTGACTTCTTAATGATACCCATTATACCTATTTTCACATATCTGTAAACTGTGGGGGAATTCTCTTTGCTATTTTCACAAAACATTTTCTAACCTGCAGCTCAAAAATTCTTCAGGTCTGATCTGTGGCAGAGTCACGGTTTGTTTGAATGTTTCCTCTTCCCGAGCTCTTCCAAGCATGCCCTTCAGCCTTCTTTCAGATGCTGGGGATCCAGAGGCTGTTTCGTGCAGATGAAGTTTAGAAAAAGAGAACTTCTCTCCTGTTACCGATAGCTTTTGCAGGGAGGGAAACATGGATATTGCCTCTTGCGTGGAGAAACTGTTGTTATCCACGTAAAGTTGTCTTCCACTGATATCCTTCTTGGAGACATTGTCAGCTGGGTGAGGATTATAAAAGCTGTCTCTTGAGCCATGGGAAGTTCTAGCAAATACCGTCTGCATGGACAAGTCAGTTCCACTGAAGAGTGTGAAATCCTTGGAGTGTTTCTGGTCTGAAAAACATCAGAAATATTAAACGTCTTTTCTCCCTCTCTACTCAAGGTGCTTATATGGGCCCAATTACCATAGTAGCTGAGCACCTAACAATCTTTGATGTATTCATCCTTACAACACCCTTGTAAGGTAGAGAAGTAAGATTATGTCCATTTTACAGGTGAGGAATTGAGGCATAGAAAGACTACATGATGCACCCAGGGTCACACAGAAAGTGTGTTGTGGAGCAAGGAATTGAAACCAGGGCTTCCCAGTCCTAGATTAGTACTCTAACCACTGACCCATCCTTTCTCTTTTATTGCTCAACAACTATTGTCCATTTTGAGACAATTGTTGTATGTTAATTGCTGTGTAGAGCTGTAGAAGTACAGATTTCTTGGCAATAGATGCCTGTTGACTATTATGAAATATTTTGAAAATAAAATACAAATCTGGATGTTTGAAGCATGCCATCTCCAGGAGGAAATTGACTAAGGCCTTGTCTACACTATGGGGGGTGGGGAGATCGATCTAAGTTGCGCAACTTCAGCTACATGAATAACATAGCTGAAGTCGACATAACTTAGATCTACTTTCTGTGGGGTGCACGTTATGCTGAGTCGACTGGAAACATTCTCCCATCAACTCCCCTTGCGCTTCTTGTTCAAGTGAAGTACAGTGGAGTAGATGGGAGAGTGATCAGTGGTCAATTTAGTGGGTCTTCACTAGGCCCACTAAATCAATCACCAATGCATCGATCGCCGTACGTCGAAGTTATGGTAAGTGTAAACAAGCCCATTGAGAATCTAGTTTTGCTTCAGTTTTGGACCTGGTCTTCTGGATCTGTACTACTTGGGAATGGAGCTGCTTAAAGATGAAACCTCCAAAAAACTCTAATATCAAGTAAATGTTTTCCATTAAAAAAAATCTGCTTTTTGTTGTAGCTAATTCAAAGAGAACTGTGTATATTAGTTGCTGTTAAAAATATCAGATTTCTCACTGTTTATTTACTGTTCTAAGTTTGACAAGCTATGGTATCCGATAGCAAATGCTGAGGTTTTAGTGGTAACCACTATTACCTGTTAGTTTGTAAATAAGAACAGTATGTTTTTCTAAAGTATAATATTATATGAAATTGAACATGAGGGAGATTTTTCTCTGATTCATATAGAGGACATTAAATACAAAGCTCTGCCTTCTAAAATATCCTTTGTGGTAGGAAAACAATGAAAGCTACGGAAGCAAAGTCAGTGCTAAGGGTAATGTTGCCATCTGAACTCTCACAGGAGCTCATCTTGTAAAAGTTATTTATGCAAGAAGACTTTAGTCACACAAGTAGTCCCATTGACATTAGTGGAACTCTTTGCCTGAGGGAGGTCTTCAGGATAAAGCCCATGGTTCATAAAGTTAAGGGGAGCATAGACGTTAGCTTTGGGAAAAACATTGGGGCCATCTTTTCCTACCAGCTGTGAACATTCTGTATGCAAATAGGGAGTTAAATGAGCAGTTACTTAATTCGCAAGAGCCTTTGCAGTGCAAATGCCAGACTTAGTTGAAACCTGTCTCAGACTGGGACTGTATACTTTTTTAATGTTGTCCTATTTCCTAGTATTTCATTAGACAACACTATTTTAAAGTTATGAAAAATGTATGTTGTTTTCCTAAGGGACCAGAATGGCTGCATGTCTTTCAGGTTAAATACTGAACATAGGAAGTTTTTAAAAATTAATCTTATTTGTCTAGAAGACATTCCAGTCTATAGGCAACACACAAATACAGTGTTTTGTTTGTATATACGCATTTTTTTAAAACAAAGATGTCTGGCCTCTCAATCAAATACATGTTAGCTCCAGATTTGAGCCATATCTTATTAGTATATTAGCCAGGAGGCCCATCTGGGACAAAGGTGCTCTGTTTGGTAAATATGTGATTAGAGAACATTAAAAAAATAACTCACTGCTGTCTTACAGTGGTTCAGCTCTATCATGCAATAATTTATTGAGGGGACATACTAACCATAGAAACACCTTTTAAAACTGGTAGACAAAATATTTTGTATAAATCTTTTTTTTACTGCATCATCTCAATGGTTTAGGATCTTCTTTTAAAAGAAACTGAATTGGATCATTCTGTAGATTAATTGCTTACTAAATGGAATGTTTAGCTGTTTAAGTTTTACAAGACAGTGAGTCTAAAACAAATAGGTTGATAATTTCAAATGTGGCTGCCTATAAACTTGGACACCTGAATACATGTGCAGGCACCTCAATAAGAGGACTGATTTTCAGAGGTGCTGAGCACCCAAATATGAAATGTCTGGCCATATTTTTTTAATTTTAGACTATTATAACTTAACCAGTTTGGCTGGTATTTAAAAAAAAAATAGTTTAACAATTCCAATGATTTTTTTTGGTTGAGGCCTCAAAGTGGAATATGTTGTACCAAAGTTGCAAACATAAAGCAAGAAATCAGACTTCAGACAAAGTGCAAATCTAGAGCAGTGCAAATGACAGACTGCAACAAAACCACTTTCAGCTATAATCTAGCCAGTCCTCGATGTGAACAGGATCAGGCCTGGGTAGTGCACACCTGGAAGACCTTGGTAGAGTTTGAAACAATGATGATCTCTTAGGTGGCAGCTTGATCTCTGGACCGACACTGAGCCGTGTGTTAGTTGAGGCTAGCTGGCACCATGATCCTGCAGGTATGTTTTGGATGAAATGGAAACCATTTGTCAATAAAGATTCCAGGCCATTTTTTCACATTGGTATTACCCCCAATGTCCAGATCAAATTCCAGTTTGTCTACTTAAAATCCCATCTTCCTCCCACCAATAGTGTCAGCAGGATAACTGAAAAGGAACAGCACCTTGCAGCCTGAGCAGAATGAAGAGTTTGGGCCGGTGACTGAGGTGAGGCAAGCGGGGAATATGATGATGGGCTTTTAAAGTATCTGTATAGACTCTGGCAAGCTAGAAGGGTCTCATTAGAAAAAGGGAGGGTGCTTTTCTGATGGCAAAGAGAGAGAGAGGAGCTGAGTGAGTTTTCCTACCTTCCCACAACTTTGAAACCTGGGGACTTCTTTGGGGTTCTAAGGGTTTAACTTACATTTGCTTTACTCTTAGTGATCTGAAATCTTTGCAGAATATCAATAGTGATCCACTCCCTCATTGTGGTTTTCTGTATCTCAGCTCCACCTCTCTGGATTGATGTGTTAATCTGCCTCCAACCCCATCTTCAGTAGACAGCCACACCATTTCAGGTCACCATCATGGTCTCTGCAGTCATCTCTCATCAATCCTGCAGGTCTCATTCTCTCTCTGATGGACACAGGTGCCTTTCTAAGTCTGTAGATATTTCCTCTTAAATGCACAGGACTTGCAGGCTACCTCCATTGCAAATGTCAGAGAGGATGAAAGACAAGAAGATGGCACAAATACCTGAAATGTGATATTTGATCTGTAGTGCACATAAAAAGAATCCTTCTCATCTAGGCTTCTCCCAGGACAAAGGGCTGGTTGTATGTCAAAGAACTTTCCCTTGTAAAATTATAACTAATGTAAGGCGGTGGGACGTATTCTCATTGTTCCTATCTCTGGATTAGATAGCAAATGATTAGATAGCAAATGAGTTCCTATCCATGAAATAGACAGCAAATGAGAGCTCATGCAACATGAGTTTCATTTGGAGCAGCTCCCCTTAGTTTTCATTCCCTGTTGAATCAAGCAGATGTATGGAAGGGAAACCACTGAGTGCACTGGGTAAGTATGTGGGTTGGATCTTATTCACTGTTTGCAGAAGGTGCAAAAATATCCTTTGAAATAATACTGTTAGAAGGAGAAGAGAAATCTAAGTGTGTGTGGGGGCGGGGGAGAACAGGGTGTACCTCTATTTGGAGACAATGCTACCTCTCTGCTAGAATTCGTGATGCTGTGTTAACACATTTCCATATGGCAATCCTACTGTGTACAATGTCTTCATTCTTCATGTAGTTCTTATTAAAAATCAGATATTTGATTGCACATCTGGAGAAAAATTAGTCAACATGTCACACCTGACACGGTGGTGGGGCTGTTCACTCCTGGCAACGGGTAAAGTCGGAAGGATTTTGCAGTGATTATTCCCTCCCTGGACAGATTGAGTGAAATGTGGGGGAAGGTGCATTTCTGTCAGAGAACAATTGCTCCCTGCTACAGTGAATTCATCCACTGAGGCTGAGGTTGGAGTTAAGAACTCTTCACTATAATCTGTCTTACATTTTTCCTTCCTTAGCTTCAGGCCATTGCTCCTTGTCCTGTTATCTTCTGAGACTGAAGAATTCCCTTCCTTCATTTATATTACTATCTTGGAGGTATTTATAGACTATGATCATGCTCTCCTGAGTCTTCTCTTTTTGAGACCATGTAAGTTTAGTTCCTGCAGTCTCTCCTCATATCTCTTATTCTATAATTCTTCTATTACTTTTGTTGCCCTTTGTATTTTCCCTAATATTTTAAACACCCTTCCTAAACTCTAACTATCTGAACCAAATACAGGGTCTAGATGCTGGAGCACTGAGAAGCACTATTATCACCCTACTGTACACTACTCAGTCCCACTATATATTCATCCAATATCTGCATGGACTCACACCCCCCCCCCCTTGATATTATGCTGTAAGCTCTCAATTTGCCACCTACCATCAATCATTAGATGTTTGTTGTTGCCTTTATCAGCCCTCCCCCCCCGGAGAAGTTCTGTTTAATTCCAATCCTTAAAGCGGTAATGTGTATTTTCAATAGAGTTTCAGCCTGTTGCTTACAGCATATAGTTCCTGTCTTAACAGGCCCCATTGTTGGTTGGTATGCTCTTCCTGTGACGTGGCTATCCCTCAGATTTAGACATCCTCGGCCAGCTTGACTATGATGGTGACTATGCATCACCTCCTGGGTCGTTGATGAAAACATAAAATAATATTGCCCAATAAAAAATCCATAGAAGATAACTCAGTTCCCTAGTAATAGGCTGGACACTCTGGGCCAGTTTTCAGAAATGACCTATATTGTGGGTGCAATCACCCACAGGCAGCTGAAAAATGCAAGTGTGAAAACCTGCACATACAAACCCAGCAGGAAGGTGTTAAATATTTCTACTGCACTCACTGGTGTTACTCCTTGAAAAGCGTATGTGCAGATATAAGCATGAACGAAGTTACAAGTGCACAAAAGAAGGTCAGATGAAGAGGGTGCGGCTTGCTTGTAAATCTTCTTTGAATCCAGTTGGTTCCATTATGAATGGGATTTGAATATGTGCACTAAGGGCTCAATCCTGCAAGGTGCTATCACTGTAATATCTTTTCTCCATTCATATATTGGAACACACAAAATTGGTGTTTGACGTCCGTGAGAACTGAGAGCACTTATTACCTTGCAGGATAAGACCCTCTGAGAGAATTGGCTTAAGCAAGGGTGAGCAATAGACCAGGAGTTCCTTTATTGGGTTTGAATGGCAGGTTTCATAAAGGGACCTGCACATTTTGTACTGTACTCATAGGTGGGTACATCCAGTGAAAGAGAGAGAACACAAATGTGTTACTGTTGGGACATATCTGTAGATAACCTGGCTATATACTGAACAGCTCTTTATAAGAATGCGGAAGGTTCTGTACAAGGTGGAGTTAGCAAGAAGAGCATGCAATATGGTGATATGTGGTGAATAAAATGAGTTTGTGATAAACTCGGCTGTCAGAGATGCTTAAGTGTATTGCATAATAAAAGGGGCGTCCAAACAACATGTGAAAAGAAGACCTCATAATTTTCAGTAAAACTCCAGGGCAAAAAAGTAGAAACAAATTTAGAAGGAAAAAATGGATTTGAGAAGAGTTCAGGTCCATGCTGCTTCAGTTATTTGGGAATGTTGTATAAAGGCTGATTTTTCTAAAATATAGTTAGTTAATAGGTTAGTCATTCAGTCTGTGATACGTCAACTTCCCCATGTAGACAAGGCCTCGGGCACCTGTCGTCTAGATGTCTGTCTCTCCCTTCAGACTTTAGAACACACACAATTGGGATTTGCCACATCAGTTGCTTGATGTTTAGACTCTTAACTACTGTGATTTAAACCCATTAGCCTATTTATTCGTAATAGTAAAGCACTACGTTTAGGGGGAAAGATTTCTCATTGGCTAGTGTATCAAGGAAGCTTATTTTCAAAGACAATGAAAATGTTGTTTTTCTCTTTGATGAGGACTTCCAGCTTTGGCTTTGCTGCACCTGTCAATTATGGTCTGGGTGATGATCAGTAGCTATAATAGTAATTTAAGTCAAAGAATATGTATATATAAAATATAATTTCCACTAAATGCCTCCTCACTTTGCCATTTGCCTATCAGCAGGAAATCATCCTGTCACCAGCTCTATTTCATTGACATTTTCTCTTAATTATACTTAAATGACAGGAAGAAGAAAAACTAATATTTTACTGTTCAGGGAAGCATTTTGAAAAGAATCAATTACAGGGCTATATCAATAAAGTAGAGAGGGAGTTCTGTTCTTAGCGGAGTCGGAGAAACTCTAATTATTGCAATAAGAAAAACTGATTATGCTGCTTAAAACCTGGAAAGTAAATCAAGCCTCATAAATGCATGAATGTTATCTTCCCTACCACAACCTGGTCTTTTTGTTGGTAAGCGCAGAAAGCTGACAAAGTTGGGCAAATGGTCACCAAACTGGCTCCAGGGAGTTTCAGCGGAGCCTCTCTCAGAGACTTGTTGCACTTCTTGGTTTGCCTCTTGGTTCACTTCACTGGATGGTATCTTGTAAAATAAATATTTATTATTCATATTAATTGCTGGTGCAAGTAGTTTTTTTTCTTTTTTTTTTTTTTAAAAGGTGGTTGTGTTTCAGCAGCGCATGGAGTTACAAACCCAACACAGTGCACTTTGGACACTGCCGTTCAAAGGAATTAAAAAGTAAATTGGGAACAGTTTTTGAATTCTATCCAGCACACTGGTGTAGATCAGAGATGCTAAATGACTGGCCAAATTATTGGCCCCTCTGTAGCTGTAGGTTCAGGAAAAAAGCAGGGATGCAATATATGTTATCTTCTCTATATGTATCTTCATAACAGTGGAATCTGAGTGATAACCATGTTTTAATTGCTGGTGAACTCAAACAAAAAATAGTTCACATTTACCTATCAAGGAGGAATCTCAAACAGAAGCAAATTTTAGAGGGGTGTAATCTACTTTTAAAAATTATGTTACAGAAGAGCTAGTCCTTAGTTAAGGGTGGGTTGAATTCTGCATTGAAAGCAGGGATTCTCAACCATTCTTTTTGTGTGTGAAGATTACAGTGTTTCCTACCACAAATTACATCACTTACTCTTGAGCATAGAGTGAATTTAGTTTATAATTTAAAATTAAGGTAAAATGATTCCTTTAAGAAATTTAGCACTGTGTGTCAGATCATTTTTTGTTTCTAATGGTCTTAATAGTAGTCTAATGTAGAACCTTCAAAACTCCCATACAGTTAAAACTCACTAAGATCTTGTGCACAGGCAACATTTTAAGGTTTTTGGGGGGGGGGGTGTTAAGGATTTTGCCATAATTCTTAATAATTGAAAGATTTTTTTTCTGCAGAAGCTGACAAATAATTTTCTTCTACATGGATTTCCATGAGGAATTCCTCTCTTAAAATGTCTACCATCTCCTATTGTTCTCAGTGAGAGTGACGCCAATGGCTGGTGACCAGCAAAGATGCCTTCTTTTTGGATGATCAGTAGCAAAATTAGAAAAGCTGCCTCATCCCCTAAACTGATCCTATTATGTACTAATCATATCTGTATGGTTATTGCATGGTGTCACTACAGGGCAGAAATAAGGTTGGTTGGGTGCCTACACTGTACATTTCCGCTCTGTAAGATGTTTGGATTTTTGTTTTAAGTTTAACCTTACCTGGCTTTTTTTATGCTTGGTGTGTTAGATAATTACAACATCCCTATAGCTTTTACTCTTACCTTGCTGATATGTACTCAACCTGAACTCCAATTTAAGGTAGTGTTATCTAGGAGTATGTTTATAATGATGAGTGCAGCCTTGTGTGGGGCAAAGGTTGGACAGTCCCGCAGTAGGTTTATGCAATACTTGGTGGTGTAATTTTTCAGGGCTGAAATAGTCTGCTCCTGATTAGGCTACTTATTTTATTCTCAATGAAAACTCATCCCAGGTAGACACAGCTAGCAAATGGGGCTGGTTTAGATGGTCATATAATTTATACAGTGTGTATCTATAATATGTACAATCTGGTACAGTGACTGTGCTTAAACTTGCCAATATCAACTCAGATAAACATAAGTGTAACAGATTTATAATCCCTATTAGTATGCATTTTAAATTGAATAGCAGAATAAATAGGCCCTTAAAAGCTATGTAATATATTGGCATGTTCTTCCTTTCATTAACAGAAAGTGGGTAGACATATTGCTTAACAAAAACAACAATAAAGTTCTTTGCCTCTGTGTTCACAAGAGAGTATAGGAGACAGATGCCAGAAATAGTTCCCAAGGGATGCCGAGCTACTACTTAAGGACACTAGGATCTGAAGTGTGAGAAACTCTAGAGCCAGATGAAATCCAACCCACAAATTGGAATGAAGTGGCCAAAAAGGGGAAAAATTAGCTGTTTCTTTAACTCTTTCCCAAGAAGGATGGACCCATTTATAGTTGGGAGTGGAATGTTAGGGGATGGAAGAGAAGGAAGTGTCAATTTATTTTAATTGGTGTATTTTAATAACCTTCCATACCCCCACTATTGATTGATGATGAAGCTAGGATAATGATAGGTTTTGCTTTTAAAAATCTTCTTCTCCACCCTTACTTCTCATGCAAGTCTCTAAATGTCTGAGGGGGGTGTTAATTTAGATCCAATTTTCATGCACCCGTCTTATCCTTCAGGTGCCTTACTCACATTAAAATCCACAAATGCTACCAAAGTACAGCCAATAAACTGTAGACACACACACACAAATAACTCCCCCAGACCCCCTCCATAAAACAACAAAATACCTTATAAACCTTCGTGACCCAGTGCAGCCCCAGTTGCACTCTAATAAGGCCACGTCCAGACTAGGAATTAAAATCGATTTTAGATACGCAACTTCAGCTACGAGAATAACGTAGCTGAAGTCGAATTTCTAAAATCGAGGTACTCACCAGTCTGGACGGCGCTGCATCGATGTCCGCGGCTCTCCGTGTCGATTCCGGAACTCCGTTCGGATTGATGGAGTTCCGGAATCGATGTAAGCGCGCTCGGGGATCGATACACCGCGTCCAAACTAGACGCGATATATCGATCCCCGAGCAATCGATTTTAACCCGCCGATGCCGCGGGTTAGTCTGGACGAGGGCTCAGTCACTGATAAATGAGCAACACCCACCAGTACAAGGGATGTGTTTTGTTTTTCTTTTTAACATTTGCATATATCTTCTGGGTCCGGGTCTTTCTTTTTCTGCCAAGTGGTAGTGTTAATACAGTAAAACTTGAGAAACATTCCTCTGTTGCAGTGTAATGCCAAAACTACAGACAACTGCCAGAAATTCATGTCCAAGCCAAGTTTATGGGAAGCCAAAATTCACTAGTGTTTGCTTTCTCCAAAGATGGTTGTTTTTGCAGTGTTTTAGAATCCATGAATTTGGAGGCATGCTCATGTAATTTCCATGTATTTGGAAATTGGTGAAATCCTCAAGTGTGGTCATAGGAGGAGGGGCAGACAGGGCCGGTGCAACCTTTTAGGTGACCTAGTCGGTCACCTTGGGTGCTGGGATTTGGGTGGCGCCATTTTCTTTGGCAGTGACTGCGGTGGGCAGATCTCCGGTCGCCACCGGCATTTAGGTGGAGGGAGCTGGGGCAGGGGAGCACGGGGAGAGCCGCCTGCAGCAAATAAGGAGGGGGGGTGGCATGCAGGGGAACTGATTGGTGCCGCAAGCCTGGGAGGCGGGAGAAGTGAAGCAGCCACGGCGTGCTCGGGGTCCTTGTGCTTGGAGCAGGGGTGAGCTGGAGTGGGGGGGGGGTGCCTCAGGGCAGAGGGGGGAGCTGCCGTGGTGGGGACGCAAGGTGGAAGTTTCGCCTAGGGAGCGAAACATCCTTGCACCGGCCCTGGGGGCAGATGCTCACAGGTGCCAATTGTCACAGGGTTATTGAAACCAATTACGTCAATGGAGCTATGACAATTTACAGCGACTGAGGGTCTGGCCCAAAGGATTATTGGTGGCTACTCAAGTTGTCATGGTGGGATAGAATTTTTGGAGGGGGGAGCAAGACTTAACTTGTCCCGCTATCCCCAGCCATGTACTCCCCTCTCATCCCCTGGCTTGCCTGACCAGCATGATCTGCTTACATCTGCAGCATGCAGAGCTCCTCGTATAGAAACCGCAAGTCTTGTTTTATTATATTGTTTTTATGTATTGCATGGTGTCCTTTGGAAAAGCCATTCATTACCTTGTATAAGTTCTTATATGACGACGATGCTGATGGTGATAATTCAGCTTGTTTTGCTAGCCATCTTTTCACTTTTCTTTCTTCCTGCTTCATCAGATTATCATTCATGCTCTTCATAGTCTCAAGTGATCTTCGAATCCTTTTCAGCTGAATGACAAGAGAGAAATTGCACAACCCTTAACAAGTTAGTTTTCTACAATTATGTCAGTGGTCTATGTACATGTAGGGGGAAGAGTTGACCCATTGCAAAATTATCTGACTCACTGGAGAAGTTAAATCTTTTATCTTATTTCAGAGAGGTAAGAAATCCACAGTAGCTTTCTTAGGTGTCTAGGAGAATAAGAATATTGTTGTTGAACTGCTGCCATTTTCACATGGCTCTTATTTAGAGAGAGATCTCCATTAACCTTTTTTTGTTACAAATTTGTACCACAAACTGCCTGGACATTTAAGGGAAATAAGTATCTTATTTTCTTTCTCCATACCTGAAATGACTCCCTATCATTGGAGACCCTCAAGGTCTTAGCTCTTTTCTTGTCCAGCCAGTCCATAACACCACTATCCATGGCCTTCCAGCTTGTGTCAGCCATTTTTTATCTTGCAGGCGGGGAGTGGGGAGCCCCCTAGTGTGCTGTCAGAAGTAATTGGGCCTGCCAGTGCAAAGAGATTAACTGCAAATGGCTTACATGATTGCCCTACATTTTATCATAAACTCAGCAATTCTATGTAAAGGCACCTACTGCTGACCCATGTTAATGATGATGTAGACTGTGGATACAGAACTGTGAGGTAGTAATGTGGGTTTTCTTGCATATGCCTTGGAATGATTACCTGGCAACCAGAATGAAAACATTAAATGGACAGTGACCTCAGTAAAAGAGCAAAGCTCGCTTACCCAATTGGAATTTTGTAATGTACTCATCTTCATCTGATTGGTACTGATATAAAAACTGAAGGCAATTAAAATAGAATATTTTAAACAAGGGAATATTTTAGGTAACAACACTGACTGTTGTTTAATAAAGGCTCCTAGTGTATATTTTACAGACTGCAAACTTGAGGTACTATAAAAGACCTCAGTGTGTTTATGTGATCATAAAAGCTTTTTCAAAATAATACTGTGGCTCCTTTCTCTTACCTCATCTCTTGCTGGACCATTGCCAATCTGGAAAACATTTTTCCCTAATGTATACATAAAATTAGAAGCATTTTCTCCTTCCATGTAGCTGAATTACCAAAAATCACCCTCTTGGCATAAGAATATCACCTCCAGCCATAGTGATATTACATACACCTCTCCCTCGACATCACACTGTCCTTGGGAGCCAAAAAATCTTACCGTGTTATAGGTGAAACCGTGTTATATTGAACTTGGTTTGATCCACCAGAGTGCGCAGTCCCATCCCCCCCGGAGCACTGTTTTACCGCTTTATATCCAAATTCGTATTATGTCAGGTGGCATTATATCGAGGTAGCGGTGTATATGCTTTCTTTCCTGTAGCTTGTGTCCACAAGGTTACAAGATAAATTTGTCCATTGGCTGTGATAAATAGGCAATTTTCTGCATTTTTAGGGTACCGTTTTCAGAGAGGTTTTAAAAATTGCACATTTAGGCACTTCCATGGACAGATCAGGTACTTAGCCAAACAGCTGAACATACACAGTTGGCTGTGAATGCCAAGATTCCAGGTGCAGATTTCAAATGTTGATGTTGGGACCAAAACCCAAGCTTGAGAAGCTGTTACGTCAGAAATGAACTCTCATTGGCAAGTATAGAGAAATTAGCCCCTACTGCATGACGTATTCCTTGAAAAAGGTGTGTATGTGTTCTGGGAGGAGAGGAGAGGTTGTATTGTTTTCTGTGGAAAATGGCCTGAGCCAGAACGTCAGATCTAAACACTCCCAGACTAATCCAGATCCAGCCTGGGCGCATGGCTAGGTTCCAATGTGTGCTGGTTGCTGTGTTTGCATGTCCCTTTTTTTATGGAGCTTCATAAACTCTAATGTGTTCCAGAATATCCCGCTGAGCTAGCTAAGTAGTACTCCCGGTGGGTAGAATGAGAGACTGGGAGGTTAAGTGATCTGTGAAAGGCCACAAAGTGAGGCACTGGTGGATCCTGGAACACCCAGTCACCTGCTCTAACCACTAGAGCTTAGTCTCTTTTGTGATTGTAATAAAGAAGTACAGGAAAGATATCTCCTTAGCTAGTCCTCCAAACTTGCAACCTTCTACCCTCCAGTGTTGAATTCATAGCTATAGATTGATTATAATGAGTGTGGTTTTGGTTTTCATATGGGGGGTGAAAGGCAAGAGATGAGGGATTGTAGGTAACAAGGTAAAGGTAGGAGCTTTAGTAGTGTTCACAGATGGTAACTGTTCTAGGAAAGGAAGGAGTCTGAGTCTGTTTTCAGAGCTGCATTAAATTAAACCAGTAAATCTTTGGAAACTGCAGAGAAATCATTCACCTACCAACATCTTTCTCAAAGGTGAAAGTCAAAACAAAAATACACAAAAAGTTCAAATTCACTAATCTAGGACTCCAAGGGATTTTAGGACATCTAATAGCTTGATGAAACAGGGTACTCAAAGGAAAGTGTTTCCACTGGGAGGTGGATATCGATAGCAACCGACCTACATTAAAACCACTGGATGAGGAAATTAACTAATGGTTGGTGATGCAGTGTACTGAAAGCAGGCTTAATGGAGAGACTTGTGGTCTTTTACGATTATAGGATGTGCTAGATACCAGACCAAGAGATTAGGTAATGTATTTGTTATTGAATGAGAATTTAATCACATTGTCTGAGAAGTTCAGTTCTCATAATATCAGCTGGTATAGGTTTTTCTAGGCAGTGTGAGTGAGAGGATCTGGACATGAATTTCTGTAGCTTTGGCTAATGTGACATTTAAATACAAGAATAGATCATCCTGGGGAAACTTACCATAGGGAAACTTCAGTATGAATATGTTCTCCTGGAATATTTTTTGATTTATAAAAATTACTGTAAAAGCCACGTTTGAGAACTCCTGAAGATGCAGTTACAATTTTACACATAATTACCATACTATTACTCTCAATTGGCCATTTAGACATGTTGTTGACAATTTGCCAGCATGAGCACAAATCAAGTACTTGGCACCTTAATAAATTTGCTGTTAATTAATTAGACCATTTGAGTCTTAGACTGTCTAGTAATGAAACAACCTTTACCCTCTAATAGGCAGTGAAGGAACAGTGTGTTGAGCCTGCACCCTTAGGATTCTGTCAAAAGGGTAAAGACTAAGGAGTCTTCTCCCATAAATCGTGTCACCCACAGGGCCATGGTTCAGCGGACCCGTGGGAAAAGCTTAATGGCCTTGTTAAAGTTGACAGATTCAGCTGATTTGGCTACCAGGGTGAGTCCTCAGAATAGCTCTGCATCTCTGCACAGGGTCTGAGCCACAGAAAGCCTATCACATACCCAAATCCCAAGACCCTACATTCATATCAGCACTTAAGTGTCCAAATTAAGACACCAGTGTCTGAAATTGCTTCCCCTCCTGACCCCCAAATTCCACAGCACAAGAACTTTAAAATAGTCTGAAATGTTGCTTCTGTGGTTAATGTGTCTGGCTGTTAGTATGGTAGTACCCCTATAATTTAATTTAGAAAAACTAGGGTATGTTTCAGAACTAGCAACATTAGAAATTGAAGTCTATTTATCTCCAGCAAACATATAGCTCAGACAATAACCGTGCAGACTTCTCCCTATTGCTCCCTCATGTGATATTATCCCTGGGTGGGAATAAAATAATTCATTTTGCGAACCTGCTTCAGAGCAAAGATTACCTATTGTACTTAATTGTGTCTTGTGAGTAGAAGGACTGGGTGCACCTGGGAACCAAGCTGAGGATGCCAGACCTGCTGCTCCCAGGACTTCACGATAAAGTATCAGCATTCATCATTTTCTAGGCAAAACAAGAAGACTCCTATAGCTTTGTTTTTGGGTGTTTGTATGTTATGTGCTGCATGGCATTCACTGTGCTCAGTTAATCCAAGAATTACAATTCTTGAGATATCCTGGAAGCACAATGTCAATGTGTACTATGGCGTCCTCATAGAAACTTGACATATTGCACCATAATGGCCCTATGCCAACACGTACCAAACTCTGGTTTTCTAGAAGACATAGTATATATTCTGGATATTTTATATCTAGAAAATAGAATCTTCTTCTGCCTTACGTTTTCTAATCTAGATTTGAAAAGCCATCTTTTCTAAAGGGTCTTCATCCAGCCTCTAATTTTGTCCTTGTAATCAATGGAATATGTTGCTGACGCATGACATAATGGATTTGATTTTATTGGCACAAATGTTGGTGGAGGTCTCTGATTTGCAGGTGAAATTAATTTCTTCTGTAAAATTCCAGTCACAAAGTGAAAATTTTTGAAATTTGAGCAACACTATTTTACTGCCACTAAGAGTGATCCTCTAAGTACCTCAGGACTCTAGTGAAATATTTTTAGCTCTGACTCCATCGCACACGCTCCTTTACTATGCACTTGAAAGCTATTGCTCCAATGGTTTGCAAAACTTGAGGCTGATCCCATTCTGGAAATTCAGGTGGGGGCAAATTCCTTGGAATCTGTTGTCCCAGATCGTGATGTCATTTTAAAGAACATTTTAAGGTAGGAACTGCAGTTTAGATAACTGCTAACGGACTCTAAAATTGTCTAAAACCCCTCTAACTTAAGCTTTTTTTCCAATACTTTGAAGCTTAAAATCATTATTGAATCAATACAACGTATTATAATGGATAAGGCTGTGACCTAGTTTCAGTGCATGAATTTTACAGACCTTGAAGTGGTGATTAATTTCATTTCTCAGGGTTTAGCCCTTTAGATTTTTGCTTGGAGTCTGAGTGACACCCCACACATACACTTGGCCCCACCCCCAGTTAACTGAAGGCTGAATCTTGCCCAGTCCAATTCTAAATTAACTGTAACTTCTCCTGCATTTTTGTTTTGTAACCATTGCAATTAGTTAAGTTACTGGAATAATAATGAGGATGTGGTTGGATCCCATTCCCTGACTTATCTCATTGCTTCCCAGAGGGAATTATTTACCTTTTAATTGTAGTTCTCTGAAGGTGAGAGCCTCTAAGGATTCATGCTCGTGGGTCAGCTGGTGTGACCTTGGGTACTGAATAACTAGATTAAATGGTAAAGTTTAGAACTGGTCATAATGAGTTAGTACAAAAATATCCCCTGAGGGGTCTATATGGTATATCATAGCCCCCAACTCCCAGATCCTTTTCAGACTAATTATTATAATTATAACTTAAATAGGAATAAAACCCCAGCTCTCAAGGGATGGATGGATGAGTTGGAGGATGAGTGTGGCTCTAATAGCGGACACCATATTCAGAGAACTCAATTATAAGCAAGTAATTTCCTTGTCTTCAAAAGGTAATTGGCCTTTTCTACATCCCTGTTCTTACAGATGATGGGGTAGTTGTATGTTTCTGCTGAGGAAGGCACTGCGCTGCCAATAGGAAATTCACAGTGTAATACAGAGAAATGAATATTAGCATTGGCCTGAATCTCTTTTTATTGCAAAAAAAAAAAAAATGGCCTGAGCTCTCTGAAACACCTAGTAGGATACATTTAAAAAAAGAAGTTCTTTCAGATCAATGTAGCTAAATGGGTGCTGGATTTACAGCCCTGGAAATGGAAGTTTTTCATTCTCCCCAGGAAGGTACAACACAGTTGTCTTATAACATTGCTGCTTGCCATTGCATCTCATTGTCCTCTTGTTGAGAGACCACCTCCAGAGGTAAGTGTGTAATTTGGTTCTAACTGCTCTGCTGAGACGGCCAGCAAGTGGGCTAATTAGTGCAAAATGTGGCTGTAGATTCACTATGAAGAATTTTATCCTTCACCTTTTACATTCACACTCACATTCTATTTTTACTACACAATTTAATTCAACTGGCCTCAGAATAACCCTCACACATTGCCATTAACAAGATTTCCATGAATTACTCTGCATAGCTCACCCCCAATTCTTAATAGCCATATGCTGTGACCTGTACACCACCCACAACACTAGCTTATAGCGCAATAGCATTTTAAAGAGAAATAGTCTGCCAACGTTTATTCAGATTCAAGAGGGAATTTTCATCTGACTGTGTTCATGACCCTTTCCTATATATTTCCCTCTAATATTTGAGCGCTCAAGCTTTATTAGCACAAATATCCAGAAATGGCAAATTTTGTGCTTGGATGCTTACCAAAGGAGAGCTGGCTGACTGTGTACTTGATTGTAAAAACTCTGTGATTCATGCTGTGTTGGCTAGTTACATAAGACAGTCAGGTAACAGAAACAATACCATATGGCTTACACAGCTAACCAGCCTTATTAGAATAGCAAATATTAGCAAATGATTTGGTGGTCCTGCAGGCGGAAGGGGGTGGTGAAACTCAGTGGCTTCAGTCTCAGGTTTTTTTTTTACGTTTCAAGGTTTGACTGGACCTAGTAAGAAGCGTAAACACATTTGCCCCAGACCTGGCACTTCTTAATTAAACTATAAGCAGTGTGGAACTGGAGGGTTTCACCCAATCCCAGTCTGGACAGCACTGCTGACGACAAAAACAGAAACTTCACTCCTATGCCCTCTTTTACATCTCCACAACTCTTCACAGCCAGCTGACATCAAGCGCCCTTCTTTTTCAAAGCACTGCCCCAACTGGAACCATGCTGAATGCAAATTTCTGTCCTCACTTACCAGTGGGCTCTCCCTAGCTATGAGAGAATCAAAATTCCAGATCTCATGACCTGCACATGTAGCAGCTCTTTGTTTTTTCTAAAGCAGGGGTAGGCAACCTATGGCACGTGTGCTGAAGGCGGCACGCGAGCTGATTTTCAGTGGCACTCACGCTGCCTGGGTCCTGCCACCAGTCCAGGGGGGCTCTGTATTTTAGTTTAATTTTAAATGAAGCTCCTTTAACATTTTAAAAACCTTATTTACTTTACATACAACAATAGTTTAGCTATATATTGTAGACTTATAGAAAGAGACCTTCTAAAAACATTACAATGTATTACTGGCTTGCGAAACCTTACATTAGAGTGAATAAATGAAGACTCAGCACACCACTTCTGAAAGGTTGCCAACCCCTGTTCTAAAGCAATCCCCCAGATCCTAACAGCCTTGCACTGGGGGAAAGGGTCAGGGCTTAGGCCTATCTCAGGTTGCTGTATTGTTTAATGCCATTACTGGGCGTCCTGGAATATTCTAAGACCATTACAGTTTTTGAATGCAAATACAAGGATGCCCATTTTCAAACTCTCAGGAAGGTCAAAAGTGATTTGCTACCCCGTATATCTGAAATAGGCTTGTTGCTTCTGCTTGCTCAGTATCAGCAAACATTTAACTAGCAAATCTCCAGCTCACGTTTTTAACATCTCGGTCAGTGTCCTTCAATAGCAGAGCTGTAAAAGATGTAGTTACTATAGTAACACTTTCAGTTGCCTAAGTGACAGTGTTCTTATGATGTCATCAGAAAACAATCTGTTCCAATAAACACCTTGAACTCAGTTTATGTAAGTGCTGTGTCCTGATATAGTTCAGACAGGAAACAATGAGAAAACCATGTTTGCTGTGTAATTCCTAAACACTTCTTTTCTCTACAAAATGGAACACCTTCACATTTTAAACACAATTTAAAAAAAGAGAATACTTTGACCTTCTGTTCTAATGGAGCTTTTTATGTAAAAATAGCTCCAGCTACAGTCATTTAAATCACAGTAACCAAATGATCTCATGCCTACTAGCTATACACTTTCTATTGGTGTGCTATAGTGTCTTACTAGACGTTACAATAGATGAACCTAGCAAAACTCCACTCCTTCAAAATGTCTTAAAGCTTAATAATGTTTCCTCTTCCTTCTGTTCTTAGTGCTGGAGATGCCATACTGATGTGTGTCTTGCCTTCTGATAAACCGTGGAATATGTACAATATGAAGAGAAGCAGCAATGGCCCCTTTACTTGTGAGCCTTTTCCATGGGCCAAGCTCAGCGCTAGAGAAAGTGGGTGCTTAATTGAATTACACCTCTTATCAGACCCAATTCCGAGCTGATGTGTACCAACCCTGAGCTGGACGGAGTAGGACAGTATGGGGGAGGGGTCCAGTGACATCAGGTAGGCAGCTGCAGTGCCCTGATTCTCACACTAGCCATAACACCACACTGCGGGAATCCCTCAGCAAGGGAGATGGGGGCAGTTTCTGCTGCTTTTGCACCACCTGAATTTGGCCCATGATTTTTAGGGGAGAGCAGTGAAGTTTGGTTTATGTGTCCCCAAATCCTTGGTCCCTTGAGACTTCCATTAAAGACCAGCTGTAATCTGGATGCCTGCCCACAAGAAAATGGACTGACCCCCTCATCCATTTCCAAAATGCCGTCAAATGGCCACAGCCAGCTTTTACACTACCAGTTGGAGTCAGCTTTGAACCAGATCTACAGTAGCAGTGAAAGTCTCCGTATGACGTTCTTTCCCAACCCTTTTTTATTCTCCAAGTTTTGCAGTTTTCATGTTACCTTTAAATCAATATGTGCTTTCTTTAAAGAAACAAAACAAAACAAAAACCCCTTCTTATTCATATCATTCCCCTAGTTGTTTATACTAGGTTTGTTGTGTTGTTTGTTATCAACTCATTTTTAAATATATCCTCAAAACGTGCCTTTTTTAAAACAGTGAACTGTGCGAAGATGTAGCTTCAGCTGCTAGAGAAGTGTGATTGCTGAATCCAGCTAAACCATGTGGCGTAAACTGGGTGGGTGTGTGCATGTGCCCCATACATTCCTGCCTTTCTTTGAGTCTAGTGAAATGGCTCGGAGGTTGAGTTATATTTGTGATCAGTCTTCTTTGAAAAACAGAATTTTTTTCCTAATTTTAAAAAATTGTATAGTATTTACAAAAACTGTGTAGTGGGAGTAAAATATGAAAGTATGTTTCCTTTGTTTTCCACCAGCAAAAATTTGAACTTCTCCAAAGTCCAAACTGGCTTTTAAAAATTAGTTTTCTCTTACCATTTATTCAAGAATTTTTTAAAATTTTTTATTTACTACTTTTCCCATCCACTACTACTAATTTACATTTTAATTCCTTGCAGTGTTCTCTGGGCATGAGCTCTCTTGCAGCAGGGAGAGATGAAGAATGGAGCAACAATTGTATTATTGAAGAGCTCCATAACCACAGAGTGGGAAAAGCATGATCGGATGTGATTTTTAGAACAGATGCCCAAGCAGAGTTGGCAGTTAATTAAAAGCACCATGTACTTAATGATTAACTAATCACAGCATGATGGCATTCAACAGAGATGCAAGAAACTTCTCTGCTGGATTCAACAGAGAAACTCCTAATGTCTGCCTTCAGGGTACCGTACTTACAACAGTTTGCTTTTGCATTACCAGCAGAGACGACACAAGCCGTTAGTCTAGCAAATTTCATTAAACATTGCTTAGTTAAAACTTTAAAAATGAGAAGGATGAGCTTAGTCAATGACTATATGAGCCATAAACGCCACAATGTTTGTCCTTTAGAATGAAAGCCATAGCCCTTCTGTAAAACCTTTCTTCCAAGGATTTCAAAGCACTTTGCAGACATTTAATTAAGCATCACAAATGAGTCATGCAAGTGTTTCCATTGTGCCAGTGAGTAAATTAAGACAGATGGGTTAAATTACTTGCTTAAATTCATATTTGGAGTCTATGGCATAGCAGAGTCTCCCAGTTCTCAGTCTTGTGCTTTAACCAATGAACTATGTTTCCCTTCTTTGTCATGGAATTGCAGAATCCTTCTCTTTCAGATAAATGATGTGGAAAAGATTAACTGATTCAGTTAAAGAACTGGCTTGAACCTTAGTTTGGAGTTGAAACTGAAAATGTTTGGCTAACATTGTACTCAGTGCAATTGTAGCCTTGTCAGTCCCAGGATATTAGAGAGATAAAGTGGGCAAGGTAATATCTTTTATTGGCCCAACTTCTATTGGTGAGAGAGACAAGCGCTAGAGCCACACAGAGCTCTTCTGTGATGCTGGGAGTACCATTCCCAGGCCTGTTCTAGAGCTAATCAGTCCACTGTAGTGGTAATTATCCAACCTCAACCAAAGTCTCCACTAGCTGTTAGAGTACATGATTGGCAGTCAAGAAATCTGGGTGGTGTTCTTGGTTCTGCCAGTCATTTACTGTACAGCCTTGGGAATTAAAGTTACTGAACCTTTGTTCCTCAATTTCCCAATCTGATACAGGGGATAACACCTGCCTGTTAGGGATGTTTGTTAAGGTATAATTAACTAAAGTTGGTTAAAGCACATTGAGATCCTTGGATGGAACAGGCTGTCATTCTAAACCAAACCTTCAGATACGGGCTACAATGCTTATTCTTTTGCTACGTTTTAAAATTGTTTTCTTCCCTGCAGGTAGGCAAGTCTAGTTTAGGAGAAAATAGCATCTATTACCTTCTTTGTCACTATTATCATGGCCAGCTGGACTGCCCATACTGCCTCTCAGTGTAAAATTAGCTTTTTGTTATGCAGGGCTTTTCTGAAAGGAAGAGAGAGAAATATGAATGTGCAGCACTGGATAAAGTCTCCATGGTGGTAGCCTGCATTCTGCACACTTCCCTGCATACCACCCTTCCACTTCCCTTTGTTCCTCTTCTCCAGTGGTTCTCAACCTATTTTCCATTGTGGGCCACCTATGCAGCGCTCTGTTTGTTATGTGGGCTTGTATCCACACAATATATATGCTACCTGTATGGCCCTGAGGATATTGCATGGGCTGCAGCTGGGTGCTGATTGGGCTGTGGGTTGAGAACCATTGCACTATTCATTCTTGCTGTGCTACACACTGATAGATGAAATAGAAAGGTAACGCTTTTCCAGCCAATGTCACTCTGAAATGGCCTACACAGGGACAGACCAGCAATGCCATCTAACTGCAGTGTCACATTCCATACGGAACATGTGACCAGCTGGATAATCAATTCCATTTGGCTATAGTTCGATATTGGTATGCGAAGCAATGTAAGAGACAGGTGTTAAATAACGGTCCCATCTCTTTAGGTATTTGTCCAAAATAGGTACAATCCACCAACAATAGCACTTCCTACTATGGAGGGGAGGTGGGTTATTCCTTGTGTCTGTCATTAGTGTCATTTGCTGAATCCACTGCAGACAGAATTAAGTTTGTTCTGTTGTGCTTGCCACATGGTGATCACAGCACTGTAACTACTCAGCAGTGACTCAGCGGTGTGATGAGTGGCCCGGTGCAGCTCAGATAGCACCTGAGAAGCTTTCGGTTACGTGAGTAAAGCAAAATCTCTTGTTTCTTGTGGTCACTGTTGTTCTAAGGGAGTGAAATCGAAGCTGCTCTCTGGCATACTGCCAGTGGGAGGAAAGAGCCAAGAGCTTTTCTCACTCAAGACTGTTCCTTGACTCTTACAGTGTGATCATTAATACAGTGGGGTGAGCTACCTTGCTTTCCAACAAGATATACTAGGGAGACAGAGAGCCCAATCCTGCAATTTTTATACACAGGGTTGGATCAAGACATAGGCATTATAGGCCTATGCCAAGGGCTCCTGAAGTCTTGTAAATATACTGGAAATTCAGCTTCCACTGGGGGAAGGGGGAAAGAAAAAAAAAGCCTTAAAATGTGAGTGGAGTGTAACAGTGATGTTAGCCTGCATCTGAAGACAGCCTGGAATAGTAACTCTGAGATGCCTGGTGCAGTTTGCCCCACTCAATGGGGTATTGCCTCCAACATGCACTGCTCTGGGGGACCATGCCATCACCACCTCCCCTGAAAACTCTGGGTGACAGGACAAGAAGAATGAAGCAGGTCCAGCCTCTCCACCCTCACAGAAACCTCAGCAGCTAGGATGAAGCATAGGCAGCAAGTCATATGTGCCCATGCTCCACTAATATTCAGGAACATGGACCCAGCCCCACCAATATTTGGGCTTATACATAATTAGGGCTGTCCCATAGGACAGACTGGGCAACTATCCTGGGCCTTCGCTTCAGGGGGACGTGGGATCCAGGGCCTTGGGGGCTTTAGCAGGGGGCCTGGTGCCAGCAGCAGCACGTGACCTGGCCCCACCCCGCCCCTGCTCTGCCCCTTTCCCACCTCTTCCTGCCCCACCCCACCAATTCCTGCCCCTGCTCTGCCTCCTCTCCACCCTCATTCCACCCCTTTCCCCAAACCCCCACCCCGCCTCTTTCTGGCTTGCACCCCTTCCCCAAAGTGACGCCGGGAGCTGGCGGGGTGGGCTGGGTCACTCACTGCTGCCGGTGCCAGACCCCCTGCTAACCCCTCAGGCTGCCCTGGCCCATGAGTCCCCCTGAAGCGTGGGGCCTGGGGCAGGTGTCCCAGTTCATCCTATGGACAGGACAGCTCTGCTTGGACCCATTCTGGGCACCATCAAAAATTATACAAACCTGGCACCCATGAATATAAGTAATAGCCCCCTGCTATCCCTGCCTCTCCAAAGGGGAAGGGTCCCTTCTTGCTCCTGCAGGTAAGTATTCCTGCATCCAGGGTGCATTTACTTGCTGACACTAAAAACATGGAAGTATTTCCAAGGAAGAGCCTTGAAAGAGAGAAGCCCGGTACAGGGTCCTTACTGCCACTCCTATGGGACTTCATGACACCGCCACTGCTTCATGGGGAAGGAAGAGAGCCACTGCCCCTCCAAGTGGGAGCAGGGCCATGACATAGGAGTGAGGTCATGAAGGCAGAACCGCAGTGGCCCTGAGAATGTGGTGTGCCTAGGTTTGCCCGGGTGGCCCCAACCCAGGCAAAGTTCCTATTGATTACAATGAGAATTTTGTCTGCATGAGCATCCCAGGATGGAGATTGTAGTGCTACTGTTATATTTGTGCACATGCACTCAGATGTGTGCATGCAGGTTCTGCCAGTGAAAAGACTCACAGTGGCATAATTCAGATCAGAAACTAGACTAGGATCTGCTGCTTCATCCCCCGCTCCTGACTTATATGTCAGTTGTAGTATTTATTGACTAACTGCTGCTTCTAACAGCTGGTCAGACTGAACTTCAGGTAAGTTTAATAAACTCAGTGTATACATTGTCCGTTGGGTTATTTTTTATCTTCATCCTTTTGCCCACACTCTGATAACTACAGGTGTGCTCACTCAGTCTCTTTGTAAGTATATAAAAGTTGTAATATGAATTTTGTTTTTAAAATAATTCTCATTTAAGGGCCTGTGACAAAAAGGTCCAGTTTGTTCAGGTTCGAGTTCTACTTACCGTATTTCTTATTGTTACAGGTCTTCCACTAGGGGGTCATTGGTCTCTGGGCACTCTTCATAAATAGTCATGTGCCACTGACAGCCAGAGAGTTGTTAAGGATATTGTGTAGGTTAAAGTGCACTTGCAGTGAAGGCTTTCAGCTTGCTTTGTACAGCAAAGCAGCTACACAAAATGAGGGTAGCTGCCCAGGCTCACCTTTCCAGGCCGTGATATCTCAGTGAACAGCTTTGGACTAGGAGTTTCTTAGATAAAACACAGGGACTGGGGCAGGAAGAAGAGGCTGTGCATTAAGCAAGAAGGGTTGGTGGTGGGATTTGTGAGAGCCCCGGGAGAGAGTGAGGAGCAAGACAGCTGTTTCTGGGGACAGGGCAGTTGTACCTGACTTGAGGTTTCCACAGAAGGGAGTTGCCTATCTGTTACCACCTCGGTTTATTTCCAGGACTCATGTACATTTTGTAAATTAATAAATTACACTAAGAAAATCTCTGATTCCATTTTACCAATTGCTGTTCCAATCAGTCTTCTATTGTGTATTGAAAACTGTTAAAATTGTAAGCTGTCACTTTAAATTCAATGGGTTGTTTCCTGGTCCTGCGTGTAGACTGGAGGACTCTGCAGGGAAGCCTGCATCCTGGGCCTAGCAACAGGTAGTCTACAAACAGCCAGCGTAGAGCAAGGTGGGGTGAGCTGTGCATCTCTGCCGTAGGGAGCAGCCTGCTTTGTGTGTGTGTGTGTGTGTGTGTGTGTGTCTGTCTGTCTGTCTCTCTCTCTCTCTTTTGGTTCGTCTGGATTTTAAGAAATAAGGTAGTGTTTTGTTGCAGCCTTCCTGACAGAGTATTTTCTGTGTTTAATCTAACTCCGCTGTATGATTACTATGAATGTAATACTTTACAAGGCCCCAAATTCTGCTATTGCTTGGCAAAGGAACAACATTATATAAATAATTTCTACCTCCAATTCCACATCCAAATAACTTTTTGCAGTTGGGAAGGAGGAGTCAGCCGGGAAGGAGTGTCCAAGAAACTGTTAATCAGGACTTATCTGCCTGTTTAAGATAGCAAATTGAAAGTTCTGGACTCACTGAGTGGCTGAGTTAGAAGGGAATTGGGTGTTGGTGCAAATGGGGTGAACTGGTTAGTACAGCTGGAGAGCATTCTCTTACATTCAGAACAGAACAATTAGTCAACAGTGATAGGTTCTAGGTGCTTTCCAAATCAGGGATGGCTCTAGGTTTTTTGCCGCCCCAAGCAACAACAAAAAAAACCCTCCGAGAGCGCAACTGCCCAAGCAAAAAAAACAAAACAAAACAAAAACCTCCCGGAATGCCGCCCCTGGAATTGTGCCTCCCCAAGCATGTGCTTAGTTTGCTGGTGCCTAGAGCCGGTCCTGGTCCAAATGCAGAAGACTGCCCTGTCTCTGCCTCGAGGCCACATGGACAAATGGAAGAAGCATAATATAAGCAATGCATGATGGTGGTTGTTCTCCATGGCAACATATTGTTTGAATAACAGAAAACTTTCTGTTACAAGATGTATCAAATACTCTCAAGTTCCCGCGTGAAAGGAGGGTCTTATCTGACTCCCCATGCACATCTGGGGACATGTTACTGAACACAGCTAGTGAGAGAGGTCACTTTAGATTATATATGAGAGAATGGTTTTCTTGGCTGCGTGAGCATCCAGGTTGGATTTCAATACGTTGTAACTAAAGCTTAGTACAAGTCTAGCAGTGTTTTCCACAGTGTCTGCAAAGGCATGTTTACTTTGGGCTTTACATTTGTTAAAGAGTCATTAAAATAAATCAGAGGACAAAAGGGCTGGATTGGAGACAGTAATCTGGGCGTTGCCATCTGATGCAGAGAACAATGGTTATTGTGGGAGACTGAGAAAGGGAGGAGCTAGCTTCCTCATTATGATATTGGCACAAAAGAGACCGATCTTCCTCAAAGGTAGTACCATAAATTGACTGATGAGATGCACTGTAGACTTGGGGAGAGCCAAATAAGAGATACTGTCAAGTAAAATTTTGGTTGATCTCAGCTTGGATTTCATACCTTAATGTTGATATTTATTGGGATTGTCTTCGGAATGTTAAGTCTCTTTTAAAACAACAAAACCGCACCACAAAAAGCTTCTACCGCTTTGGTGCAAAGAAATAATGAGAACAGAACTGTTTGTGGTAACGAAAATGTTGAGTCCTCTGCTGAGGAAAGAGCCATCCAGCTGGCCAAAAGAGCACAACTTAACTAACAAAACTTGTTCTCTGTTTGATCTCTGCTCACACAATCACTGATGAAGTTAATTCCCAAAGATGGAACTAAAACACAAGAGAGCTGTGATGGTGTTGAGTCTGACCCCTTTAGTTAATACTATCTGACGCAGTCTGACGTGGAATGAGCTAGCAGGAGCTGAGGGTCTTAAAGTGGGCTATCATTCCTGCTGATAGTTGTATATTTGCTTTCCATCCTTTTGAGTACAGCGTCTCTTTCTTTCTTTCATCAGACATAGCAGCTGGCTTGTGTTCTGAAAGAAACACTGATAGAAAATCAATGTTTGCCAAATGGAGAAAGTGAAAACCACCCATGTAGCAGCAAAAGGATGTTTATAGTTCAGATCTTCTAACAATGGAGAATAAAATAAACTGTAAAAAGTATTTGACTTTCCCTTTTAAATTCTGAAGACTCAAAGGAGAGGAAAATTGTGTTGTACTGAAAGCTCTGAACTGGGACTAGGGATATCTGGGGTTGATTTCCAACTCTGCCACAAACAATCTACTTTGGACAGATGTATGAAAACTGATAAAGGTTCATCTTGTTTGAATAAAGCAGATTTAGGATTTTGGGATTTTTCCCTGCTCCTACTTTTTCATACTGTGGATTAAGCTGATTTTAGCACTCCATAAATGAAGTTATCACTGAATCTTTCAGATTTGTCATGACATTTCTGAGGGTGGCTGCTTATAAAAATATCTTAAAGCAATTCTTTTAACATATGTAGCTGCACCTATAAGTAAGACACTGGATTTTAATTCTCCTTGAAGCAAATGTATTGAGGAAGAAAATAATGGAGCACTGAAGGCCTGGAAAGGGTTTTTAACCTGGTAAAGCATTGTCCTTCCATAAAAACAAGTGAAAGACAAGAACTAAGTAGAAAAAACTTATATATTCTAGAACCTGATCCTACATTATTCCCATTAGGGAATTTGCCACATAGAAGACTTGCATAATCAGGCCCTTAATTTGCAAGATACAGAACTGGATTAGATATATTACCTTGTTTAAAGGAGGGGACAGGTACTTTATGCTTCACATTATACGTTACCTTACAGTTTGTCCACCCTCTTTATAAAAGAAATGCCATAGTATTCTATAGTAAGCACATGCTAGCAACTGCAATGTTCTGAAGAGGAAGTATCTCATATTCATACCATAAAAAAGTGCTTTTTTAATAATAGAAAACTCCAAAAAAGGTCACTCTGTTTAAAACAACCCCCCTGAGGCCTATCCAGGGGATTCAGTTAGTCATGTAATCTTATTACTTAATTTTTAAAATAAAAAAGAAATGTAGAGGTTGAATTGACCTTGTATAAACTTAGCCAACCTCAGCAAACGCCTGCCAGATGTGTGTTCCATTATTTAAGTGATACTCCACTGTCAGGCTGCTTCAGAAATGAAGTGGACATGCTGACCCAGGCACTGGTGTTCATGTACTTAACTACTGTAAGAAAAGAAAAAAAAAAAAACTAAAACGGTACAGACAGAGTGCTGATTCCAGGCTCCAAGAAGATATTCATCTTGATTTGAAAGGTCAGTCAGTATGATCCAAACGTCTCAGAGAGGTACAATCATATTTACGGAAAAGGTAGCACTTCAGAAAATTTGGCTAGCTGATCTCTCTCATTTATATTTCATTATATAGATATATATTTTAAAATACAGTTTTTAACTACAATTGCTATATTTCATTAGGCTCTTAGCATATGAAAAAGTGTTAACTATTTTTATTTTCCTACATTGGTCTTGCAATTTAGGCAGCAAATACTTTAAGAACCAACAGGCTCTGAAAAAATTTAAAAAATGTAAAGATATTAATGAATCATATGCAGAACATTAGCAACATATTAAACAAATGTAATATTTGCCAACTGCCTCCTTGTTTACAAAGGATTCTCCTAGCAGTCAGGATAAATGCCAAAGGCATCCCATTCAATGTCTACCTTCTTGCCTGGACAAGCCTGAGACGGTGGTTTCGCAGCATGCCCTATGTGTCAGTAAACACAGGTGATTGACCAAGGGGGTGGAAATTCCATACTCGAGGGGTCTCACTGAGTCTCTTGGGTTAATCACGATGGCTGTAGAATTGGAGGAGAGTGATGTGAATATGTGGGAGATGTTTACTGAAAGTAAGCCGGTGGAGAGTTCAGAATGGAAAATGTTTTCTATGTTTCCAGAATTGACACCTTGAGAGCATTGTAAAACAATCTACCAGGCAATGGTAAGCAAATCACCAAGCCAGAGCCTCAGCTGGCGTAAATCAGTATAGCTCCATTGGCACCTCGCTGAGGATTGGGTCTGCCATGTGAAGATGGTGAGCGTAAATAGCTAAATAGAACCAGTGCAATCTACATAATGAATTAGTTTCAAAACAACAGTTAAAAAACATTGAGGCCTGTACAGAGATCAGGGATTTGTACTGTGCTGTGTTCTTGGTAATTTGTAATTGATTTCTTTTTCAAATACAGCTCATGTGCTTGAAGGCAACATGATGGCAGCCCCTGTATGACCCTGATGTCTCCTTTTTTTAGGAGCCTGCTTAAGAATTTCACACCTCACTTAATGCCAAATTCAATTTACTGTTATTTATAAAGATTACTTGCACAAAGAGGCGGCTGCTGGTTGAAGCAGGGCCTGAAAGAATTGGAACATTTAGAAGCGTGCAGCAGAGCATGCGAAATTAAGCTGGTTTTCTAAGGATGGGCAGTTTCTTTGATTTTCACTAATTTATTACATGTGTAATTATTTAAAGAATTACACATAGAGCTAAAGGAAAAAACGTCTGAACTAGTTGGAAAAAAATCCATTTTAGTCTAAACAAGGGTGCACAATGATGTGACAATTATTTGGACAATAGCACATCTGGTTATGGGAGGGACATTCAATACATTTCTGTCTCTGCTCGTTTTTATTCTGGGGACTGGCCCCTTTAACTTATTATATTTTGAGCTGTTAAAATCTTTCTAGACGAGTTCTGGTTGGAAACATTGACACTTCTTATAAATTGCTTTTATTTGCTTCATTATCACTATTATTTGCATGACAGTAATAATAACTAATAGGAGATATACCAATCTCCTAGAACTGAAAGGTCATCAAGTCCAGTCCCCTGCCTTCACTAGCTGGACCAGTTTTTTGCCCCAATTCCCAAGTGGTCCCTTTAAGGATTGAACTCACAATCCTGGGTTTAACAGGCCACTGCTCAAACCACTGAGCTATCCCTCTCCCCAGTCATGGACTAGGTCCCCATTGTGTTAGGTGCTGTACAACACAGAACAAAAAGGTCCTTTCCCCAAGGGCTTGCAATCTAAATCTAAGGCAAGAGACAGTGACCTGCATTTTTTCTTCATCTTCACTCCATTCCTTCTGCCATCACCTAACATCTAGTATCCTAGTACTTCCCTGCCTCAGGGGGGGTATTGTGAAGATAGCTGCGTTAATGACTATAAGGTGCACAGATGTTACAGTGATGGGGGCTGTAGGAAGTACCTACTATGAGGAGAAACCTTGGTGGGTGGGTGGGTGTGTGTCTGGCTTGCCAAGCCAGGTTATTCAGACACAAAGAAGAGGGAGGCAAGCATGAGCTGTGCTCCTTAATAGCACTGTCAAGTACTTTTTTTTCCACTTTCTTCAAAGGTATTTCAGAGGGGAGTGGAGGGGACAGCTTAAAAGAAAAGCCACTCTGATGGAGCAGAGGGTGGGAAGGGAATATCAACCTTAAATTGCACTTCAGCTGTATGTTCTACCACGTGGCTTGAATTCTCCTCCCCCAACAGACTTCTTAGCTCTTTAAAAATCCAAACTCAATATGTTTAGCTTGAAATTATTTAACAATATTTTTGAAGTCTTGTATTTTTTTAATGTTAATACGCCTTGATCCTCAATCTGTGCTGATAGTATCCTTGTGTCTTGCACTTGTAGACTTCTGACCCTCCATTGTTTTACGATATCTGCTTGTTATATGGGGTTTACATCTCTATTTTTTTACCCTTATTCTTGTGAAAGGTGCTGTTCTCTCACAATCAATTTGTCAAATGGTCTTCAAGAGTCTGGAGAGCAGAGAGCCTATTGAATGTGGAAAAGCTTTAATAAGGTATTCTTAGATGTCAGTGGCATTTTTCCTAACTAGAAGGTAAATAGGTTTTTGATTAATTCTGTTTGGAACTCAGCTAAGGGCCTGATTCTGTGGTCCTTAGTAAAGCAAAACTCCCAGTTGAGATCACATCTGTGAAAAACAGTTACAGCCTGAATTGAATGAGGTTTGACAGGCGTGGGCATCAGGGGTGGCTCCAGGCACCAGCATGCCAAGCGCATGCCTGGGGCGGCAAGCTGCAGGGGGTGCTCTGCCAGTTGCCGCGAGGGCGGCAGGCAGGCTGCCTTCGGCGGCATGCCTGTGGAGGGTCCGCTGGTCCTGCAGCTTCTGCGGACCTCCCGCAGGTGTGCCACCAAATTCGCAGTACCGGGGACCTCCCGCAGGCAAGCCGCCGAAGGCAGCCTGCCTGCCGTGCTTGGGGTGGCAAAATACCTAGAGTTGCCCCTGGTGCGCATTAACTAGATATAAATTCTCCCTCATGCTTATTCTATCAGGGAAAAAACACAAAACATCCCAATGCCTCTAAAGAACATCATTCCCACCCTGAAAGAGCATACTAGAAGAACCTGAATATTAGACGAGCCTGAATGTTAAAATCTGATGTACAGAGCTGGACATACAAAGTGTGAAATTCACTCCAATGTGAATTCATCCCAGAAAAGGCATATGCCCTGCTTAAGATCTCAGAATACTAAGATTTAAGAGATTATATACCTGGCACAGAAACTGTAAATTTTACCCACAGTGCAGTATTTGCCTAATTTGAGCTGGCAGGTACCGTGATTGTGGATGCAAACTGTCTTATTACATTTCTGTTTATGGCCTGCGGTTTGCAGGCCTTAATGGTTACATGTCTTGATTAAACTTTTGGCTTCTTTTAACTATGTGCCAAAACTTTTCAAGAACTTTCTCCATAGATGACTGATACCTTGATTCACAGACTTTGTACGCTCCTCTCTCTCTGTTGCAACTTCAGGCTTTCTTTTCAATTGAGGCTTTTTTGATGCAGTATTTGACCTACGTGAATTAACCTGCACATGACACTTAATTATCTTTGACAGCTAATATTACGTTGCATCTGATCTTTGCAGCATATATGTGTGGCTTGCAAAATGAATAAAACTACAGGAGACTGAAAAAAATGCTGGGGGGAAAGATCTAGACACATGGTAGAAAGTCTGTTTAATCTGGATCCATTAGTATTAGTCACCATATACAATTAGCATGATTCTTATTCTCTTCTTGACAAAGAATCTGTTTTACACCAATGCGATTCAAATGATTTAAATAGCGTTTCCCTGAGCTACACTGAAAGAGGTGGAAAAAGAATCGAGCCAAGTATGTATGAAATGGCCCTGTTCATCTCTGTAGCATATAGTAATATTAACATGTAGGCTACCTTTTTAAATGTGCCAGCTCCTTGTAGATGATGTTAGTATTTCAAAAGCTGCTGATGAGAGATTTTGCTCTGGATCTTACGCTAATCTAGGGGCCTCTGATGCTGTGCAGTCATTAAGGAGAATATATTTTCTGTGTTCAGAACATGCACTGAAATTGTTTTGTCTGATTTAACAATGAACTATGATTGCAGATTTATCGATTGCAAGGGCCTCCTGTTGTTGACATTGGCAAATAGGTTGTTTGTTATTAACAGACTAAGAATTCTACAAATTTAAATCTCCTTTGCTTTCACGCCAAATGAAAGTGACGTACATAAGACCCAGTAGCCTACTTCTCAGAGGCTGTAAAGCAGATGTGGACCATGAGGAGGAGAGCCAGCGTTTTGGCATGATTACTTAGAAATTGGTCTGCTTGAAGTTTTTCAGCTGAAACTTTTTTTTTTTTTTGCCATAAAATGCAGTTTCCAGTCAGCTGAAACATTTCACCAATTTATGTCAATTTTTGGCCAATTATGTCAGTTGAAACATAAAAAAAGAAAATTTTGGAAATGTCAGAACTGTTCATTTACACATTAACAAATTGTCTTGTTTTTATTTGTTGGGCGAGACACACACAATGGAGATGGTGGTGTGGTGCCCGCTTATAACGTTAGCCCAGTGGTTGGGGCACATTCCTGGGGTGCGGGACATCCAGGTTCAAATCCCTGCTCTGGAGTAGGGACTTAAACCAAGGATTCCCATCGCCAGCTGAGTGCCCTAACCACCAAGCTATAGGATATTCTGGGATGTGGGTCTCTGAATCTAAGCTGTTCCCCTTTGTATAAATATTGCAGTATTCAGTGGACCTTGGATAGAAACCCAGATGAGTTCCCTAACCACTGGGCTCTAGAATCATTCTAACTCTGTCTCTGGCCCAATGGCTATTCAAGTATTTCCTACAAGAATGTAATGTTTTAGGAGCCCTTAAAGCCTGATGACTGTAGTCTGAGACTATGGCGACAGGATAATTTTATGTCTGAGCTCTCCCCACCGGCATCAACGTACTGCACAAACAAAATAATGTCATGGGAACAGCTGACATCATAATGTGGATGTGCCACTAAATTTAGGCGTGAGAGTGAGTAAAACAGCTTATTCCTCTGGAAAAGCAGGGCTTTCAACCATTGTTTTTAAAGTGTCTGTATGTGGAGGTGTGGTCGGGAGAGAGTGGAGAAGAGTTACAGCACATAGTCAAAGGAAGCTCTAATAAGCCCCCCCAAGCAAAGCCTTCAAACACCAAAGCCACTACAGGATGACCTGGCTACACCCATTTCCCCCCACAACTTTGCCTTTTACTGGCTACAGGAGGGACTGGTGGTGCATACAATGCCAACCTTCCAGGATTGTTGTGGAGTCTCCAGGAATTAAAGTTTAATCTTTAATTAATGATTGTCATGTGATGAAACCTCCAGGAATACGTCCAACCAAAATTGGCAACCCTACTGGTGTAGGAACCGCTATGAAGTAATCCTCTTATGGGCAGCTTCAGTTAGCTTTAATATAGCTTTGGGCCAGCAGAGTTGTGTAAAGCTGTCATAACATGGGAGTGCCTGGCCCCAAACTTTTAAAATAGTGAGAGTAGGTTTAATCATGTACATCCATGAGCTTTAGCAACATGTGTCATGCTGATAGTCACTGAATGGAACTGAGCTGTACAGCATAATGTGAGCCTGCTGTGCTGTATCACCTCAAGAGATACCTAAAAAGGTTTATTTCATATAATTAGAGCAGGTCAAAACTGGGAATTCCCATTCTGGGGCAATTTTGACATTTAAAAAAATTGTTCTGAATCAGAATACAAATTTGAGATTTCCTATTAAATGACATTTCGAAAAATAAATAAAATTCTTGTTAGGTCAAATAAATGAATGTTTTGTTTGATTTAAACTTTTTGTCTATTTTCTTTTGATTTTTGATTTTATCTTTTTTTATAAAATGATATAAAATAAATTTCAAAACAAGTCATTCAAAATGACAAATGGAAATGTTTCCTTCAAATGTTCACTTTGTGAAAATGCTTCGATTCAATTTTTTTTTCCAAAATGTATCGTTGACAAAATACACATGTTCCTACAGAATGTTTTTATATCAATTAATGAGCATTTCCTGTAAGAAAAATGTTCTGTTGGAAAATTTTTGACAACCTCTACATACAGTGTTCAAGTCGCAGTCTGTGCAGTCAGAGGAAAAGAGACAAGATTGTAGTTTGCTTTGCACAATCTCTTATTTTCCAATCCTATTCTGACATACCGTAGTTCCCTTAGGTGGCACTAAATGCAGTGTTTTAGCTGAGAAATGCTAGGACATGTCACTTTTATTAATCCACGCCACCAGGTACCATAGAAGCAACTCAGATGCAGACCACGCTGTATCTGTGCATGCCTTGTGGCTGAGCTTAATGGTCATTTGAAAGGTGAAAGTATGATTCAGTCTTCATGTTAGTGCAGTCCTGGACTTCATGTGTGAAAAGGGCAAATGTAAAAATTGCAGAGATGTTCAATGAATGTGACATATCTAATAATAAAATAGCCTGTTAGGAAATTATTGGCAACAAGAGAACCATTTTTGGTCCATTCAGTGCAGTTTCCTTCACATTTCCCCAGAGGAAATGGGACAGAATCCTGGCAATTTTATTAAGTGTTGCATAATTTTGCAAATTACTCCTGTCCACAAGTGCTTTTCATTCAGCCTAAAGTTCTCCTATTCTTTCCAAAGCAAGCCCTGTACCTATAAATCCCAAACCACCTTAAGGTTTTTAGGTCAACAGAATGTATTTTCCTGGTTTTAAAATATTAAAAATATAATGCTTCATCTTGCAACCTCTTTGTCATGCCAGTAATTTTATCTCATATGTACAGTCCTATTAAAGCCACCAGAACTGCTAGTGTAACAGCTGTAAGAGCAGATGAAGAATTCGAATCAAGAACTTGCCATTTATTATTTTTTCCTGTTGTGATTGTTTTAGTGAAGACTAATACACAATGCAAATGATCAGCCTCTCTCAGACTGAAAACTAAACACAGGGCGATTATTTGAGTATTTTCTATTTCTTTGCAGGAAATCTGTATCCTGTTGTGGAATGTAGTCCCAGTGGGAGGTTACTAAGGTTATTATTGATTTGGCAATACTGTAGTTTCAGTCACAATTCCTTTTGCCTCATTCTGCCATGCACCTTACAGTTAGTACTTTCCTCTTCAAGGAGTCCCACTGATGTCAAACATGGTGTGAGTAAGGCCAGTAAGAATCAGGCCCTTTACTAGTACACTGTAGCTGCAGGTTCTAAGGAGAAAAGCTTGAGTCTTATTCTAGCTGCTTCCATCACAGAGACCTCTCGTTGGATGTACCAGGAATTTTACCCATCAATTTTTGGGTCAAATGACCAGTTCTTGGAGGCTGAAAGCTAATTCAAAATGTTGTTGGTTTTTCTTTGGTTAGAAAATGTTGACTTACTGAAACCGAAACTTTTCTCACAAAAGGTCAGTTTAAATGAAATGACCTTTGGGAAAGTGCAGAGGGTGGAGGAGAAAAAGAGATACCTTCTCTCTCTACCCCAGTAGTGTGGTGGTTATGGTGCTTTCCTTGAACATTGGAGTCCTGGGTTCAAGTCCTGTTCTAAATCAGGCAGAGCAGGAACTTGACCAGGCCTCCTATAAGTGGTCTCAGGCTTGCTCTGTTTTTGTAAAATATTTGGAAAGGTCTTGAGTTCATCCTGATGCAGAACGGGACAATTTTTGAAATCTCATAGTTTTGTGAGAGGAGAGAACAGTTTCTGGTCCAGCTCTGTTTGTGGTGCCCATCTTACTGGCTAGCACACACTTCAAAAAATAGCTTTAACTTCATTCTGTAATTACTTTCTAAATGGGAGTGAAAGTCTCTTCTCGGTTATACTGCAGGGTAAATGCAAAATAGCTCCATTCACATTAATGTGACCGGGAGCAGAATTTTTCTTTCTTGCTGCCTCCCCACATAAAAATCCAACTGATCCTTTAGGCCTTGATCCAATTCACATTGAAGTTAATGGAGAGCCTCCCAGTGACTTCAGTGAAGAGCCAAGTTCTTCTAATGCTGAAGAATTGCAAAGATTTGAGTTGATCTAAATGTGTCATTGTAAATAGTGCAGTATGGGTGGAAGTAAGAGAAATGCTGTGTGACATTCCACAATTTTCAAAGCAGATTTATTTTTAAATTGTATGAAGGCCTCCAATAAAGAATCATCAAGGCCCTCCTGCTCCATCCAGCTGCTTAAGCTATATATTCTTGAACTCTCTGCCTGGTATATCTGTTTACCAGAAAAAAGCGTCCCTTTTTACAAATGCACATGCTGTCTGTGTGTATATTTGCCTCTCTGTTTAGAAATTCTATTGGTAAGGGGCTGCCTGTAAAGGAAATAACACTACACAGTCTCTTAAGAAACCAACCAAAGGTTACTCAGTAACATCTGAAGACTCTGCACTCTCTTTTCTCCTGCAAAATGCAGAGACAATGCTTCTTAAATATGTTAGCAGCTGTGGTAGCAGTTTTGAACAAAAGAAAGGGGCTGGATGCACTTGCAGGAGAAACGGTACGAGAGAGAGAATGGAGCATTTGGTTGAGCAGTTGGGAAGGGAGGTATTTCAAGCAACAGAGGGTGGGCTATAGTGTTTCAAAATTGGTCAAAGCATGGAAATGGAGCTAGTGGTAACTCCCATGATGATCAGAAAAAAATCAGTGAAAGCCTGGTTTGAAGCAGTTGTTTCAGGACTCTGTTAAATAAATTTGATCTGAACATTTCTAATGCTGATGAGAGTGGACATTTTTATAGGGCTATTCCAGGCATCATTTTATATTTTAATCATACTAAACTTTCTGGCAGCAGGAAAACAAAGAGCAGTTACTCTGCTTCCACTGTACAAATATGACAGTGTGATAAACTTTGGCCTCTACCAATTTAGAATTCTGGAAATGCCCAAGTGTTTTAAAGAAAAGAATGGCCACTGTATCATCATGGACGACTGCCTCCATTTTTACTGGTTGTCTTTATCCAAAGGGACAAAGCATTGCAGAGGGAAATTGCCTTGGCAATGGATAATTTCACTGGCCACCCATCCATTGCATTTAAAACCTGTAAATGATCTTTCTACTCCCTATTCCTAATAAACATCACTTTTCATTTTCATCTACCCTGCCTGGCAATTGTATACATTAGAGGACACTGTTTAAACATCCTGCTATGGATTCAATGAAACAAAATGAATCCAGGGTGCCATAGGAAGTCTGCACTGGAAACTTCTCTCAGGGTTATACATTTAATCACAAATGTTGGTCCTCATGCCTCAAAATGGTTCCCTGTGTGCAGATTTCTCCCGCAGCATCACATGGATAGTTTGGGATGGACTAGCTTTTAATTGGCCCATGCTGCAGTCATCAATTTCTTCCACTGTTTACTGAAACTTTCAAAAATGTAAGTGCAATGTCTATGATTTTTATCATCTTTATTCTGATGAATGCAGGAAAACCGTTGCGTTCATTTGTGCTCAGTTCTATCTAATGTTCAGTTCTGAAATTGATATTATGAGATATGTCATTCAATATTATGGTTTTACATCAAATCTGTTATGAATTATGACAGCTGCCTTTGTTAGATTTTATATTAAAAAAGAACATCCAAGTCTCTCTTGGTGCTTCCTCATATAAGTAAAAAACATCAGAAAAACTGAAAGAAGTGCTTGAAAGTAAACACTGTTATTAGCTGTCGATAATCATACTCAATACAAATCAAATCTGTCTGAGCCCTCAATGTACAGTAACCACAAAGAGCGTTTAATGGAATGCCCATCAGAGAACATGGGAGAAGATGGAAGGAGACTTTCATGGATACTGCTGAGGTCTGTAGCCCGGAGAGGAATATTGCAAAGAAGGAGGAGCAAACTCTCTTACAATTTTCTGTCTCTCTCTCTGTTAGTTGCGGAAAGGGATGGAGGAAGAATTAAATTTCATGACTGAAACCAAAGCCCTTTGAAGTCAGTGAGGGGTTTTCTGTTACGTTCAATGGACATTGGATCTGGTCTATAGATTTCTAAACATAAAATGTGTTCACATTGTGTTGAAGAGTGTTTCAGTGCATTGGATCTGTGTAATGAGATAATTTATTCTTTCTTTTTCCCAGAGATAGACCCAAGTCCGATCACATGGACCTGAACATCTCTGAACTTTGGGAAAGTCTGGATCATGATCTGAACTTTGTGGATTGAGCCAATCTCTAATTTTTTCTGTTTGCACATTATTTAAATATTTTTATTTCTCATTTACTTTCCCAAACACAATTGGCTATTTTCTTAATACCTATCGTGTAAGGTGTATTTGTGCATGGTGCTCTTCTCTGTCTGTAGTCTTCCTGAGAAAAATTTAGGGGCAAAACTGAATGAAACAAATGCTGGGAAATCCTTCATTCCATCCTTATGGGAAATCCTTCATTCCATCCTTATGGAAACTGCAATGTCCTTTCTGTCCACTTGTTTAACCCAATTGACAACCAGTTTCAGGTGCTAAGAGCAGTTGCACTTTGCTTTTATGAGGGTAAGTTTAGTATAAAATCAGACTAGAAAAAACTGTGTGGCTGGGATTTTTGTCCATACCAAGGGTCAACATTTGGCAAAAATGGTTTTCACCTTGTTATTACTGCACAATACCAGGAACATTTGAAATGAATAACAAATCTTTTAAAATAAATTAGGAAATGAAACAAATGGAAGTGCCTTAAAAACAGGCTTGTTCCCTTCACCTTTCCAGAGTAACGCATGCTTTTTAGTATTCTGCAGCACCAAAATAAATAACAGTTAAAACTTTTATTTTTAATATCACCATCTCAGTGTTTGTCCTTTTACTATGCTGACAGAATTTAATATACTGTAAAATGAAAAATTAAAATAGGTTTAATTTTTTTATTTACTACTAAAGCAACACAAAGGATTAAATTCTCATACAGCCTCAGCTTCACTAGGTTGCTCAGGTGTAACTGAGCACAGAACTTGACCAAAAATATTTAGTATCAACTGAAGGAGAAAAATGGGCATTTCCTGTAGTATGAACAAGCCAAATGTGTTTTTTTGCAAAATACAGCATTAGCTGCACGTAAATAATACCACAGCTATGTAGAACCTGACTCTTCCCATTTGACAAGGCAGGTACTTAAGGTACTATTCATTGTGAAAATATTCCTTCTGTTAGTTAAGGTTGGGGTTTTCAAAACATCCTAAGGAAAATTCATACTGGAAATTCAATGGATTTTGCATGCCTAGTTCCTTAAGGCTGTTTTGAAAATCCCAGCCTAAAACAGGTTGGATCTTACTGAACGTGCAACATGCCAAATAATTCATTGAACTACATGCTGAGCTGTGTGCAGGCAATTGCTGAACTGACTCTGGCAATTTTTATTTCCCAGCAAAAATGTACAGGGAAGAAAAGTGGTAGCTCATTGTTCCCCTGCTTTTAGTTAATTTGTGTGTGAGCAAATCGATGCATCAGTCACCTTCCCACTGGTTGATTTCATCATCTGTTGTTTAGCTTCTTGAATGGACCTTTGTGCATGCACAAACACCTACGTATCTCAAGCATTTTAGTGTTCAGAAATGCAAAATACTCCATTTCTATTTTATTGATGAGAGCATGATTCATACAAGTGTTGAGGAATTTTTTTCTGTACATGGTGATTCATTTCTGAGGCCGAAACAAGTGCATTGACCTCTCTGTAGCTGGAAGAGAAATCATTCTTCATTGTTTTTCTAGCACACAGGCATTAACTCTTTGAATGTATTCACAGTGTTTAGGGGTGGGGCCTCCCTTGTCCCGGATTGTGAGAGGGCTTGGTCATTGGTTTCAGGGCCATCTTTTAGGGTGGGGCCTGTGGAACTCCACGTGTTCATTCACTGACCATAGGTTTTTCCTTGTTTTATTCTAGGCTGCTGGAAATGTGACCATCTCTGACCAGGAAGTTGCTTGAGCAGACTACTGCACAGACCATCTGATGCAAGATGATCATGCAGTGAGCACCCAGTGTGCTCTCACCTTCTCTTGCCCCCTGGAGTACAAGCCCAGCCTGGAGGTGATGTCCTGGAGCTGCCCTAGGAAGCAAAGATTCCAGGTTACGCTGGAACCCATGAGGTTAGTGTGGTGTCAAGTGAAGTCCTTGCTGCCAAGCCCCTGGACCTGTTGCACTCTCCTTGGCAAATATATGATGGGTACATTTTTATTTTGTTATTTGTATTACAGTAGTGCCTAGAGATCCTAGCTGTAATCAGGGCCTTCCTGTCCTAGGCCCTGTCCAATCGTACGGAATGAGATAGCCCCTGCCCTGAAGAGCTTGCAAGCTCCTTCAACAAGACTGATAAAGGATGGGAGGGGAAACCAAGAGATCATTTGATTGCTCAGTCACAATCTGAAGGAAGCAGAGTACAAACCTTGCTTATTCCTGGATCAGCATGTAGCTCATATTTGGAAGTACTTTAATCTTTGGGAAGATTCAGAGACATCTCTGCTAAAGCAGCTCTCAGCAGACAGCTCTTTATCAGAAGGGATGGTTGTGGTGTATGCATAATTCACAAGAGGTGGAAGGAACAAATATGTTTATATTTATATACTAAAGGAGGTTGTGATAAGTAGATGTTGACTTGACATGGTTTGTGTTGATGGTTAGTAACTGGAACTGAAGCACCAATTTTCTTCTGCCTTCTGGTAAGTTTTTCTCGAGTTCTTTCTGTGTGGTTGAATGCAATGAAGTATATCAGGCATTCTCCAGGTTTGCAATGACGCTCTCTCAGGCCACTGACTTTGAGCTGATAGCTTAATACAAAATTCTGGTTTGAACATACTACTACTCACTCTTAATGTTCACTTCTGAAGAGCTTGCTCTGAGAGGCAGACCACCTAGCAGTCTGATACTGCATTGTCAATATAACCTAGGGTATGTTCCTCTATTTTAAGGACTTCTGGGCATCTGCCCCATCGATCTCAAGGAAGCTTATTGTGGGTCAGATTATGGCATTAGGCAGTGCCCTGAATGTCATGGGATCATCCCAACTTCAGCAGGGCAGTCCCCCAAACTGGGTACCTGAGCCTGACCAACTATTTGGAGATCAATATATTCAGAGCTGCAATGCACCATGGGGACTCAGAGAGAAAGTGCTTGGCAGGAACACAATTCCTTCATGCTTCTCATGAGGACTTTTCAGGTCAATGTTTGGGGTCAGGATGTTTTTTCCCTGCCTCCCTCTGCGGTGCACCAAGAGATGCAATCTGATAGGTCATGCTTGGACTGTACGAGAGAGTGGAAGATTTATTACATGTTTTCCTCTGCAAACCTGCTGAATCACCTGTCACAATGTGGCTGTGTGAGACTTGGTTCTATATTAAAGACTCTCAATGAACGCAGCATTAGTCAGTTTGTAAGGAACTGTAAATGTCCATATTCTCCTGACTCTACCAGCTGCCTCTAGGATGTAGGAAAAATAATATATACTTTCAGTGATGGAGCCAACTTTTCCAAATCAAGATGTGAGTCTGTGGCTGCCAAATAACTGCTCGCACTAACAGTTACCTATTAACTGTGCATTTGCACCTGCTAAGCCAGGGGGTTGTACACAGATGGGTGTTGAATTTGCAGTGCAACGTAGTTACAGATATTAGAAAATTTGACCCCCAAAGGCTATTTAGCGCAGTAGCTCTATCACTAGTACTTATAATGAAATTAAATATCCACTCTAATTCTCAGTTCCATCCACTGCCCTTCATCTCTGTGTGCAATTCTCACTGTGAACCGATGATGACTCTGCAAGATATTTTGAGCTTTAGGACTTTTTATTGTGTAGCAAGCGATGGCTTAATCCTGTTAAGTGCTGGGATCTGATGAAAATGCTGATCTCCAGATAGCTGGTTTGGATCAGTCACCCAGTTTGAGGTTGTTCCCATGACATTTAGGATGAGTGGCACACCTCCTTGCACCTGTTCCTTTAGCTGCTCAGTGGATAACTGTAAAACATCTACTCTCTGATGGGCTTTCGGATGTAAAGCAATGAGTTCAGCAAAGCTGGGTTTAGTATTGCAAAGTTTAAATGTTCAAAAATAATGAGTTGGGCCTCCAGAATCATGAGATTAATTTCCAACTAACTTTTGGGGGCATTTTCATTTCTCTTTTGGTGTTGTAGTTTTTCAGGGGCCGCATTTTCAAGTGTTCTCCTCAACCAAGAGGACTAGAAACTTACTTTAAAAATGGAAGCTTAGACTCTCCCTAATTACATGCCTCTGGAGCATTCAAAAAATACCATATCATGAAACTTGGGCTCAAACTGGGAAAATTGCCAACAGTGCGGGCTCTCCACTTTGCTGCCCCATGGCATTTCAGAGGCTGTTGCTTGTTAAGTTGTGCTTCACACTGAAAGCACCTTCCCTGGTGTTCTGTCATTTGTATTTGCTTCTGAATAGCTTCTGGTTGAGATTAAGGCATAAGGTTTGACCTACAAAGCCCTACCATGTTTAGGACCTACCTGCCAGAGAAAGAGGGTCTCTCCATTTAGTGTCACTGCCATGCAGAGGTGCTAGAGCAAACTGCCCCTATGTTAACAGGGACAGGACTGGTGGCAGGTTGTTGCCTGTGCATGGTCCTTGGCTCTGAGGCTCACTCCTTTGTTTGAGCAGAGCTTGGCTTTGTTATTGAGCAGTGCTCATCTGTTTCCCGGCCATTTGTTGAGGTGCTGGGTGGACTGATGGGGGTAGTCAGAGAGGTGTGGGGTTATTATTATTTTGGGTGAAGGTTAGTTTAGTCTGGGTTGCTCAGTTCTGGTGAGGTTCACGCAATCAAAAATGGGCCAAGGCAATGAGAGGTTTGTGTCACCTCACTGTGTATTTGTTTAATGCCTCCTCTACTTTACACTCCAGTCCATATGCTGATACAGCAGAGGTTTTATTTCCAGCTGCTTGTTGCCTAACACAGTTCCAGGATGCTGCTGAGATTTACCCTTAGATCATATGGGCAGTTTCCAGTCAGTGCACATCAGGACATAAAATGAAGGGAGAGCGCTTTCCCAGGCTCTATTTGATACAATTGACTGCTCTCAGTCAATGAACTGTGAATCATTTCTTATGAAGAATACTAATGACAATTTGCATTTCTGCACCACTTTTCAGGCAGATGGCCCAAAATATTTTCCTAAGCAGGCAAGGTGAGATGTGATCGTGGAGGTTGTACACATGGATTGGGTAGGGGGTGGCTTTTTGGGACTGAGTTACTATTTGTTGTGTTACTTGCTTTGCAGAATTGCAAGCTACCATGATAGTAAATACAGTAGGCATCCATTTGCCCAGCACGGAATATGCAAAGAAATCAAACTGATATTTTAATAGAGTAAAAATATGTTGCTAACAATCAGCTTTTAAAGGTCTTCCTTGGAATTTAGGATGAACACGACACATTTTGCCCAATTACTGTACATTAGTGTTCCCAGTTAAGCATCACGTTCACCATGCTGAATTCCTCCCAGCAATGTTATCAATCCATGGGACGTCATTATGACGTGGCTTGTACATAGATCCAGTTAAGTAAGACAGGGCTCTGTCTTACCTTTCAGATGATGCAGAGGGAAATAAAAGGGGTAGGCAGCCACAAAACCCTGTGTCAACAGCATTGTGTGAGTTTTTGGATGCCAGGCCAAATAATCTCATAATAATTGAGAGGCTGCTGGGAGAGACACCTGGTCAACACACCATATCTCCAGGGGATTACACCTAGCCATGCAAGCTGATGTCCTCACAGAGCGCTAGTCAGCAGACGGGGGCTGTACATGTTGCTTCTGCTCAGAGAAGCAGCAAATGATATTCCACAGTGCTCATCCCTAGCTTGCCCTTTGGAAGTCCACCCTGGACCATCAAGGTTCTTAACGCACAGGGCATGCCTGCCAGTATAGTCTCTGCTTTGCTGCGCTGTCCAAGATTGCTAATGGCATGGCAGGTTTTGGTGCTTGTTGTTGAAAGCACTTAGGTGAAGCTTTGTGCTCTGATTATGTGATATTGTTAACATGTTGGATCAGGCATTATGTATTTTGCCCACTCATTTAAAACAGTCCTTTGTGTTCTTTATTTCTATGCAGGATGAATGAGTGGAATCAAGAAGGTTGCACCCAGAAGCAGAGCATGAAAAACAGTACAAGGAAAGAGGTCTTTGGTGAGATAATTTCCCTGTTTTGGCAGATGATGAGAAAATTAAGGCACAGGTTCTCAGGCTCCTATGGAACTGCAGCAGAGTTTTATTGATGCTTTCTCTAATAAAAAGTAGAGATGTTCAAATAATCATCAAATAATTTATATCAGGAGCTTCATGATATTTTTCAAATACATTTGACAAATAATTTGTTTGTACCCTTTGCCCGGCATACAGACAGACATAGATACTATGAGTCTTATTTACTATTGTCCTGCACCTCTTGTAGTTGTTCCCAGCAGTGCAAAGTGGGTCTATAAGGCTACCATTCTGACCTGATAGCATTTTATACCCACTTTATGCTGGTGTAAATGACGTGCAATGTGCAGGGAAATGGAAAATCATACAACCCCTAGTGTTAATGTATATATACACACATACATCTAAGATAAATCCTATGTGTGGCCCCCAAAATGTATGGCTCCAGGACAGCAGTCTGTGAGTCTGCAAGCTTGGCCGCATGAGTCTAGTTGCTAGAGATGGCTGACTCAGTGCTGCTCTAGCAACAATCAGTTTTAATACCTGAAGTAGTTGTAATTCACTTGGCCTTGTGTCTGATCTGGATTTTGCAAACTGTAGAATGATTGAAACATTTTGTAATTGTATCGTTTGGTTTTGCCTTCACATTTCAGCAAGCACTTTGCTGTGACATCCAAGCAGCCAAGCAGCACTAAGGAAAAGTTCTCCCTAGCCTGCGAGCATGTGTATGTTTGGAGAGGGCATTATCAAGTTGGCATCAATGAGGGCTGGAAGGAAATGAATTCTAGATGTGTGGCTTGGTGACTGCAGCAATATGTTGGAGAGTAGCTGCGCTTGAAATCCAAAGCCAGCTTCAGGGTCTGATAAAGACCTGAGGCTGAAGGCTGGAGATCCTGGATTGAGGAGGCTCTAGATGTGAAATCAACGAGCTTTAATTAAATAAAAGTAGACAGTTCCAGTTACTGTTCCTGGTGATATACAAAATGCCACCACTCTAACTGCATCACTTGTCACAAAATGTTATTTTATATTATATGTATCTTTTCTGGGGGGATTCTCCCATGAAATTATATATAAAGTGACAAAGACAAACAGGTCAAATCATGTTCTCACATGTGTGGGGTTATAAGTCACCTAAAATGCTTTGAAGTCCTTAACATTAGTCAGCATTTTGGTAAATTGTCATCTCCTCCCCCGCGAAAATAAGGACCAAGGCCCCAACCCTTTGTGTGTGCAAACATGCATTTGCACAGCTAACAAATGCAGAGATACAGCATTGGGTCCTCCATGTGAAAATGTGTGTGCTTGATGCACCCCGATGTTGTGTGTATGGAAATAACGTCTCTGCTGTTAAGAAAAGTGGCTGTAAGTGGTAAGCTCTGAGTGCAGCGTTTGAAGGCATGGAGGGGAGTTACAGATGCACAACTCAAACCAAGACCAGTAATGTATATATTTGGTGCTTTAAAAAGGGCCAATTGTACAAGGCTGAAAACAATTAGGAGCCAAATCAGCTGGGAGCAAGAATTTAATCAGAAAAATGTGAATGACAATTGGAATTGCTTATGAACACTTAACTAGAAGCCCAAAAGAAGCCACAATCCTACAATTGAGGAAGAAGGTTGTACTGGGTAAAATACTGGCCTGGTTTAGAGGAAAAGTGAAAGCAGCTATAAAATATACATATAGCAAATGGAAGAGAGGGGAAGTTGATAGTAATTGGGTGTAACCAGTAGCTAGTGGAGTCCATGGAGATTGACCATTGCTGTGAGAAGAGTATCACCATTTGTAACCCTGGTCCTTGTTATGTAGGGAAGGTCAGGAAATAAGTGCTGGTAAGAGACTCGACCACATGTGTCATACTCTTCTTACACAGTGTCAGGAGACAGCTAAATCTTGGCAAAAATGGAGTGAATTAAACCGTCCGCGTCCCTCAGTGTGGGGCTCAAATTGTGAAAGTTGGCAATAGTGGAGGCTTCTCACTTTGCTGCCCCATGGCATTTCAAGGCTGTTCATTTGTTAAGTTGTGCTTTGCACACAAAGCACCTTTCCCGGTGTTCTGTCATCTTTATTTGCTTCTGAATAGCTTCTGGTTGAGTTTAAGGCATATGTTTTGACCAACAAAGCCCTCAGTCTGGAGGCAAAGAACTGGAGATGATGGCTACAGTTGTTCCAAATTTTCCTGCAAGCAGGATGAGTGAAAAGAAATCAGAGACGTTGAAATCCGCTACCATGCCACACGGAGCAGACCCAGAGTCAATTGAGAGCTACAAAACATTCCAATGAGAGTATGAAGTAGACTGCAAACTGCTAGTCAAAGCCATTTACAAACTTCAAGAATACAGTGATCCGACCAAGAATGTCCCGTAAGAAAGGTGCTCTGGTTTTTTTTAACAAGAAACCAGCTACCAAGTAAGACCCTGGAGCATTTATGTTATAAATCTGAATAATAAAGTGAAGTCATTTGAATTTAAACAGTTAACAGATGGATTAATGAAAGACTGAATTATTTGTGGTATAATTGATTGGTAACAATGTCAAAGCAAGGTTATTGCAAAAAATACTAACTTTTGTTTTTCGGTTAGAAAGCAGCTTTATATTTTAATTCATTCTATTGTGATGTGAATTATATGAGCCCTATCTTTGCTTTTCTTCCATATCAGCACTGTGTTGACTTCATAGGCTCACAGTTTTTCGTATAACCTATCTATCAAGCATTATAGTGCGTTAAAGCAATCAGGTCTGTCTCTAACACATCAGATGTTGTCATCAGGTTTTACAAGTGAAGGTGATATTTTTCTCAAAACCTCCTGAAACAATTCATCTTAATTAGCACCAGGGTAAGCTTCTGCATGAGATTAGAATACATTTAATTATTGAGAAATGTCATGGTAAGTGCATTCTCCTAGTATTTTTACGCAGAGTGGCAAAAACAGTTCTCTCTGTTGGTTTGAAAGCTTTGTGTGTTCAACTCATTTTGAAACTGTTATAACATGATGAAAGATTAATATCTCTTTCTGGGATTTTCCACAAATGAACGCAGGGCCAGAGGGTAGAATCTGACCCATAATACATAGGTTGACAATTTTAATTGCTATGGAGTCAAATACACACATTCTAACTTGAATCATGTAACCCCTAATGCCTTCACAGGGTTCCAGAGAGATTATTATGAGTTATTCTGTTTCTTCTCCTTCGCTGTAATGCGCCATGTTTTCCTGGGGTCTCCTTGGGCAGATCGAGCTGTCTGTGGTCCCTTAGAACCTGATCCAAAAAGCCAACTGAAATCAAAGGAAAAACTCCTGTCCTTAAAGAATGCAAATTCTTGTTACTAAATCACTTCCAAAACTGCAGTCTCAAAACAAACATATAAACAGATCGCTGGCTAAAGTTTAGTGTGGCATCAGCTCTTGTGGTGATCAGAGTAGACAAATCAGTGCTTTCAAATCTTTCAAGGAAAAAGGAAATATTGGCGAAATACATCCCTGATGTACCTTCATTGAAATCATTAGAACGAGGTGGAGTTGCTCCTGTGATGATTTGGCCCAATATGTCCAATAGTGTTGTGTTACTGACTGTCCATCCTGCTGGCCCTTCCCCAGGAGTGGCAGCAGAACTGACCAGGAGTGCCCTGCAGGAAGGATTATACCTCCAGGACGCAGAACCCCTCCTAGCGGCCATCCTGGGATGCTGCGGCTCCGCCCTTCCTTAATTCAAGGCTCCATCTTTCTGGGCCCTAGTGCCTCCTCCAACTCCAAAAGAGCAGGTTCTGATCCTGGGAATGTTGCTCCCTGTTGATTTATTCCTAAACCCACCTTTCCTCTCCTGGTGGGAAAGGAATTGATGAATAGAAGACCCTGAATAAAATGACTTGGCATTTGTTTTCTGACGTGGTAAACAACAGACAGTCCTAACCATGCTCAAGGCCCTCTTATTCATCAATAGCCTTAAACTAGCTGTGCCCTGTCATTATGAAACACTGCGGATATTTTATTTCATCACTTGCAAAGTTGAATGTGACAAGAGAAATGCTTGGAGAGTGACTAGCAATAACATGTGTCTTGTCCATTTGAATAGGGCATTTATAGATTATTTGTTGTCATCAGTTTTTCTCCCTGGCAGCTCACTCTATAAAAATCTCAGCACCACTTCAGACAACAACATCATGCTCAATGGACGTCATCATGAGATTTGCTCGTGGACCAGCTTAATCCCTTCACCCCTGAATTGTTTGCTACCACATGCTGTGCGGTATGTGGCTTTCCACATTGGAAAGGCTAAAGAAGCCCCACAGTGCTGATTGTCTGAAGACCAGGGTCCAGTTCAGCACTGCAGTGTATTTGAATATTCTCCTCTGCACCCTGGCTGTGCCCAGAAGGGAGTCAGTAAATACTTACAATGCACTTATCTTTTCATGTGATTCCTGAATTGGGCGATGCTGCGGCTAGTTCAAATGCAGCATGTCTGATTATGCAGAGCAGCTTTTCATTGGTGTTGCTGAAAGCATTGTACTTGAAGTTCCTGCTAAAGTGAAAACCCCCACTAGATTTTTCCATGTGTATCATAGCATAAGGCTATGACTACCCTGCAAATGGGGGTGTTTGCAACTCACAGAGACATGCTAGCTGTAATCTAGTTAGCTTGCTAAAAACAGCAGTGTGAGCCTCAGCACAGGCTAGCAACGTGAATACACACAAGGGAGGGTGGTGCGGTGGGCTGTGCCACATTCTCACTTCTATATTTAGTGAGCTCGCTGGATTAAAGTTAGCACGGGTAAATCTCTACAAGCTGCAAACCAGAGCTCCAGTGTAAATATAGGCGCAGGGTGAAATAGAATTAAAATCCTTTAGGGAGAATGAAGACAGAGTCACTTCCCCATTTTAAGTTACTGTTTCTCTGCAATGCTTTGAAAATGTGGTTGGGGTGTCGTCAGATCAAGGTGTGGAGCATCTCAAACAAGGAGAAGTGGGAATGTTAAGCTACAAGTTGTCTATAGTTGATAAAAATGTAACATTTATATTGCATTTTACAATATATCTTCAAAGCGCTGGACAACACCTCTGCAGGGGATATAAGTAAATATTATTATCCCCATTTTCAAGGTGGGGAAACTGAGGCAGTGAAGTGATTTGCCCACTTGAGCTGTGAATCAGTGGTAGGGCCACAATTAGACCTGAGGATCCTGTACTTCTAAATTCAACCTACTTTACGGGTGCCATTAAAAACGTGGGAAGCAAAGCACTATACTTATTGTCAGTGCAGCAGAAATGAAATCAGTTGTGAATTCTTTTTTCTATATTTACAACATCCCAGAGATAGTGTTCTGGGATCAGCAGCAGGAGCATCATCCAGCTAAGGAGGTTAATTTGTGAAAACAGTAATTTTAGGAGGCAAATTCTACATAGCAAGAAGGTGGTGTAGAAGAAAGCAGGTACAGGCTGAACCTCTGTTTCTACGAGGTGTAAACCTCCATATGTTTGGAATAAAGAAACCAAGACATACGATGTGAAAACGTACGGCTTACTTTCAGACAAAAGACAGTTGGTTTCACTGCACTGGCTTCTAATGGCAGTGTCTTCACAGAATACCTCAGAAGTGATGGATGGAGGCATACATATAATGACCTGTCCAAGTCAGAAATTGAGACAGTCTCAAAGGAAGGTGCCGATCTATCGAGTGAGACATGTGAGCATGTTCAGGAGCTGTGCCAGTTCAGTTTTACATATATATCTTCCTGACAACCAGGGGGAGAGACTAGATTGCACATTTTCTGAGGATTAATAGTTTCGGGTATTTCTTTAATTTATTACTTTCAGGAATAATGTAGACTTTGTTTCCTTTTTAGCAGGGCACCCGCACAACCTTTAAAGTGCACAAATAAAATTAAGTCCACATAGCTTCTGTGTTCGTGCAGCAGCTGTTTACATGACAACATATTTTTTCTACATACATTTAATCAGTTTCTCCTGTGAAACTGTCTCAATCCATCAACATATTTGTAAATTGGTTCAGTTTCCAGTGCTGGAATTCGCCTCTGCTGGCACAACAAAGAGACAGGAAAGACTTATACCTGGGGGATGGGGGGCAACAAAAACCTGTTTTCCATTCCAGGTTGAACAGCTCCAAGTTCTAAGGCATTTGCCAGAATGATTGTGTGGAGCTGGTGATCTCACTTAGCAGATGTCATAGCGAGGTTTCATTTCAACAGATAGATTTCTCCATGGAAGCACATGTATTCAAAACTGTAGGCAAAATAAGGAGGCAGTGTATTCCAGTGAATAGGGCATTTGACTGGGGACTTGGGAGAGCTGGTTCAATTTCTGGCTCTGCCACTGACTTGGTGTGTGGCCTCAGACAAGTCACTTTGCCTTTCTGTGCCTTAGTTTCCTCCTCTGTAAAATGGGGATAATGACACTTCCGTCTGCTGTAAAACCCTTTGAAATCTAAGGATGAAAAGTGATAAAACTGAATGATCAAGAGCCAGTTCTTTGGGAACATATCAGTGCCTGAAACATTAGTGCTTCACTGCACCCGGCCCCTTGTGGGTGTGCAAGTGTGGGAGGGAGATGGCTCAGGGTATCTATTCCACTCCAGCCTTAGACTATGTAAGTAGTCCCAATGCCTGCACTATGCTCTGTTGAAGGGATGGGAGGAACACAAATTGCTGGGGCGATGGCTAACAGCACTAGAAGAAATTCACACCAGGTCCTCCTAGAGGGCAACTTGTGGCCTCCCCCTTGGCTCCCCTGGAGCCACTGTGCTTGCTTGAAATTGGGTTGTGTTTGTACAGTGCCTAGCACAATGTGGCCCTCTAGGCACTGCTGCAACACAAATATTTAATGATACACAGTTAATAGTGCCCTGGATAGCATTATTTCTTCTGAGGTCACTGTACTGTCTCATTTGTTGATACAATATTCATGGTTCTCCAATATATTAAGGATAGTTTCTCTCTGCAGATAATCATAATATAGAACTGCATCGGGTCTTGATAGTATTTATATATTTGAGGGAAAACATGCATGAATGGGAGAGTAAACCTCTTGGCGTACGCTGTGAAGCCAAAAGATGTGGTGGAGAATGTGGAAAAAGAGACCGTGGTGGCCCAGGCAAGCAAGTTGCATGAATATTTTCAAGCAAAATTGGACCGTTCGTGAAAATGCCCTATGTTATTGGTACTCCTGTGTTGTTCCAGCTCCACATGTTTGCTAGCACATACAATGGAGGTCACCCAGAAATGTAATTGTGCTGTGGCAAATTCATTGCAGGATTTGCCCCCTTTCACAGAGCCAGGCGCACTAGAGCCTAGCCGTCACAGGCAATGATACTGCTCTTACGTTGTTTTCCTGAATGTCTCACGTTTCTCTTTCCAAAACAAGGTATCTGTGGCCAGTGTAAGAGAAATCCTGCTTGTTTATCTCTGAATTTCCTTGTGTCCATGAGGTTATAATACAGGACCCCAATTCTGGGTTTTGAATGTCCCTGGCTCTGGGGCAACACAACAACTAGTGGACCAACTAGTGTTGCTGTGTGACTTCTATGCTAGTAATTCTATTGTTTGTGCCCTGACATCCATTTCCCTCATCTTGGCCGCTGAAGGCTTGGATTGTGCCAGTTGTTTCATTACCTGGGAATGGCACAATCAAGATGTTGTGAGTGCCCTAGCGTTAAGAGGTCTAGAAGTGACAATGTCAGCTTGAACAGACTAGTTTGAGGCAGTTCTCCTGAAACCTAACCAGTTTCTTTGTTGCCAAATAGAGTAGACTTCACAGATCATTACACCTTGAGCAGTTTTCTGGTTTGGTCAAGAAAAGGGACGGAATCCCTTTGCTGTCCTCTGACAGTTGAGCTTGGCTGTGTACTGAGCAAACCTTGCAAATGTACCCAGGCAACGTGGGCTGGTAGCTTAAAATGTTCTTTGTACTGAATATGGCTGTCAGGGCAGCGGTTTTCCCCTTAGATAAAGACTGATAGGCAAGCATGAGTACATGGTTGCCAGCACTTGTAGAATGCTGTCATGACTGGCAATTTTTCAAGATGGTGATATGCCCAGCCTGGTGATAGCTCACTTTTCTCTTTCCAAACCAGCCAGTGTAAGAAAAATCCTGCTTGTTGTGTGGCAGAAGACTGCTGGTCTGTTTCTCTTATCTGCTGTGGTTAAGAGAGGCCACGAGGCCCACTCTTGTTTCTAGCCCGTTCAGGAAGGAAGTTGGCATGAATGTCTACGTGGGGCATCTCCCTGTCCTGTAGATGTCCCCGATCTCCTCTCTCCACCTATTGTTTGTCTTCCCTGAGTTCCTCTCTTACTGCCCCTAGGCAATTTTCCCTCTTCCCTTGACGTAGCCTCCCCTGGGGTTTGTCTCTTCCCTGTCTCCATTGGTGAATTCCCTTGGTGTCTACTCTTTTACCTTCCCCTCACTTCTGTGGACAAGGAGCTTGCTAAGGCTGGTGCTGTTACCTCTTCCTATCTCCTGTCAGAAATCAAGGGTGGGCAAAATACAGCCCGCAGGCCGGATTCAGCCCTTCTAACATTTCTGTCCAGCCCGCCAGGCTCTTTGGCTGCTTCCTCATGATCTCTGTGCTGCTCAAAGTCCCGCGGCGCAGCAGGGCGCTCAGGCAGGCTGCCTGTCTGTTGTGGGCTGACGCTGCTCCCAGAAGCAGCCGGCTGCTGCTGGCATGTCTCTGTGCACCCCTGGCGGGGGGGAGGCGACTCCACGCGCTGCCCCCACCACTGTCCTCACAGCTCCTATTGGCTGGAAACCGGCCAATGGGAGCTGCGGGGGTGGTGCTTGCGGGTGCAGAGAGCACAGGGAGACCTGCTGCTCCCTCCCCCCAAGGGGCGCACAGAGACGTGCCATGGTGCCAGCAGCTGGCCACTTCTGGTAGTGGCGGGGGGGCTATTGCAGGCAGGCAGCCTGCCTGAACCCCGCTGTGCCGCTGGCCAGGAGCCGCCTGTGGTAGTGCACCAAACTCCCTCCGAGACCCTGCACCCCAATCTGCTGCCCAAGCCTTGAGCCCCCTCCTGCACCAAACTCCTTCCCAGACCCCACACCCCTCCATTAATATAATAGAAATGTGTGGTCCATGATGACTTACCAAAATTCGTGGAGTGGCCACCCTGCGAAAATTATTGCCCACCCCTCTGTCAGATGCTACAGCTGCTTCCCTTTTTTTGTCTCTGCTCCTGGTGAGAGGCAATTGGCACTAGTGGCTCTAATCAGGTAGGAGGAAGAAAATCAATGAAACTTCTGGCCACTCCCAGAACAGAGGGAAGAAAATCAGGACTGTCATGGCCCAAATGAGGCTGTTGGCAAGTATGTCAGAGACAGGGGCGACTCTAGCTACTCTGCTGCCCCAAGCATGGCAGGCAGGCTGCCTTCGGCGGCTTGCCTGCGGGAGGTCCCTGGTCCTGTTGATTCGGCGGCACACCTGCAGGAGGTCCGTCGAAGCCGCAGGACCAGCAGATCCTCCGCAGGCATGCCACCGAAGGCAACCTGCCTGCCGCCCTCGTGGCAACCAGCAGAGCGCCCTCTGTGGCTTGCCGCCCCAGGCATGCGCTTGGCGTGCTGGTGCCTGGAACTGCCCCTGGTCAGAGAACAAAAAGTAAGAGCATCAGCAGTCTTTTGTCTGTCTCTAACAAAATAAGTGGAAGACCTGTGGATACTGAGTATATACATTATTATTTTCAGAAGTGAAGGCATGCAAAGGTACCTGTGTTCATGCATTGAAATTCTCTGTGCAGATGTCTAGTCTAACAGGTTATTTATACATACAATTGCTATGATTGTTGTGGTATTCTAGTAACTGCACGTGCAATTTAGTTGTGCAAGTGTGTGCACATTTGCCACCTAAACTTCTAAAAATCAACAGGCCTATATTCTATACTGAATGAAATATGCCATGCACTATTTGTTAGTTATGAAATGTTACATCTGCTGTATAAATAAAAAGATCAGACTTCCAGGCTGCTGTTTTAGGGCACAGGCCAGCTGAGTAAAAAATAGACTTTTATGTGGGTGCTGGGGCGGGCGGCTCACTGCCTACGCAGCATTGTTTAGCTTTGCAGAAGTGTTTGCATTGCAAAAGAATCAGCAATGTTTAGGTGTGTAACAGGGTACGATGTTCACGTTTGTCAGAGCTGCTTGCAGAATATTTTGAAAGATTATTAGAAGTCCAACCCCCCAACAGCAATGAACATCAGAGCTTTATGTAAAGTCAAACCTGTGCGGTGACTAATACCTGCAAATTTCATGGGGACTGGTTCTTATTTACACTATGGCCCCTTCACGTGGTGCGACAGTGTCAAGGAGCCTTAAAGTGTCATGCAGTTCAGACCCCCTGCGCGGCCTCTTTACACTACCAGACTGGGATATGGGGCCCATAGTGTAAGTGAGAATTGGGCCACTGTCTTCAGTTTCACTGAGGGTCCCTCCTTAATTCAATGCTGAACTTGATCCTACTCAGTTCAATGGACAGATCTCATGATCCTGTGGTCAGATAAAGTCAGATTACAAATTTCATCTCCACACTCAGACAGTGCTTCAGGTCTTACAGGCGTCACTCAGACAAAGCTCACATTGCCATCCACTGGTGTTTTGCTTGTGCAAGTTCTGCAGAACTGGGCCCCACACACACGCACATCCCAGCACTAGACATTAATCCACTGTAGAAAGCCAGGGTTAATTCCAGAACTCAGAACATGTAGCCGTTTAGTGGGTACAGAGGAATAATTATTTTCCATATTAATATGTTTATAGCTGTCAGTTCATTGCTAACAGCTGACAATCTACACTTTTTGTTGACAATCTTAGAGTTTTGATAAAGTACATCACCTAAAATAATTACACCTTATTTGACACACATACCACATCAGCAAGTCAAAGCTTTTGCTGTCTGTGTGTAGGATATGATTTTATGGACATATTTATGGAGTTTGATTTATATACATAAAAGCACCTATCACCGACTCCAGGCTCTTTCCCAGCTATTAAAACTACAAGCTAGACAAAAAATTAACAATGTCAGTAGCACATAACAACCCAAGTCAGATGACTCAACCAGCTGACAAAAGATATATTCCGCCTCCCCTGCCCATCTTCAGAGATTCCAACACCATTGTCCCCAGAATTTCAGTTCCTTCCAAAAGTTCCACATCTAGATGGACTTGGCAGGGAGGCTTTGGAGCTCAACACATCTGATCTATATCATGGCCAGGGGTGGGATGCATTCCAACAGCACAGTGCTCTAGGAGAAACAACCTGCCAGTATCACCCCACCCTTTACACAGAGGAGTCTGCAGTTCCTCTGCTGATCAGAATTACAGGGGAAGAGGGGTCAGGCTCTCAAGATAGCAACTCTCAAGTCACTTTAGCTCACATGTGATGGGGTTAATATGGATATGAGAGGCCAATTAGCCCAGTTGGCTGCACCTGGAGAGTGGGCCATCCCTAATTAAAGATGAGGCCCAGCTGGAAGAGGATCTGGGTGGTTGCTACAAATGCAGATAGTCTGGAGAAGAAGGGGGTTGCTGGGAGAAATTCTGTAGTCACTCAATAGGATGAGAGAGAGCGTACATGCACATGCAGATTAGGAGGGATCAGGGAGGAAGCCCTGGGGCTGGGCTCTTCTCCTGAGTTAGGGGATTTCAGGAGGGTGCCCTGGCCCTGCAAGAAGGGTGAACTTGGAGATGCAATGGGAGAGGTCTGTCAGCAAGCTTGGTAGAGAGAAGTCTGGGGGATGTCATCAAGGAGTCAGGTAGAGTATACCTTGACTGCATGTCCAACAGTCCCTGGACTGGAGCCCAGAGGAGAGGGTGGGCCAGGGTTTGCCTACTAGCAACTGGTGGTGTGAAGCCCCAGGAAGGGGATTTGGACTACTGGAAACCCTGAGAAAATGGGGTAGGACCACTGAGCTCGGAATTGAGAGCAGCAGGACTGGAAATTTGTTTTCGTTAGACTTTCTGTTATCCTGGGAAATGTGGGACTGTTTGTAGCTTTGCAGAAGTGTTTGCATTGCAAAAGAATCAGTAGCGTTTAGGTGTGTAACTGGTAACCTGCCCTTGCCTGAGGGCTGAGTCATGAGAAGAGGTGGACCACAGCTGCAGTCAATCAACCTCGGCATGGGTGCTAGATGTGGACAGCTGGCTATATCATTCTCAGCCACTGAGAGGGGGTACTCCAACAGTAAGTCCATCCTTCACCATAATTTTATCTAATCGTTGTGTGATGTCTATCACTGTGTGTTAATATTAAAGACTAAAATTATAGGTAACCAAATCAGTTATTGCTGCTTCTGGCCTGTATGCTCTTTTTTTGCAGTGCAGAGGGAGGCTAACTCTTGGAACAATTTTGATGCTGGAAAACTCCATGTAAATGTTATTTCTACTTGAAATCAGTGGGAATACTGCCAGATAAGACTCTTTGACCAGACTTCAGACTGCAGGAAAAAACTGGCATCAGAGGTCCTGGATAAGTTATTGAAAGCCCTCCTGCACAAAGCTACAAGCAACTATTGTTTGCACAAAAAACTTTCTTCTTATGGCTGCTATACCATAGTTAGACAGTAGATGGTGATAGTACTACGAGAACTACTGAGTCTTTTCCCACGGCACCCAGAAACACACAGTCATTTCCTAGACAGCCAGCTGACTTATTAAATTTGGTGCAATCCCTTCAGTTATTTTACTGAGCAAATACTAAAATAGCGAGTCTGTTAAATACTGTAAAGATTGAAAATAATATTGATTAGCAAAGGGAGAGAGGCAAAAATACTTCAAAAGCAATGGCATCTCACTTAAATGCAAAGAATGACCACACTAGCAGGAGAAACAGTGCTCTGGTTACTGCAAATTAATAAGCAGTTTGGAAAAAAGGACAAAACACTGAGATCTATCAATATCACACAATGTCATTTTATACAAACAAGTGCACTCTCTAACTAAAAAGTATTACTGAGATTCACTTTAAGGCTTAGGATCAGATAGTAGTAATTAAAAGTATTCTAACTCCCCTTTACCTGTTTAATATTCATTTGGATTAAAGAAGTAGTTTCCACAGCATTTAGTGGAGAAGTTCCTCTGTTCAGTTGTCTAACATGTAGGTGATTCTAATAGTTTTACACAATGTCCTAGAGAACCTGGCATTTATTTCAGTGCCATAAACATGTCGCAGGCAGGGCAGGAGGTATTTTGTATGATGGTGTTGCTGCAGATCTTGGGAGAGGGGTGATGCATGAGCTTTAAGGGCAACACTTCATTTCCAACAAAGTTCCTTATTTAGTATTGGAAGAAGACAACTTCCAGTGATTCTTTGTCAATCTCTTTGGATGCCTAGATACACAATGGGCACAGATGCCAAGGGGTGCAGATAATGAGCTTTTTCTAGACCATCAACACACATGGCCAAATTCTTCTAACAGTTTCAACGGAATTACATGGTGAATGATTCAGGTCCAAATTCTTATACGTGACAATATCTATTTTGGATAGAAACAGGCTAGATTCTGTTCTCTGGTAACACTCTAGATAAGTCCATTGCAGCTCATTATCTATACCGAAGGTGGCCAATCTGTGGCTCCGGAGCTGCATGCGGCTCTTCAGAAGTTAATACGTGGCTCCTTGTATAGACACCAATTCCGGGGCTGGAGCTACAGGTGCCAACTTTCCACTGCTCAACCCCAGGCCCTGCCCCAACTCCACCCCTTACCCCAAGGCCCCTGCCCCCTCCCCTGAGCATGCTGCACCCTTGATCCTCCATCCAAGAGCCTCCTGTACACTGCGAAACAGCTGATTGTGGCAGGTAGGAGGCCCAGGGAGGTGCCAGCCGGCAGGAGGTGCTGGGAGTGGCAGGGTGATAGGGGTGGGGCTGATGGGGTCTGCCAGCTTATTACTGTGGCTCTTTGGCAATGTACACTTGTAAATTCTGTTTCCTTCTCAGGCTCAGGTTGGCCACCCCAATCTATCCCAAAACAGTTACTATGTGTTTACACCAGTGTCCCTGAGAGCAGAACGTAGTCCTATAGCATTACTCTTTTTGGTATCTTTTTGCTTTACATTTTTTCTTAGGGTTCACCTCTGATGCCCTTTATTTAATATCAACATTTTAACACATTCTTTTGGATGACTTTGGTCTTTGTGACTGTAAAATACGCATGTTAGCATGTGTTACAGTAACTGGGTAAGCCAGGCCTTAGACCCCTTTTGTCTCGGGTGCACTCCTCCCTCATCTGATAGGTCTGGCTTCCTGCACCTCACTTTGGGTGGAGCTACATGGTCCAACCACACCTAGACTGGATGTATGAGCTGTATCATCCTGTTTATCAACCTTGATAACCTGATGGGCCTAACTGAGTTTGGCAACTGTAAGCCTTCTCCTCTGGGACCTTGTGATAGAGGCTGATTAGTGACCTCAAACTGTTTCTTCCAAACAAAGCACTACAGGCGAGTCTCATTTTACGTGGGGGTTCCGTTCCGCAGTTAGCGTGTAAAGCGAAAACCGTGTATAGTCAAAATTACATTGAGTTGAATGGTGGGTGGAATCATCTGCACTACATGCACATTATTAAAATTGTTGGTTTTTGTTGTGTTTTTTTTTGCCAACCGCATAAAGCTGAAATCATGCATGTTAAATGCGCGTTAAGATGTGACAGACCTGTATTTATTCTTTCACCCAAAGGCACAAAGCACATAGAGCAAAGGGTTAAAACAGAGTTCTACATGCCTAACCTCACCCTAATCTTTCCTTGCAAGCTTTGGTATGTTTCATCTAGCCCAGTTACCTCCCTTTGACTGAGGGATGCATACTGTCCTGCTTGCAGCATGCACGCTCTCTCTCTCTCTCTCTCTCTCTCTGTCTCCTTGTATGCTTGTCAGCTCTCATTGACCTTCCCTGGGCAGCCCCCTTAGTTCACCAACCCTTTTTCTAGGCCCAGGTCCTATAATGGTTTAGCATCCTCCTTGAACCTAGGCTTGGCCTTAGTCAGAGCAAACCATTCATAGCCTGACTGCAGCCAGATATGGAGTATTCTCTAATAAATAGTTTCCTCGTTTTCTCAAAGCCTCTTATCTGTACCATTGTTCTGCCTTTCCTGTGGTTCCTTTAACAACCCTTTTGAGCAGGAAAATACTGCGCAGATAATTTGGAGGACATATATTTATAAAATACACTACACATAACTCCTCATTCTCCACATCATGTTACTGAAATATTTATTCCAGAAATAAAGGATTTTAACTGGCCATCTCGTAATTTAACTTTCTGACCCGGGCAACTATTTCGCCAGTAGCCACAAACTACTCATATATCAAAAGTAGTTCACAAATTAGAATGTGTAATGCATGTACATGTATGTTTGTAGAGCCAGGGTGCAAGATTTTCAAAAGAACGTATCAACCTCTCATGGATCAGTAACTGGTTAAACTATAGGAAATAAAGTTTAGGAATAAATATTCAGCTCTCACAATGGAGAGAGAGAAACAGTATGGTCCCCCAAGGATCTTTAGTGGGACCACTGCTGTTCAACATATTCATTAATGATCTGGAAAAGGGGGTGAACAGTGAAGTAACAAATTTTCAGATGATACAAATTTACACAAGATAGTTATGTCCAAAGCTGATTGGAAAGAGTTTCAAAGGGATCTCGCTAAACTGCGTGACTGGGCAACAAAATGGCAGATGAAATTGAGGGTTGATAAATGCAAAGTAATGCACATTGGAAAAAATAATCCCCACTGTACATTCAATATGATGGGGTGTAAATTAGCTGTTCCCACTCAAGAAAGAAATCGTGGAGTCATTGTGGATAGTTCTCTGAAAACATCTGCTCAATGTGCAGCACCAGACAAAAGAGTTAACAATGTTAGAAACCACTAGGAAAGGGATAGATAATAAAACAGAAAATATGCTGCCACTACATAAATCCATGGTATGCCTATATCTTAAATATTGCATGCTGTTCTGGTCACCTGATCTCAAAAAAAGATATATTAGAATTGGGAAAGATGCAGAGAAGAACAACAAAAATGATTAGGGGTATGAAATAGCTTCCACGTAAGGAGAGATGAAAAAGACTGGGACTGTTCATCTTAGAAATGAGATTACTAAGGGGATCGAGGAAATAAAGAAGGATTTTAACTGGTCTATAAAACTGTGAATGGTGTGGAGAAAGTGAATAGGGAACTGTTATTTATCCCTTCACATAATACAAGAACTAGGCATCAGATTTAAAACAAATAAAAGGGTCAACTTGTGGAACTCATTGCCAGTGGATGTTGTGAAGGCCAAAAGTATAAGTGGGTTCAAAAAAGAATTGGATAAATTCATGGAATATAGGTCCATTAATAGCTATTAGCCAAGATGGTCAAGGACAACAACCCCATGTCCAGAGTATCCCTAAACCTCAAAGTGCAAGAAGCTGGGACTGGATAATGGGATGGGTCACTTGAAATTGTCCTATTCTGTTCGTTCCCTCTAAAGTATATGGGACTGGCCCGTCAGAAGACAGGATACTGGGCTAAATTGATCATTGGTCTGACTCAGTACGGATGTTATGTGCTTAAAGGCCCCAATTCAGGAAAGTGCTTATCAGCAACATATTTCACCCAGAGGGGCTATACTGAAAACTGTGAGGGAATATTTATCTTTTATAAGATTTGCTGTCCTCTACAGATTTGATGAATATTTATTTTTTGGACATCTTGATAGCAAAAGTGACCTTTCATTTGTACTTTCTCCATCTGTGTCTGTGTTTACTTTTAGTGTTAAGGTTTTCTCCTGTCCATCTTAGACTAACATGTAATATTTAAATATATGCAAATTGCCCAATTTTGCTGATGTCTAAGGAACATTTTTAAGGTCACCTTTTTTGATCTATTTTACAGATATAATAAATTTATGCACCATTTTTTGATCATTGCTTGTTTTTATCTATATCTGTCTTCACTGATTGTATTTGAATGGGTTTATTTTCTATTTTAAATAAAAGATTTATGCCTTAGCTGTCAGAGTTTGCCTTTATGTGAAAATTTAATCTTGTTTCTAGAAGTCTAGATTAATTTATTAGATTAAACTGTCCCTTGTGGTTCTCAGATGGCAGAAGTATACTTTTCTCTGTGGGTACAATCCATAAACACAATACACTCTATTTTAAAATAAAGGACTTTATTAGTCTGCACAATAAAACACAGGATGGACGATGAAAATACACTGGTGTTTTTAATCTATGACAGTGAGTAATGGAAATTCCCTGACAAGTAAACATGACATGAAAAGTCAGGCAGCAGTAGCCTGGAAAATGTTTCATGACGAATTCTGTGTTTTCATAGCACATCCCTCATATTTAGATTTAATAAATATGGTTCTGTACCAGTAGGCCACATTCTGATATTTGATAAACTTGAATTTGCAGGGATGTAATACAAACCAAAATCTGGCCCAATGTTTCCAATAAGTCAGAATTTTGTTTATTGGGTTTTTTTTGTTTTTTATTTTTGGGGGGCGGGAGGGTCTGGTATTTCATGTGCTCCAGGGTGATATTTCTCCAATATCACCTAACATCAATTTTACCCAGTACTGAAATATCAAGGTTTCTCTTCTGATTTAAATAAGGAAGAAAAAAAATGCCCATCCACAGGTCTAGTTGCCCTGACAATTATTCACAGTCCACACAGGAATAGCAGGTTTGTGTCGTGAAATTCTCCAAGCTAAACTTTACTTAGTCTCAAGCATTTTCACACGTCCGCAACAAGTTAGTAAAACACCCCCAACCCTTGATAATTACCAAAGCTGAGTGTGGTTTTCGAGTGATACAGCGGCAGCCCGTCTGCCACTGGGGAACACAAGATGCATCCAGAGGGAGAGGTCAGTCCTGAAATGAGTCCCACCTATCTCAAGCTTTCCCCTCTTATTTATACATTAGTAATTAAAGAAACCTTGTTAAGTAAGCAGTTTTAATGCTCAAGCAAGAGGTTCCTTCTGATTATTGATTAACCAGGTGTGGGTCTTTCCAGAACTTGCAGCCTTGAGACCTCAATAGACATTCCTGGGGCATATCCTACTCTTTGAAAACGCATGTATCAGCAATTTCAACCCAATTCTTATCAGGAAGAACGTGGAGTCAAGCGACCCTTTTGGTGGCGCCCCAAATCCCTCTCCCCTCCTGCCTTGGTCAAGCTGAGATTTGCTTTTAACAGCTTGCTGACTAGGCTGTCTTTAACAGTAAGCCATAGTGGTTTCAGGCACTTTACTGGTTTGCCAAAGTCTTCCTGTACAGTTGTCACGAAATTCTCCAAGCTCCTGTATCTCAGTAAACAGAGGTTGGGACACTGAAAGCCTAGTATTTGCCACACCGTCTCCAGAATCTCTCTCGTCCATCACAGATTCAGACACTTCACTCCATACCTAATTGTTTTTATCCCATTAGGTCCCAACTGGTGTGGGAACAACTCTAGGATAGAGTCCTACATGAAGGAGTGGACTATGTCAAGCCACAATGGAGCCTCTGCATTATACTGTGTTGCATCTGTACTTTTACAAAAAGCCTCATCTTAAGAATCATGCCTGACCATTCAGGCCTCATTTGCTAATACATCAGTTTCAACCAGCCTGACATTCTGCAAATGCTTCCACCTTTCTTAATTGCTTAAAGACATCATAGCCTCTTATGAGGAGCCATATCTTTTTATCACACTTTTTTGAATGTTGACGTGAGTGCCTTCCTAATCTGAGTCTTAGTGCAGGTGCAAGTGCTGTCTTGAACAGGGATGCTTTTCCAAATGGGGCCAAACTATCACCTTGATCTGCTACCCCCAGGGGTTTGCATTTTAGGTTCATAAAAACTGCCACTCTGATTAAAAGCAATGAACCATCTTGTCCAGTACCCTGTTTCTGATACTTTCCATTTCCATATGTGTCACAGGAAGGTACCAGAAACCCCACTGGGGAATCTAGTCTTTAAAGCGCCTTTTTTCCTGTGTTCCGGGGCTTCAGCAGTACCCATGCTCAACAGCTGAGTTGGCAGGAAATATGATGCCAAATTCCACCTTTTAAAAACACGCTTGAGGTGAACGAGTTATTTGTTCCAGCAGCCACACAGAACTCTAAAGAGCTACCTGAAGGCCGCCTCATGTACACACACCCCCACTTCTGAATCTGTTTGACATTCATCGATACTCATGAACACTAAATTTAATTCCTGAGATCCCACAGACCTCACTGAAGCTGAGTATTACAGTCCCGTTGATTATTTAATTGCTGAACAGCAACAAAGTCTTAACTCATAGCAAGCTGCATTGGTGTCTTATTTGTGTAGCCCAGTTCTTTGCAATCATGTGCTAAAGTTAGTTCTGTTTCTTCATGCATTATAACTTTAAAAAAGAAGAGGAAGGACAGAGCTCTTGATAGAACGTTTCTCTGATAGATTTTATATGATGGCTACATTACAATTAAGGGTATAATTTGCAGCAAAAACATGCCTGCGCTATACAAGAAAACCAACATTAAATTGAATGAGTTGCTAACAGTCAAGGTTGCACCCATTCATGCTAATGACCTTCAATTAGTGAAGCACACATCTAGAGATACAGCTATTCTATGAGATACACACTATTGTGTTAGGAAACATTTGTATCCTAGTAACAAATATTACTTTGAGATGACCCTCTACTCAGTCAGGCTCATTAGGCAAAACAAAAAAAAGTGATGCTGCTTCCTTGTGTATGTTTTAAGGGCTTCTGGAATTTATTTTAATCCACAGATTCAGGACTAGTGTTAAATACCTTCTTATCACTGCTTCATGTACATATGCTACTGCATCTCTACAGAGGTACCAGCGAGCAATACTTTCTAAGCAAAATCACTTGAGGCTACATTTCCAGAAATGCTCAGGTCTGACAGCTAGGATCAAATTTTCAGAAAAGCTCAGCTCTCATTTAGGAACTTAAATGATACAGGGAAATGCTCAAAGAGGTCTTCAGCACCGAGCAGCTCCCCATTTTCAAGCCCTGTGTTTCCAACGGGAACTTCTGGTTGCCAAAATGTAGTTGTCTTTTAGGAGCCTAAATGGGACCAGAACTTTTCTGAAAATCTGGCCCACAGTTGTAGATGTTTAAAATGGGTAGTAAGAACATAAGATTGACTGTCTAGCTAGCCCAGTATCCGGTCTTCTTACAGTGTCCAGTGCCAGATGCTTCAGAGGGAATGAACAGAACAAAGTGATTTTTTTTAAGTGCTCCATCCCCCATTGTCCCGTCCCAGCTTTTGGTAGTTTGAGGTTTTGGGACACCCAGAGCATGGGGTTGCATCCCTGACCATCTTGCCTAATAGTCCTTCATGGACTTATCCTCCAAGCAATTATCTAAGGCTTTTTGGAACCCTTCATACTTTTGGCCTTCACAACATCCTATGACATCGAGATCTTGCGTGACCTACAAAATAAAAAGGCGTCATATAAAAAATGGAAACTAGGTCAGATTACAAAGGATGAATATAGGCAAATAACACAGGAATGCAGAGGCAAGATTAGAAAGACAAAGGCACAAAATGAGCTCAAACTAGCTATGGGAATAAAGGGAAACAAGAAGACTTTTTATCAATACATTAGAAGCAAGAGGAAGACCAAGGACAGGGTAGGCCCACTGCTCAGTGAGGAGGGGGAAACAATAATGGGAGACTTGGAAATGGCAGAGATGCTTAATGACTTTGTTTCGGTCTTCACTGAGAAGTCTGAAGGAATGTCCAATATAGTGAATGCTTACGGGAAGAGGGTAGGTTTAGAAGATAAAATAAAAAAAGAGCAAGTAAAAAATCACTTAGAAAAGTTAGATGCCTGCAAGTCACCAGGGCCTGATGAAATGCATCCTAGAATACTCAAGGAGTTAATAGAGGAGGTATCTGAGCCTCTAGCTATTATCTTTGGGAAATCATGGGAGACGGGGGAGATTCCAGAAGACTGGAAAAGGGCAAATATAGTGCCCATCTATAAAAAGGGAAATAAAAACAACCCAGGAAACTACAGACCAGTTAGTTTAACTTCTGTGCCAGGGAAGATAATGGAGCAAGTAATTAAAGAAATCATCTGCAAACACTTGGCAGGTGGTAAGGTGATAGGGAATAGCCAGCATGGATTTGTAAGGAACAAATCGTGTCAAACTAATCTGATAGCATTCTTTGATAGGATAACGAGCCTTGTGGATAAAGGAGAAGCGGTGGATGTGATATACCTAGACTTTAGTAAGGCATTTGATATGGTCTCGCATGATATTCTTATAGATAAACTAGGAAAGTACAATTTAGATGGGGCTACTATAAGGTGGGTGCATAACTGGCTGGATAACGGTACTCAGTTATTAATGGCTCCCAATCCTGCTGGAAAGGTATAACAAGTGGGGTTCCACAGGGGTCTGTTTTGGGACCGGCTCTGTTCAATATCTTCATCAACGATTTAGATGTTGGCATAGAAAGTACGCTTATTAAGTTTGCGGACGATACCAAACTGGGAGGGATTGCAACTGCTTTGGAGGACAGGGTCAAAATTCAAAATGATGAACAAATTGGAGAAATGGTCTGAGGTAAACAGGATGAAGTTCAATAAAGATAAATGCAAAGTGCTCTACTTAGGAAGGAACAATCAGTTTCACACATACAGAATGGGAAGAGACTGTCTAGGAAGGAGTATGGCAGAAAGAGATCTAGGGGTCATAGTGGACCACAAGCTTTATATGAGTCAACAGTGTGATACTGTTGCAAAAAAAGCAAACGTGATTCTGGGATGCATTAATAGGTGTGTTGTAAACAAGCCACGAGAAGTCATTCTTCCGCTTTACTCTGCGCTGGTTAGGCCTCAACTAGAGTATTGTGTCCAGTTCTGGGCACCGCATTTCAAGAAAGATGTGGAGAAATTGGAGAGGGTCCAGAGAAGAGCAACAAGAACGATTAAAGGTCTTGAGAACATGACCTATGAAGGAAGGCTGAAGGAATTGGGTTTGTTTAGTTTGGAAAAGAGAAGACTGAGAGGGGACATGATAGCAGTTTTCAGGTATCTAAAAGGGTGTCATCAGGAGGAGGGAGAAAACTTGTTCACCTTAGCCTCCAATGATAGAACAAGAAGCAATGGGCTTAAACTACAGCAAGGGAGATTTAGGTTGGACATTAGGAAAAAGTTCCTAACTGTCAGGGTAGTTAAACACTGGAATAGATTGCCTAGGGAAGTTGTGGAATCTCCATCTCTGGAGATATTTAAGAGTAGGTTAGATAAATGTCTATTAGGGATGGTCTAGACAGTATTTGGTCCTGCCATGAGGGCAGGGGACTGGACTCAATGACCTCTCGAGGTTCCTTCCAGTCCTAGAGTCTATGAGTCTATGACAGTGAGCTAGACAGGTTAACTATGCATTGTGTGAAGAAGTACTGCCTAATGTTTGTTTTAAACCTGATACCTATTAATTTCATCGGATGCCCCCTAGTTTTTGTTATGTGGTAGGGTAAATAACACTTTCCCATTCACTTTCACTATACCATTAATGATTTTATAATCCTTTTCTCATATCATCCCTTCGTCGTCGTCTTTTCTATGAACAGTCCCAGCCTTTTAATCTCTCCTCATACAGAAGCTGTTCCATACCCCAGTCATTTGTGTTATCTTTCTCTGTACCTTTTCCAATTCTAAGATCTTTTATGAGATGGGGTGACCAGAACTGCATGCACTATTCAAGATCTAGGTACACCATGGATTTATATAGTGGCAATAATATACATATATTATCTATCCTTTCCCCAGTAGTTCCTAACATTGATAGCTTTTTTGACTGCCACTGTATATTGCACAGATGTTTTTAGAAAACTATCCATGATGCCTCCATGATCTTTCTTGAATGGTAACAGCTAACTTAGATCCTATCATTTTGTATATAGAGTTGGGATTACATTTTACAATCTCCTTTATGTTGCACTTAACATTGAATTTCACCTGCCATTTTGCTGCAGAATCTCCCAATTTAGTGAGAGCCCTTTGTAACTCTTTTTTCAGTCAGCTTCGGACTTAACTATTTTGAGTAATTTTGTATTGTCTGCAAATGTTGTCACTTAGCTGTTCACCTTTTTCCAGATCTTTAATGAATATGTTGAACAGCACCGGTCCCAGTACAGATCCCTGGGATACTACACTATTTGCTTTGCTCCATTGTGAAAATTGAACATTTATTCCTACCCTTTATTTCCTGTCTTTTAACCAGTTACTGATTTATGAGAGGACCTTCTCTATTATCCCATGACTGCTTACTTTGCTTAAGAGCCTTTGGTGCGGGATCTTGTCAAAGTCCAAGAATACTTTATTAACAGAATCACCTGTCCTTGTTAACATCCTCAAAGAATTCTAATAGATTGATGAGGCATGATTTCCATTTAGAAAGGCTATGTTGACTCTTTACCCAACATACTGTGTTTATCTATGTGTATGATGATTCTGTTATTTACTATAGTTTCAACCACTGTGACTGGTATTGAAGTTAGTCTTTCCAGCCTGTTATTGCCGGGATCCCCCCGTTGCCTTTTTAAACAGCATTATGTTATATACCCGTCAGTCACCTGGTATAGAGGCTGATTTAAGTCGTAGGTTACATAATAAAGGTAATAGTTCTACAATTTCATATTTTAGTTCCTTCAGAACACTTGGGTGAATACCATCTTAGTCTGGTGTGACTTACTACTGTTTAGTTTATCAGTTTGTTCCAAAACCTCCTCTAATGGCACTTCAATTTCAGACAGTTCCTCTGATTTGTCACCTCAAGAGAATGGTTCAGGTGTGGGGATCTCCCTCATGTCTGCAGTAAAGACCAATGCAAATAATCCATTTAGCCTCTCTGCAATGGCCTCATCTTTTTTGAGTGGTCCTTGATTGTCCAGTGGCCTCACTGACTATTTGGCAGGCTTCCTGCTTACAATTTTTGTTGCTGTTAGTTTTCATATCTTTCGCTAATTACTCTTCAAATTCTTTTTTGGCCTGCCTGCATTACACTTTGACACTTGACGTTGCCAGAGCTTATGTTCCTTTCTATTTTCCTCACTAGGATTTGACTTCCAATTTTTAAAGGATAACTTTTTGCCTCTAACTGCCTCTTTTACTCTATTTAGCCATGGTGGCATTTTTTGGTGGTCTTACTGTTTTTTTATTAAATATTATTTAGGGTATATATTTAGTTTGAGCCTCTATTATGGTGTTTTTAAATATCTCCATGCAGTTTGCAGACATTTCACCCATTTGACTGTTCCTTTTAATATGCATTTTATTAGCTTCCTCATTTTTGTGTAGTTCCCCTTTTTGATATTAAATGCTACTGTGGTTGGTTTCTTTGCATTTCCCCCCCCTACAAGGGTGTTAAACTTATTTACATTATGATTGCTATTGCCAAACGGTTCAGTTATATTCACCTCTTGGATTAGATCCTGTGCTCCACTTAGGACTAAATCAAGAATTGTCACTCCTTTTCCAGGTTTCAAGACAAATTGCTCCAAGAAGCAGTCATTTATGGTGTCTAGAAATTTTCTCTCTGCATCCTTTGCTGAGGTGACATTTACCCAGTCAACATGGGGATAGTTGAAATTCCCCATTATTATTATTGTATTTTCGGCCCTTATAGCCTCTCTAATCTTCCTGAGCATTTCATAATCACTCTCACCATCTTAATCAAGTGGTCAGCAGTAGGAATATTCTCTTGTTCAAGCATGGAATTTCTGCCCATAGACATTCTATGCTACTGTTGGAGTCATTTAATAATTTTATTTTGAGTCTGCTTTCTTTCACATACAGTGCCACTCCCCTGACCAGTGCAACCTATTCTGTCATTCTTACATATTTACATCCTGGTGTTCCACTGATTATCCTCATTCCACCAAGTTTACATGATGCCTACTATATCTAACTTCATTTAATGCCTGGCACCCTAGTTCACCCGTCTTTGTATTTAGACTTCTACAATTTGTATATAATCACTTGTCCATTTTGTCAATGTTCAGTTGCTTGCCTTCATGTGTTATATTTAAATAGGAGGTTCCTGCATTTGACTGTTCCTCACTAGCTCCTATTGTACTTTATCAGCTTCTTTCCTATCCTCTTCACTAGGATATAGTGATGTCATTCCATATCTTTATGAAAATATGCTTATATGAATGACATAACTGAGATACTTTATGCCAGATGGCTCATGTGAGATATCATTGGAAAGGTTATGATTTACTGAATGTGATTATCCAATTTTTATGTCTGTATCATTTCTGTATCTGAAGTTAGGAATATTGACTATGTATCTGTATTTCAACTATGCTACTTTGGATGATGCCCACTGCTAACACTTCAGGTCCAACAATGGAGAAGGCAGACAGGACGGATGGCCCATCAGGAGGACAACAGACTGTGAAAAGTTTGGCCTCAATACTGTCATTGACTCGTGGATGCTGTGATCCTACAGAGTCAGGTGGTCTTGTCACCTGATACAAAAACATTACCTGGGATGACTTGTAACTTTTCCACTGTGAGGGAAAGGGGGTCAAGTTTGGGAAACAAAGCATTCCCGCCTTATGTAAATCCTATTTAAGGATGGGGAGGAAGGCAAATAGGACTTCCTCTCTATGGCCTGTCTGCCCAAGAAGAAAGACTGAAGCCAAGGGAGGAGTCCAGGCTGAGATGGGGGTCCAGTCTGAAAAGGAATATAATGGGAACTCTGAACCACAGAAGCTTTGCAACCTGCCTGCAACAATGTCCAGGATGAGAAATATTAATTGTAACCAATTTCTTTAGTGTATTAAGCTTAGTTTGCATGCTCTGTTTTATTTTCTTAGTAATCTGCCTTGTTCTGTCTGCTACCTCTTTAACTACTTAAAATATACCTGTTACAGTTAATACATTTATTTCTGGTTTACAATATAATCAGTTTGTGATTTCTAACTGGGAGGTGGGGGCGAGATGTTGTGCATACCCTCCTCCATGTTGAGGGAAGAGGCAAATTCCATATAATGTTTGGTTTGTACTCCAAGCGGGGGGTGGACATCTGGGTGCTGTGGCAAGCCCATTAAGCTGAGCCTTCCCAGAGTGGATCTCTGTCTCTCTGTGCAGCTGGGTGTGGCCCTGCCTGTGTGCTTGGTTGGAAAAGGCTAGGAGCCCAGCAAGACCAGCTAAAAGGAGGCCCAAGGTGGCAGAACAGGTAGAATCAGTGATCCAAGGGGTCCGACCTGTCACACAGAGTTTCCCCCTTAAATTAATTCATCCCAGAGGGATGTCTCTGCCTGAATTGTATGCCCATCTGTTCCTGTTGGCTTTCCCCCAGACTTTAGTTTAAAATGCTTTACTTCAAACACATGCTTAATTCCCATTAATTTGAATGGGATTGTTCATGTGCTCAACTTAGTGTTTGTTTATTATTAGTAGTATTATCATAGCACTTAGGGACTTCAGTGGTGGACCAGGTCCCCATGGTGCTAGGCACTATACAAACATGGAACAAAAAGATGGTCCCTGCCTCAAGGAGCTTAAAAACAGCTATAGACTAGGGAGGAATACAAGGAAACAATCAGACAATATTGGTCAGTACGATGGGCTGTGATATCAGCACACCAGCAGCCTAGTAATTGTGAATTTTTTTTGTTGGCCTTTGCTGAAGCAAAGTTACATAGCTCAGCTTTGCCTTTTAAGTTTTTGAGATAACGTATCTGGATAGGGATCGAAAGGTTCCATCAATTTCCACTTGTTCACTAATTGATGGGAAAACTGTGTATTTTGACATAATCTGCTGCTAAACTGTGAAGGGCCACCAACTTAGTTGTAGCTGGAAATACTACTCTCTGTTGTAGTAATTGGGCCTACAAATTTACCTTAATTGTGAGCTCAAACTGTGAAAAGTGAGTGAAAGTTCATAAAAATGTCACAATAACCTAAAACCGTAACTATTGATAGGAAAAGATGCTAAAGGGTAACAGACTGAATTACTCCAAACAAAAAAGCCCACTAATGTAACTCCAGGATCATGTCTGGTAAACAAGAAAAGTGCTAATGGACTGGAAATTAATGAACCAAACTTGATGTGTCAGAAATTAGGCCTAACTGTTGAACAAAATAATGAGTGGATGGGCTATTCCAACCATCACTATCTTCTGGGGCTTCCTATGGAAAATATGGATGGACAGAGGCAAAGCAAAGGGGAAACCTGGCTGACCGAAAGACAAGAGAAAGGGAAGGAGCAAGCTTCACTATCATGGCTGCCTAGGACCCTGACCTTTATTCATCCTAATCCTGAGGGATGTCATGACCAAACTGCGGCAGAGAGAGAGACCTAGACGACACCACCAGCTCCAGCTAAACCCTGAATGCCACCTGGGATGTTAGACTTTTGTCTACCCTCTGACTCCTCAGTGTGTCCTTTTCCTTCCCTATCTAATTTCTTTTTTTTCCTCTCTCCCTTTTCCTTCTCTCTAATATAAGTCTGGCTCAGATTGCATATTTTGTAAAACTGCTGTAAACCTGTGACCAGAAAGATGATTTAAAAGGGGTTCAGCTATGGCCGCTGCCATCGGCAGCGCAGTGGAGCTAAGGCAGCTTCCTGCCCACCCTCGCTCTATGCCACTCCTGGAAGCGAATGGCACGTATGTACGTACATACGTGTGTGTGCGTGCACATTGCCCCCACCCCAAACGCTGACTCCGCAACTCCCATTGGCCAGGAACTGTGGCCAATGGGAGCTGCAGGGGCGGTGCCTGTGGGCAGTGCCATGCGGAGGCACCCCCCCCCCGGCCCTTCTGCCTAGCAGTTGCTGCCAAAGGGGTGTTCAGGTAGATTTTGGGAGCTGTCCGAGGTAAGCACCACACCCCTCACCCTCTCCTGCTCCCCAACCCCCTGCCCCAGCCCAGAGCCTGCATCCCACACCCCTCAGCCCCTCCTACACCTCATCCCAAAGACCACACCCAACCCCCATCCCAGAACCTTAGGCAGGTGTGGGGAGGTCGGGACTTGGACCCATTCTGAGCACCACCAAAAATTATACAAACCTGCCACCCCTGAAAGGCAGCTAAATGCAATGCCCTAAACAGCCCAATACTGGTACAAATTTGCAAGGTGACTGATAAAATCATATGTTGTGCTTCTGTTTTTTCCAACTTAGTTGCAAATGAGAGTCAACACTGAAGCAAGAAACCCTTTGCCTTTCTTTGTGTGTGTGTGTGTGTGTGTGTGTGTGTGTTTGCGTTTGTGTTTGCGTTTGCGTTTGTTTTTCTATGAAACAGGATGAGACTTTAACAGTCACAACACCCCCGTCCATCTCAACCAGCTTCTTTTTTTCTCTAAAGGACAATTACTACCCTCTTTAACACCATCTAACAAACTGTCAAAGTCCCTGCCCCCTCCCCTACAAGTCTCTCTTCAACTGAAGGGAAAAGGAACAAGACATTAAAATGAAAGCCTTACTTAAAGCATTTGAAAAGTAAAATTTTAACCTTTTATTAAAGATACAGAAGAAGAAGGAAAAGTGGTTAATAGTGTTTAATGGTGTTTGCCACGGTAATAAGCAAGCTGAGATCTCTGTATCCTAAATCTTGTTTAAGGCTGTTTAATGTAGGACAGTGACAGGATCATGTTAACACCTCTGACTCTTTGGGCCTCTTATTACATTCTAAATTAATACAACACCTCCAGGCTGGTTATGTGGGTGACACTGAAGGACATTCATGGGTCCCAATTATCCCTAAATTTAGCTCATAGATTAATGGCCTTTCCAGAAGTAAAACAGATTTAGGTCCTTTATCATTGTAGAATAAAGGGCCTCTCTGTATCAGAGCAAGTCTAAAAGGAGAGAAAGATCAGGTCTGCACAATCGATCCATCGCACTTCACTGATGCTAGAAGACAAGATGCGTTGCACGATAGCAAAGTTGTTCAGCACCTTCCAGCAGCAGAGCTTGACATAGGGAGAACTTCTCACTGAAATCATACTGTCAGTAATCGTCAGTTAAATAAGCTTCCAGGTAACACCATGGGCTTTGTACGAAAAAAAAAACATATTCTTAGGCTAAAACAATATCAGTCTTTCCAGCACATTATAGAAGTCTGTCGTATTTACCTGCTTTTGAATTGACTGGTCTGCTGCCAACCCAGCTCTCCTTTCTATCAATCGGAGAGAGTTTTTTTTGTTGTGTTTTGAAATGGAATTCTCTGCTTTAAATCCTTCCTGAAAGCCAAATCCTGAGTGTGTTGTCAGTAAATGGGAGATGAAGATGCTCAGAACCTCTTGGGATTTGGCTACCGGTCCTCATTCAGGAACTCTGACTCCTGATAATCCCACTCATTTCCATTCATTCAGGTGTGACAATTGGGAGTGTGCTACAAAGAATGAACTTCCTATCTACCAGTGCCACAGTAGGGCTCCTTTTTATGTGTATCAAGCATTTACATATCATCAGTGACCTAGAGCACAAAGAGCAAATCAGCATCTCTAAAGTAAAATAATCAATCGTATGGTAAGGAACTGAATGGACGCAGTCAGGAAACACTGCTATTAAAATTTAACTTTTATCTATCTATCTATCTATCGTGTGTGTGTGTTTGTGTGTGTAGGAGGCAAATTGGCTGTATGTATTGTATTGAGATTTCATGTGGCACCACAATGAAAATGAATTGTAATGTAGAAACTAATCAATGAGCCTTCTTGGGTTGTTTTTTTAAAATGGAATTAAAAATAAGGTTCTAACTGATGCATTTGGTGTCCTCCCATTTACAAAATAACTGATTAGTGAGACCTGCCCAATCAACTAGGGATTCTATATTCAGAATCAGTTGTACCTCTTAAGAATGCAATGCTCTGCCTGCCTTCTTGATTGGCCCACCACAGTCGTGAGCAGACAAATTGCCCACTAGTGATTCCGCTCACACAATGCTGGGCAAATGACCAATTGCTCTTATCATTTTGCAACTAACAGGTACTATTGATTCTTTTTCTCTTTTTATTTACGTTACCTCATTTTTCTTCTGTTCTTTGCTCTCCTGTTACTTTGTTAGCTACAGATTTGCCTTTCCTTGTCCTTTACGAGGGCAATGAACTTTAACAGAAAATTGTAACTGAGTTTAGTGCTTATAAGGCCTTATTAAGTGGAGGACAACAATAGCACTGTCTTGAACCAAGTATAATATAGGTTTGCATTGTTCAAGCTTCCTGACATCTCTGCCAGTGTCACTTCAGTATTGCTTGGCAAAATTCCTGTTGTTCTAGTCAATAGGCTCTTTTTATAGACTGCCAATAGTACCAAAATAATAATACATAGCATTCAGCATGGATGAAGCATATTTACAGAGCTTTACAGATGTAATTATACCACCCTAAAACATAATTCAAACGTGAAGTATTTTTGCAAGTATCACCTGTGATCCAAGCTATAATTTGAACCCACACATGACAGTGTCAGATATTATGGCAATGGTGGTTAATATCTTGGCTATAAAAGCAGCAAAGAATCCTGTGGCACCTTATGGACTAACAGACGTTTTGGAGCATGAGTGTTCGTGGGTGAAAACCCACTTCATCAGATGACATGCATCTGACGAAGTGGGTTTTCACCCACGAAAGCTCATGCTCCAAAACGTCTGTTAGTCTATAAGGTGCCACAGGATTCTTCGCTGCTTTTACAGATCCAGACTAACACGGCTACCCCTCTGATATCTTGGCTATAGCAATTCCTAATATCACTTTTCCACATAACGAATTGCTGCTGTTGGCCAAGGTATGTCACTAGACCGCAAATAGGAGAAACAGCGGTCTTCACAGTCAGAGTATGTCTGCACTGCCGTTGAAGGTGTGACTTCAGCTAAAAACAGTATGTATTTAAATAATCATCTTTAGCATGTCGGTAAAGATAGCAGTGAAGACATAGCAGGGTGAGCTATTCAAGCCCACTCAGACTCCTGGATATATCTTTGCCTTCCTAGCTCACGCGGGGGTCTCTGTCACTGCATCTTCACTGCTATTTTCAGCTATGCTAGCTACATCAAAGCTAGCATGGGTATGCCTGTGAGCTGCAGTCACAGCTCTGATTGCAGTGCAGACATACCAACAGATAGGAAGGACAGACACCGTAGCTTATGCAATCAGGGATGTGCAGGTAGGTGTTCATAAGCCAATCTCTCTTAAGATGTGGCCCATGCTACAGAAGATTTGAGAACCCCTTGACTAATAGAATATTTGAAAATCAAGAATGGTCATTCCCAAATCCTGCAAGCGGCTTTTAATCACTACAGATCTCAAACAATTAAAAACATTAAAATCTTAAAATTGTAGGTACAGGTAAACAGAAGTCTCTGCATATTCAAGTGCTGCATAAATATTTAACATATCAGTGTAAAACCTTCCTTTAATAATAAATTTTCCCAGGGGTGAGTTGTTACTATGCAGAGGATCAGAGCTCAAACATTGAGTTGGCTTTTCCTTACTCCATGGGCCGGTAGCAGCTGGGTGGGGGAGGAGGAAAAATTTGTGTCTCAACCTTTGGCTTGGTTTGCAGAAAGACACACAATTCCAGAGGGATCTTGGTAGCTTTCCTTTGGATGATGGAGTGTGCTAGGAGATTTGAATGACATCTGGAAGACCTATAGTCTTAGTACTGTCAGGCTTCCTGGTGAGGATAAAGGAAAATGTCTTTTCGAGAAAGCATGATGTTAAATTGTTGGAAGCTCTTTTGAACAAACCTTTTCTCCAGCAAAGGTATGGGACTAAAACTTGCATGAGTTTTTGGCTCCCCTCTCTGTAATTCTTCTTGACCCCATACCCACACCAGTGTTTAGATATTGCTGCTCCTGGCTGCTCTCCTTGACCTTGCTTAGACCTTGTTATCTCTGAGTGGAGTCTCCTTTCACATGGCTACAAAGGGGCTGAGATCTATTTACTCTTTCTTTGGATTCTGTACAGTGATCTCTTTTCCAGCTCCACAGGCAACTGTGTATAGGTAGCATTGGCATTATTTCTGGTTCTATCAACTGGCTCAGATCCAGATGCACTTTAAGAGTTTTTGAGACTGGTATTGGTTTTCCTGGAAAAGTATATTATAAGAAGACTTCTTGATTGCTAATACAGCTGTGTTTTCTATAGATTTACATTGTAATTGGAACCGCTTGTTATTAATATAGCGCAGATTTCTCATAGAATTCTGTTGAGATTAACCAACTCCGAAACAACCAACCCATTCACAGCACAAGATGTTTGTGAGTTTGCAGAAAGAAAAAGCATGCAATGTTAAAAACATACTGACACAAGAAAGGAAATACATTTCTTCATTAACTGTATATCTTCCAACATGTAGGCATAGGAGGTGAGTGAAAATACGGCTTTCTTATATTCCTCAAGTAGACCTGGGTTTTGGTGGGCATATATTTTTCCCTCTCTCTAATTTCCTTCATTCTTGGTGTGGGTGAATGGGTATGTGCACACATACATTAGTCCATTTATGCTTTTTTTTCTGGTAATTTTGGTGTGTGATTTACTTCTAGAGTGGAGTAATTCTGAAAAGTCTTCTTTGTATTTGTTTCTGGGAGGAGTATAATTTGTCATTGATTATTGATAAACCACCTATTTAGAAGTTCTCTTAATTTTTAGTATGTCTGTTCTGAAGGTCACTTCGGGGTTTTTTTTTTGTTTTGTTTTTTTTGAAGACTTGCAATTGTACATGTTTCATTAATTTTCAGTATTGTTTCTGGCTTTGTAATGTTTCTCTATTAAAAAGTCAAATAACAATGAAGAATAAAGTAATCTATATTATATGATGCCTGCATTCTCCAGAAAGCTACATCCTGGTTTAATATATTGTCATAGATCATGTCAGGTTATTACTTATGCATCTTTTCACATAGCAAAAAACAGTACAGAATTTGATGTATGATATGGGGCAATAAATGAACAAAATGTCTTTTTTAAGCATTGATTCCTTGCTACCTATGATAATTTGCATTGTATGTTCAGCCTTTATATAACACCTTTAAAATATAGGTTAATAACACATACACCAGTGGAATTATAAAAGGGCCAACAACAGTTACAATCAGTTTGTCTAAAGACTGAGCATTAGTCTTTGCACCAAAATTAACATGCTGTGGGTCAAAAGTGGTTCCTGCGTCTGCTGTATTTCCCAGGAAGGTGGTTCTCTGTATAGCACACTGGCTGGGGTACATAGAAGATATGAGACTATTCATATAATACTATTCAAGTGATAGATGCCTGTGCTTTTGGTGATGAAAGTCCCAGATTCAGTCCTCATTGACAGATGAGCCATATTTAGGGTTGTTACATCTGTACTATCTTGCTTGAATGTTGGATTGGCTGCTGAAATTGAAGTGAGGTTCCTTGACTCTGTAGTATTAGAACCAGGCCATCTCCAAAGGATTTGGTCTAAGGTAAAGACTTTTCTATTGTGTTATTACAAAATCTCATGCTTTGCTATTATCATTTAAAAATTCTCTCTCTATATATCTATATATAGATGTATATAAATAATATTTAAAATTCCTATCTAATTTTTAATATAGGGCAATTTTTAAGCCCCTAACTTTCAGGATTGTTGAACAGCCTCCTGTGGAATATTTTAGCTACATTGTCAATTAAGCCAGCTAGTTTAGGGGACTTGAATTCATCAGCTCACAAAGGGCAGGGCAGACTCAGAAAATGGTGTGCTGCAGAGTTATGGTCCTTCCTTTGGTTTAGTCATTAATCTAGCGCACACATAGGATCAGACCAAATTACATGCAGAAAAGTAGCTACTATACTAGGGACTAGTTTTGTTAACATTCCCTTGATTTGACAGCTGGAGTACATGAATGTCATTCCTGACCTTTTCAATGTTACAGCTTCTTCACTCTCCTATTCAGACTCCTGCAGCTGTGGTATGGAAGTGAACTTTAATAATCTTTCCCAACACATTACAAACAGTTATTGTTTAAAGTAGTATAAAATTTAAGAACCTTTCATTTCACTGCTGTTTAAACTATTAAGTAAATGTTAGCAATTAAAAATGGTGAGTATTTTCTGACTGCTTTGGTAGAATAACCTGATATTAGGTCTCCAGATTTCATTGTGATTTTATGACAATGGAAGAGAGCATACTGGCCAGACACCATAATTACTGCTGGAAGTTACTTTCCAAGTTCTCCTGTTAGTAACTTTTATTTAATATTATGGGGTCAAATCCTGTGGTGATGTGAGGACTTCTACGGAAATTAATATAAGTAAGTCTATAAAAGCTGAATTCCGAATACATATATTTGAAAATGATTGGACCAGATCTTTAGCTGCTGTAAATTGGTATTGCTTCGTTGAAGTCAATGGAATGGTGTCAATTTACACCATCTGAGGATCTGGCCCTCTTCTAAAAGTAAATATGGTAAAGGAACTCACCCCTGTATGGGGATACATGATTTAGGGTCTGTTCAAGGTGACTGCACTGTCCTTGTGCGATGGAGAGGAAGTGGCCCCTCCTCTCAGATGGAGGGGAAGTGACAGCTGGAAGAGAAGAGGAGGACAGTTGAGGGATAGATGCAGGCAGGGGGGAGTTTAAGAGAGACACAGATAATCTGGGATTAAATGGAGAGAAATGTGGCAAGGGGAGGGGTGCAGCCAGAGGGATTGAGTGGAGAGGCTGATATTGGGCAGGACAGACTGACATGCAGCAGAGGGGCCCGTCAACTTAAAGCTGACTGGTCAAGTCAGTCCGTGTCTGATGGATGTTACTAAGCATCTGCACCTAGATGTTCATGCGCATTGGGTTCAATCATCTCCTGTCATTGATACGTGTTGTCCTGGAGACCCAGAACATGAGTCCAAGATCCCATGGGTCTGATCTAATGTGCAAACCTGCAAACAAGCATCACTGGAATCAAGTCCATCTCTACAGAAAGTTGAGAGGTGCTTTGAGGTTCAAAGACTGACTTGGGCACTAGACAGAACCCAGTGAGAGATCTGGGAAAAGGGGAACCTAGAACTAAAAATAAATAAAAAATCATGATAATACATACAGAGATTCAGATTTTTTTTTAATTTAGAGGGTTATATTTAGTGAAATACACTTAGTGATAACTTATAGTCAGTGTGTGTATTCAAAACTTTATTATATATTCATATATTTAATATTATTGTAGGTAGGTGGAATCCAGTTTCATTTGTTCCAGTTTAAATAACATCCCAGTTCTTTTGGGTGGGTTTTTGTTTTTTTGTTTTTTTTTGGACAACCAGTTGTATTATCTATTATTAAACAACCTTTTATCACAGTGTAACACCCCTTCCCCTCTGCTTTTGCCTACCAAGTACACTACACCACCACTGTGAAATACCATTGCTAAATCTTGGTCAGTGGTTTTGGGACAGGGTGACCCTCAGATGTTTTTCAAATTATAAAACAATAACCCTACTCTGAAGTCAGTTTACAATAAATTTAATAAATCAGACATTTAGAATAGCATTTAGCATAATATGCTCAAAAACATCGGTTCTGATCTGAGTTCAGAAAACACCTAATTTTATTAGAGGAAAATATAATGTATCCACTGTACTATCATGGCAAATTATTAGAATTTAAAATAATTACTCTGTATTATTTGTCATGTGTATCATTTAAATAGTGAAAATAAAGAGCTGTCTAAAGGGAGGTACTGGAGCCTTTCCAAGGAAGTTTCAGTATGGTATAGTTGTTTTGAGCCTTCTGGACTGGAGATAAAAGTGCAGTGAAGATGACTCACCCTAGCAAATGGTTTGTAAGAAAACTATGTAACTGACTTCCTTAGCTTCAGAGCATGCACAGAAACTGTAAATCCAAAAGGTGTCAATTTACAGTTCAAATGCAGCTTCTCACTGCTTTGCTGGAACCAGTGACACCTGTGACAGGTAGGGCTGTTTCTGGAAATGCAGATTGCCTCCTAATACAAGCTTGGAAAAAGGGGGAAATCATTTATAATTATTTGCATTGCAACAGCAGGTAGGAGCTGCGGTCATGGACAGGGACCCCATTGTGCTAGGTGCTGTACAATTGCGGAGCAAAGAGACCTTGCCCCAAACTGTTTCAGTCCAGCTGGGTTTGTCCTCAAACTATGAATGGGCTACTTTTATGCAACCAGTGTCTAGTTAACAGAGTATAGAAGAATCTTAGTGCTAATTTTGACTGATAACTGGAAGATTGGTTGTGAATGCTGAATTTGGGGAACTAGAGACTAGGTAGAGCTGGTGAAAATTTCTGAATGTTTCCCTTTGTAGATGAAAATCTTCAATGAAATTTGATTGAAAAAAGTGGATGACATTTTTGTGAAAATGTTCAGATATGATGATCTCTTGTTTACTGACCAGCTCAAAGAATGGCTGAACAAATATGAATATGAAACCAATGATGATGATCACAAAATACACTCTACTTGTGTAACCAATTGCTGATTAGTTGTACTTACTTTCTAATGTGCTAGTAAATGTACTATATATTTTCTAAAAACAACTCACTCAGCCTCTGCTGGTAAATCAGCTGCTGAGATTGTCAGTTTTGATGTGAACTGAATATTAGGAAAGAGCAGGTTAGAAAAGATCTAAAGATGGATGAGAGGCAATGTATTTTAGAAGAGAGGATAAATAATTTAGAGCATTTTTGCTCCTGGAATACTATTCACTAAAAGCATTATCTACAATGAGGGCTATAATCTGTTTTATACCAGGTCCATCACCATAGCATAAAGGCCGTTCTGACGGGACAACAGTGGAAATGTCAAGTATTTCTCTCCTACAGTGTTCTTCAGTGTGAAGTCTTCAGGTGAAGTTTTTTCTGTGTGGACTTTGTCCAGTCTGCTCTTCTTGTAAATATGGCCATTGTTGTATGTTTATATGTAAGAAAAGAAAATACATAGGCCAGGTTGTGGCTTTTAAGTAACAGCACTGAACAGGCAGGTGTTGTGGAGCCATGCTGCTCAAGGAGGAGGACAAGAGATTGTGTCCCTGCAAGATCACACCCTGGCCACAAGTGAGGGTCATAAGCCAACAAGAAGGTGGAAAGGTGAGAGGAAGGACAAAGATGACAATGATTGGAATGGGTTACCTAGGGAGGTGGTGGAAACTCCTTTCTTAGAAGTTTTTAAGGTCAGGTTTGATGAAGCCCCGGCTGGGACAATTTCGTTGGGGATTGGTCCTGCTTTGAGCAGGGGGTTGGACTAGATGACCTCCTGAGGTCCCTTCCAACCCTGGTATTCTATGATTGGATCGTGTGATTACTCAGCAAGGCATGGGTATATTAAAATTAGTTTAATTTTCTCTCACTTGTGGGAGATATGGCAGAAGTTTTAAGGAGGTATTTTAATATAGAGAAGTAAGTGGCCAGGAGAACTTGTTTGGGGAGGGCATATCATGAGCTGGGGAATGCACAGAAGAATGTAGGTGGAAACAGGAGATGGCTGCTAATGGGCAGTATGGATAGCATCACTGGTGCAGAGGAGGGAATAGTGGGGTGAACATGAAAGGAGACAGAAATGGAGATACCACATGCTAGTATTTTTGTTACTTGAGTGAATGACTTACAAAACTAACCAACAAAGCAGGGGACCTAGATTGTGAATTGCATCTATTACAATCAGCATTATCATTCAAAATTTGCATTCAATTAACATTTAAGCATTTGGGCTCAATATTTGCTTTTCACAAAACTAGCGCACTTGAATGTTTGTCAGAAAGGTTGAGAACATGATCAAATGGAAATGTGACTAGATAGTCAGGGGAAACTTTTTTGCCACTGTTTATTGGCCCTGCATTATCTGTTTAGGAAATATGTGAGTGAGCTAATGTGCAGCTAGATTTAAATCACTGCAGCCAATAACTCTCTTTTGAATTGCTGTGTGGAAAGAACAGTAAGACCAAGCTTGTGAAATGGAGATCCAAATTATCACTGATGTATCTCCACTGATACCAGGAATAATTTATGTAGCCCAGTGGCTATCTCAGACTTGACTGTAGTAATTACAGAAGAGCTCAACAATAACAACCCCCCTGCCCCTCCTCTCATTACTCACCAACCTGATCCAGATGGGAATTCTGGTAAAGTTCAGTTTAAATTAGCTGCTTTTTAATATATTCTTATCATTTGGAAGGCTCATTTCAAAGATATCACATAGCTAACAGGGTGGGAGCCCTTCTGAGAGTTAAGTATCAGAGGGGTAGCCGTGTTAATCTGGATCTGTAAAAGCAGCAAAGAATCCTGTGGCACCTTATAGACTAACAGACGTTTTGGAGCATGAGCTTTCGTGGGTGAATACCCACTTCTTCAGATGCATGTATTCACCCATGAAAGCTCATGCTCCAAAATGTCTGTTAGTCTATAAGGTGCCACAGGATTCTTCTGAGAGTTCAAATAGCTCAGAGAGATTAACTCATTAAATAACTGCACATCACTCACCAGCTGACTTTCTTGAAGAATGCTTATGGCATCGGGGAAGAATCTTCCCTTTGAAAATGCTCCTGTTCTTTTTTTCATTTGCAGCTGAATATTTTATATACTGGTATCCTTTTTTTTAATTGTTGAATATCCTTATTGTTGCAATTCCCTTCTGAGAGGATTTTAAGGTCCTTTTGTTATCAAATGAATTGGAGTAATAAGAAAAATTCTTTTCTGTCCACATACAGGATATTCAGATACCTGAGGCCAGAGCTGGTGGGTGGTGGTTGATTTTTTTGGGGGGGATGGGAGAGTTGGTGTGACCTACACCATTGCCTAACTATCATAAGGTGGGGTGGCCTTTTCAGGGAGCTGGGCTTAACTCCACTCATGACTAATTAGCTACCTCCTACATGATGGATTTATTTTTTTGATACTTTCATAACCATTATATCATAAAGGCACTGACAACATACACAAGGTTCCCTACAGCTGAACTTGAGAGAAATTAATTGCAGCACAGATGCTTACAGACCAGCTGCCAAACCAAAACATTCTGAAATACAGACAACCCTAGCAGATAACTTAGAATCAGCACAGCTACCACTAATGCTAAACCTGCATCACGATGTAAAAGGGCAAGATGGGGGGCAGGATTTGATGCCACAAATAGCCTGCAGGTCACCTGGACTTCAGAGAAAAGACCAGCAAGGAACTCGGGTTGGGGAGAGACGCCTATTGGGAACATGCAGGAGGCTGGCTCGGGAAAAAGACCTGGGAAATAGCCACGCAGCACGATCTATTTTATCTGTTTGATTTATGTTGAATTGTTTTGGTTTTGAGAAATCCCTGAAGAAAGGGACTGCAATTCTGCCACTGTTCGGAACTTTATTTGATACACCGGCCAGCGAGTTGGCTCTCTGGCTTATGTTACCTGTAATGAGCCTTCTTTTTTCCTCAAATACATTCCCCAAAAGGTAGGGTGACCAGATGCCCTGACTTTATAGGGACAGTCCCGATTTTTGGGTCTTTTTTGTATACAGGCTCCTATTACCCCCTACCCCCATCCCAATTTTTCACATTTGCTGTCTGGTCACCCTACCAAAAGGTCTTTTTAAAAGAGGTACCTCCTGCAGTTCCTGAGAAGGATGAATAGCTGCTGCTGTAATGCCATATGCAGGCACAAGCACTGCCTTACGGAAGCAGTCTGAAAATAACATCAGGGTGCCCCATTTTCAAACAAAGGTGTCTAAAAGCCAGCACTGAGACACTCAAAATAGGCACATTCCTTCAGTGTGATGCGCCTGAACAATGAAATGAAGGATCTGTCTGTCCATTTGTACATCTATTTACTGAAGGCACAGAACAGTGGTTATTAGATACTATGCTCTAAAATAGCTTCACCAGGGAGGATGTCCAATTGAAAATGTTTTTCTTTATAATTAATGCTTTACACACATTTTTCTCATACAAAGTTTTCGTAAAGGTCTTGCCCTCTATAGGACTGTGTTTAAAGAATTCTCTAATGGTTGGTAGTCAATCCTCCAAAAGACTGCTCTGATTTAAAGGATGCCCTGTGAAAAAATTCTTCAGATACCACAGGCCTCTCATGCTTCTCATTTTTTGTGCTGAGCAGAGCTGGTCAAATTTTTTCAAGTTTCACAATGTTGATTGAAAAGAATAATCCATTTTTAATTTTGATTGAAAAAAGTGGGGAGAAAATAGACACATTTTCATCCTTAAGGAAAACATCTGAAGCTCTTTGCTCAATTACAATAAGTCATTTCTAGATTATTTTTTAACTATTTTAACTAAACTATCTGAAAACAAGTTTGTTATATATAAAATTAGCACCGTCATATGGCTTGTTTAGTCAAATTGTTAGACATACTCAGCCTTCTATGCAGTAGGTCACTAACTACACTCCCAAATTCAGCACAACGATTACATGAGGCCCTGAACATCTGGCTTTTTAAATATTGGCTTTCAGTTTGTTGTTCTACTTTTTTGATGTTACAGCAAATCCCCGCAGTCTTGGGAGACAATAACGGCTATGCAATGGCAGAAGTCCCTAGTGGATAATGAACAATACATCCTTGAGATCTGGGCCCATTCAAAGGAGGTCCAACCTTTGGTCAATCAAACTAGAAAGCAGGGGTGCAGTAAAGGTGTGCTTCAGTGCTGACTGTTTCTGGCTGTAGGTTTGCTTTTACAACACCACAGTGAAATGGGGCCAGAAACCATCCCCATCCACAACTGTGTCTAATATCACCTATGCCAGATCATACTATACCCCAAGAGAAAAATAACATGAGCAGAACCTCATGGTTACTTGCTGCCCGTTAGCTGCTTACTGCTGCAAAGAAAATCAGGAGGAGCCAGAAAGAGGAAAGGTCCCATGCACGCCAGATACCTTCCAATTTCTGACACTCCCAGGTAACATCCATGTTTCAGGATAGCGCAGAGTGGATAACAGGTTAGGGTAACTGGATGACACTCATATGTCAGTGATTCAGTCACATGACTGAATCATACAGAACATGCGGCCTTCAGGGAGATAGAGGGAAGTGTGGGCTGTGTGAGCCTGTGGGGCAGAGGGGAGGAAGCAGGGGGTGTATCACAACACTTACTCCAAAGAGTGAGTTATAAAAAGTGGTATGATGCTGGCTAGTGAGAGAGAGGAAGACAGTCCTGGCAGGGTCCCAGGAACAGAGTAAAGAGTCACTATGTCCAGATGGGATGCATAGGAAGAAAATCAGCCTGTCTGGTGTCAGAGGTGGATGACTACATCTAATATGGGAAAGGAGAAAGGAAAAATCCACTTGGGAGGGGGGCAAAGGTAATAGGGAGGCCAGAGTGTCATATCAGATATTGGCTTCTGTTGAGATCAGTGACAAGATTTATTGATCCTGATTAATATTTACTTTGAGGGACTCTGTCTTGTGTTGAACTAAAACAGAACTCAGTGTGTGCTGGTAGCTGCAGTCTATTACAGAAATTAATAATGACAGATTTAACAATATTCTTCTGATACTGGTAGAAAGTAAAGTATGCCATACAGTAGGTAGTGGATCTTAATCTACCAATTTGAGCACTTTCATACTGAGGCATATTGCATTATATGTGCTCTAGAGATGAAGAGAGTAACATAGCTTAGGTTAGTGGCATAACCAATTGATTAAATAGTGCTTTGATGTGAAGAATTGCACCAGTTATTGATCTTTGAGGTCATATTATAGTTGAAGTCTAGGACTGATTAATCAAATGGTCATTTTTAGCCAACCAACTTTTGAATCCTGGGTCTTACAATTGCTTCAGACTCCTGTTATTGATCTCCCATGTCAACATAATTGAACTTTATGGCTGACCACTGATACTTCTTAAGACCACATAATTACTCCCAATCAACCATGAACCAATAGAAGCTGAGTATGTGCAAGTCCTTGGAATATCCTGCATATAAATATTCTTCCAAATGAGCACAAGTCCTACAATGTGGCAGCCTATTCTGTAGTACACATGCACAGTCCAAAGTTTAAAGATAACTACATCACACACTATTTAATTCTAGATAGATACATTTTTATTTTAGCTCCTTCTATAAAACATGCTTGGTTATCCTCTTAGTCACCAATCCTGCAACTTTTTCCACACAACTTGTTCATTCTGTGCCTTCACTTCCACTTAAGGGCAGCAGTATGTAAAAGTTGCAGGACTGTGGGCCTTGTTTTGTAACATACATTTGTTCGACCCAAGAAGACTAATGATGATGTTTCATAATGCTGAGACTGCCCAGGAGAATGGATTGATTATATGTGCTTTAATACCCAACTACTGCCAAAATTCTTCTCTCCTGTTCTTGCAGGAGAGAAAAACATTGCTCTATGCCATCATCCCCTCCTTTATTATCATGACTAATATGTTTGTCTTGTTTACATGAATAAAACAATGTAATCTCCATGGACATGCTCATACTTGTTCTCTCCATCTGAGTGGTCCCTGAGAGAAGATACCCTAGTACCAAAATGCATGGCCAATCTCTTCATCAAAAAGCTCATGCTCTCTGGCCTCACAAAAAATCCCAAGCCTTTGTACTGGAAAATAAACAATTCAAATTCTTGTCCCAAAGAATGTTTCTGCTACTTCTCTTTTTTTATAAACTCCCCGGCAATCTGAAACATAAACAAGTGGTGTTTTGTAGAACGAGTTCAACAAGTCAAGAATCTTCACATCCTTTCCCCATTGTTGATAGAAAATAAGATCTCTATATATAGATGGCAGGGTACTTATGTGATAAATGTCCTAAATGTAGGTAATGAAAACTTCATGATGCCTTGTTGATAGCTTTTGTTGTCAAATTCATATATCAACTCTACTTGAAAAAGTGCATTGGCTTTACTGGATCATGTTTGCCAGACAGTCACGGTGCTGCTACTAGTGCTTTTATTCACTGCATTTTTTACTAATATACTATTTTAGTAATTGTTCTTTCCTTCAGGAGGAGGGAGACTTTAAACAGCTGGTGTAATTGGTACTTGATTTTAATAGCTACATTAATATCCAGGCAATGTAGGGACTGTAAATCCATTATGCCTTTTGCAGCTTTTTCACTCTTTTTTTTTGAATATCTCCCAAACACATTTCTGCATGACTCTTTATAAGAGACCTCCACAAAAGGAAGCTTCCTTTGAGACCTGGATATCAGCCAAGCTCTTTCTAATCTGAAGAGGGCAGTGGCAGAGGAAACCCCCTATAATTACTAATGCTCAGCTGTCTTTATGGCCAAACCATATTTCCCAAATGTCATATGAGACAGATCAGCCCCTCTTTCCAGACTTTTTTGTTTTTCCTTATCACCATGGTTCTCTCTTTCAAGTTTGTGATTGTCAGCCATGGATTTTTCTATACCAATCTCTTTTCTCAGTTTCAACCCTACAACCACCGTCTCCAGCACAGACCGAGGCTAAGATTCTGTATGTGACACTGCATAGTAAGAACACCCAACCACTGCTTTTCCTAAAGGATAACTACAGAGGTTATAATGTAGCTAAAGTAATACTTACTAATTAAGAATTTTATACATTAAAAAAAATCCAAACAGTTTTTTAAAAATACTGACCTCTTCCAAAATGTCCAACACTGATTTGGGCACCACAGTGAGGGCTGCCATTTACCTGATATTTCCTAAGAAGAGGAATGGTCAATGGATTTATCCTGTCTCCTTAAACAGGGGCTGCTGTGAACAATGTCTTCTCCGAAGTTATATGGAGCTTGATCAGCAAAGGATGGGGGACTGGCTGTATTTTTGTGCTGTTTTCTCCATTTTTGTCTCTCAGGAAGCTTCTCTAACCTCCCTCTTCTCCCATTTTCCAGAGGTCTGGCCAATATCAGAGCCCACCTGCCAATGGATCTCTGTTTTTAATCCCCATTTTTAGAGGGAAGAGATGAGTATGCCACCCAATATGTGGACAGGCAGTGGGTTGTAGTTTGGCCTCAGGCCTCTGTGCATGTGTAAGTCTTCCAGCTCTGGTGCCCCTCCCTCATGACTGTCATGGTGACCCTGTCGCTCCATGGAGGAGAGGGGTCCTCAGAATGTATCCCATTCTTCTGGCTTTGCTTCCTACCTCTGCTCCTCAGTGTGGAGGCATTAGGACCAAATCAGTGGAAGGACGGCTTATTGCAGGCTCACAGCAAACTGCTGAGCAGAGACCTATTCAAGCACATCTTATTCTTCAACCAAGCTTCCCTGTGGTTTTGCAGGCTACTCAGTGACACATTCTAGCAGCCCCTTAGTCAGCAGCATCCTATCTGATCTGGTGATATGAATAGCTCCTGTTTTGAGAATTTCTGCAGCAGGCATAGATACTTACCCTTTATGAGAATATTTTCAGTCTTCCAATGATTTACCTGGGTTCTAACTCCACTGCTGCTGTGGAGTGCTACTTTGCTGTGGGTGTTCATGGCCTCTTAAAATACACCCTTTACATTTTTAAATTCTACTATTTAACTTAAAATTTGGCCAACCCCTTGCCACATGCCCCCCTAGAAACTAAATGAAGTTATACTGACTTTGATTAACTAATTGATAGCTATTGGTGTGGATAGAATGCACATCTGCACAGGCTTAATTTTGTGCAGCTTGAAATGGTTGACACATTGCAACTTGGAAATCCAGACAAATATATAAGGTGCTTATGTTACTTAAAATGCTTGTAAAAATAGCTGGTAGACATGTTCAGTACATATTTTTGTTATATGAAGATACTGTGACTGCTCCAAAACTGTGTTTTTTCCTAGATAGTAAAAGGCACCAGATTTTTTTCTTCCTTCCTTTTTCTTTTGCAGCCTCTTACAATTTTTTTTACTTTTAATTAATACTTATATTTAGCTGTGTTTCAGAAGAACATGCCAATGAAATTGCTAAAACTTTATCCTTTTGATAGTCCCTTGATTAAAAAGTTTAAATAATTTGTTCTCCCTTTTTTTCTATACAGAAAAAGACATCTGAGCCACTAATTTGTTTGCCTTCTTTGAGGCTATTCAAGTGTAAAAGAGAGGAATTAGCGGCCTCTGGCAAATGGGGGCTGTAATAGAGATACTGACTGACTATTTATAGTTTGGCTATCAGGCACTGCAAATAACACATTTTACTCAAAGTTACATTGACTTCTTTAAGTAATAGCTGTAGCTAAAAAGCTTTTTAAAGCTTATATTAACACAGTTCATGTGTAGATGGGTTTATGTTAGTCCTAGCCAGGATACCATGCCAGTGATTGCCCAGATATTATTCTGCTTTACTTCAAAGACAAAGCTGTTTTATCTGATCGTCTGCCTTAATCACTTTAAACATACTGACAAGCACAGTTGACCAATTAATAACGCTTATGCTCTTCTTGTATCATTTGTTATCCATGATGCTCTTCCTTCTTATAATTGCCTTTCCATTTTTCATGACTCAAAAATGGAGGCTATACATAATGAATACAAATAGCAAATTGATTAAATGTAATGTACATTGTAACGCTAGCTAGATTTTTGTCTGTTGTTAATTATAGAGATCTGGTAAATTCTCATGAAAACACTCATGTCATAGAGCAATTTAGATCTAACAGCTATAGCAGTACAGCTGACCTTCCTTTACATATGTGCTTTGCAACAGAAAATAGGAAGGCCAACATTGTCAAAAGTGGCCACAGATTTGCGGTTTCTTGGGGTTTGTGTGCTAATCGGAGACACCATCGGTCTGATTTTCAGAACATGGTGAGCACTCACTAATGAACTCACTCCTCAGCTGCTCTGAAAATCAGGCTCAAGACTGAAAACTTGCCTGTAATTTCCCACAGGTCCTGCTTGAGCCAGGAAATCCAAATGAGTTGACAGACCTTTTCAGTGAGATGGTGTGGGTGCAAAGGGGTGTCTGCTCATTTGGAATCCACAGCTCTTTGCTGGAAGGGGCCTTTGTAGGTACTAGGAACATTAACTGAGGAGCTGGCCCTGTAAATATGTAGGGATTTTTATTTGGGTACATTGAGACAGAAGTAACTTACTTCAGATCATGCAGTGAATCAATGGTAGAACATGGATAGCCCCCAGCCATTCCTTCCAGCAGTCCTCAGGTGGAGTAAATTTTCATAGCTGTCTTGACTTCAGTGCCAATTTTCATCAACTCAGAGTCCGTTCACCCACTGGAACACAACTGCCCAATACAAAATAGTTTATTTTCTTTCCATTTAAATGTTATAGTATAGACAATAAGCATCAGTATTACTAGCCTCAATTTAGAAAGTTAATTGACAACGAAGCCCCATTAATTCCATATTTCTGCTTTCAAAAATAAAAATAAGACTACTATGGGCATTATTTAAAACAAGATTTTGATTAAAAACCTTTGAAGAACTAGACGAAAATGTGCTGCTGTTGTTACACATCTCAAGATGAGAACCTTTGAAGTAATTGTTAGCCTAAAATGATGGACTTTAATCTGTATGAACTTGCATATTGAGAAGTCATGAAAAAGACAACAGTTAAAACCTACCTCTTAGCAACAAGTAAGGAAACAAAGGTTAGACTCAGGTAGAAAAACGGTGTTATGCATGTTATTTCCTACATATTTTCCAAGGACCTATTTATACCGGGTACTGAGGAAATAAAGGAAAATTGACAAAGCAATTATCATTTCTAAGTAATGGTTCTTTTTTGTTTTAATTATCTGTTATGTCTGGCCATGGATTCAGATTTCAGAACATTTCTTGTTGCCAAAAAAACAACAAAAACAAACAAACAAACAAACAACAACTTTCCGACCGATAGATAACTTTGAGACCAAGAAGGCAGGACCTTGGCTTCTATAATGTGCGATTATGGACTCTTGTACTGGAGATCCAAACATAGGTGTTAAATAGCCAGCTTAATATGTTAATTGGCAAGGGATGATCTTGGAAGGTTCCGAGGCTTGGTCTGGATAAATATGTAAAAACAGGGGCACTTATCCTAATTTGTTCCCCCTTCAGTCACCTTCTCTTTCTGTTTCTTAACATTTGCAGGAGGTAGGGGCTTCTATTCTATTCTCTGGCAACCCCTTAGCTCATCAGCTTTCCCTCTTTCCCCACAATCTGAAGAAATAATCTTGAACAGCTTTTCAGGCTTTAAAATCAGTCTGATTGCTTATTGGGAAGAGGTTGGTCGGTCTGTCTGTCTGTCTCTCTCACACCTGTAGCAGTCTTCAAGGGGAAAATGCAGAGCTTTTTGTGCCACTTCAAAATTTCTATTGACTCATTTCAGATGATTTTGTGGTCCCTTCTCACCTTAAACGCTATGACTCTATTCTAAATTGTTTGGGGTAGGGGCTGTCATTTACTATATATCTGTAGACCACCTAACACAATGGAAACCTGACTTGATTGGTCTCTAGGGACTACCCCACTATAAATGTTAAATAACAACATATGGGTTTGGATGTGTAATTTCAAGGTACTAACAAGTGGGAGTTAAATGTAATTACAATGGAAGACTAGTCCTCTTTTATCACCGGTAATGTATTTACCTGCTGGGCTGGATGGGCTAAGGCCCAGATAAACAATAAACAAAGGACTATCTCCTTTGGTCAAAACAGAGAATATCTTCAGTGACTTCCGATTATACACAGATTTTTCCATAAAATCTCATTTGTTAAAACTTTTTTACTTGTAAACATAATGTGTTTCTTTGAACTGTAATTTTTCTGCATGTTTTCATATGTTCATCAGACTAACACTGCCTTGGCATTCATTGTGTACTCTAAAAAGAATTGGTTAGAGGCATTTTTCCTTACTCCTTGCTATTAGATGGGTCAATTTGGTGAAGCAACATATTTAACCTCAACCCAGAACAAAGAAAAGGGTCAGCTGGACACTTGTCATCACTGTAAGAAGTTGATTTAGGTTGTTACTGGTTTTTTCCTATTGGAATCTGCTCTTTCAGTTACTGAGTGTTAGTGTGACATGGTATGTAAAATCTATAAGGGTCACCATTACTGTGCTGGACTTCTGACCTCCAGTAAAGTTATTTCAAGTCTAAACAATGATTCCACAGAGAGAGAGAGAGAGAGAGAGAGAGAGAGAGAGAGAGAGAGAGAAAATGGATAACTTGCAATGTTACCAACCCAAGAACAGAAGGGAATATAATAAAAATAGATTACCCTGGGAATAGGCAGGCAGCTTCAGAAATGTTAAGAACCCTCAAACCCAGCTCATGTTCCCCAAGATTTCCCCATTCCTAGGACCCAAACATTCAGTTACGAGCCCTGTACCATCCTAGAGGGAGATGAATTGAACTAATCATTCCTCAACCTTCCACCTACTCTTAGTGGATATGGCAGGTTTTCTTGATGGAAGGAAGGCCCAGAAGTCTGGTTCCCTCCTCTGAGGCCTTCACAGGAATTTGGGAGGTCTGTTTTCTGAATTTTCAGTTGGATCCTCTCCTCTTGCTTTCTGAGGTGGGATGATCAGGAGGTTTGTTCCTTCTCCCCAATTCCCTTGAAGAAAGCCAACCCCACCTTAGAAAGGGAGATTATATTGTAGATTCAGCAGGGAGTGCAAACCACCTGATTGCCTTTGGAATATCATGGAGTGAGATTCCCAGATAACCCTGATGTCAAAGGGGTAGCAAGCACTGGGATCCTTCCCACTACAAGCAATAGAATATGGTTCTGGAGGAGCATAGGCTGAGTAGCTTGGTTTGGGTGTGTATGGGGAATTTCCACAGTTTTGATTATTTATCTAACCGTGCAGTCCTTTGAAGGTTCATTGTTACTAGCAAAAACCAGGGCAAAGGAGGAAAATACAGTAAAGGGAAAAAGTGCTGCCTCCTTTGGCATGTATTTACTTTCTATGAACAAATGTGAGATACAAAAATGAAGCAAGCTGAACAGAACGTTGCATCTTTGAGCACATTAGCTTCTCAAACTACTGCATACATATCTTTGTTTACGTTCAATTCTGTAGATACAGATCTACATATAAGCAGGGTGCTATGTACTCTGTGAAAAAGGGACCAAAATTTGATGTGTACACCACTCAGAAACTGAAATGCATCCAATGTTTGGTACAGATACATTATAAACTGATCATTGATTAATTTCTGTAATTACATTAGATTCTAATTCTCTATTAAACATTCTCTGAGTGACTTTGGACTAGATTCTTAAACCCTTACTCACAGTATGCAGCACCTTACTCCACAAATTGTTCCATTAACTACTGTGAGATGACTCATTGACATAACCCAGGGGATCAGAATCTGACTTTTTTTTAATTTATCTTTTAAACATGGCTTGAAGAAAACTGTGGATTTTTATCCATCTTTTTTCTTTTGTTTGCTTATGTATAAAGAAGGTCTGAAAGGTGGGTTTTTAAATTAAAGTTTTAGGAATATAAATCTGGGTTTTCCTGCACATTTTCTTGTAGGTAAAGAGCTAGAATTAGCTTTTTCTCAATTTATAATTGAGAGTGTAAAGTGATTTGTTTTAACAATTTTTTTCCTCCCACCAGTTTGACATTTAAATGAATAAGAGTTAACAAAAAAAAAGCCAAGCATTTTAAAACAGTCTGTCAAACTATCTTCACTTCTCAACTGCTCGTATTTTCACTTTTCTTGGTACAGTACTTGTGAGGTCATAATGTTATTAGTTCTGTTTTGGTAGAGTTTTTCAGGGTGAAGTAGGGTAAACAAGGCGACTGCTAATGTAAGAAATACGCAGAAATGAATGCTCTCACACAAACATGTTCAGGTCTCCTTTATGCATCACAATGAAGCAAAAACTACAAAACAAATTCCCCCCCTTTGCCTCTCTTTACCATATACTTACAATACAATAGAATAGAATTATTCTGATGTTAAGACATATTACTTGTCTATCCAGCCATTCATCCAGGTACTTCTGTCGCCCCCCATCACCATATTCTCTGAGCACTGCCCACATATTAAACAGAAATAATCTTGTGCTCTTTTATCTCTGCCCAGCCTGTAAAAGAAATAGCTTAATTAGTTATAGAGGTTTTGAGGGCAGGCATTGCTTTGTTTGTTTTTATTGTTGTGTTTGGTGGTTATTTGCTGCAAGGGAGAGAGATTTGTTCAGTTTTTGAGAAAGTGAGAGATTTATCTTTGGAGAACCATGTCATATCAGAATGAAAACTATTTTTAATACACATCCTTTGAAAGGCAGAGTCCCTTTTTAAATGCTTTGGAATTCATTCTATTTTTTTTTAATGGCCTGGAATTCATGACAGCTGCATGGCAAAGCCATACACTTCTACAATTATAAAAACACATTTAGACACCCCAAGCAAAATGGATGCCACATTATTTTAGTTTATTATTCCTAGTGGAGTTCAGATTGGTCTTCCTACTTTGATATTTATTTATACCAAAGAACTATAAGAACATAAATGCCACTCTTGGGATAATCCTAATGCTGGGGATCAGATAGAAAACACATTGCATCTGCCTTCATTAGCAATAAAATGAAGGAGTGTTTAGGTATAATCCTCCTAATAAAGGACATAGTTGAAGGTCAAGTGTAGTCTTCAGAACGAACGTGTCAGGGAAAAGCTAAAAGAGTTGTAGTTTTACATAAAGGTTTTCTTGAAATAACTAATAAGGGAGAAAATAAAACAATTCCTTGGTTCTGTTGTTCCTTTCTCTTCAGGACCACTTACAGGTGTATTCAAAAAGATTCTGTGCTCTTCAAGACTTTGGTGCTCACATGAAAAATTAATTATTGTTTTGTTGCTAGACAGAAAGCCTTCTTATTTTGCACTCAGTGAAGTAGTGAGATAGATGGCAGGGGATGGTTCTCTGAGGCCAGCACACAGCTTCGCACCAGAACATTTATTGATATGGGAAAATACTCACTTTTATCTAAAGACTGTTAAATAGGTAGGATATGTGCAGGGCAGTACATACTGAACAACAGGAAACAGAATCTTGACAAAGGAAAATGTCAACCAAAATAAATGCCTAGCTGTAGGCTGACCCTGCACCATGCCCACAGGCTGCTGTGAGATTTCCACAGAGCCCAGTGTAATGTTAACTTTTCTGCTAGTTATTGTCTGGAAGTAGATCATCACTTGAAGGGCCAGAGGGTGACTTCAGACTGTCTGTATATAGCAGAAGGCAGACATACAGAGAGGATATTACACCTGTGCTCTGAGATCTACACTGGCTACCAGTTCATTTCTGATTGCAAATTTAAGTTGTTGGTTTTCATCTCTAGAAGGCCCTCAGTGATTTGGAAGCTGGCCACCTGAGAGATCACTGCTCTCCTCCTGTGGTAAACTCTGGTTTAATCACATGGCAGTTGAGAAAAGTATTTTCAATGTAAGATCCTTGAATTTGGAACTCTCTCTTGTCTTAGTTGCCTGGGTCTAAAAGCACCCAAATCTGGGTCATTGTGGAATTCTATAAGGGCTATCTGCTACTCCAGCCTTTCAAGAGGGGGTGTAATTCAAATAAGGTAGGACGGTATTTACTAATCCTGACAGTGAAGAGTGAGGCTAGTCTGTTACTGACTTATTTCTATGATTCACCATGCATACTAACCAAGACCATTTCAGGGGCTCCTATGAAAATCCTTAAATGCACTACTGAAACACAACAAAGTGAGCCTAGTAAGTGGTAACAAGCCTATAGTCAAACCTTACAGTCCAGTTCAGTTCTGAATGCAATGCTTTATTTAATTAACAATATGAAACCGAGCAAGTCAGTCTCAGAGACAAACTGGATAGAAATGATTCTTTTGAACAGTTTTCAGATTACTGGAATGGAAAAAGAATGATCCCCAAAACACTAGGCCACTGTCAACTGTAACCACTATCATGAGGTTTTAAAAAAGGCTGCATTCCAAGGTATAACACACAGAGATGTATGGAAGATGTATAGTTTGGTCTCAAATGCAAAGGCAATTCACTGTACTTTGATTTCTTTATGCATCACTCCCAGGGAAGAGCAGTGTTATCTGGGGGCTCTTGCTTTTGTCAGAAGTTAAATATAGTGAAAGTTGAAGTCAATGGGAATTGAACCCCTGCAGCAGAGGGCCGGAATAGGCTTCACATTATTTGATTTGGTACGTTTTGGCTTACAAGTTCTCTTCTGAGATAGGCCCTGAATATAGCTGATTGATTATACCAGGTTTCAAGAGGCCTGAATCCATATGCAGATCTGGTAATACCTCTTTTTGCGAATTTCTCAATCTCTTTTTATATACTTTTGGGTTTGATTTGACTTTAGTTGGTTTGCACAAACACTTCTTTCTACAGTTCTTTTGAAGCTCTCCCATCTGAAACTGTGGCACCAAAATACCTTGACTCTTGTACCTTTATCAAAACCAGGGATCATGAGTGATTGAACTGGCTAACTGCCATTCTTGTAGCAATTATATTTTTTCCTTGTGGATTCTTAACTCATATGCCTCTAGGAAGAGTATGTGCTTTTTTAATATTGTTGTTATGAATGTTTTGATATTGCAGTAATGATTTTTTCATATTGATAATAAAACTTTGATATGATAGCAGTGGAAGCCTTGAAGTAGCTTTAATAATCTATTGATTTCTGGGGGTGGTGAGAGGTGAAGTTCTGAACTCTGCAACCATCAGATTTTTATTTTGTGGGGGTTTCTCCCAATGCCTTTGACCACTGCTGTGTGCTGAATATGTATTTGCCTCTTTAAAAAGTATACAAGGAAAAATGTTTAAACGATCCTGTCCAGGTAGCACAAAGGGACTTCAAACAGCACCTCCTAGGTCTAATTCTGCACCATTAAAGTCAATATGTGGTTTGCCATTGATTTCAATGCTCATAGGATCAGTCCCTTCTAGGGGATAGCGAGGATGTTTCTAATGCATGGAAGCTATATTCTAATCTAGAAAGTAAAATTTGAAATGAACAGTTAGGTTCAGAAATTAGTATAATTTATGTCATCCAGACTAATTTCTTTGGGGCAGGGACTGCGGGTTTTTTGTTGTTGTTTTTGGCAAAGTGTCTTGAGCTTTTGGGCACTGGTTTTAAAAAACAAAACAAACCAAAAACCAATCTGAATCAATTTGTGGAAGTCCAGTTGATGATCGGCTCTCAGGGAAGGAGGTAGAATCCATTCCACTACCTTCATCATAGCAATATTCCGTAAGAGATTCATAACTTCCATAGAGGAAGATTACACAACAAGGTTAGAAAACTAGACTGCATTCAGAGCTTTGGAAGACAGGACAGAGGGACAAGATTATGGAAACTAAATAAGGAAATGATCTGCAGTATTAAATTGATCACCAATAAAATGTTAACATTTACCCAGAACTATCACATAGTAACATCTATAATTCTGCAGTAGGACCTGATCCACAGGAGTAATTCCATTGATTTAACAGGCATAGTGTACTTATTCCCTATACGTAGACTTGGCAAATGTTCCATTTTTAAATGGTGTCCCTGGTGATTTATGTCATCTCTCTGACAGAGAGGATTGTTCCTGAAGTATTTCTCTTCTGCCTTGTCTGGCCTGCCTTTGCTCACACCCTTTTGATTTGGGATATTAGATTTTAACAGGTAATTATCAGGTATTGTGGTTAAGACATATGACTGATGTCAAGGTCTAGATTATATTCCTGACTGACAATCAATTAAACATGCTAATGACAAGTACTGCTTCTCAGCTTTGTGTTTGGAAGTCTTGGGACAAGACACTCTGTAGCAACAATATATTCAGCGAGGATTAGGGCCCCAATTCAGCAAAATACTTGTTTTAGGCACATGCCTAAGTTCCATTGAAGTCTTAAAGATGAGCTTAACTGCGTTTCTGAATCAGGGGATGCACTAACCCCTTCCACACATCTGAGAAAATCAAAGAGCACAATCTGGTAACATGCTGAGATCCGGAGAAGAGTTCAATTTATGCTTTCTTTTTTTTTTTTAATCTTTGAAAGGGCAGCAGTGTTTGGCTCTTAGAGCACATTCTTTTTTTAGCTTCTTTCAGTATTTAATTCTATAGATACAAATACAAATATTTCTAAGGGAGAAGCCTCTTCAGTTGCCCAACCTATTTTAGATCCAGAGCACTGTTGGCACTGCCCATATTTCATTGTGATAGAGGCAGATTGCCTTTCAATAAAAAGGTTCTCTCCTTAGAAAGAAAGAAGAACCATAATCAAGCCCAGAAAACACATCTGAGGAAGCTACTCCTTCTAACCTTGTGAGACTATGTGAAGGGAGTTTAGAAAAAAGAGCTCACTGTGCGTCATCAAGTTTGGTGTCCTTTTTCTGTATTTCACACACCAGATCCTGGGACACAGCTAAACCAGGGGGTTTGTGCACACGACAAAGGTGGCTTGCAGCTCATCACTGCACTCCCCTGATCCTGGTGCTGCTCTTTGCTCTGAGCTGTCAGAACAGACAAAGCTGGGCTGCTTTAATTTAGTCTTCCAGGCTGCATACACTAGAGAGATGGAAAAAAAGCAACCAAAAAACAGATTAGCACAGGCATTCTGGCCATGCCATTTTCTTCCAGCCACACTCCCTTTACCCAAGTATGTTATGCTGGCAACAGGGAGGGCAAACAGGATGCGTTTTCACTTTTGTATAACATTTGTAGAGCCAGCTTGTGAAAGCGATGCTTATATAAATACAATACATTCTGCTGGGCCAGCCCCACCTACAAACTATAGCCACTTGTGGACAATTTGTAAACATTTAAGGGGTTGTTCTATTTCTGCATGACTTGACTAAAAGCTTTACAGAGCTCTTCGGTCAAGTCACTGGTGACCTTGAAAGGTTCTACCACATGTGCCAGTGATTATGCAGCATATGCATTACCATGCCAGGCACTAAAAACCTGACATATTGAAAAAGTCATTTACCCTGTTAAAACTCACAGGGAGCAATACAAACATTTTGATATGCAAAAACAAGGAAGAATATTTTCAGCCTATTGAGTCTACATTCTGGGCTGCTGAAAATCTAAGTAAACTTCCCTATTGGTTAGGCTTGGCAAAATGGACATTACAGTGAGAGACTTTGCTGATTTATTGATTGAATACACGAACTTTGAACAAGCTAGGGCAATGAAAAGATTGATTTTTTTTAAACTGTTGTTGTTTGCTATTTGTATTAAAAGGTATCACTTCAATAGGGGGAAGCCAAATCACAGGTTGTGCCTATCCCAGGGCTATTCTCTTCATTTGCGATCACATTGTAACCCTTCGGGTATCTGACTTTCTGCCAATCTGCCCTCGAAATATTACCAGTGGGTTATGGAATACATACAGCACAACGTATGGACACTGGCGATGAAATGTTAGTCTCCAACAGACTACAGAATTTTTTTTTCTGGGAAATAGCTGATAAATTTTTTCTTTTAGAACGTAGCTAATAGCAAACCGTCCACCCCTTACCTTACAGCTTGGTCAGTGAGTGTTTGAAATGGCTAATTTTTTTTTTGTTTTTCTTGTAAATGTTTAGACTTTCTCCTTCCTGAAGTGCCAATATTGCACACCCAAACATTCAAACAGCATTAGTCAGGCCCCTAAAAATCACGAATAGGATTAAAATCATGAGGTTATTTAAAATTTTGGGGGAGGGTTCTTTTCATTTACCTTTGGATTTTTGAACCATTAGAGTGACATTTTCAAGATTTTCCTCTACCTATGAGGGCTAGTAACTTACTACTTTTTACAATGAAATGTGAGACTTCACATGACTCCACGAGGGTGGGGCTTTAAGAAAAACACCAGATATCACCACAAAAGACCAAGGGTAGGCAACATTGAGTACGTTGTAAATGTTGCCACAGGATTTGGTAATAAAATGTACATATAACAGTGGAGAGATTCCCTGAAATAGCTTCTTAGTATGTTCATCCTGCTTTGTAACTGTGTATAGCCAGAAATCAAAACAAATTAATATAGGCCAAAGAACAGAATACGTGAACCAGGGATAAGAACTGCCTGATATGTGCTGTCCTTTGCAATATAAAGCCCACTGTAACAGAGAAATTGTCTTTGGGCATGTGGGCTCAGCCCACTGTGTTATGGGGCCTGCTAAAACTAGGAATTGTAGTCTCAGGTCACGTGTTTGGGAGAAGCATGTAACCTATAGAAAAATAGTTATAACTTAGGCTTCCTGCCTCTAAGGCATAGAAGAGAGCCAGAATCAGGGAATGAACTGGGAGGAGGAAGAGCCCTCTGTGTAGGTCAGGTGACTAGTCTAGGAATTGGTGAAGTCTTAGTGTGGATCTTTCCATTCTAATCCATCAGCCCTCTGCCTGGTTATGGAGCCTGCAGGTGGCTCTACTGAAAACTCTAGGAGAAGGGCTTCAGAGAACCCTGCATCAAGGGATAAGAGACTATTTGAGCCAAGCAGAAGGCTGATTGTAGACCTCAGAGGGGGCTGAGACACCCTTCCAGGGGAAAAAGGACTCCACTCAAAAGGGCAGATGTCAACCCCCACTCCTTCCCAACGAGGGGAACTGCTTATATTTGTGTGTGTTTAATAAACAAATGTCCAAGAAGGGCCAGTTATTTGAACTACATGGGATTGCGTGCATTCATAAGGGAACCAAATGGGGGGAGGAGGGGATGATATGTAGCAGCAGATATATGAGATAACAGGGTAGGATGATACCCACAAAAAGAGTAGAAGTATGATTTCAAAATAAAGCCTTTTAGTAATAAATGAAGGGAATCAATGATGAATTTTGTTTCATGCCTTGAGAACACATTAAACTAAATGTTTTAGTTCCATGTGGTTATATTTCATAGCACAAAGTGTCAGAGAGGAATAACTCTTTCCTTTATATAATTAAAATGTAACATGAAATCCATACTAAATCCTTGCATTCAAAATGAATTGCAGCATCATAGATAATGGCCACCAGCAGTGTGCAAAGTAAAGTTGTGTTAACTCTGAACATCAGCTGAAGCCACTGCAATCACCATCTCCCACTCACAAATTCAGGACTTCCCTGGAAAGATGGGCAGCCTCCCAAAGAAAAAATGGAATATGTTGGGTTTCAATATGTCCTAAAGTCAGCACTGATGATAAGGAAAGTAGCTACAGCAGAGCTCACAAAGAAATGGCAGAGCGAATATAAATGTTTTCAATTGGAGTAGAAAGACTCAAAAATAAGCTAAGGGAGGTTTTATGGGAATAGGCACAGATGGGTGGCACAATCCACCAGAGGTGAATAATACAGCTGGAAACTGAGGTTCTGCTCATGGAGTTTATTCCACATCATCTCTCTGCTCCAGTGGGAGTAGTTTACTACCATGTAAGCCTGCAAACCTCATAGATCCATAGGAAAACGATAGATTCCTGAGTTCATGCATTTGACCCCATCCTTATTGCAGGGTCCTCTCTTTTCCCGCAGAAGCCTGACTCCTTTAGGAACCAGACTGATGGTAGAATCCTCCATGGCTGTACAATACCTGATGAGAGAGAGTGGAAGACATGGGTGCTTATGGGAAGAAGTTTGCAAGCATTTTCTAGTGAAAAATCCATCAGATCGGCTGGCGGGCGGGGGAAGAGGGAGGAGTTATGGAGAGTGGTTCCTTTCTCTATAACAGCATCCAAATCTGTAGATCCCCATTTACCTGGAGTTGCTGTAGAAGTGCTCTATGGAGTCTAAGTGTGCAGGGGAATAGGGAGCCAAAGAGGAAACAGCATGAATGGCTGTTCTGCTCTGCTCTAGTTTGCCTGCTTTTATAGCCCTCTGCTAGTAGACTGGAGGGGGAGCAATGGGCTGAATGTTTTTAACACAATAGCTCCAAAGTCACAACCACCACACGAAAAACCAAAGTCAACATTTTATGGATATAAACTAGAGAGTAACAATGACCTGTGTCTAATGCCTTAGGGCCTGATTCAGCTGCCATTAATGTCAGTGATGAAATTCCCATACTCTAGGTCCTGATCCTGCAATCCAATCCACGTGGGCAGACACCTGCATCCTTGCAGAGTCCCACTGAAGTCCATGGGGCTCCTCACAGGCATAAGAATCTGCCTATATGGATCTTATCACAAGATTGGGCCCTTAATATTTGCACTTCAATATCATAAATAATTGTCTCCTGTTGATATAACCTATACAGATAATTTCAAGTTTCAATGCACTCGCTCATATAAACCTTAAAAACAGACCTGACATCAGCACTAGTTTATGGAGCTCTACTTGATTAATAGATTATAAGGACAGAAGGGAATATGGTATCATCTAGTCTGACCAGCTGCATAAACACAGCTCATACAACTTCCCCAAAATAATATAGAGACAGAAATGAGGTGCATTATAGTGATGTGTCAATGACATTTGCCCTGCTACTAAGTGTCACAAGGCATTATCATTAGTTTACACACCTACATAGCCTACATTTTTAAAGCTATTAAAAATCTTTAAACAAAAGTCAAAATTATTTTAAAAAATTTAGTGCCTACTTGGTAAAACAGTCACAAAAGTTTCAAAAGCATCTGCTCTAACAACACAAAAAAACCCTCTAGTTTTAGTTCATCTAAGAACTTGACACATGGTATTTCCATCACATTGTGGAGTATAGACTTGATTTTTTTTTTGCATTTTGTGTCAAATTAACAGCTCCAAAGAGTAATTAGAAGGATCCAGAAGTAGATATTGAAGTATAACAGACATTAGTATATCATTTACAAGGTGTTAGAGCTGTAGATTATGATCCAGTAAGAGACCTGATTTACATGCAATTATCACTAATTAAGTGAAACACATGCAAGTTGCTCTGACGGACATCATGTAAAAGCAGCAGAGTTGTTATCTCTACATTTTGTACTGTACACCAAAGCATGCTGGCAACAACAAATTCAGAATAAACATAGTAAGACACTTCAGAGTGCAAATTACATAGTTATTTAAGAGCAATTTGCATTTCTTTGGTTAGGTGCAAATCAGAATGAGCCAGATTTTCCTCTCCTTTCTCGGGCAAAATGCCCTCTCATTTAAGGGATGAAACCTGCAGGATAGGGCCAGATTTTTAAAGGGATTTAGGTGTTGCTTGGTTGAGAAGAGCTGCTTAGCCCCCCACCTAGTAGAATTTTCAGCCCGGAGTTAAGTGGCTCCATGCTGCAGAGTGCAGAGGACAGTTAAGCACCTAAGAAAGATTTTCAGAAGCTGGCCAGCTGAGTGGGGAAACTGCCCAAGCTAGTCAGGAGTGAAAGCCAAGGAGAAGTGGGGACACTAGAGGAGCTTAGGTGATTAACCAGTGCACCTGGCTGATGGGACCAAGACAGGTGCCCACCTCTGCTTGTGATCCTCAGCTGCAGACCCTCCCCTGGAGTTGGGCACTTAAGCCAGGTCAGTCGCCTAGCTAGTTCATACCCCAGCAGAGAAAACGGTCAGTCTCTTGCTCATGCTTAATACCTCTCTCAAGTTCATCCTATATTTCCCTGTGCCCCTGATCTTGTGGGTGGGTGCTCTGCTGCTCCTACTGGCAGCCTGTCTCTAGCTACCAGCTGCAGAGTCTGACAGGTAATGCGGTTTTAGGCATGCTCAGAAAGGCTGAGATCAATCTACAGCAGGGATCAGCAACCTTTGGCACATGGCTCACCAGGGTAAGCCCCCTGGTGGACCACGCCAGTTTGTTTACCTGTCACGTCCACAGGTTTGGCCGATGGCGGCTCCCTGCTCCAGGCCAATGGGGTGTTGGGAAGGGTAGCCGGCACATCCCTCAGCCTGCGCCGCTTTCCGCAGCCCCCCAGAGGGCTTACCCTGGCATGCCGTGTGCCAAAGGTTGCCGATCCCTGAGCTACAGGATTGGGCTTAAGTAGAGAGAGAGGTGTTCCCCTGTCTAACTTAAAAATCCCTTGTCAGAGCTTGGGCTTTGGCTAAGGCTCTGAGCAGCTCTTTAGCAGTACCACTTAGGCTGTGCTAGAAATGCCGAACAATGGAGACTTAGAAGGATGGAGGCACCTAGAGAGGGTTAGGCAATGCTTGAGCTGTGCTTTAACAATGTCAGTGGTGCTTACATGGTGGATATAGGTGCTTATATACCTGTTGAGGTGCCTAAATCCTTTTAACAATCTTGCACTTAGTGCCCTCAACTCCCATTACCTGAGGGCACTTGGCTGCCTGCACCTCTGATTCAGCAAGGTATTTGAAGCATGAGAAGTTCCATTCAGTACCTTACAGAATTGGGGTCTGAAAGAGATTGGGCCCTTAATGTAATTTTGCCTGAGTAGGAAGTGCAAGACCAGATCAACTTTGCATCTAATGAATTGCAAACTATCCAGAGAGTGGACATATTGAGGATGCAGAGCACTGCACTGATTTACATGCTTGATGATCTTGACATTAAATTTTACAAGCTTGATGAGCATTGGATTCCAAACCTCAAGGCAAATTTAAATGTAACCACCAAAATGTGTTATTTTAGTTTTTTATAAAAGTATTGTATCAGCAGGATTTCAAGTCATTGCAAATGGCTTATTTCTACAATGCTTGGGTAACTCTCAAAACTACCAGAAGCTGCATGTAATTACAGTTATGGGTATGCAAAGCCATAAATAGAGCCCCATCATGATTTTGTAACAATGAGTGTGGTTTATGACTAAGATGGCTTTCCTGTTGTGACTAAGAACACTGCGATCACAAACAGGCAGCCCTGAGCCTGCCAGAAAATAAAGAATACCTTTTTTTTTTCAGAAACAGAACACTTTGATTCAATTACAGTAATATGTGGATAATTTTCATTTTCCAGGAGTCACATATAATTCAAAACAGTAAGGTGGGGGGAGGGAGAAGAAAGAATTGGAGCAGGGAAGCGCTAAATGTGAACACAGTGGTATGCGTTATTTATTAGGACATTTAAATACTTTATATATTAAGAATTTCTATTTGTGATTTGGGGCCACGACTCCTGCCACTGTTTATGCAATGTGCCAGCGTAATGAGAGAGGAGCTTCTAAGGGCTCTTGGATTTGTTTAGAACGTATCTTTAGCAGGTTATCTGATCTAAAGGAAGTCTCCCCATAAGTAACATTTCAACATATTAATGAACATCAAAGGTAGTTATTTGTTCATGATAGGCTTTACTATTTTAATAAAGACTTATTTGACCGACTCACTCTAAAGCAATGCTTGCTTGGAACAATTTATTAAAGTAAAACAACAACAACAGTGAACAGAACTTACGAATTCATCCACAGAACTCAAAATGATTTATACAGGTGAGTAAGTGAAATGTAACCCCACTATGAAATTGGGAAACAAAGGCACAGAGCAGCTCAGTGACTTGCCCAAGTTCATCTAACCTGTAAATGGAAGAATTAGAGAGACACAAGACCACATTGCCTCCTAACCTGTAGGTCTACAAATTCAGCACAATGATTAGGTCATATCTTCGAACATGTGAAAAACATATATAGTATCCAAGACCACCAATTGGCTTGCATTTTAAGATTTCCATCCTTTAATAAAGGTACATATTGAGCCCTAAACAGACTGGCAGTGTCCATTTAATTGCACAACAAACGACTGCAACACTGTTCTCCAATTGAAAATAAAAGCTAGTATGTATGTATGGTGTTTTCTGTAATGGGGATGAGTTTGGGTAGCGATGTAGATTTCCAGGGAAGAAATGTGCACTTCTGAACTACTAGAACAATAATTTTCATAGTCTAGCATTTCAGGTTTGCGAAGGCCATCTCATAGCAAGAAAGAATATCATATTATAGGAACAAAAGTAGGATTCTGTAGTGTCATGGAACATTGCTACAATTCTCTATTGGCAAATATTCCCTGCAATCTGAACAACAAAGAAATCCCTGATCACTTGAACAACAAAGGAACAATCACTCATTCAAAAGCAAGTACAAAAACTATTTCTTTAAAACCCCAAAATTTAAATAAATGTTTGTATTCCCTAAACCTGCGCTGAATGCTGCCAGCAAAGAGTGGGTTATCTGAAATGTAAGTGAGATTGCTGCGTGCCTCACAACAGGGCAATATTTCCCTAACCTCCTCTTTTGACCCTCAAATGATCTTTGCTATAAATACCCAGCCCAAATCTCCTCACAAGTGCTGCATAATCCACAGTTATCATTTTTAAAAGACCCTGTTAGCAGTGCGAAGACTTAGCCCATCCCACTCCACAGAACCAGCATCTATTTTATATAATTTCTTGGGCTGCTGACATATCACGTAGCATCCCTGTTACTTCCAGACACATTGAACACATGTATAATTAGATCATGAGATGTCATATCAACAGAACCTGAGACTGAGAAGTATAATGCACAAGGTATAGATCAGCGGGTCTCAAACTGTGGGTCAAGACCCCAAAGTGGGTCACGACCCTATTTTAATGGGGTTGCCAGGGCTGGCGTTAGACTTGCTGGGGCCTGGGACTGGGGCTGAAGCTGAAACTGAAGCCCAAGCCCCACCACCTAAGGCTGAATCCAAATCCCAAGGGCTTCAGCCCTGGGTCGTGGAGCTCAGGTTACAGGCCCCACCACCTGGGGCTGAAACCCTTGGCCTTATCTCTGCCTGGGGTGATGGGGACTCAGGCTTTGGCTTGTGCCCCCTTCCCTCTCAGGAGCGGCTAAGCTCAAGCAGGCTCAAGCTTTGGTCCCCCACCTAGTGTCGTGTGTAATTTTTATTGTCAGAAGGGGGTCGTGGTGCAATGAAGTTTGAGAACCCCTGCTATAGATAATTATAGCTTTATAGATATCAATACATAATTTACAGATTTTTTGTTGGTTTGGGTTGGATACTGTATTTAGTAAAGTTTGGTATAAATGACAATATGCAGAAGGTGAGCCCTTTGACCTATGGGTAGAAGCAGAATCAAACATAATTCTAATTCCTTATTATGAATTTGTGGCCTATGGAGTTAAGTGGAAACTAGTGACAGAAAGCAGTATTCTCTAGTGGTTATAATGGAGAGGGAGTCAGGAAATGACTGATCTGTTTCTAGTGCTGCATCTGACTCACTGGGCAAGTCATTGATCTACTGAGGCCTCGTCCAGACTAGGGGAGGAAAATCGATCTTAGATACGCAACTTCAGCTACATGAATAACGTAGCTGAAGTCGAATATCTAAGATCGAATTACTCACCCGTCCAGACGGCTCGGGATCGATGTCCGCAGCTCTCCGTGTTGATTCCGGAACTCCGTTCGGGTTGATGGAGTTCCGGAATCGATGTAAGCACGCTCGGGGATCGATATATCGCGTCTAGACTAGACGCGATATATCGATCCCCGAGCAATCGATTTTAACCCGCCGATACGGCGGGTTAGTCTGGACGTGGGCTCAGTCTCAGCCCTCATCTGTAAAACAGGAATGACAGTACCCACCTTGCTATCTTAGAGACCCTCAGATGAACAGTGTTATAGAAGTATTACATTCCTTGAGTAAGTATTTGAAACAGCATTCTGCCGGAAACTGCTGGAGGCAATAATGGCACAATCCAGTTTTGAATATATTTATAGGAACTTCTAAATAATTGTGATGTTTGTGAAGGCCCCAGCTTTCCATTTCCCACACCCCCTTTAGAGCACGGGATTTGCAAATCCATAGGTACTGCACATGTAGGGTTCAACTCCTATATACACAAAGGCCCCTTTACGCTGCTCTTGTAGAAGTGTAACTTATACCCACTTCAAGACCCTTTGACACTGACTAGTGCAAAGATGCCTTCATGTAAGAACCAGGCCATACAATCATGCAATACAGTATCTTCAAGTTCACATGCAGCCACAATTTTTAAAACAATTAGCCCCATTGGGGCAATTGCAGACTGCCAGCTTCTCTCAGCTACCCTGTAGCATAGATTTGTCCCCCTATTTTTCTTTTCAATTTTGGAGTATTAAATGTAATATCTGAGAAGTTTATAATACACCGCTACTTCAATATAACGCTGTTCTTGGGAGTCAAAAAAATCTTACTGTGTTATAGATGAAACCGTGTTATACTGAACTTGCTTTGATCCACTGGAGTGCGCAGCCCCGCCGCCTCCCGGAGCACTGCTTTACCGCGCTATATCCAAATTTGTGTTATATCGGGTGGTGTTATATCGAGATAGCAGTGTATTGTTATAAATAGTCTCTCCCCCATCCCCCAATATGAGGGTTAGTGTTCTTATTGCTACATATAGGGGTTTTCCTATACACAGTGAGCCTTAAGAAACACAAAGCTACAAGTTCAGGTTCCAAAGGTGGCAACACCAGTTCTTTTTCAAAATAATCTCAAGATGAGCCTGCAGTAGTTTGACAAATGACAGAAAGGGCCCAATTTGGCAGACTACAAGTTAGATTCAAAGCCTGCAGAAGTTGATAGAAAAAAAAATGCCATTGACTTTGATGAACTTTGGCTCTGATAATATTTGCAACCAAAACTCAAAGTATATGAGTGAAAGTTTTGCCTTGTGCCCATCTGGCTATTGTAAGATCTGAATTTTGTGTGGAGGAAAAGGAAATGTGTTGCTTGTCCCTAGTCGAAAGCAATAATCACATATTAATGCAATTAAGTTTCATATTTTAATATAAAGTGATATTTAAACAATATTTCTCTTGTAAGCTTAAAATATTTTGGTCTTTCTGGCACATCAACAAGATTAGGATATTTTACTTGCATTTAATCTTTCTGAGCAGTTTATTATAATGCTGAATACTCATACAATTCCATTCGAAAGGCTCTTTAGTTTGTAGCAAGAATCTTTACTATTACACTATTACTACAGTGAGCTGGCTTGCAGCTTTAAGCTATTGCCAGCATTAGGGGTCAGTGCAGAATCACCGCATCCTGGTGGCATCTCTTAGAGGCGTTGTGAGGAAGCACTCTGCATAATGCCAACAGGAGTGCTGGAGGCGTGTCAATGTGAATGGCCCCTTCTTCCCCCTCTGGAATCGGAGTGTTTTGCCTGAGTAAGGACTGAAGGACCAGGCTCTATTTTAGGGCTGCATATAATTTTGTAAAATACTAAATGTGCTTAACCTTTAGAAGTTTGTCACGTTCAAATCAAGCCCAAACATCATTAGCAGGAGAAGCCTTTGTTTCAAATGTGAGAAATACGATGTTAAAAGAAAAGAAAAATAACCCAAGTTGTGTCACTTTGGTAACAGCTAGTGCAATGCTGGTAAAGCTAAACACAAAGTGAATGACATGATCTGGGTTCTTCAACCTAAGTTTTCATCCTTATTAGTGTTATTTTACTATACTGTGAGGAGAGCAGGATATCACAATATATAAGAATGGAGCACAAGTAAATAGAATAGAACAGATTCAAATAGAAGTTTATTTTATGCAATGTATTAGTGCACAATTTATCTTAAGATGGCTTACAATTATAATGACTTAGCCTAGTCGTTCCCTAGCAGCTTAACTCCTCAGGCTTTTAGGACTAGTACACCAGGCTCCCACTATCTTAGGGTATGTCTGCATTTTGACTTGGGGGTGCAATTCCCAGTTCGAGGGGAGACATAGAAGTTTTCATCAAGCGAGGATGCTAAATACAGAGGGTAGGTACAACAGCACGTGGGTTTTAGCGATGCCAGGCCTGTACTTGGAGCAGCCTGCAGCAGTAGCTACACTCTATTTTTAGTGCACTAACTCGATCAGAGCTAGCCCAAACATGCCTCCTTGAGCTGGGAATCGTACCCAGTTCAAAGTGTACATGTAACCTTAGGGCTTGTTCCTCTACCACTAAACGCAATGGGAGTTTTGCCATTGTTTTCAGTAGGAACAGGATCAGGCCCTTAATATTATCTCTACTGCTGTTACTGGGGAGGGTGACATTTCCTGAGGCTTCTGTTCACTAGCCAGCGCTGGCACTGTAATGTGACTTGACAGTTTGCACGGCCCCAGCATGGTGAGGCACAGTCGCATACTGAGCAATATTAACACTATCTGAATGGATTAAATAACCCACTTCAAATATATACAATAGATAATGCTGCCATATCATGGGGGGAGCAAGGGTGGGGAGGAAGAGGGTATCGGTAGTTGCCTCTCCTTTTATTTAGAGATACCTTTTTTTTTTTCCCTCTAGACAATGCCCAAATCAATTACAGCTGCCCCTTCAAACACGCTCTGCATCACACTCCACATGTCCACTCGCTTCACAGATGCTGATCCTCATGGAAGACTTCCACAAAGTTAGCAGGCAAAAGAAGCATGCCACAGAGTCAGAGCCTTCTCTTCCCAATCCGAGGTCTGCTGCCCTGTGCTCCTCTCTACAGTAGAATCTCTGTGTTATGAACACCTCAGAAATGGAAGTTGTTTGTAACTTTGAACAAAACCATATGGTTGTTTTTTCATAAGTTTACAACTGAACATTGACTTAATACAGCTTTGAAACTTTACTGGGAAGAAGAAAAATGTTGCTTTTAACCATCTTAATTTAAATGAAACAAGCACAGAAAATTTCCTTACCTTGTCAAAAAAAAAATTAAAAAAAATTTTCCCTTTTTTTAGTAGTATATGTTTAACAGTACTGTACTGGATTTTTTTGTTTGTCTGTTTTTTGTCTCTGATGCCATTTTAGATTGGGTTTTGGTGAGTAGTGAAGACCTCATAGAAGAAATAGCTGCAGGGGGCAACCTTGGTTCGAGCGATCACAAGCTAATTCAGTTGAAACCAACTGGAAGGATAAACAAAAATAGATCTGTGAATAGGCTTTTTGATTTCAAATGGGCTAACTTTAAAAAATTAAGGAAATTAGCTAGTGAAGTGGATTGGACTGAAGAACTTGTGGATCTAAAGACGGAGGAGGCCTGAAATTACTTCAAGTCAGAGTTACAGAAACTATAAGAAGCCTGCATCCCAAGAAAGGGGAAAAATTCATAAGCAGAAATTGTAGACCAAGATGGATGAGCAAGCATCTCAGAAAGGTGATTAAGAAAAAGTAGAAAGCCTACACGGAGTGGAAGATAAGAGGGATCAGCAAGGAAAGCTACCTTATTGAGGTCAGAACATGTAGAGACAAAGTGAGAAAGGCCAAAAGTCACGTAGAGTTAGACCCTGCAAAGGGAATTAAAACCAATAGTAAAAGGTTCTATAGCCATATAAATAAGAAAACAAAGAAAGAAGAAGTGGGACTGCTAAACACTGAGGATGGAGTGGATGTTAAGGATAATCTAGGCATGGCCCAATATCTAAACAAATACAGGTCTGTTGCCTCTTAGGCGCATTTAACATGCGTGATTTCAGCTTTACGTGGTCAGCAAAAACGAGAAAAACAACTCTGCCCGCCACCACACTCAATGTAATTTTGACTATACGCGATTTTTGCTTTACGTGCTGACTATGGAACATAACCCCAGAGTAAAATGAGACAGACCTGTACTTTGCCTCAGTCTTTAATGAGGCTAACGAGGAGATTAGGGATAATGGGAGGATGACAAATGGGAATGAGGATATGGAGGTAGATATTACCACATCCAAGGTGGAAGCCAAACTCAAACAGCTTAATGGGGGGCCCAGATAATCTTCATCCAAGAATATTAAAGGAACTGGCACATGAAATTGCAAGCCCATTAGCAAGACTTTCTAATGAATCTGTAAACTCAGGGGTTGTACCGTATGACTGGAGAATTGCTAACATAGTTCCTATTTTTAAGAAAGGGAAAAAAAGTGATCCAGGTAACTACAGGCCTGTCAGTTTGACATCTGTAGTATGCAAGGTCTTGGAAAACAATTTTAAGGAGAAAGTAGTTAAGGACATTGAGGTCAATGATAATTGGAACAAAATACAACATGGTTTTATAAAAGGTAGATCATGCCAAACCAACCTGATCTCCTTCTTTGAGAAAGGAACAGATTTTTTAGATAAAGGAAACGCAGTGGATCTAATTTATCTCAATTTCAGTAAGGCATCTGATACAATTCCACATGAGGAATTATTTATTAAATTGGACAAGATAGGGATCAATATGAAAATTGAAAGGTGGATAAGGAACTGGTGAACTGTCAGGCTGGAGGGAGGTTACTACTGGAGTTCCTCAGGGATCGGTTTTGGGACAATCTTATTTAATTTTTTTATTACTGACCTTGGTACAAAAAGTGGGAGTGTGCTAATAAAGTTTGCAGATGACACAAAGCTGGGAGGTATTACCAACACAGAGAAGGACAGCGATATACAGGAAGATCTGGATGATCTTGTAAATTGGAGTAATAGTAATAGGATGAAATTTAATAGTGAGAAGTGCAAGGTCATGCATTTAGGGATTAATAACAAGAATTTTTGTTATAAGCTGGAGACTCATCAGTTAGAAGTAACAGAGGAAGAGAAGGACCTCGGAGTATTGGTTGATCACAGGATGACTATGAGCCGCCAATGTGATATGGCCGCAAAAAACGCTAATGCAGTCTTGGGATGCATTAGGCAAGGTATTTCCAGTAAAGATAAGGACATGTTAGTACCGTTATACAGGGCACTGGTGAGACCTCGTCTAGAATACTGTGTGCAGTTCTCATCTCCCATGTTTAAGAAGGATGAATTCAAACTGGAACAGGTTCAGAGAAGGGCTGCTAGGATGATCCGAGGAATGGAAAACCTGTCTTATGAAAGGAGACTCAGAGCTCAGCTTGTTTAGCCTAACCAAAAGAAGGCTGAGGGGAGATAGGATTGTCCTCTATAAATATATGAAAGGGATAAATATCAGGGAGAGAGAGGAATTATTTAAGATCAGTAGCAATGTGGACACAAGAACAAATGGATATAAGCTGGCCATCAGGAAGTTTAGACTTGAAATTAGATGAAGGTTTTAACCATTTGAGGAATGAAGTTCTGTAACAGCCTTCCAAGGGGAGTAGTGGGGGCAAAATACATATCTGGCTTCAAGACTAAGCTTGATAAGTTTATGGAGGGGATGGTATGATGGGATAGCCTAATTCTGGCAATTAATTGATCTTTGACTATTAGTGGTAAATATGCCCAATGGCCTGTGATGGGATGTTAGATGGGGTGGGGTGGGATCTGAGTTACTACAGAGAATTCTTTCCTGGGTATCTGGCTGGTGAGTCTTGCCCACATGCTCAGGGTTTAGCTGATTGCTATATTTGAGGTCAGGAAGGAATTTTCCTCCAGGGCAGATTCGCAAAGGCCCTGGGGTTTTTTTGCCTTCCTCTGCAGTGTGGGGCACGGGTCACTTGCTGGAGGATTCTCTGCACCTTGAAGTCTTTAAACCATGATTTGAGGACTTCAGAGGATCAGACATAGGTTAGGGGTTTGTTGCGGGAGTGGGTGGGTGAGATTCTGTGGCCTGCGGTGTGCAGGAGGTCAGACTAGATGATCATATTGGTCCCTTCTGACCTTTGTCTATGACTCTATGCTGCCTGATTGTGTACTTCCGGTTCTAAATGAGGTGTGTGGTTGACTGGTCAGTTTGTAACTCTGAGGTTCTACTGTATTTGCAGTCTCCAGTCTCAGATATCATTTGCTCTTTTCCAGTCCCATATTGCCACCATCCAGCTGGACCCAGCAACCTCACGTACATCTGCAGTAGCAGAGGGGAGCATTTTCACTACTCTGTGGAATGAATTCCTCCATTGTTGTTATAGAGAGAGAGAAAATCTGCTTGGTATGTTAGAAAAATATGCTGACTTGGAATCTGAGGTGAGATTTCCATCATTTATGTTAATAAGCTCACTGGTGGGGATTATGTAGAATGTTTCCTTAAAAAAGCTGCTCCAGTCAGTGTTTGATGGAACTTAACTTGTTTTTTTTTTTCATGAAAATATACAAGATTACCAATAATTTTTCCATTCAAATATAGAGAGGAATAAATATAGCGAGACCTGTCCTAAACAGGAGCCCAAAGGACTATCAAAAAAAATTGCCTAGAAGAATTGCACTTTAACTACAGTTTCATTTCAACTCTGCTTAAAAGGTTGGGGATACTTTTAACTGTTGAATAACCAATAGGATGCTTATTGGAATGGCTCTGTAGTGAATGTTTACTGGTAATATTTTAATTGCTGACGAGTTGCTCTACAGTTAAAAAAATTAAAGTTGAACTTTCAGAAATTGTAGGGATCAGTATATCAGCTGAAGACTGAATTACAGTGGCATTGTTTTTATTTTAGCCTTGATAAGCACCTGATTCTCTTCTCATATCCATGTAATACAGAAATAATTCCATTAAGATCAGATTGTCAGGTCTGTTCTGTATATAGCTGTGCTGGCCTAAAGCACCCATATAATGAGAAGATCCAGCCCAACCACTCATGATTTCCCCATTGTGGGGGAAGTCACCATGTGAGCAGGTATTGAGAGTGGCACATGCATACAGTTCCACCATTTTCCCCCATTGCTTCTCCCCCCACCCCAAAATTCACTCCTTGGGTGTGAAATGTTCAGATTCCCTGGAGCAATGGTTTCAAAAACCAGAAAGGCTGACTTTGGTAGATAAATTGAGATCCATACAGTTTCCTATATGCAGGCCCTCACTGCTCCATGTGGAAAAGAGAAAAGCTCCCATAAGAATAGAATCTCCCTCCTTTCACAGATAGTGTTGTGTGTTCAGGTTGTATGTCTACTTACTGCTTTACACCCTCAGGTGGCTGCATTTCTGTGGTGCTGTGTATGTACCTTAATCATCCCCAGTGTTGCTAACGGTGGTGGTGGACTGGCACATCACCTTGGGAGTAGTATTGTGTTAACAGTCACCAGGCTCATTGAGGGAATAATAAACACATGGAAATTGGGATCTGGGACTGTCACTGCTGAGGGGAGACGTTGGGTGCGGAGGCAGAAATGAAGGATTAGGAGGAGATTTCCAAGGTTGAGCTGGGCTGTGGACCCACTACTGCGGATGGATGTGAGGTTGCTGGGTCCAGCTGGACAATGGCAATATGGGACTGGAAAAGAGAGCAGATGGTATCTGAGACTGAAGTATAGCTCAGGTCAGAGGAGCCAGCTCCGCATCCGAATATTCACAGTTACTATCACACTTCCTCCAGAAAGAAGCAACAATCAGATACTTTTTTGCTGGTTTGGTTGTTTTGTTTCTGTACCATGCTCTTGTGAATGCATCCATTTAGGTACTTATATGGCCCACACACCAAAGTAGTATTTGAATGCTCAATGCAAAAAGCATAGTACATGACATGTCTCCTTCCCACCTAGCCTTACTCAGTCCTGCTCCCACCTCTCTGCACTGAGTGAAGCAGAAGAAAAGTAAAGTGGCAACACTCCTCAGCAAGAACAGCAGCCTCTGGGGAGGGAGGATGCACAGGGAAATGTCACTCACCACCTTTGGCACAGCGTGACAGGCTTCCTCAGCACGGAGGGTGACTATAAGGTTTAACCCATCATTTGTAAACCAATTTGGGATCCTTCAAGACAAAACACACTAAGTTACTATATTATTATTGCATCTACTATGTGTGGGATGCATCGTGAAACACATCCAAAACTAAGGGGGAAGAACCCAGTCTGTCTAAGCTACATGAAAAAAAAAATCAGCATATATGTGATAGTAAATCTGTTAAAATAAAGCCATCATTTTAGCATATAAACACAACCCTTAAATATTGTGAGTGGGGAAAAAAACCAGCAACAGCTAACACCTTCTCTCTTCTGTCACTAGACATTTCAATGTAATTTGTGCAGTAAATTTTTTTAAATGTTTATTTTTTGAGTGAAACCATGTCCTGGATAGCTGTAGCTATATGAATTACAAAACACACTGCTCTTAGCTCACAATTTGTTGGCAACTTGTTTCTTTATATCATTAACATTTAATTACAAGTTTGATTTATTACTAATTTTCTGTTTATTGAGTTAGTTTTTGTAACAGTGCACTTCTGTTTTCACGAGGCACTATGACAATGGAAATGTGTTTAAACCACCGGGTTCAATGGCATCGTTGACTTATGAAGTTGTTTGTATTTAAAGGGTGACATGCTAACATCGCAGCAGTTATGCATGAAATCTCAAGTCATCAGTAAACCCAGCAGAGACCCAGTCACGAGACAGACCAGCTGATAAGGTGAGCTTTCATCCCAATATTGGAAAAATATTTTAAGAGCTAGACACCTAGTTGTTACAGGTAGCAAATTCAGTCCATGTAACTAGCTATGCTTGGTGGTTTATTTGTTAAGGGAAGGATTTTCAAAGCATTCAGAGATGACCTACTTTGTTCCCACTGAAGTAAACGAAAGTGTGTTTAACATCCACCCAGAAATGTGGTAAGTAAGGAATTAGAAGTGAAACATGGTATATTTTAAACAGCCAATAAAAAGTAGCAACAGCCATTACTTCCAATTCTTTTTGAATAGCATTACTTTTACAAACAAAAAACAGCCAACATTGAGCCCAGTGTCACTTAGATTTGGATCGTTTTATACTGAAATATCTCCTGTAGTATTATAATAGTGGCCACCATTTTACTCAAGACTGCATCAGAAGTTTTCCTTCTAACCTCCTGTTTCCAATTGCTCATAACTTTCTGCAACTTTCACCTTTAAGAATGAAATTTTCCATGCAGGAATTTTGCATAAAGGTGAATTTTTCTTCCAAAGTCTTACCAAAAAATTGTTCAGACATTTCTGAACATGAAGAGAATGATTTTTTTTAAAGCGTTAACTTAATTTGAAGTGTTTTTCAACCAAACTGGCTGAGGTTTGAAAAACAAGTGTGGAAATGTCCCTCAACATGAAGCAGCACAAGCCTTTTCTGGAGGAAACGGGTTTTGATTTGACCAAATCACATGTTGAAACTCAGGTTTTGAACATACCTATATGATAACTTTGGCCATGCTCTTTAGGTGCATACCTAAGATAGGATGTGTGATGCATGAGCTATGCATATTGCTGGCCAGATGCTAAGCCCAGTTATTGCACCTTTGTGCCAAATTATCAGCCTGGCCTAAGGCAACCCCCTTTTGGCATCTGTGCCAGTCTCTATGCACCAGCCTGGTTAGGCTGACCTGATACACAGTGAGCATCTGTGGCCTTACATATTCTACAAGGCATGGAATGTTGAAGATAATTTCTGCTTGATAGGGCCCTAACAGTTCATCTGCCCCTGCTGTCTACTCTCCTGCCGAAGTCAATCTGTTCTCTGAGAGATCATAATTGCTCACTGTGGAAGCGAACATGACATCAGAATTATCATACCTTCATGCAAACATCTCTGATAACAAAAAATGAGGGAACCTGATAGACAGCAGTGTGGATCAGCAAGAGAATTTTGCTCTAAATTGAATTCTTACATTTCTAAAATTTTGTACAAAAACCCCCAACAGATGCTCTGGGTGAAAAAACTGTTTATATGGATAGTTACGGATCCCAAATCATAGACTGAGATTTATCAAACCTTACAGAAGAATTGCTTTTTGTTATTTATCCTTTGTAACACAGCAGCAAACAAACTGAATTTCATACAAATTATCCAGTTCTGGGCAAAAATCTTGTGGTCCTTACTCAAGAAAGACCAAATTGGGAAGTAAATATTCTTTGAAAAGAATATCACTCATAGCTAAACTGTTGATAAACTCAGTTTGAAGGCAAAAATAAGGTTCATCATGGACGTCTGTGTTTGTTTGGGGGGGAAAAACCCCACAAATTTGGCCTCTTGTGGGCCATCTCTGTAGCAAAGCTAAAGTTGAATATCTATGGAGAGTGAACTACCTTCTCAGCCACTAAAGTTGATCCTTCTAGATCAGGATTTAGGCTCTGTGAGGAAGAGAAGCTTGCATTGCTGCTGTTCATGATTAACCTGCCTTGCAGGTAGACCAAATTTTTGTTTCTAGAGATATCAGTCTAGTACCTTTGATGAGCATTAAACTCGCTACTAAAGAGTCAAACATGGTATTTTTTGGCCTTTTGTATTCTTACTGAATAAAATAAACAAGCCACTCGGTGTAAGTGGTACAGTGATTGCTCCTGAAGTGGTTCTTCAGAAACTCAAGAGGATCATTCAGTTTCAAAATATATTTTTCCAAATGATTTTCAAAGTGTTTTAAAACTGAGGGATGGGAAGGGCGGGGGAATTGTAGATGTTCTATAGACTTGAAACCAGCAGCAGCTCCTCCAAAACCTGCTCCTGGGTAGATACCATACACACAACATGCTTTTACCTTGTTCTCGAAAGCATGATTTTTAAAAGACATGACTTCCCTGGAGGATACCGCAGCTTCAGTCAGTAATGGTTTGCCAATACCTTGACACCATTCCCTCCAGATACAGCTTTTGGTGCTGTAGATCTTCAAATGACATATGAGGGCAATGGCCATTGGAGTTTTGCAGGCAGATGAATTAATCTGTTTCCTGAATCTCTGTAAACTTCTGTATTTGCAAGTATTCACAGTTTCGATATCTTACTCAACACTAATTAATATGTATCTTTAACATCTCATTGCTTACATTCTTCCTGCTGATCCTTCTTCTTTCATACTCAGAGCCAGAGTCCTCTGTCCATACACAGATTTTCAATATAGCTACCAAGTTTTGGGCAACGCCACTTAACATTTTATGCAAATTATGTAATGAACTAATTTGCATATAACCAAAGCTGCTTCTTAAGAAATTGTGTGGCTATAGTGCTCGTGGAAGGTATCAGACCAACAGACCTGTACATGATGCAGCTGCAAGGCAAATTTCCCACACACACTTGCCTCAACCATGAATTTGGAGGAAAGGACTTAGCTAAGAGTAACAGGGGTCATTTACTTTCCATGCCCTGTGCAGTTCTTGGCCATCTGCTAATTAATTCAAAGCTTGATGGTGAATTTGTGATGTGGGACCAGGAATGGAGACCCACCAAACTCATCTCATAAGGGCCACCAGACATCCTTTAGATGGAAACAACTTGTAATCCCTTCTGATCTGGGCTGGACTCAAATTGGTGAGCCACAAATGAATGGCTCTGTAGTTCACTGGTAATGACCTGAGGCATCCAGTCCCCCAAGAAGTGCTAAATTAAGAGGGAGACCTATAGATAGATGTTACATTAAAAGAAGAAAAGTTGAGAAACATTAACATTACAAAGTTAGAACGTTAAGGTTATCCATCAAATCTTAATTTGCACCTTTGACATTTCACCAGCAATCTAGGAAGGTGAGACAAGGCATTAGTGTCCTATGAAATGCAAGATGCTTGGCTCTGTTTCAGTTGATGCCAATAGGTGAGTTACAATTCCTTTGCTTCAAGCATGCTGCTATCTTAAAGAAAAAAAATTGGCTTCTCAACTTCCAATCCCAGTCAAAAGGGTCAACAATACTGGCAATATATTTAAATTAAAAAAAAAAAACAAAAAACCAACAACCTATAAATCACTTCCTTGACGGCTTCCCCAAAAGCATAGGCTGGCATGTAAAACTTAACATTGTTCTGGCTCCTTTATTCTATTTTCTGTCTTCAAGGTGGTATGCTTGGGGTTTTGTGTTTTGTCTCCACTCCATTTGACTATTCTTTTTTTGACGCCTTTCCGTTTTATTCCCTTGAGCCAACATTTTGGAGGATGCCATACCGTTTCTCTTCCCACTTTCTGTAAAAGAGTTTGGGGTACTTTGGTGCGCCCTGCAGTATGATGCTATAGGTTGTCATCTGTGTCCCTTACCCTTAAACCAAGCCCTATTCCAACCTTAGGCCTCAATACTGTAAGTAAAGTTATACATATGTTAGTACTGACATTAGCACCAACAGAGCTAGTCGTGTGAGTAAAACTGTGTGTGTTTACAGGATCTGATCTTTATAAAATAAGACTTCACAATTATGGCCTCAAAAATGAAGTGATTTAAAATCAGTAGTTACAGAAACTCATAATGACCTGCATGGAGGCTTTTTGGGGGGGAGGCGGGGGCGGGAGACAATGGCATCAAATATTACAAGAGCACAGCTGAGTCTTGCTATGAAATTCCACTCAAGATTTTACCTGGAAATATCAAATCAGTTTTGAAAACAGATCTGATAGTATGGTCAGACGAGTAAACAATTTTCTTTGGTCTGATTGTTCACTTCAAATACTTCATCAGTGAATGCTTTTCTTTTGCAATTTCAGATTGCAATGTTATGCTATCCCATCCAAAATGGATAGTGGTAACATACCCAGCTAGAGCAAGCAACGTTTGATATTACTGAATAGTACTAAATGTATGCTCCACATTAGTGCTAGCCCAAGGCGTAGGGAATTGGAACATCCAAAAGCAACAACACGGATGCCACAACACAGATGCCACTGCAACTCTCCTTAAGATCCATTTCCTAAGCAGTACAATACATTGAAAATCCTGGAAGCCTAAATATATGCTTTTAAAGTTTCTTGTTTAGTAAGGCTCAACTGAGATACTACATCTGTAGATAATAAAATCCTATTCATTTCCCACAATTTTTACATGAGGGTTGACACTAAAAAAATGAAGTGAGCTAAGAACTGGGTCTCCTTGGATCTCTGCCCTTTGCTCTGATTGCTACAGAGAAGATCTTTAAAAAAGGCCAAATTTCAACCACAGTAAAGATGAAACTGAAGTTGATACTCTTTCCGTTCTGTTTTTTTTTTAATCACATTAACTTGTTTCATTTGGCAGCACTGATCATTGCACGGCCTTTCAGAGAATGTGAAGGGACCTGGGCCCTATTAAAACTTTTGACATCTGAACAGCTAACCTTTAGAATAGCATTAAAATGCCAACTCCTTAGAGCTGAGTTTGGAAAGATTTTATTTTAAACAAAACTAGGCTCCCAGCTCTTATAGTCGATGGGAGGCGTCTGAGCCTCCCCTACTACATTTACCTCCCCTAGCCCAATGTCATGGGCTAAATCCTGCTTTCCTTACTTACCCGTAGTAACATAGAAGTCAGTGGACCTACTGGTGTGTCACAAAAGCACATAATCTTAAGCCCCTTATAGCACCAGTGCAGAAGTCACTCAGCCAGGAGTCATCTGCACCGGGATATAGATGAAACCTCAAGTAGGAAGACACTTTTACCTGGTAAGTAGCTGCAACTTTTCCAGTGCCTCCGTGCTTCTAGCTCCTGCCCTCGGGGGCAGGACGTGCAGTAGCAAAGGGGGAACTTACGAGAGCAAAGAGCCAAACGATCCAACCCCATAAGGGACCCCAGAAACGCTCCCTCTCTCTCCCACCCCTATCTTTACAGGAAATAAAGAAGGGGCGTCTGTAAATGCCTGCACCACCAGGCTCGACCTGGATTGCACCTTGCCTTCACCCTATGCACACGCACCGCACCTTCCCCCTTGGCGGGCACAGCCCAATTCATCCCCGGGGCAATCCGCTGAAAACTCGGGAATTCCACTAAGGATGAACTTGGGCCACACAACCTGCAGCTGACCTGTACCTCCCCCTCCATGCACGCTGCCTCTGCACAATCCGGAGTAACGTCACCGATTTTAGTGGCTTAATCCGGATTTACACCGCTGTAAGTGAGAGCAGCATCAGGCCGCACTTGCTTCCCTCTTGCACAGACGGACTTCCGCTGACCTGCACACACACGGCCTCCCCCCGCCCACTCAACCCCTCTATCTACTCGCCGCAGCCGAGCTCCCCGGTCCTCTTTGCAAGGAGGCTCCCGCAGAGCCGCCCCTGCAGGCGCCACAGCGGCTCCCAACCCCCCCAGGCGGGGGCGCACGTGCCACTAGGCACAAGGGGGGGTGTATCTGGACGCGGGCAGCGGGGCACTGCAGGGAGCGAGCCTGGCGGCGGAGCCCGCCCCTACCTGCTTCGCCGCCCGCTGCACGAAGTCCTGCCCCAGCTCGGCCCACCCCTACCTGTCCCGCGCGGCCGAGGCAGGTCCGAGCTCCCCTTCCAGACTTCGGCGAGTCCCGGCTGCGGCTCCGCACCTGCCTCTCGCACCTAATAACAAAAGCCCGGGCGTCAGGTGGCAAGAGACGGACTGGCCGCCTATTGGCTGGCCGTGCGAGCGCCTGTCGCTGGTTGGCCAGGGGGCGGGCAGGGGAGCGCTGACGCCAGGCCGGGGCTGGCGGGGAGGCGGGGGGCGCGGCGCCTTTGTGTTCTCCGGCAGCGGCGGGGATATTGGCCACATCCGTCATTGCGGGCGGCGGGGCTGGCAGGAACTGCCGCGCTATGTCTCCGAGTGCTCCTGTGCCTGCTCAGGGGCCGCTGCCGACGCGCCGCGGGGCTTTCCACCCGGCTCTGGAATAGAGGGCGAGGGGAGCCGCCCGGGGCAGGGCTGGCCCGAGCGCGGGGGGGCGCCGAGAGCCGAGCGGGAGGGAGCCGGGTTTGCAAACCACCCAGGACGCTGGATTTGCTGCTGGCCCGGTAGAAGGGGGCGCGGGAAGCCGGGAGAGGTGCCTGGGCTGGAAGCGGAGGCTCCGTGGCTTTTTTGAGCGCGCGGCGCGGTGCAGCGCGGCGAGATGCTGCGGCTGGAGCTCTTCCTCGGCGTGGCGTGGCTGGCCGGGCTGGCGTGCGGGCAGAACGAGACGGAGCCCATCGTGCTGGAGGGCAAGTGCCTGGTGGTGTGCGACTCCAACCCCACCTCGGACCCCACGGGCACGGCGCTGGGCATCTCGGTGCGCTCGGGCAGCGCCAAGGTGGCGTTCTCCGCCATCCGCAGCACCAACCACGAGCCCTCGGAGATGAGCAACCGGACCATGCTCATTTACTTCGACCAGGTAGCGGGGGTGGGGCGCAGGGGCGTCTGGGCGGGGGCTGCCCGGGGATCCGAGGGGCGGGCTGTGGGGGGGTCCGCGGGGAGAGACGGGGGGGTCTGTGGGGCAGTTGTTGGCCTGGTTGAGGGAGGGGATAGACGGCAGAGTGGTGGCTTGAGGTCCTGCTGTAGCCGCGTCCCCTAGCCCTGCGCCAGAGACGGGCGGGCGGGCGAATGGCAGCGTCCCGCTGTTCCCCCGGGGGAAGCAGCTCTGCAGAAATGCCCGTTAACACCCAGACGCGGAAACTTTCCAGCAGCGCAGGGGGGGGGGGCAGGCAGCAGAAACGGGGGCTGCGACCCAGGGAGGCGCGGGCAGGGAGCCTGCGAGCCGAGCCCCGCCCCGGGGCAGCCTGTGCCCAGCTACGGGGGGTGCAGAGGGTGGGTGAGCAGGGCAGCTCCGGATGCTGAGCCGGGAAAGCCCAGCCCGGTGCCCTAGCACACGCCCCTGCGGGTCCCTCCGCTCCCCACTGTGATGCTGATGTCCCCGTTTCCATTGCAGGTGCTAGTGAATATCGGAAGCAACTTCGACTCGGAAAGAAGCACTTTTATCTCGCCCAGGAAAGGGATTTACAGTTTTAATTTTCACGTGGTGAAGGTGTACAACAGGCAAACCATCCAGGTCAGACTCCGCTCCTCTCTGCCTTTGCTCGCTGGGCGCGTTGATTGGGGTTAGGCGCGCCCGTGCCCGGCGCCAAAGGGCCCCAAACGTCTCTCCTCGTGCTTGAGCTAGAGCTGGTGAATTTATCCTGTGGCACTTGGCAGCGTCAGGTGTGGAGCGTTTCATGTCAGTAACCCAAGAAAATTCAGAGGGAAGGAGAAAGTCAGGAGACTAGATAGTGTTTCTTGTATCAGGGGTGGCTCTTTAGGAGCTCTCCTGTTGTGGGGTAATATACTGATCCTTTCTATCATGAGCTTGGGATGAGGCGTTTTAGACAGAAAGTGCTGAACTTTCCCTAGCAATATTTTCAAATAGGAGAGTATCGTGAAATCTGCTCTAACGCGTCTAGGGCCTTGCCGCGGGCCCCTCTGACGCATTGCTTGTCCTGGGATGGCCGAGTATTTACTGGTGACAGATGAACCGCCCAAAATGAGCGCTTAGTAGTACAAGCAATTCATGCTTTTCCCATTCCCGTTGCCCGTGTAACGCAAGGCCGTGAACACTGATCCCAGCACTCATCTCCAGGAAAACCTAAACATTGTTCGACTAAATGCAATTTATCTTTAACCCAAATTATGAAACTCTTTTAAAAAAAGATGGAAAAATTATATCATGATTATTAGGTTAAAATCAGCGTGTCTCTCTCTCTCCTTTGGCAAGGTGTATGGAACGGATTTTTTAACATTTGGTAGTTGTACAGGGTTTAACCGGTGATGTAGAAGGCTGGGGACTGAAGCATCTAATCTTGATACCGCAGATCTGTTGCTGAACCTGTGTGTATTGTATATGGTATATATACCATATGCATTTATACTGTTATACGTTACCTGCCGAGTAGCAGGTCATATAATCTAAATAGCAAATTACAGTTTATATAGGTACAGAGCAAATTATTGTGTGTATGTATTTTTTAGGCATGACCAGATTAGGCATGTAGTATATTATTAATATGATGTGTACAGTGCTGGTATTATTAGTGTGAGATATACAGTGCTTATTGACTCTGTAGTGGTACATTGTTTTTGCTGCCTAACAAAGGAAAACTACCTCCTGAATACACTTCAAAGCCATTGACTGTAGCTGCAGTGGCACTTCTCTTCATCCTTTTTGAGGTTTCACATAAAGCCATCTTTCAATAAGTAGGGACAGACCTCTTCATACCCTTAAAGCAAAGGCATCCTATTGAAATTGTTCAAAACAGGATCAGTGTCCTATTTTATATGTGTGGTGTGTTTTGACGTAGGCAGTCAATCCAAAGCAGAAATAAAAGATCCCCTTTCTTTAGAATTTGTACCCTAGCTGACATTAGACTTACATTTCAGTTTTAGAAATATCTAGAGTTTCATGTGGCAGAAATAATAGAGTGACTATTTTGCCTGCTAGGTGATACTGGCAGCAGTTATGAAGCCCTGGCTGTTATCCCTGTCTGATTTTAATTTACAGAGGGCTTTGTTTTATCTTGCTCTTTAGGTGAGTTTGATGCTAAATGGGTGGCCAGTGATTTCCGCCTTTGCAGGGGACCAAGATGTGACCCGAGAAGCTGCCAGCAATGGAGTCCTGATTCAAATGGAGAAAGGAGACAGAGTTTATCTAAAACTGGAGAGAGGAAACTTGATGGGAGGCTGGAAGTATTCAACATTCTCTGGATTTCTAGTGTTCCCTCTTTAAATAACTTATCATCTGAACAGAGAGAAAGCAGCAAGTCAGAGAATTTCTTACAAATTCACAAATTGTAGCTGGTTATGAAAAGCCTTGGACAGCAAACTTTTTACATTCAAATATTAAAGAAGCTAAATCCTGCTTAGGTTTGTGTACATCTGCTTTGAACAATTATTTTTGTTGTTGCAGCCAACCGATAGGAGACACTGTAATTGATCATATCTCCATTTATATTCCCCTCTTTCCACCCCAAATTAGTTAAAATCTGTGTATCACTGGTGTAATTTGCCATCATTTCCCCAGTGGTTCAGTATTTACACTGTTCTTCATATTTTGTAGTTTTGTTTTTAAAACATGTTATTCTTGACTCTTTATCTGAGTTTAACATTAAAAAAGCAAAGTATTTTTGAGTATATAGATGCCACAAAAGATAAAATGCAAATCTTGCTGTATACTGGCTGACAAAAATTAAAAAAAAAAGAGAAATTTATACATGAAGAACTATTCACAGCCAAGGCTGACCAGAGTATTTCAATATTTATATGTAATTCTGAGTGATTGTGGAATTTAAGGCTGCTAAATGTTTTGATGCTTGTTTAGCTCTTGTAAAATGTGGCCCAACTAAACTCCAGGAAGTATATTGAACTTTTACTATTATTCTGTAATATATGTGTGAATATCAAAAATTAATTTTTGCTTTAATTCAATAAAGTTTAAATGGGCTTTTATTATTCTTGCACAGAAAATACAATCTCTCAGTGGAATTATTAGCCCCTTATCAGGCTTAGAAAAAGTTTAATAAGCTGCAGGCACAAACACTTGTAATAGTGATGATCTGGACAATAAGTGAAGCAAAATGTAATTTTGAAGGTATCTTGGCTTGTTAAAATTTTCCCCTTTTGCAAGGGTTAGTCCTGCCTTTTTCCCCATCTCTAGCGCTGTATCCTCCATGTGTTACGCGCTATTTTAAATTGTATTAAAAGAGTTAATTTCAGCAGATCATCATCAACCAAACGCAATTTAAACTCTGTGGTTCAGATCGCCCTAGTGATTAAGTACCTCAAAGATGAGAAAAATGAAAACCAAACTCAGATATCGCTGAGAAGTCGCCCACAGAATCTTAGATCTGTATTGTTTATACCATTATCTGTATTATATTCTATAAATCAAATCTCATTTTATACAGCCGTCTAAAAATCTAACAATGTATACTTCAATGCTAGTATTATTTATTTGCTAGTATTATTTTGTTTACAGTCTTTGAAAGATGTAAATGCTATAATTTTGCAGTACTCAAAGAGAATACTACTTTTATTAAAAAGGTACGTAAAGAATTTTGATTGTATCTAAACCTAATGTGAAATAAACCAGTGTAATAAACAAATGGACCTCTTTTTGACTGGAGGACTATCCAAGTCAGGTTGATTCTGTGATGAGAGGGTGCACATCTTGGATATAATAATAATATTAACGTAGGCTATGTTAAAAATATATTTCTCAAGGCCAAACTGATATGGGCTTGGCTGCTACACAGTTCAAATCGTAGGCTTTTGTTGTTGTTGTTCAACCCTGGGTTTCAGGAAGGAATTTCATTAGCTCCTGGGGGGCGATGAAATTAATACTAGCATAATAAGCAACAATTTATTCATATTTTTGTCTTGGTAATAGTTTCATAGAGCGGGTGGCGACTCTGTAAAACCTTCCTAAAGTCCAGGTGACTCGCTTATTTTGAATTTGATTGTTTTTATGGAGGTCTTTAAACAACTGACAAATGTACCTTCTCCTGGTAAGGAGAGCACGTTCGTTTATACTAGAGATTCTGCCAAGTAAAACTGAAGGGGCGGATAGATAGATTAGGCAGACAGTCAATTTTCTTTCTGAATTTGAGTGAGATATCTGTAAGTCTTTTATTTTCAAATAAAACAAATCATCAACTACCTGACATCACCAGGATTTATTTTCTCTAGAGGTGCAAAGAGCTAAAAGTGTCTTTCTACCCCCTGAAGCCGGGGTTCTGGTGCCGGTGTTTATAAATTGTGCACAGGCTATCGCTTCTGTACAGGTGTTACATAACAGAAAGGAAGGCCCAAGACACAGCGGTCTAGACCGATCGATTGGACGTTAGAAATTGCATGGATACGATTTGGCTGGAATAGGTGCAGAAATCTGTTCGATTGTCTGGGATGTTGCACCGTTCTGATGCGATTATCCACTTTACAGACTAGTTCTGAGCGACCACTGAGGACACTCTGGCCCTTCCTCTCCGCTCCCTCCCCCTTCTCACCACGTGTTATAGAAATGATGAACATCCCTAGCCTGAGAGAGACAAAGAAACTGGCTGGTTTTCATCCTGTGGTATAGGGGAAAGCTGCCACAAGCACTTCATTATAAACCCATCCAGATTCCTGGCATCAGCAGCCGCTGGCGAGGAGCCACAGAACGGAACAATTGAAATTTATGAAGAAGGGTTCGTGATTGGAAGGCAATTGGGTTGTTTTCACTTTGAGTTATAATTTGCACCAAACCGGTCTGTCTCTCGGTGGTGGGGGACTCCACACTCCTGTCTTTATGAAACACACTGTATTGCTTTCCCCGGAAGCTTTAACTGTTTCCCTGCCAACTTTCTCTCCCCTTTCCATTCCACGCCTTACACTGGGGGTTGGTATCAGTTTTTAATACAGGAGGACCCTAGAAGCCTACCCTCCCCACTTTAAATCCCTGCATCTTGCTTATGATTTCCCTACGCTTCTGATCACCTCATCAGCCTGCTTTTCACTTGACTTGGGCTACAGATAAATAATGGTTTTATATCAGCGCGTAAATCCATTGACGTCAGTAGCTGCTCCTTCACCCCTAGTAAGAGGAGAAGGGATTCTCTTTGGAGTCTTCCAGCAGCGACCTTTGCAGTGTAGGCTAGATGATCCAAAGGGAAAACAAGGCAAAAGTCGTAGACATTCCGGATAAAATTAGAGGCCTGATCCTGCAGCCTACACTCAGGCAAACCTCCCTTTATGCCTTATGGGTTTGGGGTGTGTAAAGACTGAAGGAGCCGGTCCTGTGGCTCATATGTGCCTCTCCTTTGTATGCGTCATAAAAGGAGCCTGCCCACACAATACAGAATTGTTCCACAGGAAACGCTACACATGCAAAGGCTGATGCGGCTGTTTTACTCTAAGAAAATAAATCACCATCTTCCCATGAAAGTTTTCCCCCTGGTTATGAGAGCCGCGTTAATATTGTACAGTTGGAAATTCTATTTCCCTCATTGCAGCAAATCACCGAGCTTCTGTCATTAAAAACTCCACAGTTGCTGCACGGAAAAGTCTTGCTCAGTCAGTTTCCGTGTTATGAGCCCCTCAGCTCCCCTTCACCGCGAGCCCCCTCCTGGCAATTGCACTGACATTCATTAGGCGGCCTCGGAATGATTATACCTTTATTAGTCCAGGTTAAGCAATTCACAAGCTCAGCAAATCTCATTTATCCAGGGGTGCTATGCTACAAGGAATGCTTAATGGGACAGTGCAGCTGAAGGATTCCCTTGAAGCAGCTGATGAGAATGGACTCACTGGAAGGGAGCGGGAGGAGGCAGGAATCTGTTCTAGTCTGGATTCTGGACATTTTTATAAGCCAAGGAGTGGCAGTTGTTCAGTGAGCTGAGCAAACTAACACGCACTGTAGTGGGACTCAGCAACCCACCTGAGCCCCAGGCTGGCGCCGCCAAGCAGGAGGTCTCCGAGCTGGTTGGCAGCCTCACGTTGTAAAGTGGAATGCTGATGTTTATGTGAACTCGGACCGCATATTCCTCGCAGAATAATATTGACTTTCTAGTTCCCTGGCATGACTATGGGACAACGTTTCTGGCTTCTGGATCAGCAATTTGTAAAATAGTCTGGGCTTTTTTCTTTCCTTCCCTTCGAATGGATTTTTGTAGTATTTTAGCTTGGCAATAATGGAAGGCGAGTAGCAGACCCTACTTTCAAAAGGTTGATGTGGGATTTTCCAAAACGCCCTTTTGTAGGGCTTGTGAGTTGGATGGACCAGCAGAGTTTCTGGGAAAAGATTAAACTATAGAAATCTCAGATCATTCCAGCATGCTGACTTTCTCCCTGATCTCCATATTGCATCATATTTTACTCTCATTACATTTCTGGGGATCGAATGTATGGTATTTGATTGCGACCATGTGTACTGGTGTGATATGGATGTAACTTATTAAAGAGCGGGGTGGGTAGAGACATATTATTTGCTCTGATTAGCTTTTAATTGATGTAGTGGAGACTACTAGAAGCTTAGAACCACTCTGAGACATACTCAATGGATCAGCTAAAGGGACATTGAATTGAGAAGCGAAAAAGGCACCCTGCAACCTCAGAAAAGTGCATCTGCCCAAAGCATGTAGTAAGATCAAGGCTGAGGTGCTATTTGAAGGCCAGCATGGGATCCATATCTCTACTATTTTCCTTTTGTAAAATGTTGGGTCGTTTTACTAATTTCTCATGCCAGGTTTCCTAAACCCGGATATTCTGAATCTAAGGGAATGCATTTCAGAGTAATGCAATGATAATACTTTCCAAAAGCTTTACCTTACAGCCTAGGCTGTAAAAAAAAAATCCTTTCAATGATCCAACGGAATGCAACAGGAGCTGGATCAGCCCTAAAAAACCCTCCAGCCTAGACCACTGAAGTCATTGGGGATTTTGACATTCATTTCAATGGAGACAGGCTGCCGCCCTAAACCCACCCACCTGTTCTTTTTCACATACATTAGGCTGTGGAATATTCCTCCAAGGCTAGGGATGGTAGGCACGGAGTCTAAGAGCTACAAATCACAGTTCAGTCTGGACATATTTTTAGTTCCTATGGCTGAAAGTAACACGAAGAAGAGCAGAGCTGAAAGAGAACAGCGATTAGTTTGTCCCTAATGTTGCTTTTTGTACTTGTGCATTTGACAACACTTTTTGTATAGACAGCTCAGACTTTGCCCTACACAGTCTGGCAACTTTTCCCTTCTGTTTGTGTGTGCGTGGGGAGGGGCTATCACACTGCAGCAAGGGAGAGAGGAACATAAAATCAACTGTAGTAACCGAAACTACTTGGAATTCTCTCTCTCTCTCTTTTAATTGACTAGATGTCAAGAGGAAAATGGCCCTTGAAAACAGGAGACCATATATTATAGGTACACTCTCTCATTGGCAGGATTGACGAAATGTATCTTGCGTTTAATCACTAAGTCAAGGGGAGTTAGGCGCTTAAATACCTTTGTGAATCCCACCGACTGGTTAGTAGGACTAGAAACCAGATTCTAAGTCATAGTCCTCAGGACATACTATCTACTCTCCAAACGCCTATCACTATACATGCATCAGCACGTATTATAATTGTCCATCTGCTCAAGCTATAGCAATTGCATTTTGAATTATAAAGAAAAGGCATGTGGGTCCAGAGCCATAACGGTATTTAGGCTCCTAACTTCCATTGACATCGATAGAAGTTAGGACACTAAATGCCTCTGCGGATCTGGGCCCTGGTATCTCGTGCTAAATCCTGCTAATTTTCCTGACACCAGTTGTCCCATTAAGTTGTAATGCTGTCGTGTCGATCAGCCAGCTTGTGATGAAGAGTGTATTGTCTGGCCGCTATATATCTTAAAGTGCTGCAAGTCCTCTGAGAGCCATTAGATGATAAATGGTACTAGCATGCAAAATCACACTAATAATATGCATTACCATCATGTCCGTCATTCATTATACAGTATCGCTTTAGATGTATGCCACCAAAGAATGAAGTAAGTGGCAAATTAATTTGTCTGGTTTGAGAAATATCTTTTTTTTTTTTTTTTTTTTGCTTCTGAAGATGAGATTTGAGGTTAGTCTGAGGAGGGCTCAGTCTGAACCAGTTCATCAGGGCGTGGAGAGGCTGGCACGACCTGGAAAGCAGTATTTCGGTTCCCACTGTTCAGCGCTCAGCTAGTATATGGGGAGGGGCGACAGGGAACAATATAAACTGAGGACAAGTATTGATCAGATCAATCTATTTTCTGTAACATTATTTCTTAGTTCAGCATTTCACCTCTGAATAACATACAACCGTCTAAAGTGAGAGAACCCCAGTTCTGTGCTGGACAGGACTGGCTCTAAAGCTGAGGGAAGGAACTATACCCAGTGACAGCTGAGCAATAAGGGTTGATTGAGTGAGCATGGAGTCTCAGGCTGTTCTCCTTGTGGTGATCCATGATGTGCTGGTTTCCTGCGATAATTGTTTCATTTGCTCGTCCTACCCAATCAGTTGTATTTATTGAGAACTGTCAAAGTTCATTTCACAGCTAAGGCAAGTAGACACCGCGCGATTAGGTGACTTGGCTAAAGCCTCGAGCCGGGGTAGAGCTAAATACATTTCCTGAGCTGTGCTGGAATCTAACCACTAGACAGAGCTCTCTTCCTAGGAGAACAAACTGCGTATGTGAGACAGAAGCTTTTGTTTAAACACAATTATATCTAATGAGCAGGAGGAAACGGTGTGTAAGCAATATTAAGGTCATGGCACTGACAGACAGTAATATCTTTGGAAAGGACAGCTCGCCATCGCTGATTGCGTCAAGCCGTGCACACGTGAAACAACATGCTATGACCCCTGTACATTTTGGTCACAACTAGGTAAGGACGTGTGCCAGCCTTCACGATGATTTTCCTTTCTATTAGCTTGTTGTTATAGCTGTCAAGGGGCAGTGGTCGGCATATGGTGTATGGATCTGTCACCACGTTTAAGATCACATTCATGTTAGAAAAGCAGTTGCATGGCTCGAAGAACTTTTTCTCCCCAACAATTGAATTAAATTATAAGAAGTTTGTATCTTTCAGATTTATGGCCCAGTCATTAAAAAGTTGGGAGAATTAGGCATGAATACTTTACTTTTTCGTGAGCATCGTACAGTTTTATTGTGGGTTTCCCATTGGTATTTCAATGAGGAAACAATGTTTGCAACATCATTTCCCTTGGTTGGGTGGTTCTTCGGTCCTTTAACAAACTATATTGAAGAACTATAAGTTTTAAATACAACCCAATGGGAAGAGAACATTTTCCAGGTTCAGTACCGGAGCTCTCCCAGTGTTGGGTATAACTGCGGAATTATTTCACACTGGAATAATATTTTGGATTTGATCTAACGGACATGTTTTTTTTGTTTGTTTTTTTTGCAGCAGATATATGAAGATGCTTTGAGAACCAGTCTCAGCGCGGGTCAGCAGCAAAGGAATAATAACAATAATAAACCCCTACAGCTAAACTTTTATTTACAAGTTATACACGAGAAGTATTTTAAATGAAGAAAGTGGTCCGCTATATCCAGACCCTGAAGAAACTTCTTTATGAGAGTTCATTTGACTGTTCTCTGTATTGAATTCCGCGCCCCAGTACGATGAACGTGTGTGTGTGTAGAGCTCACAGTGCACCCGATTTGTGAGCGTATCGTGCTGCCATCAGCGCCACCACCGCACCGCAGAGCGAGGGCCGGATCTTGCTCCAGCCCTAAGGAACAGCTCGTCTGAGCTCGTTTGCTGTCTTTATGAAGGGGATACGAACCCCCTTTAAACTGTCACCCTGATTTCAAATCCCGTGTTAAATCAAGAGAGCGGTTTCCTGGAAGCTTAGTTTACCCAGAAACGTGACTCCCTGTGTGTGTTACAGGTAATGTAAGCAATGGAATGTCTTCAATGCAATCTGCATCTGGGCTGGACATACAGAAGGAAAGGTGCCTTCACTTTGCAGTACACAAAGTACTCCCCGTACAGACATCTCCCACCCCATACACCTCCCTCTCCCTGCTACTTAAGCTCCTACCGACGATACATTCTGTTAAAGTCGGAGGAAAATCCCCGGTAAGAATTCAACCAATATTTACCCCCAACCAGAAAATATTCACGTGAATTCTATGTGCAAACATTATGGCATAAATACCAAGCACAAGCGTTTAAGTGTTGCATTCGTCTGCAGATCACACAGAGCAAAGGGAAGCCTTTTTAAAAAAAATTTATTAGTCTTGGTGAATCTTTTTTCCTATCAGTTATGGCGTCCTAAAATATTTCTTCCTTGTGCTTTGGGTCCCACAAACCGCTGATCACCCCCTTTAACTCTTTGGCGGACATCAATCATTTTCTTGCAAAGGGCTCAGCGAGTTGCACTGAAACACCCCTTCAGATCGTTTGATTTCACTTGATCCTCGTTAACGCAGGCAAAGGCGAATTCTTTCGCAGTGGATTTTGCCAAGAGCGTTACATTAGAAACTCTGATCCTGTTAACATTCGCCTCAGGGTAAATGGCCATCTTCAGCTGGTCTGATGTGTAAAAGTTCTGTGCACCTTACCCATTAATTTTCTAGAACGTGCAGGTAGCTTCCCTCACAGAAACCGAAGAGTCCCTTAAAGCGAGACAGCGTGGTATGCAAGAATACCCCGGGCGGAACTGTATCAGAAGCCTGAGTCAGCGTTTGAACAAGGAGCTCAACTTTTGTGAACCCTTCTCCCTTCTGAATTACTCATTCAGTTCCATCTCGCGGCAGCGCTGCCGTTAGGGCTAATTACTACTCTTTATTAGACAGCTAGAGACTGGATTTAATTTACTGAAGACGCACGCGACTAGGTTAAACTCCCCAACATTAGACACCAAGCCACAGTTAACAATGGGATGGAGCCCTGCGCTCCCGCCCGGCGTGCAGAAAGGAGGTCATCTTTGGCTACTTCATTGTGCAGAAGTGGTAGGCGGCTGATTGCCCCCACGCAATCCTGCTAAAAAGTGCAAGAATAAATTTGGTTCAGCACATGTCTAGGAGTGTGAAACAGGTCACTGCCCCTGCCGCGGCTCTTTAGCTGCAGGGCTTTGATAATTTAGGATCATTAAGAACAAAAAAAAGCAATCTCTAAAACCCCAGCTCGGGATTTAAACCTGCGCTTCTTACACAGGCCCGAGAATATGTGGTTGACCGAAGAGCTTAACCTCCTAGGATTTAATTAGACTTCAGTTGTCTGCCTTTTCCTTTAACATCAGAGCACCACCCCGCATACTTAGCGTTGAAATTGTGTAACTAGCTACACCGGTAGAAACTGGGGACAGTGTATCAGGTACACCCCCAGTTCAGCCCACAGCTTTCTGCTTGCTCCTGTTTTAACAGGCCGTGTGTAGGGACAGGAGGACAGAGCTTTGTCCCGAGCAAGACTCCAGCACTCTCTAGCTGAATAGCTGGTTAGGGTGAGAGGCCTTTTGTCATCAGACTGCGAGCAGCATTTGGCTGGACCTGGGAAGCAATGCAAAGGGGCTAGCTAGGCGCAGGAGGGTCCAGGAATCCCCTTGGTGGGGCAGCGTCTTCTCTCTACCGTTCCTAACAACGCTATTGCTAATAACTAACTAGTAGTGCCACAGCATCACCTGCCCTTCTGCTCGCTGGTCTCTGCTGCCCACCTGCAGGCAGACCACAAATTGGCATGAAGAGAGGCAACATCCATAGTTATAGCGGAAAATCGAACCGATTTCAGAGCGAGGAGATCGTGACACTCACGCCTGCGCGTGGTCCGAGGCCGCCAAGGGCCCTGACGTTCAGGCTCGACGAGCAAACCCTCAGAAAATAGGGGGCGCGTTAATTTCGGGTTTCTCCCAATTCTGCCCACCCTCAGCACGTGCTGGGGGTGGAGAGTGGTTTCTGCAGGCGCGTCTCGAGGGGACCTTGGTGTGTGAGACGCGAACTGAAGCCGTGAGCCCCGCGGGGAGACGCTTCCAACAGGGCAGTGGCTGCCTGGCTCCCAGCAACTGGAGTCTTGGGCTTTCCGGCAGCAGGCCTCCTCCCGCAGCCCCGACTCAGGCAAAACCCCAGTTCTGTCATGCCTAAGGGCTGCCCGGGGAGAGCGTCAGGCCAAGTCTCCACCGTAGAAGATCAAAGCAGCCTAGCGGATGAAATCACGGGACATGTTCAGGTTCCCCTTTCACGAGACCATCTCCAGAGCTGCGATCCCAAGTAGGGTACCCTGGACACTCCTGGCATTTTAATATGGGTGACTGGATCCTGGGGGAGGCGGCGGAGGTGATTTTTAAAAAAATCCGGTGCTATATTTTACATTATCTTAGACGGAAGAGAGGCCCTGAACTAGAAGACACTGATCACGTTTGAGAGAGCTCATCCTTTCCGTTCACACGGTGATGTCTTTTCTTTCCTAATTCACAGACTCCCCTGAATTGGTTGGGAAGAGCCTACAAAGCGAAACTGCTGATTTCCCCTCCCCTCACAGAGATTATACCTTTCTGTTTACACAAGCCCCCACACCTACTTCATTACGGATCCGGTTTGCCTGTGGTTGGCACTTAGAACGCTCAAATGGAACAGCAGCAAAGAATCCTGTGGCACCTTATAGACTAACAGACGTTTTGGAGCTTTCCTGGGTGAATACATCTGAGGAAGTGGGTATTCACCCACGAAAGCTCATGCTCCAAAATGTCTGTTAGTCTATAAGGTCCCACAGGATTCTTTGCTGCTTTTACAGATCCAGACTAGCACGGCTACCCCTCTGATACTCAAATGGAACAGTTCACACTTTCTAAGAGCCTTTAATATATTTTCAATTGCTGTAAGTAATGTCTTGATTGAATTTAGCGCTGATTAGAGTTTAGCATCAGTTTACACAACAAGAACTTATGTTTCATTCAGCTAATTAGCATGACGTGTTCGGTTTATGAGCCATATAGCTAATGGTAATGACCAGAGCTGATTGATTTCTAATGTGATTATAATTACACAGATGTAAGGGAATTGAAAAAAAAATCCACACATGGTTAATTAGTTTTTTTTTTGGGGGGGGAGGAGAAGGGGAGAAACAAACCAACTCCGCTTGTATGAACAATACATGTGATATATGAACTAATAGCTCTGGTAAGAGAGCAGATTTTGTTTAAATGAAAAAGTCCAATGCAATTAACTCCCTGAACGGTTAATCTATATATCCTGTATTGCACCATATCACTTCCTCTCTGCTACCCCTCAAGGCACTTCCTAGATCCCAGTAAGTTTGCTCAGAAGCCTCACAAACTTGATTCTCGAAGAATATGCACGCAAAGTATTTCACGGTTTGGGGACCGATTTCCAAGGCAACTCCTTCCTAGCCCAGGTGCGCTGTCTATGTAGTTTGCCAGCCCGCTACAACGGAGGTCTCCCAATTCCACTCTCAGTAGGACTCTGACAGCCACCGGGAACTAGGGCTGCCTGCTCCGGGATCAAAGGAAGGGCGGGGCTGTGTGAACGCTCGCGCCGCAGCTGCCCGTGCTCTCTGGGTGTGGAAGGGCACCTCGGCGAGCAGCTTCCCCCGAGCAGAGGCCTGGGAGGGGAACCTCGGCCAGCGTCAGTTTTTTGGGTCGCGGAGCGTCTGTATTTACAGTCAGCAAGGCTGCGCCTCGCCCGCCCGCGCGCTCTCTCCGTGGGAAGCACCAAGATAACCCCCAGCGAGCTCTGGCTTGGAGACAGACCCCGCACCAGCCTCCGCGTTCACGGCCGGCAGAGACTGAGGGGGATACTGGATTCGCAACAGGTAAACTGGCGGGGCGGGTCTGCAGGCTCCTGGAGTTGGAAGCGGGGTGTGGGGGGTGTTGCTGAGGCTGGGTAGCTGCAGGGCGTTTCTCCTGCTTGCAAACAGAAGAGCCGCCGCTAACGGGCGCGGTTGTTCCCGTGTCAATGGTGCGGGGGCAGCTTTGGGGCTACGTGCATCAAACCCCTGGTTTTAGCGGCTCCCCCGCGTCCCGCAAACTTCTCCTCGGGCCCGCGTCCTCGTGGGGGGCGAGGCGAGAGCAGGCCCTGGGGGCCTCTCCCGGGAAAGCTGGGGCTGGGGAGTCGCCTGGATCCGCGGCAGCTCCTGCCGGCCCTTCGGGGATAGCTTTGCACGGGCAGTGTGTTCTCGGCTCCGGTCGGTGCTTTGGGGGGCGCAGTGGGCGCATCCCCAGATGCCACAGCCTGTCCGGTGTTTGGCAGGAGCCCAGCGGGGTGTGGGCCTCGTGCACACCTGGTCAGTGTGTAAAACACTCAGACCGACTGACTGCTACAATAGTGGGTGCCTGAGTTACTCCGCTACGGCGCAGCGTCTTGTATCTTTTACCACGACAGCTCACAGTTTCTAGGGGAACAGCAAGTAACGCAGCGGGGCAAAATTTGCCAGTTTCCCGAAGTTCCGCTAGAACGGGCCCTGGGGCAGGAAAGATAATGGCACCGGGCAGGGACAATACCAAGCTGGGAGGGGTTGCAAGTGCTTTGGAGGATAGGATTAAAATTCAAAATGATCTGGACAAACTGGAGAAATGCTCTAAAGTAAATAAGCTGAAATTCAGTAAGGACACATGCAAAGTACTTCCCCTAGGAAGGAACAGATCACTTGCACACAGACAACATGGGAAATGACTGCCTAGGAAGGAGCACTACAGAAAGGGATCTGGGCAGGGGTGAAAATGACTGAAATGACTTGCTGGAAGTCCTGAGTGGGGGCATGGCCTCAACTGGAAGAGGTGGGGCCTTTAAAGATATAAAGGCCCTGGGGCTCCCACTATGGCTGGGAGCCCCTGAGCCTTTAAATCATCCTGGAGCTACCAGCTGCAGAGGTGGCTGGGAGCCCTGGGGTTAGGGCCCTTTAAAGTGCCGACCGAGCCCTGCTGCCGGAGCTCTGGTGGTGATTTAAATGGCCCGGGGCTCCAGCCGCTGTTGGGAGCCCCAGCCCTTTAAAGCACTGCCCAGGCCCTGCTGCTGGAGCTCTGGCAGTGGTGCTTTAAAGGGCCCGGGGTTTCCCGCAGTGGCCGGAGCCCTGCCCTTTAAACCTCCACCTGAGCCCGGCTGCTGGAGCTCCGGCAGTGATTTAAAAGGCCCAGGGGTCCCCACAGTGGCTGGAGCCCTGGGCCCTTTAAATCACCACCGGGGAAGACTATCCAGTCTGGTACGGCATACCAGCTCTTGCTGGACCATACAGGCTTACTTTCACTTCTGGATCTGGGGGTCATAGTGGATCACAACCTAAATATGAGTCAACAGTGTAACGATGTTGCCAAAAAAAAAAAAGCAAACATCATTCTGGGATGTATTAGCAGGAGCATTGTAAGCAAGACAAGAGAAGTAATTCTTCCACGCTGATTAGGCCTCAGCTGGAGTATTGTGTCCAGTTCTGGGCACCACATTTCAGGGAAGATGTGGACAAATTGGAGAAAGTCCAGAGAAGAGCAACAAAAATGATTGAAAGGTCTAGAAAACATGACCTATGAGGGAAGATTGGAAAAATTGGGTTTGTTTAATCTGGAAAACAGAAGACTGAGAGGGGACATAGGTTTTCAATTACATAAAAGGTTGTTATGAGGAGGAGGGAGAAGAATAATTATTCTTAACCTCTGAGGATAGGACAAGAAGCAATGGGCTTAAATTGAAGCAAGGCCAGCTTAGGTTGGACATTAGGAAAAACTTCCTGTCAGGGTGGCTAAGCACTGGAATAAATTGCCTAGGGAGGTTGTGGAATCCCCATCATTGGGGATTTTTAAGAGCAGGTTGGACTAACACCTGTCAGGGATGGTCTAGAATGATGATACTTGAGTGCAGGGAACTGGACTAGATGACCTGTCAAGGTCCCTTCCAGTTATATGATTCTATAAGAGACCCATTTCTCATCCTGTGAATTAGTGCTCTCCCCTATCCACCGCGCTTGCAGATTTAGGCTGGTGTTTCCTCCTTTCATCCCCTGCAGGGATTCCAGCAGCCAGGGCCAAAACTGTAGATGCTTAACCCTGCAGATGATCACAGGAAAGTTGTAGCCCCTGTAGGTTCTCTGCCCTTTCCTGGCTCAGGGCAGCGTGCAAAATCTGGCTTATGCAAAGGAGACATTGTCTTTGTCATGAAGCCTCCCTGCAGAGCTGGTTTAATGTATTATCACTCACCTGCAGTGAAAGAGGCACCGTTGTTTTAAGGAAAATGAAACAAAGTTCCTTTGCCCTGACCTGGGTATGTGGGATGGCTGATTGTAGGAAAATACTTTTATTTCTAAGCAACACCTGGTACTCAGCACAGAAGGAAAAAGAACAGACCCCCTCCACACACACTCAATGTGTTTAGAGAGGTCTCCAACTTGTACCATAACCAATAAAGGCTACAATCTTTTAAATGTCCAAATAGTGGTACCTGTTTCAGGTGCATTTCACCTGCAATGAGACTATCAGGCCTTCCTGTGAATGGAGTAGGCATGCCCCAAAATAAACACAAACAGATGCCAGCTGGCTAGTTTTCTCTTTGAGCTTAAAGCCCTTAAACTCCTCCTCCACTGTTCCCCCAAGACTCATCATGGCTGGGGTTGGTAGCAGTGTTTATCCCACTTAGAGAGCTGTGCAGATCTGTGTTACGTCTCTCTTCGTGCCCAAGATGAGTTTATTGCAGGAGTGGCCAACCTGAGCCTGAGGAGGAGCCAGAATTAACAATGTACATTGCCAAAGAGCCACAGTAATATGTCGGCAGCCCCCCCATCAGCTCCCCCACTGTTCCCAGTGCCTCCGACCCACTGGCAGCCCCGGTGAGCTACACCTCCCGATCAGCTGTTTTGTGGCATACAGGAGGCTTGGGGTGGGGAGGGGGAGGAGCGAGGGCACTACAGGCTGAGGGGAGGGGTTGGAAAAGGGTGGAGTGGGGGCAGGGCCTGTGGCAGAGCTGGGGTTGAGCAGTCAGCACCCCCCAGCACAGTGGAAAATTGGCGCCTTTAGCTCCAGGCCCAGAGTCGGTGCCCATACAAGGAGCCGCATATTAACTTCTGAAGAGCCACAGGTTGGCAACCCCTGGTTTATTGTATCTGCTGCTGGAGTCTCTGCAGATGAGTTAATTGGGCTGCTTTGCTGTCACCATATCCAAGAGGTGCTGGAACAACTTGTATAGTGGGGGTGCTGAGAGCAATTGAACCAAATTGTAAACCCTATATGTGATGGAAACCACTTCAAGTCTGGGGGTGTGGCAGCACCCCGAGCATTCTCGATCACATCCTTCCACTGCTTTAGAACTGCATCCCAGAGAGGGAGTGGATACTTTTTAATTAGTTACATTTAGCTGAGTTCAAAACATCAAATATATAAACCCTCCATCATCAAACATTTCTCTTCTCCAGAAAGGCTGAGGTCACAGATGCTGAGAGTCATTGTTTGTGTCATTTTCCTCTGGGAGTGGGCTTTCTTATCTCAAACGCTCACTAGACGTTGATGTCTTTGAATAAGAATGGCTCTAGCATCAGACAGACATTTAGAGCTGGGAAGGAAATTTACAGACAGCACTCGGTAGTTATCCTGAGAAACTCTTCAGGGCAGGGAGTGTCTCTGATTCTATAATTGTACAATGAGGTCTTGATCTTCGTTGGGGTCTTCAGATGCTACTATAATACAGAAAGGAACAATGGAATTACCATATTGGAACAGTCGACCGAGTCCTGCGAGAGGGCACGCCCCGCCCACCCTCCACCCCAGACCCCGTGGACATTTTTATCGGGCCCTTGCCCCGTGGACCCAATCGGCCCCCTCACCCTTTCACTGCCAGCCAGCTGCATGATCTGCAGCTGGTTCTGTTCCAGACTGCGCCACGGAAACATTTATACACGCTCGTGCTCCACATCCTTCACTACCTCACCCTCACGTCCCGCCCCGATACCAAATGGCAGGACCTCCTGCCACCTCTCGAGGGTGAGAAGCCCCGGTGGGCCAGCTTGTACTCTGCCCTGGTCCCGAGGCCCGCCGGGGATGTCAGTTGGTGGCTCCTTCACGAGGCCGTGAGCACGGGCGTGTACTTGGCGCGGTTCACCCCTGTCCCTAGCACCTGCCTTTTCTGTGGCGAGAAGGAGACCTTGGCGCACATTTATTGGGAGTGCACCAGGTTGCAGCCCCTGTTCCGGCTCCTCTTAAATATTTTCTTGCATTTTTGGTTGCACTTTTCCCCTCACCTTTTTATCTACATGCTCCCCATCCGTGGCCCCATGAAGTCACGGGATCTCCTTCTCAACCTCCTCCTGGCCCTGGCGAAACTGGCCATCTACAACACCAGGGAGAGGAAGTTGGCCGACGGGATATCCTGCGACTGTAGGGCCTATTTCCGTTCCTCCGTCTGTTCACGCATCTGGGCAGTGTTCCTCTGAGCGGCGTCCACTGGCTACCTTGACGCCTTTCAGGAGCAGTGGGCGTTGTCCGGGGTTCTCTGCTCGGTGTCCCCATCAGGTTCCCTTCATTTAGCCCTATGACCTCACTCCTGATCCAGTTTTTTCCTTAGTTGTCCCACGTAATTACTTGGGGTCCCAGACCTGTGGGTCCTCCCCTTAGGCTGGGGGGAGGTCCTTTAGGAGTGGGCAGGCTTTGCCCGCCCACCCCCGCTGGATGCCAATAGGACCATATTGGAACAGACCTGAGGTCCATCCACTATAGTCCAGTATTCTGCTTGACAGTAGTACCTTTCTAGGAAGGTGTAAGAACTCGGCAATAGGCAGACATGGCCAACCACGGATATTAGCTTTCATCCTGGTCTCTAATAGTTAAGTCAGTTTCTAACTCCTGACAGATGAGTTTAATATCCCTTCCAGTATATGAATAATTCTGATAACTTTGAATATTCCTTTTATAAATGTCCATTCTCTTTTTGTTAACTTTTTTTTTTGCCACAGAAAACCACTGAGGCCAGGAGTTCCACAGTCTAATTACATGTTGTGTGGAAAAAGTATTTCCTCTTATTGATTTTGATTTTTCTACCTTTCATTTGGTTGATTTTTTTTTTTTTGGTTCTTGTATTATGAGACACGGAGAATAGATTGGTAAAGTGGCCATGTAGTATAGTGACATAGCATTTGCTTATGGTGCCAGAAGTCCTGAGATCAAATCCCAGGGGAAGCCTGCCTAGGGGAGTGATATTTTATTCTTAATAGAGCCCTGTAGCTTTTGCGAATATGAAATAACACAAAAGAAAATGAAATAGATCATACAGAACAAAAAACTCTCCTTGCTGCTAGCAATGGCACCTGTGGCTTCAGTCACATGGGGTTGCATCTACTTCCTGATTTGCACATTGCAACATGGCATGTGGAGTCACAGCATTGTTCAAATTTGGCCTGGCTTCCCCTCCATCATCTTTTAAAAAGGTATGCTCTAATTCAAAAGGAATTATGTTTGGGAAGTTTTATGGCCTGTGTTGTACAGGAGGTCAGACTAGATGATTACAATGGTCCCTTTTGGCTTGGGAATATTTGAAGTCTCCTGAGCTACCTTCTCTATCCTATTCATTATTTTATAAACATTTATCTTATCCCCCATTCTCATTCATCTCCTTTCAAAAGTGAACAATCCCAGTCTTTTCAGCCTTTCTACATGGGAGTTTTTCCAGGGCCTTGATCATACTCGGAACCTCTCTACTTCTGGAATATCATTTTTGAGATGGAGTGACCTGTTCTGCTCCAGTATTCCGGATGAGGCTGCGCTGATTGTATAAAGCATTATAATATATTCCCTATTTGCCATCTCATTTGCTATACATCTGAACATCTTAAGTTTTTTTGACCTCAGCTGCACATAGAGAGCAGAGGTGTTAACTGAGCTGCCTGCAGTGATGCCCATGTCCCTCCTGGGCTAATACAGTTAATTTATTTCCCAGTAAGGTGAATGAGAAGTTTAAATTTTCTCCTCCAAAGTGCATATCACTGCACTTACCAATGGTGAACTTCATTTACCACTGAATTTATAACACACAATAGGTTTTGGTAAAATATTAATGTAACCCTTCTGCCCCTCTGAGTTGGCAGCAACAAGGGCCGGGTTCAGTATCCAGGGGTTCTGTTTCAATAACCCAATGCCAAACCAGCTCAAGCCCCCACCCAGTGACCTGGGAAAATCTTACACACACCCCTAGGCGCCTCAAAGAGGCAATGCTTCCCCTCTCGCAAGCACAGAGTCTCGGTGTAGCAGAAAAGGTTTAATACATGAGATAAACAACAAACACTAAATTGGGAAAAACACCTCAACTAGAGTTCATAGACCCAACCGTGAGCAAAGACCCACCCCAGGAAATTGGGCTGTCTTTTCTTTCCTGGGCTCTTGAGTCCAGCAACCCCCCAAATCACCCACAATCCCAAAAGTCCCACAATCCCCAAAGTCTCTGTCCTGGGTCAGTGCAGCCCCCAAAGTTCGAGAGTCTATCTGAAGAGGTCCCCCCCCCGCCTGGGTAGAAAGGGGCACCTTACGTGGTCCGGGGCCAACTGCCCTGCCTCTCCGTGGGTTCTGCTCCCACCTTCTCCACGAACTGCTCCGCTTTACCGGCCGCTCCACTCTGCTCCTCCAGCCGTCCTTACAAACTGCTCCGCTCCACCAGCTGCTCTGCTCCACCAGCTGTACTGTGGGCTGCTCCAGTTGTCCCTGCAAACTGCTCGGCTCAGTGCGCTCTGTGGGCTGCTCCACCCGTCTCACAGCTACTCCGCTCTGCCAGCCGCTCTGCTCCACCAGCTGTCCCGTGATCCGCTCCAGCCATCCACACAAACTGCTCCACTCCACCAGCAGCTCTGTTCCACAGTATAGCTTTGGGCTCCCCACTAGTTAGCACAGTACTCAGTGCTCTCAGCTCAATAATTTCAGCTCTTTAGTGATTCCAGCTCATAGTAGGGGAGCCCCAGTGCTAGTGCACCATTAGCCAAAGTGATTTCAGCTCAGTAACCTGTATCTAGATTCTTGAGGGAATAAAAAAAAATCAACTCTGATATTCCACAGTGGAGAGAGGAGGGGGTGCAACTGGTGCCTCTGGCTCCACAAGGAGACTGCACCACCAGGCACAGATACCTGTCCCCAGCCTCTCTCAATTCTCTGGGTTTTGGAACCCATGTCCCTTGTCTAGCAAGTACCACCCAACTGAGGGTGAGTCATTTGTCACCAAGCAGTCCCACCGCTCAGCAGTCTGGGATAGGGTAGGCGTGCCTATGCAAATACACTCTCTGAAATTCTTTCCACCAGATGTCAGTGTAGAGCTTATCCTGACACTGCTTACATCAACTGGGTTCTAGCTGTGACAACTGCCAGTGATGAAAGGTTCTGAAGCGCACCGGACATCCATGTTACCTGTAAAAGACTCATTTGCTGTCCAAAAGTACATATAAGGCCTGCTCCAAAGCCCACTCCAAAGCCCACTGAAGTCACCAGGAGTCTTTCTGTTGACTTCAGTGGACTTTAGATGAGGCCCATGAATTGAAATATAGCTTCTGTCTTTAAGTGTGTATATAGAAGGGTGGTTCTTTGCTACTAAAGGCAAAGAAGCCAGGGCTCAGGATTCAGGATAAATGGTCACTTTCAGGCCATATCTTACCTCTTGTAGGGTATTAGGACAAATTCTCAGTTATATGAAATTTTGCCAGTTGTTTTTCATAGAGAAAAGCAGAACAGGAAGTCATGATGTAGATTTCTTAAAGTATTTCCTAGAATGGTGTTGCAGATGTATAGGCCAGTCCTGCTGCCCTTAAACACACAGACAGTTTCATCGAGTTCAGTAAGTCTGCTTGCATGGGTCAGGGATTACTCGGATGCATAAGGATTTGCAGGATCAAATTCATATTGACCTTTTGGTCTGTTTGCCCCCTCCCCCTGTTTGACCATTGGCCTACATATCTGTTATGTGAATGACCAGAGTTTTCCAGATGATACAAACCCCATAACCACTTCATACAGCCATGTAATATATTGACAATGAATATCCGTGAGGTGGTATATGAATATGTAATAGGAAAATATTTCCAATGTAGTTTCAAAACTGTTGAGTCCACAAACTAGGTCAACAACATACTTATTTTGTCTTGTGCAATTGGATAATCTGGAGTCAAGGCCAGTTGCTCTTTTTCTGCAACAGCAGATTATGGTGGGGTTTTATGTTTTAAAAAATATGTTGTTCATAATATCTCACAAGCGCAGTAGTAGTAGTAGAGCAACTATCTTTTGTAACCAGCAGTATAAACACTAGCTATTAAGGGCTGAGAGTGGTTCTGTAGGTGGTAACAATTCAGAAGATATTTAGTCTGTCTTGTGTTCCTCCTCCCTGCCAGAATTACTTCCTTGGGCAATGTCTGCATATTCATTTGTATTTCTTCAGTTTATCTCTGCTGAAAATTGCCTTTCAGGTATTGTAGAATTTCAGGATCTATCAGGAGCTTGTATATAATTATCTATTGATACTTCTGTGGAACCAAACACAATGAATATCTCTGTGTCTATTTTTTGGGTTGGTATAGAAAGTGCTGCAGTACAGGTGGAAAGGAATTGGCAGATTTTGGAGATGAAGAAATAGTAGGATGTAGCAAAAGCATTGTTCGGGAGTGAAGAGAGCAGAGCTGAAAATAACACTGTTTGCAAACCTGATGATGGCTGAATTGGCCGTGGTGATCAAAATGTGGGTGGGGGAGGAAGGCTAGGGAGAAAAGATAAGGAGTTCACTTTGCCTCATGTTTAGCTTGATGTGATGGTGAACCTTCCAGGCAGAGAGAGCAGTCAGAGATGTGCGTCTGACTGGAGGGGGAGGGTATCACTAGGAGTTCTCCATCATCACCAGTGCATCTTTGTACTATGACTCTGCTCGTTCATTAGTCCTATCGGGGCAGTGTGACTATATCTGGGTACCCCAGAAGAGCCTTTCAGTTCGGGAGCCCACAGCTTCAATTTACCCAAGATTCAATTTCTTCTGTCTGGTCCAAACTACTGTGTTACTCTAGATGGTGCATCTATGGCCTGGTTTACACTGGGGGGCGGGAGTTGGGTGGGAATCGATCTAAATTATGCAATTCAGCTACGTGAATAACGTAGCGGAAGTCAACGTACTTAGACCTACTCACCATGGTGTCTTCACTGCGGTGAGATGACTGCTGCCACTCTCCTGTTGACTCTGCCTGCGCATCTTGTGGGAATTTATCTGAGCTATATACGTGTTGGAACTGGGAATGGTTAGAGAACTAGTGGATGGGATTTCCTGTGCACAGGAATGTGAATGTATGCTGTGACACTCCTGTCTCTGAAAGACAGATGGGAAGACATCTTGCTGCTTCTGAATTTCAAGCTCTTATCAGTACTCTTAAGAATTTTCCTGTTGCTTCAGAAATTATTCTTGCTCCAGAAGAGGCAGCAATGTTGTTGCTGGAAATGGAAAAACAAGCCACACCCAATATTGGGCCATACAGAGTTATATGTAGCATCTGATGTCTACTAATCAGTAGAATCCCACAAGTGTTCCACTGCTAGCACCATGTATACTTTTATTTTTGAATTTATGGTGTACATGCACAGAGGTGCACACAAGTATATGGAGGATGTGCTATGATAGCTGTTCCACAGCCCTAACATTGCCCATTTTGTCAATACTTTGATAAATCTATCCATATTTCAACATGTGCAAGAGATATTTGATACCATGTATTCCATAAAGCAAGAGAAGGGGGAAAAACCCTAAAGTAATGACAAATATATATGGCTTTATCTTGGATAGAAAAAGTGCAGTAACTTTTGTGTGTATGCAATATATAATATGTAAATTGCTCATGTCAAAGATAGAATAAATACTGTACGTAGTATAAAAGTACCTCTTCAAACTGCTAGCACTAACCTTTTAAAGAATAAAGGCTTATGAAAATAATGTTGGCAGATCTCTGCACGCTAACTTCCACTAAAGTTAAGAGTTTCAAAATTTTTCCTTTGTGTGTTAGTGCATGGGGAAGTTTACAGAAATGCACTTACAGTAAACCTATATTAATTTCAGTAGAGTGGCACCAGTATAAAACTGGTGGAACAGAGAAGAAAATCAGGCTCCAAGTATTTTTAAAATGTGAGTAAGATGTACATGGTCAGATTCCCTGGGCCTAAAAATTTTGAAAAGTGGGGTAGACCCCTTTGGAAATCTTACACATAGTCTGTGGACCCTCAGGGCTCTGTGGACCACACGTTGGAAATCACTGCCCGAGGACAGCTACCGAATACATGGGCTTTTGACACACGACTTCTTTATGCTAATAGCAGTTGTGATGCAGCCAGCTAAAGCCCATTGGTTACAGCCTAGCAGCTGGAAAGATAAATGAGTACTATAGAACTGTAGGTCAAGCACAGAATTATAATTGTATGACTTTAACCATTTAAGAATGTTTAATGCTTGCTTTATTTAATGGATTCCAAGTAAGCTCGAAGATGCTACAAGTATAATCTTGGGGATAAGGTGGGATGTGGATGGTGAAGTGGACTAGTTTATTATTCCATAATGAAATTCTGTCTTGGAAAGGATGGTGTTTCTAAATTAAAATAGGTAGGAGCTGGTTTGATTAGTGTCAGCATATTCCAAAGAGAGGAAGAAGATTCTCTGCTCAGGCTGGCTTCACATGTATTCCCTTAATTTTGAAGTTGTGACTATATTTTCTGAATGCATCCTTCACATTCTATCTTAATGGCGACAGCACATCACACCACACTGTGTTTCTGTCACATTGTACCTACGGCACTGTCTTACGAATACCAGTGCACAAAGGCTTTTGTACATCTTGCACCTGAGCGAGCTCCTGTCAGACTCATAGATAATTTTAATTCAACCCTTTATCTTTGCAGTTTTAGTTTACTTTCTGTTGCATTATGGACAAGGCTGTGGCTAGCCCCATGTGAATGTGGTATGTCAGGGGAAGATACCAGGAGCTCTCTTCATCATTTGTGCAGGGGAAGCCATGATCTCTGCTTTTCACTGCCTGTGCACAAAGACAAAGGGAGTATCCTGCTACCAGTGGTACTAACACTTGAAAGGGAACAGGCTATGGTCTTGATTCCATAGCAGGTAGCACACAGTAAGATAGGGAAGGGGACTGAGAGGTGGCAGTGCATGCTGCAGCTCTAAAGAAGCCCTGTTCCTTAGCACTTTCCACAAGTGCTACCAGTATAGTTGCTTACGTGTGTTGCAGATAGAATCCCTCAGATGCTGAAGTGTCTCTCCACATTCGTCCTCTCTGCAGCTTTGGCTCTTGGTGCCAGGATGAGCCCTATACGTTTCTCAGAAGCTACACAGTGTAACTTTCCAGTTTACCCTAGTTCACTATTTTTCACTTTCTAAGCTAGCCCATGTTCTTCTTTTCCCCGGTCCAGATTAGACCATCTTTTCTGTCCAAAAGTAAGCCCACTTTGGGGTTCACTTTCTCCTCCCCATTATCTGTCGCTTTAATTTAAACATTCCCTTCCTACTCTTCTCCAGTTTCCTCCTATGCCCTTTTCCAATTTGTTGACACTACTTCAGAGTTCAATCCATTCAGCACTTTTCTCTTCCCAATTCAGCCAATTTTTTGTTTTGTTCCTATTCCAGGTGAGCCCAGTTTGTATCCACACTGGAAATGGACTGTTACTGTTCACTGAGATACTGAGCACATGCTCATTCCATTGGTGTCAAAGGAGGTTATGGGTATGCAGCCCTCCCATTGGGGGTCAGGCTACATGGTCCCAATTCAGCAAGGCATTTAAGTATGTGCTAGACGTGAAAAATGTGACTATTCCATTGACATCAGTGAGGTTACTTGCATGCTTAAAGAAAGTGCTTTGCTGGATTTGGGGCTAACTTAAATACGTTTTCAGTGGTGGTCACCAGAATGGTAGCTGTTATTTATTAAGACAGAGGAACAAAAATCCAAGACCTAGATTGAATTAAAAACATCCTTTGAGAGTCGCAATCTAGTACTCGCTTTCCCTTTGCTCCAGTGAGGAAGAAAATTGGGTCAGCCCTTTTGATGGCACAATTTACTTCATCCTCCCTGCTGGCTGCTAAAGGGTGGAGCTTTGGCTCCACCTACTCCCTACTGCTGCCAGCCCACTTCCTCTCACCTCCGCAGAAGGGAGACATGATGAGAGCCCATAGGCATGTGCCCATGTGGGTAACCATGTAGGGAGGAAGGAAGCTGCTATGTCAATCACTCTCCTGCATGGATATGCAGCCTGGCTCATTGTTCAGCCCAAAAAGATTCCCTCAGCTCCCATAGTTTTAAATAAACAAGGAAATAAAATGGCTCCCACTGAGCAATATTAAATGTGCTAGGAGATATTTCTTTCAGGGGATTTAGAAAATCATATTTTTGCCTAGAAAGCAGTGCACTTAAAATGGGGAGTCTTTTTACTTTCTATTAAATCTATACTATTTCTTCACAAATACTTCTGTTTCTGCTCCTGGAGATAAAATATATAATTTATAGCCAATATCTGTCTTTGGCCAATGGAAGTTATTTTTTTTTTACAGAAGAATAGGATAACTTCCTTCAGACACTGAAAGATTAAATTGTTTTGTTGGCAAATCTTGTGGCAATGGTTCACTGAAGAAATGGAGGAGTACTTACATTGAAATTATGTATTCCTCTTCCATTTCACCATATCTCCTTTTTATGGTCTCCTGAGTGTTAGGATGGCAATTACTGACATATCAACCATGTCATGAATTTGTCATAGTTTGGGATGTCAACCTTCATTCAACTGATAGCATATTTATCAGTTACCTACCAGAAATGCTTTATTTTTTATAATTATGGAGTGGTCCTTCAGAAATGGATTCTTTTTATCGCTTGGATGCCAACAAGGCTAATGTGGCGAGAACTCTCGAGACATATCTTTTAAAGATGAATCTCTAATTAACAGCTTCTCAGTGACTTTTTGCAAGGAAATAGTTATACAAAACAGCTGACCTTCAGTTTGTTTCAGTTCAAACTGCTTTGTTTCACTGATTTCACCCCCCCCACCCTCCATTCTGTTGTCTCAAATTGAAGAGCGCTAGAATGCCAATTCCCAGTAACTGGGATTGCACAGTATACTGCATTATTGTAGGCTCTGTCTGTTTGATATTCTAGTGTCCCCTCCTTGTGAATGCAGAGTGCACTTCCCCTGACTCAGCTGGTTCTCCTGCAGATGTTGGGTTTTCCCAGCAGCATGAAGAAGATTGAAGAGTCAGCTAGTGAGGAAAACCTCTTGCTTGCCTTACTCACATAAATGGTCCCATGGAAGCCAATGAGACTGCACATGTGAGTGAGACAGGCAGGATATGGTTTATTATCTGAAACAGTCATCAGTCATTGATGGCTGTATTTAGAATATGGCAGGACGCCTAGCTTTAAGCTGTGTTAATTTTTTACATTCATATGAATCAAATTCGTGTGTGTGTGTGTGTGTGTGTGTGTGTGTAAAAACACTCCTAAAAACAAGCCAGATTGTGCCTTCTATGCCTTGTCTGTGTGAAAAGCAGGGGGAGAGGGCATTAATCAGCTGCCTTTGTGATGCTGTAACCTCTGTTCCTTGGAGACAGCTCTCCATGGGCCTGGAGATGCACAAATGGGGAAGGACCAGCAGGAGGTGCAGGTTCATTATCCTTCCCACAACTCTAGAGGCAAGATAATACTGTCCCCTGAGGTGGTATTAGCTTCTGAGCAGAGCCTCTCAACCCTTTGAGTGGGGCTTGAATATTCGTTTCTGCTAGGTGAAGTCCTGTCAACAGGGATACAGTAACTCCACAAGGCAAAATGGCTGGAGCCAAGTAGTGCACAGTATGTCCAGCACTTTCAAACACAGGTGCCTGAAATTTCAAATGCTGGCTTATCTTTATGTACTTCATGCATGCGTTTCTCTAAAATGTGCCTCATGTTCTCGAATCATGTGCCAACTTGGGAGTGTGCAGCTTAGGACATTTGCTTCCCATGAGTCTTCTCATGATAGGCTTGGCTTGAAATAGGGCAGAGATAAATATGGACAGGGAAGAAAAGGAAAACAGCTGTACTAAACTGAAGAACTAGGAAAAAAAGGGATAAACCAAGCTGAACTGAAAATGGAAAGTGGTTATATGGAGACTAGAACTAGGCAGAGATAAAGAGGTGAAAATTGAGTAAGTATGGATAATGGGCCAAGCTGAAAAGTGACCAGGCACATATTCTAAATTCTTCTAGTTCAATTGTTTGTTTCAATTTGTTTCTCTCATTCAGTCTTTCTTGGTCTACTTAATTATCTCATATAGCCCATTCCTTGCTGGCCTTTCAATTACAGCTCCATTTCATCCCCTTCTTTCTTGCAATTTAGTGCAGGTTTAGCCTCTCTCCCTATTCTATTTCAGCTTCATTGCTTCTCCTTTTTAGCATGACTTGGTATTTTTTTCTCTTGTTCTGGCTGGCAGCACAGTGTCCTCCTTTGTTGAAAAGAAACATCAGTCCAGCAAGACGATGAAAAGAAATGTTGAAATAAATCCTACGGAGTATCAATCCGTAGCAAAAGGAAAAAAAAAAGGAGGGGGAGAGAGTGAATTCCAATCACAGAGAACTTCATTTTTGTACAGTATAACATACTTTTGATATTGTTATGAATTATCTTGCAAGGCCCAATAAAAAGGCAACATCAGGAGTCATGAAAAACACAATAAAATCAAAAGCTGTGTGACTGTATATAAGAAACGCAAATTTATACTTCAAAATACTGCAAAAGAAAAAGGGACAACTAGGGCCAAAAGCACAGTCCACTCTGGAAAAAGCAACTTGATAAAGATGCAAAAGAAAAGCCAAAAGCACTAAAAAAATGATGGAATCTGTTAAAAGCAGCTCAAAGTGAATGCAAAAGGTACGCAATGAAAACTGATTGTAAAAAAAGGGTCAAGTGCAAAAAATTTTTTTTTGTAAATGGAAAGAGAAAATAATCCCAAGTGGTGTCCTCTTGGGTAATAAGAATCCATGTTTAAAGAAAACAACAAAACATAAAAATATAGTCCAATCAATACTTATGCCAAATAATGTATTGGCAAACAAAGACTGTCCTTCATAGCTTTTAAAAGCACTAAAGCCCAGATCATGAAGTACTCAGTCTTTATTCAGACAAAACTCACTAGTCTATAGGAGTTTGCCTGAGTGAGGATTTGGGCATGACAGACGAATAAAGGAAAACCCACCTGCCACCCAATACAGAACTCTAACGAGGAAATGCCAAATGCAGCTGTCAGCATGGAGTCCCTCTACTATCAACATCAGGAACTATTTCTCCTAGTAAGGCTTTTGACACAGTCCTTTGTGACATTCTCAAAGCAAACTAGGGAAATGTGGCCTAGATTAAATTACTGTAAGGTAGATGTACAATTGGTTGAAATACAGTAATCCAAGTATTTATGAATGATACACTCTCCCAGTTTGACAGAGAATCTAGTGGGGCCCCAGAGGGGTCAGTCCTGGGTCCGCTACTATTCAATATCATTGAGTTGGATTACAGAGTGGATAATATGCTTATAAAATCTGCAGATGACTTCAAGCTGGGAAGGGTTGTGAGTACTTTGGAGGACAGCTTAGAATTCTAAATGACCTTGACAAATTGTTTTGAATTCAGCAAGATGAAATTCAATAAACACAAGTGCAAAGTCAAAGTACTTCAGTTAGTAAGGAAAAATCAAATGCACAGCTACAAACTAGGGAATAACTGGCTAGATGGTGGTGGGGCTGAATAGGATCTGGAGGTTATAGTGAATCACAAACTGAATAGGAATAAATGAGATGCAGCTGCAAAAAAAGGCCAATACCATTCTGGAATGTATTAACAGAAGTGTCCTATACAAGATGTGGAAGGTAATTGTCTCATTCTGCTTGGTACTGGTGATGCCTCAGCTGGAGTACTCTGTGCAATTCTGGACACCACCCTTGAGGAAAAATGTGGACAAACTGGAGAGAGTTCAAAGGAGCAACAAAAATGATGATAGGTTTAGAAAACATGACCTAATGAGCAAAGGTTAAAAACACCTGTGTATGTTTTGTCTTGAGAAAAGAAGAGTGAGGGAAGACTTGAGCTACGTTAAGGTTTATTATAAAGAAGACCGTGATCTATTGTTCTCCATGTTCCCTGAAGGTAGGACCAGAAGTAATGGACTTAATCTGTAAAACAGGAGATTTAAGTTAGATAGTAAGGCCTGGTCTACACTAAGCGTTTATACCGATTTTAGCAGAGTTAAACCGATATAACACTGCACCTGTCCACACAACGAGGCCCTTTATATCGATATAAAGGGCTCTTTAAACCAGTTTCTGTACTCCTCCCCGATGAGAGGAGTAACGCTGAAATTGGTATTGCCATATTGCATTAGGGTTAGTGTGGCCGCAAATCGATGGTATTGGCCTCCGGGTGGTATCTCACAGTGGTATCCCACTGTGACCGCTCTGGACAGCAATCTGAACTCGGACGCACTGGCCAGGTAGACAGGAAAAGCCCCGCAAACTTCTGAATTTCATTTCCTGTGTGGCCAGTGTGGAGAGCTCACCAACACAGGTGACCACGCAGAGCTCATCAGCACAGATAATAATGCAGTCTCTTGAGAATCGAAAAAGAGCACCAGCATGGACCGCAGGGGGAGGTACTGGATCTGATCGCTGTATGGGGAGAGGATTCTGTGCTAACAGAACTCTGTTCCAAAAGACGAAATGAAAAAACATTTGAAAAAATTTCCAAGGCCATGATGGAGAGAGGCCACACCAGGGACTTGGAGCAGTGCAGAGTGAAAGTTAAGGAGCTCAGACAAGCCTACCAGAAAACCAAAGAAGCAAACGGAAGGTCCGGGGCAGGGCCAAAAACATGCCACTTCTACACTGAGTTGCATACAATTCTAGGGGGGTCCGCCACCACTACCCCACCCCTGTCCGTTGATTCCGAGGTGGGGGTGGTAATCTCGGCCATGGCTGAGGATTCTGCGGATGGGGAAGATGAGGAGGAGGAAGAGAAAGATGAGCTTGCAGAGAGCACACAGCACTCCTTTCTCCCCAACAGCCAGGAGCTTTTTCTCACCCAGACAGAATTACCCTCCCAGCCCTCCCAAGCCACTAGCCCAGACAATGAAGCCATGGAAGCGACCTCTGGTGAGTGTACTTTTGTAAATATAAATCATGGTTTAAAAGCAATCATTTTTTAATGATTGATTTTCCCTAAGGACTCGGGATGCATTCGCGGCCAGTACAGTTATTGGAAAAGTCTGTTAACATGTCTGGGGATGGAGCGGAAATCTTCCAGGGACATCTCCATGAAGCTCTCCTGGAGGTACTCCAAAAGCCTTTGCAGAAGGTTTCTGGGCAACGCAGCCTTATTCCGTCCACCATGGTAGGACACTTGACCACGCCATGCATGTTACAAGTAGTCTGGTATTGCATGACAAAGCCTAGCTGTGTATTGTCCCGGTGATTGCTGGCATTCAAGCAACATCTGTTCTTTATCTCGCTCTGTGTTATCCTCAGGAGAATGATATCGTTCATGGTAACCTGGTTGAAATTCAGGAATTTAATTAAGGGGACAGAGATGGCCATTCCTACTGGGCTGTTTGCCTGTTGCTTAAAAGAAATCCTTCCTTGCAGGTAGCCAGGCAGGGGGAGGGCAGGAGGGGTATGGCGCTGAGCTTTTTTGCATTTGGCTAGCAGGGATCTTCCCTGCTACCAGCCACGTAGTGGGGGGAGGGGTAAAGCGATCATCCCAGAGAATTGGATGGGGGGGTAGTTGCTGCTGCTGCATGTTAACAGGAAAGAAGCAGTACTGAACGGGATTTGCTTAGTATTTGGGAAAGGAGGGCACTGTGTATATGAAGGCTGCAGAAGCCGAAAGACAATGGCTTACCATGGCTGCATGCAAGCTGAATTCTGCTGCCCGGACCTGCGTCTGTGAGATCTCTTACACCAGAGCCGCAGGCACTCAATATTTAGATGCAAAATGCGACCTTGTAGTGAAATCACATGTGCTATGTAAGGTGAATAGTGTTGTTCACTGTGAAAGAGTATAACCATTGTTCTGTAAAATGTATCTTTTTAATACTTCTCTTCCTTTTTTACCTCCCTCATGCAGCTGCAAATTTTTCAAACCTCCCTACTCCATCCCGAAGGTTATCTCAGATAAGGCGGAGTTAAAAAAAGACATGAGACGAAATGTTCTCAGAAATCATGGAAGTAACCCGCAATGAAAGAGCTCCTCTGAATGAGTGGAAGGACGTAGTATCAAATTACAGGAAAGGTGCCAGTGAACGTGAGGACAGGCAGGACCAATGTGAGGAGAGAAGAGACGCTCGAGATGAGAGATGGCGCCAAGAAGATCAGAGGTGTAGGCAGGAAGATCAGCGGTGGCGGGATGCAACGCTGGGGCTGCTGCGTGATCAAACTGACATCCTCCGACGTCTGGTGGAGGTTCAGGAACAGCAGCAGGGTCACAGAGTGCCGCTGCAACCCCTGTGTAACCACCCTCACCACTCACCATGTTCCATATCTTCCTCACCCAGACGTGTAAGAACGCGTGGGGGAAGGCTTTGTGCACCCGCCCACTCCACCCCTGTGGGCAGCCCAACCAAAAGGCTGTCATTACTTTGAAATATTTTTAGTGGCCTTTTCCTTCCCTCCTATCCTCCTCCCAAACCACACCCGGGATACCTTGTCAGTTCTCTCCCTCTTTTTATAATGACTTTTTAATAAAGAATACATGATTTTTAAACGATAGTGACTTTATTTCCTTAAGCAAGCTGTAACACTGCTCTACGGGCAAAATGCTTCTGAAATAAATGTAGTCCAACTTTACTAATTCTGGGTCACTGAGAACGAAAATGATGCTTAAAATTGTTGATTGGCGCTAGTTTTCAAGAAAAGCTATTGGGTCAGTATATATGACCCTTGATTTGGGAATGGCAGAGGATAAGTGAGTTATAAAGGGAAGGGATCTCAATTTAAACCAGAAATGTCTAAAATACATCTTTGACTGGATCTATGAATAAATCTATGACTGGGTTTGGACAGTAGTTGCTTTTGAGGCAAAACAATGAATGATGCAATCTGAAGCTGGTATTGCATCATACATGATATGAATTGCATCATGTTATTCCTAGAAGTCATGGATGATGCAATCATAACGAAGCTTCCATCACTCTGCTGAACAAATTGCCCTATATCAGCTCTAGAAATCATACAGTGTCGTGCTCTCTTATTTGTCAGTGTTTGATTTTGCAAAGGGACACATTTCTGTTTAGCCAAAGTGAGGAGAGATGCCTCGTACTTGTGTGAACAGTGCAGATAACTTCTGCTATGTTTGTGGTGAAGTGACTTTTGCATCACAAAAGCGCAGTATAACCACTATGGTTAAGAAAGCCTATCACCTTTATTTTGGCTGCAAAATTGGAGATCAGGACAAGAGGTGGGCCCCACACATATGCTGCAACACTTGTGCAAAAAATCTTCGCCGGTGGTTGAACAGGAAAAGGAAATCTATGCCTTTTGCAGTGCCAATGATTTGGAGAGAGCCAACAGATCGTACCAACAATTGTTACTTCTGCATGGTGCCTCCAGCTGGGAAAGGTGTGTCAAAGAAGAAAAAGTGGACTGTGCATTATTCATACATTCCATCAGCTATACGCCCACTACCTCACGGAGAATGACTGCCGGTTCCTGATGCACCAGAATCATTGTCACTTGAGTCAAGACGAGGAAGAGGATGAAACTTCTGGTCCTGAACCATCAATGTCACAGGACCCACATTTTCTCCCATTCTCCTCCTCTGAACCACACCTCATAACACAAGGTGAACTGAATGACCTTGTCAGGGATTTGGAACTACCCAAGAGTAAGGCAGAGCTGTTGGGCTCCAGACTACAGCAGTGGAATCTCCTGGCAGGCTGTCAGGGCAAATGGAGCCCATCAATGCTTGCAAACTAATGCTGGATAGTGATAAGAGATGCTCCATTTAATGAATACAAGAGACAAGCCAAGAAGCACCAAGTAGACACTGAATAGGACTAAACTATGTACATAATAGTTTTTTTGCCTTTTTGTTTCATAATACATTTTATTTATATAACCGTTTTGCTGATTTTTAAAGTGTTACATAAACAGGACAGGTGAAATATCATGTAAAGCAACCATAAACACATGAAAAGACCTAGGTTTACAATTTATGATTAAAACTCTATCTACACAATATACATAGACATAAAATGTAAAAACTTGAATATCTTAGAAACAGTAGCCAATCAGTTGTTTTAATTGTCATATTTGAATTCAGCACATCAAAATACATAATAAATATCACATTTTATCTCTGAAGCAGACGACTTCTCAAAAATTGTAGACCAGTGTAATCAAAGGGGGAGGGTAGGTTGCTTACAGAGAATGAGTCAATCACTGGTGGGTGTTCATCAAGGGGAAACAAACACAACAGTCACACCGTACCCTGGCCTGTGATGAAACTCATTTTCAAAGCTTCTCCGATGCGCACCGCTTCGTGGTATGCTCTTCTAATTGCCCTGGTGTCTGGCTGCGCGTAATCAGCGGCCAGGTGATTTGCCTCAGCTTCGCACCCCGCCATAAAGGTCTACGCCTTACTCTCACAGAGATTGTGGAGCACACAGAAAGCAGCAATAACAGTGGGGACATTGGTTTGGCTGAGGTCAGAGCGAGTCAGTAATGTGCGCCAGCATGACTTTAAATGGCCAAATGCACATTCTACCACCATTCTGCATTTGCTCAGCCTGTAGTTGAACAGCTCCTGACTACTGTCCAGGCTGTCTGTGTATGATTTCATGAGCCATGGCATCAAGGGGTAGACTGAGTCACCCAAGATAACTACAGGCATTTCAACATCCCTAACTGTTATTTTCTGGTCTGGGAAGTGATTCCCTTGCTGCAGCCGTTTAAACAGAGTAGTGTTGCTGAAGACACGAGCGTCATGAACCTTTCCTGGCCATCCCACGTGGATGTTGGTGAAACGTCCCTTGTGATCCACCAGTGCTTGCAGCACCATGGAAAAGTACCCCTTGCGGTTTACGTACTGGGTGCCCTGGTGCTGCGGTGTCAAGATAGGGATATGGGTTCCATCTATCGCCCCCCCACAGTTAGGGAATCCCACTGCAGCAAAGCCATCCACTGTGACCTGCACGTTTCCCAGAGTCACAACCTTTCATAGCAGCAGCTTAATGATTGCTTTGGCTACTTGCATCACAGCAGCCCCCACAGTAGATTTTCCCACTCCAAATTGATTCCCGACTGACCGGTAGCTGTCTGGCATTGCAAGCTTCCAGAGGGCTATTGCCACTCGCTTCTCAACTGTGAGGGCTGCTCTCATCTTGGTATTGTGGCGTTTCAGGGCAGAAGAAAGCAAGTCACAAAGTTCCATGAAAGTGCCCTTGCGCATGCGAAAATTTTGCAGCCACTGCGAATCGTACCAAACCCGCAAAATTATGCGGTCCCACCAGACTGTGTTTGTTTCCCAGGCCCAAAATTGGCGTTCAAGGGCTAGAACCTGCCCCATTACCAGCAGGATCTCCAAAGTGCAGGGGCCTGTGGTTTGAGAGAATTCTGTGTCCATGTCCTCATCACTCTCGTCGCCGCTCTGCCGTTGCCACCTCCTCCTTGCCTGGCTTTGCAGGTCCTGGTTCAGCATAGACTGCACGAGAATGCGCGAGTTGTTTACAACGTTCACGATTGCGCTCTTGATCTGAGCAGGGTCCATGCTTGCTGTTCTATGGTGTTTGCACAGTTCACCCAGGAAAAAAGGTGTGAAATGGTTGTCTGCTGCTTTCACGGAGGGAGGGGTGAGGCTCTACCCAGAACCACCTATGACAATGTTTTTTTCCCCATCAGGCACTGGGATCTCAACCCAGAATTCCAAGGGGCGGAAGAGACTGCGGGAACTATAGGATAGCTACAGAATAGCTACCCACAGTGCAACGCTCCAGAAATCGATGCTAGCCTCGGTACATGAACGCACACTGCTGAATTAATGTGCTTTGTGTGGCCGCGTGCACTCGCCTTTATACAATCTGTTTTACAAAACCGGTTTATGTAAAATCAGAATAATCCGGTAGTGTAGACACCCTAAGAAAACCTTTCTTCCTATAAGAGTAGTTAAACTCTGGAAGGCGCTTCCAAAGGAAGCTGTGGAATGTCCTTCTCTGAAAGCTCTTTTTACTCTTGAGGGAAGTCTGTACCAAAAAATTAAAAATTCTACGCACAATATCTTAAAACTCTGCACATCTTATTTGTCAAAATAATGCAATATAATCAAGCCAGTTTCAATTATTTTGGTAATTTAACTACAATAAAATGGATGGAGAAATGGGAATGGGGAACATTGGAGGAAATCCCCAAATCCCCTATGTCTAATAGTAGTGTAGCTAGGTTTGACCCTTTATTTCTAGTTATTAATCAACAAATATATGCAGCCATATGCATCACAGGCAACTGAAGAGCAAGTGAGGGCTGGGGAATGAAACTCACAATTTATATTGGATGTTGACCATCTTCAGAAAGGTAAGTACCAAAGAGTTCACAGAGCACATTTTGATAAGAATTTTTTTTTTGTCCAAAAATTTAAACCAGATCTAAACACTAAAGCACCGTAAGCATGTATAATGCCATACCACTCTGGCAATATAAAAGAGCCTTAACACTTTCATACCTGTTTTATGTTCCTAGGGGAATTCACAAAGACAATGGGAACAATTCACTAAGCAGGTAGGCTGCTACATTCTGCTCTGCCCCATGCCTACCTCAAAAACAATCCAAAGCCTTGCCTCTCCATACCAAGCATGCCACAATAGCGAGCAAGAGGGACAGTGTCTCTCTCCCTCTCACGTGCATAACTGCCCAGCTCCCCTCTCCCTCCCGGCCCAGTGGTGATTTACAGTTCTCTTGGCTACTCTGGGCACCCGAACCAACCTGCTTGCACTGCCAGGAAGGGGCACATTACCAGTGTTATGGGTTTCCCTTTGCTTCCCCATCAGAAGTAATTTTTCTGCGAGGAAGCAAAAAAATCTGTGGGGAACATGAATTCTGCACATGTGCAGTGATGCGGAATTCCCCAAGGAGTATTCTTTTAAAACATGTTGGATAAATACCTGCCAGGGTGATCTAGGTTTACTTGGCCCTGCCTCAGCACAGGGGGTTGGACTTGGTGACTTCTCAAGGTGTTTTTTAGCTAGGGTGACCAGATGTCCTGATAAAATCAGGACCGTCCTGATATTTAGTTGTTTGTCCCATGTCCCGACCAATCTTTGGTCAGGATGCAATTTGTCCCGATATTTTGCTCCACTGGCAGCACTCGGCTTTTTTGTTGTTGTTGTTGCTCTGCTGGTGGACCCCCTCCCCCTCTCCCCATGTATTCTGATATTTTCTCCCACTCATCTGGTCACCCTATGTTTCTGTGAGTCTATGACTAACACAAAGCATAACTATTATAAATAATGTGGAGCACTCTCTGCCAGCAGTCAATCACTGATGCTGCCCAGGTCAAGCGCCAGTGATTACCACCAGTGTGGAGTGCTGGACTGGTTCCACCACCATGATGGAAATGTTTCTACCACCAGTGGGTACTGCCACTATAAACGTGGAGCACTGATCACATTCACAAGATAGTGCCTTCCACAGGTGAAGCCCTTTGTGTAGGATCAGTAGTGAGACTGCAGAAGACCTGCTGAGGGAGGCATCAATGATATAGTAACATGATGGGGGGAAGACATATTCCTTTTTTTGTCCTGTCCCAGATATTACATCACTGGTATGTGTGAAGGTGAACAATGAGGGTGTGTAACCTGCTGCCACCAATGGCATGCACTGTCATCACTGTTTTAACTTTGAAAATGGACATTGCAGTTAATGTTGAATAAATTCCTTTTTGATCTGACATTATCTGGTCTGATTGTTTAGGTCATGTTCTGTGTGTGTGTGCGCAGACACTGGTATGTTGTGTAACAAATCATTTCCTCAAAGGTTGAGACTAGCATTTCAGCAGCTTTACCAATATATTTGAAATAAGGAGCCTTTCTTTCCAATTAAAAAATAAACAGGGACACATTGGATCTGTGATTCTTTCCTATTATCCAAGAATCAGCTAATGCATAGGGGAATCACCAACCTTTACCTGTTCCCAGTGATCTCCTTTTATGTAGAGTACCAAGTTCTTTCAGTGACTGACCAGGAAAACTCAGCTACCACAATATGTTTTCTTTGAGATGGTTAGTCTCTCTTCTTTTTCTGGAAAGAAGTTATCTCCATCTCTATTTTCCACATGTGACACAAGAATGTCTTTTTTTTTTTTGTCAGATTTATTTTTTCTATTGAGAGCCACAGGAAGGTTGGCACTTTAGAATAATATACAAAGGAAGTAAAAAGTTATCTGTACTTAAATATTGTAGACTTGCACTGGCCAGCATCAATAATATCCTTTAAGCTTCCAAAAAATTAGCTCTTTAATTTTAACAAAGGCTTCTTAGTGAAACTTTCTCCTTTGTGTTCCAGTTTCTACAGAAGAATATTTAACAGAAAAAGTGGGGAAATTATGTATCAGGAGAAACTTCATTATTTGAATAATAGGCTAGTAAAGAAAAGGTGACGAAGATTATGAATGGACATACTTACAGGCCTGTCGTTAATGCTTGTATGTGTCCAATTTAGTGTTTTCAGCAATTCCCAGTATTTGCATGTTAGCACTTACTAATAGGAATTGTATTTGCAATATCCCACAAAGCCATAATAAATGTACAATGCAGAAGTATAAAATTAAGCTCAGCTTTAATAGTTGGCTTGTATGATGCAAAATGAAAAGATTGTGTTCCTTCCTGAACAGCAGTGTTTTAATATAGTCTCATGCTAGAGTTGCACTGGTAGGACTGAAGCTTTATCTGAGCATCCCAAGAGTAATAAAATTCTAAGTTTAACTCAAACCCTCATATTGGGGCACTGGTACCCAGTGCCATGAGAGGAGAGAGATGTTCAGACTTTGTTTATGGCATAGCTGCTTAGCTAAAGATGGTTACACAAGTTAACTAGGCCCTCTGGTGTTGATAGGGCGATTTAACTTTTGGCTCAAGTAAAGACCTCTTCATCAGAAAGAGAAAATATAACAGTTTCACTATGGTTCAGTGCCATCTCTAATCTAGCTGTCCTCTTGCTGATTTAGTATTGTTGGGGACCCCGGTGCCCCAATAATGGAAAGGTTCGTTGTCTGACCTCGAGAGTGACAGGCAATACCAGCAAAGTCTGAACAAAAGCTCTTTATTGAAGAGTGCACACGACAACAAAGAGCAAGCTTGTCTTCCAAAAGGAACCAGCTTGCTTCTTTACAACTAGCATATAATTTTTATAGACAGTTCTGTCGCGTCACAAATTATTCATTTAGCAGTCCAATCCCCTTTTACTAATTACTAAACCCCAAACATTTATTATGTTTAAAACTAATTGATTAAGATAAATAATACTGCCAAACAGTTACTACAAACAAGAATGAACAATCGCAGGTAAGTAAGCGAAAAGAAACAAGAGAACAGAAGCAGGGAGTTTTGCCATTGTTCTTAACACAGTACATCTGGTATCATGCCAGGAATGCCGTTCCTTTTATCTTATGGATGCCTAACTCTGTGAGACAGGCAACTCCTGGGCGTTTTCCACTTATGAATTACCCAGAAGCCTCTGTTAGCCTGACTTTATTCAGGTTGGCATAACTGGCTTTGTGATACATTTCCAGTTAGGCCTAACAATCTCCCCTTTGTCCCTAGAGGACCGTGATGGGACTCTTGGGACACATATCCATGTAATAATTGTACGGGAGAGGCTAGTAAACCATGACCCAAGGTCTGGGAGGAGGTCCTCAAAACTAGAAGTGTGATCAAGAGATACAGAATGGAAAACAACAGCAATATTTTTAATAGCTTTAAATCCTTGTTAATTAAGCCAGAGTGATTAACAGAAAAGCAACATTTTTCCCCAATGCAAGCACAAGCCTCTCCCTAATTCAGCATTCATGGCATTTAGCACATGTCTATTTTACAAAGTCACTTCTACTACTTCATCAGTCTCTCGTTGCAACTTTTGGAAAGTGTCTATTAATGCATTAGCTGTTTTTTTCAAGCTCTGCAGAAATATTTACAACTGCTGTCTTGAGCTTAGCCACCCACAATCCAGGAATGAGTGCACGGACAAAAGAGTGGAATCCTGTTTGTCTGACAACTAAGGGATTGGGGCACTGACTATAAATCAGTTAGGTATACCAAGTGGTCTAATTTCCCAGATGTTTCGGTGAATAATCCAGTCCCATGTGCATCCTCCCCATGGACCCGTTAGGATTCGGTATGTGGAAGCCCACACCCCCCTGTCCAAATGCTTGGAAGGAGCACTGTAAATGTTCACACTTCCACCCAGAAAGTCTTTAGAATATTTCCATGACCACAGATCAGATGGTACTCCTGATGTGTCTGTAAGGGCAGTGGGCCAAGTCTGGTACTCAAGATCACTCCGAATGGCCATCAGCTGGTCATTCAGGAAATCCTGAATCTCCAAACATACTAGATCCCACTGCAATGCCTTCCTAGCCTCAGTGATATTAAATACCATCTTTTCTTAGTGTAGTACAATAGTACATCTATTATTTAACTATTTTCAGGTACTTTTAAAAGGCATTGACATTAATAGCATAGGAGGGGGTTACAGTATTAGTCACTGGAATGGTTTCGATACAGGTAAACTTTCCAGCGGCAGAACAAACTCTTTGGGAACTTGTTATTTAAAATCCAATTAGAGAGAGCAATACATGCTGAAGGATTTATCCAGAACACAGGGCACAGCCTGTAGAATAAACCCCAAAATCCAATCAATACCACATTCCCAAGCATGGGTCCCACAATTTTTTTTCTGTCAGTGTATAATTCTTTGTTTTTTTTTCACCAGGGTCAGTTCTCAATGTCCTTTCTAGTCAGGAATTCCTGGACTTTGACAATTTCAGTGGAGTGAGTGTTCCTTCTTCTTTCCCAAAACAGTCGTGGTGCAACATCCTTGTACTTTTTTCCTACTGTCCAGAAGGCACAGTGGAGCTAGAAGGAGAAACAGGCTAATCATTAGTAGGAGAATGAGAATCTTGGGTCCAAGCAGTCAATTTTTGGCACTTTACAGTGGTGTTGGTAGTCAGCAGGGCGTAATAACAGCCTTTCCAGCATGGAGCCAAAGCAGTCTTTCGCTGGTAGACCTCTACATCATTCCGGTTTCCTGGTTCCAAGTAGTGGCAGGGCTGCTAGGGTCCTTGGGTAGCGTTTCTTTACCTGTGAGAAAAGAAACCTAACACATTTCATTAGTGCCTGGCAGTGTTTTGCAGATCTCATAGCTGTTTGAGCATATTCAAGCCCTCCTTTTCCTGGTTCTCAGCCAAGTCTTGACTGTGAATGGAGTCAGTGTCCTATCTATAGCCTGAACTTGCCAAGTTTTTTTTTCAGTTAACTTATTCTGTTCTTTGTTCTTTTTTCCTTCTTGGCTTCTTTAACCCTACAAAGGAAACTTCCACTTTTTACTTATACGCCTTTTTCCCAGCCATGAACACATAAACATTGCCATTATACAGTACATTAGTCTTATTATTTAATGTATGCCACATATACCCTTCCACTAAAATAACTTTATTACAGAACTTTGGAGCAACAGGCCAGGACAAGCACATCCACTTTGAGGAGTTCACTTAATACAACTTCTAGTCCAATAGCTTCCCACCATCCCCAGCCCTCTGGCTAGAAATCTGAGGTAGCCAGAAGGATCCCATGTACAATATGGAGAGTGGGTTAACTTTTCATGTCTTTGCTTTCAAAGACTGTTGGTATGCAAATTTTAACAACACTTTTTGCAATTAACAATTAACAATTTGGCCAATGAAGTTTCTTTTTCTTACTTAAGGAAATGTATTAGACTTTAGTATATTACATTTTCCTGGTTTATTTAAACACTCTGTATTCCAAGTTGAACAAAACAAGTATCTGCATTTTAATTTAACCTTTTTGCCTGATTCCAAACCAGACCATCCCATGAAAACACTAAACACAACAATTCCAGCCACAAGACAAACACCACAAGACAGAACATAGAACACAAAACATAATTCCTATTGTGCCAGTAAATGCATGATATGTTGAATGCTGTTCAGCTAGCATCAGTTTTCTCTGATTATCTGAAAGACAAAAAACAGAGGTCTACCCCTTCTGGGCGGTCAATCATTGCTTAAAATAGACAAATACCCTTGTTGATTTCAGGAGAAACAGAGGAATTACCCCATATTTTATGTGTTTTATAGGCAGCCTAGGTTTCAGTGGCTCCTACCTTATCAGTTAAATAATTTGCATTAATACAGATGCTTTCTGGCTTGCTCTTGGATCCAAAGCTATCCACAGCTTGAAGATTTTTACGTTAAAAGGGACATGATTAACTTGACCAGAATTTTGATGGCTTTTAACTCCTGCTTTCAAACACTGAAAGAAAACATCACTACTTATATTGCCCTTAGAGAATTTCAATTACATAGCACTGTCTACATTCTTCAGCTATTCAAAAATTCTAAATGATTGCAATCCAATAATTTCTTTGCCTCAGTTTATTTACAAACATTTCAAAGACACCAAGAACTTTCCTCTTTAGCATTTTTACAAAGTTCAACTGCTGTTTCCTCCAGCAACTACAGAGTTAACTTCTCACTCTCCCTTAAATCACTTGCTTGTCTCTCAACAGCCACTTTTATCAACTCAAATCACCATTCCAAGTAAGTCCTGGGTATTTGAAATCTCCATGCTTACACTTACTGATTCCTTTCTTCCACTACACCCTTAAAGTTTTCCAACCTGTTTTCCAATCTGTCTATCTGTTGCTTGCCCGCCTGGGCCCGATCCTGCTTTTCTCACTGAACCGTCCCTTCCATAGGCACCGGCTTGTTCCACTACCAGTTTAACTAGGAGGGTGGGCTTCTTAACTGGCCCCCACCCTTCCTTATGTCCTTTTTTTTTTTTCTTTTCCTCTCTCCAATTAAACATTCTAGTAGCAATGCTAACTACTTCAGACAAACTTTTCCCTTGCGTACCATCTGGATGCTCTCTAAATCTCTTTGCAGTATCCTTTGCACATTGTGACATGAAAACCATTTTAACCACCTCCTTTCCATGATCAGTTTCAGGATTTAAATTCCCATGCTTTTTTAACTTCACAAATCAGTCGAGCACAAAAGTCAGAGGGGTGCTTGTCTGGACGCTGAACACAAACAGTCACCTTGCTCCAATTTGGAGTAGCCTCCCCTGCATCTCTAATACCATTCAAAACAGCTTTTAAAAATCCATCCAATTTTGTCTTTTGAGCTGGATTATTGGGATTCCAATTAGGGTCAGTAATTAGCCAAGGAGCATTCAAATGAGCTGTAGATTTTTCTTTTACTTTTTGTCTTTCATCTTCTGTCATGAGAGTATCTAATTGATTTACATTTGCCCAAGTGGGCACATGAGTGAAAAGGATTGTGCAGAAGGATTGTCTCATAAGTGAGGCATAGTGCGCTGCCAGTTAAACAAATCTGAAGCTGCAAACAGGGTATGGGTAAAACCATCTCATGTTCCCCAGCAACCAGTAGAACCAGATACGTTCTCAACGAGGCTTGTAATATCAGGGGTGTCTCAGAAACATTCTCCCTCATGGAGTTAAGTAACCTAGTGGGGGTCCACAAGGGCAAGGACGAGGGCTGCTGTAATATTGGGGGTGTTTGAAAAGCAGTCCCTGACCAAGTTTGCAAAAGGCTGGCTGGAGGCTGCACAGAGGGGGTGAGGCTGCCTGATTCCTCTGAAGATGAGGGAACATCACTCTGAGCTCCCCCTTGATTCTCCTCTGTCCCTGAACTGTCCCTGACCTGCTTTTGAATCCTTGCACTCCACCAGACGGGGAAGAACAGGAACAAAATTGTCCTCCTCCCGGTGCGGCTCTGGGGCATATGGTGGGGGATTTTTTTTTACAAGACCTCTCCATACAAACAGCTTCAAAAGCTACCCGTTCCTCCGTGGGTTTATAATTATACCATACAAACAAGTAATCCATTTGTCTCGGCCTAAGATCAACCAAAATATCCCTTAAGGAGTTCATCCTATCTGTGGAAAAGGTTTCACCCTCCGGCCAGTCTCTAGTCGGGGACAAATGAAAGGTAAATGGCCATTGGATCCAATGCAGATTTCTCATCTTAAATTTAACTAGACCAGCGGCCTCAGAAATCTCTTTCCAATCTCTAAGTATCAGAGACAATGGGGCGTCCCCCGGGCATTTGCTGCCAAATTGTCCCATTTTTCTCACGTCGAGAAAGAAAAAGGACTCTAACCCCTCTTTCCCACGCTGAGCGCTTGCTTACCTCTCCAGGGACTTGAACACCTGGACTGGGCCTCTAACCCAGACGATCCGGATCCTGTGCAAACCTGCACTGGGACTCTAACCTGAACTCTAACCTGAACTCCAAACCTGAACCCTACTCAACGGGTAGGTAGACGTTGCTGGATTTCTGTATGAGCTGAAGCTGGTTCACAGAACTTGCCTTATCGCCAGTGCAGAGATCAGATCACCAGGCAAAGCTCCTCAAACCCAGAGGATGCGTGCTGCGTTGCCTCAGTGTCCGATATCCCACACCGGAGAGTCAGACGAGTCCCGGCGGAGTTGCCAAAACTGTTGGGGATCCCGGTGCCCCAATAATGGCAAGGTTCATTGTCTGACCGTGAGAGTGACAGGCAACACCAGCAAAGTCTGAACAAAAGCTCTTTATTGAAGAGTGCACACGACAACAAAGAGCAAGCTCGTCTTCCAAAAGGAACCAGCTTGCTTCTTGACAACTAGCATATAATTTTTATAGACAGTTCCGTCGCGTCACAAATTATTCATTTAGCAGTCCAATCCCCTTTTACTAATTACTAAAACCCAAACCTTTATTATGTTTAAAACTAATTGATTAAGATAAATAATACTGCCTAAACAGTTACTACAAACAAGAATGAACAATCGCAGGTAAGTAAGCGGAAAGAAACAAGAGAACAGAAACAGGGAGTTTTGCCATTGTTCTTAACACAGTACATCTGGTATCATGCCAGGAATGCTGTTCCTTTTATCTTATGGATGCCTAACTCTGTGAGAGACAGGCAACTCCCGGGCGTTTTCCACTTATGAATTACCCAGAAGCCTCTGTTAGCCTGACTTTATTCAGGTTGGCATAACTGGCTTTGTGATACATTTCCAGTTAGGCCTAACAGTATATAGTCTCATAGTTCTTTGAAGAAATTACTGTTTATCATTCCTTTGTTTTGCAGATGCCTTCTAATCTATTTTAATTTAACTCAGTGTAATCTAATTAGGCATTTGTACCACACTTTTTATTGTGGAATCTGAGCCTATCCTGCATGCATGCAGTTTCGTTCATAACGTTTTCCTCACCCTATCAGCAACTACCAGCATATAATAAGAATGATTCTTGCCTAGTTAAAATTAGCTACTACTCACTGTGGTGCGGTGTGTGATGTAATATACTTTGGTTAGTCATGTCTAGACCAGTCTCTTGTTTGGGTGAGATGACGCAACTGCTGATGATGCATGGGAAGGAAAGAACCCATGTTGACAGAGCCCAGATTGCATTTGCAGACTTTCAATCAGAATCTCTCTCCTCCGTAAGATATATCTCTTATGGGTGTATAGCAGGGCCGGCTCTAGCCATTTTGCCTCCCCAAGCACGGCGGCATGCCGCGGGGGGTGCTCTGCCGGTCCCGCGGGACCAGCGGACTCTCCGCAGGCATGCCTGCGGGAGGTCCACCGGAGCCGCCTGCCGCTCTCCCGGCAACTGGCAGAGCGCCCCCCGCAGCATGGCGCCCAAGCACGTGCTTGGCGCGCTGGAGCCGGCCCTGGTGTATAGAATATATTTGGCATAAAAATCGGTAAGAGGAGCCCTGCAATGCCACTTTGACAGACAGGACTAATTTAACCATCTTGCTAATCTGTAAACCTCCAGTCTCCAAAGGCTTTGGAGAGACACTGATAGAAATACTTTCTGGTGGGGTGACGAGGTTCACAAGATCTAACATTTCAAGAGACACCTCTCTGCAGGGCCGACTCCAGCTTTTTCCACTCCAAGCGGTAGGAAAAAAAGAAAAATCCAATTGGACTGCCACTGAAGTGCTACTGAAGAGGAAGACAGGGAGTGAAGGGCCTGCCATCAAATTGCTGCCAAAGACTGAAGTGGACCGATTGAGCTGCCGCCGAAGTGCTGCCACTGCCAACCTGGACCTGCCGCCCCTTTCTATTGGCTGCCCCAGGCACCTGCTGCTTTCGCTGGTACCTGGAGCTGGCCCTGCCTCTCTCATGCAATAGCTCCAAACCTTCTGTCCAAACATTCTACCTTCGGTTTCTCACAGGTCAGCACTGTATGCCCACACGCCTACAGAGCCATATTCTGCACTCTACATGTGGCCTGAAAGTAGATATAAATAGCACAAGAAATGCTCCCTCCCACCCTATCAGGAGAGTTGGAAATGAAACAAATTATACAGATACTAAAGAGAACAAGCGGAAATAAGAAATCTGTCACAAGACAAAAGGAGATCATCATCATGGTCCACCCCCAAGAAATCTTGAGGTAAAAATCCTGGCCCCATTGAACTCAATGGCAGATCTCCCCTAGACTTCAATGGGGCTGGAATTTCACCCTTGGACTCTGTCCTGTTCCAAAATGAACATATGGAAATCTATACCCAAACAAAAGGCCAGGAGCAGAGAATTAATGAGGCATTACAACCTCTACATGCCTACTGCCAGGCATACACTACAAAGTTTTGCTAGTACAGCTACATTGGTATTGGAGGTGGGTGGGAGAAACGCACCCCAAAGTAACATAGGATATTGTTGGGCTAGCTTTGCATAGAGTCCTTTTGCTCATATAGTTTGGGGAGGTGGTTTAATTATAACAAAATAATATCTTTTCCCTGTATATACCACATCTTCACTAGGGGAGACACTGCATATTGTACCCTTAGACAAGCCCAGAGACTCTAGTGCCAAAGCACCCTCTCCCACCCTGGGCCTGCAGAGGCCTGTTATTGTTCAGGGGTGAGCCACACCTGAGATTGCTCTTCCAGGCTTTCTGTGGGCACCCCTTCCAGGCCTTTATCTGCAATTCTCAAACAGAACCTTCTAGTTAGGGTGACCAGACATCCCGATAAAATCGTAACTGTCCCAATTTTTAGGCGTTTGTCCCACGTCCCGCTCAATGTTTGGTCAGGATGCAATTTGTCTCGATATTTCACACTCCTGTGTTTGTTTTTTTTTGTTCGTTTGTTTTGTTCTTACCTACCCAATTTGTGTCTCTAAGCCTTAGGTAATATCTTTTATTGGACCAACTTCTGTTGGTGAAAGAGACAAGTTTTTGAGCTTACACAGAGCTTGTAAAAATCCTTTTAGCCTTTTATTAAAGATTCAGAAAAGAAGGAAAATCAATTAAAACATTTGAAATAAAGTATCAAATAACACTTTCAGTTTAGGAATATTCCTTTTTTTAAAATTGAGAGTTTTTAGAGGAAAAAGCACCTTTGTTGAGTATTTTAGATGGTATTAAAGACTATAATTGTCCCTTTTGGAGGGAAAGACAAAAAGTTAGTTGAGATGGGCTGGAGCTGTCACTGTTGTTAATCTGGTCCTGTTTCCTAGAAAACAAAACAAGACAAACACAAGAGAAAAGAACCACCAAGGTAGAAAACGCAGCTTCTGTCTCTGGTGTTGAGTCTCGCAGCTGGAAAAACACAGACCCAGCACACACTCTTATCAGCCACTTTGAGACCTGGCAAACGTGTGCCAGGAGCAGACTGATTAGGGCATTTCTTTTAGGTCCCTCTTTTTTTGTCACAGGCTTACAGCAGTGTTTTAAAATATACAGTCCCGGTTGGCTGAGCCAGACTTTATTAGACAGAAGGAGAAAGAGTAATAGGAAAGAAAAGAAATAAGATAGAGAAGAAAAAGAACACAGGGGGAGGAGAGAAAGTTTAACATCCCAGGTGGTGGTTGGGATGCAGCTGGAGCTAGCTGAGATGATGGTGTCATCTTAGTCCCTCTCCCACAAGATTAGGACCTGTCATTTCCCCCCAAGGTGTAGTGGAGTGTTATTTTATTTTTAGAACCTCTAAAGGGAATGATGGAACAGCCCAGCTTCTCATCATTTTGTCCCCCAGTAGGCCTAATTTCTGAACCACCAATTTTGATTTACGGAGTTTTGGTTCCATGCTTTTTTTGTTTGTTTACCAAGCCTGATTTAAACCATTTGAGTCATGTGTTTTTTGCTTTTTTTGTTTTTTGTTTTTGTTTGGACTAATTTGTCTTTGCTTCAGTTTTACACCATTTTCCATCAACACTTTTTGTTGCGTGTTAATGTGACATTTTATGACCTTTCACTCACCTTTTTACAGTTGTGCTCTCGATTAGGGTAGGCTCTACTATTAAAGCAGTCTTTTGCTTCCAATACGTGCGTCGTGGTTTTAACAAGAGTATGTAGTGGGATAATCAGCTTCTTGTTATCAATCAAGCCAACAAAGCTGAAGACTTAGGGGAAGCAGTTGAGCTATGTCCTAAGAACGATCAAACATTAAACTGGACTTAGTATCAGTGACAAGGATGCAGAGTGTACAAGGGCCAGTCTGATTTAGTAGAACAGCTGTATGAGTATCAGCTATGTTTCAACACAAAGTAATTCCAGGTAAATGGGCCAGATTCTTACCTGGTGTAAATTAGCATAGCCCCAGATGTCTAACAACCCTAAGGATGATTACATGCTTCAAACCCACACAGGGCCTGAGGAAAGCTTGGTACTGTTTAAAAGCTAATGTTTTAGAACTAATGGGTCTAGAAATTCTGAAATAATGTTGGAGGCTCAATATGTTCATTTGCATGCCAATACCCGGAATGCTTTTCTAAATCAACTACTATTTCATAGCAGCATTGGAGCGAAAACTCTGGGAACAAGTCAAAAGATTTGGATATGCTTCTGTGTGCACTAAGTAATGTCCTCTGAGCTTTGTGAGATTGCAAGAGAAACAGTCTTTTGGCCAGTTACAGCTTTTAAAATGCTGAGACCCTTTTAAGGATGCTTCAGCCAAAATGTTAGCACTTTAACAGCTATCGGAGGGCTTGGCAAAAAAGACCCAAACACCTCAGTTTAATATTAGTCTAACTCTTTTTGGAATAGTTGTGCTTTTTAAAGCATACGCCATCTTTAAGGTGAATTATATAAAATGGACTAGATTATCAATTATAGTGGATCAGAGTAGGGCTATATTTCATAAACACATCCTTTATTATTCATAAGCAGAGCACTTGGGGGAAGTGTTTTTGAATAAAGGTCAAAGAAAATGTTCCAGAAATGGTGGAAAACAAATTCAACTTGTATTTACAAAAACTAACAACCTCTAAGACTTTGGGTAAACATACAAAGAATGGTAGTTGAATAGGGTCCCTGAATGACTAGAAACGTCAAGACATATTTACAAATCATCTTTGTGAAGATCTCCTGATAGACGCTCCAATTCTCCTCTGCTATCCACACTGCTCCTCTCTTTCCATCACTACAGCTGTCATCTTAGTCATTATTTCAACATCTACTTTTATATCTCACCACTTGCTATTTAGTTCACCGTGAGTATTGCATCCTTCTCAGTTCTTACACACAAGTGATTAGCCGCCACCACCACCAGTCATAATTTTTTGGGGTCTTTTATTAATGTGTCCCTAAAACCATTCCCTCAACATTATAGTATTGGGCCAGTCCTGCATTTTTCACATGCTCAAAACTCTCAGTGAAATCAGAAGGAGATTTTGGTGGGCAAGTATCAGCCCCAGTATTTGACTGCTGTCTTCCATTCTGACCATCTGAACCACAGCTATCATGCCGTCTTTGACAACTGACTCCACCACTTCTTCCTTCTCCTTTGAATACAACTACCCTCCAGCCATTCTATTGTTCTGTTTTCTCTTATAAGATTAATTGACTTTAGCTTCTCATTCGCCTCGATTATCTGTCTTCACCACCTTTGTCCCGCGAGTTCAGCTTTCTAGTGATTTCATAAGGAGTGGTGAGAGAACTTCCAACTGTTCATCTGTTATATCGATCCATCTAAGATATTCTTGTACAGCACCTATCACTGTGGTACCTGGGTATACAGAAATAAATAAAATGTTTATTACTCTTATGGGTCTGGAACTCATAAGCTTCAGCATTGCAAGTTGGGGACTGTAGCATAGAACCATGTAGCAAAACTGGATTGGGCTGTTCAGACTAGACACTCTTCCAAATATCTGGATGATTTTCTAAAGCTTTACTAAGTTAATTTGAATCCATTCTGTTATTTATGACCACAGCAATTATCATTGTCTCTCTTATCCATGCTATGTTCGCAACTTAATTGCTTCAATGATTTCTGCTGCTGGATTGAGTGACCTGGAGACTGAAGTCTCTCCAAAAGCAAGTTCAACATAGGCAGCAGCAGTGTGAGCTTCTCTGGTATGACCTGCCTTCCTTCAATGCTGATTGGTGGGGCGACCTATGAGAGGGACAGAGTTTAATGCATGCTCCATGCCCATTCAGTCCTTGGCCTCTTTACTGAGATGACCCACAAACAAGGGGGCCAACTGACGCTAGTAATGGCGGTAGTTTTTGTGATAGGAACAATGGTGTCTAATTGCTGCTGTAATATAAATAATACAAATAATTTGTCAAAAGGAGCTAAACGGGATCACCCACTCATTTCAGATAGGCCTCTGATCTGTGCTGTAGTAATATCTTTATAACCACCAGCATCAATATCATGTATTTTTTAAAATTACCCATTCTTATTTCTATGGATAGCACCTACATGCTCGTATTCTTCATGGTTGCTACATATTCTTTAGCACTTTTTGGTGTGCACAGTTCTACAAATCTGACCTAAAATAGCTTAATAAGTACATTTCTTACTACCCATTTTCATTAGTGTTACTGTAAGGGGGAAAATCACTGCAGTATCCTTTCTCTGTTCTTAAATAACACGTTAGAATAATTAAAAAAATATGTAAGTTCACTGTTGGTCAATTAGTGATATCAGTCTGCAAATATGTGCCTGCCGCACAACACAACTTGCATCATAATCTCATCATGCAACATTCTACCTGGCAGTTTTATTTGAACCTAATTTCTTTTTTGTCTAATGCTGTTACTCAAAGAATTATGAGACAGACATCAGCTGACAGAACCAGGGGAAGGATAGGTATTGACAATGACATAAAAGCAGAAAGGGAAGTAAAAGAACAGCCATTGTAGCATTTATCAGTATTTCACGAACAGTCTGAACAGACACAACTTTGGAATAAAATATGCATTTACGTTGCAGTTTCTTTTAAGATTGGGGCTATTCATCTCCAGGATTACAAAACAAGAGTTTTGTAAGATATTGCAACACATTATAGATCTTTTCCCATATTGTTATAAGCAGAACAAACATTTAAAAAGGCATTTTCCTTTCCTATACCCATGAGTATATGGATCCACTGGTCATACCTTCCTGCATATGGGAGTACAGCAGCCACGGAGGTAACTGTAACCTGGAAGCTGTGGTGGCAGCAGTGAAGCAGCTTTGTTGCCACTTGGTAACCTGTAGGGAAGATCATCTCCTCAGATTGCTGTAGAAGCCTCTTGCACAAAGGCCGTTCACTCAGGCTGTAGCAGTGGAGAGGATTTACCTCTGGCAGCATAAAGAGGAATTACTTTACGTATTTGTAAAAGCCAGTCTATTCCAAATAAACTTGATTCATGTTTTTAAGACAAAAACACTTGGCTAGAGTACTCAGATAGTATATTTTCTATGGGGCAGTGGCTAGGACACAAGACCTTGCTTTTATTCCTCATTCTGCCAGTGACTCACTGTGGGAACTCATAGACTCTGGGACTGGAAGGGACCTCGAGAGGTCATCGAGTCCAGTCCCCTGCCCTCATGGCAGGACCAAATACTGTCTAGACCATCCCTAATAGACATCTATCTAACCTACTCTTAAATATCTCCAGAGATGGAGATTCCACAACTTCCCTAGGCAATCTATTCCAGTGTTTAACTACCCTGACAGTTAGGAACTTTTTCCTAATGTCCAACCTAAATCTCCCTTGCTGTAGTTTAAGCCCATTGCTTCTTGTTCTATCATTGGAGGCTAAAGTGAACAAGTTTTCTCCCTCCTCCTGATGACACCCTTTTAGATACCTGAAAACTGCTATCATGTCCCCTCTCAGTCTTCTCTTTTCCAAACTAAACAAACCCAATTCCTTCAGCCTTCCTTCAGAGGTCATGTTCTCAAGACCTTTAATCATTCTTGTTGCTCTTCTCTGGACCCTCTCCAATTTCTCCAATCTTTCTTGAAATGCGGTGCCCAGAACTGGACACAATACTCCAGTTGAGGCCTAACCATCGCAGAGTAAAGCGGAAAAATGACTTCTCGTGTCTTGTTTACAACACACCTGTTAATGCATCCCAGAATCACGTTTGCTTTTTTTGCAACAGTATTGCACTGTTGACTCATATAAAGCTTGTGGTCCACTATGACCCCTAGATCTCTTTCTGCCATACTCCTTCCTAGACAGTCTCTTCCCATTCTGTATGTGTGAAACTGATTGTTCCTTCCTAAGTGGAGCACTTTGCATTTATCTTTATTGAACTTCATCCTGTTTACCTCAGACCATTTCTCCAATTTGTCCAGATCATTTTGAATTTTGACCCTGTCCTCCAAAGCAGTTGCAATCCCTCCCAGTTTGGTATCGTCCGCAAACTTAACAAGCGTACTTTCTATGCCAACATCTAAATCGTTGATGAAGATATTGAACAGAGCCGGTCCCAAAACAGACCCCTGCGGAACCCCACTTGTTATACCTTTCCAGCAGGATTGGGAGCCATTAATAACTACTCTCTGAGTACGGTTATCCAGTACAACTCGAAGAAGGCCAAAATTTTCCAGTAGCTTCAGATGCCTCAGTTTTTGGCACTGCATGTGAGACACCCAGGGGCTGGTTTTCAGAGGTGTGGAACACCATAGCCCCTGTTGGGAAGCTTTAACGTACATAGCTGGCACTAAACAACTTTGTTGGTGAAAACTGATCATTTAGTGAGGTGGATGTAACTGAAGAAAAATAGTGTCAAGACACTTGGATGATCCACAATTTTAATCCCTTGGCTTTGTTCTCTTGGAAGGTCTGGTTTTCCTAAAACTGTACCTGAGTGAACATTGATTTGAATATTTTATTGGAAAAAACGGCAAAGAGGTTAGTACCATTAACGGGGAGGATAATAAAAATAGGCCAGATTGGTTTTATCCCAAATATTATAGGTTGGAAGGCCATTATTATGATTAAAAGCAATATTCTAAATATTATTATAAAAACATGAGGGAAAGAACAAAATATTTTATTATAAATGATGTTTTAAATTCAGAAAATTGCTTCATCATTATTTAGGATTCTGCATGTTTTAAATTATCAGTTTAAATGTGTTCAGTTCCATAGAGACATGAAATTAAATGTATGTACATAAGCCCAAATAAAAACCTGTTCAACAGAAAGCTGCATTTTCAGACAAAGTAAAGTTCCATGCTAAAAAGGTAATAGAGTTAGAGTATGCTGACAGAGTTGACAGTAAAGAGATTTTAAAGGCAAAGAGTATATGGGACATTAAAGAAAAAGAAACAGAGCAAGAGATATCACAATTAGCAAACATCTAGATATACAGAAAGGGACATTCATCCAGAGGCATGTCCAGGATGTGGAAAGAAAGAAAGATAACTCTCAAACTGAAGGCTGAACAATTTTTCCTCCTATAATTTTGTAATAATGTGATACATTTTGTGAGCTTACCTCAAATCTTGACTGGTTTTCATGAAAGTGAAATGCATTTCCCATAGGTAAACATACCTTTTTAATACACACATGCAAATTTTGTCATAAAAAAATGAAACCTTTGTAGTGGTTCGAAGTCCAGGAAAATTCAGCTTTGTTCTTTGTGAAATATTGGCATGTTTGCAAAAGGAAAGAAAAAGCTGTATTTACTGGCAGAAATGGTAAAATTTCTTTATGGGCACATTCTTACAAATAATAATTTCTTACTCTGTGATGTTTGTGAAGTGACGTTTGGCAGTTTCATACAGTCTTGTTACCTAGGACTACAAAGTTGTTGAAAGATGAATGATCAATTTGGGCAATTGATCTTGGATTACCACAAGATAGGTCTGCTCAATGGTCTGCGGGGAGATGTTGGATGGGATGGGAACTGAGTTACTGCAGAGAATTCCTTCTTGGGTGCTGGCTGGTGAGTCTTGCCCACATGCTCAGGGTTTAGCTGATCGCCATATTTGGGGTCGGGAAGGAATTTTCCTCCAGGGCGGATTGGCAGGCGCCCTGGAGGTTTTTCGCCTTCCCCTGCAGCGTGGGGCACGGGTCGCTTGCTGGTGGATTCTCTGCAGCTTGAGGTCTTCAAACCAATTTTGAGGATTTCAATAACTCGGTCCTGGGTTAGGGGTTGTTATAAAATTGGGTGGAGTTCTGTGGCCTGCCTTGTGCAGGAGGTCAGACTAGATGATCATATTGGTCCCTTCTGACCTATGAGTATATGAGACTCTATGAGTTTAGCAGTTTCAGTGTAGCAGCCTGAGCCCTAATCCCAGTTCAACACCAAGGTGACTTCAAACAAATATGGGGCGCCATCAAGTCATTTAATTAGAATCCTCTCAGAGGCAAGTTCCAAGAGTCCATATGAACCTTTTCTCCCTAGCAGGCCCCATCTACCCAGACTCCTGTATCATAGAACCGAGGTAAGTACACAGTTGCATTGGAGCTTGTTGAAATCTTTTTGAGAAAATTGTCTTTTTGACAAAGAGAGAATTTTAGGTTTTTCTCAATTTTGGGGGAGGGGGAGATTGACTAGAAATCCCAAAAACTCTACAAATGTTTTGATGAAAATGAAAACTTTTTTGTTTTCACTAAACTTTTTGTGAGAAATGAAACATGTTTTCCGATCGGCTTTAGGTTGGCAATAGGCATTATGCCCAGATCTGGAGCCAAATACTGCATTTTTTACACCAGTATAAATCTGGAATAATTACACTGATGTCATCTGCCAGTTTGGCCCTGTAATCACCAGATAGAACCTTAGAGTGGGAAAGATTTTTGTGGGTCAGTGTCTGTTGTCTTGTAGTCATTTGCACCAATGCAAAGGGAATGTTAAATATGATCAGATCAGAATGGTAACCATCTATCTGCCATTTATGACCACCGATTTGCACGGGGGAAACTGACTGCCCAAGCTGCAGGGTAGCAGAGAACATTGCCTCCAGTCTTTATTAGAAGTTTTCCCCATGCTAACACCAGTAAAATGTTGTTCCATGTAGGATTCTACAATTCTGGGAGAGTCACTGAAAAGTCATCTTTCACTGCAATTTTCTGACTGGTCAAAGTCACAGACCGGACCCCTGTTTATCTCTAGGGGACTGAGGGAAAACCTGTTGTAGCCATATGTGAGAGAGAGTTCCCAGGTACCTCCTGCTTCTGATCATGCTGGCAGCACTGGAAATCCCATCAAGTCTCAAAGTCCTAAGAGAACAATTTTTTGAAAATTAAAATAAATAGTAGTGCCCTTGTTATGCATTTGAATGAGAATTCTGGAATTTGACATTAAAAACAATTCATTTACATGAGAAAAAGCAGCCTCATATTGTCAACCTTGTTGCAGACTTGTACTGTCAAACACTGGCTCACAGCAATATTTTATAATTAAAATGCCCATTTAATAGTTTTTAACTAAAAGAAGTTAATTTCCTTTTTCTTTTTGACATGTTTTACTTTTGCAGAATTACTGGGCTTTTGACAGGTGCATTAAGACATGTGACACTTACATGCTATTAATACTGTGGAGCTTGGGAAATGTCTATGCATTGGCATATGTGACAATTTAGCGAGACTGTCTGTAAATAGAATTTTAGCCATAACTGCTGACTTGAGCATTCAGTCAACATTTGCAATCAGGAGCTGAACTATATACAGCAAATAATGCAATAGGGATACAAATTGGCATTGTACAGTACGTATTGGTTCAGCCTGAGTGCAGTGGTAATTGCAATATATTGAAGTTTTGTATTGTAATAAAAATAGAGACCATTAGTGGATACCATTTATGTCATTAGTATTTAGTGGTTGTGCGTTGCAGCTTTTTTAGTGCTCATAAAACTGTCTCTGCTTGCAGATATGTCACAGTACTGAGATAAATTTAAAGGTTTAGAAATCCATAAGTCATAAACTACAAATAGTAAATAGGCACACAACATTATAGACAAAAACTTACATTAGGCATGCAGATGTTTATCTATTTGCATGTCTAGTGCAGAGATTAGCATAATGATCACATTTATATTACAGATGGACTTGATTAAACAGACGATTGTAAATAAGGTAAAAAAGAAGCACATTAAGTATGAGTAGCAGCAGGTTTTTATCCCCCCAGAAAGGACTTTGTAAGATGTCTAAAGGTATTACCTTTGGCAGTTTTGGATGTATTTATCTATTTCTAGGCTCTTTTAGTAGAGATGTGACCATTGTTCTACTTACTGATATGTCAACTACCTCCAAACAAGTAACGACTAGGCCCAAGATCAAAGCACAGAGGTTTTAGGGGTGGCTTTTTGGAGATGCAGATGTAGACTAGGTGAGCGAGCAGTAACAGCGCAGGGAGCTGGGAGGTTAGTGAAACTCTGAGGTTGAGGTTAGCTGGGGTTTGTTTAGCAGTTGTCACTATGCCAGCCAGCCTATAAGAGTTTGTTTGATGACTAAGACAGCATGCCAGGGAGTGGGCAGTGGCATGGTGGCATCGAAGAGAGGTGGGCTTGGGAGGAGGAATTTTCCTCAGCCAGCTATCTCTATGGAAAGATAGAAAAATATATCAGGAAGGGCCAACCAGAATGGTACGGTCTTTGGATGCTTTTTGATATGGACATGGCTGTGGGCTTGGGCTACACAGCCCAAGAAATACTTGCAAAAAATTCAAGATGTTTGGATGTCCTGTAAGATCCTCTCCAGCACAGCCACAACCAAACCATCCCATTGCTTTGGCTTCAGGAACATTACATTGCAATCCGGATGACAATTATTTAGGGGGCTCCAAGAAGCATTCAGCACAAGTAATCTCCCTTCCAGGATCTTCCAGGGAGCAGCCTTTTGTGCCCATTGCTCCCAGTTGTCCTCTGCTTTTGTCCAACAGCAATTGATTTGTCTCTCTGCACCTCTGGAGGCAAGAGAATCTGAAACTTGTCTCCTGGGTCCCCTTCTCCCCCCTCTCTGACCTTTTAAAGACTGGAAGCACCCTGGAGCTTGTGTCAGAGTGTGCATCAGGAGAGTTGGAAATGAAACAAATTATACAGATACTAAAGAGAACAGAGGAACCTATAAAAACACTTCAGTCATTGTGAGTGAAGTGACAAGAAACAGCAGATAGGGACTGCATTTCTTCAATTAATTTAAATCTTTATAAAAATTTTGGTAACCTTGGCTTCATCTTTCAGTAGAACAGCTCTTGATGTTCACCTCCAACTCTAATTAAACAACTAATAAAGTTCAGGGTTACTTGGGTACTGATTGTTAGCTGTGTGGAAGAACTGATTGCTGCAAGGATAGTTAAAATGGTGCAATGGTGTATCAGGCATTAGCTCCTGTTAAAACAACCAGCCAAAAGCAATTTGCAAGAGTTTCAATTGAGACCGTTTCAGCAGCTCTAGTAAGAGCACAGAAGTGAGACATAGGCCTTCAGGAAAAGGGTGAATTTTACCCTCACTGATAACACTTCCGATGGCTAAAGTATTTCTCAGATATCGACAGTGGAAAGTGCTAAGCTGGAAAACTGTTCCCTTACAAAGCCTATTTTTGTGTCTGTTTATACACACTACACAGACAGAAAATGTTTTAGAGATTTCCATTGCAAACTTCAAAGCATTCGATGCAGCTAGTTATATCAATCTAAATTCTAAGATCTTTTTGAAACTTTTGTCTTCCTTTCTGATTGCAGGATTCAGTATCACTTTAGTATATGAATATTGCCTGCTTTGAACATACAGTTTGGCTCAAAGTGATAATTTAGCACAGAGAGCTACCCTGCTGAGAAAAAATTCTAAAGAAAAATTGTTAGCACCAGAGGTTCGTTGATTTTAGAAATAAAGAAATAATTAAAGAGCATAACATTCTCCTCCCAAGTTCTTTGGATGCCACTAAACTGCTTATTGCTTTATTTGTCTAATTAACAGATATCTAAAATCCTGTGCCAGATTCTGCAGTTGTTCTGTGCATGGACCTCCTGTTTGAGGCACTGGGATCAGGATACCTGGGAAACAGGTGAAGTACAAAATAAAGAATATTGTTATATTTGGTGACTACATCAGGGTGCACCTATTAGAATAGTGAATCTATGGGAGAGGCAGACATATTGGCAGCTGTACTATTTTAAAGTGGGTTCTTTTAAAACTATTCCACTGGATGCCTTTTTGGAGACTCCAGGGTTCCCTTTTGGATGGGATTTCTGCCAATGGGGAAGGAAAGGAAGGCTTCATCTGAGTGTCTGCTGGTGGAATCTGGCAGAATCCAGGAGTGAAGCTGGCTATAAAACTGCAATATATTTACATTGCTATTGTTGTACCAAGGTTTATGGTAAATAAATGTATCACTATATATAAGTACAGTGTACTCTATCATGCAGGACATGTACCAAATAATGCTTGAGTCTGAATTTTGAAACCACAATGCTTGAGAATATCCAAAATTAAGTAAACCAAGTTTACTTCATCTTAATGAAGATGTCTCTTCCGTGCTATCAGTTGTATAAGAAATACTAGAGAGAACTAAAAAAAATGCTTATAAAACATACTATACAATACACACATATATGTATTAAGGATATGTCTACACTACAGGATTATTCCGATTTTACATAAACCGGTTTTGTAAAACAGATTGTATAAAGTTGAGTGCACGCGGCCACACAAAGCACATTAATTCAGCGGTGTGCGTTCACGTACCGAGGCTAGTGTCGATTTCTGGAGTGTTGCACTGTGGGTAGCTATCCCGTAGCTATCCCATAGTTCCCACAGTCTCTCCTGCCCCTTGGAATTCTGGGTTGAGATCCCAGTGCCTGATGGGGCAAAAAACATTGTCGCAGGTGGTTCTGGGTAGAGCCTCACCCCTCCCTCCATGAAAGCAGCAGACAACCGTTTCGCACCTTTTTTCCTGGGTGAACTGTGCAAACGCCATAGCACAGCAAGCATGGACCCTGCTCAGATCAAGACCACAATCGTGGATGTTGTAAACACGTCGCGCATTCTCGTGCAGTCTATGCTGAACCAGGACCTGCAAAGCCAGGTGAGGAGGAGGCGGCTATGGCAAGAGTGGCGACGAGAGTGATGAGGACATGGACACAGAATTCTCTCAAACTGCGGGCCCTGGCGCTTTGGAGATCCTGCTGGTAATGGGGCAGGTTCTAGCCATTGAATGCCGATTTTGGGCTCAGGAAACAAGCACAGACTGATGGGACCGCATAGTTTTGCAGATTTGGGATGATTCGCAGTGGCTGCAAAACTTTCGCATGCGTAAGGGCACTTTCATGGAACTTTGTGACTTGCTTTCCCCTGCCCTGAAACGCCATAATACCAAGATGAGAGCAGCCCTCACAGTTGAGAAGCGAGTGGCAATAGCCCTCTGGAAGCTTGCAATGCCAGACAGCTACCGGTCAGTCGGGAATCAATTTGGAGTGGGAAAATCTACTGTGGGGGCTGCTGTGATGCAAGTAGCCAAAGCAATCATTAAGCTGCTGCTACGAAAGGTGGTGACTCTGGGAAACGTGCAGGTCATTGTGGATGGCTTTGCTGCAATGGGATTCCCTAACTGTGGGGGGGCGATAGATGGAACCCATATCCCTAGCTTGGCACCGGAGCACCAGGACACCTAGTACGTAAACAGCAAGGGTGCTGCAAACACTGGTGGATCACAAGGGACGTTTCACCAACAAACATGGGATGGCCAGGCAGGGTTCATGACGCTCACGTCTTCAGGAACACTACTCTGTTTAAACGGCTGCAGCAAGGGAATTACTTCCCAGACCAGAAAATAACAGTTGGGGTTGTTGAAATGCCTGTAGTTGTCCTGGGGGACCCAGCCTACCCCTTGATGCCATGGCTCATAAAGCCATACACAGGCAGCCTGGACAGTAGTCAGGAGCAGTTCAGCTACAGGCTGAGCAAGTGCAGAATGGTGGTAGAATGTGCATTTGGCTGTTTAAAGGCACACTGGCACACATTACTGACTCGCTCAGACTTCAGCCAAACCAATGTTCCCATTGTTATTGCTGCTTGCTGTGTGCTCCACAGTCTCTGTGAGAGTAAGGGGGAGACCTTTATGGCGGGGTGGGAGGCTGAGGCAAATCACCTGGCTGCTGATTACGCGCAGCCAAACACCAGGGCAATTAGAAGAGCACACCAGAAAGCGGTGCGCATCAGAGAAGCTTTGAAAATGCGTTTCATCATGGGCTAGGGTACGGTGTGACTGTTGTGTTTGTTTCCCCTTGATGAAACCCCCCCCTTGATCGACTCATTCCCTGTAAGCAACCCACCCTCCCCCTTTGATTACAGCTTGCTTAAGGAAATAGTCACTATTGTTTAAAAATCATGTATTCTTTATTAAAAAGTCATTATAAAAAGAGGGAGAGAACTGACAAGGTATCCTGGGTGTGGTTTGGGAGGAGGATAGGAGGGAAGGAAAAGGCCACTAAAAATATTTCAAAGTAATGACAGCCTTTTGGTTGGGCTGTCCACGGAGGCGGAGTGGACGGGTGCACAAAGCCTTCCCCCACGCGTTCTTACACGTCTGGGTGAGGAAGATATGGAACATGGTGAGGGGTGAAGGTGGTTACACAGGCTGCAGCGGCACTCTGTGACCCTGCTGCTGTTCCTGAAGCTTCACCAGACGTCGGAGGATATCAGTTTGATCACGCACCAGCCCCAGCGTTGCATCTCGCCACCGCTGATTTTCCTGCCTGCACCTCTGATCTTCCTGCCGCCACCTCTCATCTCGAGCGTCCCTCCTCTCCTCACGTTGTTCCCTCCTGTCCTCACGTTCACTGGCATCTTTCCTGTAATTTGATACCACGTCCTTCCACTCATTCAGATGAGCTCTTTCATTGCGGGTTACTTCCATGATTTCCGAGAACATTTCGTGTCTCATCTTTTTTTAACTCTGCCTTATCTGAGATAGCCTTCGGGATGGAGCAGGGAGGCTTGAAAAATTTGCAGCTGCATGAGGGAGTGTAGACATGTGGACTCACCCCTGCGGCGCCTCCTGCTGGTCGTCCTTGGGAATTAGCTCTTCGACCCAGGAGCGCCCTCTGCAGGCCGGTGATTCGCGTGTCCTCTGCTGGCCCCTGTTTCCCTCCTAGAACCCCGGTGCCCTTATCCCAAGGTCCTACCTCCTGCAGTACCCCACAGTCTTACTGGGTTTCCTCACCCCCAGGGAATCCCCACTCCCTATCCCCACATCGCCTCAGTCGTGGCTACTGCCAGTCTCTGTTTAGCCCCCACACCCTGGGGAGGACTGCAGTGTATTAGCCAATCATCACAGGCAACAAGGGCTTTGGACTGGCTGCTTCTACCCATCTTCCGGCTGCCCCTCTGCAAGCCCAATACCTGGGAGGCCTAGAGCTAGGCCCTGCAGCCTGGGGAGTTGCTAGCCTAGGGCTTCCCAGCTCCTAAGGCCTTTCACCAGCTCTGCCTTCCCCTAGATCCCCTGGGTGAGTTCCCCAGCAGCCAGGCCTGTCTCCCTCTCCAGTCAGAGAGAGACTCCGTTTTGCTTCTATCAGAGGGGTAGCCGTGTTAGTCTGGATCTGTAAAAGCTTGCTTCTGGCTCCCCTGGCCTCCTTATACCACCTTGTGGCTTAGTTTGGGGCATGGCCCCCAGTTGCAGCCACTCCTGCCATTAGCCCAGGCTTCTGGCTCCAGCTACCGCCCCTTCCCAGGGCTGCTTTTAACTCCTTCAGGGCAGGAGCAGGGATCCACCCTGCTACAGGGAGGTAAAAAAGGGGGAGAAGTATTTAAAAAGATACATTTTACAGAACAATGGTTATACTCTTTCACAGTGAACAACACTATTCACCTTACATAGCACATGTGATTTCACTACAAGGTTGCATTTTGCATCTTAATATTGAGTGCCTGCGGCTCTGGTGTTAGAGATCTCACAGATGCAGGTCCGGCCAGCAGAATTCAGCTTGCATGCAGCCATAGTAAGCCATTGTCTTTCGGCTTCTGCAGCCTTCATATACACAGTGCCCTCCTTTCCCAAATACCAAGCAAATCCCGTTCAGTGCTGCTGCTTTCCTGTTAACATGCACCAGCATTCTCTGGGATGATCCCTTTACCCCTCCCCCCACCACGTGGCTGGTATCATGGAAGATCACTGCTAATCACCCCTCTTTCCCCCCTACCACGTGGCTGGTAGCAGGGAAGATCCCTGCTAGCCAAACGCGAAAAAGCTCAGCACCATTCCCCCTCCTGCCCTCCCCCTGCTTGGCTACCTGCAAAGGATTTCTTTTAAGCAACAGGCAAACAGCCCAGTAGAAATGGCCATATCTGTCCCCTTAATTAAATTCCTGAATTTCAACCAGGTTACCATGAACGATATCACTCTCCTGAGGATAACATAGCGAGATAAAGAACGGATGTTGCTTGAATGCCAGCAATCATCAGGACCATACGCAGCTAGGCTTTGTCATGCAATGATACCAGACTACTTGCTACATGCATGGCGTGGTCAAGTGTCCTACCATGGTAGATGGAATAAGGCTGCGTTGCCCAGAAACCTTCTGCAAAGGCTTTTGGAGTACCTCCAGGAGAGCTTCATGGAGATGTTCCTGGAGGATTTCCGCTCCATCCCCAGACATGTTAACAAACTTTTCCAATAACTGTACTGGCCGCGAATGCATCCCAAGTCCTCAGGGCAAATCAATCATTAAAAAACGCTTGCTTTTAAACCATGATTTATATTTACAAAAGGTACACTCAACAGAGGTTGTTTCCATGGCTTCATTGTCTGGGCTAGTGGCTTGGGAGGGCTGGGAGGGTAATTCCGTCTGGGTGAGAAAAAGCTCGTGGCTTTTGGGGAGAATGGAGTGCTGTGTGCTCTCTGCAAGCTCGTTCTCCTCTTTCTCCTCCTCATCTGCCCCCTCTGCAGAATCCTCAGCCAGGGCTGAGGTTGCCACCCCCACCTCGTAATCCACGGACAGGGGTGGGGTAGTTGGTGGCGGACCCCCCCTAGAATTGCATGCAGCTCAGCGTAGAAGCGGCATGTTTTTGGCCCTGCCCCGGACCTTCCGTTTGCTTCTTTGGTTTTCTGGTAGGCTTGTCTGAGCTCCTTAACTTTCACTCTGCACTGCTCTGAGTCACTGGTGTGGCCTGTCTCCATCATAGCCTTGGAAATTTTTTCAAATGTTTTTTCATTTCGTCTTTTGGAACGGAGTTCTGTTAGCACAGAATCCTCTCCCCATATAGCGATCAGATCCAGTACCTCCCGTGTGGTCCATGCTGGAGCTCTTTTTCGATTTTCAGGAGACTGCATTGTTACCTGTGCTGATGAGCTCTGCGTGGTCACCTGTGCTGGTGAGCTCTCCACGCTGGCCAAACAGGAAATGAAATTCAAAAGTTCATGGGGCTTTTCCTGTCTACCTGGCCAGTGAGTCTGAGTTCAGATTGCTGTCCAGAGCGGTCACAGTGGTGCACTGTGGGATACTGCCCGGAGGCCAATGCCATCGATTTGTGGCCACACTAACCCTAATCTGATATGGTAATACTGATTTCAGTGCTACTCCTCTCGTCGGGGAGGAGTACAGAAACCGGTTTAAAGAGCCCTTTATATGGATATAAAGGGCCTCGTTGTGTGGACAGGTGCAGCGTTAAATCGGTTTAACTCTGCTAAAATTGGTATGAATGCATAGTGTAGACCAGGCCCAAGTCTCGTGCCATGTAAGGTCTAGTAGTCAAAACAAATACTGGATACAGATACCAAGGTGCTAGCATCTAATCTGGTCTGAGCAGTTGGTAAGTGTGTGACCTTGGGAAAGCAGCCTGACCTCTTGTGGCTTACTTAATCCATCTGTAAAACTGGGAAGAGCAGGATCTCAGTGACAAACAGATGCTGCATCTGAGTCAAGCCGTCTTGGGTAAATAAATTACAAAGAAGCTGATGGCACAATGTAAGGGCTAATAAAGAGAAAATGTGAGTCTTTGTCTCTTATGCACACTTACCATTAAACTAGCAGCATTCTCTGTTTACTCTTATTGGGCATGTTTAGTCTCATTGGGTATCCATCAGAACAGATGTGGAGACACTGCTGTTTCCTGCAGTTCAGTGCAGTAGGATTACTGTGTTTAGTCTCATTGGAGTGGATTCAGGCAAGCTTTAGCGACTTGTTAATGAATCAATAAAGCACGTTCCTTTAGATTTGTGATTCACCCCATTCATTACAAACTGAATTGGGCAGGTGAAGATTTTTTTGGTAAATAAGAATTTTTTCCAGTAGTCACTCAATTAAGATGTGGCTTCATGGGATTCACAAAGCTTCATCAACAGTGCTTTTAGCCAGTTTCCACAGCCTATTTGGACCACAACAAGAATGGTGATAAACAATCTAAGTGTTGTTTTCCAGAAGGCTTTTGTGAACTCAAACAACACATGGGGCAGGATCTTCAGCAATCAGAACACTTCTTCTGAAATGAGCAAAGCTGTGCAGCTGTATAACTGCTGAGGATCTGACCCATTAAATCTTTGACATGACCTAAGCAAGTGCGATGCTGAAAGAGGACGTTTTCATAATGTTTAAAAATAATTGTTGCCTGCTTGCTTAGGGATGTGCCTGGTAATCCTTTTTTGGGGGTGTCATAACATTTCTTCCCAGATCTGGACCTGAGTGTCCAAAATATGGGTGTTAGCATGAAAACCTCCAAGCTTAGTTACCAGCTTGGACCTGGTAAAGCTGCCACCAGCCAGGAATTATACAGTGCCTAGTTCACTGTGGTCTCCCCAAAATCTTCCCTGGGGGACCCCCAGACTCAGATTCCTTGAGTCTCACAACAAAGGGAAATAACCCCCTCCCCTTGTTTCCTTGTTACTTCTTCCCAGGCTCCCCTCCCTGGACAACCCTAGGAGATTCCCTGCTTCCAGTCCTGGAAACACAAGTACCGAGAGATTAATCTCTCTTCCCCCTTACCCAGAGGGTATGCAAAGTCAGGCTTAGTAAATCTAACACAAAGAGATTTTCCCCCTGACTTCTTCCTCCCACCAATTCCCTGGTGAGCTGCAGACTCAATTCCCTGGAGTCCCCACTAAAGAAAAACTCCAACAGGTCTTAAAAAGAAAGCTTTATAAAAAGAAAGAAAAATACATTAAAAATAGTCTCTGTATAATGGTGAAAATATACAGGGTCAATTGCTTAAAGGGAAAAAATGAATAAACAGCCTTATCCAAAAAGAATACAATTCAAAACACTCCAGCAACTACACACATGTAAATACAAAAAAACAATATAAACCTATTGTCTTAATATCTTTGTACTTACAACTTGGAAACAGAAGATTAGAAAGGCAGGAGATAGAAAAATCACTCTCAGAGCCGAGAGGGTCAGACACAAGACAAAGAACAAAGAACTCACACCCAAAACTTCCCTCCACACAGATTTGAAAAAGTCTTGTTTCCTGATTGGTCCTCTGGTCAGGTGTTTCAGGTTACTGTTGTTACCCCTTTACAGGTAAAAGAACATTAACCCTTAGCTATCTGTTTATGACAGGGGGTATTGAAACTGTTTGACAGATCTTGGTGGTAGAGATGTGTAAAATAATCACATACGAGAGAAAACTCTAAAAATGGTGGCTGCTTGATAAATTGCACAGGCAAAGAGCAAATCTTTTTTTTTTTTTTTTTTTTTTTTTTTTTTTTTGGTATGGAAAAGCTGTTTCAGAGCTGTTGTACATTCTCCAGCAGAACTCTGCAGAATTAGACTAGTGAGGATGAGGGCATATGGCTTTACAAGAAATAGTCCCAGGATTTCTTTTAAAAAAAAATCTAAAACATTGATAAAATACATAATCTGTAACTTGCATGGCATATATAAAGTAGAGAGTGGCACAAAGGTTTAACAATGTGTGTTTAGGATGACTGGCATAACTCACTCCCTGGGTAACGTGGCACAGATTGTGGAATCCACTAGAACCCTTCTGTCACAGAATGCTGTCATATGGCCATTCAATTTATTACATGGTTAGCACCTCCAAATATTTTTTTTATATGCATACAAACAGACACGTGTGTGTGTGAGATAGATATAGTCTCTGTATTCTGTATCATTATTTGTGTCCAAAAGCTGGGGGACAGGCTTATGTGTACAGCACTCACGTTAACAATCTCATAAAGTAGAAATCTGTATTTACAAGAGCAAATTCTGAGGTGTCTGGGGAAACATCGATGAGCCACAGTGCTGAGCACAGACAAAAGCAGAGAATGAACAACAAACTCAAGAGAGTGGCTGTGATAGTAATCCTCATAAATACGGTGCTTTTTTAATAACAATAAATAATTAAGTCATTCCCCCTGAATGTATAACTCATTTGAGAGGTATGAATAAATAATTGTATGCCTTCATTTTAGACATGCTTTGAATAGGTTATTATAACAAATCAACTGTTAGACACATCTCATTGTACGTGTTTATTGAATATTATATCTATAATAATTCATTTGGAAAGCAATTCTATTAATCACTATTAAATGATTTATCTATGTTAACTTTAAATAAAGTGTTTTATGAACGATCTTTTGCTCAGCTCACCATAAGTCCGAATTCTGCCTTGTTGTTTTCTCTTTGGGCTAGCTGTATATGTATCCTCTCTCATTATCCTTCCTGGAGAGTTGTAGTAGTCTATTTTTCCCTGAAGCATGGCTATAAATGCTGTACATATAAAATAAAATGTTATGGCTCTGCTTGTTACTGTAATACAGTAACAGATATTGGTAGTACAGTGCTTAAGCAGATGGCTTCCAGTTCAGTTTCCTTTCCTAGGCAATCCTTGTTTGTGACACTGCTTGCTGTGTTACCGTTTGTGTCACAGGCGTCACTGGTCAGGAATTTAATGGGGGTGGGTGAACTTCACAAGATGCAGAGGTTTGTTTGGATAAATTAAAAGAAACCTGCATGGTTATTGAAAGCTTAATGAACCTTCTGAAGGGAATCCTTTCCTTTCCCCACATCTGGCCACCCCTCTATTATTTTGAAGTGTGAATCCTCCTTCTCCTATCTTTGAGGGAGGCTCAGCAGCCATCCCACCCCTAAAATGAGGTGGGAGTGCTCTGAAGCCAACTACTTTCTCTTTTGAATACTGTGTGCCTAAAGTTAAGCATCTTTTAAGTGTCTTCCTGAATTGGGGCCTTAGGACTGTATGAGACTTCCACAGAGAAAACTGTGCTTCTGTAGCCATGTCGACTTCTCTGGAAAAGTTAATGCAGTATATGTCATGAGAATGTGATACACGGAAGAGCTGGTAAGAGATTGATCTTTGTTCCCAGTTGTACAACCTTAGTTACTCTTGCAGTAGCTAAAGGTGATTTGATGCCAGTAATTCATCTGGATGTTCAAAAGGTCTTTCATAAAAGGGGCCTGGATCTTGACGTTCTTAATACCTTCTTAGTCAATCAAAACTCCAATAAAAATCTATACGAGTATTGACTGAGTAAGGATTGAATAAGGACAGCAGAAATTGACCAAGTATATAGAATATTAGAGGTAAGAGTCAGAATTTTGTTCCAGATTAAAATCTGGTTTAAGTGTCAGGAAATAAAGGGAGTGAAGAGCTGAGAGAGGTTAATGACTGCCCTAAGGTCATTATTATGACCAGTGATCAATTCTCCGGCCTGTGTTATAGAGGAGATCAGACTATGGCCTAATGGTCTCTTCTCACCTTAATATCTATTAAATTTATTATACTGAAATGCGGTTTGAGGTTTGCACAGGCACATCTCTATGGGCTTACACAAACCTTGACTTGAGCTAGCTTTAGGGTTTGAAATGCTTTTGTTGTGTTTGCACAAATCTGTATGGACATTTTAAAATATTTGGCCCTGAGAATCCTCTGTGGCAGCTCAGTGGAGATGCCTGTGCAAATAGATTGTTGGAGAACAATGAAACATGGATAGGAAGTTAATACTGAAAATATAATGCCATTCTCTAGAAACATGATACATTGTCATTTAGAGATGCAGGTCCAGGTATGGTCACTGAAGGCCTGATCCAAAGCAAAACAAAGAAATACCCTGGAAAGGGAGAAAATTCCAGAGACACTCTTAAGGAGTTCACTAAGGACTTCACTATTCCTACTGATTTTTATATGGAAAGTCTTAGATATTACAATAAGGGGTAGGAGTATAAAATCCTGTGACAGACAGACAAATAGGTAGATCCAAGGTCCCCACGCATAGGCTGCATCTCATTTGATACAAGAGTTTGTCGAAAACACAATCTTAAATAGATCTTTCACTGAAGTTTTTGTTTGAAGGTCTGTTCCAGGACGTTAGATAATAAGTGATTACATCAAACATTTGCATGCACATTTGACAACAGAACTATAGATTGTAGACTCAGTTACGTATTTAGCATAATGCTACCGCTGTGAATAATTTTTTAATAAATTCATTATTTTATCAATGTTCAATAGATGTTTTATGAAATCTAAATTAGATATTTGGGAATAATAACTTAATGGGCCACAGTTAGTGACATCCCCCAGGATAATTTATAATGAAGTTTCAAACCGTTAATAATCGTTAATTCATAAATAAAACATTACGGTTGGAAGAAATGGAAAAAATACTAAAATAAGATGTGTGATCTTTAAACACTGGTAAATACAGATGCATAACCTGCTGGATTCCCATATGTTAATGACATTAGCACTTAGCCATGAGAGTCAGAAATGCTTCACTTGAAGTCTACTGTTTTCAGCCTTTAACATTTAAATCATGCTGCAGCTCATATGCCCTTCCCTCTGTGCTTTCGTTGCTGTGTGCTCTATGCTATTCTCAGATACCTCATCTGAGAACTGGGATTATTGTCACAATACCATACTGATCTTTGGGACATTTTAATGAGCTGAAAGGAGTGGGCCACTATGGACTGCAGCAGAATGTGTTCTGGGTCCAGCTATTGAAGAATAGGGGTAGGGCAGACCATCTGCTCCTCCAAAGATGCAGCTTAGGGCTTTTTCAGGGGCAGGAGGGAAGATAGCTTTCTAGTAGTGAATATCCAGGAGATGGCCACACACCCATTCACCCTACCAGCTACTCCCATTCTCCATGCAAGGCTGAGGTGCTTTCCAGGCAGCCATGGTTACATTCCTGCATGGGGGCAGGAAGACTCCTGGGGCCCTCCCTCTGGAGAGGACACACCACATATATGAGTGGGAGAATGGAAAGCGGGGTTGGTTCTGACATCTCCTTGAGGGAGGGAAGAGGGAGCTATGTCAAGAAAGGGTCCATTAGCAAACACTTTCAGCCCTCTCTTTCTTTTTTGCTTTACTACTGTTGCTCACTCATTATACCTTATTGTTACATTTCTCTTTTCTTATGGCTTTTTCTGTATCCCCAGTTTCCTACAGAGATCATAAGGGATCCAAAATAGCTGCTTTGTGAGCAAAATCTCTGCAACCACCTTGGCCGAGAAAAGACAGAGCAAAAGCCTGAGGGGTGCTCAGTACCTGAGTTCAATGGGGAGCTGCAGTTGCTCAGCACTTCTTAGCATGTGGCCTCTATTTTAAAAGGTCAAGTCATATAGCTGGCAAATAAACGTGTGAAGTAATGACCAAGTTTTTAAGCCTGGTGTCTAAAACTAGGCATCTAAATATTGTCTTTTGTGGGAGCACCTCTGAAAATCAGTCCTTGGGGCTCTGACGTGCTATGGCAACACAAATAATAATATCGGTGCCCAGTATAGATTCAGGTACTGAACTGTAGGCACACCTGGTGAGTATTTTGACCTAAAATCCTTTGATGGCTGCTATATAAAAGCCACTCCAATTTGTTCTTCGTATGATATATTTTTGAAAATAATTCAAATATTACAGACAATATATGAGACTGCTTATTCACTGGGTGGAACTTTCACTGATTTTCCTGCTGCAAATTCCTAATAGTTATTGAACTGCTGAAGGGTCATATGCTAGAAATCTGGATACAGAAAACAAATTAGATATTTTGTTGACAAAAGACCTTGGTTGCTAGGAAGAGAGCTGTCAAGTGTCTGTTTATATGGGTTTTATTGTCAGTGTGGAGTAAATGCAGTCTTGTCTGCCTCTTAGATGTTTTTTTTACTACATAGTGAAACTATTATATTTAATCTAATGAAAAAACAATAATCCCATGATTCTTCCAAAATTAACATGAATTACAAAGTTTGCAATGAAAAATGCTTTATTATGCAATCATAAAACTGCTTGCTATACATTTCTGAATATTTGTGTAATTATAGTTTTGCAGATGAAAGAGCTGAAGAAAAGGCAAAAATTGAGATTTCAGTAGACAGGGAAAGATGCAAAAGACATTTGATTGACAGTCATAGTCCATAAGAATGCACACACAGGTGCCATTACGTTTGCACATCAGCTGGGATACCTGACAATGCTAAAAGCATGCCAGCTGACTTGCAAAACATAGACAGTGGCAGGAGTAAGGTGGGAGATGAGAATGGTCTCTTTCATGGCCCATACTACTTTGTAGGGCATATAAAAGTTAGGCAGTGCAATGTTGAGTCTAAGTCCCCTTTTTGGATCCAACCCTTAAGAGCCTAATTCTCTTTGAAAGTCATGGGATTTAGAGACCTAAGGGCAAGATTTTTGAAGGTATTTAGACATCTAAAGATAGACAATTCTTGGGATTTTTAAAAGCACCTATGCAGGGTGGACGCCTAAGATCCATTAACTTTAATGTTAGGAGCCTAACCTGCCTAGGTGCATTTGGTTGACCAGTGGGATTTCAAATACCTTTCCAAATCTGGCCTAAAGTGGGGAATACTGGGAATTGCTATAAAAATCATGTCTGATGCATAAGTTTAGACAGGCTGAGATGATGCTTATGCTGATGTGGCTGTCTTTTGGCCTACCCTTTCTTTGGCTTGGGTATTGTTTATATATAAACTTTCTTAAGTGATGTGTTCATAAGTTGCTATGTTGGTTGAGGTTTTGACCACAGGATGTGCTTAAATTGAAGGACAACAGATATACAAAATGTGCTGCCAGAAGACAATGAGACAAAACCAGAGGAGTCCCCAAAATCCCCTGTGCAGAGTAAAGGGTAGAGTAGAATACTGTAGACAGCAAAAGTTATGCCACTAGAAGCTTATACATGCATATTGTCTGAGTTGCATAAGACATAATAGTTGTAATTCTTAGTGACTGGAGGCAAACTAATTAATATGTAATTTGGATGTATTAAAAAATGGTAGATTGTAAGGGGTAATCAGAGTACCGTAGGAGAAATCCATCGTGACCCACCTAGGCCTCAGGAGAAGGTAATTGATCACTCTCTTTCTCTGTATGTCTAATCACGAGGTATGTGTTTGGTTCAAATAAAGGTTTGAAATTAATAAACCTGAGTGTCCAAGACCAAGTATGTGGCATTCTCACCAATGGAGACCCAGGTTCCTCTCTCTGCCTGATGTGGAGAAAGGATTTGAACGTAGTTTTCCCCCATCTCAGGAGGGTGCCTAAACACTGGGCTGTGAGGTATTTTTGATGAAGGTCTGTCATTCTTGTTGAAGCTGTTCCATTGCAAATAATTTAAATATTCACTGGTGCTAGAGGGGCTGGAACATGAGTCTCCCATATCCCAGGTGAGTGCTCTAACCACTAGGCTAAAGATTATAATGGGCTACTGCTGCAACCTCCTCCAGTTGGCATCTTTTGTGTGCTCAGAGCATGCCTATCTGATTGGGCCCCCAAAGGCAAGATAGGTGGTAGAATGCCTAGTTTGTGATTCCTCTTGGGGCTTAGGTAGGAGTTAGGTGCTGAGTGGCTGGGCAGAGTCAGGACTTAGGGCTGTGCGCATGCCTAGTCATCTTCATGTCTCAGTGGAAACTTAGGTGGCAGCAGTGTTAGTGAGTGAAAGTGGTGTCCAAATTTTGAATTTAAGTGCCTAAGGTGGCAGTCAGGAACCTAATTCCCCCTTGTGAATCCCACCCTTCGGTGCTTTTGAAAATTATACCCTCAGACCCAGATCCCCAAAGGTATTAAGGCTTCTAACTTCCATGGGAGTTGGATGCTAAATACCTTTCAGGACGTGGGCCTAACTCGCCCACTCTGTGATGCAGCTTTGCTCCACAAGCTTTGGAAGATGAGGAAACCTGAGGCTGGTTTTGACCCCAGGTCTCTCATGCCAAAGTATGCCATTCCATCCCTAAGCAAGAATCTTTCTTCAGCTGTTGGTAAAAAATGATTCAAGTGTCATTTTTCAACGAAGCAGTCTATCCTGCAGTCCTTATGCAGATACAGCTCCTGTTAACTCTGTAGGAGTTTGTCTGTGTAAGAACTATAGGATTAGACCTTAAATTTTTATTTAAACTATTTGTTGCCCTATGTACACATGGTGCATGTCTATAAAAAGCAAAACCCATGGGAATATATCACATTGGTGTTCTGCAGTGTGGCAGAAGACACACACAATGCCTATAGTTCCATGTCACTTTTGTGTTATGCAGCGTGGCAGAAGACACACACAATGCATAGCTCTCCAAATAGGCAATAAGTGTATGCAAGAACATAGGAGCTGCCATGCTCGGAAAGATTATGGTTCATCTTGCCAAGTATCCTGTTTCCAACAATGATCTGTATCAAAACCTCTGGGGAAGTGTACAGAACAGGGTAATTATGGAGTGATCCACCTCGTCGTTCACTCCCAGCTTCTGGTAGTCAGATGTTTAGGGTCACCTCAAGCATGTGGTTGTGTCCCTGATCATCTTAGTTAATAGCCATTGATGAACCTATCCTCCCTGAACTTGTTCACTTCTTCTTTTCTGAACCAAGTTGTACTTTTAGCCGTTCAGCTTCCGTGGTGATAAGTTCCAAAGGTTAGCTGTGTGGAAAAAGTATTTCCTTTTGTTTATATTTTACTGCTTATTTATTTCATTGTGCAATCATGAACCAAGTGACCCCTGGTTTTTGTATTGTATGAAAGGATAAATAACACTTCTTTTTCCACACCGTTCATGATTTTATAGACCTTTATCATATTTTCCTTAGTTGTTATGTTTCTACACTGATCAGTCCTAATCTTTTCTGATTCTCCTTGTATGGAAGCTGTTCTATACTTTTGATAATCTCTGAACTTTTTGCAGTTCTACTATATTCTTTTTGAGAAGGGGTGACCAGAACTGGACAAACTATTCCAAGTGTGGGTACACCATGGATTTATATAGGGACATTATGAAATTTTCTGTCTTATTTTTTTACCTTTTCTAATAGTTCCTAACATACTTTTAGCCTTTTTTGACTTCTGTGGAACACTGAGTGGAAATTTACAGAGAACTATTCACAGAGACTCCATGATCTCTCTTAGGTGGTAATAGCTAATTTAAATCCCATCGTATATGTATAGTTGGGATTTTTTTTCCAATGTGGATCATTTTGCACTTGTCAACATTAAATTTCATCTGCCATTTTATGGTCCAGTCACCCAATTTTATGAGATCCATCGGTAACTCCTCACAGTGTGCTTTGGACTCAACTATCTGGAATAATGTTGTATTGTTTGCAAACTTTACCTCTTCACTCCCTTTTCCAGAGCGTTAATGAATATGTTGAACAGCACAGGTCCTTGTACAGGTGTTTGGGGGATTCTGTTCGTTGTTCATGTCTCTTCGGTATGAAAACTCACCATTTTTCCTACCTTTTGTTTCCTATCTTTCAACCAGTTACAGATCCATGACAGGACCGTCTCTCTTACCTCATGGCTATTTAGTTTTCTCAAGAGACTTTCGTATGGGACCTTGTCAAAGGCTTCCTGAAAGTCCAAGTACACTATATCAACTGGATCATCCTTGTCTGCATGCTTGTTGACTCCATCAAAGAATTCTAATAGACTGGAGAAGGCAATATTTCCGTTTAAGAAGGCCATATTGGCTCATCCCCAATAAATTGTGTTTATCTATGTGTCTGATAATTCTGTTCTTTAATATAGTTTCTACCAATTTTCCCAGTTCTGAAATTAGACTCACTAGCCTAAAATTGCAAGGCTTGCCTCTGGAGCCCTTTTAAAAATTGGCATTATATTAGCTACCTTCCAATGGTTTGGTACAGAAGCTGATTTCAGTGATAGGTTACATATCACAGTCAGTAGTTCTGCAATTTTGTATTTGCATTAGTATTCACCCAAGAGTTCTGAAGTATCTGCTGCTGCTGACATATTATTGTTTAATTTATCAATTTGTTCTAAAACCTCTTCTGGTGACACCTCAATTTGAGACTGTACTTCAGAATTGTCACCCACATGAGAACTATTATTTTTGGGTATCTCCCCCACATCCTCTGCAGTGAAGACCAATGCAAAGAATCCATTTAGTTTCTCTGCAATGGCCTTCATCTTTCTTGAGTGCAGCTTGAATACCTTTGTTGTCTAGTGGCCCCACTGCCTGCGGGTTTCTGCTTCTGATGTACTTAAAAAAAAATTAATGTTAATTTTTGCTTCTTTGGCAAGTAGCTTCTCAAATTTTTTTTGGCCTCTCATATTATACTTGTACATATTATTTGCCAGAGTTTGTGCTGCTTTCTATTTTCCTCATTGACTTACAAATGTTAAAGGATGATATCTTACTTCAACTGGCCTGCTGTTTAGTCACGGTGGCATTCTTTGGTGGTCCTGCTGTCTTTTTTGATTTGGTGTATACATTTTGTCCGAGTCGCTATTATAGTGTTTTTAAGTAGTCTTCATGCTGCTTGCAGGCATTTTACCCTTGTGACTGCTCTTTATAATTTCCATCTAACTAGCATTCTTTTTCTGGTAGATTTAGCTTTTTAAAGTTAAATGTTACTGTGGTGGCTATTTTTATTTATTTTTTTATGGTACTTTTTTCCCCTCTACAAGGATGTTAAATTTAATTACATTATGGTCACTATTACTGAGCGGTTCAGGTAAAGTTATCTTTTGGACCAGATCCTGTGCTCCACCTAGGACTAAATCAAGAACTGCCTCTCCTCTTGTGAGTTCCATGACTAGCTGCTCCAAGCAGTCATTTTATGGTATCTGGAAATGTTATCTCTGCATCACACCGTGAGGTGACATTAGGGTGACCAGATGTCCCAATTTTATAGGGACAGTCCTGATTTTTGGGTCTTTTTCTTATATAGGCTCCTATTACCCCCCCACCCCTTGTCCCAATTTTTCACACTTGCTATCTGTTCACCCTAGGTGACAGTCACCCAGTCAGTATGAGGATAGTTGAAATCACCCATTATTATTATGTTTTCTGATTTTGAAGCCTCTAATCTTACTAAGCATTTCACAATCACTGTCACCATCCTGGTCTGGTGGTTGGTAGTATATTCCTACTGCTATACTCTTATTGCTCAAGCATGGAAATTCTGTCCACAGAGATTCTGTGCTGCAATGTGATTCATTTAAGATTTTCACCTTGACTTTTTTTTCTTTTTAACATTTAGTGCCAGTCCCCCACTAGTGCAAGCTACTCTTTCATTCCCATATATTTGTACCCTGGTTTTACTGTGTCCCATTGATTATCCTCATTCCACCAAGTTTCCACAATGCCTGTTATATCACTATCCTCATTTAATGCCAGTTCATGCTGTCTGGAGTAGCGCATGACTGTGAGTGCCTACCTCAGGGCAGACTGTCAGAAAACAGGGCAGATACTCGAAACTGATGGTGTATTCTATAATTAGATTTCACCAAGCCAGTAACACGTGAACTCCTGGATCACTATACCAGTGATCCTATATACTAAGCCCCTCTTCCCTACACCGTCATCTCATCCACACATTTAGTCTAAAGTTCTGCCTGTCTAATACTTTTTGTCCTTGAGAAGTTAGATATAATTTCAGGACTTAACTCAGGTCTTACCATACCAGTATAAATATTATCTCCCACCTTCTGAAAAGCTGAACATCTTTAGTATAGAAAATGTCAGTTCTGTAAATCTTTGTTGTTCATTGTAAGAAAATTCAGTCTTTCTGCTTAAGTGATAAAGCACTTACATTCTTAGACTTTTGTTGGGTTTGTCTGCAATGAGCAAGACTAGAATGCTGCTGATCATTTGCCCTTGTCTACCTTTTAAAACATTTCTATTGTTAACACATTTTCATTCTGTGCTTTCTTTTTTTGTTGATGGTCATGAAAGTGAAACAGAAAACAAAAAAACCTGCCAGTCACATCCAGGCATCTGCAGGCACCACCCCTGCAGCTCCCAGGGGCCGCAGTTCCCAGCCAATGGGAGCCATGAAGCCAGCGCTCTGGGCGGAGGCAGCGTGCAGAGCTGCCTGGTCATGCCTCTGCCTAGCAGCTGAGAGAGGAGGATGTCGCCACTTCCGGGGACCCCCCTCCCAGGTAAGCGCCGCCCAGAGCCCGCCTCACCCCATCCTGTGCCCCAACCCTCTGCTCCCTCCCACATCCAAACTCTGCTGCTGTGTGGGGGGAAGGGGCAGTGGCCCAAGACTGCCCTAGCAGTGGCCGGTGTGCCTGGAGCAGGGGCTGCCTGAGCTGCCCCTGAGCCAGGCATACCAACCACTGCAGAAGTCACGGAGGTCACGGAAAGTCACAGATTCTGTGACCTCCAGGACAAATTTGCAGCTTTAACTATCAACAGTGAACAAAATCTCTGTAAAATCCTGGCATTGGAACCACACCTGGGCCAAATACTATGGTGCTTCAAGTTAGAGGTGTGGCCTGATTCTCTACTGGTTTTACAGTGGTGGCCCAGATCACAGTGCAAATCAATGACAAAATTTCAAGAGTCCTGATACCCAGCCCTACTTCCAACCAATGAGCCATACTATCTTCTTTATATCTTCTAAATGGTTAGCTCCAATCCTGTTCTCATCAATGTTCAAACTCCTTTGACTTCATTAGGATTTGGATCTGGCCATTAAAGGAGAAGGATTAAATATTTAAACAAGATATTACACATCCCTTGACTTCACATGAGATTGAGTAAACTGATAGATTAAATTACCAACTTCACTTGTTTTTGCTGAGACTTCGCTCTAGAATTTGATGATGATGCAACTTTATGGCAGCACAATTTTCCTTTTCAAATACTGTATTTTAATTTCAAAATGGGATGTGGGGATGGGGAAGTCAGAGGGTGCCATCTGTAATATACAACAGGAATTGTATGCATGGTGATTCAATTTAAATGTTCAACAAGGAAAACCTAACCTAGGCATTTTATGCACCAAAATATCATGTTAGCCACAGGACAGAAACAAAGGCCACCTTGTGTTTGTTTGCTAGTGCTTCCACATTGGCATCTCAGTCTTCAACATTCAGGCTCACAACTGACTTTCATTCTTTAATAAGAATATCTAGTTCTTATATAGCACTTTTCATCCATAGAAATCAAAGCACTTTAATGTCATTATCCTCATTTTAAAGAGGGAAAATGACACACAGAAAGGTGAAGTGACTGGTGCAAGGTCATCCAGCCTAGCAGTGGCAGAGCTAGGAAAAAACTCAGGTCTCCTGAGTCCCAGCCCAGTGCTCAATCCACTAGAAAACACTTGCACACCCAATATAGGGTAGACAGAGGTTAGAAAAAGGGGAGACTTTTAAATTATCAAGTACAGTATATACATTTGGCAACCTCCAACACATACCTGCACAAGTTAAAGCCATGTGTAATGAGACTCTTGCACGGTGAAGGCATGATCCTTGCACTTTTTGCTGGTATGAGAATGCTCTTAATACGTAAATGGTGTTGCTGCTCAGATAGGTTTGCAACAGTTAAATGAGCTTACAATTTAAAACCTCAGGTCTCTTTGAATAGCCATCTCTACAATCATGCATATAAAGTCCCCAAATGATTGGTAATGGGGCAGAAAACACTCCATAATTTAGAAGTTCTTCCATAATATTTCTTAAAGGACATTAGTCAGATTCATGTAATTTCTTAGGCATCTTCTCCCTTCAGTATCTATTTAATTCCATTGTGAGTCACATGCACATAGCAAAGGGTGAAGAGACCCCTCCATAGTCAGAGAGTTGTAAGAAATTTCAGTTCGTTGACTACATAAGGGGTTTGCTAGGCTGCCAGAAATTTTTTATATTCAGAGTTAAATAGAGCAATAAGATGGAATTTAAGCTTTAGTGCAATGGATTGAAGCTCTTCAGTCAATCAAATTATAGTTCAATCAGTTCATTTTAATCACTTCTCTGGAGAGAAGTAAACCCATATGCTGAGGAATATGGAGCAATTTTATTGCTGGAAAGTTTAATTGTTTCATTTTTCCTTACTGTCTATAACACACTAGACTTTTAATCAGTGGGAACTGAAGTTATAATGAAGTAAAGTCCACTTTCCATAGTTTGCAACTAGATGAAAATAATTGGGCTGAGACTCCCATCCAGACAGTGTAATGCCTCTGGCATTTTCCTGAAAACTGTACTTAATTGCTTTGCTGATGTTGTTAAGTGGCCCTGAGGGGGGATGGAGTAGTAAAGCTACCCACATATGCAAGCAAACAATACACAAAAAATGTCTTCTAAGGCCTTTAAAGGAAGACCAACTAATGGTTAGAAGAAAAAACATAACCTGTTTATTTTCCTTTTCTTTTGTATACTAGAGAGAGTGCTGAGAGTTTGCTAAAATGAACTGTGGAAATTCTATAAACACCTACGACTATTTTAGATAAAGGCAGAAAGCTCAGCACTGCAAGTACAGAGAGTACTAGGACAAAACCTCTTGCTATTGAAAGTGTGGATTTTCCCTCTGATATTTGACTGGAGCTCCAGGAAGTAACAATTCTACTTACAGTCTGAATCTGGGACAGATAGGTTTGCGGGTTCCTGGGTACCACCCTTGGAGCTTTGATGAGCCTTGCTGTTTGAAGTCTCTGAGGCTCTATGCAGCATTTTGGAACAAGCAGGAGTGAACCTTTGAGCCCGGGTGAACAGACTTGGACTAGTGGGGCTCATGCTAGCGCTCTAAAAATAGCTGTATAGACAGCACTTTGAAGCTCTAGCTTGAGCTGGCGCGCAGGCCCTGATGCTGAGGCGATGAGCGGGCTTCAGAGCCTGAGCTGCAACTTCAAAGTGTTGTCTGTACAGCTATTTTTAGAGCACTAGTGCAAGCTCCACTGGCTTGAGTCTGTTGACCTGGACTGGGAGGTTTGCTCGTACTCACTTCAAAATGCTGTGTAGACATACTCTGAGTGGTTAAACCATGGGTAGGCAACCTATGGCACACATGCCAAAGGCAGCACAGGAGCTGATTTTCAGTGGCACTCACACTGCCTGGGTCCTGGCCACCAGTCTGGGGGGCTCTGCATTTTAATTTAATTTTAAATGAAGCTTCTTAAACATTTTAAAAACCTTATTTACTTTACATACAACAATAGGTTAGTTATATATTAGACTTATAGAAAGAGACCTTCTAAAACGTTAAAAATGTATTACTGGTGTGCGAAACCTTAAATTAGAGTGAATAAATGAAGACTCGGCACAGCACTTCTGAAAGGTTGCTGACCCCTGGGTTAAACAGTCCCTGGTGGTGAAGGGCAGAGCCGAGCTAAGCCGGCAAACTTGGTATTAAAAAGTCAATTGCTAGGCAAACTCCAGAGCTGCAAACAGAGGCAGCTAATAGGAAAGTTTTGGAGGGAGTTGAGAGAGGGAGTGTGAGAGGCTGTGACCCAGAGACCACTTGGGGCCAAAGGGCATAGGGGGTGCACAAGCTTTTACAGGGATCCCCTGGTCAGATACTTGCATAATAATTCACTAAAGGGTGGCATGTTAGGTGTCTACTGAGAGTTAATAGCCTGCTGGTCATCATCATCACTGCAAAATGTAGGTAAGGATAATATGTAAGGAGTTATGTATCTATACTGAAAATAATAGTCTGAAGGTTTTGGAGTTATGGCGGGTCACCAGGAGGTGACCTACCTCAAATGTTCCTTTTGGGCAGGAAGTAACTGACATTTATCTCCCTCTCTGGCCATTTATGTACTGTATATTGTAACCCTCACTCTGTATGCCTATTTGCATACTCAACCAGGTGCAAATTGAGAGATGAGGACATCTACAGAAGAAACAAACAGCTGGCGTGTGTCCTGTTTATGAATAAAAACAAAGGCATGGTCTGGAGTGCAAAGAGAAGCACTGAATTCTTCACTTAGGAGGCAAACTGACCATGTGCATGTGTCACGAAAGAAGGGTCACTGGCAGCTTACCTGTAAGGTGCTGCAGAGATTTTGGATGAGCAATACTTTATTGGGGAGAGGGATAGCTCAGTGGTTTGAGCATTGGCCTGCTAAACCCAGGGCTGTGAGTTCAATTCTTAAGGGGGCCACTTAGGGATCTAGGACAAAATCAGTACTTGGTCCTGCTAGTGAAGGCAGGGGGCTGGACTCGATGACCTTTCAGGGTCCCTTCCAGCAGTATGAGCTATGTATATCTCCACATATTTTATTAGACACAAGACTATCTTGTTAATTATGTCTAGACACTAGAATGTGTGGTATGATTTTATTTTAATGTAATTATTTGTTTCCAATATGTCTACTTGCTACTACTTGAATCTGTATGCTTTGTTAAATAAACTTATTTATTTAGATTTCACTATAATCAAATATAAGTACAGTGAGTTGAGTGGTGATGTGAGGTGAAACTGGTATGCAGGGGTGCATTACTTCTTCTGAAGCAGCAGATTGGTGAATATTTTGAGTGTCCAGTGGACCAGGGGTTGGACACTCCAGAGAGATACTCAGAGGACTTGAGGTCTGTAGTATGCCTATTACTTACCTGTAGAATGACAGCAGGGCCTGCCAGGCCTAGATGGGAGTGCTTGTGTTGCTTGTGGCCAGTGGAGTTGGGGAGCTGATACATGGCAGGCACAGACAAAGGTTCCTCATGCTAAGGGCAGGTGCTAGCAAAGTGGAATCTTGGAAACCTCTGAAAGGCTTTCCTCCAAGGTTCAGCTCTACATGAGATTTCATGGTGGTCAGTGATGAAACAGTGGTGATGAATTGCAACAGATGTGCCACATTTTCTTTCCTGCTTGATGGGACTTTCTGTGTATGATGTGCAAGTTGGTGACTGTGTTGGAAGAAAAGGTTCTTGGATTGGAAGGACAAGGATAGATGCTACAGTGAATCAGAGAAGCTGAGTAGTTCCTAGATAGCCAGGTTTGGGAAACATCAGTACCCAGGTTCAAGCAAGAAAGGAGCTGGCCGCCAAGGAGTTGGAGAAAGAAAGGAGTCAGAGAGGAGGCCTGGCAGTTCTTAACCACCAGACACAAGAGGTCACAGCCGCATTCTACATGGCTGATGACAGATGAAGTGGGGCAGGCTGTTGCCACCAGAGAGAGGAGGACCAAGATGTATTCCACAAAACTAGAAGTTTCCAATCAATACCAGGTCCTCAGGGAGTAAGCTGCAGAAGACACCTCTCAAGTTCCAGCTTGTAGGAGGGAATGGAGATATGTATGGAGCACACCTGTGGATGGCAGCTCAGCCCAACTTGTAAGAAAATCAACCTTGCCCACAAAGAGATCTCAAACTGTCCAAGGAAGATAGACCATTCTTGTTGGAAATTTAGTACTCAGGAGAATCAAAAGAACATTGTGCGTGTGACAGGCAATAAATTGGTGCGCTGTCTTCCCCGAGCTAAGACTCGGGACATCACTCTGAGACTGGATAGGCTTCTGAAGCCAAGGGGCAAGGACCTATAGGTGTTTGTTCATATCCGCACTAATGACACTGCATTGTGGGATATCTCACAGATAATAGGTGACTTCAGGGAACTCAGAAGTATGCTGAAGAAGACGACTGTCCAAGCGATGTTCTTGGACATCCTTTCTGTCCCGGGAGTGAAGGAAGACAAAAGGCAGAAGATTCTGGAAGAGCACTGTTGGCTAGGTAAGTGGTGGAGGGTTTTGGTTTTGTGGAACACTGGTTTCATCTTCCATGAGGAGAGGGGATGGCCACCCACTCAGTAGAAGGGGAACCAATCTCCTCAGGGCCAGGCTGGCTAGAGTAGTCAGGAGGGCAATAAATTAATAACAAAGGGGGAGAATAAAAAGAGGGAAGACATGAGCACTCATTTAGCAACAAAATCGAGATGTTGAAAACAAAGTTAATCAATGAAGGAAAAGTAATTCTTTGATTGCCTGTACACCAATGCTAGGAGCCTGTGTAACAGACAAGAGGAATTGAAATCGCTCATTTATGAGCATAGATGCAATCTACGTGGTGTTACTGAAACCCAGTGGAATGATTTGCATGACTGGAGTATTAAATTGGTGGTTATAACCTATTTAGGAAAGATGGAGTGGGTAAAAGAAGAAGGGGAGTGGCACTCTGTCAAAAATGGCATTACCTCTTTCTGAGTCATTGACAAGGAGGAAAAAAATGAACTTGAATGCTTATGGATCAATGTGCTAACAGATGTATTTCAAGATGGGGTACTAGTTGGTGTCTGCTACAGACCAGCAAATCACAGTAGGGAACAGTAGGTTCCTTAAGCATCTATCTATAATGTGTAGGGAAAAAAGGCTATGTGATCATTGGACATTTCAATTATAGTGACATATGCTAGCGGTCTCATGCTGCCAGTACTAAAACATCCTTGAAATCTCTAAATATTATAGATGACAGTTTCCTAACTCAAAAATTGTTGCATCCAACAAGAGGAATTCTGTATTAGCCCTCATCTTGACAGGTACAGAGGAACTGATCACAGAACTGAAAATGAATGGTAGCTTAGGTAAAAGTGATTATTCTGGTTCCATGTTATAAATCTGATCAAGCATGAAGTCCAAATCAGAAATGTATACGTGGTGCTTTAAAAGAGCCAGTTTCACCAAGCTGAAAACAATTATGAATCAAACCAGGTGGAAGGAAGAATTTAATTTGAACAATGTGAATTATAATTGGGACTTGTTTAAGAAAACTTTACTAGATACCCAAAAAGCCATAGTAAAGGAAGAAGGCCATACCACTTAAAATACCAACCTAGTTTAGAGGGGAGGTGAAAGTAGTTATAAAAATATATAGATTTCAAATGGAAGAAAGAGGATGTCGATCGTAATGAATATAAATCAGAAGCTATGAACTGTAGGAAATTATAAGGTAAGGAAAGGAACATAAGGAGAAATTCACAGCCAGCAGAGTTAAGGGCAGGAAGAAGAAGTTTTTTGAAATATATTAGAAACAAAAGGCATCCTAACAATGGTAGTGGTCCATTACTAGATGGAAATGGTAGAATTATCAATAATAATGTAGAAAACTCAGAAATATTCAATAAATATCTGTCCTGTATTTGGGGAAAAAACAGGTGCAAATCTATTGTGTTAAACAGCAGCTGATAAAGTAAGACCTTTTAAAAATAGGTCCAGATGGGTTGCATTCAAGAGTTTTAAAAGAGCTAGCTGATTTGCTCACTGTATCATTAATGATGATTTTCAGTAAGTCTTGGAACACTGGGGAAGTTCCAGAAGATTGCAAGAAAGATAATGTTGTACAAGTATTTTAAAAGGGTAAACAAGATGAGCCTGGTAATTATAGACTGTCAGTGTGACATTGATCCCAGGCAAGATAATGGAGCAGTTGATATGGGACTCAATTCAGAATTCAAGGAGGGTAATATAATTAATGCCTATCAATGTGGGTTCATGGAAAATAGATCATATCAAACTACCTTGATTTTTTTTGATGAGATTGCAAGTTTGGTTGATTACAGATAATAGTGTTGACGTCATATACTTAGACGTTTGTAAGGCATTTGACTTGGAACATCACAACATTTTGATTTAAATAAAGCTAGAATAATATAAAATTAACTTGGCACATGTTAACTGGATTAAAAACTGGTAAGTTTCAAAATGTAATTGCAAATGGGGAATCCTCATTGAGTGGGTATTTCTAGTGGCATCCTGCAGGGATCCAGGCCCTTGCCCTATGCCAGGGGTAGGCAACCTATGACATGCGGTGCCGAAGGCGAGCTGATTTTCAGTGGCACTCACACTGCCCGGGTCCTGGCCACCACTCTGGGGGCTCTGCATATTAATTTAATTTTAAATGTAGCTTCTTAAGCATTTTAAAAACCTTATTTACTTTACATATAACAATAGTTTAGTTATATATTATAGACTTATAGAAAGAGACCTTCTAAAAATGTTAAAATGTATTACTGGCATGTGAAACCTTAAATCAGAGTGAATAAATGAAGACTCGGCACACCACTTCTGAAAGGTTGCCGACTCCTGCCTTATGCTATGTAACATTTTTAACGATGTGAAAGAAAACAGTCGTCAGTGGTAAAGTTTGCAGGTAACCCAATAAGTGGAGGAGTGGTAAACAACAAAGAAGACAGGTCAGTGCTACAGAGAGATATGGGCCACTTGGCATATGCATTTTCATACAGCTAAATGTAAATGTGTACATCTGCTGACAAAGTAGGAAGGCAATACTTAGAGGAAAGAGGACTCTGTCCTGGGAAGCAGTGACTCCATAAATGATTTGGGGGCTATGGTGGATAAGCAGCTGAACATGTGCTCTGAGTGCAATGCTGTGGCCAAAGGGTGATCCAAAGCTTGAGTTCAGAGTCCTCAGATTTGAGGCTTTGGTAAGGCCCATACAGGACTGTAGTGTCTGATCTTCCTCTCGCTTAACTTGGTTTTACACCACAATAACTTGTTACTTACTTTGGTTTAAGAATGAGAACAATCAAGCCCATAAAGTTCAGATCTTGATTCAGAAGTTGGACCCAGGGTTCAGTTCTGGGCTTGAGGTACCCTTCTTTGTTTAAAGCTATTAATAAAAAGAACACCACACTTCTAGCCTGTTTACATACACAGCTGCAGCAGAAGTTCTCAGGACAACCTTTTTCTTCTGAGCCAACTTACGGTGTTTGCTTTTTTAATTTTCAAGTGTTTTGGGCTAAACGCCTACATTAAGGGTGATCAGACAGCAAATGTGAAAAATCGGGATGGGGGTTGGGAGGTAATAGGAGCTTATATAAGAAAAAGACCCCAAAATCGGGACGGTCCCTATAAAATCAGGACATCTGGTCACCCTAGCCTACATCCCAAGGACTACACCATGTCCTCTAGTATTTTAAGCACCTTGTGTTGTGTTTGGAACTATGTGGACAAATTTATTCCTACTGTAAATCCATTCGAGACACAGCAGTTATGATGTGGCTCATAGTAGTTAAGACCAAGCCTCTCTCATCTTTCACAGACACAAGTTTGAAGGCACCAATTCTATTATAAAGGGCTCTCAAGCACTTACTATTAAACCCAACAAGTTACTGAAGAAACTCACTGTCTTTTCCAGTGGAAACTGGACCTATATATGGCTAGATATGATGACGATGATTGTCCTCTTTAGTCTAAGGGATTTCTTGAACTCTCAAATATTATTTTAAAGAAAGAATAAGTTTTCTATTTCCACCATGGTCTGTTTTAGTCATTTAGCTAAGACTAAAGAAGCAGCAGAAGACATTCATTGAGAGTTATGTTCTGCCCTCTGCTCGTCCAGCAAGCAGAAAGAGGGTGCAAGGAACCACTTTCCCCATACATAAGCAGCAGAGGTGCATCTCCTCCTAGTGTTCAGGAGAGCACTAGGGAAGGACAGCAGGCTGGTCTGTGCACTGAGTCCCTGGGGACATTGTCTGTGAGCTGGGAGCATTCCCAGTCTTACAAGTGACTAATGCATTTTCTACAATCAGTAACATTTAGTAGTTCGAAGCACACACTGATCATACTCAAAGGAGAACGAAAGTGCACCCAGTCATTCATTACCCTGGTGCCCACCAAGCAGGATGCAACTGAAGGATGGTTATAGTTAGGGCCCTGCCAAATTCATGACTGTGAAAAACGTGTCATGGACTGTGAAATCTGATCCCCCACCCCCCGTGAAATCTGTGTGCTTTTACCCTATACTATACAGATTTCACGGGTGAGACCAGCTTTTCTCAAACTGGGGAGGGGGTCCCAACCCAAAAGAGGGCTGCAGGGGGGCTGCACAGTTATTGTAGGGGGGGGATCATGGTAATGTCACCCTTAATTTGGTGCTGCCTTCAGAGATGGGCAGCCAGAGAGTGGTGACTGCTGGCTAAGGGCCCAGCTCTGAAGGCAGCAGCGCAGAAGTAAGGGGGGCAATACCATACCATGCCATCCTTACTTCTGTGCTGCTGCTGGCGGTGGCTCTGCCTCAGAGCTGGGCTCCCAGCCAGCAGCTGCCACTCTCCAGCTGCCCAGCTCTGAAGGCAGGAGCAGCAGCACAGAAGTAAGGGTGGCAATACTACGACCTCCCTACAATAACCTTGTGACACCCCCCACAATCCCATTTTGGGTCATGACCCCTACAGTTACAACACTGTGAAATTTGAGATTTAAATATCTGAAATGATGAAATTTATGATTTTTTGAAATCCTATGACTCTGAAATTGACAAATGGTCTGTGAAGTTGGTAGGGCCCTAGTTACAGTGCAGTAATACTCAGACCTCAGTGGTTCAGGAGCCAAATTAGCAATCAACATTACCTAAAAGAGCTACATAGTGTGAATTCATTGTTTCATTATATATATATATATATACACACACACACACACTCATAGTAAAATGACTAAGTAGTCTGCAATTGGTTAATAACACTGTAAAATCATCCTGATTGGTTAACAACTTAGATTGGTTAATAATGCAATCATACAGTGTTCTAATATGAAAGAGCCACAGGAGAAACATTACAGAGCCACTTGTGGCTCCCGAGTCTCAGTCTGAGTATCACTGCTATTGTGTTTAACACACAGCTGGTTCTGCTCGCTCTCACCCATGTGATTTTCTTAAGGTAAGGGCAGGATTTTGCCCAGAGAATATCACAATGCATAATGTTATGCACGTTCTTCTAGTGTGGAAACATTAGGTTGGTCTTAGGACTAATGAAGTCATTTGGATTTTTTGGAAGAAGGACACTAGGACTGTGCAAAGATAGAATTGCTTACAGTGGCTTGTGAATTAATTCTGGAATTCATTTCCAGGCAAGTTAGCCATTTAATAAGTCAGGTGTGTTTACAATGTGCGCATCTGTCTTTTGAAGATTTGGAGGCTTGAAGCCAAATTTTGCTCTCATTTGGCACCTGTATATTACATCTGTGGCTAAGGCCCCAGTTACAGCACTGTTATCTGTGACCCAGCTAGAAAGTACTTCCAGTTTGGATTTGTAGATGGGCCTGGTCATGTTTTAACTATGGTAACCTCTTGGGTATAGCCAGGGTGTTAGGATACTTCTGGCACATAGTTAAGGACTTACAAAATAAAATCATGGTGACAACTGTGTTATCACTGAGTCCCTGAGAAAATTGTAATTGATGGGTAGCTTGGCCCTTACACCTGTTTAATCCTGGAACAATTTCACTGAAGTCAGCAGGCCAAATTCTGCTCTTAGTTATGCTGGCACAATAGAGCAAAATTTGGGCCAGAATTGTTAAGTGATCACTATTGCTATGAGATTGCTCTAAGGGCTACAATCATGGAAAATGAAATTGCCTAAATAGTTCAGGCTCAAATACTATCCAGAGAATTACAGTGTAAGCCTTTCTCTGCTCTTTTGCCAATAATCATATTCCACTTCAATGGGCTAGAATCTGCACTCATTTACATCGAAGTTAATCTAGAGTAGTTCAGCTGAAGTCCAGAGGGTTACACCAGTGTAAAACTAATGAGAGGGGAGAATCAGGCCCCCTGCATTTAAATCTGGAGGAAAATTTCAGCTTTCATCCAGATTTCACCATTGTGCCATTTTTTGAGCCGTAGCTATCCAACAGGCAAGGGAGCTGCTGCCTATAAGATCTAAACCAAGCTCAAATTCATTTCAGATAAGCTGTGTTGGAGTATAATTTTGGCACTCAAAGATTTAGCCTCATTGACTGAACTAGCATGTCCTGAGGAGTAAAAATCTGTAGTGAATGTTGAAAAACAGAGAGAAAACCTTCTTTGACTTTAGATGTGGAGTTCTGAGTGAGCAAGCAAGGGAGCAGCATAGGGTCAAATGAACAGCACTTAGATAAGTCAAACTTTGCCACTGACATTTTGGTTTTGAACATTTTAAAACAATGCTATCCTGAGTCATTTAAGGGTGTCCAAATGCACAAGCAATCAGGTTTTTAAAAGGGGATGAGCAAATGCAGTTTTCTGATAGCAGGAAGAAGTAAGTGCTTTAGAAATGGGTGTTTGCCTTACTAGATCTTTCTCTGGATATTAGCAATTTGTGCACTGTGAAATGATAGTTTACTTGACTGTTTTTGGTGAAATGGAGTCATGAAGTTAGCAGTGAAGATCACAGAAGTGGATAACTGAGTGATAGATAAAGAGCCAATTTTTCAGACAGGGTATCTCTGTTTTATGACCCCCAGTAGAATTTGCATGCAAAAGCCCTGGTGCATAAATCAAGTAGACATCCACCAGTGAAGCTGATCGGGTGTGCAACTCCCATTTGCATAGCCACATTTTACAGTTTGCACCAGCAACATGTTCTACATGCCAAAAATACAGGTACAAAGTTATATCACTGGTTGAAACACCTTTGAAAATGAGACACTGCATGGCTGAACATGCTATTTAACCACTGAATGTTTCTGTATGCCTGTCAATTAAACTGTTAGATGAACTACCCAACAGGGCTCAACACTGGCCTATCGTCATAGTTCCACATTAGGGGTGGTGTAGAGCAGGGCTGCCCAGAGGGTTCAGGGGGCCTGGGGCAAAGCAATTTCGTGGGCCCCTTCCATAAAAAAAATTGCAGTACTATACAATACTATAGTCTTGTGGGGACCCCTGTGGGGCTTGGGGCAAATTGCCCCACTTGCTCCCCTATTTTTCCCATGGGTGGCCTGGGAAAAATAAACCCTCTGCATCTCGGCACAAACCCAGTTTTGAGAAAACTTCTTTACAAGGTATCACTGGTTCTCAGCATCAGCTAGTGCTAAAAGGCACTAAAGCTTATTAAAAGGGTTGGACAAATATTTTCCGTGAAAACTTTTTTTGGATCGAAAACTAGAGGTTTTTAAAAAGCACAAAAAAATCACGGACAGTGTCTGCTTTCCTTCAAAATTTGTTGTGTTTTTTTTTAATTGAAAAGCTGAAATTAGTCTGCCAAAACCTGAATATGGTTTGGGGTTTCAGAAGTGTGTGGCCAAATATTTGCTGCTTGCTGTGTTAGATTGTTTAAAGAAACAATAAAAAATTCTGCTTAAAAAAAATCCAAAACTTTTGAACCACCTCAGCTTGTGATCAAATGCTTGAGCCCATCCAGGCAGAGATTTTTCCATGTTTCTGATACTCAGCTGGCTTCCTTGACTCATATCTGTCTCCATAACTTTGGGTTCATTTAGTTTAGAAAATAAGAACGGCTGTACTGGGTTAAACCAAAGGTCCATCCAGCCCAGTATCCTATCTGCTGACAATGGCCAATGCCAAGTGCCCCAGAGGGAGTGAACCTAATAGGCAAAGATCAAGTGATCTCCTTCCTGCCATCCATCTCCACCCTCTGACAAACAGAGGCTAGGGATACCATTCCTTACCCATCCTGACTAATAGTCATTAATGGACTTAACCTCCATGCATTTATCTCTTTCCTAGAGACTGGCTCCATGGGGTCCCTCACAAACTGGAGATGATTACTGTGGGTTTGTCTTTAGTATAGCTTACGTACATACGCCACAAACTGAGCATTCGAGCTTATTCCAAAATCTGGGATGAGCCTATGTTGTGAAAACTGAAATGCTCAAAATAGCACATGCATGTGAATGGACACAGGGTGCTAAAATTAAATTAACCTAGGGGTTCTCAAACTGGGGGTCGTGAGCTGTCAGTCTCCACCTCAAACCCTACTTTGCCTCCAGCATTTATAATAGTGTTAAATATATAAAAAAGTGCTTTCAATTTATAAGGCGGGGGGTTGCACTCAGAGGTTTGCTATGTGAAAGGGATCACCAGTACAAAAGTTTGAGAACCACTGAATTAACCCCTTGGAAGCCTCAGGGAATGCAGGGCAGGGGGGTCTCCGTTGGTAGGGTTGGGAAGGATATTGCTCTTCTCATGTGATCCCTTCCCCAGTGGCTAATTTTAAATGAAGCTACTCTCTCCTGACATGAATCTCCCTATGGCACTGAAATTAAATATAGACTATAATTTGGCATTTGAGAAGTGAAAGGGATGGTAGCCCTAATGGAAAAGCTAACAGCTCAGCTCTTCTGCAAGCCTCAAACTGCTGAATGAGCTTTAGGGTAGGGAAGGCTGTGCCTCCCAAATAGCCTGGCCCCACCCCCTTGCTGACCCCCACCCACTTCCTGCCCCCCAACTACCCGCCCCCTCTCAGAATCCCCAACCCATCCTGCTCCTTGTCCCCTCACCATCCCCCAGAGACCCCACCACCACCATCACTCCAGGACCCCACCCCTGCTCCCTGTCCCCTGACTGTCCCGACCCCTATCCACCCCCCCGCTGAATTCTGACAGAGCCTCGGAACGCTCACAATCCAACCCCCCCATTCCCTGCCCCCTGACCGCCCTCCCCAACCTCTGCCCCCTCCCTGTCCCCTGACTGTCCCTGGGACTCCCTGGCCCTTAGTCAACCCCCCTGGCCCTGGCCTCTTACCCCCAGCTTCCCCCCTCACCTGGAGCCTCAGCGCATTCAGGACCTTCCCTGGACAGAGGCAGCATGTCTCCGGCGGGGCCCCCGAGCTCTGCCCCGCTCAGAGCCGCGTGGTAAGGGGGTGGGGCTGTGAGCTCCAGCGAGGCCTGAGCTTTCTCCACTGGGCATAGAGCTCCCAGCCCTGCCCCCTTACCACGCGGCTCTGAGCGTGGCAGAGCTCAGGAGCCCCGCTGAAACTGTCCGGGACGCTGCTGGATGCGCTGAGGCTCCGGGAGGGGCAGAGGCGGGGTCGGGCTGGGCCAGGCTGGCGAGGGAACCTCAGCCGTTCTCGTGGGGGCCTTTGCAGAGCCTGGGGCCTGGGGCAAAATGCAGCATTTGCCCCCGCCCCCCCGGGCGGCCCTGATGTAGAGAGTACTGCGGAGCAAGTTCAGCAAGCCATGGAGCCCCAGGGGGGTGGTGGCGTGCAGGAAGAATTTGGACCTCACAACTTGGCTGATATAGCAATAGCTCTGCCCTATACCATCTCCATTGGAGTGGCTAGTGACAGCAGCAGTACTCATTCTGTGGTGACTCCGCTGTCCCTGAGCTCAAGGACTTACGTTGTGCCTGACATGAATACCCTGTGATATAGTTTTGATAATGAACATATCATACTATTGCTGTGCTGTGCCTTATGTTGTGATGGCTAATGGAAGATGTATTTCAAGTGTCTAAATTTTTCTTTTTGAAAATTCCTCCAATCTTTCGAAGTGAAAATGAATGCTTTATTTTTGTCAGAACCTGGCCCTCTCTCGCTCTCTCTGGATGGACACCAGTCTCTTGTGAGTAGGCCCAGCCAGTAGATCTCATGTGCTTTTAAGCCTCCTGGCTCTGGACAGAGGCTGATCACTGGTCCTGGCTCAGAGGTGGAGGTGGTCTCAAGTGCATTCCAAGGGGCAAATCCAATATCTAACACCTCTCTTGGTCAGTTTGACCTTGCAGTCTAGCCATCAATCCCCTGAAACCAGTACCTGATCTCAGGTGTTTAGATATGTTCCTCCATGTTCCTTTCCTGATCATGGGAATTCTGGTTTCTTGATTAATGCCTTGAGACATACTGTGTCAAGAAAGCCAGGAACACAGGCTTCACATAAGATGGGCTGGTAAGATGACAGAGAATCAGAATTGATGGCCCTAGATTGCTCAGTGCCAGTTTCTGAGACATAGCCATAAGTCACGCTTCCCCTCACCCCCAACTACAAAATGGAAACTCTAACCCCCATGGAGGCTACAAAACAACATGAGGGACACGCTCCAACATGAAGATTCCAATACAATATGGAGACCTCTGGAAAAAAAAGGGCATTCCCAAAACAAGGTGGAGTTCACTGCATGACAAAGACATATTCCCAATAATCCTGACTGGTCATCTAAAATATACAATGGTAAGACCTAGAGACGTCAGCAGTTTAAAGTTCTTCTAAGAGACAGTGTTGCCCACAAGGTGCATCAGGGTAAATTCCAATAACTTTATATTACACAAGAGAAGTTTCTATATTCAGCGTTTCACCACTTCAGCTTGACCACGAATGGGGTTTGACCCATAGACTCTTCAGTGCAGAAAGTAGAAATCTCCATCTCTTGAGCCAAAGGACTAGGTCCTCTAGCAGCCAAAGTTTTCATGGAAGCTTTCCCCTTTTCCATGGAAAAAAAATCAAAATGAAACTAAAAAAAATTTCATTTAATTCCAAAGAAGAATTTATATTTTGTTTGGTTTCCAGAAAAGGTTTCAATTTTCATATTTTCCTTCCCTCACCTCTCCTTGTTTTACCTGCCCCTCTTTTTTCATGGGAGGTGGGGGGAAATTTATAAACGGAGAGAAAGGGGAGAAAATAAGAATAGAAAGCTGATTTTTTTCTTTTTAAAAAATGCAACAAATTTCCATTTGAAATTGTTAAATTTGATTTAAAGATTTTCTTTGAAAAATCAAAATGTTATCAAAATTGAACTGTTTTTGTGAAACGTTTTGATTTAACTGAAACTGTATTTTTGTACAAAATGTGTTGGTTGAAACTATTTCCACCAGCTGTACTCACTAGGGTCCTACATGGACCAGCTCCGGAAAGTGGAGAAGACTCACACCTCCTAGCAAAACGTACAAGTCACTCCATTGTTTCTTTACTATGGGCATACCAGACTGGGAATTTGGCAGAGTATGGATGACAACAGGCTCTAGGGATGTGGAAATCATTTAGCCTAGTATAGTGGCTCTCAAACTTTTGTATGGGTGACCCCTTTTACATAGCAAGCCTCTGCATGCAACCCCGATTATAAATGAAAAACACTTTTTTGTATAGTTAACACCATTATAAATGCTGGAGGCAAAGCGGGATTTGGGGTGGAGGCTGACAGCTCGTGCTCCCCCCCATGTAATAATCTCATGACCCTTGAGGGGGGTCTCAACCCCCAGTTTGAGAACCCCATGCCTAGTACTCTCATTTTCCTCCTGTTCTACCATGTTTTGTAAGCAGCACTAGCTTAGAATTGAGATTGTTTCTCTAGAGGATGAATACAAAAGGATTATCATAAAGAAAGGGAGGCAGACAGTCCAGTGCTTACATCAAGGCACTGAGACCCTGGAGACTGAGAACAATGGGAGTTGCTGGGTGCAAAGTACTTCAAAAAGTACCTAAAAGGGAGTAGAGAGAAGTCAGCAACAGCAGAGTCATAGCAGAGCAGGCTGGGCTCAGCAAGAGTAGTTTGTTTCACCCTTTGCAAGGAGGACAATGTACTAGTCCAGGTGGAATTCTGACTGGCTCAGGCTTCTTCTCCTGTCACTTTGACTGCAACATAGCCCCTTTGCACTCATTCACAAAAGCCTCTTGTCCTCCAGAGAGCCCTCCAGTGAACACTGGAATTGCTATGCCTGAGATTAAAAACAAATAGACGACCTCCCCCCCAACTTTCAACCCCTTTTATACATCGCAACTAAGGCAAAGATGCTAACACTTATTTTTTCTTTTTCAGTATATTTAGTATATTTTTTGCAAGGTCAAAGCTGAAATAAATAATGTCAAGTATCAGAGGGGTAGCCATGTTAGTCTGGATCTGTAAAAGCAGCAAAGAATCCTGTGGCACCTTATAGACTAACAGACGTTTTGGAGCATGAGCTTTCGTGGGCCACAGGATTCTTTGGCAGAAATAAACAATGTTACTGCAAATTGATTTTAAAACACTTTATCACTCATAATGCACCAGTCAAATATGCAAATTTAATACCATATAGGAGGCTGAAAATACTATAGCATAAGCAGTTTGGAAGGCTTTTTTATATATATACATATATGTACAAGTACTGATAATTATAATAATGGAGATTAATCTGTTCTAAAAAAGAATGGGAAAGGAGCTAGTTTAACCTTCAGAAAGGCTTATGTAGGTGGAGTGTATGAATAAAAAATGAAATATGCATAGTAAAATATCTAAGCCACCAGAAGTGTTACATTCTGAGCGTTATATACATATTGCTAAAACATTTCACACGTCATAGTTAACTGTAGGCTAAATGTCAGGGGTGAAATCCTGGCCCAACTAACATTAATGGGAGTTTTGCCATTGATTTAAATAGGTTGAGGATTTCACCCCTCGAGCATCATACTACAATGAGTGCCATTAATAGCTATTATGAATATGGTACATTAAATACCCAACATTAACTACTGACCACACTTTTTTTTAACTGATGAAGAAGACGAATGAGATTTATACAGCCAGTCACAGAACAGGAGTGCTGAACAGTTCAGTACTTTGAATGGGCATAGGCATCAAAGTCTACTGGATCTTTACAAGGTTTCAGAATCAGCTGTTTCCTCCTTGTATGGATTCCATTCTGATATATTTTTTAATGCCTGCCAGTTTTTGCTTCTGACAAATCTTTTATGCAGCAAGAGGGGGTGCGCATTAGCTGCATACTGTGTAGCAAACATCTGTAATATGTGACTTCACAGCAGCTCACAGGCAAAGCGCTCCATAGTGTACTGAGGATGGCTAGCAAATATAGGTACAAGAATGATACTTTATTGACTACTAGGGAACTGTGGAGATCTCTACACAGTCCTAACACTTCACACAATAGTCAGCCACATCAGTGCATACACAGGGATTAATCAGTAGGTTGCATACTACAGCAAAGTGAATACACATCAATCATGCTGCCTGATGCATGAAAACAGCCTTAAAAAGGGGTGGTTCAAACAATGGACAAACACTTGTTTGTTTCTTTTTGTGTTAGTGGTGGGGGGAGGGAATTAGAATGCATCATTCATAATGGGCTCCCCTCCTTCCTGCCCAAGTATTTAGTTTAGGATGATAATTCATTCTATTACCAAGACAATATTTATCTCCCAAAGACCAACCAAAATTCAGTGTAATTACCCAGCATGCTGTAGCACATGGCTTGCTTTGTACATTTTATTAAATATTTTGCTCTGTTTTGTAATAATGGGGCATTTTTCAAAAACAATTTCTTTAGCCTTATGGGAAAAACCTCAGCTGATCACATATTCTTTGTCATGCATTATGGTTATGAAATTAATGAGATCTTGTGAGACTCTTGCAAATTGTTGTCTCCCCCCCGCCAGCCTCCAACTTGCTTCCCCACTCCCCCCATTCCCTGTTAAAGTTAGATGCTGGAAATAGTTATACTTCATTTGAACAAATCAATGTTATGCCTCACGTTCTCAACCACTGAGCTTGGAAAGAAAAGACCCAATTTACATTGTCTTCCATGGAAGTGGCACAAAATAATCAAACAAAACATACTTTGTGCATAAGAAACATTTATTTAATCACACTTTACTCCTTTTAAGCCCAGTTCCCCTTTTTGGCATGTGCCAATAGCAAGTAGTTTAGCTCAGTAAGGGATGGCAGCTGCTTTTTCGGTTGAAAAGGGTATGTTGGACAGAATTGTAGCTGTACGACAGACCAAGCATGCAGTATGGTGGGTCACTTTGTATAGCGTACAAACCTCACCCCGTCAGATCCTGGGTAAATTTATACTTTCTAGTAAAATCTCCATGGTCCTAAATGCTCTCTAAAAATAAGAACTACTCCAACAAACACTTCCAACATGACAATGTAGTGACAAAATTGCTGATTTGCAGATGTTTTTAAATCATTGCTGAGATGGTACTGTTGGAAAAGAAGTGGTCCACATCAGTGGTGTTGGCGCAATTTTTATTGTGGGGTGGCTGAAGGCGGAAACCATGTATTTGGCTTGTTATTAATACTTCAAGCTGGGGGGGTGAGGGTAGGGGTGAAGCAGCATCACTAGCACTCCTAGTTCCAGCAGCTATGGGTCACATTGTATTGCTTAAAGTAAGGTGTGTAGCACATTGATAATAACAACAACTGGATATTTGCCAGTTGGCTCATTGCTATCAATTTTCGTTAGAGACAAATAAAACATTTTAAGCAGCAAAGAATCCTGTGGCACCTTATAGACTAACAGACGTTTTGGAGCATGAGCTTTCGTGGGTGAATACCCACTTCTTCAGATGCATGTGGTGGAAATTTCCAGGGGCAGGTATATATATGCTAGCAAGCAAGCTAGAGATAACGAGGTCAGTTCAATCAGGGAGGATGAGGCCCCTCTGCTATGTACATCGGCCAAACTGGACAATCTCTACGGAAAAGGATAAATGGACACAAATCAGACATTAGGAATGGCAATATACAAAAACCTGTAGGAGAGCACTTCAACCTCCCTGGCCACACTATTGCAGATCTTAAGGTGGCCATCCTGCAGCAAAAAAACTTCAGGACCAGACTTCAAAGAGAAACTGCTGAGCTTCAGTTCATCTGCAAATTTGACACCATCAGCTCAGGATTGAACAAAGACTGTGAATGGCTTGCCAACTACAGAACCAGTTTCTCCTCTCTTGGTTTTCACACCTCAACTGCTAGAACAGGGCCTCATCCTCCCTGATTGAACTGACCTCGTTATCTCTAGCTTGCTTGCTAGCATATATATACCAGCCCCTGGAAATTTCCACCACATGCATCTGAAGAAGTGGGTATTCACCCACGAAAGCTCATGCTCCAAAACGTCTGTTAGTCTATAAGGTGCCACAGGATTCTTTGCTGCTTTTACAGATCCAGACTAACACGGCTACCCCTCTGATACAAAACATTTTAAAAATGCTTTAAAATCTTTGTATTAAATATTCAAGATTAAAGCGAGTCCCCGTCACTGTTCAGTTGAAGAAAACACTTTTGATCTACCTGATGCAGAATCACTGTTGATTCTTGAAGTGTAGATGGCATAAGGGACTCCTTAATTTATCTGCTCCCCTTAAACTTTTCATTCTCTTTGTAGACTTCCTTGATATTTTTAGGAGTCCCATTGAAACTTTGTCATCTGCAAGTCTCAAGTTTGTCACTTGAATGACAACCATTGGTGACTTTCTTGGTGCCCTTTTAGCCTTCTGTGTTTGAAATGTGAAAGAGAGCTTTGCTGCTTTTATATAATCTGGCCTTTGTTCTTCAAGCCATCTGCTCATTACGAAATCCATATTATTAGTTGAAATCTGCCATGCCAACATCTGGTCAAATGTCCATATATCATCTACGTAGTATATCACCTTGAGGTGTCCTTTTATCATGTTTTGCATTTTAGTCTTTCCATGGTGATAGTGAAGTTTTTTTCAGTGCAAGAATTAATTTGCTCATTTTGAAGACTTGTTTCTGGCTACGTGTTTATCTTATATTAGGAAGGTTGTAATAACAATGTGTCACTTAGTTTTGTCTACATTGAAATGTTCTACCTCCCTCCCCCATCAGATAACCTAAAAGAAATTTTTAATGACATCATATGCATTCTCCATAATTTCCACTGGCTACCAATATGTTTCATGTGGAATTCAAGGTACTGGTTTTTAACCTATACATCTCTGAATAGTCTGTTACCTGGCTAAACCTGGCTAAATCTAAGAGCAGATGCAAAGGAAGCAAGCAAAGTAATGAAGCAAAAGCCAGAGTACAGCAACATGGTCTATTGAGAAAGCTGATAATTAAAAAGTAAAATTCAAAACAAACAAACAAACAAATGGAAAATTTATAAAAGTGAAAATTATTCTTTCTAGCTTCTGGTGGAAGATGGTTAAGGATAATTAATATAAACCAGATACAAATCTGAAGTGCCAGTTTTTAGAAAGATGAATATTTGACAGTCTGATTGCCACAAAGGAAAAATTCAAGTTTTTTCATGTGCAATAGATGGCAGTTAACTCATCTGACAGATTGACATTTTTACCAACACCGATATTTACAGGTTTTTATATGGTTATTGCCATGTTTTCTCAATACATTTTTGGGGGCATCGCAGACTCAGTAGTTACCTCTTCGTGCCCACCCAATTCATTCTACAAGACCAAAATCATAGAATCATAGAATATCAGGGTTGGAAGGGACCCCAGGAAGTCATCTAGTCCAACCCTCTGTTTAAAGCAGGACCAATCCCCAACTAAAATCATCCCAGCCAGGGCTTTGTCAAGCCTGACCTTAAAAACCTCTAAGGAAGGAGATTCCACTACCTCCCTAGGTAACCCATTCCAGGTCTTCACCTCCTTCCTAGTGAAATTTTTTTTCCTAATATCCAACCTAAACCTCCCCCACTGCAACTTGAGACCATTGCTCCTTGTTCTGTCAAGTATACTGAGAGGTAGAGAAAGAAACAACTTCTGTTTAAATGGCTTAATTCCTAGGCAGGCTGGATGATTTCTCCAAGAGACCAACCATGGTTATCAAGTGAATCCAAGAAATGTTCTATCCTATACTGAAAACATTTTAAAAAAAGGTAAAATTCTTGCATTCTCCAGCAAGAATACCTGCAGTCAGTAGGAAAACTATAGCTGTAGATATTTCACGTCAATCTATTTGTTCAAACAAAATCTACACACTTTAGTCCCTGTAGTCCCGTTCAACTCAAATGGAACTACTCATGTTTAAAATCAGGTTGGTGTTTGCAGAATTGGGCTGGAAGTGCAGAGTAGACCAGGAGTTGGAGTTGTGCTCTCTGGCTAATAGGATCATGACTCCAAAATAACGCTGCACAATTTTCATAGCACAAATATCAGTATATTCATGTTTCAAAAATACAGTTGATGTAATACGGTTCTAATAATTACATGAAGCTTCATGCAAATAAGAAACTGGATACATATGTTAGCAAGTTGAGAGGTGGATGTCGATTGTTGGGCATTTTGAAGAATGTAAACTGTAACCCAGTTCAGTTTTTAGCAAATTAATATTCTGAAAGCTTGACCCTCCCATCCTACCATGGCTGGCCGGGCCTGACTTCAGGACTGATTCTTCATAGGAATGACTTCAGGTTTGATTTTAAGGACCTGATTCGCATTTACATTTACTTTGGCAGTGTACAGAGGCCTAATTCTTAGCTTAAGGTTCCTTTACTCTGATGGAGTCTGAGTTTTCTTAATATAACTGGGCCTTAGTGTAAATAAGAATCAAGCTCCATGGCACCAGGATTTTCTTATACTGCTCAAGCAATTTTTCATGATCACTTCACTTGAACTCACAGTAACTAAATAATTGTTAGTAGCAACTGTTACAAGACACTTCACAATTTTGTCATGAATGGAAACTGATGACAACTGGTAGCTTTAGCACACTTGGAGCCGAATCCTTCTCTGATCTTCACACCCTGCCCCTTCAACTCTAGGTCTCTTTAGTAGGAAAACAAACAAATATTACAGCATAGCAAAAGTGCAAACAGGCCCTTCTGCATCCCAGACCTTCAGATTTTATTACCACTCTGACCCACAGCTTCACAGGTTTGATTTGAATGTCTTATCATGTGGATGCACCATGCCTCACAAAGTTCCTACTCCCTTACTCCTTGCCATTGCTGTCTCCTTAGACAGCATCTGAAAAAGCTCAATGGTCCACTGACTCCTGGCCAACTCTTTGAACGGAGGCTGAATTGTCTACATCTCAGTAAACTTGGACCAGTGAAAGATGAGGCATCTTTTCACTGTCTGATTGGTAAACGAGGAGTGTCAATTTTAGAATAATTCAGTTAGTTTTAGAAGAGCTTGAAGAAGCTCACCAAGCTGCTTGCTTGTACAATCCCAACTCTGAACACCCAAACAATCTAATCAGGATGGATGGCCCAATGTCCTAGCGTTGCTCTGATACAGTGCCATCTTGTGGTACGTAGCCATATAAAAACACTGAATCAAAAGGTAATAAAAACAAACTTCTCCAGCACAAATTAAGTTCTAAAAACTAAAGTGCTTTAAATGGTATAAATCACAGTAAGAATATGTAAATTTGGCCATAACTTCAGCAGTTTTGCATGTAGCATCACACACCACCTGCATGATTAATGAAGGAAATGACTTCCAATTATGGATTGCTGAAGGTGCACGGATAGCTACATGCATATAATTATATATCCAGCTGAACAGATGGGAATTTTGCAACATCAAAACCTTCTCTCATTATTTGCTGTTTTCTGCTCTGTAAATTCTAAGAAACCATGGAGTGCTATACATCTTGATATGTAATTTCTAAGCAAAACATAAAGAAGATGAGATAAAGCTTTGGACATGACAGAGTGACTTATCAGAGTGGTGTCATTAGTGATAATCTGAAAAGGATCCAGAAAGCAATGAAACAAGGGACAGATGCTGCTTTTACAACCACCGGTAAAGCATGGCTCCAGGGTTATGATTTTAAATGAAATTTCCAGATATACTGTATAATTGGTATTTAAGGGCAGAGTTAGGTAAAAGGGCCTGGATCCACCATTATATTGTCACTCATACTTGCAAAACTTCCTCCCCCTTCCACTCCAATAGATACTTTCTCCAAAAACAGAATCAACTCACACACACCCTTCTGAAAATTGAACACCAGCACTTTGCCTAGTAGTACAACCACAGAGGAGAGTACGCTTGTGATTGGACCTGAAAACCTGCCTCAGTGGCCTAAGCAAAAATGCCAAAGTTGGCGCTGCCTGTTGCTAACGCCAGGTATAGATTTCCTCTGTGTTCAGGTGAGTGTATGTTTCACATGTTTTGTAAAAGGATGGTAAGTTTTGTCCCTGTGTTATGAAAAATGCCTGGGGAGATAGTCCAGCTTGCTGAATCACTCCTAGTGATGTGTCAGAGAGCAATATGGCTAAACCTAAGGACCAATTAAAAATTATTGGCTACAGAAAGATATTGAAATAGGAGGCAGGGGAACTTTTTTAGGCAGATGATAGGCAAGATCTTCAGCCGGTGCAAATCAATGCAGCTGAGGATCTGGCCATAGTCCTATACTTCCAATGAACTCAAATGAGAGTATTTCAATTGATTCCAGTCCATGTTGGATCAGGCCTTTTCTCCCCCAGCATGCTGTTTGTTGAATGGTTGGTAACACAATTTCTCTCTTTGCAATAATAAATGCTGTCATTTTTTCTGATGTGCTATCGAATTTTCATCTTTTTGCTTAATATTTATTTTTTATATTTATTCAAGTTGGTCAAACTTATTGAATCCAAACATTTTTTGGAGTGGAAGATAGGGTGGAAAATGGCTTTTTTCAGTAAATGGAAATTTTTATGTGGGGAGAAAAAAGTTCTTTTCATTAAAGATTTTGGGGTTTTCAGCAAACCCTTCCCCCTCTTTTTGAAATCAGTTTTTGGGTTTTGGATGGGTTAATACTGGCTGCAAGTCTAGATTCGGTCAGTAGTTTGGGTCACACTTTATAGTAAGGTTCCATTTACAGATGCTTTATAAAAGGGTTAATAAATGAGTAATAGATGTTCTAAGCATTTTACAGACTTGAGTTATAAGCATATTAGTAGAAGGTGGAATAGAGGACTGTAAGACATAGGTGTAAGCAACCTGTTAGACTCTTACAGTCTATAACAATTAAAATATCATTTATTAATTCTTTACAAACTACTTACAAATAGAATCTCAATATGTAGTGCACAGTATGAAGTACAAAACTCTGCCGTTAAAACTTACATAACTCACATCTGGCCAGGTAACTGATATCAACAGGAAAGAAAATGAAATCACAGCATGAGAGGAACCAGTTCAGACTCAAGCTGTACTGATCTGCTGTGCCAAGTCTACTTTTATATTCAGAGACTCTCTGATTCTTGGAGCTATGAGCTTGAACCCATGAAAAAATGATGGGTTAGCCAAGGTGGACTTTTCCCTCTTCCTTCATAACTCCACCATCTCTTCATCATCTTCATTACCATAGCTTCACCATCCCTTTTCCTTGACCTGATTTTATACTGCTATTTGGTAGTTCAAAATGAGTGAAATTTATCCTTTTTGCAGAAGACTGTTACAGGGCATACAGACCTTTTAACTGAGATGTTTGGAGTACCTCAGCCCTTGTGCGAACGCTCTGCATTCATCCAATGCAATTTTAGTACTTAAGCCTTTGATTTTTTACAGTGATTCTTGCTGCTGTGGAAGCTGTAAAGTAATGAGGAATAATCCTTGAGTAGGATAGTTCTATGTTAGTTTAAGGTTTAAAATGTCGGCTGGTATTATTAGAATATCTCTGTTGTAGGATATTGAACTGAATGTGATTAAAATACAATAATTTCAAGAGAGCCAATGTTTATGTACATTTAAAGGTTCAATGAAAAGTAAATTAAGAAATGATTTTTCAATGTTCACTGTATTAGAATCAGAGATAAATAATTCCACAGCTGCATCGTTGTCTTGAAATATTTCTGCAGTTTGTTACAAAGATGAATATTAGGTTCACAGTATAACAGCAACTTGAAAAACACACTTAGATTTTATTTTGCATCCTAGACAAATGATGCCTTTTATCATATATTTTAAATTGTAAGCTATATTAATAACACAAAATCACCTCACAAACTGCTACAAGCTGGTACTAAAAATACAACATAATTGATTACACTTTCTTCTTTTTATAAGAAAGGTAAAGGCACTAGATAATTTTTCCCAAGTGTTTCTAATTTTCAAGCATTTGCAGGTTCCTTTACAAATTATTTTCTTTTTACACATTTTTTACATATTCTTTGTTTAGCATTGCAGGCTACCACTGGTTCCAGAGATGGGAAATAGACACCAAACTGTAGTTTTCACACAAGAAGAGTTGTTAATATAATAATCCATACCATGCCCAGAGGTCCGTGCACCAATCCTGCTACTAGATCCATGAGGGCAAATCCATGAGCCCCACTGAGCTCTGAATAGGCTCGGGCAGGGGAGTCAGCCTGCATAGATCTAGTTATAGGATTGGGGCCTAAAATGGAAAAGCAAGGCTGCATGCATTAGACTCAAACACCAGGAAATCAGCAGATGTGAAATGAATCAATTCACTGACTACTGTGGTTCGTATCCAGCCCTGGTTGAACTCTGTGAAGTTGCATCCTTTTTGCACCAGTGCTGAATTTGTTCCTCTGGATGTAGTTATTCTTGATTAGAGCTCTGTACAATTCTCCAGAGTTTGCCTCCAATAATTAAAATATATACAGCTAAGTGCTCTGTTCTCTTAGCTATACCTGGGGGAAGTATGGGTTGGAGCTTTTGCTTGTGAATGGTGGAACTCTGAGCTTTTCCTATGTGCAATATTGTATGAGTTACTTATGCGGTGGGAAGAAAGGGCTCCCCCCTCGCCTCCAGCACCTTTTTTCTAGACAGTATGTCTGGTGGTTCACTTTTCTTTCCTTCTGAAAACTAAACTGGCTGGTTAAGGAGAGATTTGTGGGGACTAGTGGTGTGGTTTTGGCCTAGGACATTTTATTTTGTTTTGTCCCATCTGTTTGTTAATCTATCACTGTAAAACTAGAGTGCAGTGTAACAACTCCACACTGGACCTGAAGGGGTTAATGAGAGCCTGTAGGCTTAATCAGCCTTAAACTTCTACACTTGCAGTAGGTGTCAAGCCTGGAGGGAGGCGTTAAAAGTGGCTTGGATGGGGGCTGACCAGGAAGGAAAGCCGATTGCTGGCCCTCACTCAGCAGGAGAAGACTGGCCTGCTGAATGCTCTGAGCCTTGGGATTAATGGAAGCAAAGGGACCAGGTGAAGGAGGGCTGGCTGTGGTACTGCAGCTGTCCTAAGCTGCAAATCCACCTCCAAGGAGGAAGCTGGTGGCAAAGGTGACATTTGCCATCTCCCACAATGACGTTTAAGAGGTCCCAAATTATTGTCCGAAGACCAAAATATGTACAAAGTTATTCAGTGTTAAGCAGTGGAGTAGCAGCAGACTGGAGTCTTTGTCCTGTATATAAATTACAGCAAAATACTAACACAGTAGCCAAATTTTACTTTAAAAAAAAAACTCTTGAGAGCCAAGATTTTCAGGTGTTTAACTAGCCCCTGGATGCCTGGAAGGCTGGTTGGTTTTTTTTAAATAGCAAAAGTGGAATGGGCCCAAAATACCCACTTACCCCTCAACAATGGAACCCTAGAACCAGCTCTGGTTGGGGGCATGGGGCTCCTGTTATAAGGTGGGAAATGAGAGAGACTGTTTGAAATAGAACCCAGCTGCTGTTATAGAGATTGGGAGTGGCTTTGAGGAAGCTGCTCAGTAGTTAGCTGGGAAGAAGCTTAGAGACATCACATATCCATGGTGGCGTTCCCAGATCAGTGGAAGGTGCTGACAAGCAGGGAAAGGTAAATACCATGCCAGAGAAGTGTTCAGGGACTGAAAGAAGAATCCTTAGTTGCCTAAACAAGATCCCTGGGCTGGAACCCCCAGGAGATGGTGGGCCTGGGTTTCCCTGCCACTTCCTTGAAACCAAGAGGGGAAGTACGATGAAAGAGGCCAGGAATGATGAATCCCTGATGGGAGTTGAGAGCCTGGCACAGAGGTCATGAGACTTGGGGCTTTCCTGTTTTGTTGGACTAGAAAGGATGGGACTTTAGATGACTCAGCCAGAGAGCTGAGTCATGAGAAGAAGTAGACCCCTGCAGGAGTGGAACAACTGTCAGCAAGGGATAGTAGAGGAGGAGAGCTGGCTACATCAGCCCAGACATCAGAGGGCACAACAGACAGTGAGTTACATGCTTACAAGCGGTTATGTTTGTAGCCTGTGTGATTCCAGTTACCTCTGGAGAGGGGGTCTTTACCTTATTTAACAGAAGTTAGTTTTACATGCTCATTTTTCTGCCCCAGTGAAATGTTCTGTTTTTTTCCCCAGAAAGGGCTGGAGTTGTCCCATTCTCTCACTTTAATAACAATATTTTCTATGTAACAATGACATTCAAGTCAGAGCTCTTGGGGGGATACAACATTTGCTTGGGACTGTGGTATTTCCAATGAATTTATCTGATTTAAGAAGGCATATATTTGTGATATGTGTTCCCTGTAGCTAACTGAGATGGATCTGGAATAAAAAAAATTAGCGATGAGCCCAAGACACAAAATTTCAAATCCAGGTCCTAATTTGAAACATTCACATTCAGGCATGTTCAAATCTGGTGCTTTTATGTAAAGAGCACTTTGAATCTTGATCTAGATACCTAGTTCACTAGTTTCTCACGGATCTAAATTAGGGATGTTTTGGCTTGGTTTTCAAAGTTCATTTGTTGGGTTGGGTTTTCTAGCATCCCCAAATTTAGGGTGGCTAGAAATAAGGTTCCAGTCTGGATTCATCTCTGCATCAAATATTGTCCCAAAGTCTTCCCTATATTATACTGATTATGGAAAGGACTATGCTGTATATGGGGCCCATTTCAAGTTAGTTTCTTATATTACACTATTTTCAAGCTAGCCCTTAGAGAGATAATATTTCTCCTTTGTAATGATTTTACTATTGCAAAAGGTCATTTTGGAAGATGCCTGAACAACAATGGGGCCACTTGGGGAATTCTTTTCTTCTTGAAGAATCTATCACTCTGTGGTAGCAGAGTCACTAGGATGTGTTATTTTGCTACATCCTATATCAATCTCTGATTATTATGTTATTGAGTTGCTTGTACCTTGAGAGATTAAACCACAGCTAGGTGAGTGAGAAGCAGAGAGCTACTGTGCACTCTGAATATAAGGCAGACATCAAAATAGTTTTTGAAGTGTAGAACTACTGAGCTTTCACTTTGTCACATTAGCAGAAGTTGTTATGGCTCTTTGCGCTACCTGAAGAACCATACACTCTGTGTAGCTATGGTTAGATGCCTTTCAAACCCATCTTCTGCCTAAGGGCTGTCAGATGTGGCACTGAAGTGGAGAGAGGTTTTTCCCGTTGTGAATCTTTGAAAGTTGGGCACCTGCTGCTTGCTGCAGGAAGTAAACGGTTGGGCTGCTTTGGAGCAGGACCGAGCTTTATTAATTTAGGAGCCTGGCAACATTCTTCTTTCACTTTTATCTAGTTTAAGGAAGATTGTTCTGTTCCAGCAAAATGGAATCAGTTGCTAATCAGCAGGGATGAAACATGTCATCTCTGAAGAGGAAGATTCATACTGAACAAAGCCATTCAAATCAGGGATCACGTTAATTCAGCTTCAAAGTCCCAGCAATATTCTTCCCCCTCCATACTTCCTTGTGATAATTGTAGGTCTGCCATACTGTACATGGCAGCTACATTAGAACAGTACTGCTGTCATAAACAGATAGTTAAGGGTTAATGTCTCTTTTACCTGTAAAGGGTTAACAAGCTCAGTGAACCTGGCTGACACCTGACCAGAGGACCAATCGAGGGACAAGATACTTTCAAATCTTGGTAGAGAGAAGTCTTTGTTTTGTGCTTTTTGGGTTGTTCTTTGTTCTCTCTTGGGATTAAGAGGAGCCAGACATGCAAGCAGTTTTCTCCAATCTTTCTGAAACAGTCTATCATGTTCTAAATAGTAAGTACTAGATAGGAGGCGAATTAGTCTTTATATTTGTTTCCTTGATTTGCAAATGTGTATTTTGCTGGAAGGATATTTTACCTCTGTTTGCTGTAACTTATACTTAGGCTAGGAGGGAGGGAGTCTTCCATCTTGATTTTACAGAGATAATTTTTACTTTTTCTTTCTTTAATTAAAAGCTTTTCTTTTCAAGAACCTGACTGATTTTTTTATTCTTGTGTGAGACCCAAGGGGAGTGGGTCTGAACTCACCAGGGAGTGGTGGGGGGAAAGAAGGGGGAGGAAAAGGGTAATTCCTCTCTGTGTTAGGATCCAAGGAGTTTGGATCAATGTACCTCTCAGGGAAAGTGGGGGAGGGGGAAAGAAGGGGGGGAAAAGGTTAGTCCCTCTCTGTTTTAGGATCCAAGGAGTTTGGATCAGTGTATATCTCAGGGTTCCCCAGGGAAGGGTTTTGGGGGACAGAAAGTGTACCAAACACTATATTTTGGTTGGTGGCAGCATTATCAGATCTAAGCTAGGAATTAAGTTTAGAGGGGTACATGCAGGTCCCCACTTTCTGGACGCTAAAGTTCAAAGTGGGAATGAGACCTTGACATACTGCACATTTGTTAACAAGAGGAACCCCCATATATAAGAACTTTCTTCTCTCCTTTCCTAGATGTAAATTCTCTCTGATGTACCTTTAAAAGAATTCCGTAGCCAAATAAGATTTCCATGCCATACTGGTTGAGTATTTAAGGCACTTATATGGTGCTAGTGTATTATCCACACACTTCACAATTCTTATTGCATTGATCTTTAAAACACAGCAGCAAAATATTATTATTCCCATTTTTATAGCTGAGTAACTGAGGCACAGAGAGACGAAGTAGCCCAAATTGACACAGGAAGTCTGTGGCAGAACAGGGAATTGAGCCCAGGGATTCCTAGTCCCATGCTAGCACTGTAACTACTAGACCATCTTTCCTTAAGTTCTGTTTCCCAATGCAGGCAATATATAGTGGAATTTTTCCATAGTGGTTCATTATACACTTCATTGAAATGTATATTCTCCAGAATATAATCTGGGAGTATTAAAATATATTTATAATAATAGAAGTTTGAATTGTTTGAGTACTAAGCACATATTTACAAAGCAGGGTACGAGTTTATTGGAAAAAGTAAGCGCTCATCCATGTAGCTGTCAAAGCCCACACTTGGATGGACAATGTGGGTCACTGAATATGCAGGCTCACAGATACACCATAATTTGATGTGCATGCACAAAAGTGGAGATTTGGAGGGCACAACTGGTGCGTGCACATATTTCTGGAGACACTCTTTGTGCCCTCCTTCAAAAATGTAGTCCTTGCTGGTGCAATAACAGGCTGAATGGTGGACTGTAACAGTACTGGTGCCCCTTCTTGACCTGAGCAGCTAGTCAAAGTTCTGGGCCTTGTAGGGTGTTCCAATTGTGAATAGAAATTGATGATGGAGTCTGGTATTTTCTGTATACATTCCTTGTAAATAAACAAGATTGAATCAAAGTCCTGCTTCTCCAAACACAGAACCATGAACAAAAGGAGCAGCTTCTTGGCCTATAGGCCCAAACTTTGTTCAGCCAGCATCACCAACCTGGACCCTCTCTTTAGGCTTCTCCCAAGGTCACACTCCCAGGCTGCTGCTTGGCTTTGTTGCTCTGCCTCGTCTATCTGATTCTTGTCTGCCACCTATCCCCTTGTCTTTTTCACACACCTGGTCAGTACAGTACCCAGTGGAATCCTCTGCCCACATAATGCTAATTTCTGGACAGATGCTATTAGGCCTTATTTTAGGTATGGCCCCTTAACTTTCTCTTACAACTATCTTAAGTAAAGGGTGCATTCTTACCTCTGTTTCAACAAAGTTTTAACTCAACTCATAACAAGGCTTAAATCAGCTCATAATGCTATAAAAAGGAATGACATCAGAACAGAAGGACTTATATGAAGTAATGTAGACTATATAATCCTTTCTAATTGCTACTAATTCATAACCTCCCTTTAGGTATACTCAGATACATTTTGCTTTTATAACAATTTTGTTGTTAAGTCTTAAAAATTTTTAAATCACAAATGTATTACTGACAATTGGTACTATAAATATAATTGTTATACCCCAAAGGCATGTTCCCAATCTGGTTATTAATAACGCCTCCCTCTCTCCCCCAAAAGCTATACCAAATAGAAGCAAAACAAATAAAAATCCATGAAAAACAGAAGTATATGACTTGAAAATAGGATGCCCATTTAAAGCTCCAAACTTCATTAGACGGAAGTCCTCCAGGCAAACATCCTAGCATTACTTATTGTCATAGTTTAATATTAGACTCCTCAGTACAATTCACAAATGGTTTCCGCATAAATTTCCCTACATTATTAATGTTATAATCATGAATAGCCGTAGCAAGGATGGGCAAATTCATTCAGATTTGAACCTACTCAAATGTAGCAAGGCTAAAAGTTCAGACCCAAACCACGCAGAGAGCAAGAAAAATGGAGCAGAGAAAGGATACGGAGCAAAGCACTCCGATGATAAAATAAGACTAAAATGAAAGCAGCTGTGAGTGGGCAGTGTGACAAATAGATTATGAAAACGGGGTAAACAGAGACAATTCTAATGCAGTAAATAGTGACAAACTCCTCCAAAGAGGAAAGAAGGCCCAGTGGTTAGAGCACAAACATAGGGCTTGGGGGAGCTGGGTTCAAGTCCTTGCTTTCCAAAGTCTGTGCCACTTAAGGCTAGATTCATAAAGGGAATTAGGTCCCAGAATCAGTCCCCTTAGGATTTACAAGCCCCTCTGGTCAGCTAGTGCCTAAATTTCAGCAGTAAAATTTCCCCAGGCACCTTTATTTTTTTCTGTGCCCATGGCCACGGCAGCCCTATGCCATGATTCTGGATGCTTAAGGCCCAGTGTGAACCGTGACCAAGGAAAGGATAGGCAGTCCTCACCCTAAGTCTGATCCTGATCTGATGCATGTCTCAGAGCTCACCTACCAGATCTGGCCGCTATAGGTGAGCTTGCATAAAACACTCTGAGGCAGAGGCAGGATCTCCCTCAACTCCCCTCCCCCTGCACGACCCCCCTGCCCGTTAGCTTCACTCCCTCTAGGGCACCTGGCATTGGCCACTGTCGGTAGACAGATACTGGGCTAGATGGACCTTTGGTCTGACCTGGTACAGCCGTTCTTATGTTCTTAACTTTTAGCCCAGTGATTAGGGTACTTGCCTGGGATGTAGTAGACCCCCCAGTTCAAGTCCCCTTCCACCTGAGTGGTAGGGTTGCCAATTTTGATTGGATGTATTACTGGAAATTTCATCACATGACATTATCTTTAATAAAAAGATTAATCTTTAATTCCTGGAGACTCCAGGGCAATCCTGGAGGGTTGGCAACCCTACTGATGAGAGGTTGCTGCCTCTGAGGTGAGTGCTAGACCACTGAGCTATGGGATATTCTGATGTGGGGCTTCCTCAGTCTTTCCTGTTGAAACTGTTCTACTGTGGCTAAATAGTGAAAGGATCATTGGGTCAGAGTGAGCGAGAGAGAAAGAAATAGCATGAGAATGACTTTGCACCTGCTGGTTAGAGCACTCGCTGGTTAGAGCACTCGCTGGCAGGTGGGACACCCAGGGTCCAGTTTCCCTGTTCCACTGAGTCTCTTGAACTATCTATTCATAGTGGAGCAGCTTCACCAGGAGAGACTGAGGGAGCTAGGGTGACCAGACGTCCCGATATTATCAGGACCATCCCGATATTAGGGTCTTTGTCTTATATAGGCAACTATACCCCCCTCCCCAGCAAAAAACAGTGTCCAGATAGCAAGTGTGAAAAATTGGGTCATCGTAAAGGGACCCCCTCCCCCATATAAAAATAGCCCACAGCCAAGTTGTTATAGCATCCACCTGAAAGATGGCAGATCCCTGTCCAAATCCCTGGAGGAAGATGACTGAAGAGGGGGGGGGGTGTCTCCCCAACACACATGAGTAACCTAACCATAGGGATAAAAGTTATAAGGGAAGTCCCCCTGCCCAGCTTCTTGCCAAAACACAGGAGGTGCCTACTGCTAAGAAAGGGTTTGCAGCTGAGAATCGCAAGCAGTGGATGGAACCTCTCTGTAGTCTGGATTGAGGTGCCGATCTCTGATCAAGGGACAGGATTTAGCACAGACCTTTGCTACCTCGGGCAGGGAGCTGGCTAAGATACTGGCTTTTGGGAATCCCACCTGGAGGCACCTTGCTCTCCCTATTCATTATATAGGGAACCCACGTGTTGAACTTTGTGAATTCCAGTGACACTCAGCATCACCACACCTACCCTTCTACACTACAGTTAAACGCCTCTGGCTGGCCCATGTCCACTGACTTGGGCTCAGGCTATGGGGCTCTTTAAATGCAGTATGGACATTTGGTCTGGCACCCTTCTCGCTCAAAGAGTCCCAGAGCCTGGACTCCAGCCTGAACCCAAATGAATACACGGCAATTAAACAGCCCTGAGCTCCAAGAGCCCAAGTCAGGCAGGCGTGGGCATTTAATTGCAGTGTAGACATGCCTGCAGTGAATCTAGCCCTTACTGGTTCTGTGTCTCAGTTTCCCATTTGTAAAATGGGGGATAAATACATTAAGGTTTGTCAGGTGCTCAGAGACTATAGCAATAGGAGAGGCAGGGGCATAAAGATGCCTAAGATAGACAGAATCCTCAGCTGCTCTAGTTCTGTTGACTTCAATGGAGTTAGACCAGCAGAGACTCTGGCTGTGTGTGTGTGTGTGTGTGTGTGTGTGTGTGTGTGTGTGTGTGTGTGTGTGTGTGTGTGTGTGTGTGTGTGTGTGTGTAATAATGTCTCATTCGCTTAGGTTAGTTGTTTTTGTTTTTATGGGGTGCTTTTTGAGGAGGGGGGGAGGGGAGAAGGTGTTATTCATAATGGCTTCCCTTAGCTTACAAAAAGTAATGGAGTGAAATCCTGATCCCATTGGAGTCAATGGGCAATTGGCTGATGGGAGATTTCACCCATGGTTGTGTTTTAATTGGAATTAGTCTTTCAAACAATGGCTGTAAACTACAGGAGAAGAGGTTCATGAACTTGACCCAGATTTGTTAACCCAAAACGGAGCTGGAGAAGTTCTGCAGACCTCAAGTTCCATAAGGTGCTCCCAGCCCTGATAAAGAGGGAATGGCTACAGTTCTCTTAGGGTAGAGCATCCTCCAGGGTGTTCTATTTTGCTTCTCTAGTCACAAGAATGAGATGGTTCCTTGAAGCATTCACCACATCTGCTGCTGGGGAGAGGATGAGCACTCCCAGCCCCTGCCTGCCCATGCACAGAGTGTCTACTTTAGAATTCCTTGCTTGTCAGGACACTGGCTTTTACTACCAGCCCAAAAAAGCTTACTTTTCTTAAATTTCACATTGTTCACTGTGCATAATGAAGTTTATTTTACTAAAGTATAAAATAATATGATAAAGTATACATAATGTAGCCAAATGTAAAACTAATCAGAATAACTGGCCCAGTAACAAAAAAGGTCTTTTACTCAACATGGTTAATAAGGATATTAAACACTAACAGATTATCTCTTCTAGTGCACGTATTAGAGTAATTCCCATTCTTTGCTGAGTGCATACCTATGAGACTCTGTGTGTGTGCAATAAAACCCATACTTTATTAAGCATTTTTTTCTATTTTGCTATGTCAGTCTAAATTCACTTTGAAGGCAGGGATGATGGAATTGTTCAATATATTGTGTGCAGAGGGTTATGACCTTTGCAATCAACCCCAGAACACTATTGTCTCTTTACTTCTGGGACAGCTGAAATGAATTATAAAGTGGCCTCATAAATCCATAATATTTTGCTAAAGCCGAGGCATATGATTTATGCAACATTTAAGAGTTCTTTCTCATTTTCAATTTATTTTATTTATATAAACCTCAGCTTTGGTATTCATATATATGACCTCAGTGATGAAAATTGAAGATAGGGTAGTCTTTAAAAAAATGATATCTTAATAATGGCCCTGATCCTGAAATGCTTATGTATTGAGCAATTGTATGTATGTGAGCGGTGTCACTGAGTTCAATACACATTTTGTCTAAGGTTATAGGTGTTTGCAGGCTCAGGACCTTAAAGCTGTAGAGTTATATCACTGAGGGGGGCTATTGCAGGCTTGGGACTACTCTTGTTTATGCTGGGGGAAGTGCAAAGATGATATAAAGCCACCTTTGGTCCCCTGCTTTCCTGTACAAGGTGAATCTAAGGTCAGATGGAGAACTGGGGTGTGGGCGGAGGGTGCGGAATCTATTACCGCTCCCCCTCCACTAAAACAAAGGACAATTTGCAATATCAGGAGGACACAGAAAAGTGTTCAGAACGCTAGGGTAATCAGCAAGTGTCAGGTGGCATGGGCTATTAATTATGGTCCAAATTCTGTAAAGCACTGAAGCACAAGCCTCACTTTAAATATTAAGACCTCAATAGGACTTCTCAGCTGGATGCCTGGGGATGACAATTCTTTCTTGACAACAACACTGTGTGTCTTAATCAGACAGTGGCAAAGACAGCAAATGCTTAAGTTCTTTGCTGATTTGGGGCCTTAAATCCATGACATGGAAAATGTGGATGTCCTCCTTGGACTTCAGTGGTGGTTGTGCTTGCCAAAACATCTACCCATTACCATGTTGGTTAGTTCTTGTGCCCCTCTGTGGGCTGAGGTGAAAGCTTGGAAGAATAAAAGTCAAACAAGACCAAGTCTTCAGCTCCTGGCACTGGCACATACATGACCAAAACAATGTCAGACACCATAATCATCATCTTTCTTACCTCTGATCTCACTGCTGGAGGTTTTGTCTCAAGGCTGTGCCTTTGCTCCAGCAGTGAAAGACACATGAACACCATTAGGGTGCTGTCTCTAGCCCCAGGGTTGGGAGGGTCTGGGTCTGAGTAAATCTTGGTGCTGAGTCCCTCAGAAAATAACACCTGGTCTGAAGTATTAAATTGAGAGGGTAAGTCCAGGCGGTAAAAATAATATTGGACTAAGCTACTAGCAGCGGGGCTCTGTGCTTTGCTTACTGCAGCACACAGTGTGTGTGATACTGTCTGACACTGACTGATTAAGACACACATACTGTGGTGTTGTCAGGACAGAATAAAGAGGACTCTCGATGCCCACTGACACTCAAGATATCCAGCAGAGCAGCTTCTAGCCTCCAGTCCAGACCAGCACCATGCTCTACCTTCGCTATGCAGTATTATGGTCCAGCCTACCCGTATGCAGTTAGGAATGTACAATTTTTTAACTTGGTCATTGCCTTTTGCCCCACTCAAAAGACTCCAAAGACTAGTTTTTATTGGGAGATCTGATGTGCTGCATTTTTTTCCCTCAGAAAAAAAAAAGAAAACTAAGGCTTATTTGTAGAGTTATCACGGAATCCACATGATAACTGGAACCTCAGCAGCCAAGAAAAGGACTCAATGGGCAGGGAAACCGAGCTACCCACTTATCCTTCGAGATGGTGCCTTCACAAGAGGGAGGAGGCATTTTGGCAGGGTGTTGCGAGGAAGCGTCTGTTCTGCAAATAATGACAAGTCTTTAGTCTCGAGGGCTCTCCACCTGGCATCTCTTGCAAGCACTGAATTCACATTCTCTCACACACTTATTTTGTGGGAGCTGTGCAACTGGCACCTCAAACCACACTTAGAAACTTGGCTGCTGACACTATTCAGTGTATTGTGGTTTATTTATGCTCGTTTGAGTGGTTGGAAAGAGCTTGACTTTTTTTGTTCTGTTTATTTTTGCTTTCAGGAAGTTTGCCCTCACCTCTGCAAAAATGTATGAAATATCAGTCTCTCCCCTCACTTAGGGCTGCGTAATTGCAAGCTCGCTTATTGCAGCCTTCAGCTGAATGAAGTTTCAGAATCCATAAACCTTTGGCGGTACTCAGCATTTGAGTAGCTATCTGACCAAAGTCTATGTGTTCTGACTGCAGCAGATTTCATAGACTATAAAGCCAGAAGGGACCAATGAGTTCATCCAGTCTGTCTTCCTATGTTACACAGGTCATTTAACTTCCCTGAATTAATTCCTGTTTAGATGGGTCCTCCTCTCTGCCTCACTGCCCTTGAGTTAGGGATGCAGGTAGTGGGAAATGTTCTTCTCTTCACACCTCTGATTCTTCCCTTCACCTCCCTTCAGTGCCAGGGGTTCTTGCCTCTCTTCCTTTTCTCCTGACCCAGGGAGAGTTGGAGAGCCTAGAGAGATTCTGCATCCCCAGCCGCCTGACATGTATTTTCCCCTCATGTTCCATGGGGCTCCAGTGATCCATCTTCTTCACTCCACCTGAGTTGTTCTTACCCCAGCTCCTTTATTAAATAAGTACTGGATAATTCACCTTTTTCCCCTGCCCTGTACTATAGAGCTGATTACTGCTAGGGTCAGGTGGTTACTTGAGCTAATTAATATTTGCAAGCAGCAGTAGGAAATAAGTACAAACCCCATCTCCTCAGTTTTAATTACGATATCAGTGCAATCAAATTCCTTGTGGATACACCTCCCACATCGGCTCCAAACAATTTCTGACTTGTTCATTAACAGTATCGGCAACATCTTTAACTCATGATCTGCTGTCATTACAATATAATTACTCTAATGCATCTTTACTGAGCAACACCCTCCAAAGCCAAAAGCCATTGAATATGCTATCTAATTAGGGACCAGAGATATTAACATACACTATCAGCTGATGTGAACTCATGGTACTTCTCTGGCTCCAGGATTTTATATGTGTAGACAGCCTGGCATATATCAACTCCCCCACCTCCTCTTGTTGTTATGAAATATTTATATTGTAGGAGCAGAATTTTATAATGGTACTATAAGAATTAATGTATGCTTTGATTTGAGTTGACCAGCCACCCTTTTTGAATAGCAAAAAGAAATGATCCTCTGGGACTATAGAATGCTGTTTCCCGCATGCATTACAAATTGGGCCCTTTTAATTTTTTTGTTTTAAGGTTTAGTTAGTAAAATACAGAATCCTGTATTGTGTCTATGTTAAGTAAATTAAAGGACTGTTGAAGGCCTGGGCCTCAATGTAAATTGTTTTGATTATAAAACTTCGCAAGGTTTAATTTACAATGTCTTTTTGCTCAATATAAAATACTGCTGTTTGTATTCGCAAAGGTCTCTGTAAAAGACTGTTTGTGTAAATGCATGCATCAAAAAAAAAAAGGGTGTAAAGGCCATTGTTAACCAGATGGTCAAAAAAAAAGAAGCAAAAACACGTATCAAAACTTATTAACGCCAAAAAAAATCAATGCGCATCCATAATTAAGGAAGGGCAAAATAACGACCCTAAGGTGAAAGCTGGCACCCCTAAAAACAATTAATTCAAATCCAGAACAGAAGGACCCTCTCAAAGGTGTTTTAAAATGTTTATATCAAAAAATAACACCAATTAAAAACTAACACAGCAAAAGCCATCAACTTCAACAATAAAAAAAACAACTACAAAAACATGGTGCTTTGCCACGGGACTTTGGGTTCGTCTTGTGACCAACAGGGACCTCTGTGACCAATCTGGCTGGCACTAAATTAATCTGAACTCTGAACTGGTAACTATAAAAATCAACTGGAAAAACTGTGTGTGTGTGTGTGTGTGTGTGTGTGTGTGTGTGTGTGTGTGTGTGTGTGTGTGTGTGTGTGTAAAACTAAAAAGCATATGCTAACTGCTGTATTCTCAATAAATGTGGTGTGTTGCCTTCTCCCCCATAAAAAATCTTGTGTTCTTTGTTTAAGCATAACAGTTTTATGAGTTTTAAAAAATTAGTTCAGTTTTATCTTTACAATTGTAACTATTTTTAAATGTATAAAAATATGCTCATCTGGATACTTCTGGAAACACATGCAATAATCCTAGTAATCCCTGTGAGTGGAACCTACCCTATTATGAGCTGAAGAGGGGAGTAAAAAGGGGTTGGATCATTTTTGTGGCCTTTCCAAATTGCAACTAGTACTTAAACTCACCTGTGCAGGAAAGTGTAGAAAGATGAACAGAGGAGGAACCCTGGGTTGTTTTGTCCCAAGAAAGGACAAGAAAGCCAGGATGAGTTTGCCCCTAGAGCAAATTTAGAGGAGTTACCCTCTAGTGATTGGCTGCCAGCCCGGATCCTTCCACAGAGCTGTGAAAGCTCCTCAGCTTTCTGAGCCAGTGTGGGGGAAGAGCTCATATTGCTGACACTGCGTTTTATTTATGAGTGCAGGTGTCAATGGAAAAGGGAGATTGGAAGCTGCTTTGTGGTATCTGGGTGATTTAGAGTTTCCTATATTAGCTGTTATGTTTGTGCTCTGTGTGCTGATGTCCATGGGTGCACCAATAATCAGTATGGTTGCAAACAAACCACCTTGCGTCCTAGACTCTGATCTGAGATCCACAAACATTTCTCAGTGAATGTTCCCTCAGTTGCCACTGCACTTGTTTAATCACCAGGACTAGGCAAAATCTAGCCCATATTTTTGTAATGAATAAATATTACTCAGTCATAATTGATAAATGCAACATTTTGACCAGGGTCAATCAGCCAAAATTCACCTTTCCCCATACTTCACTAGCCTTTCCCCAAAAAGGCCCAAGCAAAGAGTTGTGTCGTATATTGTGCTCTGAACATCAACAAACTAGGACTTTCTCTGAGAAACTGGGGAAGTGAGCTCCAGAATCAAGGTCCATTTATGACGGTCATCCTTCCTCTAGGCCTTCTGAGTTCAAATTTAGGGACAACTAATTGAAGTGCCCCAGCTGCTGTCAGCTGTCAGGTTCAGAGTTCAAATATTACATTGACACTGTAGCCAGGGGTAAGATTTACAGCTTGTATAAATGTACCTGCATTAGCTTTAATCTAGCTAGCTCGTTAAAAACAGTAATGAGGACACAGCAGCCCAGGATGGCCAAGCAGCCTGTGTAATCCTGCACCACCAGCTCAGGGATGTAGTTGCTTGTACAACCCACACAGAAGCCTGAACCATGAAATCCTCGCTACTATTGTTAGTGCACCAGCTAGAGTAGAGCTAGACTGCTACACGCACTGCACATCGCATCCCCTTCCTGCCCCACCAGTGTAGATGTACTGAAAGTTTAGGAGAATTGGGATACAGGGCTTTGCTGTGAGTCTATCCCTGATTTCAAGGACTGCCCACTGTATCTAGTGCAGATGGCAGGGAGTTCCAGCATGTAAAAGGGAAATATTGTTCTATTATAACATCACACTGGCATTGTCAGATGATTCATGGGCTCCAGAGAACACAGACATTACCAGCTCAGCACATCTTTCCCAATCATCATTTGTCATGTGTGAAAACCTCCCATGGTCCTGAAAGGGATTTGTTTTCTCTATTAGCGGCAGGAAATGTAACAAACTCCTTTCTGGAGAGAATAATAAAAACAGCATTTGATTGTTTTATTGAATATTTAACTATTTATTTTGGACAACTACATTTTATCGCTAGAAGAAAAACATTTCTACTTAAAAATACAGCTGCCTCCTTTCCAGAGAAAAGCTGTCAACATCCAATGTCATCTTCTGCATCTTGAGTGAAATATTTGAAAGCCCCAGTTCCATTTTAATATCTGAGGCTCTTTCCCATCTGTATGCAGCTGCAGAAGAATAGTTTTAGCCTCATTTAGAAGAACCAAATGATGGATTTCTCTCTCCAAAGAGCTAAACAAACGAAAGCCATAAACTTTTATTTTCTATCTGTTTTCTCTAGCACACTCCATTCCCCATATATATATATGCCCAGTGTTCAAATCCTCACAAAGTGCTGGCACCTGATTCATCATACAAAGGATTACACCTGATCCAATCAGAAGTGCTTCCATTTTACTCTCTCTGTATAGCTTCTGGCCCATGTAAGACTTCCAAGATTGCTTATTTATTTCTGTTAACCTCACTGAGCTAATAGCCTCTATTAGATATGTATTTAGAGTATTATAATTCTATTCTTAACAAAAGCTGTATTAAATCCTCATTAAATCCATACTGGAGAACGTTAATCTAAAGCGCTGTTGGCCTTTTCCCTATCTACACGGGGGGGAATGTAGAACATTCAAAGCAAAAGTAGCTCCATTTCACAGTACAATAGGGAAGAGCTTAGACCTTCTGCAGCTATTAACACAGATGCAATGAAACATTGTTTTTATGGGTAGTAGGGAGCGTTCTCAACATCCACAACTACATAATATTTCCAGTGTTTCTGTCAAGAGGAAGGATTATAGCTGTGAAGATGCAGGGAGATTTAGTGTAACAGAATCACAAAGCTTTGAACTCTGTACCTCCAATGATTTAACATAACGTACATTTGCTTTATCACACACTCGCAGTATATACTAGAGAAAGTCGTGGTTCCAGAGCCTAGTTTTGAAGGTTGCAGAATATTTAACAACTCCAGTGTAAAACAGATACTGCCACCAATAAAATGAAACACCTTGCCACATCCTGCTGTGCATTCGTCACAGGCCAAGTAGGGACATCATGGTCCTACCTGAAAGGGACACCCCCCGAGGTGCTACAGGGAGTGATACTAGAGGTTCTATAACACAGTATTCTTTCCTATGAGCACTTTCTGAGCAGGTTCCCTACCATGGAGGGGTACGAGAGAGACAGAATGGGAGTCATTATGCTGATGGACATGACACCTTTGTGATAAGGTGAGGGAGTGTAAAATTGTGTGTCTAGCATGGTTGATAGCCATCTACCCACTCACCTCCCTCTGGCATGTTCAATGAAGTGCAGTATTTTATTTTTCCTTTACTTTTACTTTCTGACTTAAAGCTGTTTAACTGGTTTCTGCATTTCATCCCCTTTATAGTTGCATTTCTGTGGGTTAAGATGTGTGAGTGCACGATATATATGTAATTAATTTCTGTAGTCTGCAAAGCAAATTTGGTTTCTTCCAGGATGAACGGCGCTATATAAATATAAAAGATTACTCTTATTTGCTGAGAACCTATTGCATATCTAGGTGTAATCTACAAATTATGTGGCTGTTCTGCAGGTTAACTTCTATTACTTCATTTCAGAGTCTAGACTCTTACAAAATGTTCATGTCTCTTTCTTGTTATATCTTTCTACTTCTTCACTGACAATTTGGTATTATTATGAGGATGATTTGTATTCCAATATTTCCTAGGGCCTCTAACCAAGACTGAGGTGCCATTGTGTTACTAGAAAAAAACACCCAAAGTAATAGATAGTCTCTGCCCGAAAGAGCTTTCACTCTGACTAGACAAGATAGACAAAGGGGATTTAAGAATGTTCTTTCCTTGGCACAAAGTAACTGTAAGAAAATCAAATTCCATCATACTGAGAATTATGGTACTAACTGGGGGATAAATACCTGTGTGTTGGTGTGAAACCCCAAGCCCAGCACAAAACTCATAGATGAAATCCCAGCCCCACTGAAGTAATATCAAAACTCCCACTGACTTCAATAGGGCCAGGATTTCACATCAAGTCTCCATTGTATAAAGGCCATGTGTGCTCTGTGGTGGATTGTCTTCTTTCTCAATAGAATTGCCTGGATCTGGATTGTGTCCAGTGGGCCCAAGAACTGTGCAGATCCACAAATCCAGACTAAAATGCAAAAGGATGACCTGTAGGCTGCAGAAGCAACCATGATAAGCGTGATTCCTGTCCTCCCTCTGGGTTAGACATTGTGGAGTTGACAGAAGATTCTGTCTGCCCTAAATTCTGCATAATTCTTTCTTACCAAACCTTTTTACTCAGGAAGGCAGATGTGTGGGTGAGGGAGTCAGAGTGTCACTGAAAATATTGCTCAGGTAGAAATTACAAATCAAATTCTCTCCTATTCTGATAAATGATCTGAAAGTGGAACACATCATCAGTTGATTGTATCACATACTCCCCTGGCCCCTACAGACAGAAGGCTCAGATAACTTTACCCTTATCTTTTAGAATTTACACAGTGCAAATTAAAATAGAAACAGTCATTACCTACGTTTCCAGGTGTGTTTTCTGGCTAGCTAATTGAAAGTGATATAATAGAGGTTTAAACGATACTCATTTTCGCACCTCTCAATTCATCAGATTAACCGTCTTTAGTATTTTGCAGAACAAACAGAAGCACCTCACTGAGAGTACAGTCGCCACAGTGAAAAGACAAATAAGCTCTTCACTTTAATGTGCTAAAAATATAGTTGAGACATCTTCGATCTCAAGCCGTGTGATAAAATAGATCGTGTTGACTGAGCAGATCAGCAGCTGCTATTTGGACTCCTTCACTTTGGCAGTGCTTGTCTTTCTGTCTTTGTGAGCTTAGCCTGCCCCAGCAGTTTGAAAATCAGAAAATGAACCAAAAATAAAATCACAAGATTGATATCAAAGCCATGAGAGTTGCTGAAACTGACTCTTGTGATTTTTGGGGAGTCAATTTTTGATTTTTGTTTTTTAACTGATAGGAGACTATCCTCCCCTGTACTAGAGCTGCCTATTCTGTTCTCCAGGCCCTGTCTGATAAGTCTTATCTCACACCGAGTGAGGGGCAACACAGCCTAATGCTAAGCACAGAGGACTGGAAGTCCAAGGTTTTAATAAGGCATTTGTCACCATAGTATCTAGGTCCCAATCCTGCAGACACTCATGCAGATACTTACCTTTACTCCTGTGAGGAGTCTCACTGAAGTCAATGGGACTACTCATGTACTTGCACTGAGTACGTCTGTAAATGTTTTCAGGGTCATGGCTCAAGAGCTGAGATTAAGAATTAGCTAAGAGTGTGGTTTGGGTGCTACTCCTCACTGGGTCACTCAACTCCTGCGTGACCTTGGCCAAGTCACGTAACCATTCTGTGAATCAGTGTTTCCCCCTCGTTAAAATGGGAATATTATTTACCTTTGGAAAGTGCTTTGAAGCACTTAGATCAAAAGCGAGGAAGTGCAAAAAATTATTGTAATACCCTTCTTTAAAATAAATCAAGTCCTATGTAAACATTATTTGAAAGAGACTTAAAACGTAATCATGAATCATATCTTCAGAATGATTTCCTTGCAAACCAAATCACACAGAATCCTCCATTTCTCCAAGTCCTTTCCAGGTATTCATGATCCGTTAAGTCAAGGAACCAGGGGTCTGATCCGTGCTGAGCACTTCCTGAGAGGGGCAAAGCAGGAGGTAAGAATGCTCAGTGTCTTGTAGAAACAAGCCTCGCCGTGCTTCAGCAGGACAAGCAGGAAGGGTTTTGGACAATAGTACATGTTGCCATCTGGACTTCCCATTGCACAAGTTTAGCTTGGAGTTGAACCTTTCTTCACAGTTTTTTTTTAAACAAAACACTTAAAATTCCATTGACCATTGCAACTTTAATTTCCATTATTTTTTGAGGCAGCGCTAAAAATGCATTCAGATAAAAAAGCTCATCAGAAGAGGAAACTGCTCACTTATCCCAGATAAATGAAGTTTTTCATATTTTATTAAACATTTAAAATGACTAAAAGATACTACCTCAGAGTGGTTCAGTTTGAAGAGACAAACTGATACATTTTATTAATTAGGCCATTAAAAAACTCATTTAGGTGTAAATAAGTGTGGGTCATTAAATCTTAATATACAATGTCAAAATGCAGCTTTAGACTTCACATTCTTTAGTAAATGTTAATTCATGACCCTAAAAACTGATTAAAAATAGAACTAACACCAAAGAATTTCTGTTTGGGATGAGAATATGTATGTGTAATAGTAAAGAAAGGAATCTTTCCACTCAGTACTTACTTTATACATGAACATTGTCTCCAAGACTGGACTGGGCCCAGCAGGTGGTTGCTGAGCGCACAGGAGACACAGCCTCCCGGCTCTCAGGTTCAGGGTCCAATCATGACACAACCAGGAAGAATGAGTTAAACAGTAATTCCTGAAGTCAATACTCAATAGGTCCTGACACTAGTTGTTTTTTCTCATGTTTCTGAGGCAAAGCAAGAAATAATCAGTGATTTTGGCACTGATTTTAATGAGAACAGGAGCCAGACCCGTTGAGTAAAATAATATAGTGTGAACTTCCACTATTGGTGTCTAAGACACAATAAGTTTAAAAAATACTAGGTGGCACAACAATTATAGACAGGGCTGCTAGCACTATCTACTATTAAGGTTACCCAACACTTCCCATTATAAGACCCTGTTTTCAGTTGCCTATAGCTTTACCAAAGTAAAATCCCCCCCAAACCAGAAGCCCCTTTACACCACAGAAAAGGGCTGTAGTAGTGTAAAGGGAGGCAGTGTGTCTATGACGATCTTAACCAGTGTGTTTGTCAGCTTCAGCCCAGGCACATAAATTCCAGCCAACATGCTCTAGTTATTCACACAGTTGAGAAAACTGGCAAATTCCCTTCCCATGTTGGGTCTCCCACAGTTCCCCTTTCCTCCCTAAAAGTCCTAGTAATTTCCTGATGGAGTCTAAGGTAAGAAAGGGAATGTTGGGATATCTTCGGGGCACAAAAGGGTCCGCATTTGCAAGTCCTACTATATTAATAGATTTTAATCTCAGAAGTGACCATCATGATCATCTAGTCTGACTTCCTCCATAGTAAATTCTAACCTTCAAGTGAATCTCCAGTGTTCACTCAGATCTAACTGTAATTCCGATAAGATGCTTATAGAACAGTTTCAGTTAATTCTAACGTAAGCCAAACAAAACTAGAAGAGACACAGAAGTACCTCCAGAGCTGAACATTCACAAAGCTACCTTATTCTCCTTTTGCTGTGATGCCTACTGAAAACTGATAGTAAGGCTCTGTGAATGATGAGAACATCCATCATACAGCATAAACTGAAATGTGTAACTCAGAGCCAAAATAAATACAGAATTATCATCATTAGGGATATTGCCTCAATGCTACAATGCTGTATCTATTTACAGTTATTCTCAAGGCTATTTGGTGACCCCAAAATACAAACATGTGAACACTCACATTTTGATGTAAAAACTGAATCTTTCAAGAACCACATTTAAAAAAAAAAAGTTTTCACTCAAAAATAGGTTAAGTTTTGCATGAAAATGGATCTAGTTTCGCTCAGAAAAGAGAAAACAAAATTTGGATCTCAATCAAAGTCCAAATATAGACTTCTTCAAAGTTTTGATTTCACAAATTTAAACTTCAGGTACTTGAAACTGGAAATGGGTGTTCATTCTCCTGATTTACATAAACCAAACATGCAACACCTACAAACATAGGCCTGTATATACGCCTCATATACAAATTCATTTCTTCCTTTGCGTTCAGCAATCTCCCTTCAGCAAGAAGAGTGACAAGATACAATGTTTTATTGTGGAAGTACTAAATTGGAAATATTTGCTCTTGCACAGATGACAGTGCAGCTTGCAAAATACTGTGCATGGTCTATACACATGGCCATGGTTATTAGAGTTACACAGGAGAAATAATTGTTCCCATTGTACATGTTCTTTGGGAGTGTATGGCACATACACAACCAAGCATGACATGAGAAAATTCATCAAAGGATATTTAAAGATACCTTGGGGAGCCATTGAGTTTTCTGATGCCTCTACAAAAAGAGGACTAATTGCATCTGCATAATGCAACCATTTTAGATGGTTTATTTTCCAGTGCTTCTATCTTTTCTTTTTCAGTGTATAAAATATTTACTGTACATAGAGGAATTGGTAAAGGATGTCAGATAATTAAAGATTAATCAATCAGAAATGATTGAGTGGTTTAAATAAATACAACACTTTTCTATTTTAGTTACACACTTGTTTATGACCGTAATGCATGGTTGCTTCAACCATGTCAGGAGTCAGTTGTTCCAGGTGTTGCTGTACAGACATCTAGTAAAAGACAGTTACTGCCTCAAACAGCTTACAATGGTATCAAAGCTCCTGTGTGACATTTAATTATCTGATTGGTGTTACATCTGCTTTTTGAAATATTTGCATTTAAAATTGAGAGTTAATGTAAAATATTAAGTAATAGCCTAAACCACTGATAAGTGTTTCAGTATCTGTTGTAATATTTATAGTTATAAACACAATTGATTTTAATGCAGATACAAAGATTTCCTTTGGAATTGTGTGCACACCATACCCACCTGAATACATCCTTAGTGAGACGCGAAAAATCAGTGGAGTTAATTGAGTAATAAAACACGCCACGTGGTGTGATTATCATGCGGTGAACACACCCATTGAGAATTAAGAGGCACAAGTTATGGTTGAATTCCTTCAATCCCCCGGTAATTGGAGTGTCTCACGTTAACAGTGTGAATTGTCTGTTCGTAATTACTAAAAAGTTAATGATAATGGGACAAATATGTAATTTCCTACCCAAAGGTGATGCTTTTTCTTGAGCAGAGATTTGATATTTGTGCTGGTATGTGGTGGTTGGTTTCTGTTTGGACTTTTTATTTGTGTGTTACTTTCCTTCTTTTCCTGCCAGGAAACATAATAAATTCTGACAAGTTTGATGCTGCTTCTCATTGAAAATCCTTTTTCTTTTCGTGTTTTGGAAAGTGTGTGGAATGTACTAGGTTAACTCTGTTTTATTAATATTTTCTTGTATCTGTGTTAGTTTCAGTTCTGAAACAAATATTTACCATAATCATGGAAGGATGAATACAACACACATGTACTATGGAGCCATTCCTTCTCTCACAAAAACCAAGCTGGGAGCAGAATCAGGCCCTATATGGTATTATTCATGGCACTTTTGAGAAAGTTTCTAGGGGCTTGATTTTGCCTGGTGCTCAAGCAAGAAACTGCTTAAGGATTTGTTTAACTTTACATATGTGAGGTGTTCCAGTAGGATCAATAGGCCTCCTCATGGGCTTAAGGGTTTTGCCTGATCAAGGCCAGAATACTTAACACCTTGCAGGATCAAGCCCAAGATGAGGAAGCTAGAAGTGTGTAGTTTGGGGCAAAAAGTTTGAAAAATACTCCATCGTGTTTTGAAACATGCAAAATGACTACTCAGCCATCTCTCTGGGATTATATGAGGGATGTGCTGCAATCAGCAATCTTGTCCTGCCAAATTTGACACTGCTTGGCACTTTTTTAGGTGTCTTTTGATGGTTCATAAAAGAATTCTGGAGCAGAATTTGCTGGATTATATGATCTTATTTTACAGTTTGCTAAAGATTCTTTTAGGCAAAGTGATTTGTTGATCAATTATAAATTGGAAACAGGTGATTCTATCACCAACCCCTAGACACAATGAGCAATAGCCTCCTCTCATTTACACTTGTGGATGGGCCAGATACAAAGCGCATTGATGTCATTTGGCTTACATGCCAAATCAGGAGTAATTCCTTTGGGCTCAATGAAGTTGCACTGAAGTAAGTGAGAGGAGGATCAGGCCCATTGTTCACAGAGCTACATGGACAGGGATGGGGGAACTTGGGGTGCTGGGGGTGCAGCAGCACCCTGGTTTGAAGTGGTTTCCATCATATACAGGGTTTACAGTTTTGTTCAATGGCTTTAAGTACCCCCACTATACAGGGCCAGTGCAACCATTTAGGCAAATTAGGCGGCCACCTAGGGCACCTAGTGGTTGGGGGCGCCTAAAAGCCCCCTTAAGCAAGGAAGTGGAGGTGAGCTGGGTGGGGGGGCACACAGAGAGGCTTGCCTGCAATAACGAGGGGGGGGCGCACAGGGGAACCGCTCCCTGCCCCAGCTCACCTCTGCTCTGCCTCCTCCGCTGAGCACACAGCCCAGCTCTAAGTCTCCTCCAATCAGCGCCGCAAGCCTGGGTGAGGAGGAGAATTAGAGCAGCGCCGACGTGCTCAGTGGAGGAGCTGGGGCGGGCTACTCAGGCAGGCTTAGTTTCCGCAGGAGGTCTCCCCAGGCAGGGTTAGCTGCCGGGGAAGGGGGGAAGTCTCCCCAGGCAGGGTTAGTTGCCATGGGGAGACGGGGGGAGAGAGGTTAGCTGATGCAGTGGGGGGGTAGCTGCTGCGGGGGGAGTTCCCTGGGTGGGGGGCTGAGTTAGCTGCTGTGGGGGGAGCGGGGTTAGCTGGGGGGGTGCAAGGTGGAAGTTTCGCCTAGGGCGCAAAACTTCCTTGCACCGGCCCTGCCACTATAAAAATTGTTCCAATGCCACTCTGTGTGGATGTATCAAAATAGAGCATCATCCTAAAATTTCTAAATATCTCAATGATTCACTGTTGGAATTGTCAAAGGGTTTGTAACAGCATTAGGCTGTGACTCAGAGAGCAATTCTTTGAAAGAGTTTGATGCTGAATATAGCTCTAGTGAATGATGCCCTCAATGACAAAACTATTAATGTGACAGAGCTTGTCCCAGAGACTTTTATGGGGAGTAAGCCTCAACACAAAAATGACAAGAGGCATTAACGTTTGAAACTTTATATCATAGCAATGGCCCATGAAGATATAAACCCAAATCACCCCGTTAGCAGAACAGTTGATCTAACTGTGGACCCTGAGTACTGATTTCCCCATTCACTTACACAATGGTGTAAATCAGGAGTAACTACTGAAGTCAGTCAAATCAAAGCAGTGTAAGATTGGTAGTATGTAGGAGAAGAAACAGGCCTTAATGTTACAATGTTCAATATTTTAATTAGTCTGTTATAATCTTTACTTATCTAATTGTCCAGACCAACTTTTAAAATGGAGATTTTTGTTGCTGTGTGGTAACAATGTGTATTTTAGCATGGATTATCACAGACACTATAATATTGGATTAGCCATACATATCACTGGTCTGTCTACTCATCTATTCCCTTATGATCCACTACCTCATATTATTAATTTGTTGCTAAACTATGGCTGTTAGTGTGGCGCTCTGTCCCCCACTAATGGTGACTAGGACAACTAGAGATTGAGCCTACTATAGCCTTGGCTGAGAGAGCTGGGATTTTTTGCTCAAAAAACAGAGCGTCATGTATTGACAGTTAGAGGTCCCTGGTTCAATCTGCACTGCTGATGGCCTACGCAGGGGTGGCAGCATTACAAGTGCTTAGCCAACGCTGCTTGTTATTGAGGGTGTCCTTCAATACCTGGGCCATTCATACATAGTTCACTCTCCAGTCAGAACACTCTGTGACAACACTCTGTCTGTTCTTTCACAGGGGATCCCTGTTCCCATAAAGGATTTTCCTGGTTTGCACCAGTCAGAAAGCAAAGTGCTCCCCATCTTATAATTTACAGCCTGCTCCATTAGGTGGGACTGAACTCACTGCTCACAGGCTGACCAATAACTTGTGTGCTGGCACTTTTTGTAAGTTAAAATCCCACCAGTGCCTCCGTCTGTAGCCCTCCTCCAAGGAGTGGCTCAAACATGCTGCCTTCTACTTGGAGTGACTTCTCCTCCCTCACATTGGGTTGAGTCCTGGGTTACTTTTGTGACATCTTGTGCCTCCACCCAAGGTGACTTTTCATTATGCCTGGCCCACAAGGGGTGCTGTCCCTTGGGAAAATGAATAATGCTACCACTGCTGGTAAGGTGTATAAAACCAAGTATACAGGAAACAATAAAATACATCAACACAAACCCCAGCGAAGGAACGACACAACCAAAATAACAATTCAGTTACTTGGAACATTAATGGAAATGGGATCTGGGGAAGGGAAGGAAAGGGTTAGGGTTAACTAATAAATACTAAATATTAACAAGTCTCCCAATGTTCACAACTTATCCCCAACCTCCAGCTCCTCCCTGGCACTTTCCTAGGCAGATGATACACTGAGGATGAGTCTGGAAGTGAATGCTGCCGTACTCTGAATGTTGGCTAACTTAAACAAAAAAAAGTGGTCCCCTTTACAGTGTCTTCAGCCCAGTGTGTCTCCCTGGTCTAGAGACCTGTTGTGCATAATGGGAGGGCAAGAGAGCAGCAGCTCCTGATGCCTCACAGCACAGTCCAGTGGGGAAAGTGACCTGGATGAAGGGAGAGCCAAGGGGGTCTTGGAGAAACATTGAGGGGGGATGAGCAGTGTCTGTGTGCCACCACTCACCCCCTCCCAAGTTTGTCTGCTGAGAAGAAGCAGGGAGAAATTTGGGAACCCATCCTCCCCACACGTTTCCTCTGCAAGTTTGCAGCACTCCCCTGCCAGCCAGCATCATGCACCTCTGCGCTTCCACACGGCGCATCCCTGATCATGGCGCCTTGAGTGGTCACCGGGTGGTTCATCCCTAAGGCCAGCCCTGCTGTCTTTGCTTATTAGCCTTTCCAAAGTAAACAATGCTACTGCCAGATCCTCAGCTGGTATGAAATGGTGTAACTTCAGTAAGGCAAAGAAATGACATCAGTCTGCAGACATCAGTGAGGCTCTGGACCATAGTCTTTGCAATCTCTCCTCATATATAAATCTCATTGTACCTCTACAATCTTAGTTGGCTTTTTCTGAGCTTTTACAAATCCCCATTCTATTTCCTTAAGGCTGATTGACCAGAAATTGGAAATAGTATTCCAGAAAGAGGCTGCTGTGATTGCACAGAATAACGACATGAAATATATCAAACAAATATTGATTTATGATATCACAAATGGGAATAAATAGGAAATAACTTTATGTTGCACCAAACAAAAAACACGTAGTCTTTCTACTTAAAATCAAATGGTTCCAGATGCACATGCAGTAAGCCTGAAAAGCTGGAAATTCATTTTCTGTTTTTGGCCCATTTTTTTGTTGAGCAACAAATAAATTAACTCCTAAAAAATAAGTCTCCATTGTGCCATAGTTCTCTGTTGTAATGCCTGTGGCAGGGAGCACTGAAACTAGTATTGATCAAATAACAATGGATAACATTTTTAAATTCCTTGCTTCACTAATCAATGTCCATTTCTCTGTAATCTAAATGCGAGGTCACCGATATGATACATGCATAAACATCTAGGTTTAATGAAATAAAATGATATTCTGAAAAGGCTAATCATTGATCAACTGAGCAGTTAACTCTCTTGTTCAGATCATTGCTCCTTCCTGTTATACTGCAAGCTATTCCATGAGGTACTTCACCCTAGAAGAAAAGGATTCAATGTACCTCTTAGTTATAAACAAGCTAAGGACTTGTGCAATCACAGGCTGCCTTTTTAACCTTCTGTTAGAATGCTCGAGCCTGTTCTCTGGGTTTTCCCTGATCAATTAAAAAGATAATTCAAAAACCAACTTTTCTTCATCCTTCATTGGTCTCCTTTAATTGCACATTTGATTGACAGACCCCCCAGTAATGATTCAAATTTAAGAGCAACTGTACGACAAACTAGATTGATCTGAAATTGGGACTTAACCAGCATTGGGTTGGTCCTCTACACAGAGGTGAATTTCACTCTAAGGGCTTGTTTCTACTAACACTTACTCATGCTAACTATTGCTTTCCCCTATGAATAGAGTCAGTGATTTTCACCCATAATAATTTCTCACCACATAGTTATTCTGACTTTCTTCCCCTTAGCTTATATACCACAGCCATTTATTTAATTGATCACAAGTCCTTTCATTGGTTACATTTATTCTTTCTTTCTCCACTTTACTATCTGAGACATACAGGAAACTTTCATCAAAGAAATCATGTCTTAAAAATAGTAAATTCACAATTATTCATTTTTGTAGAAAAATCTCAAAAATCACTCTGAGCTGCCTTCAAACACAATTCCATGTACTTTCCATGTGTACAAAGGCAATGTAGTTTCTCAGAGTACTTTAATTAAATTAGTGACACTGTACATGGGTCAAATATTGAGTAATTTTATTTACACCACAGTTTCCTTATAACATGAGATTAATATCCACAATCATGTCTCTCTTATCCTCTATATGTTTCTCTTTCTAGTTTCCCAAAATCTTGAGGAATTTTTATTGCCTTTAATCTTTACCAGTTCAGTATAAATATATGCTGGCTGATAAATATTTCAGGTAAAGCAACATATTCCGTCATTTAAACAAAAGCTCAAGCAGGAGAAGTAAACAGTCTCTTGGAACATAATTCAAGGCCAAAAGAGACCACTGTGATCATCTAGTCTGACCTCCTCATAGACTTTAAGGTCAGAAGGGAGCATTATGATCATAAAACCACAAAACTTCAGCCCTCCTGTATAATGCAGGCTAGTGAACTTCCCTGAATTCATTCCTCTTTGAACTAGAGATCTTTTTGATTAACCATCCAATCATGCTTTAAAAATTGCCAGTGACGGAGAATCCACCCCACTTGGAACACCACAGAATTAAACCTTAGATGTGGTGCTTCCAAGAAATTCCCCACTTTCCAAGTGATAATACAAAGAAATGTGTTTTTTAAAAGTGCAGAGGATTAATTACTTGTTAATTGCTAACATTCCATGAAAGTGACAGAAGCCAGGGAAATTGTCCAGAATCTTTGAAATATATATATGGATTGAAAGGGACCAGGTGTAAATGGGTTACACAGAACTGAATGTGCAATTTTATACTCTTCTCCTGCATAACACAGGCCACAGGACTACGTTGCAAGTAAGGCAACTAAGTTTTGGCCCCAAATCTTTTTTTCCCTAGTGTGTAATTATGGAATGCCCTGCAACTTACACGACATTACTTACAGCACCAGGGGTAAGTAAAATAATTTGCAGAACATGTATATCTACAAGGAAGGGACTGGGACTTTTAAGGGGCAAAGGCAGTCTACAGGGGAGTGGATAAAGAGGATGCAGGATCAAGTGCCCTAATTATATGTGGCAACCCCTGCACTGGAGTAACCAAGAAAATAATTTCTCTCCCGCTCTCTACCCCCAAGCCTTGGAAAGTCAATTTGGGAAGAATCCCTTTTCTTTCAAAAATAAGTAGAGACAGAAAGATGTCTGACTGAGACTGAATGAAAATACATTGGATGGGATTTTTAAAGAGGACAAAAATTTAGATACAGAAATTCCCATTGAAACTGAATGGGTGTTGGATGCTTAACTTGGACTCTTATGAAAAATCCCAGCCATTGTATTCTGTACATTCAAGGAATTGTATGAAAGCATTGGTCAGATGGCCACTGCCACTGTAGTTGCTATTGTACAGTTTAGGCATGATCTGTTTTGAAAACCTTTAATATTAAGCTATGTAATTTGCTTGCCTACACATCAGAAATAGGACTTGTTTCAAAATATGCAAAAGAAGTCTGACACCATTAGTGTGGCAACACCTGTTAAATGCGGTATAACCATGAAAACAATTGATTTAGCACAAAGTAGCATTAAAAAAAGCTGGGTTGGCTTTTTCTCTGTGATATGTAACGATGGCTTCTTATCACAGGAGGCTAGATTCTGCTACCTTTAGTCACAGGGAGTAGTTCCTGACTACATGAAAAGCCCTAACAGCTTCAGTGAGACTCCTCATATAATAAGGTAAACTCAACCTGTGTAAAAGTGCTGGAATTTGGCCCCTTGTCAGCAGAATATGACACACTGGAAACTCAGGTTGAGAACAATTTTTGGAACTCTGTATTCATGACCTTATAGAAACTAGGGACATTATGAAGGTTGATCTCTATGAAGATGTGTCTTTAATGAGTTTGATGGTATCATCAAAAGTAATTACTGCATCCATTCTCATGGCTTGAACTAATGTGCCATGAAAGATGTTTGAAATTAGTGGATGAACTGTGGGACAGAACGAAGTGAAATCACCCCATTGTGGCTTGGATATTGAAGGGGTGGTTCCTGGGGAACTTCATGCTTCAGTGAGGGGAACCTTAAAAACCACAACAGAAAACGAAGGCGAAGGGGGAAAAAAACCTAAAATTAAACCAAAAATGGAAAGAAACAGTCATGCACTAGGGAGCAATCCGGGTACAAAATGGATCTGGCATACAGTTCTTTCTAATGCTGCCAGAATGGGGGAAAAGAACAGTTTTGAATGGGGTGAGGGTCTGAAGCCAAAATGTGTAAAGTTGTTCAATCTTACATCCGTAAGGGTTCAACTGGTGACATTTGATAGCAAAATGGTGCCATTCATTGTCCCATGAAAATGAACGCGTTAGAAGAGTTCTGTATTAAAAGTGATACTTGGGTTGTAAAGTTAAAATGGCATTCACCCCTTCTTGACTACAGGAAAAGTGCCTATAATTAATGAAATATTAATTAGATTGCCCACCTATTTAATACTTGCCTTGGAAGCTATGCTGATTAATCAATAGCAAGGTCTTCTGAACTACAGTAAAAGCTTAAGTAATATTGGAGTTTTACATACTGTAGCTTTTAAATAGTCCTATTGCCCTGATGATCTATTGGTTCAATACTTTTCATTAACTGGAAATGGCTCAATACTTTTCATTAACTAGAAAGGTCTTGTAACATTTTTTAAGGTCTGGGAAGAAGGTGCATAGCTTTCGAAATAGCCAGAAAATAGCCAAAATATTAGGGATCTAGGACATATATTATGAGTATATTCTGAAGTACCTGACAGCCTGCTGTTAATCATCTACAAGACTTCAGCAACATTGAACTCAGTGATCAGGGGTAATTCAGGTATCTTTAAACATGGAAGTAAGTAGTATCACCAGTCTTTCTGAGAATTACCTGTGGGCAGTAGGTATTTTAATACCCTATTTATCCCTCTTTAAAAGATGCAGAAATAATCGTTATTACACTTGGCCGAAGAATATACAAAGGGTTTCCCAAATATTTTCATGACCAGAAATAATACACTTGGAACAAGATTTTCAAAAGTGGTTAGTAAATGTGTATGTGTCTAGCTTGAGAGACCTACAAGGGATCTTATTTTTAGAAAACGCTGAGCATCCACACTGAGAAAACCAGCCATTCCAAGGTGTCTCAAACTGTGAACCCAAAGTTACAGTCATTTTTAAAATCTTGGCCTTGGTTCATAATTATTTGACATATTCATTGTTCGTAAGTTTTCAGAGGCCTTCCATAGATTTACGAAGGGATTCACAAATATTTTTGTGACTTTTAGCACTCTTTACATTACATATAATCTTCTCCAGGAACTCCTTCTGTGGGCTTTTGTGCAGGAAGGAATTGATCTGACCAATTAAAAATAGCACTAATAAAATGTAGCACAACATTATGGCTTATAAAAGAAAACTCTACAGTTAGAACAATGCTAAACAAACTATGAGAAAAATAGGTGGAAGAGATCGCAGCTTGGATTAGACAGTCCAAAGACTAGTGAGAAGGGTATTATCCATAGCTGTAAATATCTGGATAAAATACAAATAAGTGGATTAGCAATAGAAATAATTTTATATCCTATTAATTTTCAGGTTGGTGATATGGTAATAACTAAGGGTTATGATTTGAGCTACTAGTTTGTGGTCATTCCACTGCTCATTGTACTGACTGATTTTTAACGAGCTTTACTTCAATACAAATCTTTTCACTTGAAACATGGCACAAGAAGGAACTAGAGAAAGAATTGGGAAACATAAATGCATTGTATTTGGAGAATCATTGCTACTTACTTGAGCAAAATGTGTCATGATGAAGCAATAATGATTATTTGGAACCAATCTTGTGTTTGTTCCTTTGCCAGTGGGAATCTAAGCCAGTTGAATGTCAGGCAACAATAAAATAATTCTAGCCATTCTGCAAGTACTTTACTTTCCAGAAAATTCCCCTGCAGTCTAAGAAATTCAGTTCTTATTAAACCTATTTGAATTACAATTAAAAAAACCCTGGTATGATTTACTTGGTAGAATATAGTATTCCATCATGTCAAAGCCTACTGAGTATTTTTAATTAGCTGATCATTAACCCAAGGGACTCTAATGACTCTGATAACGCTATTAGTGTCTATTGGGTCAATGCAGATACTCCGCATGTGCTATAAATCCATAAGCTAAAAACCCTTGTGAATTTGCTTATAAACAGTTAGGAAGGCTGACTAAAATTCTCTCCCTAGGGAATTCCAAGTTGTTGTTTTGACTTTAACTCATTCTATTGTGCATAAACAGTGAAATCCTCTGAGAAACCTTAAATGCAGGAGTGGATAGGGGAACTGGATAGCTGACAGGTAATGGACTATGGTAATGGACTATGGAGATTTTCACGTGGTTTAAATCTGTTCTAGGTCAGCAGTAACTGAAGTCAAGCAAGTTAAATGAAATGAGTCGGCAGATTTATTTTGCACTGAACAGGAGGCCAAAACCACAATAACAAGTTGCCCCCCCATGTTGGCAGTCTTAGCAGAAAGGTCCAATGGAGATCAGATTACACTCTCATCCCTTGAAATGGCCTCTCCAGGTCAGAATCATGTACAGTCAGTGCGGAAACTTGTGCTACTATCTAGTCTTTACTCATTCTTCTGGTAAATAAATACAGGCCTTCATTTTCAAGGGCTCTTAATCTGGCACTTTATCTAAGCATTGCATTCACACAAATTTTTCTATATAAACAAAATAACACAACAGTATGAATTTGGGTCGGTCTGTCACTTACAGCTGTACTGGCTTGTGTCATTAGAGTCCATCAGAGGTTACAAGCTAAACAGGTTTGTGATCGTATTTGAATGACAGACCTCCAAGGAATGCCATTTATTCTGGGAGATGTTACAAGAGCGTTCTACATCTGTATACACGTAGTTACTTAATAGGTATGGGGACAGCATACGACACTTAATATGTAGCATTGGTCCTGAGTTTTGTGTGCACTGTGAATGGATTCCTTTGTACAGCTCTTTACATAGTGCTCTTAACAGAGGAAGAGGTGTCAGTAATTCAGACTTTACTTTTCTCAGTGTGTCACTTCTGAACCAAAGCCAGAGAATGGTGATGAGTAGTGAGGTGTTTTGTCTCAAACCAAGGTCTTAATTAGAGCTGTGCAAAAGTGGCAACATTTTTGTATTAGAGACACAAGGTGAGTGAAGTAATATTTTGTTGAACCAACTTCTGTTGGTGAGAGACACAAGCTTTTGAACTTACACAGAGCTCTTTTTCAGGTCATGCATTTTTGTATGATAATTTTGATTATTTCAATTCCAGGCCATTTTGTCAACACTGGTTTCTGTGGTATTCTTTACTTCCTACCCTCAGATTGTTATTGCTGTGCCGTATTATACCATATTTACCACATCTCTTCACAGTCAGAGAGTATTAAAGATTTATAACTGTTGTGTGCAGTGTTGTTATAGCCATGTTTGTCCCAGGATATTAGAAAGGCAAGGTGGGTGACGTACTATCCTTTATTGGACCAATAAGATACAACTGAGATACACGGTTGATATTTTCATTCTCTAGACAGATGACCTAAACTCTCTCAGAGATTTCCACCATAACGTCAACAACAACCACCCATCTATTAAACTGTCTCTAGAACACTACCACACTAGCATCAATTTCTTGGATACCGCAATCAGCTTCAGCAGTGGAACCCTACAGGCAAATATATACAAAGAAACCCACACGTCACCACACCTATTTTCAGAGATCCAGTAATGGTATTAACAGGCCATTTAATCTTGAAGTGTCCCTTGAAATAGATTAACTAAGCTAAACAGTCTGTTCCACCTTCTATTTAGTTTTGACACCTAGTATGTTCCCCAGACCTGAAGAACTCTGTGTAAGCTTGAAAGCTTTGAAAGCTTTTCTCTCTCGCCAACAATAGTCCAATAAAAGAAATTACCACACTCACCCTGTCTCTCAATGACCAATTGTAGCATTTATTACTGTGGGCTAAGGAAAGAAGGATACAACAGGAGCAAGGGCTGTATACATCAATGGAAGGAACAACACTTCATATATACAGGAAAAAACAATAAAAACAACTCCTATTCTGTATTATATATTAACACTTCCTGGTCCTATATAAAATTCTACTTTCTTTATTATAAATACACTTACCTATACAATATTTCTGATCACTAGAGAGATTTCCTTTAAATATCTGACTGAATGAGTGATTTGGAACTTCTCGATCTTTCCCTCAAATGCTATCAAAGAGGAAGTCCCTAATATGGATTCTTGAGGCTTGCCAGACCATTGCAGTTATTTTCACACAATACTGCCACTCTAACAACACAGCATGTAATATCTCCCTGGTAAGATACACCTGGTCAGCATAAGGTCAAGCTTCCTACATCTCTGAATACATCTGCTCTGTTAAAAGTCAAGCCCACAAATGAACTATATGAGCATCCCTCTATTAAAAAATGTTTCCAATTCGCTTGTCTGTCCTTGGGAGTTCCCATGATTATTTTAATTTTTGTTATCGTAGTGCCATGGAGTCCCAGGCATGGAGCAGGACTCCATGGTTCTAGGTTCTGTACCAAAACAGAATAAAAACACAGTCCCTGATCAAAAGGGCTTATCTTGCATGATCTTCCTGCATACAAGTATCAGAGGGGTAGCCGTGTTAGTCTGGATCTGTAAAAGCAGCAAAGAATCCTGTGGCACCTTATAGACTAACAGACGTTTTGGAGCCTCAACTGCTAGAACAGGGCCTCATCCTCCCTGATTGAACTGACCTCGTTATCTCTAGCTTGCTTGCTAGCATATATATACCTGCCCCTGGAAATTTTCACCACATGCATCTGAAGAAGTGGGTATTCACCCACGAAAGCTCATGCTCCAAAACGTCTGTTTGTCTATAAGGTGCCACAGGATTCTTTGCTGTTCCTGCATACAGTGAACTCTTAACACCATTTTCACTGGCAAAGTTTGGTTTTTAAGAAGCATTTTTTACAAAACATAATGCAGAAAATTAGAAAATCATTAAAATTAGTCCTGTTTTTTATTTGATTGGGTTATTATATTATTAAACTAAAATGCCTAAACTTATTTTTTCCCTGAACTCCCAACATCAGCAAAAACCACATTTTCTATAGACTGAGACCTCAACTGCCAAGTTGTATCTCAATGCAAATTTTAATGGCCAAGTTATAAATCCTGAACCTAGGGGTTTATAACTCCAGCAGATCTTTACTATTACTACACAAATAGTACTGCTGTAATAAAACACATCTTTGATATAAATTGTATAAGGCATTAAATACACATTAAATAAATGTTTTAAAGCTCTTCCTTGTAAGTGGCAGATGTTATGAATAATAATCCATAAAATCCTTCTGAATTCTAAAAAGGTGTATTCCGTAAAGCTTTCATATAAATCTTTAATAGGACTGTGGCACATTGAACAGTGATTATGGTAAATCTCTAATAGTATTAAACTATTAGAGTTAACGGAAACAGGATTTGATACAGTAAAAGCATTATTTATGGTAGCAATGTTTTTCCTCCAGATCATTTCACTCCAACTATTTTAGGCTAAGCAAATGTATACCATGTACATATTGAATCACTGCAATTTTTGTTCCACAAGCAGAAGTTTATGTAAATTACCACACATTCCTTTGCACAAAGAAATGTGCAACATCTGCCCTTCATTTAAGCAACAGAATGTAATGTAGTCACCATAAGATAGAGACTCAGCAATGATGACCTTATCCTTTTTATCCTCAGAGTATCTATAAAAAACAAATAAAATAAAATATAAGTTACTAGAAAACTAAACAGCTTTGAAGATATTGTCCCAGTGGATCTTGGTGTTCAGTGGTTCAGTAGTGTTTAAAGATGAAGACAAGAGCCAGCTGCAATAAACTGCTTCAATAAAAGTTAATTAACCCCTGGGGCTAGCAGTTGCAGACTGCCAACAATGTGATGTGCATTGGGAGATATGGTCTCCAACCATTAAGGAGTTAAATGAATTCTCCAAGAGTATTAACATACAGTAACAATAATACTTGGTAATGCACATGTGAGAGCAAATTTTGTGCTACATTGTGGTTTCAGAACCAGATTGTAAATACAGTAAAGAGTGTCTGTTTTTGTTCCATGCACACACAACTCCCATTAACAATACTGAGTAGGGCAAACCTCCAGAATAAGATATGTCTCTGAAAAAAGGAAAGGGTATATTGATGATGATTTTTTTTCACACTGGCTAGCAATAAGGGCCTGTGAATAAAACAAGATGCTGGAGTCAAAGATTACTGGGAAATGGTTTACATTGCTCATATTTTAAAATTAAAAAGACAATAAGTAAGGACTAGTTCAAATGAAACTGGGAAGTTTCTATACTTATAGGCAACTGATATATACTGTATGAAGCTAATTGTGTGATTTGATATTTACTTAATGCTAATTTTCTATTTAGAGATCAGTCAGATAGCATAAGAACTCTTTTGACAAATCCTATAGAGATAGGGAGAGCTATACTGGATCTGATTCTGAAATATGTTACATTGTGTGAAACGCCCGCAGAAGTCAATTGTGATGTAGTTTTGAACCACTTCACCCACAAATAAGGTATACGATATATCTTAACAAATTAAAAATCATTAATATATATGAATATATATATTTAAAGCCGTTAGACTGGAACATGGCCAGAACACCAGGAATTCCATGCCGACTGTAGTTTTCAGGAACTTAGTTTTATGTCTCATAACAGTCCACACCTTCAGCAGCATAATGATCCTTGACTTCATGCTTGACACTGGTTCAGCTTTGATTCAGGTGTAAGGGTGCCACATAGTGAACCTAGGATAATCAGATGTCCCAATATTATCGGCACTATCACAATATTAGGGGCTTTGTCTTATATAGGCAACTATTACTCCTTCCCCCTACACCATTCCTCCAATTTTTGCTATCTTGCTATCTGGTTACCATAACTGAACCATGGACCCTAACTTCTTTCAGCCTCCTGGATTTTCATTAATGGTCTCCAATCTGTATACTGATAAGACCCTTCCTTGCTTAGTCTCAGAGTTAATAATACTGGGTGAAACATTTAAATATTTCCAGCTACAAATCAGATTCTAAATCAGATTCCGTTACTGGTGCCTATAATTGATTGTACTTGAAAAGGAGCAGGTACAAAAATTGGGATCTTAAAATTGTGGGTGCAAGGTTACAGGTATTGTCAAGTCCTTTTTCAATGTGTGCCTCAAGATAGTTAAACACTTACATTCTTTTGCTATTTAGCCACTATTAAAAGATGATGAAAATCATTCAATGATCCCTGAAACTGGATTCCACAGCCATTTATTTATAATCATCCAGCAGACACCTCCACACATGGAGGCTGCAGGATTGGAGGTTTAAGGTAGAGCAGCTACACAATGTGATATGGAATGCAGTTCAAAGAGGTTAACACTATATTTATTGGCTTTTGCTAATTTATTGCTCATTAAAGCAACAGTTTCAAGAGCTGTGTGCCTGCTCTCCATGCTGTTAATGCAGACCAATCTCAATGCATGTGGGAATAGTTTGCATCTCACTTGGTAAAATGCAAGTGAATTAATTACTGCAGTGGGTCTATTGCTCTTATAGAATCAGGACTAGATTCTTCCTTCAGTTACCCCAACTTGACCCCAGGTAGTTCAGTGGAGATGCACAGATAGGGTGACCAGACATCCCAGTATTATTGGGACCGTCCCAATATTAGGGGTTAGTTGCCTATATAAGTGTCATAACCTAGTCCCAGATTTGGACCTTAGCGTCCAAAATATGGGGGTTAGCATGAAAAACCTCCAAGCTTAGTTACCAGCTTGGACCTGGTACTGCTGCCACCACCCAAAAAATTAAAGTGTTTTGGGGCACTCTGGTCCCCCCGAAACCCTTCCCTGGGGACCCCAAGACCCAAACCCTTGAGTCTCACAACAAAGGGAAATAAAACTTTTCCCTTCCCCCCTCCAGGTGCTCCTGGAGAGATACACAGAAGCAACCTCCATGAATCTAAGCAGAGGGAGTCCACCCTCTGTAATTCCAGTCCTGGAAACAAAAGCACTTTCCTCTTCACCCAGAGGGAATGCAAAATCAGGCTAGTAAATCTAACACACACAGACCTCCCCCTGACTTCTTCCTTCCACCAATTCCCTGGTGAGCTGCAGACCCAATTCCCTGAAGTTCCCCACTAAAGAAAAACTCCAACAGGTCTTAAAAGAAAGCTTTATATAAAAAGAAAGAAAAATACATGCAAATGGTTTCTCTGTATTAAGGTGACAAATACAGGGTCAATTGCTTAAAAGAAATATGAATAAACAGCCTTATTCAAAAAGAATACAATTCAAAGCACTTCAGCAATTATAGACATGTAAATACAAAAGAACATATAAATCCCTTATTTGATTTTTGGTACTCACAACTGGGAAACAGAAGATTAGAAAGCAGGAAATAGAAAAACTTCTCATCCGAGAGAGCATATAGGCAGAAGACAAAGAACTCAGACACACAATTCCCTCCACCCAGAGTTGAAAAAAATCCTGTTTCCTGATTGGTCCTCTGGTCAGGTGGTTCAGATTACTTCTTTCCAGGTGTAAGAGACATTAACCCTTAGCTATCTGTTTATGACACGCCCCCCAAATTGCAGACAGTGGGGAAGCTCACTGGCGGCGATTTCCTTTTAGAACTTGAAAATAAACAGATTAATATAACACATGCACCTTTACATATACCACTAAGTGTATAACTAACAGACTTCTACATTTTAAGAACACTTTTTAACTACTGAATTCTGGGAAACTCTCGCGGGAGAGTGCATCAGCTACTTTGTTAGAAGCTCCTGAGATGTGCTGAATTTGAAAATCAAAATCTTGGAGAGCTAAACTCCAATGAAGAAGTTTCTTGTTCCCCTTGGCAGTATGAAGCCACTGTAGTGCAGCATGGTCAGTTTGTAGCTGGAACCGCTGTCCCCAAACATATGGGCGTAGCTTTTCCAGGGCGTACACAATGGCATAGCATTCCTTTTCACTTACTGACCAGTGGCTTTCCCTCTCAGACAGTTTCTTGCTGAGAAACATGACAGGATGGAAGTTGTGATCTGTTGCTTCCTGCATGAGAACTGCTCCTATACCACGCTCAGATGCATCCGTGGTTACCAGGAATGGCTTGTCAAAGTCCGGGGCCCTGAGCACAGGGTCAGACATGAGCGTTGCCTTAAGTTGGGTAAAGGCCTTTTGACACTGATTAGTCCACTTAACTGCATTTGGCTGGGTCTTTTTGGTCAGGTCGGTCAGTGGGGCAGCGATTTGGCTGTAGTGTGGTACAAATCGCCTGTAGTATCCGGCCAAGCCTAAGAAGGATTGGACCTGTTTCTTTGACCTTGGGACAGGCCACTTTTGGATAGCATCCACCTTGGCCTGTAGGGGGTTTATGGTTCCTCGACCCACCTGGTGCCCCAGGTAAGTCACTCTGTTTTGGCCTATTTGACACTTCTTGGCCTTAACAGTTAGTCCGGCCTGCCGGATGCACTCAAAGACCTTTTCCAGGTGTAGTAGGTGTTCGGGCCAGGAGTCTGAAAAAATGGCCACATCATCGAGGTAGGCAACTGCAAATTCTCCCAGTCCTGCTAGTAGACCATCTACCAGCCTCTGGAAGGTGGCGGGTGCATTTTGAAGGCCGAAAGGAAGGACATTAAATTCATACACCCCCGCATGGGTGACGAATGCTGACCTCTCCTTGGCAGGTTCATTTAGCGGTACTTCCCAGTACCCCTTGGTTAAGTCTATTGTAGAGATGAACTGAGCACGTCCCAACTTCTCCAATAGCTCATCGGTGCGAGGCATTGGATAGTTGTCCGGACGAGTTACCGCATTTAGCTTACGGTAGTCCACGCAAAAGCGTATTTCCCCATCTGGTTTGGGTACCAGAACCACTGGAGATGCCCATGCACTGGTAGATGAGCGGATTATACCCATCTGTAGCATGTTCTGGATCTCTCGTTCTATAGCAGCTTGGGCATGAGGAGACACCCGGTAGGGTGGGGTTTTAATGGGGTGAGCATTACCTGTGTCAATGGAGTGGTATGCTCGTTCAGTCCATCCTGGGGTGGCTGAGAACAATGGGGCGAAACTAGTGCACAGCTCCTTGATTTGTCGCCGCTGCAGATGTTCCAGGGTGGTTGAGAGGTTCACCTCTTCCACGCCACCGTCTTTTTTCCCGTCATAGTAGACACCGTCGGGCCACTCAGCATCATCTCCCTGGACTGAAAACTGACAAACCTGTAAGTCTCTGGAATAGAAAGGCTTGAGAGAATTAACATGGTATACTCTGGGCTTTAGTGAGGAATTGGGAAATGCTATGAGGTAGTTCACAGTTCCCAGGCGCTCTTGGACCATGAATGGCCCTTCCCATGATGCTTCCATCTTATGGGCCTGTTGCGCCTTCAAGACCATAACCTGGTGTCTGACCTTGAAGGAACGTTCTTTGGCATGTCTGTCATACCAGGCCTTTTGCTCTTCCTGAGCATCCTTTAAGTTCTCTCTAGCAAGGGTTAAGGAGTGTCGGAGGGTGTTTTGTAGGTTGCTTACAAAGTCCAGAATGTTAGTTCCTGGAGAAGGCGTAAACCCCTCCCATTGCTGCTTCACCAACTGTAATGGCCCCTTAACCTCATGACCATACACAAGTTCAAACGGTGAAAACTCTAAACTGGGATGTGGTACAGCCCTGTAGGCAAACAGCAACTGCTGCAACACTAGGTCCCAATTATTGGAGAATTTGTTGACGAATTTACGTATCATGGCCCCCAAAGTTTCATTAAACCTTTCCACCAGGCCATTGGTTTGATGGTGGTACGGGGTGGCAACCAAGTGATTCACCCCATGAGTTTCCCACAGTTTTTGCATAGTCCCTGCCAGGAAATTAGATCCTGAATCAGTAAGGATGTCGACGGGCCAACCGACCCTGGCAAAAATGTCTGTTAGGGCCAGGCACACAGTGTTAGCCCTGGTGTTGCCTAGAGCTACTGCTTCCGGCCATCGGGTAGCAAAGTCCACGAAAGTCAGTACGTATTGCTTTCCTCTGGGTGTCTTTTTTGGGAAAGGACCCAGAATATCCACAGCTACTCGCTGAAATGGGACCTCAATTATGGGGAGTGGCTGGAGAGGGGCCTTGACCTGTTCTTGAGGCTTACCCACTCTTTGGCATACCTCACAAGACTGGACATACTTGGCAACATCCTTGCCCATCCCCTCCCAGTGGAAGGACTTCCCCAACCGGTCCTTGGTTTTGTTCACCCCAGCATGGCCATTGGGATGATCATGGGCTAAGCTTAAGAGCTTCCCTCGGTACTTAGTTGGAACCACCAACTGTTTTTGCGGCTGCCATTCTTCCCGGTGTCCACCAGAAAGAATCTCCTTGTATAAAAGTCCTTGGTCTATAACAAACCGGGATAGATTAGAAGAGCTGAGAGGTGGTGGGGTGCTCCATGCCGCCGCCCAAGCTTTGTGAAGGCTGTCATCTGCTTCCTGCTCAGTCTGGAACTGTTCCCTTGAGGCTGGGGTCACCAGTTCTTCCTCAGACTGTGGACTTGGGCTTGGTCCCTCTGGAAGCGATGTAGGTGATAAGGTTGTTTCCGTTGCTGGTGAACCGCTCTCCACTGGTGCACCTGAGGTTCTTTCAGGCTCTGGCTGAGCCTTTTGGGTATGACTGTCTGTTGCTTTTGCCAGTTCTGGCTCGTTGGTGCTCTCTGGCGTTGAGTTTGAAGATGTGGTTGCAATTGCTGGTGCTGGTTGCTGTTCCAGTTCCGGGTCTGGGTCTGGAGGTGCTGTGGCTGTTTCAGTGGTTGGCATGGAATCCGGGTCCATTACCTCTGTCTGGGTCTCTGGTAACACAAATGGGGTGCCTGTGGACGGCTCAGGAACAGGAATGGGTCTGGAAGCTTGCCTGGTTTGGCTACGTGTAACCATTGCCACTCTCTTGGCCCGCTTAAACGCTGCCACCATGTCATAACCTCATCCCAGATTTGGACCTTAGCGTCCAAAATATGGGGGTTAGCATGAAAAACCTCCAAGCTTAGTTACCAGCTTGGACCTGGTACTGCTGCCACCACCCAAAAAATTAGAGTGTTTTGGGGCACTCTGGTCCCCCCGAAACCCTTCCCTGGGGACCCCAAGACCCAAACCCTTGAGTCTCACAACAAAGGGAAATAAAACTTTTCCCTTCCCCTCTCCAGGTGCTCCTGGAGAGATACACAGAAGCAACCTCCGTGAATCTAAGCAGAGGGAGTCCACCCTCTGTAATTCCAGTCCTGGAAACAAAAGCACTTTTCTCTTCACCCAGAGGGAATGCAAAATCAGGCTAGTAAATCTAACACACACAGACTTCCCCCTGACTTCTTCCTCCCACCAATTCCCTGGTGAGCTGCAGACCCAATTCCCTGAAGTTCCCCACTAAAGAAAAACTCCAACAGGTCTTAAAAGAAAGCTTTATAGAAAAAGAAAGAAAAATACATGCAAATGGTTTCTCTGTATTAAGGTGACAAATACAGGGTCAATTGCTTAAAAGAAATATGAATAAACAGCCTTATTCAAAAAGAATACAATTCAAAGCACTTCAGCAATTATAGACATGTAAATACAAAAGAACATATAAATCCCTTATCTGATTTTTGGTACTCACAGCTGGGAAACAGAAGATTAGAAAGCAGGAAATAGAAAAACTTCTCATCCGAGAGAGCATATAGGCAGAAGACAAAGAACTCAAACACACAATTCCCTCCACCCAGAGTTGAAAAAAATCCTGTTTCCTGATTGGTCCTCTGGTCAGGTGGTTCAGATTACTTCTTTCTAGGTGAAAGAGACATTAACCCTTAGCTATCTGTTTATGACAATAAGACAATTATCGCCCCCTCCTCCCATCTCAGACCCTGAAAAAGAAAGTGTCCCAATTTTTCACCTTTGCTATCTGGTCACTCTATGCACAGAGATTACTGAAGGGAGAATTTGGCCCAGTATTCTTTTTCATTTCCTTCTGGATGTAACTTAAAGCAAATTCTGTTCTGAATTGCATTTGTGTATAAGTGGAGTAACTCCAGGGAATACAACAGAGCTACCATCCTAGATTATATGTAAAGAGCAGAATTTGGCCCTGACTATTCAATAATACAGATGACTCTTGGTCTGGAGGATCATTTTGTGCATTCCCTTTTTTGGCTTATTCATTAATCAAAGTGAATGAGAGAGATGAGTGCTGCTTTAGCAATTGGTGTCACCATTGTGGGTGAATTTGACCTTAAGAACTTTAAAGGACAAGGGTGGAGGGGGTTAAAACCAATCCACAACATTTCTGACAAAAAAGATTTTCTTTCAACCTAAATGCAGTGGAGAAAATATTGTTCTTAGCAACACTATGCCACTGTAGTGAATGAGATTGTAATGGACAGCGGAAAGTGGCTCATGCTGACCATTACACAGAGCTCAAAACCTCCACAGTTTTCCTTGAACAACAAAGTGCAGGTCAGAGTATAAAATAAAGGAGATAAGAAAACAAAAACAAATATTCATGTTATATATTCCTTCTTCAACAGAGCTATAGGGACAAATTGACAATGTGAATCTAGATTGAGAAAAGGAAACAAACCAAGTTTCCCCAGCGAGCTGGGAGGATATGCTAGCCACTTTTAGCACTACAAGTTCTCTTTCATGAAGCGATTACCAGTGGAAAAAACTAAGAAAAGATATTTTTGCACATTTTTCAGAATAAAATAGACACAACACTCACAGCGATATGATGGAGAAAATGCCAGGATATAAAGAATCATCTTCATATCTCCTGTCACTGTCCCAAATCGAAAGTGATTTCAGTGAAACCTACCCCAAATATATATAGTATTTGAGTATAAGGCAATGTCTATAATGTGAATAATTCTAATAAGGGGGGGGGGGAATTGGGTATGTGCCAGATAAAATGTGTCATAGAATGACAGCTCACACCATCAGATTCTTGAAAGCCTATTTAAGTTCATAACTGCCAATATGTTCCAGGGCCCAAACCACAGAAAGGTTTTAATTGATTTCAAAGAAATTTGAATCGGGCCCATAGTTATGGTCATGGACAGTCTGAATATAAAAAAATCAGGAAAATAAACAAAATAGAAACCTTAATTTAGCATGTGGAATCAGGGCTATAAACCTGTGTCAAGACACACTTTTCTAAAAGTGCATTTGTTTGGGGTTGAGATTCTTGCAAGATTCTTGCAAGAAAGGAGAGAGTACACGCTGTTTGTGACCACCTCTGCCCAAGTGCACACGTGTAAATAACATAAATCACATTTACAATATACCTCACATCTCCACATCACTGATTTTTCTTCCACTGGGAAGACGACTTTCAAGATCCCAAACATTTGTGACTATCTGGCAGAAAGGCCATGCTGGTGTCAGAATGGGACACTGGTATGGGAAGAAGAGACAACAATACAGACACCATGTGTCTATACTAATGAACTAAACCCCTTTTATTGAACACATTAAACAATTCTGTATGTCAATGCTATCTATGTGGAAACAAATTAAGAATTGTTGCAGATTTGCACTGCATCCACACTAGTGCTGTTCTAAATTGTTTCAGTTGTAATTCCATCTTCTCCCAGAAGCAATGGACTCTGGGAGGTCTCAAAAGGCTACCAGTGCACTGTGAAGTAGCAGCAAGAAGATGTTTCAGATTCTCTGAGTCCACACTGGCACTAAGCTGCTTTAGAATGAATTGGGTCTTAAAAGTCTGCAGAAAGCCTAGTCTGCTCCAAATGGGTTTTAGAATGTTTGCAAATTGATTGGAGCACTTTTATTTGAATAGTTTTACACACATTTTAGGAACTTAGAGAAGTAAATTTCTCTAGTGTAGGCTCAAACCCCTTATCAATCTGGATCAAACCCTGAGTCCTCTGTATAAAAGACACACAACTCTGCTACCCAGGCCAAAGGAGAATTCTGTTAGCTGTGATCAAGTCTGCTAAATTCGACCTAAACTCATAGTGTAGACCAGGGCATAGTCTGTTATAGTCACAAGGACCAGCCAGTAGTGAGGATATGATCACACATGCTCTTAGCCAACGTATCCCAAATGCATGTATAAAAAAGATGCTAGGTTGTTGAGAATGCACTATCTAGATACTTGGAATACAGACCATTGATATTGCTTCATTCCCACACTCCAAAGGCAAATGTTGAAACTGCTTTTCAAGAGCTTGTTCTAGATAAGAGTAACTGATGATGAGGGTTGGTGGGGTGAACTTGAATCATCCCTTAGATCATATATTGAAGTGTTCTACTGAGATACCAGATCACGCTTTTCTGCACTTTTCTCCTTGAAATATACTACAGACTAACTGTAGACTACTCCACCATTTGTCAATGGCGGACAAGGTTCTGAGAGCAGAGGAAACAGCTTTTTCTCCCTCTCATCAGTCATTCTCACCTATTGATTTCTTCTTTATCCAAGGAGAATGTATTCACAGGATAAAGGAAATGATTAGTTTTGTAAAATCTCTCAGATTGCTGAATTAAAATCCAGTTGGGAAGCAGAATGAGGAAAATTGAGTGTTAGCAAGTAATTTTAAAAGCATTCTCATTGAAGAATTGTAATTTTTCTTGAAGAAAAATGCTCCTCATTAGCAATACCAACTTTGAGACTCTTTTAAGGGTCAAAATACATCTGGAAGCAAGCACCTTCTCAACCTGTTCTGAAAGCAAGTCCACAAACTGTTTAGAATTAAAAAAACTACCCTCTTTCTTGAATTTTGGCTTCATTAACAAAGGAATTAACAATAAAATAACAATGTTTAGTTCAAACTTTTCCCCCAGGCTTGGCTAACCAAGGTGAGGTTAAAAGTTACTTTGGTTCCATGAATTAGCAGAATTCACTTAACCCTTTCCCAGCAGAATCAACATTTGCTAACAGGTAGGAGAGCTTCTGGCAAACCCTTTCAGCCTGTAACAGTCTCATACCCTAGTAAAAGGAGAAAACCAGCTATTTGCTGTAACTGAAAACAAAAATGAGGATTGCTTGACAGCTAGATCTCAGGAGGTACAGTTCTTACTTCTCCTAATTAAGCTAGACTTGACTATAAGCTGGAATATGGGGGTAGAGGGAGACAAGCTCAAAAATTAATAATCACATCAGAACAGAACATAGTTGAACAGGGATGCAAGAAAAGGAAACTGTTTGCCTATTTGATCAGAAAGTAGGAAAGCAATAAAGTCATTAACTTAACTACAGGGCAAGACAATTTAATGAACCATCACCGGCAAAACTAAATTAAACATTTAGAAGATATTAAAAAATGCATATGAACTCTAGTGTAATATTGATTCAAATAATGCTTTCCAGGGCCAAGGCGATCTAAGGGGTCTTTTTTGATCAGCAAAAAACCACAGAATGTTTAATAGAAGAAGACTTCACCATGGATAGAGCTTAAAAATTCTCTTCGGCAGAGGAGAGAGGCTTCTCATTCCAAAGAATCTTACAGGGGAACCCAAATAAACCTTCTTAGACTTTTTCTAGCCATTCTTCTATAAGCACCTAACTGTCCAATCTGGGGCAAATCCTTCCCCTCCCTTATGGCTCCAGGAAACCTCAGATGACGTAGAAGTGGAACTGGTGTGGTGAAAAGCACCAGGGTTCAGAGTATGCTGTCCTGCAGGGCTAGGAAGAGCAAGGCTATGCTGCTGGAGCCATCACTACTTGTAAATTGCCCACTATCTTCAATGGAGCAGGAGCATAGGGCGACTGTAGCCCTAGAACTGTAGCAGTGGCTTTGTTATTGCAGGATTTCTTCTTCCTCAGATCCCATGGGGAATCCCAGTGTACTAATAGAGGGCAGATGGCTGTCAGAGAGGGAATGTTCCCTGTATCACACTGACTGACACTAACCTCAATTGCCGTGATCCCAAAAGGACTTGTATCAATTGTGGATCAAGGGAATATTAATGTTTTACAATCTCAGAGTGCTTTACGCATTTGATAAGCTGAGAGCCAAGTTTGTTCCATGAGTGGAAACCAGATGGCTGGCTCCAGCAGCAAGAACTCTGCTTGGCACGATGGGGAAACAGCCAGCTTCTGTGCTGGGGAGCCCCATATCAGGCCTGATCCGAAGTCTACTGCAGTCAATAAAAAGTTTCCTATTACCTTATGTGAGATTTGCATAAGATCCTTAAAAAGGCTCCTGAGTTGTACTGCCATGAAGCAGAGAGAGAGCAGACAGGAGCACAGAGCCAGCAGGCATGGGGACTTCATATGAATAGCCCTGACCTCCTGTTGATCCTCTCAGATCTGCTGGGCAGAGGGTGGCTAATGGCATCTCCTGATGGAACAATGCAGGAGAAAAGTCTACAAGAAAACCTCCCCCATCTGTCCTGTAATCATTTATAGGCATATATCACATCAAGCATTGACATCACAAGGCCCACTGATTGCGTGAATCGTGCTTATTCGGGCCTGTTGAATTGTTTTGGAAAGACAGATAAAAAAGAGGATAGCAAAGGTTACTGTGATGGATGGCTAGGCAATTATTTCTGTTAATATGGCTAATCATGCTCCATAAACCTTTCCCCGATTTTATAAAAACTGTATTTAGCTATACCTATCTGAGCCAATTAGTAACATAAAAGGTTAATTTAGGCTAATATACCAGGAAGATTGCCCCCAGGCAACTATCTTGAGCTAAAAAAACATCCTACAGAAACTAGGCTACGACAAAGAGATCCCTAGTCCTTTTGATCTGTAACCAGTGTGTGTACAGAACTAGAAAGATAAAGTCAGATCTGTAGTTGCCAACTCTACAAGTGTAGCAATTTTAAGGTAATTTTTTTTTTAACTGCACTTCCCCTGGGTCAGCTTCTGGATCCAGCAATGGATGCTGCAGCTTAGAAGGCTGAGCATCAGACAGAATTATCTCTAATAGTATCAGCTTGTGGTTCTTTAGTCATTAAGAAGTCCTGTGTCTTGCAAATCTCTGTCCACCAATCTGGGATACTTGGAGGCAGAGGGACATATTCTGATAAAGCATATTATTTTCTGCCAGTATATAAAATTGTATAGGTAGCATATAAGAACACATCTAATGAAATCTACTACAATAAATGGCAGGGTAGTGCGAGACTGTTTACTGACCAAAGGCAAGAACCAATAACTCGCCCTTCAGTTATGGTATGTCTATGCCTTTGGCAGCTTGCCTATGTGAGATACCTAGTCCCACAAATTTGGCAGCAGCCTGCGGGAGGTCCGCCGAAGCCACGAGACCAGCGGACCCTCTGCAGGCATGCCACCGAAGGCAGCCTGTCTGCCGCCCTCGCGGCAACCAGCAGAGTGCCCCCCGCGGCTTGCCACCCCAAGCATGCGTTAGGCGTGACGGTGCCTGGAGCCGCCCCTGTCCAGTACAAGCCTTGAGGAGATCAGTCCATCCTTGCCCATGGAAATTTTGCACCCACCTCATATAACTCTGTTACAGTTATTTATCAGAATATAGGAATTGGAAGAACTACACCATCATGCTGAAGTTCTTTAGAAACATATGCTAGTCACAGGAGCATCCATAAATCATGATCTTTTGTTTAGAAACGTAAAGGATTTTAGCATTTGCGATTACAATTAAAATTTTTTACTTTGGTGAAAATAATTCTTAGACTAAAATGTCAGATTAGAGATCCAAAATTATTTGCCAAACAGGTATATTGAATTACAGCCGTGATTTTTTTAAAAAAGAACTCTCCCACTTTCTCTCCAACAAGATTCTACAAAAACAGTCTGCAATACCAAAAAGTGCCTTTCAGATGAGTTGATATTTGGTAAATGAAATGAATATTGACAGATATAAGGCTGAAGACACTGAGTTTAAAAGCAATATATATATATATATATACACACAAATGACTAGCTAATGACTACTAGTGAAATACGAGAATGGAAACTGAGGCAAAGCAGATGCCTTTTAAAATGTTAAGGATATCAGACATAGTAATTATAATTACAGCTTGCAGTACTTTAGCTGTAAACTGAAACTGTATAATATAAACTAATATGTTGTTTTCATTCCGTCATAACTTTTAAAAATATTTTCCTTTTGACTTGAAATTGTATCCTTGCAGGAAATCATATCATAGATACATTTTCCAGAAACATTTTACTACTGGGCTGATTAAAGAACCATTATATTCGCTAAAATAGTAAGGTCTATCTTGATAAAATAAGTTAGAAAGATACAAGGGCTGTCCAAAAATTATGTACTACATTTGCTGGTGATTGTAACACTTGGTAACTCTGAAACAAAGACACAAAATTAAGCACTTCCTCTTCCCTTCCCGCAGCCTAATGCATTATGTAATTTGTGGAGAGCCCTTAATTCCTTACCTGAAAATGTCCTTGATTTACTTTAAATTACAATGCTCATGTTTATATTTATGCATGTTTTAATTTTGCAGGGGCGTTTACAGTTTAATACAGGAGTTAATTTTTGTGCCAAGCTTTTTATTCAGCTTACTCAGTTTAAGCCCCTTGCTTATAAAACACACAGTAAGATGTGTATTGAGTTTTATGATTTTCCCTCAGTTTAGATATGTGAGTCACAGTTTCTGCATTAACCCAGGATCATGTGAGCAGGCTCATAAAAATGGATGACGTGATCATATCTGGAATTTACACAGGACCCTATTCAATAGAGCATATTCTGCCCTTACTGTAATAGCATCCTCCAGAGCTTTAAAGTCCTTCAAGTGGAATAAAGATGTTACTATAATGACAGTGAATGTAATGAGATTAAATGTAGTTGGGAGCAAAGGTAAATGGCCTTACATCAGAAACAATGTTACAACAGAGGTTCTTATAATGAAGACAAAGGCTATTATCAAAACAATTTTGCTGCATTCCCTTAACAGACTAACGCCACAGCAGGACATGCCACATGATATGGATTCCATGCTCCTTGCAACATTTTTCATGTAACAAAATTTAACAAATGCTTAGAGATCAAGAGATAACTAAAAAGGGGGATACTTTCAATGAGCATAAAGGTCTGGGGAATGGTCTGTATTAGCAATATGCAACCTCTCTTAAAAATTGAGTCATGGATGGTAAAGCAGAGCTAAGTTAGACAAAGGAGCACATGTGATGGGGAATGTGCACTCTCACATAGCAGATACTAAACAAGTCACTTGGGACCCAAGCAAAGCGCATGCATAAGTGTATGCAAACTCATACTCCTTCCACAGACCTGTATTCCACTGATAAATTCCCATGGACTTCTAGGTCTGTTTTTGTTCCCTCCCCTCAATCTAGAGCTCCCCTTGCTAGATTTATGAAGGATGGAGGCCAAGTTACTCATAATTTTGTCATGTTTAACTTAACATGTTACCCTTTAAATAAAATACAATATTGAAATGGAGACTACACAGTACACTTCCTTTGCCACACAGCGTGCAAAGTTCACATAAAGTCATCACCCAGAAAAGCATCATTGCAGTAATGGTATCCCACTCACAGCATTTCTTGGCTGCTTTTAGGAAGTCATGAAGTTATGCATCTGAACAAAATGATAAAGTAGGGTGGTTTTCTTCTACAACACTAGGAAACATAGCACAATATAGGTCTGCTCGATAGTTCTGAGTGATTAGATTATGAGTAGCTAGATGAGCCAAATACCAGTGATGGCCCAAGGAAATATTATTAGGTGACCTATTTCCATAGCGAACTTAAGGTGCTAAGCATAAAGTTTCATGACAGTTATTTAGTGGTACTTTGCTCTGATTATTTAGTACACCTATTTGAATCAACAGACATTCAAGCTGAGATTTCTCAAAGCAGTAACGGGATTTTAATGTTTATTGGGTGTTCAAATCCCCTAGATAGCTTTAGAAATCTCAGCCTTAATGAACTGGGTCACATTTTCACAAGTACCAATTTCATGCACTAAAAATACATGCACAAAAATACCCCCAATAGATGTGCATGGAAATTGGGTAATTGTGAGTGCAAGTGACTAGTTAGGTCTCTAGCTCTGTGTGCAGGTATTTTCCCAGTGAATTCACCTGAGGCCTCTGATTTTGGGTAAGTGTACCTAAATATCCCTGACAATGTATGTAATCAGAAGGTAATTTGTTATTGTTTCTGGAACACTTGTATTAATCATCTGAAATAAAAATACAAGCAGAAAGAGCAAAATAAACACCGTCTACAAAGCAGCATGTGTACTGTATGAGGACCTTTATTAAATAACTGATTTTTAAATTAGTAATGTGCTAATATTTATGATATCTGCATGTCACCTTAATTACTGTATAAAATCAATTGATCATGAAAGGAAAGTGATAAAACAGAAATTTAGTCTTCACTGATTATAGTCTTATGATGCTTCTGTAAGTACAGATGATCATGGAATTAAAACCTCCTCCATAGAGGCTATGCATTCTGGCAGGAAGGTACACTTTGCCATATATTTCCTTCTCAAATGCTGCAACATGGCACATGAATTTGCTTGTCACGTAGATCTCACTAACCCCATGCAGGATGCTATGGTCTGCATTGGCAGAAGTGAGGAAGAATTCATGCCAGCGGGCCCTTGTGTTAATTTCTTCCTCTGTGACCATATCTCACAAGTCGCTGTTAATTACATGCCCTTATTTGGCCCACTATGTAATTTCTGTTGTTCCTCACTGAAAGCAACCCCTTGATAAATGTATTCACTTATTTAATGCTACTCAAATGCCAGTGCTTTGATATAGAGAAATAAATTACATGAATTATTATTACATTTATTGTATTTTATGGTCTGATCACTAGGGTTGATAGTTTATCTACAATCTTTCTTACTGATAACGGGTTTAAGTCTCCTCCCCCATCACCATCTTTATAGTCATCACAAGATGGCATCTGGGGTCTTTTAAAAATATGCTTTCTGGGAGGAGCCCTTAGACGATCATGTCTGAAGGAACACAGCCTATGGCAACAACAAGCTCCATCTCAGCTGACTCCCTGTGGTTGAGCCAGCCTCTCTGCTGAGCAGCCACCGTGACCTCCAGCCACTGAGGAGCAGCTCAGCATTGTGACAGGCAGAAGAGTCCAGGGGACTAAGAACAAAACTGAGAACCAGGATTTCCTGCAGTCAGAATGCCGGAACAATTTGTAGAGTGGGGCTGCCGAGAGCTGTCGAACCACACTGTAAACCCTGTATATGATGGAAACCATTCAAGCGATGGGGCATTCCAGCACCTATGCCTGCAGTCTAATCCCAGGTCACACTCCATCCGTGGCTTCTGTCAAGGCACAGCTTTTCTACATTAGCTTTCCCATGGGGATAGTAAATCCTACTGTCCAGAGTTGCCATGAGCATTAATTAGCTGATTTCTTTGTAAAGTACTATACAGGAGCTAAAGTTCAAGAGAATGTACACAAACTCATCCTCTGCCTGAGACCTCAACCAATGATTTATTCAGAACATTTCCCCTTCTAAACTTGTTTGTAAATGTTATCAGACTGGGTCTCAGCACAAACAACTGGGCTCCACTTCTCCGGGTGAAGATCCCAATACCATTTATATAAAATGATTCCCTAAATGCAATCCCTAGATGGCATGTTTCTTAATTAAACCTTGTCATGGTCCTGTAGGAACTCTCCAACCTGTGCCACTTCCTCTTTATCATCAAAGCAAACCTACAGAAATGGACTACAGGATTTCACATAAAAGCTGAAGTCCCTCCACCCCATCATCAAGTGATATTTGTAATGATTTTACATGTGAAAAGCAAGTGAAGCTTTGGAGTCTAATGAGGAAATACTTTTGGCATTGGTATTTATCAAAGCCCTTATATACTGGTTTATGCATGTAGCTGAGATTACATCATCTCCCAGAGAGAGTCCTCATTGTCTGCAGTCATTCATAACCATTATAGCTTGAAAGCTGTAAACTAGTACAGATAAATACTAAAACAAGCACAGCAAGCAGAATCTAGGAATGCAAAGAGACAGTCAGTCACACAGGAGACTGTGCTAAAGATTGAAGCAATGCATGAAAGGGCAAATGCTGCAGTCTCAAAGAGCCCCCTTTGCAGTGAAACCAATGAAGTCCCACTGCTTGGGAAGGCAGAATTAGGGGAGACCATGCCTGAGGCTCGCCCCCTACGTGCTCAGCTTCACAGTGACTCCAGGCACATGAGAATGGACACAAGACATGTTCAGAAGCAGATACAAAACTCATCTCGCCAGCCTGGCTTTCCCTCAATAAGTTCTTGTCACAGGGTATGTCTACACTACGGGATTATTCCGATTTTACATAAACCGGTTTTGTAAAACAGATTGTATAAAGTCGAGTGCACACGGCCACACAAAGCACAATAATTCGGTGGTGTGCGTCCATGGTCCGAGGCTAGCGTCGATTTCCAGAGCATTGCACTGTGTGTAGCTATCCCGTAGCTATCCCATAGTTCCCGCAGTCTCCCATGCCCCTTGGAATTCTGGGTTGAGACCCCAATGCATGATGGTGCAAAAACAGTTTCGCGGGTGATTCTGGGTAAATGTCATCACTCATTCCTTCCTCCGGGAAAGCAACAGCAGACAATAATTTCGCACCCTTTTCCCTGGATTGCCCTGGCAGACGCCATAGGATGGCAACCATGGAGCCCATTCAGCTTTTTTTTACTGTCACCGTATGTGTACTGGATGCCGTTAACAGAGGCGTTACTGCAGCGCTACACAGCAACATTCATTTGCCTTTGCAAGATAGCAGAGATGGTTATCAGTTGCTCTGTACCGTCTGCCATGCCATTGTAAATTGGCAATGAAATGACAGTTATCAGTCATTCTGTACCGTCTGCTGCTGTCATGGGTGCCCCTGGCTGAGGTCGGCTGGGGGCGCAAAGACAAAAATGGGAATGACTCCCCGAGTCAATCCCTCCTTTATGGTATCTAAAAATAGAGCCAGTCCTGCCTAGAATATGGGGCAAGTGTACTAGAGAACCAGAGAGCACAGCCGCTCCATGTCAGATCCCGCAGAAATGATGAGCTACATGCCATTCTAGGGGGTGCCCCTGCAACAACCCCACCCGTTGCTTCCTGCTCCCCCAACCCTCCTGGGCTACCGTTGCGGTGTCCCCCCCATTTGTGTGATGAAGTAATAAAGAATGCAGGAATAAGAAACACTAACTTGTTAGTGAGATAAAATGAGGGGGAGGCAGCCTCCAGCTGCTATGCTAGTCCAGGCAGGACATTAAGCGGTGCAGGGGAGAGGAGCCCAGCATCCCGCTGTTATGATAGTCCAGGCAGTACAGAATCTTTTCTTTACACATGAAAGGGAGGGGGCTGATGGAGCTCAGCCCCCAATTGCTATGATGAAGATGGTTACCAGCCGTTCTGTACTATCGACTGGGAATGACCGGGAGTCATTCCTATTTTTACCCAGGCACCCTTGTCCGACCTCACCTGAGGCCAGCCAGGAGCACTCACAGACTGATGACGACACCGGATAGCAGTCATATTGTACTGTCTGCCACCAGGGAGGGGAGGCGAGAGGATACTGCTGTTCACTGCTGCAGCATCACATCTACCAGCAGCATGCAGTAGACATAGGGTAACACTGAAAAAAGTCAAGAAATGATTTTTTTCCCTTTTCTCTCACAGGGGAGAGGGGGGTAAATTAACGAGCTATACCCTGAACCACCTCGGACAATGTGTTTGACCCTACAGGCATTGGGAGCTCAGCCAAGAATGCAAATATTTTTCAGAGACTGCTGGGGACTGTGGGATAGCTGGAGTCCTCAGTACCCCCTCCCTCCCTCCATGAGCGTCCATTTGATTCTTTTGGCTTTCTGTTACGCTTGTCACGCAGCACTGTGCTGTGGGCTCTGTATCATAGAGAAAATCATGGAGATTTTTTTCAAATGCTTTGGCATTTCGTCTTCTGTAACGGAGCTCTGATAAAACAGATTTGTCTCCCCATACAGCGATCAGATCCAGTATCTCCTATACGGTCCATGCTGGAGCTCTTTTTGGATTTGGGACTGCATCGCCACCCGTGCTGATCAGAGCTCCACGGTGGGCAAACAGGAAATGAAATTCAAAAGTTCGTGGGGCTTTTCCTGTCTACCTGGCCACTGCATCCGAGTTCAGATTGCTGTCCAGAGTGGTCACAATGGTGCACTGTGGGATACCGCCTGGAGGCCAATCCCATCGATTTGCAGCCACACTAACCCTAATCCGATATGGTAATACCGATTTCAGCGCTACTCCTCTCGTTGGGGAGGAATACAGAAACCGGTTTAAAGAGCCCTTAATATCGATATAAAGGGCCTCATTGTGTGGACGGGTGCAGCGTTAAATCGCTTTAACGCTGCTAAAATCGGTTTAAACGCGTAGTGTAGACCAGGCCACATACAAAGACACTCCAGTGATGTAGATAAGTTATATATTCCTGTTGGGAAGGAGAGAGCACGAAAAGAGAGAGACTGGTATACTTTTTTACTTTTAATTCTTGGATCATTCTTAGCTACTACAACAATGAACATCTCATAAGAACCTAGACTAGATTAGACAGAATGGGTAAATGGTTGCAAGAGATGAGCTTTTCAACTAGGCCAGTAGAGATTATGGGGGTGTCTACACTGCAATAAAACACCCGTGCCTGGCCCATGTCAGCTGACTCAGGCTCACAGAGCTCGGGCTGTGAGGCTATAAAATTACAGTGTAGATGTTTGGGCTTGGCTTGAAGCTGAAGGCCAGGCTCTGGGACTGATAGGGTCCTAGAGCCTGGGCTCCAGCCCACGAGCAAACATCTACACCACAATTTTAGAGTACAGCAGCCTGAGCCCTGCAAGCCCAAGTCAGTTGACACAAGCCAGTTGACACACGCCAGTCATATTGCAGTGTAGATATATCTTGTGTGACTCATAGAAAACACTGATGAACACAGCTTGGCCTCATTCTTTTTCTTGGTGATGCAGTGCTTGAGTTCTTGCATCTTTTCTAGTTTCGTAAATAAAAAATAATGATTTGTTACATGACCATGAATGTTCTGTGAACTGGGTTTATTTGAACTATTTTGAGAAGCAGACATGTGAAAAACAACTACCAACCTGCAATTTCCTAGAGATCATTGTAAAAGTTTCAGCACCTCTCTCGTGTACTATGACTATCATTCCTCAAAAGAGCTATCAGAACTTCTATGGCCTGAAATAGTGCTCTCTTTCTTTTTAATGTTCTTAATACTGTTTTCCCTTCTCCTATCAAATCGTCATCATAATTATCCTAGCTTTCTCTGCAGTTTTGCTGTTAATAAAGTCATAGCTTTTCCTACAAATTCTTGCATATATTTTGTGCGGATAGTCTTTAAAAAGAGAACAAAAGAATTCTAGAGAAGTGCTGTGCTTTCAGTCATGAAGGAGAGGGTTTTTTCTGTAGCAAGATGACAGATGAATTCTGAAGCTTTTCTCTGCTTTGTGATAAACAAAGGCCAAAGGAAGAGATGGCAAGTCTGAAAAAAGTCACGTATTGGGATAATTCTTAGTAACATGTCTTGTTGAATAAATATTTCATATTACATAAATGTTTCCTGTTAAGTGAAATATATATAACCTTGAAGACAAATTTTTAAAATATATGTGCAATTTTGTACATGCATATAATTTGCATGAAACATTTTCTGTGTACATCTGCATACGTACATCCAAACTGAGTGCAGAGGAAGGGGTGTGCATCTGTAAATTCTGTCACAGGAAAGTGAGTAAAATTCATCCTTGTGCAGAACACCAGCATAGACCAATGTACATATTAAGCTCTCAGAACTTGTGAGATATAAATGATGCAGAAGCCTGGCACTCATTCTCTGCACAGTGCTGAATTTCATCCTGGGAGCACAAGTGAATGTTAGTGCAGAGAGACCAGACTGAGACGCTTTTGAGCATATAGTCTCAGTACGGTTTTCCATAATGGGTACTAGTCTGCTGCAAAGAGATTAAGGCCCAAATGTTCAAAAGTGGACTCTAATTTTGGATGCCCAGGTTTTGACATCTGACAAAATCAGTTACAGGTCTGGATGCAGACCACCTTCAAAAAATCTGACCCTACATGTCTCAGAGCTGGCTATCCAAAACTGGAGGCCACTTTTGAAAATTTGGCTTCAAACTGCTTCTTTGGGGCTTTCAGTTCAAAATACTGTGAAGTTATGTGGCTGTAGGCATGTTTTACATGTCACTCTGCCTTCTCATTTAGGAAGGAAAGCAATTAAAAGTATTTCACTGAAACAACATCTTCTCTAAATTCCTCTATGACCTTGAATGTGCCTGTTGAAGGGTGGGTGCTCCCAGAGGTCTCAGAATTCAGAAAATGTCCCTTTCAACAAATTCTAATTTGGAGTACACTGGTTGGCTGCCTGTGCTGGCGGTATGTGTAACTCATTTGCTTTACACTCTCTCCTTTCCACCTAACAGCCCTACCAGTAATGAGACAGACAAGGTGGGTAACTCAATATCTTTTATTGGACCAAGTTCTGCGGGTGAAAGAGATACACTTTCGAGTTCCATAGAGCCCAGACCTGAAGAAGAGCTCTGTGGACAGAGGCAGATGGGGCAAGGCCAGATTAACCCATAGGCAATAAGGCTATAGCCTTAGGTCTTCCTATTTTTAGGCCCTAATTTTTAGGCCCTACTGTAGGCCTTCCATTCCATATTGAAGTAACAGCTGAGCAATGGTAGCGGGGCCATCGGAAATTTTTTGTCTCATTAGATATTGCTTTGTACAAATTAATCCATCATAAACATCACTAGCCACACGGGGAGAAACCTGCCTTGTACCTACTCGATTTCCTCACCTAAAATGGGATAGACATCAACCTTTGTCGTGGCCATAGCTATGACAATGCAAGTAATATGAGTGGCAAATATTCAGGGATGCAGGCAAAGATAACAGAGCACAATGCTTTGGTTGATTACATACCATGTGCTGCACACGCACTCAACCTTATTGGCCAGTCTGTGGTGGATTGTTGTGTTGAAGCAGTTTCTTTTTTTGGATTTGTCCAAGAATTGTAAAATTTTTTCTCTGCATCAACCAATTGTTGAATGATTCTTAGAGATTCACTACCAAAGAGATGCCCAGTGCCCAAATCATTTTTAGGGACATGGTGGAGTGCCAATGCTGAAGCTGTGAATGCAGTTCTGGGTTACCGCAACATCCTTGTTCACAATCATCCTTGTTCACAATCATGAACAAACTGAAGAGTTCATTAGGACATTGGATTGAGGCTTACAAAAATATTGACAAAATCTTTAGTATACTGACAAATTCTTTGCCTAACATTTCAAGTTCTGAAGTCAGTGGAGGCATCAAACGTCTGTGTCAGAAATACCCAGACAATCTCCCAGTAGATTTTACTAAAGAATTTCTTCAATTTGTTGAATTTACATCACTCTCAGATATAGGGAGAAAAGATGAAGAAAGCAAATCTGATAGAATGATGTATGCAATCTGATAGACTATGATGAAAGCAATGTGATAGAATGTTTCCCAAATGTTGAAACTGCCTTACGGCTGTATTTGTCACTAATGATCACTAACTGTAATGGAGAACGTTTCTTCTCTCTTCTAACAAGGGTTAGATCCACCATGACTAAACAGCATCTCAGTGTGTTGTCCCTCTTGAGCATTGAGAATGAAATCGTCAGGTCTTTCAGTTACGATGACATCATTCATGACTTTGTCACAGCTAAAGCTAAGGAAAAAAATTTGTTTGTTTGAAGAATTGCATATAGTGAGAGTAGAATAAACTTGTTAATTTTACATAAATAAATAATATGTATGTAGATAAATGTTTGATGACTTCATAATTTTTTTTGCAATAATTCACACTTAGGCCCTTCTCTCCCACTAGCCTTAGGCCCCTTATAACCTTAATCTGGCCCAATTTTGTGGGGACCTGGGCCAGACAAGTGGGGGCCCCTCACACCCCTTCCGCCTGCAGTCCACCCCTGGTGCTCCTGCCAGGAAAATGGGGTCAGAGTGCGGGGGCCTTGCCCTGCCCTGTCCCCGTGTCCAGTGCTCCTGCCAGGGAGTGGGGCCAGGACATAGGGGCTTGCTCCTCTCCCCCCACCTCCCCAGCACTCCTGCTGGGGAGCAGGGGAAACCCCCAGGTCCCAACCCTGCTCGGAAAGCCAAGCAGTCAGGCAGAGTGGGGAAACTTAACCCCTGAGCCCCGACCCTGCTCCCCAAAAGGAGCTCTGGGTGGGTAAAGTGGGTTGGGATGAGGGGGCACCTATTTTTCCAGGGCCCTCCCACTTGGCTGGGGCTCCTGGGTATAGGCCCCATTGGCCCAGTGGCTAATCCACCACTGTCTGTGGAGATCAAAAGCGTGTCTCTTTCATCAACAGAAGCTGGTGCAATAAAAGATATTATCTCACCGCTCTTGTCTCTCTCATATCCTGGAACTAACACAGGTACTACAACAATGCAAGCAACCAGTAATAGCCATACTACTTAACCCAACTGGATCCGTCAGATTCAGCAGCAAAAAGACATGTGATGCCCTGTTGACATTACTGAGAACTTCTGAACCATCAGTTTCTTCTTTCACAGCTGCTATCCCAACCATCAAAAGGGGCAGTGAAAGAAGGAAGTAATGTTCACCTCCCTCTGCAGTGGGGTAATGAGCTACTTCTTTTCATCTTTTATCCATGGTTGAGGTGGGGCAAAGGGGTTTTCTCCCTCTGTGTTTGCATGATGAGGAGAAAAGAGCTTGGTGGCTCAGATACTGCAGAACGTTCTTACAGAAAAGCAAGTGTTCAGTACGTAAGATTAGTTTTCTGCTAGTTCTGTCTAAGACCAGGAACACCTAGGAGAGCACTCATGTGTGCTCTGTACATCAGAGGGGATGCCCTCAAAGTGTTTTACAGTATTAAGTACTCTAATGAAATAATTTTATGAGGGTCAAACAGATCTTTTTTACACTCATGAAAATGAAACTGTGATTACCTCATTCTGAATGTTTCCATTCTAGCATCCCTGTTGGATTCTACCTCGGGAACAATTTAATTTGACTTTCCTATAGGCGTATCACCAACATGATCTTCGATCATTTTTAGACTCACTTATAAGTGTACACCTGATCGTAAACGTGAATGCCCCCTGTCAAAGTGTTCATACCAGGCAAATGGCAATAAGCACACAAGCAAATAGCTCATTTTTTGAAGAGCTTGTACGGTACATTAGAGTTTGTTGTAGATCTAGTAGAAAATGAAACGACAAATCCCAATGGAGTCAGTATCTATGAAGATATTTCTACATTAGCCCACCAAGACATCAAAGACCCTGACTGATCCTGTAACTTACTTGTCAGAAACTAGGAGTTCATAATGTGCCTCAACTTAGAGGTCTTTCTCTCTATTCTTGATTAGAACCAGGCTTCAGTTTTATAGCTTTGATAGTTGATAGTTAAGCTAAAATGTTGACATTTTAAAAAATTATTATAGCACTTTATTCAGCTAAGATGTTGAGGGATACTGCAATCACAGCAATACAGAGACACTGTTATTTTCTATTCTTTCTGTTTGATTGGAAAGAAGACAATGACTGTTATGTTGGCCATAACCTACCAAGTAGGTCATCTTGGTGAGCTGCCATTAAGACAGACATTACTACATGGTTTCATTTAGTGAAACAAAAATAAAACAAAACCAAAAAAGAGCAAGAGATATGCAGTATAGTTTATCCAGCTGCTGCCTTTTCTGTACATCTTCAGTCTACTCAGGTGTCAATCATACATATATTTATTGCAGTGTTGGCTCTAGGATATGAGAGAGACAAGGTAGGTAGGTAAGATCTTTTATTGGACCAACTTCTATTGGTGGAAAGGACATGCTTTTGAGCTTCACAGAATTCTTCCTGCAGTCTGGAGAAGGTAACCAAGCTAAATACAAGGTGGGACAGCTTGTTAAGCATAAGGGGTTCAGACATGCTGTAAATGACCACTTAAAATGAAATGGGCCGTTAAGAGTTGGCAGGTAGTGGGGTGTGTTACAAATTGTTGTAATGACCCATAAAAGAGTCTATATTAAGTCCATGGTTTTTAGTGTCCAGGAGAGTTGTGAATTTAAGCTCCCAGGCTCATCTTTTGAAGGTGTTGTGCAGGTTTCCATTTATCTGGGAGTGCTATGGTGTTTTTGTCTTTTATTATTTTTCTGTGTGAGTTCATGTGAGAGCATAGTGATTGTCTGGTTACACCCACATAGTTGTTTTGGGGCATTTGATGCATTGGATCAGGTACACCAAGTGAAGTTCATTCAATAAAAGATATTACTTCACCTGCCTTAAATCTCAATCATACACATAGTCACTTGGCAGTAGCCGTTTAAGCTTTTCTTTTTCCCACTCCTAAATAAAAATTGCTAAAAGTATAGTCAGAAAATAATCTGATTATAAGGTTAAAATACACTTAACTGTTAAGGATACAATAACCGCAGAGCCATTGCTATTTTTTAGAATTGAACTTGAGCAAAACATTTTTTGAGATTCTAACGTGTTCAACTAATTTTCCTTCCTTTTGTTTGTTTGTTTTTTTGTTACTTATACTTTATAACACAGGGATAGTAATGATACCAGTATAGAAAATAACATTTTTCCTTCCAACTTTCTTGCTTCTATATAAAAATCCCTGTTCTACAAGAAAGTCTGTTCTACAAAGATTCCAACTCAATTTTGCAGACTCCGGAGCTGGCCTTGATTAGCTACAGACAGGTATCTACACTTTTGAAGACTTATTGTAACCAAGATTTCTATGGCCACAAGGGCCTTATTCTTGCTGACGTTAAGTTTTAGGAAAACTCATACATCAGCCAATTGCAAATGGTGATAAAAATCACAGATCTGATTAAAATTTACTACATCTATACTTCATACAAATTTGTGGCATCTGATTTTTCCTCTTATCTCTTCCCCACCTGCCTCCACCCCAGCCTCTATTTTTTTAGGGTTTAATCCAGGCCCAATGGAATCAATGTGAGTTTTGCTATTGACTTCAATGGAACAGGATTTCATTTCTCCTTTACACTGCTTCCCCTCCCTCAACAGCCCCCATCTTCATTTTCAAAGACTGGGAGACTCCCTATCTCCCTTGATATCTCTGCATTGTTCTTTAGGCATGAGGATACAGATATAAGTCAACTGGTCCACAAGGCCAACCATCATCTTCACGACCCTCTGAGGATGGGAAGATATGAATGCAGTCTTTCCCACATACCAGCCAGTCTGGCCAGCATGGGGCCATGGAAACCTAGAGCTATAAGGCTGACCAATTTGACCAATGCCATGATTTTTTATTAAAAAACTGTAAGAGTTATCAGTTTTGGCATTGAATTCATAACCATGACAAAGCCACTCAGCTAGTCGTTGCTATGTATATAAGCTACTTATGTTAAATATGGAATACATAGTATGTATATATTTGAATAGCAAATTTTATATAACTGCAATGTGTTAGATTTGTTTCCTAAGATACGTCCTTGGTAGTCTTCTTTTAATTATTCAGGCATGGTCAGGCACTGGAGAAATGAGCCTCAGTTTGCATTGTAAGGTGGAATTTTTGCAGCATCTGTATCTCCTTAAAGTTTTTTCTTTCTTGTATGCATTATAGACATATACTCATTACTGTTCCAGGAGTTCAAGGGGAGTATGAAGAGTCAATTAAATGTTTAGATTTGAAATACTGCGTTACTGTATTTCAAAATAGTTTCTCTGAGTATAGACACACACACACACACATACACACACCCCTCCTATTTATGTAAATAATGCATAAATCCCCAAAGGCATGGGTAAACTTGTGCAGGCTTTTGATATCAGAAAGTGAGGTAGCACTTTCAGTTGAATATAAAAGAAAAAGTACCTTCAATATGAAAGAAAAAGTACTACAAAGTATATTTAAGTAGAAAATAATGTAATTTCTATTTGTATTTTTGCCTCTTCTACTGATATAGGAAAGAAAATAATTCCCAGAGCGTGTCTGGCTAACCTGTAAGGTTTGTCAGCAGCATCGACCCATTTCTCACTTGAGTCTTTTCTACCAGTTCCCTAACTTACAGTTCAGACTGGAACTGTGGGTTTGCCTGATCTGAGCAGGTGAGAGAGTTCTTACTTTGGTGAACACACCTGCCTTACATTGCATTTTGGATTCCGAGGGTCCACATTGTGAAAAACAAAAGCTACTGATGGCAGCCACTGCCCAGGCTACTCCTGGTTATACTGCTATTTTTAGTGCTCCAGCTCAAACAAAACTAGCCCCTGTCTACCTGTACTGGGAAGCGCGCTCTCGGCCACAGTGTAGGCTTACCCTGTGGGGCTCAGTGGGTGGCTCTAATTAAGGCTTGCACATCAGAAGAAGAATTATGGGGCATCTTTAACCCAGAAGAGACCTACAGCATGACAAATTATACACTCCTTGATTGCATTTTCAAAAAATCATAGACCACCATTTTAGGCACTTAGCCATGGTGGTCATCAGTCTTGTAGTCCCAAGCTCCAGGAATGCACACCACATTACTCCTAGAGAATCCAGTCAAAATGTGGACGACTTGACATTGCGGAACTTCCCAAATCCCTCTGCCAGCATGAAAGGTGAAAGTATCTGGGAAGGCCCAATATTTTTGTTTCTGTGTGACTTCTTCCTTCTCTCTTTTGACTTTAGACCAGTCAATGCTAAGGCAAAACAAAAGCTATTGATGTTCAAATCAACACAATCTACAGCACTTTGTCCTGAACACTACTACACTAAATAATTTATCTTCTTGCTTTGTGCATGCCATTTACACACCAGATCTTGTTTGGGATGGCATGGACGTACACCTCCACTTGGAAGGACTGAGTCCCAGGAAATGAAATCCCTTCCAGAACTCCCTAGTATGAAGGGGGATTGCATATCCTACCACATCTAAGAATGGCACACCATGCTTTGCCTTTTGTGCCCAGCCAACTCTTACCTGACAATGCACGGGGACATGATCTCACTTCCTTCCCATCCTCATTAGAGTAGTCAGTACCTACAGGGCACTAGAATGGAGCAGTCCCTTTTCTCCAAGCATAAGGGAATGTGATTGTCCCTGGGAGAAGACCCAGAGAGAAGGCTACTGTACCCTCCACTCTCCTGTGCACCTGCCCAAGGACAAGGGACAATCTACCCCTAAATGTGTTTAGACAAGAAGTTCCCCAGAAATATCCTCAAAGCGATTTCATTGTCCTCCAAATCCTTCCTTAAAACTCCTCTGGCATGATTCTATAAAACTCTCCACAATGGTTAGGCAGCTGCTTTGTGTCTCATGCTGGCCTGCTTCATCTTTTTGTCTTCTTGTGCTCCTCCCCAGTTGTTTGTTATATCTACCAATTATCTATAGATTGTCTTAGATTGTAAGCTCTTTTGGGTAGGGACTGTCTCTTTGTTGTATGTTTGTACGCCACCCAGCACCATGGGGCCCTGGCCTCTAGATGCTACTGTAATACAAATATTAATAATGTCACATGTACAAACATAACACTTTATTGTTCATCCTATATTTTACAGTTCGCAATAAAGAAACTGATTCCTTGACTACAGCTAAAAACAAATTTTAAAAAATCCTATTTTTACAATTGTGTAACGCATTTCAGTGTCCCTAATTCCCATCAACAGTGGTTAGCAGGGGACAGATCTAACCACTCTTACAGTGCATAGTATAACTGTGCTTACTCTGCATGCAATCCCATTTATTTCAATGGATCTGCATGTGTTGTCAGGCACTACTCAAGATAAGTAAGAAATTGCAGAATCTGGTGCTTATTAATTTATTAAAATATATACTTGACCAACTAACATGTAGTAACTGAAAGGTAGAGTCAAGTTGGATAAACTGAATACACATATTCAAGAGGTAAACTTCAGAACTGAAATACTTAATATCCATATTACTTGATTACACAAAAATTTTAGGACTTGAATTAATTTACATCTAACTTGCTGTGAACATCTTAATACCTACATGCTGGGACTGTCTCACAACCTAATTTTATCTTTGGTATACACTTAATTTCACGTATCAGTCTATAATTTTCACCGTATAGCAAAGCATGGATCTATACTGTGTATAGCTGAAAGGAAAGATGTAGCATGTTATAGATGGTCTGGCGTAAGTGGAGATGGCACAAACCTTTACATTTTCATTTGCAAGCACAAAGGGGCTTAATTACAATAAACCTAGGGTTCTTTCTTTACTTGACACAGTCAGATGTCAAACAAATAGAAAATACTCAGTAGGTTTCATAATCAGTAATGTACTCCTTGTTTTCTTAGTTGGAAAATGGTGCATAAATTCTTCATGTACTGAATGTGTTGCTCGTATTGACACTGGAATCGTTTAATTCAATAAGCATATTTTCCTTTTCTGGGATTCAAGGTAATGCAATGTGTGTCTTCATTGTTGCCATGGTTTCATTTGTTTGTTTTTAGTTTTATGTAGGTACAGTATTTCAGACCTGCAGCAGCCAGTTATATTTAAAGATTTTTCTATTATCTGTTCTGGAACAAGAAAGCAAAGAACATTGCTATTTAGCTGACATTCTTTGTGATAGCAAATCAACCAATTGAGGAGACTTTACTCTAAATCCAATAAGTGTATAACCTTTTAGGTGTATGGTAATTACACTCCATATGTCATTAACTTCTTATATACCATCCATCAAACAATGAACTGCTATTAGTAGTGCAAAGTGTCAACATCTATTTCTTTCAAGTCTTATAAATAGGAAACTATCAAGGTTAACTAATGTTTAGGAAATACTGTTTCTGATTTCATGACGAAATATAAGCCCTAGCGTCAGAAGAGTTAGAGGGATGGAATTCTGCTCCCTCTTTAAGGAAGAAGAGGAAAAGCCAGCTCTGGCCAGTTTCATTTACATGAATTAGTGTTGCTTACCCATAATTCCACCTACTGAGTTGTTGCTTTGGCTGGAATTTGTTTTGATTGTATAAATGACAATAGATTAAGACTATTACTGTATTCATGAAACAGAATAGGACTTGTGCAGGGTATGTCCTGGAGTGGGTGGGTAACCCTGATTTATGAGTAGCATACTTTGGTTTTGCAACAGTAACAAAACTTAAGGTCAACAGAGAAGAAAAGGCTCAGAAGCGCTTTCCCAAGAGCAGGCCCTCTGCGCAAGGCTCTTGTTTTGCTCTGTGTTACTCACCCAAAGATTCTGTTCCCTGTGTGGAGTGTATCTGTGGGACTGGATCACACTGGGTCAGTGATATTGTGGAACTGATTTCACAGCAAGACTGGCCTGGCCTGCTGGCCTAGGACTGACTTTGCAGGCCTGACCAGTCCAGCAGTGATGCAGAGCTGACTGTAGTGATTAATGATCTGGAGGATGACGTGGACTGCACCCTCAGCAAGTTTGCAGATGACACGAAATTGGGATGAGTGGTAGTTATGCTGGAGGATAGGGAGAGGATACAGAGAGACCTAGACAAATTAGAGGATTGAAATCTGTTGAGGTTCAACAAAGACAAGTGCAGAGTCCTGCACTTAGGACCAGGGGCAGCTCTAGATATTTTGCTGCCCCAAGCACGGCAGGCAGGCTGCCATCGGCAGCTTGCCTGTGGGAGGTCCTCGGTCCGCGGATTCGGCGGTACGCCTGCGGGAGGTCTGCCAAAGCTGCAGGACCAGAGGACCCTCTGCAGGCATGCCGCCAAAGGCAACCTGCCTGCCACCCGCATGGTGACTGCCAGAGCACCCCCCGTGGCTTGCTGCCCCAGGCACGCGCTTGGCGTGCCAGTGCCTGGAGCCGCCCCTGCTTAGGACAGAAGAATTCCATGCACTGCTACAGACTAGAGACTGAGTGGCTAGGCAGCAGTTCTGCAGAAAAGGATGTAGGGGTTGCAGTGGATGAGAAGCTGGATATGAGTCAACAGTGTGCCCTTGTTGCCAAGAAGGCTAATGGCATTTTGGGCTGTATAAGTAGGAGCATTGCCAGCAGACCGAGGGACGTGATCATTCCTCTCTATTCTGCATTGGTGAGGCCTTGTCTGAAGTACTGTGTCCAGTTTTGGGCCCCACACTACAAGAAGAATGTGGAAAAATTGAAAACAGTCCAGCGGAGGCAACAAAAATGATTAAGGGGCTGGAGCACATGACTTATGAGGAGAGGTTGAGGGAACTGGGATTATTTAGTCGGCGGAAGAGATGAATGAGGGGGGATTTGATAGCTACTTTCAACTACCTGAAAGGGGGTTCCAAAGAGGATGGATCTAGACTGTTCTCAGTGGTACCAGATGATAGAACAAGGAATAATGGTCTCAAGTTGCAGTGCAGGAGATTAGGTTGGATGTTAGGAAAACCTTTTTCACTAGGAGGGCGGGGAAGCGCTGGAATGGGTTACCTAGGGAGGTGGTGGAATCTCCTTTCTTAAGAGTTTTTTAAGATCAGGCTTGACACAGCCCTGGCTGGGATGATTTAGTTGGGGATTAGGTCCTGCTTTGATAGGGGGTTGGACTAGATGACCTCCTGAGGTCCCTTTCAACCCTGATAGTCTATGATTCTATGACAGACAGTGGCAGAGCTGGACTGGTTGACTCTGATCAGTCCAACAGAAACAGAACCGATATACAACTGGACCAGGCAGCTGCACACTGGAGTGGACCTTGGCAAAGTGGTTCTCACTGGATTGGAGCAGAATGGGAGAGGAGAGCTACCCCTTGATATCCTACAGAGGCTAATTGGACTAGTGAATGGGGTAGTAAGTGGGTAGAGTTTGTGGTGGGACTAAGAGTGCTGAACCTTCATAAGACAGAGAGGTTGACCAAACTCCTGATGCATTGATTGCACAGTTTTTTATATGCAAATATATAGAGAGCTTTCATGTTGCTTTGATTTCCCTTCCCCCGTTTCACACACACTTTTCTCCAAATAAAAAGATACTTCTGGTTCTGTGTTCCTAAGGACCCTGAGGGTATGTCTACACTCAAATAAAACACCAGTTGTTGGCTCATGTCAGCTGGATCAGGCTGTGAGGCTAAAATAAAATTGCAGTGTAGACATTCAGGCTCAGCTGAAGCCCAAGCTCTGGGTCCCTCTGCCATCACAGGATCCCAAAGCTTGGGCTCCAGCCCAAGCTCAAATGTCGACTGTGCAGTTTTATAGCCCATGGCCGCGCCAGCTGATGCAGACCAGTCACGGGTGTTTTACTATAGTGTAGACAGACTCTGAGTTTAAAGGTGACCAGGGAGATTTTATTTTAATTTCCCAAAGCCAGAAGTAAGAGTGGGCATTGGCACCGAGCAGAAGGGTTACACTGATTAATGTGTGTGATGTTGCACCCTATATTCTTCATTAAAATATGGTTATGATATGAATATGGTATAACTAAGATAGACTTTATGCAAGATGGCTCATGTAAGATGTCATTGGAAAGGTTATTATTTACTGAATGTGATTATCCAATTTGTATGCATGTATCATTTCTGTATCTAAAGTTAGGAATATTGACTATGTTACCATTACAACTGTGTGTACACTTGGGGAGAACGCCCACCACACAGTAGGCAATCCTCCTGAATGACCCATTTAAGAAGGACAATAGAACTATGAAGATACGAATCTCTTTGTCCTGAGAGGCATCCCAGGACATAGTTGTGACACTACAAAGTGAGGTGATAATGTCAGCTGATGCAAAATACCTCCTTGGACACATCTAGTACTTTTCCATTCTAGGGGGATGGGGATCAAACAAAGGATTCCTGCCTTAGGTAAAACCTTTTTAAGGGCTGGGGAGGGTGTTGATCTGGACTCTCCTCCATTGCCTATCCAAGAAGAAGGACTGCTGAAAGAACCTGAAGGGACAAAGGAATTAACCTGAAGGGAAAGGCAGGGATGAGTCCAGACTAAGGCAGGGGTCCAGTCTGTGAAAAGAAATAACTGGAACTCTGAGCTACAGAAACTCTGCATCCTACCTAATTCAACATTTAGGGTGAGAAATTGCATTTTGTAACCTGTTTCTTTAGTGAATCAAGCTTAGTTTGCGTGTTTTGTTTTATTGGCTTAGTAATCTGCTTTGTTCTGTTTGCTATCCTTTAAAATGTCTTTTTTAGTTAATAAACTTATTTCTTGTTTACAACATAACCCAGTTTGTGCAATTGATATGGGGGGGGGAAGAAGCTGTGCATATCTCTCTTCACATTGAGGGAGAGGGCAAATTTTTATGAGCTTGCGCTGTGCAGATCTTTCTATATGGTGCAAGACTGTATTATTTTGGGTTTATTCCCCAAAAGGGGTGTGCATATGAGTGTTGGGTGAATCCTCTCACACAGAGCTGACCTCAGTCTGTGTCTGCAGCTGGGTGTGGCCCTGTGTGTGTGTTCTGCAAGAGGCCGGAGAGCCTAATGCAGCAAAACAGGGAGAGGGAATCCAAGCTGGTGGAAGGAGGGGTTCAGTGAAACCCCAGTACGTCAAGTGGCATCCCAAAAGGGGAGTTTAAATTATCACAATGTGCTTCACTTTTTCTACTGAGCCGTGACTACTGTACACAGTGTGTGGTACACTTAGATAGGGACTGGAAGAAAAATGTCTCCTACCCGTAGGTTCTTCTGCCACCCATTTGCCAAAACTCCCTTTCACTTACAGACACCCTGTGTTGTATGGAAGTTCACTTTTTCTTGTTTCATGTTTTTTCTAAAGATAGAAAAAGCAGAGAAGTGATTCTAGATATACTAGATCAGTGGTTTTCAAACTTTTTTCTGGCAACCCAGTTGAAGAAAATTGTTAATGCCCATGACCCAGTGGGGCTGGGGATGAGGGGTTTAGTGTTTTGGAGGGGCTCAGAGCTGGGGCAGAGGGTTGGGGTGTGGGATGAAGGCTGTGGGGTGTGGCCGGGAATGAGGGGTTCAGGGTGTGGGAAGGGTCTCTGGGCTGGGGCAGGAGGTTAGGGTGCAGGAGGGGATAAGGGTTCTGGGCTGGGGGTACAGGCTCTGGGTTGGGGCCAGGGATGAGGGGTTTGGGGTACAGGAAAGGGCTCTAGGTTTTGGGGAGGCTCAGGGCTGGGGATGGGGGTTTGGGTGCAGGAAGGAGCTCTGGGTTGGGGGGGCTCATGGCTGGGGTGGGTTTGGGGCACGGATTTACCTTGTGCGGCTCCCGGTCAGTGGCGCAGCTAGGATACAGAGGCAGGCTTCCTGCCTGCATGGACCACGCTGCACCCTGGAGGTCTGACACCTAGGCAGAGGCGCACAAGCAGCTCCGCATGGCTCTTGCCCGCAAGCATCCCCCGCCAGTTCCCAGCCAATGAGAGTGTGGAGCTGGTGCTCAGGGCAGGGACAGCACGTAGAGTCCTGTGGGCCCCCCCCCCCCCCCGCTTAGGAGCCAGACCTGCTGCTGGCCACTTCCGGGGTGCAGCATGGTATTGGAACAGGTAGGGCCTAGCTTGCCTTAGCCAGGCAGCACCGTCAATGGGACTTTTGATGGCCCGGTTGACAGTGCTGACTAGAGCCGCTGCAATCCAGTCCCTTCCATTCTGTGACCCAGTTCTAGGTCACGACCCATAGTTTGAAAACCACTGCAATGGAGAGTGCACATATCCCAAGATCCCAGTGGCATGTCTTACATTGTGCCCACTAATCAGCTTAACAAATGTTCGCCTGCACATGACCAGTTTTCAAGACTCCAAACTTTCTTAGAACAAAACTGTTTGTTTTTTTACAAACTAAACCAATGCACTCATCCGCTCAGAGGACTATTTCCACATCAAGTTTCATTACTTCGCCGTTTTTGCTGCAGGCCTAAGTGTAGATTATTATAAAATGTGATTTTTTTTTTTACCCTCCTGAACTTGGATTATATGAAGGATTTTACTTATGCTTCTAGCAAAAATATCATCTGCAGACAAAACACAAGCATTCAAACTGTGAACATTTCCAGAAGTTATAAGCATACAAAGACAGAGTTTATAATGGAACCTGTTATGCAACCTGGACCACAGCAGGCACAACCTGCTGTCATAACTGTGTGTTACTGAGTAACTTGTGGATTAAGAACCTCTTCACAGTTGTGGACTGTGCATACTTGGTCGGGACAGGAAATATTTTCAGGCTTTGGATAGGCTGAAGAGAAGCTCGTTTACTGGGGCCCAGTCTCAACCATTTTAATTCCTCTCAAATCTTTTATTGGCAAAAGTATGAAACAGGATAAAGGAGAGATGAGGAAAGAGAGTGTGGAAGATGAGGAGGAAATGGGGTGAGTAAGGAACATGGTTAAAGTTTATCATTATCATCTTCCTCATCTCTTTCCTCAGTTCTTCCTTCTATATCCAAGCCCTTGTCATTCCACCACCTAAATGTATATAAATCCAATTAAAAAACAGCAGAATCAGTTTTCTGTCATGTGTCCTTCATCTCACTTCTCTCCACCATTTCCTGATGTTTCTGTCATCTGTTGTTTGTCAGTTGTCAAGTGTTTTGCTGAACTGGGGCCTTAGACTGTAAGATCCTTAGTGCAGGGATCTAAGTTCTAGAGAGATTGTCTGTGAAGAGCCTTGCACATGTATGGATACACTAAATAAAATCATCGCTCTCTCTTTCCCAACCTTTCAGAACAGCTGAGCAAGCCAGTTTTTCAAAATATTAACAGCAACTGCTGGGAAACCCACCCCAATATTATGGGAAGTGAACTACCACACTTAAGAACCTGTTGATTGAAAAATTACTAGATATTCAAGATTTGGACAATCAAAGCTAGAATTACTCAATGCCAGATGCACTTTGAGGGTAGATGGGCCATAGCAGACCAATTATTTACTACATGTGAGAACAATAGTAATGCAGCTTCAATCTTGCGTGATCTCTCTTCCAAGGATCTGGCTATACCCGTAAATTATATTCTATGTGCTTAACACATAACATTTTTACACCCATAACTCCCATCATTTGTGTGCCAATTGAGACTCAACAGCTATATAGTTTCAAACCACTGTTCCAAATGTAAAGCTGTGTTGTATACTGGAATATTTAGGAGACACTTTCTGAGCGCATGACTAAATACAGATATTTCAAACACCGGCATCACTTAATGTATACCAACTTGCTTTATACACCTGTGTCCCTATTTGTAGATTGTGCAGTCCCTGTAAATTATCTTCTGAAATACAAATAAATGGTTTTAAGAGAAGACAATCACTGTCTTCTTTCTCATATTTTCTTTAATGCAGCAGCACTGTAAAGCCTTTCAAGAAATAAATAAAAATTCACAGAAGCCGTGACCTGATTGCGACTTTTGCTGCTGTAGGTCCATGGTTTCCCCGACCACCATGGTGGCTGGGAGCTATGAGGTTCCCTCTCTGGGCCTGGCAGCTGGAAGCTTCAGGGGAGGTTCCCCTCTACCCACGGCGGCAGAGAGCTGCAGGGTGATCTTATTTTCCAAAAAGAAAATGCGACACCCCTAGCCACTCACCTGAGGTGTCCCTCATGTGTCGCTCCCATGTGTCGCCCATCGCTGGAACCCTGAGGAGGGCCCCCGCAGGAGTCTGTCACCGGAACCTTGAAGGGGGCTCTCTGTTGCTGGAACCCTGCCAGGGCCCCACTGGCTGCCAGCTCCAGAGTCCTGCAGCCCCTGGGGCTGAAGCAGAGAATGTCAAGGAGATCTCTGGAAATCATGGATTCCGTTACATCCATGACCATCATGACATAAACTAGCCTTACTTATAAGCTGTGTGATAAGGATATCTATAGAGGGGTTAATTTTATGGAATCACTGCAGCAAAATTCTAATTAATGTATAAAGTGACATATCCTATTTGCCTGCTGCATTATGTTTTGCAATCAGTGCTTCTCTGCTGACTGTATGTTAAGCTCAGAGAAAATCTTGAAGGTGTACATTTTCCATCCAAAATTGTTTAAAATGATTTTTGGCTATTTTTAATTGCCTGATTTCCTTTTCCTCTTCCTTTTCTTGGTTCCCAACCACTTCCTCACCAATCAGCTATTAGAATGGGGTCTGATTACCCACTGCTTTGCACCATGTGTAGTTGGGTACACCTATGAAAAGTGGATGCAAAACTACCAGATCAGAATGGCAGCATTTCACAGACACTTTGCACAAGTGAAAATGAAAACACAAATTGCAAGGAAGTAGAAAAAATGAAACCTATAATATGCATGAGAGAACTTTTTTCTACCACGAGTTTCCTGCTCAAAATTCCCTCCAAAACAGAATGAAGAAATCTTGTGAATTAAAAGAAAAGGTTAATATTTCAGGGTATTTTTGAATTTTTCTTCCTGATTCTGCTGTACAAATTTCTGCATGTCTGCCTGAAAAACAGAAAGTCTGATTCTGTAAGGTGTTGAGTGCCTTCAACGCCCACTGTACTCAATGGGACTTCTCCTGGTAGCAAGCGTTGTACTCAGTAGTAAAGCCTGGTGGGCCATTATTTCTTGTTATACACTAGGAATCTACCTTGAAAATAAATCTCTCTTTTGGTTGTATCTTGTAGTTTTACTAGTAATATAAACCTGAAACTGTGTTGTCTGGGAATTACAAAGAAGCGTGGCTTGTCTTGCACATATGCAAAACTTCACTTTCACAATGTAGAATATGAATGTTCACAAAGACTGTTATTTTCTGGAGAAAAATGTAATGTGTCTTAGGCTGTCAGACAACAGACTTTTTCAACCTGCATCTGCACAGACAACATTTCAAGTTGCTAGCATATTAGGAGTTTCTGAAATTCCTTTTCTCAGAGCAACCAAAGAGCACAAATCTTTTTTTAAAAACAACTTAAACCTTTACATGCTATTTTCCCATTACTTTGTAGATTTCTTTTCCTCTTAAATGTTGGAATCACAAGGAAAAGAGAAAATTCTATTTTGCTTTGACAACAAAACATCACAATGCATTTTTATCCTTGTGTTTTACTTCTTGTGTCGTTGATCAATAGACCAAAATGCCATACCTCCATCAAGGCTACAAAGTTTGATTGCACAAGCTGTCTCAAACCGTTGGAGCTTATCTGTTATATCTCAGACTCCTAGAAATGTCACAGTGGAGAAGAGCCTAAACCAACATATGTCAGCCTTCCTGTCAGATGAACAGGGGTTCTGAATGAGGGTCATTTTGGCATTTTCTATCCATCATACCGGATTGCTGCACCAATTCATTTCAGGGCAAATAGAAGAAATAAAGGACTTTGTAGGCCGCTGCGAAGTATGGAATCAGCTAGCGACATTACTACACTGAGCAGTAGCATGGCTCAACTGCTATCCTCTGATGCTGGTTGATATTAGTTTATATCAGTTTACTTTATATATAATTAAACTACTTGGTTCCAAATCTAACACTCAGAAAAATTGAAAACCAAGTAGTTTTTCACTTCTCTTGAAGTTTATGCACTGAAAGAAATTAAAAAATGTAAGTGTAGAAAAAAGTGTGAATCTTGAGATAGGTAAAAGAACTCTTCTGTGGACTAGCCTTCTTAGCAGGTACTAGAACCCTGCGTAGAGCTGGTCTGCTGATTCATTTTGGTAGGAGTGGTTTGTTAATTCTACTCTGGGCATAAGGGAGATGGATGAAAATAAGGGAAAGGGAACTAAGATGCTAGATCAGGCATGTCCTCAAATGAAGTGCTAGAGACATCCAAGAAGAGGGAGGAAGGTTAGGCGGTGGTTTATTTTGTGCTAGTGTTTTAGAGTTACTAATAAAGCCAAACTCTAGGAAAGGGTTGAGTTCGGACACTAACTCAGTGTCTGCATCATCTGTCGAGGATGGGGTAGAGACTCAGCTTATTCACTGGAGGGTACAGACGATCTACCAAGCATTCTAGCAACGGCTATCTAACAGGAACCATGCAGCTGTGTCAGTTATGTCCAAAACACTGCAAAAGTACATCTACACTGCGATAAAAACCTGCAGCACTGAGTCTCAGAGAGGGGTCAGCTGACTTGGGCTTGTGGGGCTAAAAATGCAAGTGTAGACGTTTAGGCTCAGGCTGGTGCCTGGGCTCTAAGCCCCTCCCCCCTGACAGGGTCTCAGAGCCTGGGCTCCAGCCCAAGCACCGACACTACAATTGTATAGCCCCACAGCTGGACTCAGCTGACTGGGACAGCCGCAGCCATGCCTCAGGTCTTTTCCTGCAGTGTAAATAGACCCTGATATTGCTGCTTACGTCCCATCGCTGTTCAGAGGATTCAGTTTCATTCTAATAGTTTGGTCAAAGAAGAGGGAAAGAAGGAGAATCAAGTGGTCTGAACACAGGAGTAGGAGCAAACCATTCTTCAGTAGTTAGGCCCCAATTCCGCAAATTACTTAAGCATGTACTTAAGTCTCATTGAAACCAATGGGAATTAGACATACGCTTATGTACTTTGTTGAATAAATAGGAATAAATTTAAATACATAGATAGGTGATTTAAGCCCCTGGTCCTGCAAACACCTAGGTGCACATTTTAACTTTACCGTGATGAGTATTTCCATGGACATCAATGGGTCTACTCACCATACTAAAGTTACACACATGTGGAAGTGTTTGCAGGTACAGTGCTGAATTCTGGCTCTGACACTAACTCCTTGAGCATGTTATTTAACTACTCTGCCTCAGTTCCCTCAATGCTGAAATGGGCATAACAACAATACATATTCACCTACCTCTTGAGAGACTAGTATTAATATAATAAAATATAGCAATGTTTTTATTCATCCAGCCCTGCCCTATAGTTTCATCATTTCACTCTGGGTGACATACTCTACGATATAAAGAATTTAAATACACCTAAAAACTGTCAAATAAAAGCTCACACACTAGGAAATCAGATAATCGCATCCAAGGTGGGGATGAGGGGCTAAATAAATAAGAAGTCATGCGTCCAGATATTTTTTAAAGTGTTAGGTGAGTTGTATATCAGGAGTAGCAAGTTCCACACCATACGGGCAGCACAACGAAGGCACAAGTTCCTTGCGTTAAAACTCAGTGGTGGGATCTCTAACAGTTGAATAGTGTCGGGGAACATGCAAGGCAAAAAAGGAGCTTACACTACACTATCAAGGGCTTTAAAAACCAGCAATGCCAGCTTGATTTAAATCCACCACTTTAACGAGAGCCAACACATTAAAAACCCAGTGCAGATGTAATACGATCACATAGTTGCTTAAATCAGTGAGCAAACATTCTACTGCATTCAGAACAAGCTTCATGTGATAGGAAACCCTTGCTGAATGCCCGACTAGGAGGGAATCATAGTATCAAACCTCTTGGCCATAATGGGTTGTGTTGTGATTCCATGGTTGCTGAAGGATAAAGAAAGTCAAGTATCTTGTACAGCATTGAGCATGCTGTCAGTCCTGGCTAAATAGCAAATAATAACTTTCCCTCAACTATTTTACAGAGGAAGAGTCAAGTTCAGTGCTCTATCCACAAGGAAGCAAAGATAGTCTTTTGGAACTGAAATATTTTTAAAATAATGTAACATGTTTGAGGGAGGAACTCAAAGAGCTTCAGGTTATGCATTCATAAAAGCGTATGCAAACTCTCATTGACTTCAGTGAGTTTTTTGATCAGGGTCATATTCCTGGCAGGATAAGATGCTTCTCAGAATACTATGTCATACTTACTATCTGAGTTCTGATGGGTAGAAGTTAGCTTCCTTTCTGCTTGTTTTAAGGCTTCAGCCATAAGTACTCTATGTATGCTAAACTCCCACTGATTTCAATGGCAGATATGCACATAAAAGGTTGCAGGCCTGAATCCATTCACGTTTTGTATTTCATATTTTGATTGTGACACCATGCAGTTTGAGTGTACTACACTGAGCATGAGTACAGCACATAATTTCACACTCGTACTGTTTAATGCAATAAAATGCTTGCCACACCACTCTAAAACTAAAATTTCTGCCGTTCTACAGCATGTGTATGATTTACTCACGTTTATTTGAATAAATGCACAGCTCGCAGCATCTTCATCCACGTTCTTGGTGAGACTTTAAATAGGAATTTAAGAAATATTCTCTTGCTAATTTGCTTGAAAGTAGTATTTGATGTAGACTACTCAGAAAAGGAATATTCTCCAAACTTATAGTATGATTGCTGAAAAAAAAAATAAAAATCAATTGTCTTTCAAGAAAATTAGTCGTAAAGTTTTCTTCTTTGAAGATCAAGGAGTTATTTATCTCTGCTGTTTCCTTGTAGAGATAAATTAATTTAGTTGCTTAAAAAAGGCTTTTCACATAGTGTAGTGAGTGTACCCAATTCTTTGTTGTTTTTCCATTATGCCACAAAATAAGCATCTTTTTCTCTTTTCTGCATTGTTATGCTTAATTGGACTTCCAGAACTAACTTATTTGAAAGCAGTGAAACTGAATAGCTCAACTTCTTCCAATGGGTTAAATCTATGAGGTCTTCTTCAATACAGTAGATGAATCTTTTTGGTAATTTTAATGCTCTTTGATTCAGCAGAAGCTAATAGCAGTTGCATTTTCATATTAAACTAGTCAGTGAGTTAAGACTTTGACAACTGAATATTTCAAATATAAAAAGGATAAGAAAACTTTTTGTTCATGCTGGAACAAAGTCTGTACATTGTTGATTTTACCTTCGTAATCACACCTCTGCGTTTGATGAATTATACTACAGATTTAAACACAAAAATACAGGGCCAAATTTTGCTCTCTGCTACATTGTTATAAATCCAGAGTAATTGAGGGTAGTCTACCTTGCATTCGGGAGCTGTGACTGCAGCACGAGTAGACATACCCAAGCTAGTTTTGATCAAACTAGCTTGCTAGAAATAGCAGTGAAGCTGCAGCAGCACAGGTTGCGGCATATGCTAGCCATCCAAGTGCAAGCCCACCAGACCCTGGGCACATAGTCAGGTGGCTAGCCCAGGTTGCCACAGTATCACTGCTATTTTTAACAACCTAGTTCAATCAAAGTTGGCAGGTATGCCTACATGTATTGCAATCTCACCTCCCAACTGCAGTGTAAACATGCCCGAAGTAAAATGTGCTGTTCTTTTAAATACATAGACTGTCGGGATGAGAAGGCAGTGAGGAGGGGCATTGTGCTAATCTGTAAGATTGATTTTGTGACTAAAGCAGAAAATTGGGAGTCAAAATGTGGATTCTATTCTTGGCTCTGCCACACACTTAATCTATGACTCAGAAAGTCACTTGGGGCTTTATTTCAAAAGAGTCACCAACCTAGTTTCCTAGTTTCCAGACGCAAATAATTATGAAAGTAATTTGGACACCTAGCTATCTGATTTCTGCAAATGATATAGACATCTAAATTATATCATGATTCATGCCCATAAAATCTCATTTGCAAAATGGAATGCAGCTTTTAGATATTCAGAGTAGACCCTTAATCATTTTGTGCTTCAGTTTCCTTATCTATAAAAGATTAATCTTACTTAGCATGGATATGGTTTTCACAAATGATCTCAAAGTATTCAAAAGCCAGAAAACATTATTATCCCAGTTTCACAGATGGGGAAATGCAGGTGCAGGGAGGTTAAGTGACTTGACCAATCACACAATAAGTCAGTGGAATGCAGGTCTGGCTGGCATTCCCACACCCTTTCCACAGAATAGAACTTTCCTGCCAGACAGGATGGTTATAGACTTAGCTCATTAATGTTTCTAAAGTGCACAGAGATCCTCAGGGGGATTGTATTATTGTTCTTAAGGAAATACTCTGTCTGGGAAGGAGAAGAGAGTAGAGATGGTGAAGAGTAATAATATCCCTCACTTTTTCTTCCTTTCCTTTAATTTATTTAAGAATTCTGAGCATGGTAAGCTTTCTTGTCTCTGCTAGGTAAATAAGCAAGTAGCAGCAGATTTGTGGTCAGAAAGCTTTGTCTGTATTCTCAGTAGACTGGCTGGCTATGGACTATTTATTCAGCATGTACAGCACTTCCCCAGAGAAATTTGGAAAGAAACAGGCTCCTTATGTGGACACACATTTAAATGCAAATTAAGGTTTTTGGAGTCAAATTCAGGCTGTATTTGTGGGAAACAGAGGTGGTGACACCCCATTCCTTCCCAAACCAGTCCACTATCACTTTGTAGATGCACTGTTATTCTGTCTGAGACAGGCCTTTGTATATACATCTTATACATTCTAGTAATATTTTTTTTTTTTTGTGGGAAGAGGGGAGGCTGTGTGAAGCTGTTTTCACCCTAAGTTAAGACATATAGGCTTAACTTGGATGGGACTACTTACAGTTGTGTAATGTTAAGCATGAGTGTGAGGCCAGGTCCACACTACACAGTTAAATTGATTTAAACAGTGTTAAATCGATTTAACTCTGTACCCGTCCACCCTACAAGGCACTTTAAATCGATTTTAAGGGCTCTTAAAATCGATTTCTGTACTCCTCCCCAACGACAGGAGTAACCCTAAAATCAATATTACTATATCGATTTAGTGTTAGTGTGGACGGAAATCGAAGTTATTGGTCTCATTCTTTTACTGAGCTACCCAGAGTGCACCGCTCCGGAAATTGATGGTAGCCTAGGACCATGGACGCACACCACTGAATTAATGTGCCCTAGTGCGGACGCATAAAATCGATTTTATAAAACCAGTTTTATAAAACCGGTTTTAATAATTTCGATTTTATGCTGTAGTGTAGACGTGGCCTGAATCTTTGCAGGATTAGGGCCTAAGAAACCACAAACTAATCATAGATTGGAGAACTGAGAATATTTTACTTCAGTAAAGCTGTCAGTGCTCTGAAGCCTCCACCATATTTTCGCCAATAAAATATCAAAGGTGATTTGGGACAAATGATCTATGTTTGGTCAAAGGATCTGCTCTGAGAGTTTAAAAATTGTTTCCAGGCCTTCTGTGTTAGAGATGGATTCTTCAGTTTGCTATGCTGGTACAGGGGCTGGCCCACGAACTTCCTGATGCAGGATCCAACCCTTATTTGATATCTTTCTGATTCTGGAGGCTCAGGAGGAAATGAAGGCCTGCTCAGTTCTCCTAGTAACTCAACAAGAAACATCCCCTCATACAAATCAGGGATTGGTCTTATAGGGAAAAACATACTATTCTTTTTAGAAAAATCCTCTTTTTATACTATATATACACGTAACTTTATTTTTGTTTCTATTGTATCTTTTATCAGAGTTATAACGCTGTTCTGATACAAGAATTCTCTTTTCTGTTTCTAGGATGACTATACAATGTCCAGGATAAAATGTATTAACATATAAATACATTATTCACAAAAAAAACTAAATAAAAAAAGGCACACAAAGGGCATCAAGCTTCACTTGCCGTGATAGCTCTGAAAGATCACTACAACAGTTAAAAGGGGGGAAGGGGGAACAATGAAACTACTTTGTTTTTGCTCTTTGTTTTCAGAAAGTTTTACAATTAGTGTTGGGGCACACTGGGCACTGATTTCATTTCACAACATCACACATAAAAGCGAGCTGAACTCCTCTCAGTGTATAACCAACCTCAAGCTACCTCGACAACAAGATACCAATAACCCTGTAATTTCAATTGTTCGCTCTTTTTTATGTGTTCTGTATCTCAGTGAAGTCTCATCTCTCCAGCCCACTGCCATAGGCTAATAGTCTGTAACAAAGCTCACCCTCAAAAATGTCAGTTATAATGAAAAAAGCAAGATCACAGATGAGAAAGTTGGCCTTAGCTAAATCCTATGGGCCCTACTTGCAGGTTTGAAGTTTCTTCTGTTTCATCCACTAACCCTGAATTAGAAGGATGTGTTAAATTGGACCACCACTGCTTCTTTGTCCCATATCACTCATTACCCATCAAAGGACAATGAACTCCCAAAGAATGCAAAAATGCCATTGTCAGCTGCCAAGGTGAGTAAACACTGTCCCCAGCATTGCAAAGCAGGAATTGCATATATCTGCCTTTTAATACCAGATGAACTATTAAAATATCAAGATAAACAGATGTTGGGCAGCCAGCAAAAATCAGAGAACTTGTAACATTGGATCCCACCCAGTTCACTTCACTCTGTGCCAGGCCAAATGGTTTGTCATCTAGGTGCCCATTTCACCATTGCCTTATACAGTATGCAGTCATTTACAACAGTGTAAAGACGGTGTAAAGTACTAGTGGTTTGATATGGTAACATTTTAATCTGTTATACATGACAATACAAGATACAGGGCAAGGTAGAATCTGGCTCTAGACATAGTAAAGAAAGATGAGATGAACTGGTGGCTCAGGCTCCAACTGGGAAAATGGAACCTCTTTTTTTGAGGGGGGTTATTATTATAATTATCACTATTGATTACAGTCAATTATCTCCCTCTCTCTGCAAAAATAGTGTTTAATCCCTAAAAAAATCTAGGTAACAACTGGTTAGTTAGCTGTATTTGTGCTGCTTCCTATGGCATGTCCCTGCAGCAAATGCCATTTCTTAGGCTCATTGTGGTTTGAGAAGGAAGTAGAAGATGGGGGGAGGGGAGAAGGAGGAGGAGAAAGAGGGAGGGAAGAGAAATTCCAAAAAACAGAGAAAAAGCTTGGTTTTCCTTAGCTCTAAATAGTAAATTTAGGTACGTTTAATAGCAATTTTAGAGATAGTTAAACAAGGACTCAAGCAACTCTTGTCTCCTGACCTTGTTGCTGTGAAGCCTAAATGTAGGTGTGTTCTTTGTCACAATGTCAACTGCAACTGCTCCAATAGTTTTAGTTTAAACAGCTAAATGACTCTGAAAGACTGTGAATGGCTTGCCAACTACAAAACCAGTTTCTCCTCCCTTGGTTTTCACACCTCAGCTGCTAGAAGAGGGCCTCATCCTCCCTGATTGAACTAACTTCATTATCTCTAGCCTGCTTCTTGCTTGCATATATATATATACCTGCCCCTGGAAATTTCCACTACATTCATCTATGAAAGCTCATGCTCCTAAACGTCTGTTAGTCTATGAGGTGCCACAGGACTCTTTGCTGCTTTTTCAGATCCAGACTAACATGACTACCCCTCTGATACTTAAACAAGTTAGCATCAACACTCAATGTCCCATGAACTTGGTAAAGCAGGGCTATGCATATGGGGCTCCTCTACTTTCAATACATCCCACTGTTATTCAAAAAAGTGCCATTTCTTAATATTTAAACCATGTTTATGGTTTAAATGTTGTTTGATCTGTCAACAGCGCATCCTAAAACATTGTGCTACAAGCATGGGGCTTTGTGTGTGCTGCTTGGGGACACCCACGATGTTCAAAATGGTCAGATTAGTAGCAGGTATCTGAGTTACTTTATTTACTTCTGTAAATCCCTTTTCAGCTTACTGCACCATCATTGCTGTAGTGGGCCTGCAATGCTGATATACCCTTGGAATATTTCAGTCTGACAACTTTCCATTACAATTTTACTTACTACTTCCTGTCACATACCTACAATCTCCTGGGTGACTAAGAAAAGGTCTACACTGCAGCTGTGAGGTGCTTCCGAGCTCGAGTAGACAGATACACACTAGTTCTGCTTGAGCTAGTGTGCACAGAATAGCAGCGTAGTGACGGCTCGGGCTAGCCACCCAAGTACATTCCCAAAGAGTCTAGGTGGGTTTATACTCAGGTGACTAGGCCATGCTGTTGCCCATGCTATTGCTGGCTACACTGCTATTTTTAGTGCACTAGCTTAAGCAGAACTAGTGTGTGTCTGAATACCTGAGCTGGGAAGCATGATCCCAATGGCAGTACCCTATATGAAACTAGTCTTCTTGCTCACAAATAATACATTCCAGATTGGGTAAAAATGGGAATAGTTCCTTCTTTTTTGACTAAATCACTAGACATCCAGAGTCTGATTCTAATCACACTTACACTAGTTTTACACAGATGAATTTCCCTGAGTTCAGAGGAGTTACTCATAATTTACACCAGTGTGAAAATGGTAACATATCCTAACGTGCAATTTAGTACCTAACAGCCTACATCACTGGTGAATGTAGCCCAATCTTGCTTTAGGGTTCTAAATGATAGTATAAGCTAGTGTTAAAGAGATACTGTAAACATAAAAATCTGTGAACACGTTTCTTTAAACAAAATAATAGATCTCTTTCATTACATTTTCTGGAGGTCACATATTCTGAACCAGAATTCTGGAGGTCTTTGGAACTAATTTGAGTGTGGAGATCTGGAAATCTTGATGAAACGCTCATGGCATCCAGCTAATGCCAAATTTCTGGGTTTTGTTGTTTATGTAGCGCATTCACCTATGCAGTTAAGGCATTAAAAAATTCATTTAAAGGCCTAATCCATAGCTGGTGTAAATCAATATAGTGACACCAATTTATACCATCTAAGAAGTTGGCTATAATTTTTTTTTAAGAATACAAATGCTGATGAATGGTGACAAAGGAAACCATCTCTAGGATTCTCATATTATCAACAGGAAAGGGAAAGTATGCACAATACACCTCTGTTCGGCAGACACTATTTCAAGGGATGAAAAAGTAATTCAGTATCCATGTCCATTTGACCCTTGACCTCTGTCCTGAGAGTCTACCAACAATGTCTCAGTTAGAGCCAATTGTATAGAGAGTATTTGAGATGTGAATATTTGGTCAAAAAAAAATATGAAATGAGGCCACCAAATAGCTTCCAGATAGCAATAACTGTCCAGTTATAACTAACATAGGCCAGATTGTAACCAGTGACCTGGAGATGAACAGTCCAGATCCTATTTCTTGAGTTCCTCGATTTCAGACTTTCTAAACCTTGCAACAACTGGGAAAGCCCATAGAAGTGGACCTGTATTCCAATATCCTCCTTAGTCTCTTAGCTCCACAGTTTCTTGTTTACAAAGCAAGAATGACACATTTTGAACTGGAGTAAACTTTCTCTCTACAGGTGTGCTATTCTGAAAATAAGTTTGATTCAGACTATTCAACTAGCATGACATTGTATTTATTATGTTTTGTCATAAATCAAAATGCCATGTTATTTGACTAAGTAACATGACGCTGGTGTAAATTTGATGATTTCCTATGTTACATTTGCTATTTCAGTGGGTTGTTAAATGTCAAGTGAATGTTTTGTGCTGCCTTTAGACCTCACCAAAAGTTGTTCCCAAGATATCCCAAAGATAAGAATTCCTGGCCCTCATTCACATCGTGGACTGTAAGTCACTCCTATGTACCACTGAATATATAGCTGGTAGGAATCTGATTTCAGTTTAAATTCCTCCCCGTCTCCCCAGTAGAGCTCTATAAAAGCAATCTGCATCTGGGACTGGGTCTTGTTCCCTCTCCTCCTATTTCCTTCCTCATCTCTGCCCATACTCAAAACCTCCCTCCCCCAATGTATTAACAGCCTGTAAGGTCTGACTCCATCCCCTAATGTTGCTCTAATGACTCTGGTATGTGGTTGAGCAATTTCCTCAGCCTTTGCCTCCCAACAGAGGGCAGAGATCAGGAGGCATGATGTACAATTAGAGTTGAAATGAAAGTCTATGTACAAATCTCAAGTAGGGAGGGGTTCCTGATAGAAAAATATATGTGGAGGTGCGGCAGGGTTCTTCTGCTGACCCACCCTGTAAACAGTTGTTTGAACACTCAGGGACAGCTCTAACTTTTTTGCTGCCCCAAGCAAAAAACAAACAAACAAACAAAAACCTGAGCGCCGTCACGCCAAAACAACCCCCTCGAAGGCCACCCCGCCAAAACAAGAACAAAACCCCCTGAGCGCTGCCCCACCGAAACAAAAACAAGACCTCCTGAGCACCACCCTGCCGAAACAACACCCCCTTAGTGCCGCCCCACCAAAACAAAACCAAAAACTCCCGAGTTCTGCCCCGCCGAACCAAAAAAACCCCCCAAAAACTCAAACTCCAAAACACCGAGCGCCGCCCCGCCGAAACAACCACCCCCAAGCGCCGCTCCACCAAAACAAAAACTCCCGAGTTCTGCCCCGCCGAACCAAAAAAAACCCTCAAAAACTCAAACTCCCAAACACCGAGCGCCGCCCCGCCGAAACAAAACAAAACAAAAAAACTGGAGCACTGCCCCACTCCCCAGGATCGGCCGCCCCTTAGAAGGTGCGGCCCCAAGCGGCTGGTGCCTGGAACTGGCTCTGTGAACAGTCCAGGCTGACTCCTTGTGGCAGGTGCAGCTTGCTAACTCTACCAGGTTACAAAAGGGAGGTGAGAACGACGGGGCAGAGAGAATTACAATTGGAGACAGAGAGGTTTTTGTAGAGAAACCACAGGGACAGCCAAGTCTGGAAAGAACGAATAGGGCAAGGTTTCTGTCATGCTGTGGTTTCAACTGCAAATAAATTCCAGTCTCAGGAAGAGGATACATTTGTACCAGATTATGATTGAGAATGGGCACAATCCAGCTCCCACTGAATTCAGTGGTGGTATTTCCATGGATTTCAGACATGCTTTGGGTAAAACCCCGCATTCTGTTCAGGAATCCATGCACTGTAACCGAGCCTTGTCTCTATTTTTAGACCAATTCACAACATGTTCACTACTTAGCATTCTCACTTGCTGAGACAATTCTGTACCTTGGCATATGAGGCTCACTTCTACCCTCAGTTAAATGGGTGCAATTTCTACTGCATGACCAAGGGATGAGCAGCTCAGGTCTGCCCTCAGTGTCACGCTGGCTGTCCCATTGTTTCATTGGGCTGGCTGGAGTGTCACTGAGGGCAGAATTAGAGACATTTCATATAACGTGTTACCAGATTTTTAATAATAAAAACAAATTAAAAGATTTGGGTCTGTCCATGCCTGGGGCTCTGAGATGCTGCTGCATTACAAATAATTACTAAGAATTATAATAAGATAAAAATGATAATTAAAAAGAAACTGATTTTAAATATGAGCACAGTTTTCTGGGGTTAAACATTTTATTAATAATGGGGAGGCGATGGGTCTGCCATCTCTGTAGCCCCTCACTTATTTCTGAACACTTTTCACCTCTTGAACAGTAATCTAACATTTGCTCCTGTTTAGAGCTGTCTTTGGAGTATATAATCATGTCATCAAGTATTGAGCCCTAACTCTAATGGCCTTTTATCTGTTCTGAATTTACAAAGACATTTCATTTTTTTGAGTTCAAGAAATTATTTTCTGCCTGCAATATGAAAAAAAAAATCCCTGGTTTGCTCTTGGCTCCTTCCTGGTCAAGTCCAAACACTGAAAATGTCAAGTTTGCTCACTAATTAAACATGTCTGTCTTGGACTGCACTTGTATCCTTCACTGTGATGGTGCAGAGTCCCGGGGAGACATTATACATTCATGTTTTGAAATACAGCATTTTTAAAAAAAAAGTTGTGTGACACAATACAAACTTATTGGAACAATCTTTTAACAGGCAAAGCAATTATAACCTGGGAGAAGTGAAAGAACGGTCAAGCTGGAAAGTTCCAATTGAGATCTGGATGGGAATTTCCTCAATATCTGGGGACATTGGGGCTCCACAGTTTTGGTTCAGACCCATATGTATTTGTCTTTCCCTCACCCCAGTAAAAACAAGAGTTTGATGTAATTTCAATTTCTGGTAGAGATGAAGGGGAAAGGTGATTAGGGTGGTTGAATCACCAAAGGTTCAAAGTTCACTTAGGACAAGCCACCAAAAGCCTAGATGAACTATTCGGATGTGAGATGGAAATCTCTCCAGAGAAGGCCTTCTTGTTGTTTTGTGGCACTTCTAGTTCTGTTCTGAAACCACAAAAACAACATCCTCATTTACACAAGCAATTCTGAACTTGAAAAAAAATCTTCTTTTCAAGTACTGTTCTAAAGAAGGTTGAAGCTTCACATGGTGCTTGTGTGTGTGTGGTGTTCCCTATTTTATTCAAGCCAGCTTAACATTTCTAGTTTAAAAGTAACATTTTTCTGCTGTCTGCCATTTCCTTGGAGAGTTCTCTTGGGACAGCTGGTTGTAAGGCAGGATTACCATAAGTGATTGAAATAAACAGAAACTTAACTGTGTTCAGGACACAACACCTCCCACAATGATAGGACAAAAAGAATAAACAGCCAACACCTCTCATGAAATGAGAAGGGAGAAAAAAGGAAAGGAGGGAAGAATATTTAAAATAGAGAGGAATTGTAATTTATGGTAACATATAGGTACATGTATTTGCTCTAATACAACAATGATCTGTGTGGCGTAAGTGCCTGGAGAGATTAGATTATAACAGGATGAGAAGGGGAGGGAGGTTAATTTAAAAACTCCATTAACTAAAAGTGACAATAACAAGGTGAATAGAACAGTGGTTTTTAATGGATAATTTCTTTGTGTTCCCTAAATGTAGCTAGCACATAGATGCCACAGTGATGACAGGTAGGTCTATCACATTGGCACTGTTTGGAGGACTGGACCCTCTCCTGCACTGTTATACACATTTAAATATATATATCTGAGAAAAGACCCTCTGCATCTGATAAGACAGTAGGTTCCATTTTGTACATTTGCAGAAAACATACATGTTGCTATTGTGTGCAGCTGTGACCCTGTACAAGAAAGTAAAAGTGAGCATAGCTCCACAGATACCCATTGCGTAGCCACATACCACACTGTAGGCCCATGTCCTGCTGAGTGCAGACAATGCAAACTTTCCCTGCATGGGACGCTTCTTTAATCAGTCATCAATTCTGGCAGGAGTGCTGGCTGTTTGGAAACTCTCTAGCCCAGCCCACAGAACACAGCAGTGCTGCCAGTGCACCTGTGTCATGTGTGCTTGGACATACTGAAAACACAGACCTGGAAAAATGCAACTGGAAAAACTGGCAATGTTGGCCAAACACTATGCAAGATGTTAACTCGATATTATGAACAGAAATGTGGCAGACAAAGACGTCAGTCTTGAGGTTACAGAATCCACATGCATAGTATTATAATTCTACAGCTGTACCTGATGATAATAATCTGTCTAATTGTGGCAGCAGTTCACTATTGGAACGTAATAGTCCAGAACTGAGTACCATGGAAGGAAAAGTGATGCATAACTGACTTTCTTGTCACTTGTCACTAGATTTCTTAGCTCTCTAACAGCTCCTCAGAAGCAATTACCTGTATTACTTCTAGGGATGAAGCTGCACTACCATGAAGGCCTGACACACACCCTTTTTACCCTTCCCTGCCTACTTTTCAGCTTACACAGGCCAAAGCAAATTGGTAGCACAAAGTGGGTGTGTAAGATCTGACCCACTTTTGAAAACACATCGATATGGAATATGCTGAGCAGGAGACAATGAGAAGAGACTGGGGAGAAAGACAAGTGCTTGGTGGGGAGCAGGGGCGGCTCTAGGGATTTTGCGGCCTGAAGCACGGCAGGCAGGCTACCTTTGGCAGCTTGCCTGCGGAGGGTCCACTGGTCCCACAGCTTCGGTGGACCTCCCGCAGGCGTGCCTGCGGGAGGTCCAAAGCCACAGGACCAGCGGACCCTCCGCAGGCATGCCGCTGAATGCAGCCTGCCTGCCGCCCTTGCGGCGACCGGCAGAGCGCCCTCCATGGCTTGCCGCCCGACACACACGCTTGGCGTGCTGGGGCCTGGAGCCACCCCTGGTGGGGAGGCAGCGAGGGAGGGAGAACTGAGTGAATGGGGAAAGAAATGGGATTGTTTGGGTTAAAAGGAAGAGAATGAGGGTTTGTGGAAGAGACTAAAGAATTGGAAGGAGAGTGAGGGAGAGGTTTTTTGGAAAGGAGAATGGAGGAGGAGTGATTCAGAGTGTGTTGAGGGAGCACCAGTTAGAGCTCATCGGAACTATTACTTTGCTCATTGTACTAAACTGGGAAGGATATAAAGACTTAGTGAGAACTACTTGTAGCACTAAAGTAATTCTAAATCAATTCGTAGGATGTTTACTTGAGCAATTTAGACAATGGATTAAATACTTTTCTACTTATATATCGTGAGGCTTTTTTTTTTTTTTGCCAGTTTATAATGTCTGCTGTTCTGCTCAACAGTGTAATCCAGATAAAGACATGAGAATATTGTTTGGGTGTGCTACTATCACATACTTTTGTTTTGGTAAATGGAAAATTAGCAGGATTGTGCTTTCTGAACACATTTTCAAATGTGCAGGATGCTAAATTAATCTCTTTGCACACTGCAGGGATTTCTTGATTCTCCCTGTTATAACTGAATTAAACCAAAAGGGAAACTTTTCAAAAGCTCTAATGACATAGGACCCTAAGATATCTCTACACTGCAGCAAGTCTCAGAATTCAGGTCGACAAACTCAAGCTTCCACTATGGCATTAAAAACAGCAGGGTAGCTGCCGTGGCTCTGGCTGGAGCTTTGGCTCTGAACCATGGAATGGGGGTGGGTATCAGAGCCCAAGCTCCAGCCCCAGCTGCAATATCTACCCTGCTATTTTTTGTGCCGTAGTACTAGCCCTGCGAGCCCGAGTATGTAGACCCACATTCTGAGCCTAGCTGCTGCGTGTTTTAACGCACACTGTAGACATACCATAAAAGTTCCATTCTCAAAAGTGTTCTAGGCATGTAGAAGCCTAAGTTTCAATGAAAATTAGTGGGACTTTGGCTCCTAAGCCACTTAGAGGAGATTTGAAAGGTGAGGGGCAAAAGAGGTGAAGAAGGGAATGCCAGGGGGAAAGGAACTATCAGAAACTTTGGCTAAGTTTCCATCCCAAGCCTGGATATTAACTTAAAAAAAATCTTTAAAGTTATATATATTTTAAAGTAGTTGGGGTAGAAGAGTTTTTAATTTGTTTACTACCTAATTTGGTCTTCCTCATTTATTTATGAAAGGTCTGAGTATAGGGTCCACTAACGGTAACACTAATTTTTTCCTCTAGTTAATTTTGTCCTTTTCATTATGATGTTGAATGTCCACACTGAACATAGTCACTGATAGTGAAATTTACTCCCATGCAGATGTCTCACACAATGGCACTCTATCACTTCAACCCTAAATTCAGGGCTTCGGTAGGTCTTAGGCAGAGCTTATGAATTTCACATAGAGAGAGAACCTAGATAAAGCAGGAAGAATTCCCTACTTAATAAAGGCCTAATTTTCAGAGATGAAGTGCATTTGCAGAACCAGTAGGCTTTAAATGAAGCTGTGGGTGTTTGACACAATAAGAGACCAGGAAGAAGTCTGGAAAGACATCTTCTTTGTCTAATTTTGTCATGGTTAATAGGAAGTTAGCTTGCCTACTTTGAACTTTACTGTGCTGATGACCTTGCTTATAAGAAGAAGAGCACAGATGTCTGCTTGATGAATGTGTGCTCTGATAAAGAAACAAAAGTTCTGCACTGGATTTAAGGAGCTTAGAAGACAACAAGGTAATTCAGACAGGTTTTTCATACATGAAAGATGGCTGAAACACGGGAAATGCCTATTTAGGCAATAAAGGAAAATAATGTAAATCTGCTAAAGCAAGGAGCATGACAGCCATTCATAAGGTAATGAAATAGGTTGATTTGTATTTACTTGTGTTAAAAGGGTAGAACTTAATGGATATTATGCTCAGTAAGTTCTGTTTCATTAATTTCATTCTATAGCTCTGTGGGGATTTCAGTAGAGGATTTTAGATGTAACAGGAACATAATATACATTGTATGTTAAGCAAAAATTGTTTCAGTTCATAAAACTTTAACAAGCGATGACTTACCTGGACTAGAAGAGAGATGGCCAGAGGTCCAGAATAAGCACAATGAGAAATCCAGAATTTGCTGGGATGCTTGAGGGGATCTATTTCTTTTAATACAAAATAGATCTCTCTTAGGTATTTGTAAAAGCTCCTTTCACCTTAGTATCTAAGCACCAGAAATAGACTGAAAACATCTACTTTGTATTGTTCTATGCTGTTGCAGCAGATTTCTTTTAAGGAGCTAGAGAGATCTGAGACATGTAGATTAATAAACCATCTTGTCTGAGGGGATGGCAAAACGCTTAAAACTCAGGTGTGAAATACTTCGCACGCATGAACCACAGATTAGAATACCAGGAAGAGTCAATTTATTCTTCCAATAAACAATAAATAATTTGAGTTCTGTGTAGTGTATTGTATGGGGTCTTTCTAAACAAAGAGTTTGTTTGCTCTGGATAAACACTGAAGACTCCATGTCACTTCTTATAAGAGGAGAGATTTGCAAGAGTATCTTTGCCCAGAATGTCCACTCTACCCTTGTTGTCCAATGTGCTAGTTATGCCTTTCAGAAGTGCTATATGTATTCACTATGGGCCAGATTCTTGACTGCAGTGGAGTTCCGTTCATACCCAGTGAGGGAGGGGACATATTAGGGAGTCATTTGCAGCTATCTGATCCTGAACTGCCGACCCCATATAGTCAATGCTGCAATGCTCTAACACCACTAGCATAAGGTTCTCCCGGGATGTTACACCTGAGGAGAACTGGGCATAGCAGAGCTCCTCTTTGCCATACTCCCATCCCACCATACCTGCCCTCTCTCCTTATGGTGAGGGTTCGGGGGCAGCTGGAGTGGTGTACATGATACAAACTGAACTTAGTGGACCAGAAAATCTGGCCCTATGTAAAGTGGTTTGGGGTACTTCAAACTGAAAAGTACCATATATAAATGAAAAGTGTTGTAATGAACTGGCTAATGTGGTCGTTCTCAACCTTTTGGAACTCAGGAGCCATTTGTACACCTTGAAGGCCTGTTGCGACCCAGTAAATAGATTAAGTGCCAAAAAATATCTGACTTACTAAATATTTCTTACCAACAATATATAAGATATATTAAGCATTAAGATAATAAATACTAAATAAGTGCACGATGTGTACCATAGCAGTAGGTCCTGCAATTCTTGTCCCACAGGGTTGCCTGGGCACAGGTTCCTTCACCAGGTGTTACAACCTCTGGGATTGCAATGCCACTCACGTTTGGCCCAGCCAGCCCAGAGGGGGGCTGGCTGGGCCAATTCTGGGAGAGTGGCAGTGTTAACCTGGCACATGGGGTCACAGTGCCACTACTAAAATTTGCTCCAGCCATCCCTCTGTCATCATAATGTACAGGCAGCTGGGTGAAACCTGAGAGACCCTGTGCACCAGGTCACAATGCCTGGAGGAGAGAGTCAAGCCTTGCCAGTTGTGTGGGACCCACAGCTGCAGAGCTGCCACCACAGTAAGGTGAATGCAGGGTGGGCTCTCAACAACCCCCTTCCCCAGGCCCAACACCATCATCACCCCTTCTGGGCCTCCCATGCGACTCTTGGATATGTTCTGGCAACCCAATTTTGGTCACAACCCTGGACTAGCATGAATGTGTGCACCACTGCTCCCTATTGAATGAAATCAGCTCTCTTAGCAGTAGACATACTGACTCGCAAATAACAACTAAAGGATCTGTTCTTTTCAGCTCAAATAGTAGGCTGCTATGCTTACTGAACAGGAGATCAGAGTTCTTTTTCTATTGTTTCTATGAAGCGCTGAGTGGCCATGGTGTCCAGCATAGTGACAATCATGACATGGTTAGTGGACCACATATGTTAGTATATTATGTTTGATGGAAGAGGCTCTTTATTGAATTTAGTTCAAGTACCAGAAGGCAAGCATCCATGTAATCCACTCCCCCAGTGAAAGGGAAATGTATCCACCAGCACTATATCTTTGTCTTATATAGAAGACTTGGAAGTTTATGTCCAAAATCATGGCAATTCATTGATCACCTGCTCCTTCCCTAAGCTTCCCCACTGTTAGAGTTCTAATTTATCATTTCCCAATAAACAGTCCAAATACCAGCTTGGTGGTCAATTTGAAAGTGGTTTGGTCAGTCTAGGATAAGCCCAGACAGATACATCTACCTTATTTGTTAATATAAAACATTGCTTGTATTCTGTTTATTTAATCATAATTGTGTGTGAGGCCAGTTCTATGTTGGTCTCTGAACCATAAAAAACTGCAGATGGTCAATGCAAACAAACTGTCTCACAGCCTGCCACAGATTGCCCACCACTGGGTTATAGTGAAGATGCCAAAGAAAGGAACTCTCAGGGATTGTAATAACTGGCATAGTATCACCCTTTTATCTGTGCCAAGCAAAGTACTGTGCAAGATCATAGTCCAGCGTATATCAGAGGCAGTTGATAGCATTCTCACAAAAGAGCAAGCCAGTTTTCAGAAGGGTGTGGATGCACAGACCAGATCTTCACTCTACAAAACATAATAGAGCAATGCTTAGAATGGCAATGGCAACTCTACATAAATTTCATAGACTTTGAGAAAGCTTTTGATAGCATTCCCAGCACCAGCCTATGGCGCATTCGGTGGACATATGGAATCCCTCTCCATATAATCAATATCATCAAAAGCTTCTATTTCAATTTTACATGCAATGTTGATTACAGTGAGCTCAGTTTTGAAGCCAAAACATCAGAGGTGTGTCATGCCTGAAATCCTCTTCAACATTGCCATTGACTGGGTAATGCGGCATACAACAGAAGATGTGCCCAAATGCATTAAATGGATACTCTTCTTATCCCTTGAAGGCCTGGACTTCGCAGATGATCTCGCTCTCCTATCACATACACACGATATAAAAGAAAAAACAACTTGACTCAACACATTCAGCCAGCAAATTGGACTGAAAATCAACTGTAATAAGATAGATATCATGACCTTTTATATTTTCTCACCATCACCAGTACAGATAGAGGATCATGTTCTCACCCGTGCAGAAACATTGCCCTACTTGGGCAGCTCCATCAACCAGGACGGTGCAACAAGCCAGGACATATGGAACAGAATCAATAAAGCCAGGAAACCTTCAGGAGTTTAAATATAGTCTGGAAATCATCGAAATACAACACCAAATCCAAACTCAAGATTTATCAGCCCTGTGTACTTTCAACACTATTTTATAGTGCAGAATGCTGGGGAATGAGAAAATATGACATGCCCAAACTGTCTTCATTCCATGCCACCTGCCTCAGAAAAATCCGCTTTATCTTTTGGCACAGAACAATCTGAAATCAAGATCTATTCACACAATGCAACCAAGAAGATATGAGCACCATCATTGCCAGGAGGCACTTGAAATGGATTGGACATGTGTTTTGGATGGAAACTGATTCCATCACCAGAGTAGCAATACGATGGACACCTGAAGGCAAGCGAAAATGAGGCCACCTGAAAACAAGATGACAAAGAGCTGTGGAAGCTGAGCTGAAAAACCTGGGGCACAGCTGGGGAACCATTGAAAGACTTGCCAGAAACAGACAGGAGTTTTGTCCCTGCCCTAAACTCCAGAGGTGTAATGGGAACATGATGATGATGATGCTAACTTTGTCAAACTGGACAACACATTTCCTTCCAAAAAAACCCCAAACCACCATCATTCAACAGACCTTGAAATCTTGGCTGTACTGTCCACTCAGAAACAAACACTACCCAGTGATAAATATCAAAGTTTGCCAAAATCAAAATATAAACTTATCTGTGTCCTTTACCCTGAAGATTATTTTCAAGAAGTACTCCACCTTGGGGGGAGGGATAGCTCAGTGGTTTGAGCATTGGCCTGCTAAACCCAGCGTTGTGAATTCAATCCTTGAGGGGGCCACTTAGGGATCTGGGGCAAAAATCTGTCTGGGGATTGGTCCTGCTTTGAGCAGGGGGTTGGATTACATGACATCCTGAAGTCCCTTCCAACCCTGGTATTCTATGATTATCCCTCAGAAGGCAACAAGAGCCTAGATATTCTGTTTCACATGATAAAATGATACCTCATGATGAAGCCATGGAAGGACTTTGTGATTTGATTGTTCATTATTGCCGGCTGCTAAATGATTTTCACAATAGAAATATCTTCTCCTGCATTCATGATCTGAGACATCATAAAGTGGATTTTTGAAAAGTGAAAACTCATACAATATTTGATTAAGATTATGTTTTATTTTCTGTTATTGAAATCCCTTTCTACACAGAAGTCAATAAGATACTGTAAAATTCTAATCTGTGTAAGCATATGAGATATACATTACTTACAGTACATGCAATCCATTTGTCAGTGACACTGGCAAATCTAATTAAATGTTCTAGTTGTAGTTATGTAAAGAAATAAGTTTGTGCAGGGCATTTTCTTCAAAGAAGAATGTCTGTTAAGAATAATTCTATTGTTGTTAACAAGGTTAGAAAAGGTTACAAAAATAAACACTAGATGATGTACAACTATAGTAACTATACATTTATTCAAAGAAAAATTGTCAGACTGGATTATTAAGAAGCTATCTTAACAAAAGGTTAAAGATAGTTAAAATATCAAGGGAAAGAGTACAAATTATTGCATGGGGATTTAGAGGCAAGAAATACATAGCCATGTAATGCACTGTAAATTAAAGTCATTTATAAAGTACAACTGGCACCCATATATAAAAGAGACTGCTTAGTCAGCAAAATTGGGCCCTGCTATTTGTCATTACTGGAGTAATTCTGTGGAATAGCACAGTATGTGTTTATTAAATGCTCATCATTGTCACAATATTCCAAAATATTAATGGTCATTGAAGACAACTGCTAAATTCTTCGTCACTGAAAGTGTTAGAGCCAGATCCTCGGTAGGTCAGAGGAGAACAGAGGCAAGTTAATGATGAGAAGGGAGAAGCTCCAAATATAGTTATGATTTAAACAGGATTGAGAGGTAACATGGAAGGAATGAATGAATAGTATTAAAAGGGAGGAGGGGGGAAATGCAGCTGATTCTCCTCTCATACAGGAACCACGTCTTTCATGTTCTGTGATAGATATTTGGAATATTTCCATAGAGTTGGCAGTTGCTGATCTCATCACAAAAGTTTATGTGAAATAAGGTAAAGACTAAACTTGTGAGCTCTCTGTGTTTGCTATAGAACAAAATATTTTGCATCCCCCCATTCCTCCTGGGAGTCTCACACAGGGGCGGCTCCAGGCACCAGCGCAGCAAGTGCGTGCATGGGGTGACAAGCTGCAGGGGGCGGCCTGCTGGTCACTGAGAGGGCGGCACACAGGCGGCTTTCGGCGGCGTGCCTGCGGGAGGTCCACCAGTCCCACAGCTTCAGTGGCAATTCGGCAGTGGGGACGCCAATGGCACGGCACTGGCCGACCTCTCGCAGGCATGCTGCCGAATCCGCATGACCAGCGGTCCACCCGCAGGCGCACCATCGAATCTGCGTGACCAATGGAGTGCCTGCTGAAAGCCGCCTGCCTGTCGTGCTTGGGGGGGCAGCAAAAAACAGAGAGCCTCACCTGGTCTCACATTACAGAATATGAACCAAATGCTGCCTGGCTTTCTACAAAATGACACTGACATCACCTGTACAGAAATGAAGTTTAAATTACACTTTAAATTGCTGAAGTGAGCAGAGTACAAAGAGGCTAGTCCCTCCCAGAGCCCATGGAGCTGGTCGGCTGCTTCATATCACCAATTTTCTTCCCCAAACTTAGGTCTGGAATTGAGGATACAGTCCTTCTACATCATATAAATAAGCTGTTATGGCCACAGGATCTTTGTACATATGACTTCCATGATCTCTGTTTAGCCTAACCCCCACGATTGCCCTCCAAGGTGACATTCTCCAAAGTGCAAAGGGTCTATGTAGGTCCTTTGGCTGCTGGTCCATTGGCATGCCCTGATCACAGGACTTAAGGGATGCAAACAAGTTTGCATTTATCCTTCATAGGAGGATGAATTTCACACTCTATCATGACTAAGGCACACTCCCATCAGGACTTACGCAGCTTTACCTGAAAAAGGATTGGAGCATTTGTCTATTTTTTGTACTGTCCCTCTTAAATACACATTATACACATTTTATAATATTCCTCTGTGACATTATGTATTTATTTTCTTTGAAACACAAAGTGCCATAGTGCTGGACCACATTACTTGAAGAAAATACAGTCTATAGCATCAGATTAGATTGCTCACAAAGAAAAGCATAAATAGCCCCCATCCCAGTACTACCCACTTTTTTATAACCGATCAGAAACTTCAGGACCAGACTTCAAAGAGAAACTGCTGAGCTTCAGTTCATCTGCAAATTTGACACCATCAACTCAGGATTAAACAAAGACTGTGAATGGCTTTCCAACTACAAAACCAGTTTCTCCTCCCTTGGTTTTCACACCTCAACTGCTAGAACAGGGCCTCATCCTCCCTGATTGAACTAACCTCATTATCCCTAGCTTGCTTCTTGCTTGCATATATATTCCTGCCCCTGGAAATTTCCACTACATGCATCCGACGAAGTGGGTATTCACCCACAAAAGCTCATGCTCCAAAATGTCTGTTAGTCTATAAGGTGCCACAGGATTCTTTGCTGCTTTTACAGATTAAGTAGAAATATTAAGGATGGTACAGTATTACAATGAGCGAAAATGGTGGTCTAGAAGATAATGCACATAATGCACAGGCTCCAGATGTGCCTCACCAAAAGTATAATTCTCAAAATCTCTTTTTTTCCTGTCACTCCAATCTGTTCATTTTCTCAAAAAGATAATGAAAACCTGAAGAATTGCTCTGCATACAAAAAACTGCATCTTTTTCTCCTGAAAACATAAAATATAATCAACAGTTTGTAAGCTTTGAATACAGACTTTTCTTAAAGAAGGCTCTCTGCACTTCAAGGATAGCACAGGTACAGTAAGTAGCAAGTGGTACAATGGTTACCATGGTAAATTCTGCAGTTTTTTATACTATACGGTAAATACTTGAATATTGGTGTATAATCCAACATAAGTAGTTAGAGCAGAAGCAGCCACTTTAATGTAAGTCTTCTCCATTCTCAATTCATTTTTTCACTCCAGCCTAGATCTTCCTCCATTGGGTGGCTTTACCTCCTTTTTGGCTTGTGCACATCTAAAAAAGCGAAGTAGTAATGGAAGGTTTAATGTTCACCCCTGCAAACCCTGGTTTCAATGGGAGGTGAAAGAACATCTTGCAGAATCAATCTCCTAATTAATAGCAGAAGGATTAGCTTTATTTAAGGCATTCCCAGTATTTTACAATTTCTTGCAAGACCTTCACAAATGAAGTGCAAGTGCACTTTGTGCCTTTGTAAATTACATAAAACACAACAGCATTGCTTGTGAGTAAATGATAATGCAGCAGGTGCCATTGTATTAAAATACATATGGGTTGATTATTTTGTGTCCTCAGAAGAAATATCATCTATACATTATATCAGCTGAGACAACTTGACATGGAAGGTAGAATAATTTAGTTGTTGATTTGAAATTGTGATGAAGCAGGCATTCTGTGTTCTTGACTATAAAATACTCTAGTGAAAGAATATCTTTATTGCTTTCAGAATTGTGCTACTGTGTAGATAATAAACTGTTTGGAAATATGACACCACTCGTTTTGGTCTATGCGTAAGGTTAAACACCTAACCAATATTTAGGTACTTAAGTTAGTGGCCTGATTTTCAGATGTGCTGAACAGCTCCCTTTCTGACAGCCAGCTGAAAATAGTGAGAACTACAAGTGCTCAGCATCTCTGAAAAATCAAGCCAATTATTAAGGTCCACACTTAAGTCTCTAATTTTGAAGATTTTGGCCTTGGTGCTTATCCGGAGAGTAGCTCTGAATCATTGGGAATTTTCTTGTTCACATCAGTGGGAGCAGGATAGGACACTCAGTTTTTCTGTGCAGTTATTTTATGCATTCAACTGTAAGGGACAAGTATTGCACCACTGTAAAAGGCTCTGGAGTATCGCCATTTCATAACTGTTTATAGGAAAAGACTGTTTTTGTTCGAAATGTACCATTAAAAACATAGATTCGATTCCCACTGATCTATGGACTATTATTTGCTGTCAGTTTCTCAAGAAGATGAATGAGTTATGATTAAGATACATCACTCAAGCTGAACATAATACTTTCAAATAACTATATGTAAAATGATAATAAAGCTAGAGAATTTGGTTCATTAGCTAGTAAGACTGGTCCATTCCATCTCTTTAGAGTATGATACATTTTTAGTTTTTTCTTTATTTATTTTGCTGATTAAATCTGATTTGTATACAATTAACAGCGTGCCTCTGCATTTTCATATGTAAAGTACTCTTTAAGTGATAGGTTTTGGGTTTTTTACATTAGAATATTTAATGTAAAACACAGTTTTTAAGGATCTACATCTCCACTACAAGTATGAAAATAAGTTTGCTATGCCCTGAATTGGTAGCCTAGATTGATTTGGGGCCAAGAGGAAAAAATACTTTTTAAATCTGTCATTGGTTTTTGTATGTATTCTGTGGTATTTGAATTGTATGTCCTTTCTGACAAAAAGGCTATTGCCTGCTGTGAAATAGATCAATGGGTGATATTGTGCAGTGATTGCTATTTGTTTAAGAGAAATCTCCCTGACTGACCCACTTCCTGTAATGCATAAAGAATAAATGACAGAAGTAATATTTTTGTTCTTGTTTCACTTTCATTCATCTTATTTGATCAGCACTGAGCAAAACTGACATCTCATCAAAACCAAAAGAGTGTTTCTGCAGCAGGTTCATCAGAGGGTGGCATTTAAAACACAGACATTGCAGGAACAAATGTATTTGCCAGGTCCGTCCATCGATGTAAACCTGACCTTTATCCCGTAGATTTATTGACACTGTGCTGCTTTGTATCATATTTCATTACTGTGCTGAAGACCTGGAAGGTCCTCCCTGTAAAATTGCTGTTGCTTCTGATCTGCAAGTCTTTACATCCACAATAGATTTATTTAAGGAAAAGATAAAAACAAAATAAATAAATAAAAAATAAAGTGAAATAATCATCATCCTAAATAAATCTATGTATTTAATGCTTTAGTATGTATGAATTTTGTGTAAAACAGAGAATTTGATTTACTACTTAAAATTATAATGTATTATTATTATTATTATTATTTTATTATGATATCTATTGCATTACTACTTAAAGACACCAGTCAGGGATCAGAATCCAATTAAATGAGGCATTGTACAATAAAAAAACAACAACACATAAAAACAGCCCTTGCCCCAGAGAGCTAAGAATCTAAGTGAGAATGTGGGAAATACTTGTACTTTAGATTTCTAAGATGTAAATAAATACATACCATCTATAATCATGATCTAGGCTCTGGGTATTCTGTGCAACATTTAGCTATCAGTAACTATTTGCCTCGTTTGTTATGTAGTATGCTTTCACTTAGTTCCTGCAATCAGCTGAGGATTTGTGGAAACCTTTTAATGAATACAGTTTTTATTTTAAAAGGTCTTATAATTGATACATATCCATTTTAACTACAGATAAGAGTTATCATGATTATATACTTGTTCTGTGTGGGAAAATTTTGATGAGAACAAATAAAAATTAACAAAGCTACATCTGATCATTCTGAAACCCCCCTACATATTCCTAACTAATTGGTTAAATAACTGTTTGCATTACTTCAGCATGTTCTTTTTCTGAATCCCTTGGAAGATTTCCAACAAGCCAGAACACTGATGCACCATGCTGGTAAGCCCTATGTGAATTGCATCTGTGCCGTTGTTTTCAGCCTTCTAGGCTTGAACATATTGAAATGGTCAACATTTGACAGTTAAGCAAATGGGCTATTTTTCTTACAGAAAGAAATAAATCTAATATCATCAAGCTGGATTCCCAAACCCTAATATCATCCTATTCTAACGAATGACTAATTGAGCACAAACATAAACCATCACTGGATGCATCGTGAACATTTGTTTAATTTATAAAAAACAGAAACAGCAAACTATCAAATGCTTCCTTTTAGTCCTGCATTAATTGAGGATAAGGGGCCTGATCCAAGCCCTTTGAGGTAACTGGAAAGACTCGTACTGACTACAATGAGCTTGGGTCAGGCCCAAGGCGATGTGCTAGAGTTTTAGTGAGGCTTTATTTAGCCTTTAGAAAATGTAGATTTTTTTTTAAAAAAAAGGGAATTCTAAAGCTTTAAAATAGTGCTTTTCAAAGTAATGTCTCAGAATGAAATCAAAAGCAGGTAAATAGGAAACTTGTGATATTAAATATAAGCCACTTCCCTACACTTCTTGACTAGGGAAATCTCCCTCTTCATTATGTGCCCCTAAAAAACGTTCCATTCATCTTCATCAATCTGTATATAAGCACTATGGTTTTACTTTCACTGTGCCATAACGTTAGTGTCTTTAATTTTGCAAGGTTTGTTGAAAAGTACTGCAATGTCATCTTCAGAATCAAGGTCAGGTAATATCATTTAATTGCCTCTTCTGAAACAAACACAAATGACAAATATCTCATGATCTGGGTTAAGATAGATTCCAAGAAGATGGAGCATTTCATGTAGAGCTCTACAGAACACAAAAGAAGTGTTTCCATCTTCATGAAAGTCTGAATCACTGGATACTCAAAAGAGTAGAGGTGATTACATTTGAAATTTGTTTGAGATTTCAACAAAACTTTTCATTAGAAATGTAGTGGGAGGTTTGATAGAAAGCTCCGTTTTTGATCAAAAAATATTGAAATTCAGGAAATTCCCACCATTTTTTCTTGGGAGCTTTTCAAAAATACAAAGTAATATGACGAAGGAGGAACTCTTTAGGGGGTATTTTCTTTCTTTTTTGACTTTGAGGCATGGCTCTTTCTTCTTCAGTATCACCTAGTTTCTTCACCAGCAATGAGGTAAAATCAGTGACTAGTCAGAGGCTGTAGAAATTACTGGCTGCTGATTGTCCAGTGGCTATGCATTGAAGTTTTGCTTCTTAGGTAAAACCTTAGATAACCTTAGATAACCTAAAACTAATTTACCAGAGGACCCACTTACTACCCAATCTCCTGTTTAGTCATAACACTGGAGATTGATGTGTTTAGAATTGACTGTTTCAGGTTGTTTTCTCAATAGGGCAGGAGTCAGTGACTTTGGCATGGTCTCCTTTGGAACCTAACTGGATTTTCTTGTATATGAAGCAGCAACTAAACTGATTCCAGAGTAGCTGTAAAGAGGTAAATGAGTTGACCCAGGAAGGTCTCATTTTCAGGCATATTCTAATGCCTCTGTAAGCCCTTTTCTAGGCTACAGAGTATATGCTAGATGTGAAGGGTCTGTATAACTTGATCACAGCATGTTTAAAAGTTCAAGGACAGAAGTGAGTGAATAATAGATGAAGGAAGTTGTCCATCTATGCTGCTAAATGCTAGCAGAAATATAGAGAAAATGTTTAATATTGCAGTTGAAAAACACCGTAATAAATTATTGGTTAAAGCAATCACATTCAGACAAATGCCAGTTCCCAGCAAGGTTAATGTACGTGCTCTCTTCTTTCATCTGTAGTTTTTACATATATTTACAAAGAGCTGTCATAAAACCCCCTCTTTTCTTTATTTTGCTGGGATGATTGATATTAAAGGTTTTATGGTTTGTCACAATTGCACTCTACAAGCAACTCCAAGGTACATTTTCATGTTAACCTGCTATAGACCTTGAGCTATCAAATATGTAGATGGCCATGATCTTTTCTCATACCAAGTTAGTAAACAGCTACAATAGTTCCAATGGTAGCGACACTGCTTCATCAGAGAATGCGAGGCAGAGATGATGTCAAGGCATGCATGCCAGCTGAAAGTGTAAGCAAATAAAAAGAAACTATATGAAGAGAAGGGACAGAGTTAGAAATATTATCTGAATATTATGCAGCCTTCTAAAGAGATTGAACGATGAAGCCTTGTCCTTGTTACACTGGCTTACAGAAAAGACACTTCATGTTGCTAAGAGCGTGACGTGTGTTGTTATAGGTTCATAGATAAGGTCCTACTTCATTCATGATATTGCCGAAATTGAAGCTCCCACAATATTAGGCTTCCACTGCAATTTTGTTTTAAATTAGCTTACTTTGCACACTCCAGAAACTTTGCATACATTTTGAGGTTTGCAACACACACATTTTCCCCCATTAGTACATTAAATTATCTTGGAGAGTTTAGAGCAGGGCTGTAACGAGGGTGGTTGAGCAGGGCAGCTGCCCAGGTTGCAAAGCAGGAAGGGGCAGGAGGAGAGGAAATGGGGCAAAAATGAGAGGGGGTAGAGCCCTGCAGTGGGCATGGTATTGCCACCCTTACTTCTGTGCTGCTACTGGCAGCGGTGCTGCCTTCAGAGCTGGGCTCCCGGCCAGCAGCCACTACTTACCAGCCTCCCACCTCTGAGAGCAGTGCAACATTGATGTCCGTCTACTTTGGGGACAAAAGCAGCCCCATGCACTATCCATGTAGGCCATTTATTCCTATGAAGAATAGGTATCATCTCTATGGAGGACTTGTGTACAGGGACCTTTGCTGAATCGGTTTGCATGCACATAAACATGTGGACCATATCCACAATCAATAAGCCAGAGAGAGTGAGGTCTGTGAAGGCTTGGAAGATAGTGCTTGTGTTGTCAAAGGCTGGTGAAGTCAGGGAGCTGATCCACAACAGGCACAGACAAGACTCTCTCAAACTAAGAGCAGGTGCTAGCAAGGTACCTCACAGTCCTGGGTATCCACAGGAAGTGTTACAATGACCTTTGACGTCCATTCTAGCCCTTCTTTTCTATGATTCTATGCTTTTTGATACAGAAAAATTCCTCCATACCTTATACATTTTCCCCCTAAGTACCATACAATTGTTTGATTTGCTTGACTGCCTGGATTTCACCTGTTGCTGTTTTTATGGGGGGCTGAAGGTTAACATTGTTGCTATGCTATAATCCAAAGATGGAAGCTATCAGCTTCCATAGTGCTCCACAAGATCAGCTACTTCTGTTAAGGTGTTGCCAGCCATAACATTTATGAGGCATTTATATTATTGTGCCTTATGTCAAAATATGTAATGTTAAAGTTATTATATATTAGGCATATGCAAACTGGCATGTGGGATGAGACATTTATCACACAACAGGGGAACAGGTGTCCTAAAACCTCTTACTTAGATCCCAGAGGCAACTGTAAGTCAGACAAAGATCTGACTATATTCTTCACAGCAAGGATCACACCCACAATTAATGTATATAAATGCAATGAGACAAAAATTAACTGTCAGCTGCATCTAGGCAATAATTCTTACAACAGTCTAAACATTCTAGGAATGATGCCTCAGGTAAGGTTTGTGTGACTCAGAAAGAAAAAGAGTTAAAACATTTTCTAAGCTGCAACCTCTTCCTAAAAAAATGCAAAGCCTCAGTGGCTTCTTCAAAAATCTTCCTGATTGCAAGAGTTACAATCATATAATCAGAGAACAGAAACAGCAGCATGGGCAAAATTTTGACTCCACCGAAGTGGCAAAACTCCCATTGACTGCAGTTGGGCCAGGATATCACCTGATGTGGCCCATCACAACTAACCAACACTGTTCCAGTTTTAATTGGTATCAAACGTTCATAATAGACTAGTTCATAATCAATCCACTGAATAAAAAAAAAAACCTCAGAAAAATTGTCAAGTGAATCTGAATGACATACATTTGAGGAAATCATAATCTATTCATGGATATTCAAAAGCAAAAGAGGGTTAAATTAATCAAGTATTTGCTGAGCTTTATATAAATCCTGTTAACTATTTTCTTTACATTTTTATTAACCTGTATTTGGACATATAATGTAGTGTTCAATTTCATTGCCCCAGAGCATTCAGAATGACAGTGTTTGAATAGGAGTGGAAAAGCTGGAGATTTAGAGGCAGAATTGAAGAAAGCTGGGACAGATGAGAAGAGAAATGAAACATCCTTAATGACTCCTTAAGGAGATGTCAAAGAAAATGGAATTTTAAAGGGTTTTATATTAAATTACCTATTTTCTAGTAAGATAACTTTTCAGTTTTCTGCTAGCTGTAATATTTTAGGAGACACCTGATGGTACTATTTCAAAAAGCTAAACAGTAAGCTAGATCTTGGAGAAATGTGTATCGTTAGTTGTGATGCAATTCCTTTTAGAAGCTTTACTTGCACTGATATAATGTTGTTTATATGTTGGCTTCTCTGAATAATTTCTAAGATGTATCTGTTTGTTATAGGCTATACATACTCATGTGGACAAAAGCATCACAGAGTGTCAAAGATTAAAGTAACCTTTCTAACACAAGAACATTTGCAGTGATATGTTTACTGGAACTTGCCAGCTGAAGGCTTTGTTCTATGAAAAATTTGCAACTTCAAGGTATAAGCAGCAACACTGATAACTGGATGGGAGAACAGGAAACAATAACCATTGCTGCTAGGTGACAATTATACCTTCATTAAAGGAAAGTACGTGTGCTGCAAATTACTGCAGCACTTCTAATGTAGAACAATTTAAGCAAGCTCCTATCTGTGCCTGCCATTTCTTAACAGAATTGTGATCAGTCTCCTGATAGCATTGTCTCAAGCAGGAATGAATAAGCAATTAACAACAGTGTACAGTCCCCTGAGCACGATAGACTTTATATCCTTGGTTATGCTGACTGAAAATATTACTGTGGAAGTTCCACTTATCCTTTTCCAACCACTGTTACCCAAACATGAACAGATCAATAAAAAATTCCACACATATCCCCAAATCAAGGAAAAATATGTAAATACATGAATCCCCCTAATATTTTGCAAATAAATCGTAATACAAGTAAATTTTAATACAATTTATTAACAAAGAAATAGCTAACCATTAAAAACACCTGCTTCTCCCAATCATCATAACTTGGAGGTGATCTCTTCTACAGCTCAATCTGGTTTTCTCTCCCTCTAATCAGCTGTAAGATGAAGGATCAATAATAAGCATCTGTAAGTGTCTGAACGACATAAAGACCAAGAAAGGCGAAGAATTGTTTAAGGTGGCCCATGGGGTTGGAATAACAGGATGAAACAAAGCAAAGGCTGAGCATTAGAGAAGAAAGGCTATTAAAGAGATGTATTAGATTGTGGCATAATCTTCTAAGGGAATTGGCGGAAACTCTATCACTTAAGCTACTTCAACTAAAATGGACAAAGCACTAGGAAAACTACGGTAAGAGAACTATTCTGCAGTGGCAAGGCAATGGACTAGATGATGCCATAAATAAATCTTTTTTCGCTGTACTTTCTATGATTCTGTGACCTAGAGAGGTTTTCATTGGGGAATAATGATTTTTTGTATAATTACTGTTTGTTGTGGTCTTTCTTGTCTTCCTACTTCTTTTGTTTTCTCTTTAACTATGTTTAAAAGTGTTTCCGCTTCAGTGAAATATAGTGGAATAGAATAACTTCTGGAGGGAACAGTTAAAATGTATGTTTATCCAAACCAAAACTTGGCCACTCTGTAAGTTCACTCATCATTACTGTGGAGAATGAGGGAGTTCTGTGTATTTTTTTTTAAATAAATGTTACATGCACCTCCAGTTATTATCCTACCTGACTGCAAAGAGTTAAATCAGAGGAGACTGCCAGAGGGTAAACAAAACAGGAAACAAAACTATGGCAAAGATAAGGTACAGTCCTTGAGGAAACTGTACCTTGGGGAAGCTACGAACTGGGAAATGTCCCCTACCTGACTCCAACCAGGCTGGCAACTTCCAAGAGCTGACCCTAGGATTGGAGGGTATACTACTGTTTTTAAAGATGCTGGCTTAGGGGAGTTGAGTGCACTGTCAACAGCTGCCCAGGGGTGAGAGGCTGATAGAGACACAGTGAGATGGATACACAGAAACTGAAGCAAGCAGGCTGCTAATCCCTATCCTGAGAGGGGTAACTGTGCTGAAGGGAATTTACAGAAGTTTGCATGGAAAGATTATGGTATAGGTAAGGCCCATATAGGTCTTTTTGGTTTTATCCTTTGCTCTACATGCTATTTATGTTGGATGGATAAATAATACTTGTTTTGAAGATGCTGGTTTTGAGTTAAAGATTCCTGGAGGAAAAAAGTTTACAGGTGCCTAACTCTGTTGGGCCTGTCGGATTAATGGGAAACAGGGGGGCTGCAACCCAGAGATCCAGTCTAACAGTGGTTGAATTGCTTGATTGCACCCAGAGGCAGTGAAAGGAGCAAACCTGTTCCCAAAAGTGTGCATTCATGAAGGACTAAAAGGGATCTAAAGCACACCTTGCCCTGTAAATGTGACAGTTACCATTATGAAGGCCAGACACAGATGCTAGGTGGCAGTTAGAGCCTACCTAAAACATGTTTCATGTTGACAAAACTTTTATACCACACCACATCAACATGTATTCATTTACTCATAGTGCCCAATATGAGAGAGTGTATTAAAATCTGGTCCTATATTAATAATTATATGTGCTAGTCTGCCGTGGTATGAATTGCTGACCACACCACTCCATGATGTACTGTCTATATGACCTGTATGCTATTGAAAAAATATTTCTGTTGTCAAAGAATTTTATTTTTTTTTAATTGGGTCATCTATTTCGCCCTATTCCTCCACCTGAAAAGCCAGGAGCCTTAGCTACTATGAATCTAATCTCTGTGTGGGTACGAGCCAGAAAAGCTTCTAAAATGACCTAAAATATGTTTGAATTCCTCGGAACATCAGGGTTTTAAAGGTAATACTTCAGGGCTAGAAATGTGTCTTACATCCATTTGTAAAGGTGGAATCTCTGCTGAGCTGCAGATATCAGACTTAACTTTAAGGTCTTCATTTTATCACATATAGAAAAGCTGTCACTGGTCCAGGACTGGATCTCACCTGTCCTGCACCTACAGCAAATGTAATTTAGAGAGAAAGAGAAGAACCATTTAGAGGGAAGGATGATTTTTAAACAAAGGCCCTGCAGTTTGAAGCTGCTCAGGAGTTTGGGCTGTTAGAGTGCATCCCAAAGGAGATGGATTAAGCAATGCAGTCAAGGATGGATAATACATTTACCACATAACTATTTCCTCCGTGTATACATATAGATATCTATGCAGCCATACTTCATGTTAAAGTGAATGGCTGAGTGGAAGCTCTATATATATCATCGTTAATATTGTACAAAAAAAATAAATGTTGTGGAGAAAATGTTATTGCTTCTAATAAAGACAACACAGCTGATATGACAGCTAATAATATTCTGACTAATATGAACTCTGTTGCTACTTCACACAAATGACTGTAGATAAATTACTTCTCTTATAATGTGATTACAACCAATACAATTAGTAAACAACATCATTTCTGGGACAGAAAATTAATATTAATATTTCATATATTTATACTGATAATAAAACTAAAGAAAACAATAATGCTCATATAATAAAACCTGGAGAAACTCTGGTTTGGTGAACAAGTTCTGTTTGTTTTTATGAAGAACTTTCACAAGCATAGGAATTTTGCCAAATTCAAGGCAATAGTTAGTGACCTCAGAGCTTCCACAGGCCTCCAAAAATCTATCTATGATAAATTTGCTGACCAGGCTTTTTTTTTTTTTTTCCAATAAATTACGTAGGGCTTGATTCTGAAAGGTGCTGAGTGATCTTCTGAGGTGTTGTGTGCCCTCTGCTAAGAGCTAACATAGAGCACCACACAAAGCAGGAAGGGAAGCTCAGTGGTTTGAGCACTGGCCTGTTAAACCCAGGGTTGTGAGTTCAATCCTTAACAGGGCCACTTAGGGATTTAGGACAAAAATCTGTCTGGGGATTGGCCCTGCTTTGAGCAGGGGGTTGGACTAGATGATCTCCTGAGGGCCTTTCCAACCCTGGTATTCTAGGAAAGGAAGCCACCTGCAGTGCACACCACAGCAAGTTTTAATGGTCCTACATCACACAGGAGCTATGTTACATATATATAGATAGGGCCCTACCAAATTCAGAGTCCATTTTGGTCAATTTCACAGTCATAGGATTTGTTAAAATTGTAAATTTCATGATTTCAGATATTTAAATCTGAAATGTCACAATGTTGTCACTGTAGGGGTTATGACCCCCGTACAATAACTTTATGACACCCCTCCCCCAGCACCCACTTTCGGTCAGGACCACCAGTTTGAGAAATGCTGGACTCCCCCATGAAATCTGTATCATATAGGGTAAAAGTACACAAAAGACCAGATTTCACAGTCCATGGCACATTTTTCACAGCCACGAATTTGGTAGGGCCCTATATATAGACAAGCACTCTTGTAATCCCTCAACTCCCACCGACTTCACTGGGAATTGAGGGTGATCAGCATCTTTGTAAAAGACCCCAGAAGCTTAAAGGATCAAGATAGGGATGAGTAACAATTGCTAATATAAATTAATTGTAATGCTGGCTTTAATGAAGGTCAGAATCGATGTAGTGAAGGGTAATGGATTCTTGAAGTTTTGCAGGCCAATTCATAGACTTTCAATTCAGACTTTCCGTTTCCTATTGTGTGCATGATGTGGTATGTAAGGATGATGAACTAGTTTGGATAAATATGAACATTTATCTAAAATATAAACTAAACCTATTCTGATATGAAAATGTTTTGGTTAATGTACTTCATCAGTTAGCAGTTACTGTTCCTCTTCATTTACAAGTTCTAGCCTGACCAAACTAGGATGTGCCAAAAATCTCACAAAAAACCTCTCATCTTCCCTACAAGTTTTCCAGCCCAAATCTGCAGACTCAATATGTGTGGATAAACATTAGACAAGCTCCCAAACTTTCTGTGAACAGAACCTCCTAACCTTTTGAGATTTACCCATCACTGGGTCTGCAGCAACCATTTAGGGGAGGAAAATCATAATTCCTAGCATTAACAGACTAGGAATCATCATCATGACCTTCTATAGATCATACACAGTAAAAGATAACCCAGCATCATGCTCCTGAAATACTGAAATGTGAAAATTAACTAGAAAGTATGCACAGTACATTATTTCAAAATTTTATTAACAGGATTGTAAAAAAAGTCAAAATCCATTCTTTGGTAGAGTTTATATACAGCTTTAAATGATGGATCATACTGACTGGGGAAGAAATGTTTTTCACCTGCTGAGCCAAAGTCACACATTTATCATCACTTATGAATTATGGGTCAGATTCTCAGCTGGTGTAAATCAACACACATCCATTGAGGTATACCTGCCACGAATCTGGCCTTATATTTCTTCCATTTTTAAAGCAAATTTTCTTTTAAATAACATTATGAATCAGATGATCAGATTTTCACTCTAGACACATACAATTGTTTGCCCAATCAGGACAACCATTTGTGCACATAAGCAGTCATTTATCACTGTGGAAGTTAGGTTTGCATTGACCTGATTTGCATGTACAAGGACAAGCCTAAAGTATGCAAAATGTGTGCATGGGCTGACTTTGTGCAAATAAAAAAAAATGAAGCTAACTGAAAATTTGGTCCCACATGATGGATTTTTAACTCCAGAAACGTTTTTGACCATATGCAAAGATGAGTACATAATTGTGAACCTAATTTGTGACAGCAGTTACAGTAATTGTAGGTTGGGTATTTGTGCTTGAAAATGACTGGCCATTTGTGTACACAAATATAAAATGTGCATGCACAATCACAATAATGCTACACACAGATTCACTATGCAGTTCTGTGCACACTTTTGTACAGGGTCAAAAAGGTTCTCAGGTTTTAGAAATAAGCCATCTATGTCCAACTAACTCTGGCAAAGCCAATAAATTCATAGTTAAAGGACAATACTGATTAAACTCATCAAGGATTTATAGGCAAACTTAGTATGCATGTGAGACGGGCAGATTTACACGATTTCAATAGACTGGATGAACAAGTTTACCAAAATTAAGCGGTGAAACATGACAAGACATGAGTTATGGTGCATTTATTCATACCTAAAGTGACTGAGTGGTAGATCAGCAAGAAGAAATGAATCCTTATTTTATACAGTAATTCAAATCCTGGACTTGTGTATTGTCATTGTACAAAACCCACTCTTCCAGTATGAAAACTGGAGCTATTACAATGTAAATTGAGAAGACAGACAAAAGGTCGGAGGGGAAACAAAGACACAGAGCACTGAAATGATTTGCTTTAAGTCATACAGTAGGTCAGTGGCAGAACTGGGAAAAGAACCCAGTTCTCCTGAGTCCTTGTCTAGAGGCCTGGTCCACAAGTGGCGCTGGAACATTTTTAATAGCGGGGTGCTGAAAGCCAGCCCCCTTACCCCATCCACCCTCCCATGCCCCCAGAGTTAAGGCTGGGACCCCAGGCGCATGGGGCTGGCAGCCGGGAGCCTGTGGATGCTGCAGCGCCCCCTCCCCCCCCGCCAGTTCCTGCACCTATGCTGGACTTCAGTGCTGCTTCTCAGAAGTAAACAAACACAAACTATTTGCTTACAACCAGGCAAGGTGCACTCACTGGAGGAAAAGGGGAGCGAGAAATCGGATGGATTGTCATAGCACAAAAACAGATTGTTTGGGGCACATTTGCCATTGGAAGTGGTTGTAAATCATATATAAACACATAAAGCCCAACTGATGTCCAGGGAAGTACATATCCTTTCAAATCTGAGACCATGCATAGGTGCTGCAGCAACCACTGGCTTGAAGTCTACAAGTTTGGTTCAATGGCTCTCAGTGCCCCACTATAAAATTGTTTCAGCACCCCTGAGACCATATGTGGTTCTAAGGAAGGCTTCTTTGAAATGGCAGGTTATTTCCATGCCTTGAAGGGATTGCTGACAAAGAGCCAGATTGTCAAAAAATGACTCAAAGGAAAAGCCATGCTGACCTAGGGCTCTGCTCAGTAAAACTTATGCATGACAGCTGTCCAGCACTGTGAAAAGTCTTGTATATTATCGAGGCTGATTAGAAGGGGAAAGTCAGTGTGCTTTTCTACTAAACTATTTAGAGTGGTACAGCGCCTAGTGTGGACACAGTTATATTGTTTTAAAAGTGCCTATAGTGGTATAGCTTATGCCCCATCCCTTATAGGAAATACCTTTTATGGGTATAACTGCATCCAGATGGGGTTGTGTGCTGTACCCTTTTAACTATATCAGTATTGTTAAATCAGCACAACTTTTATATGTAGACAAACACTAAGAAAAAGATTCTAGAAAGAAGTGCTAGTAGCCTTTTAATAACTAAGCACAGGACATTGTGTGCTGTCGTGATCTTTGCTTAAGCACCAGTAAGGCAAAGTACCTGCAGCCTATGCACAGTGACAAAGATTAAAACGGAAGGTAAACAACCATAAACCAACCTTAGTTCAATGGAAATCTTTATTAGCCAGTTGCAATGAAACTATTTAACACAAGCAGGTTACATGGGCAGCAACAACAAAACAAAAACATAAAAGAGCTCAATTATTTCAACAGTCCTTAAGCAAGTTAAATTCCTCCTATAATTCTAACTAAGTATCTGATACTGCTTTATTAGCCAGGGTGATACAAAACCACAGGAGTTTGCCTTTAAAAAGGCAATCAATCTGAACACGAAAACCAGAATCACTCAGGCAAATATCTCAGGAAGATTTCAGTGTCTACAACTGGGCAAATTTAAAAAACATACGCACATGCACAAAATGAAAGTGAAAAAAAATTATCACAATCTAATCTTTAAGGTCCCTTGACAAACCAACAATTGAGTGAATATAATTCATTAAAACCTAATTACAAAAAAATCAATAGTGCAATTTAGACCAAACCAAAACTCATTGTAATGTGCTGCATACTTGAAAACTTGGATCTTTATGAACAAGGCTTGAATACACTGTATATTATCTCGCAGAACACTCCAGTACAGCAATTAGCACAGGCAGTTCTACTTTACTCAAAACGGATATTACAAGAGTGGAACCACTAATAGAGCATTTGTAAACACCCACTCCCAAAGTTCCAGTGGAAAAAAAAGATACAATACTAATGACAACTGTCTATAAATCCAGTTTAAAGGCAAATCCACTACACACCATCAGAACTCCTTTCTTCATGGACTTGGCTGTTACCACCACAGTCTGGGTAGTTAGGGGCAAAATTCTGTCCTCAGCTACACCCGGCTACTGTATTGACGTCACTGACACTGCAAAAGGGAAGGTGTAATTTGACCCAGAATCTCTTTTATGAGAAAGTCAGATACAATTTAGTAGTGATGGGACCTATAGGATTCCACAGAAATTATCCTAAAACATAATGGAGCATGATAACTTTTCTAGGTGCTTTTAACCTGTTCTAAGAAATTTAATAGAAAATGATATCTCTGATATAGAAATAATTTTCTATTAAATAGGATAGGATAGTTAAAAAAACCTACATAAAGTTCATCATTTTCTATTATGTTCTCTAGGACTATTTCATGAGGGTCCATATTTTATGTTCTCTATTTCAACAGTGGGCTACACATTTTTAATTCCTAGGCATCTCTCTCAGAGCAACAAAAATAATTCACCCTCTGCAGCCACAGAACTCTATATGTACACTAGCTCACTCATTAGCACTTCTCCTAAGCAGGTTTGTATATCCTCTAATCAATCATGCTTATTTCAATTAATCTTAATTGTCCTATTGGGGTTCTCAGCTACCAACAACACAGGCAAGAATCATAGTGCAGCCTCAATGACTTAATCAGTTCTTTAATAACACCTCTGGGAGTTTACAGTGAACTAACCCTCAGTTCATTCTGCGGCTTTCACTTTACAGTAAGTCATGTCCCTGCAATCAGACAATTCAGTCCATTCCATATCCTTATCAGAGGTTTGCTGAAGGATAAAGAAAGGAAGAACTGGAACAATGAAGGCTCTGTGATCTTAATCACGATAAGCACAGGACTAAAAGCCTTTATACAAATCCCTCAGGGCCTTACAGACCAATCAGCAACAGTTCTCTGGCATAAAAGGGGGAGCTGTTTGGGAGTTATGCAGTCGTTTAGGATTGACATATACACAATTCCAAGTAGACTGCTCTCTGTGTCAATCATAGTATTCTGTCTATTGGACCTTGAAATGGATATTATTGTCTCAACAGCAGGAGTGTAAAGTTTGAAGCTTTGGGACCAGCCAGAGGCTGACATTTGATGGGTAACTTTCCACTCAAACTATCAGATCACTTTAGGGGTGGAACTTGAGATGAGCACCATCTTGGGGGGCAGAAAAATGAGGGAAGGCAGCACCCTAGTCTTGAGAGGAGAAGTGAAAATCCCCAGAATGTGGCCAGTGTAAAAAAAGGAATAAGTTAGTCCTGGATATGAAAACTTTCTCTTGAGAGGGGAGGCCCTGAGTACGGAGGTCTCACTTTCTGTTACATATTCCTAGCAGGGAAAAAAACCAAACATAATTAAATACACTAACAATTGTGAGGGGGTCAGATACAATGGTAACAGAGGCCATATAAGTACCATGGACAGATGTATACAAAATAATGAATGGCATAAAAGAGGTAATTCAGGTACCTTTATCTATCCTTTCTCATAGTACAAGACTAAATTACCATCAATGAAACTGAAAGGCAAAACATTTAAAACTGATAAAAGGAAGTTTTTTTTTAAAACAGTTATCCTGTGTAACTCATTACAACAAGATATCATTGGGGCTAAGAATGAGACCAGATTCAAAAAAGAATTAGAGTTGTATACAGAGGACATCCATGAGTTCTTTGGACAGGATCACACACAACATACAAGGGAAATAAATACTTATGTTGCAGGACATAAGACACCCATTTCCTGAGTGTGACAAGTATGGCAATTTCCTGCAATACCCTGGAGAAACCTTACTGAATTAAGGTAAGGATCTTGGGAGTTCATTTTCATTTTTAATACAATATTTAAGTATTATTCAGGAATTGTATGTAATGTCTCTAGGGGGAGACATGACTAATGTAAACCACGGGAAGTGTTATGAACATCAAAGAACTATTTGAAACAATATGAAACACTTAAAATTAAATGCATTTCCCAGAAAATTTCTAGGAGGTGAGATATACAAATATGACTCCTCAAGTTGTGCAAAAATTTTGCTTTTTGAAACTTTGCCCTGGAGAATGGACCTTTTGTCTGGCTGATTGCCTATTCATAGTCACATCAAAAGACCCCAAAACTGTATGAAGAAGTAACTCACAGATTCTCATGAGTGCTCTTGTTCTGCGCAAAAGGAGTGATGAACTGGTAACCACAGAAAAACCTTTGAGTGGAGTTGAAGGATTGTTCACCATCCGGAGATCTTGTTGGAGTCAGGGAGTGATCTCTGGATAGCTTATTACTCTGCTTGTAGGGTTTTTTTTTATTGTTTTAATGTGTTTTCTCTGTAATGCTTTAACCTTTAGAATAAATGTGCTTGCTTAGAAAGAGCTGTTTTATAGTAATTACATTGTTTACTGTCTCTGAGTTGAAAACTAAAGCAGGCCAGCTGAGGCAGCCTAACTTTGCTGGGGAGTTCACAATAGGCATGGAACTGTACAGCCTGGAAATATCTTGTTCAGGAGGGAGAGAGACACGTCTTTGCCCAAAAGAGGCAATGCCTGGGGAACCAGAAGCCTAAGAGTGGGTGCCCTTAGTGGACCATTAAGAGGGAATACAGGTGCAGTTGCCTTGAACTGTGACAATGAGGTTAGGAAGAAGCTTCCCACCTGGACAAGTGACCCAGAACTGCCCACAATGGAAGCACATGCATTTACACTTGAAACTGTCAGTGCTGATGGGATATTGGTCTAGGTGGACCATTGTTCTAATCTAGTATGGCAATTCCTATAAGCTTATATATTCTGCAGAGAATGATCTTTCAGCTCAGGGTTCAGAGGCGCACAAAGTATTTTGCTCTACCTTACTTGGAAGCTATCTCCTTCTTCCAACAGCTTTCTTAAAGAATCCATAGGTTTTTCTAAAACAACTAATGCCATTCATCTACATACAGCTGTGATATGGTCTACTAGATCTATGTCAATGGAAAGAAATGGGTCAATGGGTGCTGGTTGGTGAGTCTTGCCCACATGCTCAGGATTTAACTGATCGCCATATTTGGGGTCGGGAAGGAATTTTCCTCCAGGACAGATTGGCAGAGGCCCTGGAGCTTTTTTGCCTTCCTCTGCAGCATGAGGCACGGGTCACTTGCTGGAGGATTCTCTGCAGCTTGAGGTCTTCAAACCACAATTTGAAGATTTCAGTAACTCAGACATAGGTTAGGGGGTTGTTACAGGAGTGGGTGGGTGAGATTCTGTGGCCTGAAGTGTGCAGGAGGTCAGACTAGATGATCATAATGGTCCCTTCTGACCTTAGAGTCTATGAAACACAAACCCAAAGGATGTGGCACCAAACAGAGGTCTAGGCAGATCACACAGAAGTTGTACATACTTTCTGGCACATCCATGAAATAATAGGAAGTATGGTTCTCTCTAACAGAGGACTGCAGCTGTTATACATTTATGCAAATATCTATTATATTTAGCTAAACAAAATGACAAAACAAAAATACATACCCTGTCACCAGTGCAACAAATCCCACAGACAAGCTCTTGCCAGCGTGTATCATCAGTGTGTGTGATTACCCAGTATGAGCCAGGAGCTTAAATAACTTCTAATAGGCAACAGTGAAATGATGCATGGTGACAAGTTAAAAAGGTATGGAAATATTCCTTCACCAATTATAATTACGGCATATAAACTAATAACAAGCAACAGCATTTTGAACGAGTGACTTACAAGGGCAGAGATAACAAACAACATTGAAAGAGCTCAGTAATTTTACTAATACTCAGAACAAGGTCATGTCCTTCAATAATTCCAGCCAACAGTTTTCAAAGAAGCACACACTACTATTCACAAGGTCTGTGGCACAAATGGTGGCATGCTTATGACAGTAGCTATTCTCACACATTTTCTACCATCTTGGGTTTCACCTGAACTGGATTCAGTTCCAATTCCTCTTTTGTTTCCTATCAAACCCAGAATAAAAACGTTAGGTTCCAGTTCTAATCTGAAATTCAGGGGTGTGGCAAGGAGTCAAATGTGTGTTTCTGGTTTAGGCTCATCCTCATTTAATCAGCTGTGGAATTTAGCCCTGAAATAAAATGCTATTTGCAAAAGCTTGTACTTTGCTTGCACCAGCTGAACCCCACTCTCTAGTGGGGTCCTGGCATTGGGTTCCTACAGCCATGCATCAATACAACCTTTAAGAAAGCTCACAACTGTATCAAGGTCTGAAGTTTGAGGAAGTTCAGGTTCCTGATCATTTCCCCACACATAAGTCTAAGGGCACATAGGTCATTTCCCCACACATAAGTCTAAGGGCAAGTCCACACTACAACCACTATCGATGCTCTGAGATTGATCCACTGGCAGTTGATTTAACGAGTCTAGTGAAGATCCACCAAATCGACTGCAGATTGCTCTCCAGTCGACCCCAGTACTCTACCCCCAACGAGAAGAGTAAGGTAAGTCAATGGGAAAGTTAAAAGACACTAGTAGATTTAATTTGACCCATTTGAACTACCATGCCAAAATTCCAAGGAAGAATTGTCTTCTGTGAAATTCTGAGAAATCTAATCTATATATAGGAAGGGAACTCAGTAGACATTTTTCATCTCTCTGTCTAGATTCCTTTCAAACCTACAGGCAAAAGTTTCTGAAAAGCCTTACCCTGTATAGTGAGAAATAATGGAATTAGGCTTCATCTAGACATTATTACTTGAACGTTATTATACCTAAAGCTGAGGCATAGCTAGGGTTAAGTTAACTACTATTTTGGGGGAAAATTGGAAGATTGTCCGGCTTCATTTTCAGTAAGAATAATAAACCAGTCAGTCTGTCAAGGGAATTCTGCAGTGCCCTTAGAAGAATTTTAAAATTTCAAGGATACCTTGCAGAGACTGTATAACTCTGTTTTTACAAGATCAACATAAACATCATTTGTTATTTTTGAAGAAAGCATTATTACAAAGTGCAAGATGCTTAACTATTGCAAATGTTGATTGTGGCAAATTAATCACTCTGGGGCCAATCTTTGTTGTTCCTAAACTATTTATCATATGGATAAAAGTTCAATTTAAAACATGATTTTCAAGATGGTGCAAGTAGTATTTATGCCCATGAAAGATGGTGCAAATGGAAAGCTAGTGGGATAGAGGTGCAAAAATGTGTATGTTTTAGCTAGGGTGAGTTTCATTAGCACAGAGTGAAGCTGAATGCATGTTAAGTTGAACAGTGGAACTTCATTAAACCCTGCTCTGCCCACGTGGCTGCATTGCTTCCAGGCCAGCTCCTCACGCTCCCTATTTTCCTAGTGTCCCCTCAGTCACAACCCCCACAGGGATCACGAGTCTTCTGACTCCAGTTCCACAGATCATGATACAGCATCTGGCCAATAAAATGTTGCACCTGCAATTAAATCTTCAAAGGAGCATACTGGCCACAAGTGACATCAAGGGAGAAAAAGTTTTGGATCAGAAAGTGCACTACTAAGTGTCTGCATAGGTGGAGAAGCCCATGTCAGCTAGTCTGCATTACCTCATTAGACCAGTCATGTTATTCAGAGCTGCCAGACACAAAGAGGCATTTGCCTGGCAGCCATTTGTGGCTGCTTGCACTCAGGAGCCTAATTCCAACAGGGCCGGCTTTAGGAAGTGCGGGGCCCAATTCGAACAGTTTTGATGGGGCCCTGGCAGGGATGACTACACACAAAAAATGTAAAAAAACACATGGGGCTTGTACTCACCGGGCGGCGCTCCAGGTCTTTGACGGCATTGAAGGACCCGCCCCCAAAGTGCTGCTGAAGACCCAGAGCAAGCGAAGGACCCACCGCCGAAGACCCGGAGCGCTGCCAGGTGAGTAAAAATTAAAAAGGTACCTCTAGCCAGGGAAGAGATTCTCACTGGGTGAGGGGCCCTCTTAGGCGTGGGGCCTGATTAAGGGGAATTGGTGGAATTGGCCTAAAGCTGGCCCTGAATTCCAACACACATTTCAGACAAAGTCAGAGAGAAGGGAAGACCTAATCATTCTGAAGCCAACACAGAATGCAGCCACAACTCCATCATCATCCCCTCCCCAAGTCCCTGTTCCAAATCAGGCAGAGTAGGGATTTGAACCTGGGTCTCTCACATTGCTATGCTAGTGTTATTGGGAAGCAGTGGGGTGGTCTCACTCTCTAAATATCATCCTGTACCTGAGAAGCCTTTCCTTTGTTTTGTTGTTGTTGAAACTGACCCTTGCCTGCAAAAAGTTTGGTTTCAATGAATCAACATTTTCTGACAAAAAACATGTAATTGAAAAATTCCTGACTAGCTCTAGTGTCCTGTGTCAATGGAGAGTTAATTACTACTGAGAAGCATCAGAAAAACATAGGTTTTAAGGAGGAATTTGTAAGGAAACAAAAGTCAGGTGATTGGTGCCTGGAACAATAGTGATTGTCCAAGTATAAAAGAGAATAATACGTGTTCTGGAGAGTATTACACTTTTGAGGAGCTTCTTTTTACTGTAGAATATTTAATGATTCTTTAGGATTAGCATGAAATCAATTTAATAAGTCGTCATAGACCTATTTGCATGTATTTCACATTTTCTGGTTTTCTCCATATTCAAACAGCTCTTAGAATATTTTGGCATGTAAAGTAATAATTAAAATTCATATATTTCAAAATATTATGAGAAAGGAATGGAAATACTGTAGAAACTGGAACACAGAAGGAGTAACATAGAAAAAACATCCAGTTCATAACTCTGATCGATCTATCTTAATGCAATAAGATAAAAGCTCAAATATTCTCAAACGCTCTGAGGTGTGGGATAGGTGACTAAAATCCTGGTGAGTCTTATTCAGAACATCACACGCTGCTCCCTTCAGCAGTTAGTATCAAGGAAATACGGTGCTGGATCACTTATACATTTCTATTGTTTGAAGACAAAATAAGAACAGGTTGGATTAAAATAATTCACTTAAAATAATTTGTTTAGAACTAATGTTCTCTGCTTTTGTGCCTGTCCCATCTTCATTCTCATAGAGAAGGAGGTTTTATTAACTTATTTCACTTTATCTCTATACTTGGCTTTGTTCACTGTGTTTGTTTGGCTTACTGAGCTTCTGTTAGATGAGGTGGAGTAGCAGGATGCTGTAGTGGCATTTTTTCGTAACACACTTTTCAGGGAAAGCTTGTCTGCTATTATGTATTTGTACAACACCTAGTACACCGGAACCTAACCTCTTTTGGGGCCTCATGGTGCAATAATAGCAATAATTAATATCTACTACTTTGTGTGTAAGAATCCTAAATATCTGCTTGGACTATGATTTCACCTGCAGTTGGCTGTTGAATGTGAGTTAAGGTGTTAGAAGGATAGTATATACATTGAGACAAATCTTGATCACTTTATTCATGCAAATGAGACTCACATCAATAGGAATAAAGGCCAGAATTCCGCAAGGTACTTATGTACATGAGTAAATCCACTGACCTACTCATGTGCTTAAACTTAGGTATGTTTTTAAGTACTTTGCTGAATCAGGACCAAAATAAGCAAGACTTGGACCAAATATATTAATCTTCCAAAATCCATGAGAAGTTAGGAGTCTTGTTCCCTTCCAGTGTTTCCCCTTGTCATGGTATAATTCCCCACTCTGACCCTTAGTGTCCAAAAGATGGGGTACCAGCATGAATTCCTCTAAGCTCAGTTACCAGCTTAGTACTTGTAGTGCTGTTACCAACCAGGAATTCCAGTGCCTGGTACACTCTGGTCCCCCCAAAACCTTGCCTGGGGACCCCCAAGACCCAGACCCTCTGGATCTTAACACAAGGAAAGTAAACCGTTACCCTCACCGTTGCCTCTCCCAGGCTTCCCCTCCCTGGGTTACCCTGGAAGATCACTGTGATTCAAACTCCTTGAATCTTAAAACAGAGAGGAAAATTCACCTTCCCCCCTCCTTCTCTTTCCCCCTCCCAGACTCTCCCTGAGAGAGTAAGTAATCCTAACACAGAGAGAAAATTAACCTCTCTCTCCCCCTTCCCTCCTTTCTCCCCACCAATTCCCTGGTGGATCCAGACCCAGTCCCCTGGGGTCTCACCAGAATGAAAAAAACAATCAGGTTCTTAAACAAGAAAAGCTTTTAATTAAAGAAAGAAAAAAACAATTAAAATTATCTTTGTAAATTTAAGATGGAATATGTTACAGGGTCTTTCAACTACAGACACTGGGAATCCCTCCCAGCCTAAGTATACAAGTACAAAGTAAAATCCTTTTAGCAAAATACAAATTTGAACTCCTTCCAGCCAAATACACATTTGAACTCCTCCCAGCCAAATACACATTTGCAAATAAAGAAAACAAACATAAGCCTAACTCGCCTTATCACCTAGTACTTACTATTTTGAATCTATAAGAAACTGTATCAGAGAGATTGGAGAGAAACCTGGTTGCACGTCTGGTCACTTTCAGAACCCAGAGAGAACCACAACCAAAAACTAATAGCACACACAAAAACTTCCCTCCCTCAAGATTTCAAAGTATCCTGTCCCCTGATTGGTCCTCTGGTCAGGTGACAGCCAGGCTCACTGAACTTGTTAACCCTTTACAGGCAAAACAGACATGAAGTACTTCTGTTCTATTAACTCTTACTTATCTGTTTATGACACCCCTTAATTCTGTAGTGTGTTTGGACTAGTTCCAGAAATCGCTGTACACTCCTCTGTGTGTTAGTAGGTAGGTAGGTAAACAACTCTTCTTCACACTTGGTGAAAAAATTATGTCAAGCTGAGGAGCTGACAAATTCCTAAACAACATAGAACTTGTTTATATATAATTACATGCTTAATAATAAATGTGTGGGATGAGAGCTCCCCTGAAAATACAACATATACCGGCAACATTATTTTTTAATAGGCTTCTTATTAAAAATGTCCATCAATGGCACTGTAAGTTTGTTCTGTAACTAATAATTTTGCTGCCAATAGTAAAATAAAACACATCTTTGAAGTAACTTTGACCTGATAATGATAACAGATTCTAACACATCCCTCTTCATGTTCATATATTTATATTGTTCTTCCTTTTTAAGTACACATTTCCTTTAAAATGTTTATCCACTTAACATACAAAGAAACAGTTTCATAACAAGTACAAGCATTACGTAAATACAGATGAAGTGGCTGGCTCATGTAAGGACAACAGCATTCTGATAGCACAAGCAGGTCTTTGAGCACTTGCACTGAAACAGATTTGTTGATGGAAAGCTAAGGCCCTTTGCTGTAGTAACACAAGATACTGTAGTAACAATATCATCAGGAATGATGCATTTGTCATTGTTCCCAGTGAGGTAACTGTGCAGTTATCCCATTGTTTCAGCAAAACAATGTGTATTATTATAAAGTAATGTCTATATGGAACAAATTCATTGCCCATATCGAACCAGTGAAATATTTTTTCAAAATTTGTAAAAATAATATCCAAAGCACTCCAAGTACTATTTTCATACTTGTGATGCCAGAAACTTGTTTTCACACTTTGAAGAAGCTACTAACTGTCAAAACACTGGAGCCAGGATTTAGCCACAGCTGATCCTACTGGCACTAATCACTGAAAAAATAAACGAACAATTAAACAAATGTCTCCAGATGAACTGGAACACAGAACTTGAAGTATAAATTCATGACCAACCTATAAACTGGGTCGGAGTTTTTAAAGGCCTTTAAATCCTGACCCAGCTTTTAGGTTGTTCATGAACTGTTCTGTTCAATTATTTTTTATTTGTGGCATTTGAAATTTGAATGAATGTTCTGAATGCTCTTTCTACACTATTTGACCACTTGCAAGTGTTCCATTAAATCTGTTAAATTACCTGGCTCATGTACTGTGCAGCATTTGAAGGCTTTGCTCCTATATCTATTTTTATTGTTTCATAATAAATATTTTGTTTCTTCATGAGTCTTTTACAAAAAAATTCATCTGTGATGGTGTCCCATGACAGTCCCTTTCACTTACATAATTAACAATAATAGTTAGTAAGACTTTGCACTAACTTTGCCTGTCATTCCTGGCTCTTGAGACACCTTACGGACTTTGAAGGGCTAAATTCTGCTTCCCTCTCATATTAGTAGGCCACTGATAGCTCAATGCAGGACTTGAGCTTGTGTCTTACAACACACCTTTGTGAGGTATATGTAAAAAAGCAATTTCGGTAGAAGGATTTGGTTGAGATTTTCAAAGCAGTGTAAGAAGGGATTTAGTTCTAATGGATGATATGTTGCTAAATCTCCTTTATTGCTTTAAAAATGTACACCTTTCTACTTAGGGCCACATTTGTCCTCTGTTACTTAGGTCCCATTCCACATGACTGAACATAACAGGAGTTTTGGCATAGTCTTCAATAGAGTTACTGTGCTAGCTGTGTTTGAGGGAAAGCAAGCAGTTTTTTTGGTGTTGAATGGATTACAAAGCCCTGACAGAGGCTTTGGAGCAAAGTGAGAGCCTCCCTCATACAAAGACAGGGCTCGGGCAGCATTTGCAGACTGGAAATGCCAGGCTAGAGAAACACTCAGGGCTATGGAAATCAGCTCAGCTGACTACTAGCAAAAGCCAAACTGGGATGGGATGCAGTAGTACAGGATGGCCTAGTGTGAGATTATTTCATTGCTAATGCAGGTTGAGGGGATGTCCAGATACAAGCCCAGAGTGCAAATCTACAGACACTCAATAAAACCATCATGCTAGTTAGTGAACTGAATCTGATCCACAAGCTGGAAAAGTGCGAGGCAACAGCACAGAGGATTCGGGGCCACTGAGCACAGGGACACAGTAGTGAGGATGAAGGGATCAATCATACAATTGAAAGTTTGCAGGAAGCCATAGAAACACTGAGTAGGGAAGTCAGATAGCTCCAGACAGAAAGACAGCTGGTAACTCCACAGTGACAAAAGGTACTGAGATTGAGACATGCAGGTTTTTGATCCCGGGGAACAAGGTAATGCTTGGGCCCGATGGGGCCCTGGAGTTAATTAGCAAATATTGCAGAGGGTTGGGCATGCTGAAAATGTGGAAAGTCTGGACATTTTAAAGGGGATTTCCCACTGACTAAAACTAATATTGGACAGACTAGTGCAGGGACTAGCACACAAGCTGTCTATCAGCAAATTCTAGGCCACAGGGGTATCTGAGTGCAACTGTGGAGAGGGGAATCTGTGTGCCCAAGATCCTAATGGATTCTGGTGCACAAGTTTCTCTGTTACCCAAAAGGTTATGGATAGAAGGTCCCCTAGGAGAGTACTCAGAAACTAACTCCCTGCTCAGAGGTGATCACAGTGGCAAATGGCCAATGACTGAAGGTAATCAGTAATTGAGAAACGGACAACCTTAAATTGGTATGGAGTTTTAGTGTGTCAGGGAACTCTGATCAAGGGGCATTGGTTGGAACTGATTTTCTCATGAGCAAGGGTGAAAGTAACTTAAAGAATTTACCAGTATGCCAGAGTCCTGGCACTTTAAATCACCCCGGAGCTACCAGCTGCAAAAGCCCCGGCGCTCAGGGGCGAATGAAAGGGCCCAGGGGTCCAGCCACCACAGAGCTCTGGGCCCTTTAAATACCTGTGGGAGCCCTGGAGCGGCAAGGTTCCGGCAGCGATTTAAAGGGCCCGGGGCTCCGGCTGCTGTGGGGAGCCCAGGGCCTTTAAGCACTGCTGAAGCTCCAGCAGTAGGGCTTGGGTGGCGCTTTAAAGGGACCACGACTCCCTGCAAGGGCAGAGCTCCACCCTTTAAATCCCCACTCAAGCCTGGCTGCCGGAGTTCCAGCAGTGATTTAAAGGGCCTGGGGCTCCCTGAAGCAGCTGGAGCCCTGAGACCTTTAAATCACCATCAGAGAAGTGATTGCCAGTACACCAAAGGTTTGAGATCCTGAGCTGCTGCCTGAACTTCAATGTGCACACTCCTGGACTGGGAGACTTACTCCCAGCTACAGTGTAGACACAGCCAAGGAGGCTATGGTAGAGTTAGTGCCTATAGACAGATGATGAGGGTCTTGGTTTGAGTCTTTGCTGGACATATGCATAAAGTAATTTCCCCACCACCCAATGGAGGATTCTGCTACTTATTTAAATTTCTTCCATGTTTCTACCACTAAATAATAAACATAAGAATGACAGTACAAGTAATAATTTTGGCCTGAAAACAGGGCTGAAGACATTAAATTGAACGAATTAAATCAAACACTTTTTGGACAAGATTATTCTCGAGGGAGAGACAATGTTTGACTTCAGAAGTAAGCACTTCCTCACCCTGTCGGTCTGAATGACTCACATATTGTATTGGCAGCAAATCGTAAAATACTGTCAAAGTATTCCTTCTCCAAGAAATGCTTAAACTTTCCTAACTAAGTTAGTCCAGCTGTATGTTAAAATATCACATAAAGGGAGAAAAAAAGATAAGATAAAAATAATATTAATTTGACTCCTTAGTTGCATCTTTATTGACAATAGTGTCCTGGAAAGCTAATTTCAGAGGATATTTTAATGATCTGACCTAGGAACAAGAACTTCACAAATGACTTGTAAGCTAGCTCCATCTCAGAGGCTATTACCAAAATGCTTGTTACAGAGGAGGTTCTTTTTGTTGCACTTCTTAGATAGTGGATAACAGAGCAGAAAAAAAGGAAGGTACAAACAAAATAATCAAAAAAACAAAGGGCAAACTAAAACAACAAGACCAAATTGCATCACTATGCATATTTAATGAATTCCTGAAAATATCCCAACACAAAGCTTAGAGAGTTAAACTGAAAATGTGGGTATGATAAATGGATATAATACTGTCTATGTAATGGGTTTCCTATTTAAATTTTTGAGAATTTAATCAGTTGGGCACAGCTGTGCAGGATGAACCATAAACTATGTTGAAAAATATGTAGACATGTACATTTATCTGCTACAAATTAAGCTCACTTAGAGGTGGTCTTAATGGACCATGTAGCAATCATTACAAGCATAAATTTTAAACTGTCTGTTTCCAGTGAATTTGCTTTAAAAAAAAATTAATGCTCATCCTTAGTGGAGCACAGTAATAAATGAAAGTGCCCTTAATTTGCTAAGCACTAATAACCCAGCGATTATTCATTATGAACCCCATGCTGTATAATGTATGTCTGTTTTAGTTTTATTAGTGATTCTTTACCTAACCTGTAAAGGTATAATTTTTATTCCAACTTATATCTTATAATTATTTTATGTTCTAAGTGCTATGCCATTTAGTTTACTGAATGCCCTGTCTCCTTGGTTAGTTGTAAAACATCTGCACAGTAAAGAACTGGTGGGAATAATAGTGATTTATTACCCTGAAAGCCTTCTGCTTCCACAAAAGGCAGCAACGCCACCTTAGAGATCAAAAAGCTACAGCTTCATTATAGTGCACCACATTATAAATAACCTATAAATTATTTAACACACAAAACAAATAAAACAACAGTGAATGTAAATCAATGACCCATTTGGAGCTGACTAGAAGAAGGTCACAGCTGTTGTAAGTCCCCCCTCAAACACTGTCATTTAAGTGTGAGCCTAATTATCAGCTGGGGGCTCCCCATTTATCTAAAGAGTGTGTTATTGTCCAAGGATAGAAATTTTCAAGTTATAAAAACCTAATAACCATGGCTGTATCAGCAACTTTCCATATTTAAAACCCCTGTGAATGCTGATAGGTCAATATACTTCCCTGTTCCTCCCTCTGCTGGTCAGAATCAGTGTTATCATCTTAAGCCCCAATCATGCACTGTGATTTGGTTGGGTGTACTGCTGGCCGTGCACAGAGACTCAGTGAAGCTGATGGGCCCCTGCAAGTACAGCAGATCACAATGCAGGATCAGTGGGTTTCTATGGAGATAATAGTATGCCATCACTGTAATTAAAGACTGTATGATAATGTGTTCACACTAAGAGGCTTCATTAAGGTTGCACAGGCAACTACAAATCTGGAATTACTTAAATTTTGAGTGTTTTACTTTGCATCCTTAACATTCTTTTTATGTAGTTATCTGTATTACTGGTATAAAAGCCTGGCTCCCACTGACTTCAGAGTTTGGACTAGGCTGATGTTGTCATAGATTTGCACTGTTTTTTTTATGGTCCAGATTACTATGGATTCCCTGACCTGATGAGCTTACAGTCTAAAATTAAGATGAGAACAGGTGAAGACAACAAATGGAACCATGACAGAGAAGACTATTTGATGTTATGATCAGCTAGGAGGCTAGTGCCACGTGTCTTGAATGTAATGAATATTTTGTTGAGGTCAAGAGTGAATTTAGAGAGATAGTCACATCATATGCTCTACACTGCACTGAAGGATTCTTGTGCTGAAATGTGGGTTGTTCAAACCTTCCAAAGGCAAAAGAACCCAACATCCCACTACAGAGAAAGTATCATTGTGAGTAACTGTATTACTGCTCAGCACTGTAGTAGCGAGTCTCCTTGAGCATTAGCCAGAGGCCCTTGCATTTTCACCCTGAAGCTGGTAACGAGCTGTGAGGAAGCATGAAGGCATGTGAAAAACTACTTGGTTTAGTAAAATTCAAGAGTAAAAAGAAGTAAAACACAGTTGTTTTGCTGTAACTCTATTTAACCTTTAAGTGCTGCATCTTGAATTTTAGACATTTTGACAAAGCAAAGGTTTATGATGCCATAAAACAGCAGCAAACCCATAGAAAATTCGCTCTCATTACTATGCTTGACAGCTGTTTATATGGTGCCATTCTTCCTTCATCCCAAGCTAATAAGGTCATCAGAGATGAGTTCAAATACAATGGTTGGCACTAGATCAAAAGTTCCACCAAGTTCAGCTTCCTGATTTTGCCCCAAACATTCAGACCAGTCTCTCTCTGATTTCAAAGCATCAGCTTGTTCCCTCTGTAGACTTAGGTCTTCCTCTTGTCCTAAGTGAAAATAAATGTCTTATGTTCTTGGGAACAACACTACATTCCCTTTCACACCCCAAAATCCTATTTACATCAAAAGGGAATGCAAGATTGGATGCTTTGTTTTTGAAAGTATCACAGAAATAGCTAAAGCACAGTACAGTACAATATGATATAGCAATAGAAAGCACACAGGAAATATAAAAACAACAGTAAAAATACTTGTGAAAACATTTTATCTTGACTAAGCATAAGTTACTGCAGCTATGGCTGTGCTGTAGTAATATACCAGGGGTCAGCGACCTTTCAGAAGTGGCGTGCCGAGTCTTCATTTATTCACTCTGATTTAAGGTTTCGCGTGCTGGTAATACATTTTAATGTTTTTAGAACGTTTCTTTCGATACATCTATAATATTTAACTAAACTACTGTTCTATGTAAAGTAAATAAGGTTTTAAAATGTTTAAGAAGATTCATTTAAATTTTAATTAAAAATAGAGCCCCCCAGACCGGTGGCCAGAACCCAGGCAGTGTGAGTGCCACTGAAAATCAGTTCACGTGCCGCCTTCGGCATGCGTGCCATAGGTTGCCGACCCCTGTAATATACACTACACAACCTCCTTTTACACAGTGAAAAGCATCATCTATTGACTCTTTATTTAAAGCACGGGAGCAGTCCCCCACATCAAAGGGTATCATCCCTTTCTAGAGATACACATCTCTCAAATCCATATAATCACCAGGACCGGCTCTAGGCACCAGCAAACCAAGCACGTACTTGTGATGGCACAATTGCAGGGGCAGCATTCCGGGGGGGGGTGGGGGGAAAAGGGTTTGCTTTGGAAGTTGTGCTCTCAGAGGTTTTTTTGTTTTTCTTTGCTTGGGGTGGCAAAAAACCTAGAGCTCACCCTGATAGTCGCACTATCAAAAAGGGCTCTATGAGTCTGTAATAAAGAGTACCACTTCCTCAGAACTCTATTCACAGCAAAATCTGGCAATTAGGTACTGAATTATGGATCTGGACTGCATTTTTGCATAACTAAAACTTTATAGGGACATTCAGGAAATGTTACTGTTATCACTATAGTTGGTGAATTTGAGATTATCAAAGTAAGAATTTCAAAGTATCTACTTTTCCACTAATTCAATAAAATACGAATATATACGGGTCAAATCTGAGGTCAATGGAAATTTTGCCTGAGTAAGAATTTGGCCTACTTATTTCAGATCCTTTGAAGGATTTATCTCTGTATGAATGAATACACACATAAATTGTTATTAATTGTGTATATGTGTACAAAGACATATATGTAAATACTTTCCATGTAATAATACATACTGTATATGCATGTATAACTCAGAGGGAGATAAAACAAAAAAAAATGCTCTTGACCAAATTCTCCTGTGGTGTAACTCCACAAAATTAGAAAAAACAACGTTTATAAACTCCAGTAATAAAATAAATTGTGGACCTATTAAAATTGTTAAATATATAACGGTATGGCTACATTTGGAATTTCGGAGTGCTGCCGCGGCAGTGCTTTGAAGTGTGAGTGTAGTCAGAGCGGCAGCGCTGGGAGAGAGCTCTTCCAGCGCTGCATGTAAACCACATCCCTTATGGGTGTAGCGTGCAGCGCTGGGAGCCGCGCTCCCAGCGTTGCTGCCCTGATTACACTGACGCTTTACAGCGCTGTATCTTGCAGCGCTCAGGGGGGTGTTTTTTCACACCCCAGTTGCAGCGCTGTAAAGTGTGAGTGTAGCCAAGGCCTAAGCTGTCTTCTATAAAATTGCCTTTGTGTAGTTACACACAAATGGTATGAACAATTCTATAAATGATTATAAACTCAAGACTCTGGGTTCTGTTGTCTCTCTGCAAGATACGAATAAACCCCATTGAAAGGAAGAGGGAATAGGGTCCTATTGAGTTTTGCATATCCACTCTAAATATTTACCTTGTTTTGTGTAGTCAGAATGCAATGCAGCTGGCTTTCTTCACTACAGGCCAGATTCTGTGTTAGCCTTATTAGAGTAAACAATGGAGAAGGTATATCTACTTTCCTTGGGGGGTCACATGGCTCCTGAAAGGGGAAGGGAAGACACAGGCACATGGAGCAAGCAGTAGAGCTTACTGATCATGCAGAGGAAAACAATCTGTACTCCACAAAAGTGTTTTTTTCCCTCTCTCTCGCACGCACGCCACCGACACTGGACTTGTAACCACATTTGGAAGCTACCTAATTCCTGAAAAACATTTTTATAACACCAGTTGCCTTGTGATTCTGGATCAGGCCAAACTATATTAGAGCTATGTTTCCGAATTCCATTTTAGCCTGTTTAAACATAGTCTGGACCCATCTCCATTGGCCAGCTAAGCCACATTAATATCAGGTTTTACTTGAACTATGTTTAAAATTAGTTTAGTTTAAACACAGTTTTGAGATCTAGGGCCCAATCCTCCGAGACCTCAACCTACAGAACCATCACTGAAAGTAATAAAAGATCTGTAATGGAAGGTTTACAGTATGAAAACTCCGTCTGTACAAAGTTACTTTTCCTAGACATAATGTCTTAATGTCTCCTATTTTGTTTGAAATGTCAAGCCACTCTGACTCCTCCAAATTAGCTGTCTTTCCTTTACCCCATCTTACTGCATTAACCCACCAGCTATACTATCACCATTTCACTGTAATATGGAAGTGACGTATTAATATCCAATTTACCATTGAAATAAATCAGAAAATACCATTAGATAATGTATTGATTATAATCACTGTGCAATAACAGTTTGCAATATACAGTATCAGAAAATAATATGTTAGCTCTCCCAATATAGGTTACAGGATGGGTTTTCTACATGGGAACAGTCAGGAAAGTAAATCCAAATGAACTAAAAGTGTGAATTTAAAGTGAATTAGTTAAACTACTTTAATACCTTGTGTGAACTTTCTTGTTCAGCATCAAAATGGTTTTAATGTGGTTAGCTTAATTCATAGTGAATTAAACCTGTAACAGATAGAATACCAATTGTAGGATTGTGTAGTCTTCTAACAATAAGCCTTTTAGCTTCATATAAAAGTTTCCTGTAGAGCATTGTCTACATTTTTATTATGGTGGGGACTATTTTAGCCCTTCAGCAAACTAGCTATAGATGTCTGGAGTGTATTTTATGAACAAACAGATACATTCCTGGGACACCATTTGTAAAGAAAATTTTTGGTTTGGAGGATAAAGAAATAAATTAACGGAGCTCTTTGTGTGGTACAGCAAAGATATCCTCTATTCACCAAAGCACCAAGCCACAGCTGCCAGAAGTGACATTGGCACTGCTGCTCTGAGATTCAGTCACGGTGTGAATGTCAGGACTCCAGCCATGCCTTTCTTGTCACACTCTCTTTTCTATGACTTTTCTCTCTTATTATTTTCTGTCTGAGCTAAACAGCATTGAACTTTACCTACCAAATCAAAGTTAACAAATGCTGCCTGCAAAAATGCATGTCTTAACAATTAGTCATTTTCTTACTGGAACATTCTACAGGCTGACTGTTGGGCTTCTGTGATGAGCTATTCATGCCAAAACTATGAGCTAGAATACAGAGGACAGCAGGTAACTCAGCCTCTTGTTCTTCTTGAGATGCTGTATCACACTAGCTCTAAGAAATTCCCAGTAAAGGAAGTATTGCCAGTTTTCACAGCTTTTGTTTACTTGAAAAAGCAACGTCATTAATAGACCGATTGAAAATCAGAATTTCTATCCCACAGAAAATTCCAATATTTCAACATTTGTTTTCATCCCAAATTAGGATGACATGTCAAAATACTGACTTTTTTTTGTGGACTGGAAAGTAAAATTTGGGGCTAAAAATAAAAACATTTCATCTTGACATATTCCAATCAAAACATTTCAAAATTCTCAAATTGAAATGTGACAAATTGATTTTCTGAACTGAATCAAAACATTTTGTTTTGGTTTGGTTTGATATTAATTTGTGTCACCCTGAACTGCCACAGTGCCTCATGGGAATTGTAGTTTGAGTACCTCATACTCCCATTCTCATCAATGGGCTTGGCTTCCTGGACAGTCCACATTTCTCATGTTGCACTGTGGTCAGGTAACTTATTTAGTCACTGTATCCGTTCAACCAGAGGGGAGTTCATAGGGCATCATGGGAGACGTAGTCCAGCCAGGGACCTGAATCATGAAACATCATGGCAGCTCAGATTAATTAGATTAATGTCAAATTGACCCCCCAGAAATGTTTCAATTCAGTTCAACAAACTGAAATGTTTCAATCTGGATCGACCTGACCTGAAATGAAATATTTAAATTTTCCCCCATGGAAAATCAAACTGTTTCAGCAAGATTGAAATTTTCCATTAAAAAACATGTTGACAAAATTCTGACCAGCTCTACCCATTAACAAATCCCAGTGAACACTTACACAAAATTGCCATTATTTTGTATTATGACTGAAGCAAATTTTATCATATTTAGTATACATATCTGAACATCTGTTAAACACTTTTTATTGATATATTTTTTATTTATATTGACAGGGGTATGCATGTAGGCCAGTTCATATGAGAAATTCTTCCTTAAATCTAGAAAGATACAGAAGTACAAGTCCAGCATGGCAAATTCAAATATTCTTTTCAAGATTTAATTGAAGATAGAATTATAACCTGAGATCAGGATTAATTAAACATCTATATATTTTTGTTCAGTTCTATACTTACTTACAAACAGGACACATAGGAAATAGGATTTCTACCTTTAAAGTAACGTAAAGTAAGAACATTATCAAAATCCTCTGAGAAAACCTGGTTGCTTATGTTGTTTGGCATAGGATAGGGACAGTTATTCAGTGTACTACTTAACCCTAATAAAAGGAAAATAACAATCAGCTAGTTTTAGGAAATGATTGACATTTGGTACTGTAGCTTCTACAGCTCCAATTATGAGGGACAGGGCACTTTCTATTACAGGATATACTTTATTGCCTGCACTACACCTTTTACAGGTTTAAGAGTTTCACCTTGAAGCTTATGTGCCCACCTGTTCTTTACTATTCTACACTAAGTCACCTTGTAATTTCAAATCTTAATTTAAAAAGAAAAGAATAGAACCCTGAGTCAGAACATACTTAACGTTAAGCTCATGCTTAAATCCCACTAAAATCAATGGGCCTTCAGGACAAGTTTACAGTTAAGCACATGCCTAAATCCTTTGGTGAATTAGGGCTCTGGCAGATCAGTACTAGCAGGCAACTCAAAGAATGTGAGCTGTACTCCAATTAGTTTTTTTTTTAACAGTCTTTTAGATTTACACAGGTCGAAGTTTACAAATGCTAGTGGCTAGGGAACAAGGAGAAACACCAGGAGCTCATGGAGTTAGATGAGAGATGCCTGCTCTATTTTTAAGACTGTTCTAGTTTAAAAAGGTAGTTCTTCAAAGGCATTAGTTTAAAAGTAGTAGTAGTAATGGAGTGTCAAAGGCCCCAATACTTCAGTAAACAGGATCAGGGTCTCATTCTATTACACTTTAAGCATTAATGAGGTCGTCAGATATTCTTTAGAGTGCTGTTCATTGGGCCTTTCTACTACACCAATTTAATCATATGCCAAACCCTCCCACTAGAGCTTTGTAGAACATCAGTCAAACTTTACACATTACAATGAGCCTCTGCACATTTGTTTTAAGATTCCAATTATCTTGTCCTTTCCCTTTCTTAACTACACCACATCATGGTTTGTCTCTATTATCCACTTATTGTGCATACTATGACCTAGGTCCCTCCGATGACGACCATCTGTTTACTTCACATTTGTATAGCACCTATCACCTATTCCTTGACTGGAGAATCTAAGCACTACTGCAATACAAATAAGAATAAAGAACCAAATCTGTAAGACCTTTAAATGATGTTGCCTATGCATATGCCTTTTTTGAACTGTTCTCTAAATAGGCTCTGGGTAGAGTTCTCCTTTCATCTATTTCTGGATATCTCTAATCACAACTCAGAAAAAACTGTCAGACCAAAAGACATTTTAGTTTTTATGCTCCACAGAAGGCCATTAGGGCTACCACATCTGTTCTGGCATCTGTAGTAAATCAAAGTAAAGCATTTTTCTATCTATCAAGAATTTTAGTGTTTTCTGACTTGGTTTATGGTACATTATTTTTCAGTAGCTTGTTTTATCCCATGCCTGCCAATCTTTCTTCGCATACTGCTTTGCTTGATAATTTGAGATGGGCTGTGTGAAAAAAGGACTTACATAAAATTACTAAAGGGCTAGGATCTTCAGCGCCATCCCTATTGTTAATACCAAGCTCAGGAGGCGAGAATGCACAGGCACTATGAAACTTGACTTCAGCACAAGCTCGTAGAAAGATAACCAGATAGATTCCATAGCTTCATTCGAGATGGCCTACATTTGTGAAGTAAATAATGATTCACCTGCAAGTTGCCCAGTGATGGTTTGACTAGAAATAAGGGGACAGAAGGCGGTAGGAAAGAAGAGTAAAAAGGACCCAGGCAAAGTGTGTAAGTAGGTGTAAAAGGGAGTAAGATAACCTTAGTTCTGATTTCTCTTTCTTTTTCTTTTATTAGCATATATCTTAACTGTCATGTTCTATCACAAAAGGATTGGTTATACATTTAGATAGGCTATTCAGTGTAAGCACATAGGCATTACTAGCACTTAAGTATTTGGTTTTGATTATTAGTAGAAGCAGCAGCCTGATTTTTTTTAAAGTAGTGGAGGAGCAAAGAAGAAGTTGGTGTTGTTAAAGAGTGAAGCTTCGTTCTTTGAAGTCAGAGAGGCCTAACAGATGTACAAGCTGGGAAGTTTTTCAAATTCATTTTTAAGAAAGCAAAGTACTTAGCACAGCCTGCACTAAACAGGGTTATTTGGTCTATTATGGTGTGACCGGCAACACAAAATATATTACCTAAATATTTACTGGACAATATAAAAAGAGGAAACAGCAAATTTTGCTAGAGTTGGTCACAACTTACCTCCCAACAAAATGAAGGGTTTTCCTGGACAGCTATAGACCTTTTATCATAGACATTTTTATCCACTAGTAAAAAAAGCACACTGAGTTTTCATGCAAAGCGCTGTTCTAGGCTGATGACAAAACAGACTTTTAAACACCCTTAACAACGGCAGTGTTAATGTCTGATGAAATTTATTTAAATGCTGATGCTGCTACTTCTAGTGGAAGCACTGCTGCTGGTAAATATCAATAATATAGGACATAACTGAAAAATGATGTTGCCTTTCCAAGGACACTGCAGCCAATAATCCCAGTTCAACTAGTCCTATAAATGAAAATCTTGGGCTTCATTTTCAGAATTGCTCAGCACTCACAGATCTAGTTAGTCATTCGTAAATGAAAGAGATTGGAAAAGTCATCTCCCCCACCCCAAGTTTTAAAAGATTTATATTGCAGCAATAAATAAATGAAGACATTGTAGTATCTATCCTTGGTACAGTACTACTTGTCAGCTTGGCCACGACAAAACATAGGCTATAGAAGAGGCTGAACATAAAACCAAATTTAATGGAATCTAAATTTTGTATCCACAATCAATGGAATGATAACATTATTGATGTGGCATCTATACATCTGGAAGTCCTGCACTCGAGCACTGATGGAATCTGGGGTTCCGCTGCTTGGGGGAAAATTAGCAGATGATAAAAGGTTCTGTGTTAAAGCCATAAAAATCTTGCCCCTTAGGGTAGGCTGAGGATGTTCTTTGTAATTCAATTTCCTTTGAAATGAAACAAAGGATGATTTGTAGGATAAAGACATTTAAACTTTGATACGTTCATCAGATAATAGCTCTGCAAGAATTTTCACACATGCTAATTATGATTTTGGGGGACAGAAATCTTCCTAAAACTTGATACTCTTTCTTACGGGAAGAAATTAAGGAAACAAGTTTCTTAGTACATTTTTACAGAAATCATAAAAGGCTGTGTTTATGCCCCCATTTTGTCCTATTTCATTTAGCTTGAAGAACAGAAGAAAACAGATCCTGTTCAAGTTTGTCTCATTGACAGACCCATAGGTCTGCTTGAAAAGATATCACACCTGCAGCCTTGTATTCCTACCCAATTAAGAGGAAAAAGCTGATTTGGTATTCTGCCAGGAGGAATACAATTCCAAGAAAAAAACAACACACATTTTCTTTGAGGAGATGAAAAAGAATGTTTTAATAAGACAAGTGGAATCTTATTTTAATAAAAGTTGGGCTATAATATGGAGACTCAGGAGGCACAGATTTAAGACTCCAGTTCTATAAACACTTCATCACATGCATAACTTGTCTCCTATGAGTCCCACTGAAATCAATGGGACCACCTATACTCTTGATGTTAAAGGCATTTGTGTAAGAGTTTGTAGGATCAGGATCAGGTAAAAAACTATTCATGAATAATTTACTTGCCTCTTTTTATTTTCACAAATTTTTGTGAGTAGATTGCAATTTTCCCCTTAATTTATTACTTATTTGAAATATTTTTGAAAATGGTTTGCAAATATTTCTTGGTCCATAGATTGTTTGAGAGTTTGAATATTGGATATTCAAGCTCTGCTGATTAGATTTGATTGGACACACAGGTCACATAGTATATTTCTATTCCCTGACTGGGTGGATGTAACTCTCGGAATCAGGTTTCCAGCATCAAAATTCGTTTTAGCATTTCAATTTCACTTTCCATGAATATGCTACAATGTTCACTTGAAATTTATTGTTTTCATGTGCTGCCAGTAAATTCATTGGCTAGAATATCCTCAGGAAAGGATCACAATATTTTCATTCTCTCTTATTCTTCAGACATTCTAAGAATCCTACTTTTTTACTCTTATCATCGCAGAACCAATGCAGCTATGGAAGAGGGAGATGGAGTCATTTCTGGATCATGCATCATCCACAGAATTGTTAAATAAGTTCTGACAGCTAAATCTCTGTTACTGGTGAAGACGCACGAGCCAGAGGAAAGCAGCCTGAATTCCAGCTGGAGTGCACAAAGCTAGAAAAAAAGGCATCTTTCTTTCACTTGGAATATGGGCAAACTTAATATGGAAGTAACTGGGTAACAATCAAAATGGAAGCCCATAAGTCTACTTTTAGAGGATTAGTACTGATTAAAGGACACTTCCAAAATATACCAAATATTAATTTCCATTAGTATTTACATTTACCTCTCAATTACAAAACTGCCATCTCTAAACAAGTGCTTTAGCATTATATTGCAATAAAATTAATTGCTTAATTTATGCATTTTATGTAACTTGCACTTTTGATAAAAATTTCTCATAATGTTAAATATTTATGCATTCTGTTTTTCAGTGGAAATGTTAATTAAATATATATATATATTAACCACGAGGCTGCAGAGTAGGGTATGAATCCCTTATGTTACAGTTAAGTGGTTTACTATATAAAAAGGTAAGCATATTAAATATTACATCCTGAAGTTACCCTTCAAGAATGTAAATAAAAATTACTCTTATTGTAAAATATTTGATCAAATAAATACAAACATCTTTATAGAGGAAATTTACCTAAAATACTTTTAATGTTATATTACACAGTCTGATTAATTTTTCCTTATGTGAAACAGTTAGCTGTACTATTTGCTTGATTATAACTAAGGAGTATTAGCACATCTGTTTTACATTCTGGATTTTGGTCATTGATAGGTCACTTAATATATCTTTTTCTGTGCTGAAAAATGAACAGGATCTGATTTAAAAAATACATGCCTGTTTGTTGTGTGAAAATACTGTATGTTGCATCCCTCCAATGTTCTCTCCATGAGTAAAATTGCCAAATAGGACTGTCATGGTATAACCAGATTGAATTTTGAATTTGCAAAATTAGAAAATCATGAAGCTTTCAACTAGAAGATAATTTCATAAGTCTACCCACAAAATAATAATAAATAACAGTAATAATAATAGCTACTAATTTCATGAAAGTAAGATCTGACATCCCAAAAAGCACATGAAACAATTTGGTTCAAAAAATGATGTAAAATTTTCTACAGTGTCCTGTCACTATATTGTAAGAATGATGGAATCTGCATAACCCTCTCTTAAAGAATCATAATAAGGGAAGAGACATTAAAGGATACATCATAAATGAATTACAACACCTATCATAGGAGCCAAAAGTCAATGAGCCAGACCTTCAGCTGATGTGACTTGGTATAGCTCCATAGAAATCAGAATTATCTCACTTTACACCATTTGAGGATCTGGACTAGTATTTTCCAACCATTACAATAATTATCCCAGACACCTTCTGTTCAAGCCGCAATAAATTCAGATGCCACTGTGTGGAAATTGTTGGAAAATACTACATTTTTAATAATGCCTGCAGTATATAGAAGCGTTTTTTTAAATGGAATCTCAAGTTAGGAAGGAAGGAAGGAAGGAAGGAAGGAAAATAAAATAAAATAAAATAAAATAAAATAGTGCATTCATATTTAAGACTATGATACACAATTTATCACATATTGAAATTGGAACAAACTGATAATAAAGCTAAAATATTTAATAGGCCATTACCTATACCACTGGTTCCCAAACTTGTTCCACTGCTTGTTCAGGGAAAGCCCCTGGTGGGCTGGCCTGGTTTGTTTACCTACCACGTCCGCAGGTTTGGCCGATCCGCGGTTCACTGCTCCAGGCTAATGGGAACTTCTGGAAGTGGCGCGGGCTGAGGGATGTACTGGCTGCCACTTCCAGCAGCTCCCATTGGCCTGGAGCAGCAAACCGCGACCACTGGGAGCTGCGACCGGCCGAACCTGCGGACGTGGCAGGTAAACAAACTGGCTTGGCCCACCAGGGGCTTTCCCTGCACAAACGGCGGAACAAGTTTGGGAACCACTTATCTATACTACTGAAGTCAATGAACCATACCAATTTACATCAGCTGAGAATCTGGCACAGCACACGATATGTAACTAAACATACATTTTAAAATGACTCATTAGTCTACTGCTGGCTAGGCACTAGTACATACATATATACATTTTGGCTGAGTCCTCCAACCTCTACTGTAGCAACAAAATACTGTAGCATCCCTTGAATAGACAGAGAATATATATATGTCCCCAAAACCCTGTGGGAAAAAGATTCCACAGACACAGACTCAGCCTACCTAATGTTTTAATTACCCTTTTTCTCACATGTATGTCACTCGCATCATTATTCATGTTCGCTGATCTGTTTTATTGGTGAGGAAGGTTTTGTGGACATTTGGTCATGGTCCAAAATCAGTAGCCATTTTGGAAGCAGCCAAAACTATTTGACACTGCAAATGTCTGGAGTTATGGCAGATTTCCAAAGCACAGTGATAAATATAACAAGAGACAGTGAGTTCTTCTGCATCTAAGACTTCTAAATCAAAGGATGAACACCACACAGTAGATCTAATACAAACATTAAAATCCCTCTTATGTTTGTCACTGTCAGTGCTCTCAAGCATGTGGTAGTGTCACAAAACAAATATCAGAAAACCAATGGGGAATTGCATGGAAAATCTCCAGATATACCTCAATATAATTAAGCAATCTCATTACAGTCCACTTGTTGAAATCACACAACTATAGAAAAGCTGCCCACTAATAACGAATAGTTTCAGACTCAAAGATCACTTAATCTCTAAGGCCTGGTCCACACTGGGGTTGGGGGGAGATCGATCTAAGAAATGCAACTTCAGCTACGAGAATAGCGTAGCTGAAGTTGAAGTATCTTAGACTGAATTAAAATTACTTACTTCGCATCCTCGCGGTGCTGGATCGACGGCTGCGGCTCCCCTGTCGACTTTGCTTCTGCCTCTCGCACTGCTGCAGTTCAGCAGTCGACAGGAGAGCGATTGGGGATCGATTTATTGCATCTACATTACATGCGATAAATCGATCCCCAATAGATCGCTCGCTACCTGCTGATTCGGGGGGTAGTGTAGACATACCCTAAGATGCCAGAAATACAAGTATCAGCTTAATTTGCTTGCTTTTGAGAAAGTCAATTACCTCATCTGGTTTCCTGAATACTTGCTACTGACGTTGTAGCCAGCTATTTTGCTATAGATACATGGGCATATTCTAAATAAGAAATAGGTATGGATTAAGGCAGTAAATCAAACACCTGAAAAACAATAGGTTAGCCAAACTAATTATGGCCTAAGGCTTAAAGACTTGCCATAAGAAACTAACCAGTAAGGGATTCTGTATTAGAAAATGTCACAAGACAGAATGCTGTTATTAGCAGGTGTTGCTAAACTGATGATAGTTAAACTCAAGATGCCAATTTATACCAGTTTTAGATATTTTAAGTTAGCAACATCAGCAGATGTCCAACCAAGAAGAATGCCAGGCAACTAACTGAAGTATATGTTAATATGCTTGAAGTAAAAGGCCTAAAAACCTATGGGAGAAGGGCACCCCAACATTAGTTGGGTGAGAAAATACAGATAAGGAAAAGTGGCTGAAACCCCTACTGAATAGGTAGTAGGCATAGTGGTAATCAGCTAACTTCTGATAAAAAGTAGCACTCAGCCCAGGCACTCCAAGCAGATTTCCTGGAACGTGTCAGGCCAAGGACCACTTGTGTATCATCTGAGCTACTATGAATGGTGTGAGTATGCAAATTCTGGATGCTTGTACTATCTCTGCCTACTTTGCTACATTGTAGTGATATTGCTGATTGTCTAATAAAACTATTGCAAATTCAAAAGGCCTTCCTTAATTCTGAGCATCTCTCCCACGTACACCTGGATCCTCACTTTCAAATTAACTGTAATACTGTGGCCAATCTAGAGACAAATGAACTCTGCCAAGCCACGAAATGTTAAATTGGGAAAACTAAATAATACCTAATCAATAGATCAGCCAACTGCCCCCACGAGTGATTGGCAATCTGGCCAAGCACAGAAATATTTATTTGGGATTTGTTTATATAGTGATAAGACAACTATATAACAACTCTATAGTGGAGAGGAGGGATAGCTCAGTGGCCTGCTAAACCTAGGGTTGTGAGGTCACTCCTTTAGGGGGCCATTTAGGGAACTAGGGTAAAACTCTATCTGTAGATTGGTCCTGCTTTGAGCAGGGAGTTGGACTAGATGACCTCCTGAAGTTCCTTCCAACGCAGATATTCTATGAATTATTTTTGTTTCCTTTCCCCACCCCCTTTCTCCCCCAAAGGGCCATCTGCTTATGTGCCATCACAGGAGACACTAAAACAAAGACAAGACTGTAAACTTGTTGCTAAAGATGAGCATCTCCTTCTGTTGAATTGCTTTCTTAGTTTGTGTTGCAATCCATGCAAGATGTCACTATTGTAAGGTGAATTCAGAAGGTCCCACCATGGGATTCTCTGAGACAGTAACATGGAGATGGAGTCCATAACTGGTTCACTTGTGGATCACAGCAAATAACCTAGCAAGGAGTCAAAACCAAAACCGCATACCAGGTTACTTGTTTCAAATTCATCTCGTACTCGAAAAATTCTGAGAATTACCATCATGGCTTTATTTTTTAAATCAATTGCTTATAAGAAGAAATGAAATCAGTGGCACTCAAGCATCTAAGTACATGCTTAAATGTTCTGCTGAATAGTGATGGACTTCAGCACATGCTTAAAAGTTCCGCTGATTAGCAGTGGACTTCAGTACATACTTAAATGCTTTGCAGAACTGGGATGAGGACTGACAGTCAGGAGGTCCTTAAATTCTAATCCTTGCCCGACTGCAGACTCACTGTGTGGCTTTGAGCAACTCACTTCACCCTTCTGTCTCAGTTTCCCATGTCAGTTGGAGATAACAGGGGAAATTTATTCCTCAAGGCATTTAAATCATGCTCATCTCTGGAGTACCTGAGTGCCCTCCCCCACCCCCCATCTTAAAAGTAGGCACAATAAAGGAGCTGTCTTTCCCTCCTACCCTCCATTCAGTAGGCTATTTTGAGTTTTGCTTTTGACTCTCAAGGCATGAACATTTGAGACCATTCTAATATATTCTGGGTTGGGCCATTTGGTCCTGCATTGACAGGTCTCACTCCTGAGAGTAATGGTTCCAGTGTCCCAGTCATACGTAGCTGTTGCAGGAGGCTATGCTCTTGGAATACGAGGTAGTCCATCTTCCTGCCTCTCTCCACCACAGTCCTTCCATCTTTCCCCTCAAAACACTAGCGCACACACATGCACAGTTTTATGCCTGTGTGTTAGATCTGCTGTTCCCAAAGGAATAGTACACAGCAGCTTGTGATATTCAGTTCAGCATCCCCACTTTGCTTAACATACAGCAAGACATAGATATAGCTATACATATAGTATAGATATAGTGAAAACAAGAATTTTTTTTTATCAAAGAACAGAGATTCAAGTGATAGTAAGAATTCTGGAAACAAGTGGTTACATTAAAACAAAATGATAACACACTTTCTAGAGATTAAAATGAACTAACAAGGCATTCCCCTATCTCCTACGAGATAGCTGACCCTTTGTCCTTGCCCCAGCATTTTCAACCAGTTTGACTGGGACCCTGTTTTATAAGATCAAGCCTGCTGGCAGCTTGTCCTCACAGATTAGAGAAAAACACAGGGGTTAATTTGTACATCAGATACATTCAAAAATTCATTGTCTTACCCCTAAAACAGGATAACTCCTGTTGTTTTTGTTTTTAATGCCAGTTCCCATAATCTATTGATCAGCATTTTTCTCAGACTGAAAATGTGTGTTCATTGTGAATGATAGAAGACTCAATTTGCATATGACCAGCCAGAGTGAGACAAGTGTCTCTTCCCCTGCTGCCTTCCAGGAGTATGTGGATTACCCTTTGGTGACCTGTCTTAACTCACAGACTCAGAAAACAAAGTTTTCAGTATGTATACTTAACTCTTAACATATTTTCCATGCATATATCTTGCAATTATTATGCTGACCAGTGTGACACAGGCTTTCAGTAGAGATCTTACATGACATTCTTTTGTTGAACCCAAGGGATCCCTTTGCTCTCTGGCAGTTGGCATCCTTGGGCCACCACCCTGTCTCATTACATATTTTTAAAGCATTTCCCCTACTTTTGGGTGCTATTACATTGCAAACAGTGAACCTAAAATTTATGCATTTATCCTTTACCTCTGAATTACCATTTGGAAAATATCAATAATTAAACACTGGGAAAACTATTTGTATTTTAAATGGGTTATTTATGAAAGGCAAAATCCTGCTCTGCACCTCACATGAGCATTCATTTGGGGAAGGGGAAGATGGCATCACAAAGATTTTCTCCCTAATGTTCGCACATAGGGAGAAGGCAAGGGATAGACCTAACACTAGGCCAGGAAACCAGCTGACATGACCCTAAAGGGGCATGCCAGCTGGCATGAGGGCATGAGCAGGCCCCTAGCTCCCCCATGCACATATTGCCATCTGGCGTTGGAGGAAGCACACAGTGCTCCTTTTTGGAACATGAGTAGGAATACTACTGAATTCGCTGCCCTCCAGCCCTGTGAGTCTTCCTACCTCATAAACCAGAATTGTTCTAGAGGACTTTGGTGCAGTTAGGAACCTCTTAGCCCTCCTGTGCCTTTGAGAGGCAGCACCCACCCCATTGTTGTTGTTTTATATAGCATCACAGATATACATTATAATTCCCTTTGGCAGAATTAGATATTTAAAGGGTGGACCATTTCTGGGCATTATTAGCGGCACGTTGCCAAAAAGAGTAGCGTGCATTAAGGCCAACATTATTAAACCCAACTCATCAAGAGATAGGACCTAAAACCATACTTAAACACCAAAATAAGTGACCAGTGAGAGCTCTGGATGCTCAGCACCACTGCAAATAATCAAGGCATAAATTTAGGAGAAGCAAACAGGAAGAGCAACAAAGATTCTGGAACATAGTGAAACATTTCACATTCCAAGACATGCCAGGGAGACTCTAACCAACAATGGATGCAACCTATGGCAAGGCATCTTTTAGAGCTTCGGGCTGTGTCATATAGGTGAGCAGTCAGAGGATGTGAAGTGAAGCTTCTGCAAGAAGGGTCTGTGGCATCAGGCAATGAGGCTTAGGAACTCCCACAGTTAAAATAAAATCTGAGTTGGAATGGATTACTGAAACCATTTGAAATGGTTCTGGGCTCCATCCCTGCATCTTCAGATTAAATTGATGATCTTGTGCATTATAAACAGGCCTTTTAAATAAGTCGTGGAAAGCCTTGATGCTGTAACTGTACCTCTGGCACATTCTATGGCATTTAAGGTTCATTAAATTTTGAATCCCTGTCACTTGCCCTTGGCTTAAAATGGTTCTGTATTTGCCTTTTGGCTCCAAACTTTCACTTCAGTGGAAATTGTTTCTATTTATTTCCCAGTTCCCTTTATTCTGCTATCAATATCAGTTCTTTAGTCAGACTGTACGTTCCTGCACTATGGAAAGAGTTGAGCTCCCTCCCACTTATTTCCATGGGTGTTGAGGGTGCTTGGCATTTAACAGGATCTGGCCCCTTATGAACACTTAGTAATTACGATCCCTGTGGCATAGGTTTTTTAAAAAGGTAAAGATTTGACAGGTACAACTGGGCACATTATTCAGACTCAGGGCTAAGTACCATATCCTAATGCAGATAAAACTTTGACTTTAATGGTGGTTTTGACAGCGTAAGGATCTGGCCCTACATTTTGGATTTTCCAACAGAACTGCTCTTTCTGCCTGTTTGTCAACACTTACTGACATGACGTGATCAGATACGTCTTGAGCTGCTGTAAGCAACATTACGTTTCTTGTCATAAACCATGAGACTCACCACAAAAAGCAGTATCACATCCCAAAGATATTTCCATTTAATTTAAAGCAACTATCTGAAATGAATAAAACATGATCAAATTTCAGACATTTTTACTGAAATCAAGAAATGTCACATCACCAGTTTTTGATTTCAATAAATGCTTTAAATTATTGGGGGCAGGGGGAGGAGAAAGTCTTATTCCAGGTTGGCAGTACAGATTTTATGATAAATTTCTTCCCTGCCATAAAGACTTTATGACTCAAAAGGTACAATACTACATAAAATGAAGCATCTTTTTCTATCATAATAATTGTTACATTTTTCCTCAATGCTTATATGCCTCTAACTTATTTTGTAATGAAATAACACCTGTGAAACATTAAATCTGTGCTGTAACTGTACCAGATAGTATAAGAAACGTCAGTTCTCATTAGCCTGCATATAAATCTACCTTTGTGATAAGCAGGATAAAAGAAAGACAAGTGAAACACCAGGAACCCAGAGCATATGTTGTTCATGCAAAAAGGGCATTCAACAATGTGCATCTTCTCATCATTTCCAAACTAGAGGAATGGAAAGAAAGAAAAAAAGAAAGAAAGAAGTTATCAAATTGTAGGAGGGTCTCAATTGTTTGCTGACACAGCTGAACAGTCATAAAATATCATAAAGAGTAAATTAGTTGATAATGTAAAGCAGTAATTAGGATTTGGTGCAAGCTTGTGCTATTTACATATTCTAATGCTTTGATATTAACATGTCAACTTTAATAGTATGTAAATGAATTCCCTCATGTGAGATTTATCCTGCTAGGCATTAGACATACATCCATTCACTGCAATTGTAAATTTTCTTTCCTTCTCTATCCTTTTAGCATGATTTTTCCAGACTCTCAGACATGTTTTCTCTGCCATCTGTCTAGATTCAACTAAAGAATTATATAACTCTAATGGATACACCAGCAGTAGCCCCGAGCTCCACATATCACTGAGCTATAAAGAATACATGCAAAAAAAAAATACCCTCATTGTGTCTAGAGGGAAGGTTAAATAAAATGAAGTTAATCAGCCAACCACTATTTCTACCTGTTTCTAGATACCACTGATGCTTGCTAACTGCCTGATCAGACATGTTTAAACTGTGTAACATTAGAGTGATGCCTCAGAAGAGCCACGTCATGTCCCAGAGGTGTTTTCAGGGGTGCAGGACACACAGTAAAACATCTTTATTTCACTCTTTTCCACCCTGCTTTATTCCTGATCCACCCTCCCTTGATATTGATTACGTATCGGCAAAGTTTGCATCCTTTAAAATTCAAACACTATTTCATTAGAAACATCCAATTTGTGGGCATTGGTAAAAATAAAAGATACAGTCTAACATCAGTTACTACCTAACTGTGCACAGCAGTTCAGTGATGGGAGTACCGCAGAACCCAGCACAATACAGTTAAGGTTGCCTGGCAACCAACAGGAACCAGATCAAAAAGCAACAAAGGTGCAAATGAATAAATGGAAGTGACAGGGACAAGTGAAAGTATCAGGTGAGAGAGACCAAATTCAGTGCTAGAATGTCTGGCCAGATGCTTTCACCAAACGGGAAATTAAATGCTGAGCCGAAGTCAGCCCACAGGTAAGTTGGGCTGCAGGGGATGTAACTGAGAACTGGCTTTGAGCCAAGTGATTACATGCCAAATTCAAATGAAATATAAGGTAGAGTGGGCAAGCAAGCTGTTTTGGTGTAAATATGGATTAAAATGCAGTGCTATACTGTGCTGCTGCTCTTCCCAAAGAACAGCTCCGTAGACATAGGTGGAACTAACTCAACTGTTAGTGATCTCCCAGAGTATTCCAGGCTTACAGAACATTGTCAAGCAGTTGGAAACCAAGCATTCACACACAGTGAATTTGAATGGCCATTGCTCAATCTTTCCATGAAATCCTATTCAGAAAGTCCCTAGTGGAGACACTGAAGGGTTTTCCTCTTTGCTTTGCACTGAAAAAGAATTTAAGTAATTTCTTTACCTTTTTTTATTTGCAAGACTCTTTTGTTATGACCAGGGCCATCCCTACTGGGGTGCAGGGCCCGAGACATAGGTGCCAAGTTTCTAATCTGCCAGGAGGTGTTTCCCCCCAGCTCCACCCAGGCCTTGCCCCACTCCTAGGGTGACCAAACAACAAGTGTGAAAAATTGGGACAGGGGATGGGGAGGGGTAATAGGAGCCTATATAAAAAAAAGAGCCCAAAAATCAGGACTGTCCTTATAAATTCGGGACATTTGGTCACCCTACCCACTCCTCCCCTTCCCCCAAGGCCCAACTCCCACCCTGCTCCTTCCCGCCCACAACTTCCTGCCCCATCCTGCCTCTTCCTCTCCCAGTTCCACCCCCTCCCCCGAACACACTGCACCCTCACCAGACATGCCAAACCTGTGAAAAAAATGCAAAAGTTGGGCTTGTTTTTGGCTTAATTGGCTTGTGAGTTGTTTGTTGGTTAATTTTTGGCTTGTAGCTTGTTGCTTTTTTTTTTTGATTGGCTCCCGGCAAGCAGGGGCAAGAGGGGGAGAGAGTCAGAGGTGCACAGAGGGCCCACCACAGTCCCAGACTCCATGCTGTGGAATCTAGTCACATAGAGAGTGTTGGAGTTCTTAGGGATTGGCTTGTTTTGGCCTGGTTTTGAAATGGGATTAGCTTGATTTTTGGCTTGTTGTGAAAGTTGGGGTGCTTATTTACCACATGAAAGCTGGCAACTGTGGCCCTCGCTCCTCTTCCTTCCCTCCCCAGCACCTTCTGATGCCACAGGTGAAACATCTGATCCGTGGTAGGTGCTGAGAGGGAGGAGGAGACGTTGATTGGAGGGGCCCACCGGTGGACAGGAGGCACTGGAGGGAGGGAGACTTTCTGTAGGGGGGCTCCTCCTCGCCCCCTACCCCCGCCCACCTGCCGCCTCCCATTCACCTTAACCTACTCACCTGCCTGCCTCATGCCTCACCTGCCTGCTTCATGCCTCACCTGCCTGCCCACCTCCTGCAGGGCCCCAAAGTGCCCCACGGACAGTCACCCCAATTCTCTGTACCCTAGAGACAGCTCTGGTTATGACCCACAGCCAGCTTGAGGTATTAGATATATGACACATAAGCAGACTTAGTATTGAAAAAAATGTTCATGTTAAGTGGACAGCACCACACTATTTTCCAAACATAGCAACTGGAATTACCACTGTATTTTAAAATGACCACATAACAGGATCATAGTAGCTACAGATGGAAAAAGACTGGGTAGATCATCAAAGTCCATCCCCTTGTAAAGTCTCTTGGAGTGTTCTGGTAATGGACATATTAAAGTGATATTATGGTATGATTATGGTCCTGATATATTTTACATATATGAGATGGATGCTCAGCTGGTGTAAGTCAGAATAGCTCATGTGATTTCTGTAGAGCTACACTGACTTATATCAGCTACGAACAGGATTCTGTTTCCTAAAACATATGCTGAAAATCCAACTAATATGAACTTTCCAGTACTTACTTTAATCCTCCCTATCACTAAGGAATACTTTAAAACAATGTGATGAAGCAGAGATTGATTAGTCAGAATTATGCTGACGTAATGTTAGGGCAGAAAGTTCCATGAGGTCATCTTCCTGAACAGATGGTCTAGAGATATTGGTTTTAATTGGCACATGGGTGAGTAAATAATGTTTAAGTTTTCTTTGTGTGCCTGGGGAGTGAACCAGATAGAGTTGAGTGAAATACCTGTGCCTCCTGCCCACATCATCTGCTGCTCCTAGGGTTTTCATTTCCTGCGCTGTTTGTGCTTTATCACACGGCTCACTGGTCAAGCAGTCTGTGCCCTTGGTTCAAGAAGCTTATATTAAAAGACAGAGAGAAATGTGCACTTAGTTTCAATTTGTAATTTATTTTACACACACACACACACACACACACACACACACACACACACACACACACACACACACACACACAGAGTTTGTTCCGCAAATCATAGTCAAGAATGGAATGGGTATACTGCTGGATTTAGTTTTGCTCAGTCAGTACAGCAAATTTTATCTGTAATGATAAATGACCACCAAAGGATACAAATCTGCATGGTTCAGTTTAATCATGATTCAGTTTCCCTTAGGACTAAATAGCTATTTAAACATATTCAGATTTGAATTCTAAACAGATTAGTTCTGTTGATTGTCAGTAAACTTTTTAAAAGTATAATAAAAATGCTGAGTTCTTTAAACATGTGCATCTGCAAATTTGAAAGGACTGTCCTGGCTCTGTTATATCTTTGTTCAGAATAAATTCAGAATAGCCACTAACATGCAGTCAAACTTTACAAAAGATAATGTTTTTTGAAACACAGCTACAGTGATGGGATTTCTTCATTTTCTTTTAAATCCTTGATTATTATGAAGACATGTGAGACTAGTGTTGTAAACAGAAAGCCTTCCACTCTTAGAATCAGCCTCTATTTATCTGACTCCTTCAGTAACACCAGGCTAGTGTCTGTGATAGCACATTTGCTTTCACAGTAGCAATTTGGGATGTTTTATTGTCATTTAATATTTTAATGATTGATTGGTAAGAGAGTAGGTTGAATTACTGGCAGCGAACAGCCCATATGAACCAATAAAATACATTTCTGCTCACGACCCCACAAACCACAATACGTAATATGATATTAAATACCAAAATAAATCACATGGATCAACATTATGATAAACTACTTTCTGAAAACTACTGAATAAATGTAATTTACAGTTAACGGTCTTGTCTGGTATTTTAAATATTTTTAAATGATCCAAAAATCTAGAGACCCATGCCTATCTACACATTATTACCCTTTGTGAACAAGAGCAAAATACACGTGTAAGTCATATGTGCATTCAATTCACTCTTGGTAAAAAGTTACTACTCCATTCCACTGAACTCTGTAACAACTGCTGACTGCAAGCACAGAATGTGTATTTCTAACTTTTAAAATAATGTATTTATAATTTTCATATTTCAGTCATCACTAATACCCTATTGCTGGTAATAACAAAGATTACAAAAAGAAAATCATAAAGAGAAAATATTCTAATAGATATTACAGTTTTTCTTGATAAAATTAGCAAGTCAGTTTCTACTCTATCCAGAAGAAAAAATATCCAAAGTCCAAGAAAAGAAAAGAAAAAATATACAGTCTGGCCGAACAGACTGAAAGCAGGCTGCTGAAGTTCCAATGGGAAGAAGATGCCAAAACACCTATCATTATCAGAAACAGTCAAATATGGCACAAGCTAGGTAGGGAAAAAATGATAAGGGGGACATTAAAAGAAGTCATCTGAAATGGTGTCTTTGACTGGAGAATTGCAGGAATCTATTTAATGTTTATTAATTAAGTTGGCCAAATACTATTCGTGAAAGTAAACATAACTTGAATCTAAGCTTTTTCAACAGGAGAATAATGAACAGTACAAGTTCCTTAAGTTTAAGGAATTCACAAACAGTTTGATGAATACTGGGAATATATCCGAATATTCACAAATATGGCTACACAAATAGCAGCAAATTGAAACCAAGTCATATATTCATAAGTTTATTTACAAATCTGTTTTTTAAATATTTGACCAGCTCTATTAATAGAAGACAAGCAGGTTCACTTTCCCTCCTGATACAAATAAAGTGAGAATGGAAGTAAAAGAGACTAATTTCCCATAAGTCTCTGATCCTACCCAGTGAGAATTATCTTTATAAACAGGACAGAGTGGTTTCGGAGCCTGGGTAGCTTTCTTACTTGATTGGTCAGCCAGGCATGAAAGTGTCTTCTATAATATGCTAAAAGATTCTGCACAAAAGACAATCACATAATCTGGACAGCAAATAGCATTTTTAACTGGGTAAAAAAATAAAGCATCAATATTCCACTAGACTTTAATGATGGAGTAAGATAATATTCAGCATGAGTAGGAGTATCAGAATCTGGCCGTGCATGAAATATGAAGTGTTCAAATATATTCCACAAGAGCATGTAACTATCTGCACTGTTCACAAACAAACTCCATATGGAACAAATGTTTATTCAAACAATTCAAGAAAAAGTCAGGTGTAGGTTATGTTACAGGACTGGGTACCAGAAGATCTGGATTCTGTACCCAGTTCTGCAATAGACTTCCTACATGAATTTGGGAAAGTCACTTAAATCTCTCTGTCTTGCATCTGAAATGTGGACAACTAATTCTTTGCTACCTCACAGGGGTATCACGAAGCTTCAGTCATTAATGTTTGTAAAAACACTGAAATCCTTGGAAGGAAGGTGCTGTAGTAGAAACCAATTCTCGGTAATTATCCTATTCATTTCCAGTTTAACTTTTATTTCATCCATTAAATGAGTGTTTCACTTTACTCAGTGCACAGCTGTTACAGTCTGTCTGATTTCAATAAATTAACTTTTACTTAAAGGTGTTAGCTTTCTTAATGCAACAATATAAAGTCATATATTGTTCAAGTAAATTAGACTAATTGCACAAATGGATCTCTCAGCATAATGAAACTTACCATCAAAGCATTAGATGTATTAGATGTATTAGAATTAATAATTACTTACTTATTGAAACAGACAGTATGACTGAGTAAACTTGTGTTTGGGTTACACATCACAATGACAAAACAGAGAAATACCCTGCCCATTACAAATACGCAGAGTAGATCATGGTGATTTTATTAAAGAGCTTAAAAGATTATTGCTTATATTTTTGATATGGACAGGTGCAAGGAAAGCTGTGTAAACAATTGTGTGTCAAACGCTCATGTAATTACTGTAACTGAACAGTCAATGTGTGGGTATGAATGGTAGGATTTGTAGGTGCAGCACCTAAAAAGTGGCTGCAGAAATGGCATCAAAGGATCCCACATTTATTGTCACTCAATAATGCCTATATCAATTTTGTTGAGGCTATACATAAAGAGCAGGTTTTATTTTCAAAGAACAGCCCTGCAGGCTAAGTTTAGGATCTGAAGGCCAAGTTATGCTGTTTCTGGGTTGTGCATTATCAATAAAGATTCTGCTGTTTGAATGTAGTTAGCATCCAGCTCATTCTTCAATGGCGATATTGGCTCTGCTTAGCTAACAAGAGTGCAAAGGAATAAAAACATCTTTTTGTCATTGAATCAAGTAGGATTCTGACTGCATACAGTGAACAGTTCAACTGAGACAGACGGTGCCATTTTTACACCATCACTATTTTGAATATTACATGGAGAGTTTTCATACAAAAAGGAGAAAGAAGAAACTTTGCAGATTTTCCTGTATAATTTATACAACATCTTAAGCCAACATTTTCAAATCTGAGAGCCTAACATTAGGGTTTTACATCAAAGAGGCATGATTTTCATAGATGAGCACTTGTAGCCTGGGCTGAAAGGAGATGCAGGTGCTCCATATCTCTAAAAATTAGTCCCTTTAATTTTAATGCCTAAATATGAAGTTAAGACCAAACTTTGGTTTTCACTGGGACCCCACTGGGCACATTTAGATTAAGGATAAATTGGCAGACACTGGGAATATGGAAATGACCTTGAGCTCATGCCCTGAGGATTTGTTCAGAATGGTTCATGTCATAGCTCTAGTAAGAAACAGTGTCTTTGCTGCAGCTCTCAGATAAACTTCAGACTTTTTAAAAATAAAGATGTTTCATGTAATGTTGGTGGAGATAAAAAAAAAGTGTGACAGTAATTTATTTCTTCTATTGAACGTAGGGTATTTTCCCACCTGAACATTCCCAGGACTACTGAAAAGGAAGTATTATACTTGTCGTGATGCCATAATCGCAGGACTTGTTACTGAACATATAATACAAAGCTTCCCTTGTGTCGTCTGTCTTCTAGAGCCTGGTATTGGTGACAGCTTTACAGGATTGAAATGAGGCACATCGGAAATGGCTGTAGCCACTAACACTTAGAAAACAGCCAATAGGTTTTTGGCATCTCAGCAGAAAGTTTGCTGTTATTTTGGCTAGTTGCTGTCAGATAGATAATAAAGGGTGCTGTTGGGAGTCTCTATCCGCTCCCTACACAACATTCTGTTTCATATAACAGGGCCAAAATCTCTGTGTAGTGGTAGAGACAATTTTAATGTTTTTCTAAGTAAATCCAACCAAGTGCTAGATTTAGCATTTTCACATTCCCCTAATCATTGATGCATAACCTCAGTGTGGACAGCTGTTTGGAATTCCAGGCTGGATACCCAACACTCAGCAAAGACATTTGATGCTCAGACGTGGTCTCTTGGCAGCTTGAACTCATGTCCATGTGTTCAGATGGCATCGTGCCCATTCATAAGTTAGTCAGACTGTTTCATTTGGGTTAGCTGGCAAGTAATCATGAGTTTGGATGTGCAGCCAGCTACACACCGTACAAATGCCATCTCTACTACTATAAGTCCCTCTTCTGAGAAAGCACTGCCATGTTTGGTGTTATATGTATTTTTATACTTGGTTTCATCCACTGACATGTATGTGGGGAAAAAATATTAGAGCGGAGGAAAGGCAGTAACTAACAAAGTTAACGTAACACTTTAACCAATAACTGGTCCCAGAGCTGAAACAAAATCCCAGAATGGTACCTTGTGTTCTCATATAAGGAAGATGCAAACTAACTAAATAAATAAATAAACAAATAAATAAATATCTTTGCATACAGAGGTTGTAGATGAGAAATACCCTGGCATGTGGGAAGCACAGGTGAAAAGTAACAGAGAATCTGAATCTTATTTCATATAATTATTGTACTATTTTAATTACGCTATGATTAAGCACTGCAATATTGAGTATTTTGACAGTATAACAAATTAGTATTAAAATTATTTTAAAGTTTGTATGAAAGTTATTATGGATATCATACACACTTTACACTTACCCCGCCCCCCGAAGATCTCAAGACAGCAAATTTGAAATGTTAAATAACAACGAAATTCTTATAGGAAGCTAGCAGATTAAATAAATGAATGTGATGTTATGGAGCAAGAGTAGCTGCCCAAAGTTAAGATTACAAATGACACACCTCTTGACATACTTCCCTGAACACACCTCTAAAATACACACACACACACAAAAAATCATATTGAACTCTGAACTCACATTGGTAGGTTGGACCTGGGATCAAAAAAGGTGTTTTGTTTTTTTTGTTTTTTTTTTTAACTCAACATGGAGAAGGGGACCTCCAATTGTAAGCTCGGCCTCTAAGAAGGTGAGTCCAAGAGTGGAGGGCATTACAGGGAGAGCCAATTTGGCTGTGCACCATATTTATGCTCTGGATTCTGGCACTGGCTGGGTATTGAAGTCATCCCCAACATAAGTCAGACTGGACCCACAAGTGCTCTAATTTATATTGCCTGTAATGGTTCCACAGACGCATCCCAGAATAGCTGGAGTGCACTGAACTCCAGCCATGTCCCCATCTGCTCCCAGTATTTTCCCCATCAGCCGAGTCCTTTTATAAGGCCTATTAACAGAGTCTTGAAAACTTTGCATACAATCAGGAAATCACAAGATAATATCTTGATCACTTATTTCTAAGATTGTGGTTACTCTTTATGTTGCAAAAATTATTTATTAATACTTCTGCTCTCTACCTCCAGCACACTGCAGTGCTTCACAGTCCTTGTCATTAAGTAGAGGAATGGACCACAGTGTTTTCACAGAATCACAGAAATGTAGGGTTGGAAGGAATATTGAGAAGTCATCAAATCCAGACCCCTGCACTGAGGCAGGATCAAGTACAATTAAACCATCCCTGACAGGTGTTTTTGCAACCTGTTCTTAAAAACCTTCAGTCAGGGCTGGCTCCAGGCCACAGCACGCCAAGCGTGTGCTTGGGTGGCACGCTGCGGGGGGGTGCTCTGCTGGTTGCCGGGAAGGCGGCAGGCGGCTCCAGTGGACCTCCCGCAGGCTTCCCTGCGGAGGGTCCGCTGGCCCCGCGGCTCCGGTGGAGCATCTGCAGGCACGCCTGCGGGAGGTCCACCAGAGCTGCGGGACCTGCAAGCGGCAGAGCGCCCCCGGCGGCGTGCCGCCATGCTTGGGGCGGTGAAATTGCTAGAGCCTGCCCTGCCTTCAATGATGGGTTTGTCATAAACAGATACTTAAGGGTTAATGTCTCTTTTACCTGTAAAGGGTTACAAGCAGTGAACCTGGACCACCTGCCCAGAGGACCAATCAGAAGACAAGATACTTTCAAATCTCGGTGGAGGAAAGTCTTTATTTTGTGTTGTCTGTTTGTCTGTTGTTCTCTCTGGGTTCTGAGTGACCAGACGTACCTACAGACTCTCTAATTTTCTGTTCAAGTAGTAAGTACAAGTAGAAAGGTGCTTTAGTCTTTTTGATTGTTTTCTTTATTTGCACATGTGTTTCTTGCTGGAAGGATTTTAATTTGTATTTGTGTTGGGGGGAAGGCTTCTCTCTAGTGTCTATAAGCTGAAAGACCCTGTAACATTTACCATCTTAATTACAGAGACAACTTTTACTTTATTCTTTCTTTTATTAAAAGCTTTTCTTTAAGACCTGATTGATTTTTTCCCCTTGTTGAGGCTCAAGGGAATTGAGGCTGTACTCACAAGGGAATTGGTGGGAGAAAGGGAGAGAGAAGGGAGGGGGGAAGGTGGAATTCCTCTGGTTTTAGATTCACGGAGCTTGAATCTGTATTACCTCTTGGGGAGGGGAAAAGAGGAGGGGGGAAGGTGCATTCCTCTCTGTTTTAAGATTCAAGGAGTTTGAATCACAGTGATCTTCCAGGGTAACCCAGGGAGGGAAAGCCTGGGAGAGGCAACGGTGGGGGAAAGGGTTTACTTTCCTTGTGTAAGATCCAGGGGGTCTGGGTCTTGGGGTCCTCTGGGAAGGTTTTGGGGGGACCAGAGTGTACCAGGCACTGCAAGTCCTGGTTGGTGGCAGCACTACAAGATCTAAGCTGGTAATTAAGCTTAGGGGGATTCATGCTGGTACCCCATCTTTTGGACGCTAAGGTTCAGAGTGGGGGTTATACCATGATAGGGTTGATAGATGACCTCCTGAGTCTCTTCCAACCCTAATCTTCTATGATTCTATGGAGATTCCACAACCTCCCTTGGAAGCCTATCACAGAATCTAACTATACTTATAGTTAGGAAGTTTTTCCTAAGATCTAACCTAGATCTCTCTTGCTGCAGATTAAGTCCATTACTTCTTGTCCTTCCTTCAGTGGACATTGAGAACAGTTGATCATAATCCTCTTTATAACAGGCCTTAATGTATTTGGAGCCTACCACCAAGTCCTCCCTTAGTCTTTTTTTCTCCTGACTAAACTTGCCCAGTTTTTTAAACCTTTCCTCACAGGTCACGTTTTCTAAACCTTTTATCTCTCCTCTGGATTCTCTTCAGTTTGTTCACAACTTTCCTAAAGTGTGGTGCCCAAAACTGAACACAATTCTCCATCTGACTCCTCACCAATGCTGAGTAGAGTGGAACAATTACCTCCTGTGTCTCACATATGACACTCCTGCGATTATATTATTGCCACTGCATTACATTATTGACTCATATTTGATTTGTAATCCACTACAAATCCTCAACCTTTTTCTGCAGTTCCTACACCTTACCAAAAACAATGAGGAGTTCGGTGGCAGCTTAAAGACTAGCAGATTTAATGGGCATAAGCTTTCGTGGGTAAAAAACCCACTTCTTCAGATGCACCATGCATCTGAAGAAGAGGGTTTTTTAGCCACGAAAGCTTATGCCCAAATAAATCTGTTAGTCTTTAAGGTGCCACTGGACTCCTCGTTGTTTTTGTGGATACAGACTAACACGGCAACCCCTCTGATACTTAAGAACATAAGAATGGCCATACTGGGTCAGATCAAAGGTCCATCAAGCCCAGTATCCTGTCCTCTGACAGTAGAGAATGGCAGGTGCCCCAAAGGGAATGAACAGACAGGTTATCATCAAGTGATCCATGCCTTGTTACCCAAAACCAGCTTCTGGCAAACAGAGGCTAGGGACACCATTCCTGCCCATCCTGGTTAATAGCCATTGATAGAGCTATCTTCCATGAATCTATCTAGCTCCCTTTTGAACCCCATTATAGTATTAGCCTTCACAACACCCTCTGGCAAGGAGTTCCAGAGCTGACCGCATTACGTGAAAAAATACTTTGTGTTTATTTTAAACCTGCGACCTATTAATTTCATTTGGTGGCCCCTTGTTCTTGTATTATGAGAAGAAGTAAATAACGCTTCCTTATTTACTTTCTGTTTACCACTCAATTTCTAGACCTCTATAATATACCCTCGTAGTCATCTCTTTTCCAAGCTGAAAAGTCTCAGTCTTATTAATCTCTCTTCATACAGAAGACATTCTATACTCTTAATAATTTTTGCTGCACTTTTCTGAACCTTTTCCAATTCCAATATATCTTTGAGATGGGATGACCACATCTGCACAAGGTGTATTCAAGGTGTGGGCATACCATGGATTTATACAGAAGCAATATGATATTTTCTGTCTTAAATATCATATTGCTTCTATATAAATCCATGGCACACCCACACCACTTTACAATTTACCAGTTATTCCCCATTTTGTAGCTGTGCATATGATTTTTCCTTCCTAAGTGAAAGTACTTTGCACTTGTCTTTATTACATAATTTCATATTTTGCTTGGATGGTTCTCTTCATTGTGATCTGTGTTCATTGGTATGACATTTCGCATGTCCAGTGCTTTAAATTGCCTTCCTTTTCCATTTAAATTAGTTATTTGTGGGAGAATGTAGCATAAAGAGATGGACCTACAGAAACATCCATGGTCATTCTAATGTCTTGTGGAATCGAGATCCACAGCCATGGCCAGAGAAAACCCAGTGTCCAGACATGTTTCCCCCGAGCACAGATAATTCCACCGTCCCTCATTAATGCAGTTGCCATTGTCAGGAGACAGAGAAATCTCATCTACTCTTTCACTGTTTCAGTTGTAGTCTTGTCAACAACATAATGTGGTTCCCTCCCAATACTTACTGTTCTTCCTAAGCAGACAGAATAATGATTATTATGACACTTTGATATCTGTATTTTAACATTTCTCTTTCATAAGTTTAAGTGGTTTCTTTGAGCATAAAAAGATATATTTCTACTTAGCTACATTAGCCATGTACAGAAACAGCAACAAGATTAGCTTGACTAACATGCTATCCTTGCCGTTCAGTTTCCTATTTTGCTGTCATCTTTTGGGTCAAATGAAAGGAAAGCCTTTAGTTCAATTTATTGTATATCCTTGTAATAAATCTTAATTCATGTGTTTATTCATTGAAAAAAAAAATTCTTCTTCTGAGCCCGTCTGGATGTGCCTACCATGCACAATTCAAAAGTCCATCCTCTCAAGGCATCAAAAATCAGGTTATTTTCCAACTCTTGGCCAATTGACGCTACTGATAGTTTATGTACACTTCTTACTAGGAGACCACACCCTGCCTCTGCATTCAATGCTTTTACAAAGCCATGGCATTTGTCTACACTATGGTTTCTTCCCAACGTTTGCTACAAGTCAGCTCCACCAGCATTAATAGTAGTAAGAGTGCAGCGTAGGTCAGCTACTAGTGTTTTAACCTCTGTTATCTAGCCCTGGTCAGCACATAGCCAGAAAACACAGTCACTAGCAATTCTAATGCACTGATTGTAGCAACAGTGGAAAAATTTAGGAAAGAAAGTTTGATTTTAAACACCTTCCCTAAAGGGTAAAGGTGCTTTGGGCTGGGTGTTTTCTCTTGATTGCCTCTTTGTACTTCTTTCATCTGTTATTGATAGAACTAGACTTTTTCCCCCCACTATTGATGGAATTTGAATATTTTTACAATACAGTAAGACAAGAATAACATCTCTTGCATCAATATTGATTATGTGAAAAGTGCAGCTCTGGACACTGAAATGTAAAATATGACAATATGCTGGACCACAACAGACATATAATTATGCCCCTTTATTTGACACATCCTCAGCTACTCTTTATTTAAAATTCCTCAGCTATTCAGGTTATATTTAGCTTTATAATTGTCCTAAAATTTCAGTTGCACATCCATTTAAAAGGTAGTTTCATTTAAAAATAGTATTGAAATAGTGGAAATGAAGGAATTTTTTCTATAAATCTTACGGTTTAGGGAAAGACACAAAAGCCTTTCAATAGCAGTTGGGTTGGAACTGGGCAAATATATATGAGTATGCTGCACCCACACTTTTTGCCATTGCAAAGAAAGGAAAAGGAGAGAAATATAGCAGAGAAAGAGAACAGATGGATGGTAGGGACAATTTTTTAATCAGCTCTCTTTTTCGTACCATCACTATTTTTCCCCTGTTCAGTCAATGATCTAAATTATTGTACTTTTCAAGGCAAAGTAATGTATAATGGTTTGCAACATAATACGCAATTATCAGTGCAGCAGCTCAGGGTCAAACTCATTCAGCTAGGAACAGGATCTGAATGTGAACAGTGTCAATCAAACTTACTGACCCTCCAAGCTGCATATGACAATCTTCAAAAGTTTGAGAGCTGCGGCACACCCCTCAGGGCTTGGGGCTTCTGCCTCACAGGAGGCACCTGCTGGGGCTTGGAGCTTCAGCCCCACTCTTGCTGAAGCCCTGAGACCTGGTAGGTGTGCCCCATGGGGCTGAGGTCCTGAGACCCACCTCCCCACTGGGCAGATGCCCCTGCCCCACCACCCCATGCAAGGTAAACGTCCTGAGTTCTCCTCCTCCCCACAAGTCTGGTAGGCAGAGAAGAGCGGGGGTGTGGTGGCTCCTCGAGCCACACTAACTGTAAAAGAACTGCATGCGGCTCGCAAGCCACAGTTTGGCCACCCCGGTCTATAACATTGTTCCTCGATCTGTCGTAAAAGATTCCCAGGTTTTACAAGGGAAGGGAAGTCTCTAGTGCCAGGAAGAGCAGAAGGCCAGCTCTGGGGGAATCTTTTTTAGATTTCACTTCAGGGATTATCTGGACTGATAAGTGAGAGTGGCTTGCAGAAAATTAAGCGGTTGCTGAGGCACCTGTATTTGCTTCACTTTACCTTTCTCAGCAATGAATGGTATGAAATGAAAATTGTCCTAAAGCAACATAATATAAGTATCACGGGAAATGTTTTAAATTGAGCTAATTAACTCCACGGGACCCAGCATTTTCCCACTGAAAGTGCTTTCCGTCTAGAACCTTCCATCACACATGTCATAGATAATGATATGTGGTATAATTTAGAAAAAAAAGAAAGCTAATCTAAAGGCTCCATAGTGAGAGACAAGTAAAGAAAATTATAAGTTTCATTTTCTTGTTGTAACTGAGATTTGGAGGAAATAAGTCTCCCCAATTCCTTTAAATGAAGAACTTCCAGTAGACAACTGCAGTCCCTTAACCCCTTTTCTGCCTTACGGATGTTTGATGCTTGATAAAAAGATGACATTTGCTGGCCCCATATTCCTACATCTCTGTATTCCATGAAAAAAAAATCAATAGAATTTCACACAGCCATGTGGTCCCAAGCACCGGTAATGCACAAGAGTTTAAAACAGGAGCAGGGATAAATGTTGAACCTAGGCAAACTTGCTCTGACTACTAAAATGTAAATCATCCACAAGGATCAGAAAAAAATAGATCCTTTCAAAAAACAAAGGAACATCAATTTAAAAGAATAAAAACAGGTCAAGAGGGTTGTGATCCTTTATTTGGAATTTCTGGTCCATGATCAACATGAAAACTATATTACTTACCATTGTCTTCAAAAGTCTCCCGGGATGGGCATATTTCCTCTGCTTCTGGCAGTTAACTATCACAACTCATTCCTGCAGCAAGTGATGCATTGGCCAGATCTTGGAAGAGAAATATAGCCCCTATGGAAATGGAATGGATCAGGAAATTAGGAGTCATATCTATCGTGGACAAATTCATATTGTAATCATAGGATAAATACCAGCCCTCTATTAGGATATGGTCCTCATTCTTTAAGCATTTCAGTCAACACTTTGTTAATGGTGGGCTTCCAGCAGAATTAATATAATTTATATCTGAGTAATGTAACGTTTCATAAAATGATCTCAGATACACTCCACATTAGAGTCTGATTCAGCAAGCTGCAGAGTACTCTCAGCTCCTACTTACCTCAGCGGGAACTGAGTATGCTCAGCATCGCATAGGTGCTCCACAACACTAAGCCCTTACTGGGTAAGGGTACGAAAACATTGAAATCATATGGGTTGTAAACATTTTATCCCGTTGTGAGCAGTTACCTACTCAAGTAGACCTACTGAAGTCACTGGGTTTGCTTTTGTGAATAAGCTACTTACTTAAAGGGAGTAACAGGTTCACAATTCAGCCCTACATGAGTACATCTATTTCTTTTCCTTCATCTTCCACTGATTAAGCAAATATAATAAATATACATAACACTAACCATAATACAAATATTTTTGTTCTCTTTTCTTCTGTTTCATGGATTAATTATCTTTTTTTTTCAGTTTATTCTTTCAGGTTCTTCCTTGGTTATTATTTCAAGTTTCCTTACTATGGACATGAAAATGAAAATGCACGCAATGAGCTTCTTGAGAGAAAATTGGCTAATGTTACACTATACAGAGAATTACAATTGCACTTCTCCAATATTGAACTTTAATATTCTGACCTTGGTGGGAGTATTCTGATTACTACAATATATTGACTGTATTCGTGTCTCCCTCATGCTAGCTGTAACCTTCTGTGGAGTGTTGGTTTAAAAATAAGACAACTAAACTTAAGACGCAGTAACTTTATTTTGACAGAAAATAAGTCCCAGGATTCCACTGTGATACTTACTCACATTGAGTGAAATTCTAGTCCCACTGAAGTCAATGGAATATTCCCATTTATATCAATGGGGTAGGATTTCACCCAGTGAGTGGTACCTTACTTGACAAGTGGCTTCAATAACTTCAGTGGAATTATTTAAGATTAAGATATAATTCCACAGGACTAAAAGTAGCACAATCTAGCTCCAACTGAAATATAAAGCATTCAGATGTAACTTCAACCTTTCAACTTGAAATACAAAATTCTGAAGTTAACCTGAGATGCACTTAAAACCAAGGTTTCTCTTAAGATTCAGAAGTATGAGTAAGAGGTAAACAGTGGAAGTGATTTTGTTACATCAATTATTTTAACAGATAATTTCTTATGGCAAACTGTTTAATGTTGTATGTTTTAACCAGAGGACACCACTGAAAAAAACTTATAACTATATGTTTAAACGTCCCAATTCTATTCAGAAATGTTTCTTTAATACTTTTAAATTTCTTACATCTTGCTTATTTATTGATCTTTGATAGTTATAGTTGCTTAATATACTTTTTGTTAAAAAATAAAGGACTTCACCTCATGCCTGCTCATAATTTTGCACAGTATATTGGATAAGAGGCAGAAAACAGAATCATATCTCTGTTTCACCTTTTGTTCCTGTAGGTAAAAAAACACTTCATGCATATTAGCAAAAGTAATTGAAATCATGAGAAAAAATTAAAAGGAAAAAATCCTACAGCTCTAATAGAGAAGGAGATTTTTCTCTGTTATGCAAAATCCTGACAAATTCTCAGTCAAACTATGTAACTTGAGCAATTTATTTGTGAAATAAAGGAAGATACTCTAATTCATGGCACCTGCTGCTTTCAATTCTCACATCAATGGGCTACATTGCACCCTAGGCATACCCCTGTGCAAAAGGTGAAGGACAATGACATCATCTCAGGGGTAGCCCTGGGAGGCATTGTGCTCAGAGACAAGACATAATACCCTTCCTGCTTCCCCCTTGCTCCAGGTGAGAAGAAGATGATTAGGGGTTGGGGACGCCATAATTTGCTGCTGGCCTATGATAAAAATCTACAAAAAGGTGTAAACAGCGAGAGGGACATGGAATTACATAGCATAGTTCAAAGTGGTATAATTAGGAGCCAACGGAGGAATAGTTAAGATGTCTACCAGAAAAAAATTAAGAAAACTGAAATCTATTAGACTGTCCAATAGCCACGAGAATCCTGACCCAGACCAGGAGCAGCTGGGAAGCTGTTACAAATCACCAGCTATTAGGTGACCTACATGAAAAAAGGTAGAAGTTTCAGTACAGTTTCTGGTGGGAAAATGTCCAGATCCCAAAAATTACAGTCATAACTGTCATTAACTGGGGTCATTTTTGCAGTCTCTGAGAGACCAATGGTCATGGAGATTGCACTACCGTGTCTCCCAGTGTGCTCTCTCCAGACTGGCAATGAAGCACCCTGATGGAACAGACTGTGTGTGTGTGTGGCGGGGGGAACCTGCCCTGTTCCTATTCTGCAGCAAAGCAGAAGGTGCCAGTTTGTAGTGTTGTCAGAGTACCATTTATAAATGTGTGCACTTTCAACATTTAAGATCTACGCATTTTCAGACTACATATTCCATTTGCAGGATGCAGGAGCCAAGCCAGCATCCCCACTTGCCTTCCTCATGAGGGAGCTGAGCTGGACGATAGTCTACCTGACTGAAATCTCTGATTGTACCAATATTTCATTTTGCCTTAACTCTCATTCCACAAACCAGACTGGAGTGACTGTAATGGTGTGTGATTTTGGCACTGTAACGCAGCTAGTTGGAAAATGGAAGGCAGGAAATACACGAATTATGTTACAATTTTTTTTTCCTTTTTTTTTAATTTGGTTGTTTTGATCAAAATTTAAACAGAGTTTGTGATGAAAACATGAACTCTCATATAATTTCGACCAGCTCTAATAAAAGTGGGACAGGTTCTCTTCTTGGATCCAGTGGCTACTTTGTACTTCTGAGACATTGCAAAGAAGCCCATATTTGGCCATAACTGGCCACCTGACAATTTTCCTAATCCTCTGCGGTCAGGGGGAGCTTTCAGCAGACATAGTACTGGAAAAGCCAGGTCCTACAACTGCCTAGCCCAGTAGAGGGGCATGTAGGAGTGGGGATATCTTGGGGGAAGGACAGAGCTCCACTCTGCTTTATCCATTCTTAGATGAAATAAACTACAGCAACTCCTGGGCCGCTCAGATTTGTGACTGGGACTAGAACAGTCATGGCTTCAGAATCAGGGAGTCATAACCCATTCCCTGATGAATCCTCTTACCCCTACACTGGGCAGATCTTATTAAAGGAGTGAATCTTTCTCAGGATCTCCCAAGACCTGCATTTACACCACTTTGCCTCTGCAAACTGCCATCATAACTCTACCATGAGTAACACTGTGTACTCCTGGGGGAATTCTGTGCTACTGCGCATGCGCAGAATTTATGTCCCCCTCAGATTTCTTTGCTTCCCTGCAGGAAAGTAACTTTCTGATGGGGAAGCAAAGGGAAGCCACAAGACTGGTCATGCAACCCTCCTCTGCAGTATGTTTCAGGTACCCAGGGCAGCCAGCAGAGAGAGAAATTCCTGTGCGCAGGAGGCGGAACTGGGGAAGACCTGGCTGGTGGCTCCTACCCTGTGCTGAGCTCAGCTGCTAGTCTGGGCTGGGCTAGTCAGGAGGGGACTTCCTCTTCCCCTACACGGCATTCGGAACCAGGTCAGACCCACCTTCAGATTTCTCCCCTGGGCTGCAAGAACTCTGCAAACTCCCCCCGACCATGCTTCCTTCAACCATCGTTCCTCAGCTGCAGGTGGAAGGATCCCTGTACAGGGAGCTGCTCCCCCATCCGCCCAACCCCCATGCATCCAGATCCCCTCATACCCAGACCCTCCTGCTGAGCCTCACCCCACCACACACATTCAGAACCCCAACAAGCTGACAAGCCTCTGCACCTGGACCACCCTGACAAGCCATCCACACCCAGATCCCCACCCCAGCAAGCCCCAACCAGTTGCACCTTGATCCCCACCCCACTAAGCCCCACTTTCCCAGTATTTGGACCCCCCACTGCCCCTCCCGACTCCCCTGCCTAGCTCTATCCTCCCCATGCTGACCTCCAACCATCTTCACCTGGAGCCCCCTGCAGAGTCCCATTACCATTGCACTCAGAACCACCCCCCCAAGCCCCTATGCATCCAGATCCCCTCTGCACACGGATCCCCCACTAAGCTGCTTGTACCCAGATTCCCCATCCAGAACTCTCTCAACCCACACATGGATCCCCCCACACTAAGCCCCTTCACGCTTGGTTCCTGCCTTGCTGAGCCTACCTGGTGTACCTGGCATGGAGGGGCAGGGCCCTGGGGTGTTTCTGGAGCAGGCCCCATCCTTGCACTGTGTCAGGGTTGGGTGCAGCCTCACCACTGGGTCAGTGTCTGGGATGGGGGGAGCTGCACAGTCATCTCCCACCTCTGTGAAGCCAGTGGCCTGTGCTCCCCAGTGCCATGTTGGAGCCTCCACATTTGACAAATAAAATATGCAGAATTTTGCAGAATTTTAAAACATTGTGTGCAGAATTTTAATTTTTGGTTTAGAATTTTTTTTTCATGCAGAATGTCCTTAGGAGTAATTTTGCCCCTGATTTTACAAGACAGAGGCCAGAGGTCTGTGAACCATTTATGCGGACATCTACCACCAAAAAACATGCAAATCTGATGTGTGCCCAAGTGGGATGAACACATATGCCTGTATATGAACAAATCTGATTTGTATGGGCACTCACATACTCAGATATATGCAAGTGTGCATACGAAACAGATGTCATCTGCAGCCCCTCCCTCTCTCATTTTTAAAATCAGGCTGTGCATTTTCATGAAGCAATTATTACAACATTGAGATAATGATGCACATTCAAACTAAAATATTTTCATTGCTTTGAAGCTGTTATTGTTTTTTATGTTTTCAAAATACCAAAAGGGCATAGCCTACTATAAGAACTAAGCACATGCAAATGTTATTTTTAACATTAACAATTGAGGCAAAATATTCTGCAATTCTCTAACTGCAAAATGGCTGAAAACAGTCTAATGACTGTGTTTTAATAAAATAAATTGCCTCACCAGTGAGGATACTGGGTGCCACAATTCAGCCTTATGATATTTAAAATGGTTAACATATTAAATAAGCTGAGTTTGTAATGCAAAAATCTCCTTATAATAATGGCAGCTTTTATAGTCCACCTCCAATTCAGCAAAATCTCCCTTTCCATTTTGCATGCATAGGCCAAATTTTCAGATGTGTCCCTAATGAGTGCCTGCCATACTTGTGAATTCAGGATATTCATCTGAAGGTGCAATTACTCACACTTGAATATCTGCCCATAATACATGTTCACATGCACCACCACCTCCTAGAGCCTTTGTGTACACCATAGACTTTTGTTTGTCCAGACCAATACATCTGCAAATACTGGATTCTGGATGTGAGCAAGGAGGCTGTAACAAAGGCCAAGTTTCTACATGGAAAAACAGAAAAACAGATGCTCTGGGCCTGAATCTCCATTGCCTCGTTCCTTGGTATGTCATTTACAGTGTGCAAAGCAAAAAGATAAATGATTACACACACCTCCACAAACAGGTATAAATGAACACACAAGGGGTAAGGCAGCGGACAAACAGGCTCTAGTTGTTCTAATTAACTAGAGTTTCCCTCCCTCCTGGGAAACTGAGTTTATTAGGCTTTTAGCACAGCACAGACCTCTCCATTTGGATTCTAAGGCCATGTGCTTTTTTACAATCCTCATAACTGTGGAAAGGAAGAGGAAATCCATCCATACTATAACCAATCCTTTCCCCCAGCTGTTTGGGCAAGAGTCCTTACTGTAACTTCTTCAGTTTGTCTGTGACTTCATGGCCCTCTGCCACGGAAGATCATCAGTTTACATATCTCTTGTTGGGTTAAACTGGCATCATTATCTCAATAAGCCAACCCACCCTCCTAACCCTGGCTGATCCTGACTACATCATAATACATCACTGACCAATTTCGGGCAGGTCTCCCACTCCTACATGATGTCTTCCCCTGACTGGCCAGTATGCCCTATCATAGATGCTTTTAAAAAATGTGGTCCAGGTGTGTCTAGCTCCCAAATCCTGTTCAATTCAAATGGACCTCTGTGCCCAGGCAGAGCCCTATTGCCTTCCATGCCGACTCAGGGACCTGTGTGGAACAGCTTGCAGAATCAGAGCCCAAGTCCTTATGTATGTGGCGAGTTCATCAAAATTCAGAATAAGGGGGGGATCTTTTTATTGATTTTAAAAGTCCTGATTTATGTAACTTAGTCTTCCTAATGCTGGACAATCAAATATCATCCATGCAGCCTCAGGATTACAAATGATTTGCCAAGTTTTACATGAGCTTTAAGTTTTCCTTAATCTAGCTAACACCAGCTGGAAAAGGAAGTGCATGCTTAGAACATCTTCAGCAGAGCAAGGCTGTTCAAGGTCTGGTATTTTTAAACTTTACAATGCTGCAGGCTGTAAGAAATTCAATTAGCAGGAACAAAAACAAAAAAAAAAGATGCTTCCTCTTACTGTCATTTTAAGTCCTAAACTGCAAATGAATATGGTTGGGACTTTTGGTAGGGGGATTTGTAGCCTAGCAATATAGATAGCTTTTCAGCATTATAAGAAATAGAATCTTGATATTGTGACAATTGAATATGACAAATGAAAAGAGAAATTGTCAATGTAGGGTCTATTGTTTTAAGTGAGCATTTGACAATTATTATTATTTCTCATTTGTACTACAGTTATGCTTAGAGGTCCCAAAAAATATCAGGGCCGCCTCGCGCTAGGCGCTGCACAAACATATCATGAGATAGAGAGAGATCCCCTGCCCTGAACAATTTAAAAGCTAAATAGACAAGACAAATGGAGGAAAGGGAAACAGAACCCTGGAGAGGTGATGTATCTTCCCAAGATTAGACAAGCAGGCTGCAGTACTGTGGATTAAAATAGCATATGGCCTGATGCTGCATAAACTTAGGCTCCAGTCCTGCAACACGTTTTTTAAATCAATGGAGCTGACATTACTTGGAGCTCACGGCATGTCTGAGGCCACTGGCACCTGAGTAACTGCACTCTCACGAGTAGTCTCATTGAGTTATCTGTTTTGCATCTGCTTTGTAACCTTTCAGTTGCATCTGAGATAGATGTTCTTGTTTCTAAATAAAAACTCTTTTTGATTTGCATTCTTCAAAACCATTTGTTCTTCCCCATACTATACACCTTTTAATGAAACAAAACCCGGTAATTTCTGTAAAATTAGCACAAATAAAACATGTTCCAATGTTTGATCCTTTCCAGCCTTTGATCTTCTCTCTAGCTTTTCCTTTTATGTTGACATTGTACCTATCCGAAAGATTTAAGAAAATAAAAATGCTCACACTGTTCTTATCAGTAACATAATTTCCTGTATTAACAGAATACTGTTAGTCAATAGCAGAAACACAAAATATATGGCATAATATTATAGATAGTTGTGTGAATGGTTTATAGCGCTTGTGTGGCACTGGAGCAGTGCAAATCAGCCATAGCAGGGTAAAATAATCTGGCTCTTAATGTGTATCATCAGGACACAGCTAATCACCACCTTGAACCCCTTTTCTCTAGTCTTTGTCTGTTTTTGCCTTGTAGATTGTACAATTGTACATTGTTTGGGGCACAGACTGTGCCTTGCTTTTACGTTACCAAAGCACATTATGGTGCCAGCGGGAGTAAATTATAATCATCTTGACTTAAGACATTCCAGAATTAGGAACAAGTTAATAATTACAGCATAGACCTATCATGATCTAGGGACATTTGAGAAAGAGAAATAGTTATTTTTATCTCACTTCTACCCAACAGGAATTAGGACTTTACCATGTCTGCTAATCAGCACTAACATTGCCATTTTGGCAAACAGCTCCTCCTCAAAAAATGTCATTTAACATGGTCCCAGCACCCCAGGAGCAGATCAGAGGAAGCTCACAGAAATCCTACAGACCTTATACATCACCTGCAATAAACAGCGTAGTTGGTTTAGCAGGCAGACCACTACAATAAACATTCATATTTTCATTGTGGAAATACAGCCTAGTACTCGATCAATATTCCAATGGGAATTTACTTTTTGTTGGTTTAATAAGGGAAGTCATTTTCAGGAACTACAGATATTACCTGCAGTTTTATTTTTAATTGAAATAAAGATTGAAGTTAGAGCTAAATCTGTTTTCAATCATATGGGAATGGAAGCTTCTGGCTGCTTTATCTGAAAACAGATCAATATTTAAAGTGTTAGTTCGTTTATAGGAAGCTAAACTTATTGAATTAAAGTACAAAGTTCTCTAGACTGCAGGCCTCACATCCAGTGCAGCACAGAACACGTTAACAGTATGACAGGCACCCTGGAATTGTGCAGCATAAATCCCACTGTATGCCCTCTCCCCTCACAGCTAGCCTGACTGGGCCAGCCCCAGGGCTCCCTAACCTCCAGCTTACTGGTCTCCCAGCATCTTTGGGGAGAGCCAGTGACAGACTTTCCTCTCCTTTTCCTCCTAGCAAATCAGCATCCTCCTCACCCTTAACTTCTCTCCCCCTGCTCCAACAGGGGATTCATGAGGAGGAAACCCTGAGTGGCTGGGAGTGGAAGAAACATATTGTGGAAGACCCCAGGGTTGGAGTAGGATTACCACCTGGCCAGTATTTTACCGGCCTGGCTGGCTTTTGTATGGATTTGCCAGTTGCCAGAAAAATTATTTAATCTGCTGAGGATTTTTTTACATGGGTCTAAATATTTGTATTATCACAATGCACTGGGATATCCAATGTTAAAAGTTTCTGTGTTCAACCAAAGATGCTGCAGCGTTCCCACTTACATAGTTGAAGCAGTAACAGATCAAAAGTGTTGAAAATACAGCAGCTTTCGGCCCACCAACATGCAAGTGCATTGCGTGTGTGTGAGTGAAAGAGGGTTTGAGTCACGGGAGAGTGAGGAGACATGCATGTTATCAATCTTATCTATATGTGTTCTCTCTCCAGATAATATAAATGGCAGTTGAAGGCGGGGCGGTGCAGAGTTGCCTTGTGATTGTGAGGGTTGGGGCTGCAGCAGGCTTGCTTTGTGAGGGAGGGAATGCCTGGGTTTTTGCACTTCAAAGGTGGTAACCCTAGGTCAGAGGCCGATGCAGAGTTGGGGTGAGGATCCAGGCTGGGAAGAGGAGACCCCAAGTTGGAAGGAGAGAAAGCTGAAGAGAGAGATCCAATCTCAGAGAGGGTTTAGAGGTAGGAAGAGCGCTCAGCTGGGGACAGGGAAGAAACAGGGATGGTGTGATGTATGGAGCGAAAAATGCCTAGCTGCAGAGGTTGGGGAGAGATCAATAATGGAGACCACATCAGAACTGCTGTACTACACTTTACTGAATTTCACTCAGCTATTTCCTGTGTAAAAGACCAAAAGTCAGAGTAAAAAGTACAGAAGGCCTAGAAGTGCAAACTAGTATTACATATACTACAGATGAGGGGAGAGACACTTTGCTGCAGCAGGGGGAAGATACTAAGAACTGTACAAGAAAGTGAGACAGCTCAGAAACAGAAAGTCTTTCCCCCTAGAGAAACATTGGGCGTTTCCCTTGAAGATGACACACAGAGGGAATAGCCTGTCCTCTGTGTCCTCCATATGTACAAAATGTTAAATGCTGCATTTTCCAGCAAGCTGTGATCATATATGCAAGTTATATGTGGATTTTGACATAGGTGAGCCTGCCTTATATTCAGATCCCATGACGGCCAAGCGTGGCAAGAACAAGGGCACAGTGGAATAGCAAATAAAACTGCAAGAAAAATAACCACCATCAGATCCTCTCCCTACCTTAGCTCCCTCTCTGTGTCTCCCCGTTCTCCTAGTTCCCCTCCAGCTACTGTCTCTTTCCACCTGTCCCCCTAAGCAGCCACTGACTATTCTCTTCCTACCCTATCAGTGGCAACTCCCTCTCCTCTTCTCCCCCCACCATCCAGCAAAATCTCTACTGAGCACTTGATTGGGACTCAGCTGCTCCACCTGGAATGAGACTAGGCCAAGCAGAATAAGCTAAGTCCTAGACCGTGAACTCAGTTTGCAGAACTCAGTTTCCAGCTCACTACTTCTCCTGGAAAGAAGGAAAAAAGACCCTCCTCAAGTAGCCCTCTCTCTTGTGGTGATGGGAGAGAGAGAACATCCTCTTCTTCCATAAGTGTAAAATAGGGGTAATAATTGTATTAAGTGTGAATATTTAGGAATTTATTTTACAGATAGGGAACCTGAGGCACTGAGAGTTTAGGTGACTTTTCCATAGAAAACTGACTAGTAATAACACACTATGTATAGTACTAATATACACCCATATAAGAAGGGCCTTATTTATAATGCAATTAGGCAGTCAGGCAAACAGCTGCACAATTCTCTAATTTTTAAATTACTAAATAATTGTGCTACAAAATCTAAGATTCCATCTAAAAGGAAAAACTGCAAAAATGTCAACTATGTATAATCAATACACTACTTTAGGCCTGGGTCCACACAGAGCCTCTAACGATAGTTCTGTGAGAAGTGTGAATTTATCCCAAACCTCTCAAGCAAGTGTTGCCTCTGAATCCTAATGATAACTTAAATGCACCCTTCCTTACAAGGGTGTTGTGAAGCTTAATTCATCAACATTTGTAAAACATGTTGGATAGAAAGCCTGATCTGCAATACACCTCTACCTCAATAGAACGCTGTCCTCAGGAGCCAAAAAATCTTACCGTGTTATAAGTGAAAATGTGTTATATCGAACTTGCTTTGATCCTCTGGAGTGCCCTGATGCAGCAGTCCTCCATAGTTACCACATTACCAGTATTTAAATATGAATCTTCCACTCTGTGAAACCCCTGTTTCTCTTATTTTACTGCAGTGTTTGGAATTCTGACCTCAAGATCACAAAGAACAACTACAGTTGTTACAATTTCTGGCAACTTCTTTACTCTATCAACTTCAAATATCTTCATGGTAAAATGAAACTTAAATTGCCTATTTTTTCCATTATCTGAAGCCATTACCAGTTGTAGATAACATCATCACCACCCTGTGCTAGTAGGAAATTTTCCCTATCATTGAATTTCCAGGTAGGACATGTAAACAGTTTGCTCTTTCATTATTACATTTGAAGAGTGAGTCAGTTTGACACACCTGGGCCAAAGTCTGCTCTTACTTATACCAGTGCCTTCAGGCAAGTTAAACTCTATCTTTCAGATATCTAATATCTCTACTCTAACTATCCAATATGTCTAATATCCATCTAATGTATCTAATGGTGTCTAGTATGTGTAAATACTGTAGTACGTAACTTCTGGGTAACTTCAAGAAACAATGCTTTCCCTTAACACAACTTATTGAGTGCGTAAGAAATACAGAAATCCTTTACATATCTAATTACAATACTGTTATATTTACTCACATTTGCTTTCTTTTTGCTAAGGCTGACACTTGTCCATATCTCTGAGCATGGTTCAGAAAATTCAAATGCATCATACTCAAAATATTTGTTCCTTGGACAAAGAATGCCTCAGAAAAATTCAATTTGATTAATATGGCTGCATGGGGGAAAGTGAAAGATATTTCCTGTGCTACAGCTGTTAAGATTACAAGGCTGCTTCTATCACAGCCCAACTTGGAAAAATATGATCCTTTGATCAGCAGGAGGAGACAGTATACAGAAACAAAGGGTGCTCTTACTCCATGCTCTCTCAGTACTCCATTTCTGTGTCAGCACTGGAGAAGAGTTATTCATGATCCGGCTGATGCTCTTGCTGATAACCAATGATAAAGTGAATTGAGAATATTTAAACGCAAAATGGAATTCCCTCCCTATGTCATCTGCAGTAGTTGCCAGGTGACTTTGTTTCAGTGATAGATGCAAGTTTTCTACTGGTGAGGGTTTTGGATTTACAAAAATTTAAAAAGCTTGACAAAAAATTACACTGAATGAGATGAATCGGTTTCCACAGCTCCACCACCACACATTTCTAAGCATTTTCTAGAGCTGAGTTAATAATTCATGATTAATTTACCTCACCAATCTAGTCCCTTTTTCTGCTCACAGATATCTGTCAGCAAATCATAGTTTTCTTGGATTTATTAATTATCTGAAATGTTACGTGTGTGAATTTTTCTTAGCTGTACAGGCTGATCATGAACATGTTCTATCTGAACTTTCAATATTTGCCATTCAAGCTGTGTTGGTTAGCAGTGATGCAATAATATGTTACAGTTTCTGTGTCCTGATCAGATACATCTGCGAACATTTTAACACGAATAGCTGAACATGTTATAAAACGAACCAATTAAAAATGTATTTTCTGTGACGACTCAGATATGCAACTTTGAAATTCACTTTCTTCAAAAAGTCACAGCAGTAAAACTCAAATGCATCAGTGCTGGTGGAAAACAATCAGACAAAGGACGTATGCTTCACTACAGCCAATTAATTAAAAAAGTGAAAATCTCAATATTTACAAGATTATGTTTTTTTTAAAATATACCATATTTACCGAGCATTGCTACTTTCATATTTTCATAACTAAAAATAAATTGTGCAATGCACATGAGAGATCTTAAACAGTTTAAGTAAAAATTGTATATTTAAGAATTTAAACTTCTAAGTCTCTTTAAATGACCGGATTGTTGAAATCACATAAAAGGCTGCTTCTGACTAGATTTTAGGGTTAGAATGAAACCAAATGATGGATTGAAATTATGAAATTTAAAGAGAGATCTGGTCTTAAGGTTTTGTAGCATTTTTTGTTTTGTTTTTTGTAACCCAGGGTTATTATTAACAATATACTTATGGTAGCATCTTCTATGTGCTAGGGGCTTTCCAGATAACCAAGAGGGGATGGTCCTTGCTCTGCCTCTGACAAAGCTTTGGCAAAAAAGTTAAAATATGTATACTGTATCTTAGTGGCTCTCTTAAATTCACATACTAAAATATATATACTTCCTTAAACCCCAGCCCTGTAAAACATTCACACGGCCCATTAAAATCAATGGTGCTCTGCAGAACTGCAAGGATCCTCTTGCGGGTATCACCTTGTAGAATCAGCCCTCCCTCCAAATTGTAACATATTCTGGTACAAAGTTAAATAATTTCAAGTGGTTATAGTTTTCAGAAATATTTTTACTGCATGTGTTTTGTTGAAGAGAAAAGAGGAAACTGAAAAAAGCAATTAAACCAGATTTTTTCTAATTTTAAAGCCCAAAGAATTAGATCAACCAACTTCCTAGTCTAAGGGCCTGATCCAAAGCCCATGGAAAGTTTCCCAGTGGCTTCAGTGGACTTTGGTTCAGACCCTAATATTGCTAACCAAAAGATAAGATACAGCACTCCATTTCACGGTCATGCTTTTCGGTAAGGAGCATTATACTTCTAACCTTCAGAATGTTTTATAATCTACTGAAAACTTCTCCCAAGGACATTGTCTCCTTTCATTTTATGAGGAAAAGGTTAAATAAGTCTGGATGCATCAAAGCTTCAGGATCGCTCAAAATAATATCAGTCCTTCCCATGGAAAGATTTCCTTCTGTTCCCAACATCAAGCACATCTTCGTTGATTTTCCACCCTGAGCTCCCAGGCAGACTCTCTCCCATTCTCCCTCTCTGATGTTTGCCTCCCAGTCCCTGGATAGACTTTTGCTTTCACTGCTGCATCAGGGCCCTAAGGCTAATAGGAAAGAAATTTATGGCTCATGCCTTAATCTGCCCCTGCATGATGTTGCACAGTCTCAAGTTTGGGCAAGACAAGAGGCGCTCATCTTTATCTCACAGCCAGTCCTTTTGCTCTCATTCAAGTTGCTGCTGCCATGGTGCTAAAGATAGATTCTGCCAGAAGCAATTATTAATGCACTACAATGGAATATATTTGAGAATAAATGTTCCTCTCTATTAAGATTTGGTTCCTGGTAGCATTTAGACAGAGCAGAGGACAAAGGTTTTGGATCTAGAAAGAAGTTTCAGTCGAACCCACCATAAAGACAAGAACCACTTCTAAAATTCAGATTCAAGTTCAGATTTCCAACCCGTGCCTAAAACATTCATAGATTTGAAAATCCCTGTTTTTGGTTTGGGCCCATCCTCAAGTTAAGATAAACATTCAAAATTCTGTATATTGAAACTGAACTTTCATGAGTTGTTTATTATTATTTAAATGGGAAAACTTCAACAAGCATGAACACTAGGGGCTGGGAGAAGGAAGGGTGTATAGAAACTGCCTGCCTACTTCTGTGTACTCACATACTCTTTGACATGATCCCTAAAGATAGCACACTTTCAATAAAGCATTAGCCACACATGGACAACACAGAATGCTGACTAGGAACAAAGCTAGAAGACATTTCTAATTCTGCAGCTACCTTTGCCAGAGTCTCTTTAATGGATCATCTGAATCCCTGCGCCTGTATGTAACATAGAGGAGATACAAATCAATAATGCTCTGAGTACAGGGATCTGTGGGATCCTGGTGAGGGATTGGGCCTGTTTACCTGCTGATGCTGCTACAGATGCTGTTTTGTGTGTTCAGTAATGAACATACTTTCTCACTTAAATCCTGCCTTTGCTTTTGATCCTGCTGTGACAGGTTGGGTCACAGAAACCCCCTTGGGATTGCCACCTGATGTGCTGAGACTATCTCTGAGCCCATTTTCCCTGCCAGCCTAGGATTTCAGAACCCTGCCTTTTTGAGCCAGACATGCCAGTCTGCTGCAAACACAGACCCAGGTCTGAACCACGTCCCCCAGAGTGGCAGACTTAACTGAAAATGGCTTAGAAAGTGCTCCTGTTTCCCAGTGGGATCCAAACCCCAAACAAATCTGTTTTACCCTATATAAAGCTTATACAGGGTAAACTCATAAATTGTTTGCCCTCTATAACACTGATAGAGAGATATGCACAGCTATTTGCTCCCTCGGGTATTAATCACTTACTCTGGGTTAATTTATAAGCAAAAGTGATTTTATTAAATATAAAGTAGGATTTAAGTGGTTCCAAGTAATAACAGACAGAAGAAAGTAAGTTACCAAGCAAAATAAAACAAAACACGCACGTCTAAGCCTAATACAGTAGGAAACTGAACACAGATAAATCTCGCCCTCAGAGATGTTCCAATAAGCTTCTTTCACAGACTAGACTCCCTTCTATTCTGAGCCCAATCCTTTCCCCGGGTACAGTCCTAGTTTCAGCTCTGCTAGGGGTTTCTCATGACTGCAGCCCCTTTGTTCTGTTCCACCTCCTTATATAGCTTTGGCACAAGGCAGGAATCTTTTGTCTCTCTCGGTCCCCACCCCTCCTTCTAAATGGAAAAGCACCAGGTTTAAGATGGATTCCAGTACCAGGTGACATGTCCTGGGAGAGCCCAAGCCTTCATTCTTCCTGGCCTGACTCACAGGAAGGCTTGCAAGTAAACAGAGCTATTTACAACCAATTGTCCTAGTTGATGGGAGTCATCAAGATTTCAAACCACCATTAATGGCCCACACGTTGCATAATTACAATAGGACCTCAGAGTTATATTTCATATTTCTAGTTTCAGATACAAGAATGACACATTTATAGAGACTGGATGACCACAATTAGTAGATTATAAGCTTTGTAATGGTACCTTACAAGAGACCTTTTGCATGAAGCATATTCCAGTTATATTATATTCACACTCATTAGCATATTTTTATAAAATCATAGGGAGTGCAATGTCACACCTGCTGGTGGTTGGTGGTTGCTGCTGAATGACGCTGATCTCCTGCCTGACCTAAATTCCATTGTATACCCCAGTGGCTCTGTTGCTTAATACAAACCTGGCAAAAGAATACTGGCATTTGATCTGCTGCCATTCACTGGGGAGGACTGCATGGGTAAAACAGTTCACCTTACAGCAGACCACTACAAATGCATAAGCCCCTTCTAGACTAGTTTCCCAGGAAGTAGTCTGGATATGGAAAAGAGGGAGGGCAACAGCAGCAGCGAACAAATATCTCCGTATGTCTCATTTTCTCTCTCTCTCGCTTTACTTAAACACACAAGAGCCATCTCAGAGTTAGGGGCCTTAAGGAAATTGTTTATAGGGGAGAGGAGTTTTAGTGCGGAAATGCCTGCCTATTCAAGGCATTCTGTGGGTAGACTGAGTTTTCGAGGAGCTTTGTTGCTGGTTTTGTTTTGGCTGTGTTGTTACTTTTACTATTATAAAGGGCATCTAGAGTAACAGAGAGGTGCCTTTTTCATGCATAAAGCATAAATAGCTTCCACTCAAACTTTCAGTTCTTTGGGGTTGGAGGCTTTCTTCTGGCATGTTCATGTGTATGGAAGTGAAAAGTACCCTTTGTCCACATTAGTGGAGAAAAGTAAATTTTCAGGGGTATGCAATCATCAGGAAAAAAAACAACTGAGACACTTTTGACTAAACTGCCATGAACATTTTTGACTCACTTTTGCACAGCCCTACTAATAATTCAATGAAGTTTCCAGCGCTAACAAGAAAATTGGCGATGAGCCACTAAGAGTCACCGCTTTCCTGAGGGGAAAAGAGAGAAAAAATTAATTAAAATGAATATTCACAAAAGCTTATAAGCCATTTTTGCAGTTTCATTATTTCCCTCAAATAAGAAAGATACTAAAATATATTAATATCCCTTAAAAATGTATTAAAAGAGATTTAAATTAGTTGGCTCAGTCCGGCAGTATTTGAACTGCTCCTTTCCGTTTGATGTATCCAAGGTACAAGGGTTGAAATAATATTAGTCGAACAGCAGGAACACTACGCATGCAAGTTAGCATTAGAGACTAATGAAGAGTTTATTTTCTCAATAATTTATTAGTATTAAGCTGTAAAGATGGTCCTTATTAAGTGCAGAGTCCACTTGAGATCCTGTGGTTGCTGCCTTCTCCCTATAAGTGAGTCTAGAACTGCAAATGACAGTGATCCAGCATAAAATGTCATCTGTGTGGTGAGCACAATTAAAGATTTTCTCCCTGTATTCTTTTGAAGATTGACAGCTCAGCCAACAGGGCAGCCAGGTTTGTGCAGCTCTCTGTAAGCTCACTGACAGTTTTCCCTGTGAAACTCTCTCCCTGGGTCTCTTCATCAGGTAAAATCTTTCTAATGCATTGTCAGACAGCTCTTTCAAAAGCAAGGAGGATGAGGAGTCCCACTATGAGCAGCTATGAAGTCTCATTAAAAAAGTCTTTCACACTTTGTTGTCCTTCTGTATTATAATGATGGCTTGCCATAAAGTGCAAGGAAATGTTATTCTAATGAACAGAAGAGAGCCACTGGTATGCTGAGTTGTGATTAATGAGCTGAAGTCATTCGTGAAGTCATTTGACATGTCTGTTTGGTGACCTTTGGATTTGAAGAATTCTATTGTACATAAAGTATAATAGGGGAAATTACTTGGTTTGCATACAACGTATTCCTGGTTTAACACAGAGGGATATGGAGAAGGTACGGTCTAGCAGGAGAGACAACTCTGACATAAGAACGAGATTACTACATTTTTTTTAAAAGGCTATGCAAAAATAAGGTTCAGGGTCTCAGCACTGTGTTTTAAAGCAAAGGTTTTAAGAGCAACATCTTCAATGGGTGTAATTCAGTATAACTCCACTGAAGCTGCAGTGATTTACCTCAGTACTATGATTTACCTCATGATCCCATGAGTCCAACTTAAAGCTAACAAAAGCAAGGAAGCATTTAGTTTTAGGCTCTGCTACTCTAAACATCAGTGTATTGTATCACTCCTCTACGTTGCTTAAGCAGCAGGGCATGAACAGTGAAAAAATGGTATCTTCTGATTCCCCATTGAAAGAATTGTACGAAACCATTTTTCCAGCTTTTACTTTATTTGCCCAAAATACTCCCTAAACTCTTTTAACTAATACATGTTAATAATGATGAACTATCTACAGTACATTATATAGAATGGGCCAGACTCTCTCAGTTCCTTTTACAAGGGAGCAAAGAAGGAGAGGCTAGCATGCAAAGAGCCTGCACCAGTACTGCTGAAGTCTCAGTGCCCAACACACGCTTGGCAGATATGGAAGAATTGTTTAATCTTCTGTTCTCCCAGCAGCCCACAACAGGATATGTTGTTACTTCAGTGGAGAAAACTAGATATACACGACTCTAGCTTCTCCCTGGTGTAAATTTTATTGTCTTCTCCTCTGCCTTTTTGTCTGCGGAAGTGTCCTGTCTACCACCTCCTTGCTATGTAGACACAAGAACACCCCTTCATATTCATGGCAGAATGACAGGCTCACCTAGTAATTAGGTGGAGTTTCTGACACTGTAGCTCATACTGGAAATAGCAGTGTATATGTGTACAGATGAGTCTTAAAGCGCCATATGTACTGCCTTTTACCTCCTTTGATCATTTGTCATTTTGATGACTACACAGCATGAACAAAGTAACTAATCAATCCTTTCTCATTTTGTCTTTCACATGCTGCTTGAGACCCTCTGCTAACTTTGTTCCTTCCCTTTTTATTTAAAATCCTTAATGTATAAAAATAAATTCTACAGCACATCCATTCATTCTTTGGTGTCTCTGAGGAGGGGTGGAGAGCACAGAAGTTAAGAACACTGGTAACCTGGTTTTGCAACAATAATACACTTCCCTAGGATGTTTCTCTAGTGCCTTTATCAATGTTCTATAAAGTCCAACTCTACTGCGTTCTCATACAAATAGGAAAGAAAGAAAAGGTAACTTAATCCCAACCCTAAATTCTCAACTGAATATCATCTCACTGGCAAGAGCCAGTGGACAAAAAGCTTGGGGGTGTGGAAATAAAAATAATCTGGCACAGTCCAGTGTGAAAGACAGGGGGAGATGTCAAGTTATGGTGGGACAGTGAAAGGAGGAAAGAGATAGAGCATCTCTTCTCCATCTGAATTTTCACATTGTACAGATAGATGAGTGGTTCACTTAACATTAACTCGTACTCTCTCCCGTCCCCTTCCCATTGACAAAGATCTTGGACCAAACAACTTTAAATGATTCCCTTTGAAAGTTTCCACCCATTGTTTGGCAACATTGGATGAAGTTTCACCAATCTCTTTTCTTTTTGTTTATTAAAACGTGTTTATAAAAAAAAAAATCAAGGGATCCAGTCTAGCACACCCTGTGCTCCCATCCACTTCAATGGGAATCCACATACACAGGGCTTACCAAATTGGGCCTAAAATGCTAAAGTATTGGTTCCCTTGGTGTTGCTGTGCATCACCTCTCCAATGAGCTCCTGTTTCTTGCATTTTCATACTTAGGGTATGGCTACACTTGAAATTTCAAAGCGCTGCCACGGCAGCGCTTTGAAGTGTGAGTGTAGTCGGAGCACCAGCGCTGGGAGAGAGCTCTCCCAGCGCTGCACGTAAACCACATCCCTTACGGGTGTAGCTTGCAGCGCCGGGAGCCGTGCTCCCAGCGCTGCAGCACTGATTACACTGAGGCTTTACAGCGCTGTATCTTGCAGCGCTCAGGGGGGTGTTTTTTCACACCCCTGAGCGCAAAAGTTGCAGCACTGTAAAGTGCCAGTGTAGCCATGGCTTTAGCAGCTGGGAAGGGGCATGTACAAGCAGTACTGGAAAATAATGATGGCCCAGTTTTTTTTCTTGTTTTGTCTTTACTATAAAGTTAGCAACTAAACAATTAACTATTGACAGTTCAATTTTTTTTCTAACATAAGCATTAAAAGAGAGGGTAAGAAACACAAAAGGTAAAGGAATAAAACTGAGCTCAGAGCATAGGTTGTGTTTTACATTAGCTATACACATTATTCTTGTAAAGTTATATCTATGACTTTTTAAAATCAATTCATCCCATGTGACCCACCTTTCTGCAAACAATTCATTTGTTAATATAATATAGGCAATAAGTTGTTCCATTTCTCTTAATTCTTTTATTCTGGTCAACGATAGTTTTCCAGCCAGTCTTTGTTTTTCCAGCCATAGTGGTGAAATGTGTTTAAGGCCCAGATTTCCAAGGGTGAGGTTTGTACATACCTGACTTTCATGTGACAAAAGCCAGTGTGCGAACACATCCCCCCAAGGGTGGACAGGAATGTGGCATGCAGGCAAGTTATTCGCATGAAAAACTGCACTGTTGGAAACTTGTGCCCACATGACTTGCAGGATTCTCTTCTTGAATCACATTAGACTAGAGTTTACAGCAAGGTACCTCACTGCAACATAACAAAAAGCTTAATTCAATGATCAAGGCTGGACTGCAATTTGCTGTGTCCTCCTCTTTGGCAAAACACTAGCACTGTATGAAATTTCATAATTAATCCCCAAACAACAACATGGTTTCATTACAAACTGGAACCTAGGCCGAAATTCATCAAAGCATTCCCTTAAATTCCCCAATTTTCAAATGATCTTTGACCAATTTATGATTTTATGCTGAAATCAGGAGAAACTTGCAGTTTCCCATAGTTCTGATGTGAAGTCAACAGAAACAGTGGTTTCAAAATGAGTTTTGCTTTGAACTATGGATTTGTTTGAACTTGAAACTCAAAATAAAAAAGCTCGAAGGATACATACAAATAGCTGAAGCCAAAGTGAAGAAAGGTTCCTTGAATTTCACATAGATCTTCAAAATACCATTGCAAGGGAAAAAGGCTAGAGCAAAGACAGTTTGTCTTCTCCCAAAGCAGTAAAAGAATTATTTCTCTAAGGTCAACACCTCTTCAATATAGAACAACCAAGAGGCAACTCTAATTTATAAGATTATAATTCCTTTAAAGGGTAATGTGGTGATGCCATAACAGAGAGTGAAGCTTGCCTGGGTTGTATAGGGACTAGAAATCCATGATGGAATTATCGGCTGAATTTAAAATTTGCCTGTTGTGCAGTATATGTTATTATTTAATCCTTTTTCCCTTCACCCCCTACAAATCAGAAGAGATGCTGCTCTTCAGCTGCTTACAGGGCTGCCTTAGGATTTCCAGAGCCCTATGCAAAAGCAGGACGTGTGATGACTTTAGGCTGATTTCCACATAGTATGTTAGAAAGAAGAAGGTCAGGATGCTCAATGTAATGGAAAAAGAAGGCTACATTGGTTTAAAAAAAAAAAAAAAAAAAAGGTCTTGCTTAGGGGAAAAGTGAAAGCTGCAATTTAAAAAAAATGTAACATGGAAAAAAGGGGACAGTGAGATAAATATAAATGAAAATCTAGAAACTGTGCAAAATTGATAAGGGAAGCAAAAGAATAGAGGGAAAATGTTTGACCACCAGAGTTAAAGATAAGTGTATTAGAAACAAAGGGAACAGTAACTATAGTATTGGTATATTACTAGAGTAAAATGATAGTATTGTCATTAATAATGAAGAAAATACAGAAATGTTCAATAAATATTTCTGTTCTGTATTTGGGAAAAATCCAGTTATTGTATTCATATCAGATGATGATGATGATGGAATACTTCCATTTCAACAGTAACTAAGGAGTAATTAATATCTAGCTAACTGATATGTCTCCAAGTGTAATTGTAAATGAGAAATCATCAGAGTGGGTGTGTTTTTAATGGGGTCCTGCAGGAATCAGTTCTTGGCCCTGTGTTATTTAATATTTTTATCAATGACCTGGAAGAAAATATAAAAACATTATGATACAGTTTACAGATGATTAAGATTGGGGGAATCGTAAATAACAAAAGAGGAGATATCACTGCTACAAAGATCTGAACTAGACACAAACAAACAATATACATTTTAATGTGACCAAATGTAAGGAACAAAGAATGTAGGCCACGTTTACCTCTTCCCATGAGGTAACTCTAAAAAAGACTTGGGTTGTCATGATGGATAATCAGCAGAACATGAGCTCCCAGCCAGTGTTGTGGCTTAGATGACTAAAGCCATCCTTGGATTCAAAAAAGGGGAATCTTGAGTAGAAGTAGAGAGGTTATATATGAGAAAACAATTAGAAAGCATCCCTTCCAGAGAGAGCAAATAAACAAACAAGCAATCTAAGCTTAATATACTAAAGAAACTGGCTATAAATAGCGAATTCTCACCCTAAATGTTGTTTTAGGTAGATTGCAGAGGTTCTTAAAGGCAAGCTGCATTTGCTTGCAGCTTAAAACTCCAGATATTACTTTCACAGGCCAGACAACCCTCTCGCTTGGGCTCAGCGCTTCTCCCCTAGTTCAGTCTTTTTTGCTCTCATGTGTTTCAAGCCATCCTCTTTCTTGGGAGGCGAGAACAAACCGTGATGTCACTCCCCTGCCTTAAATAGTTTTTGCATATGGTGGGAATCCTTTGTCTCCCAGTGTGATTCCCACCCTGGTCAGTGCAAAAACACTAGTATCATCATGGAGTCCAGTACCAGGTGACTTTGTCATATGCCTCTGCAGCCATAACTCAGAAGCTGTTTGCAGTGTCCCCAGGAAGGCTTCCCAGTAAGGTGGGAGATTAGCATCTCCAAAGACCTATTGTGTTCCCTAATGGCCCTTCCCAACTGGCTATCCAGACTGATTGCATTCTGCCTAGTTGGCATTTCCCAGGTGTAAACACATTTGTAATAGATGCATAGAAAATATTCCTACTCCAGATACAAAAAATGATACATGCATACAAATAGGATAATCATATTCAGAAACTCATAATTGGAAAGGTTATCTCTCACATGACCCATCTTTCATAAAATACCTCTTAGTTATGCCATAGTCATATCATAACCATACCTCTATGAAGAATATGGGGCATAGTGTCACAGAGAGATCTTCAATCTGTCAGACACAGATATAAGAAGATCCAGTGGCTGCAGACTGCAGATAAACAAAACTCAGACTAGAAATAAGGCTTAAAACAATTAGAGTAATTAACCATGGGAACAACTTGCCAGAGATAGTAGATTCTGCATCACTGTGAAGTTTTAAATCAAGATTAGATGTTTTCCTAAAATATATGCTCTAGGTCTAGCAGAGTAATTAGATTTGAAGCATGAACAAATTCTGGGAAGTCCTATAGCCTGTGTTATGTAGGAGGTCAGACTAGGTTATCATAATGATCCTTCCTGGCCTTAAAATCTATAATTCTACAGGGAAGAAAGTTCATCATCTGAAAGGGAGACTTTTATACTTCTCAGTAGGAAGCCGAGGAGGGGATCCCCAAGTTAATCTTTCAAGGTGTAGGAATAATGAGTCATCATTATGGGCATGCATCTGAGGAGGCCATAAGTGCCTGCTGGGAAGTATTAACAAAGCTGCCCCTGCTGTGAAACCTCCCCGGCACAGTTGTACACAGACTTGTACAGCTTGGGTTGCCAGAGCAAAGGCAGAACTCTATGGCAAGAAGTGACAATTTCGCCTATTTGCCAAATGGCACCTCTTTAGTTGCCAGGCAGCTGTGTCACTTGGGAGACAGAGCAATTGGTGAAATCTGATTAATCACAGATGTTAATATCACCCTCTGTGGATTTTGTGAATTGGGACATCACACCTAAAGAGTCCAGTTGGAGCATCAGTACAGCTGTGTGGGAGTTGGTGGTTTCACTTTAATGAGGCGTGCATGAAAATTGCGTATGTTTTCAGTCTGCTTAAATTCCCTTCCCAATACACACACACACACACACACACACACACACACACACACACACACACACACACCCTGAAACTGTTGCAAAAGAAAAGTTTCACCTTGTTTTGCCTCAGAGCTATATGAAACAAAGAATGTTTCATGGATTTCAATGCAAAAACTACCAACTTTCGCACATGTGCTCAAAACTGGATCCACATAGTTAGTGGAAACTTAGACCCTGACTATACTGGGGTTTTTTGCACTGGTGGAACTACACCAATGGAATTACAATAATGAAAGGCAGAGCATAGGTGCCCAGCACTGATATAAGACGAGTCTTGCAACAGTGAGACTCACTTCTTTATGTCTTTAGTGAAAAATCACCCTGTTTTTGACACAGCCAACAAGTGCAACGACTGTACGATAATTAACAGGGAGTCTCAGGATTGCTTGGTGAAGCATATGACCTTGAGGGGGACAAAGAAAAACTACAGCAAGAAAATTAAAACAACCGTGCAACACTGAGCTGGTGCAGACTTTCGGCAAGCCTGCCATGGCATTTGCTTTGCTCTTACCTCTGGATATCCTTGTGGGCATAGCCACTAAGAAACAAATACAAAAGAGGAGAGATGTAGAAAGAGAGTAAAAATCGCAATCAGAGGCTTTTGATACAGAGTAATGTATTTAAAGTGTTTCAGAGAAAGAAAACATTTGGGGCTTATGGAATGTAACAGTTCAAAGGATCTGTGTTCATTAGCAACATATCAGCCCCAACCCTCTTTTGATGTCCAGTATAATCTGTATTATATACCATTGTAAATACTATCTTGCACAGTTTCTTCTCCAGGAATATATCTATGTTGAATGAATGTAAAATCCCTTTTATAGCCTGCATTTCAGCAAGATAAATCAAATACATTATGATGATAAATGCCGACTCTTAACATACCATTACACCAACACATTTACATTTGGGGCTTATTTCCTAATATTTCATGAAGAGTATTATTGTTGCAATGATCTGGCACCATGTATGGTTTGTTGGCTTACGTCGGTATAACCTATACACCAAAGAAAATTATTTCAAAGAGAGACTTAGTCAAAGAGAAGGGGTTTAGTGGTGATTTGCTCCACATTTGGAAAGAATGACATAACAGCTAATAATAAGCAGTTATTTCCTGGGCTACCTCATAACTATTCAGGTATATGAAACTAGCAAGACAGTCTGGCTACTCACAAAAAAGTTACTCAGTCATCACCTCTGCTGCCACCTGACCCTTGCAGGAAAGAATGCAGTGGTCTGACAGTAGAGACAAATTGCCGGCCTCAGCAGTTGAGTGGCTACAGTATCTGTATTCTATCCAGGCAATAGGCAAATTAACCCAGACTTTGAGAAAGAAAGATCAGGACTATACAGTAACATGGATATGCCATTCTGTCAACACTAGAAAACATTTATCACCAGAAGAGCCAAACTCAAAATCTTAATTTAAAAAAAACTGTCACAATGCTAATGAAGCATGTACTAGGTCCATATCAACATGGGAGTGATGTCAAATGTAAGAAAGGGATTACAGGCCCAGGGCGCAGAGAGGAGTTAAGTGCTAAGAAAAACCTCAAATGGGCCACATTTTAGATTTGAGAGTTAGAGGTACAAATAGTGGACAGCTCCTTCAGCCTTGAGGTAATCTGGAAGGAGATTGTTTGTCTCTAGAAGGCAGAATACCTCCTGTGGGCTGGAGTAAGCACATTGAATAGGGGCACTCGCTAAACCCAGTACTGCCAACTCGCTGTTTCTTCCACAAGCGACAGGATTTCAGAGGTTGTGGGAGATCATCTTGCGATGGATGACGCAAGAAGCTTCCGTCCCCTCACAAAGAACCTAGCCACTGAGCATAATTCCAGTCCCTCATCCTCTCTGCTTACTGTTCTTTCAGGAGGGGAGGGGGCAGTGAAGAGCCCAGCAGACCAGTGCAGCTCAGCTCTCCCCCCCAACCCCACCATGAGAAATAGACAGAAGAGTGACTCTGCCCCACTCCATCTCCTCCCTGCAGCACCCAGCCTGGGAAAGAGAAGAGGAGGCTGAAGCTCCCCTAGAAGAGCAGAGGTGACGTTATCAGGGAGCTGGTGAGTGGCTAAGTTGATGGGGACTGGAGGGATGAACTGATGAGGTGGGGTGCAGGGAGGAATACACTGAGGGGATGGGGATTGATGGGGGAACTGAATTGATAATGGGGGCTGCATGGGGGGCTGGGAACCTATTCGGGGGCCTGACCTGATGGGGACTGAGTGGGAAAACAAGAACTGCTCATCAGGGGATGGGAAGATGTGGTGGTGAGAGCTCCTGGAGGAAAGGCCAAAAATCATCTTACTCAATAAATCTGAGAAAGTGGGCAACACTAATTGTCATGCACATATGTACGCATGCATGCACATGCGCGCGCATGCATACACACACACACACGGGATGGGGAGGGGAGCTCAAAAAATCAAAAGAGAGTCCAAAACACACAATATTATCTTTAAAAAAAATCTCTCATGATTTTTTGGGTCAATCTCATGTTTCTGGAGAGTCCAACCCATGATTTTTGATCTCTTGAGAGGGTCTGACTCATGGTTTTTGATCTCAAAGTCTGCAATACTGTTAACCTTTATGACAGAAATAGTAGTAGCTAGCGCTAGCTGCTGTGCAAGGTGGGGGTGGCACATTGGTTATGTTCCCACCTTGCTCAGAAAGTCCCCCTTTGGGGTGTGCAATACCAATGGAAGCATTGGCTCACTTGTGTATCAGTGGCCTGATCCAACACCCACTGAAGTAAACTGAATGGATCACTGGATCAGGGCCCAGGGGTGTAGGCAGCAGTATTATATTTCTGCTCACTGTGCCCTCTCCCCTTAATCATCTTAAATATTAACTTAGGCAGTGCCGTATTCATGTACTGTGTGTAGGGTAATAACATTAGAAAACTCCATGTGTGTAAAGCTAAACTTGCTCTTTATTAAGAGAAATATTATAGAGATTAAGCAACAGCAGCTAACATTCAAGCCACGTGCACACAGACAGGCTTCCTGGTGCCAAAATCTTCCCCTCATGCAAGATGTTCTGCTCCCTCCAAGTTCCATGCAGGTTGCTAAAGGCAGCACCTTAGTTGCTCATTTACTGAAAACTCATATTTAAATAATTAAATCTTGTAGATACAAGATTGAGGATTTCTTAAGTCTAAACACAACAAAAATCCCTCTAGATGAAACTGAAAAAGGTTGTTGTTTTGCACCACTTGAACCAAACACATATCTGAATGACATTGTTAGAAAAATAATTCCCTTGGGGTTAAGCTCCACTGTGCCAAATCTCAGAACACCATAAATTAAGGAACTGATCTTGCAAACACTTACACATGGGTAAATCCCAACTGGATTGTACTTGTGAGTTAAGCTAAATGTGTGCCTAAGTATCTGTAGGCTCGGACTCGGAAATAGGGAAGTTCTTTACTTCTTAATAAGGAGACAAAAAAGCCTGACAAAAATCAAAACTCTAACATGCACTACAGTAATAAAAACTCAATAGGTGGACTTTGACTCTTCAGAACAAAAATACCTTGTAGCTATTATTTTCATCACTTTCTTCCCTTTCTCATCTAGAATTTCAGAGAAATGTTTTCCACCTTTGTGTTGCAAGAAATGAGTTAATCAAAATCAGCTAATGTCCTCCTTAGTCTCAAAACTTTCCTGGGAGAGTTCTGGCATGGGTTTATAATTAGAGAGAGAGAAATTAGATTATATTGATTCTCTTATCTGTATGTATGTATTTTTTTAAAACTACATAAATGTGACATTAAGTGTCACAGTTATTGAGTTAATGGCACCTCTGACCCCTCCTAGTCTCTGAATGCACCCCCACTCAGGTCTCAGGCCACATATCACCACCTTTCTTGAGATGGAATCACATGATTCTCCCACTTTTAAACTATGTCCTAGCTCAATTCTCCACTGGACTATATCTCAGCATGTCTGACATATCAAGTACCGTCAATGTTGTTCCCCCCAGGAGCAATGACAGTGTTAACAGAAGCCAAACAGCCTCCTTAAATCAAAGTATTATTTATTTAGATCATATGCAATTAAGAGAAAACAGATATTAAAACAAAATAAGCTGTATGCATATCTATCTTATCAGATACCTAGTAATCTTGCACTGAGTATCCTGGTAGGTCTAGGCTTCTTGCAGACATCGCACCCACCCACCCCAAGACCTCTAGGATCTGGCTGGCATAGTCTGTTCTCTTAACTCATACACACTGCTTCAGGGAGATTCTCCATTAAAAGCTGTGTAGCCCTTTTAATCCCCTTGACAATTACTCCCCACATACCCCATCTCCTTCTCCTGAGGAAGACTTTAATTGTTTGTTGTTCTTTGATTTCCAAGTTCCCAGCCTGGGAAAACAAGATTTACAACTTTGCTGGAGACATGGAATAGGATCTTCAAAATCAATACCTTCCCCCCGCCCCCTCGTCTTTCAAGTGTGCGATGGAACGTTCTTATGTCACTGTCCAGGTCATATATAGGGGTTTATAAAATTCGTACCTAGCAGCATTCTTAGATTATTACGTAACAGCTCAATATCTGCCACATTAAACATTAAAAAACATTCTCAAATCTCCTTTGTTTCAGTCCCATATTTCCCTACAAATTTCTACATGAATTTAGGATCCATTCTTATTTACATCAGAAATGCAGAAACATAAAACAAAGGTTATAGTAACAGTTATTTACAGTAAAGGGATGAATTTCACAGCATTTTAAGCTTCTTTATGAACACTGTTTAGTGTTTTTCAGTTATGGTCTTTCTCCACATTGCATATCACATTTGAGCCTGGCAGGTGTGAACTACGGTCATACATTTAGAGGCAGGATTTTCCAACAGTTAGGATGCTAGCCCGAGACTTGAAAAACACGGGTTCAGTTCTCTGCCCCAGACTTCTTGTGTAGCTCTGGGCAAGTCACTGTCTTTTTGTGCCTCTGTTCGCCGTCTGTAAAATGTATTTCCCTGCTACCCGTAAGAGGGTGCTGTTAGAAGCAATATGTAAAAGATTGTGAGACACTGAAATATCCCATATATCCCCATATTTATACCTCAGATAAAGAGATTAAATTTAAACATACAAGTCAGGAACTGACACTGGATACTGACTCCTGCCATATGACCTGTTATAAGCCTCACCAATGTCATGTGACTCAAGCCAGGAACTAAAAAGCAGTCTCTTACCAGCACTTTTGTTCAGCACATCTTTATTGCAGTAGTGGGCTAGCTTTGCAATCAACCGAGGAGCAACGTTGAGACTGTGTAAGCAACTGTTTGCTTTATCACCACTGCCAAATATTTTGGATGCTGTTCAAGAGAGTACAAATTATTTACAAGCTTTATGGTTTTGGTTTTTTTTTAATAAATGTCCTGGAAATATCTATAGATTCTTTACTGGAGTACAGTATTAATGGGCATTTTCATTTAACAAACTAGTATTTTAGTCATACTCAGAAATGCTAATCACAATCATGTTTGTAACAAGTCCTCAATTTTCTGTAAAGTTAAGTATTCAGTAAGAGAAACAAGAGAATGCCAGACGATGCTGAAAGGATGACTTCGAGTTTTACTTTTTAGCAGAATTTTATATTGGGTTAATATTAAATGATTAAAGAATATGATGGAAGGTTTTGTGAGAGTCCAGTGAAGGTGTTGAGCTGCTTTATTAAACCAGCAGAGGGCCTTAATGCTATCAGGAACGGAAATCAATACAGGCGGGTGTGGAGACGCTCTCTTCATAACTCCTTGAAACAGGCACAGTCAAGTTAAGAAGTCCTGGGGGGGCAGAGCTGGGACAGTGACTATTTTTTTAAGCTAAGAATTTTAGAGAGACGCCAATCCGTTGCTAAATTTATAGAATTAGACCATTCTTAACATGGTATGTTGGAGTTTAACACCTGGTGCAGCACTTATTGTATCAGCAAGACAAAGACTGTAGTGAATTTTTGAAAAAATGTAGATTGACAATATATCCATAAATTGCAATCTCTTTCTGATCACCTTGGGCCTCATTCTGATCCCATTGAAATCAAGGCAGGTTTTTTACATTGAGCAGACCTCGTGGGCTTTGTTTGGACCTTGCTTAGGTCAAGTTTACGTGGAGTTATTCATAATATGCATCAGTGTAAATGCTCAGAGAATCAGATCCTCTGGATAACTCCAGCCCACCATGACATTCACTGCTACAATATCATTTTTTAAGACCTTAATTAATTTTGAAGCTTTGGTAAACTCATCCCAGGAACATTTTTCTTTTTTGCATATTTTGTTCTTGTTCTTTAATTTGAAATATGTTATTTGTGGCTGGGATTTTAAAAGGGGCCTAATGGAGTTAGGATAGGTCTGGTCAAAATTTTTCATTTAAGTTGTTTTTCAAAGGAAAATTACAGAATTTGTCAGACTAAACAAAATGTTTTATGAAAATCATTTGATTTCCATTAAAGATTTTGATTTAAAAAACAAAAACAATAAAGCAAAACAGACAGACAGACAGACATACTTTCCGGCCAGCTCTAACTGAAATTCAAATGCAACCTGGGCATATAACTCCCTTAAGCCCCTATGGAAATCCCAGCTTCTGCATTTTCTCACCATTATTTGGTTCTGTTAAATTATTTTCCATAACACTTATGAATATAGGCCAACATTTTCAAATGTATATACCCAGAATGAGGCACTGAAATCCATAGTTAGATACCTAAATAATGTCTGCCTGGTTTTCATAGGTGCTGAGCACCCATTACTATAACTGACTTCAAAAGGACTCCAAGTACTCAGCACACATACACATTCTAAAAATCAGGCCAATTTTATATGAATTTAGGGTTGCAATTTTCTAAGATGTCTATGGGATTTAGAGACACATTTACCATTATTTTTAATGGAAGAAATATGGTTGAATCACCTAGATGATAGCTTCTGAACTTAGGGCTCACAATTCCCTGAGGGCCACAAATAAGAGTCAGAGGTTGGAAGTACACTGCTTTTCCCAACCAGGGCTGGCTTTAGGAAGTGCGGGGCCCAATTCGAACAGTTTCGGCGGGGCCCCGGCAGGGATGACTTAAAAAAAATGTAAAAAAAACACATGAGGCTTGTACTCACTGGGCGGTGCTCTGAGTCTTTGGCAGCACTTCGGCGGCGGGTCCTTCACTTGCTCCAGGTCTTCAGTGGCACTGAAGGACCCGCTGCTGAAGTGCTGCCGAAGATCCTGAGCAAGCGAAGGACCCACCGCCGAAGTGCCACTGAAGATCCAGAGGGCTGCCTGGTGAGTAAAAATTAAAAAGGCACCTCTAGCCAGGGAAGGGATTCTCACTGGGTGTGGGGCCTTCTTAGGTGTGGGGCCCGATTAGGGGGAATTGGTGGAATAGGCCTAAAGCCAGCCCTGTTCCCAACTGGCTAAACAGGAGAGGATCTTGGCTACATCCCAGCTGGTGGGGATGAGGAATGGAGGGGATCCCAATGCAGAAAAGGCTGATAGCCATTTCTTATATGGCTTTGAAAACCTCAACCTCTGTACCTAGTTTTAAGCACCTACATTTGAAAACTGTAGAAAATATCAAGGCAATTCTGAAGATTTAACCATAATTTTTCATTAATTAAATCTCCATAAAAATTCATGAAAATAAATCTTGAATTATTTAATAAGTAAAACCATTAATACATAACATAACTAGGCAAAGTGAATCCATACATTCAATAGCTCCTCTGCTGTACTGGCAGGCTGCCAGGCAATTTACAAACAAGTTAATTTAGATGCTCCCAAATAGTTGTGAACAAACTAATAATGTGTAAAAATAAAAATAGAGTCCCAACACTATCCATGTTTAGAATACCCAGCAAGAGTAGAGGGAAAGGACTATCACATTTCTCCTGAATAAGCATCTGTCAAATTCTGTAATTTGTTTAAGATATGAAACACCTGACCTAAATTTTAACATAGTGAGGGCAAGGGGAGAGCAAATTTATGGGGAAATGTTTATTCAATTTCTAGGCTGACATATCAGTCATGTCAGATTGGGTGGTGTCATTCACACTCCAATGTATCACATCATGCCTGTCAAACTATAATGACACCTGACCAACATAACATAATGTAGTACAAAATCTGATTATATCTTATCTATTTTTGTTTTTGAAAAGCATAGCAGATTGTGTGTCCTTTAAAGTATGATGACTTTTATCATGGGCATGTTGTCAGTGCACTGTGCAACTGCACAGAGATTTATCTCAGATTATTCTCTGATCCAGTTTTCACAGATAAATACCATGTGTAAAATGTTTGCACAATTGAGAAAAACTAAAATTATAAATGTAAAGTCCCTGTAATAGATAGGTATCCAACTAATGAATCTTCACAATGTTCACTAGAGAGACGGATTTTCAGATTACTATCAAAATAAGATACTACACGGTGTACGATTCACAGCTCAAGCATTATGTATGTACAAATACAAAAAAAAGACATAGTGGTGTCCCTAAGAAACATTTATAGCCACTGAGAGCATATCCGTACTCAGCTACATATAGGTATATTCCAATGATAAGTTAGAGTCAGTGATTTAAGGTATGGAAACTACGAAAAAAGATTGAAAAAAATTAGTTTCTTAATTTTACTAGTAGATATTCATTATCTTGATTTTGCACCAAGAAGATTGTTGCCATTAACTACAGTAGGAGCAGGATCAAGCCCTATTTCAGCCATATTTAGTTCTCATGAGAAATGTTTTGGCTATAGGATTTTGTCAAATTGGTGAAGGTCATGGAATGAAATCTCACTGAAAATATAATTAATGGTCACCATTAAACATATGTGCTCATAATGCTGCAAAAGGAAGTCAAAGCTTAAAGGCAGACATCAGCTAGTATAAATATCAAGCAGGCCAGACACAAAGCTAGCAGATAGAACTGGTTCAGATTGACCCAGAAATCAGTTCTACACTGATTGCACTACCTTATACTCAGGCATCCGCAAGGAAAAGATGGTATCAGAGGTTAGTCCAAACTTTCTGCAATATCCAAAAAATTGATTTTGAGTAAATAACCATATTGTTCTTTGCTCTCTCTAAACTCTCCATTTACTTTGAGCCAAAGTGGCAATCACCCCAGTAATTTTTCATTCCCAAACTCTGAAGATCCTCCCAGTATGGCAATTCCCTTTCCAGCCTGCGAAAGCTACATCCAGCTTCTCTTAAAGATCATCAGTGCTGTTTTCAACCAGCAAGAAAGATTCACTACTGAGGAATATTATATACTTCCCCCTTCCCCAATGGATTGAGCATGGTATTCCCAACGTGCTCCCAAGCACCTAACAGCACAGCCCAGGCAGACCAAGTAAAGAATCATGAACTCTAACTCCTTGCTCTGTAGCATGGAGCACTACTGCCAAACTGGTCTGTACTAGCATTTACAATGACCTTTCTGGGAATTACTGGTGCCTCTCACTGAGCAAGATTCTGATCTCTGGGAAGCTATAACAGAAATTGTGAGGGGGACAGCAGGAGGGGACGATGGCCTGCCTGCCACTGAGCCATGCTAATGAAATACCAGTTGAGCTTGGTGGATGCTGTGGGAGAAGTATAATTAACTGATGTTAGATTATTATCAGTTGTGATCATGTGTCTCTTGTTTAAGCAAGACCTGTGATGAAGAAATAGTAGGGCAAATATACTACAGACATGTCTAGCTTTCTCAGCTGTTTTTTCTGAGTGATCTGAAGAGTTTCCTAAAGCAAGACACTGGAAATCTCAATATTGCTTTCTATAAATGTCAAGTTCTAAAGTGTAGGCCAATTGCACACAGAGGTCTGAACCCTGGTAACATGCACCAAATGCCAACAGTTTACACTCCTGTAGTGTGTGCCTTGAAATGGCAATCCTTCTCCCTTCTCAAACAATTACACAGACATATATATTTCATTAAATACACCCAAGGGCACTCCCAGACAAATAAGAGAAGGTCTTTGCTGGAATCCAATACAGTGGATGAATGTATAACAACATACTTGACTATCAAGTTGGGATATGTTCCATTCTTTGCAGTTATCATCAAATTCTTTAGTCAATCCTTTATAGATCAAATGTTCTAGATATTTTATGGAAAAGTATAGTTCCTGTAAGTACATGCCTATAAAACAATAAATTGCTAAAACAGTCAGATTAACTTGCATTCTTCTGTAGATCCAGCAATCATCTAAACTGGCTCAGCATCGCCAGTGCAGTCCAGTCACATCCTAGGACTCTGATAAGTGTACAGTTTGTTTCTATAATATCATTTTGTAATTTTCTGCATGCTGTTTCATTGGCAATTGCAACAAAATAGTTGTTATTTCATCCAACCCCTTCAAAAATGAAAAAAATGCCTGATTTTGAAATGAATTATTTTCATTCAAAAATGAGCCTGGTTTTGTTTAGAAATGCTTTTGCTCAAAAACTGCCCCATCTGTACTGGAAAACGGGATTGGATCTTGCTTGAAATATTCACTTTAGAGTACGTGAATATTTCAAGCAAGATCCAGTCCAAATGTCTGTGACATTTTTAAGTTCATTACAAAAGTAAATGTTTTGAATTTTGGGTGTCTGAAATGTTTGCAACCTTTGCTAATATTCTATCCTAGCCCTGGCTGAGAAGAGAAATGTCCTTTTTGTCTCTCAGTGTGTTGCTGCTAGAAACAAAGAGCTACATTCTCCTACTATTTCTCACACTGAGTAATACCCTACTCTGAGAAGAGTCATTGAAGAAAATAAGTCTACCCAAAGAGTAAGGTGCTGCTCGGTGTGAGTGAGACAGACTCTGGCCCAGAACAAATCAATTTAATTTTAAAATTCCATGATGGAATTATACATAATCTTATTTTCAGGTCCAAGTCATAATACCTACAAAAACCTTGTTAAATCTTGATGCTTTGTTCATTCTTCTTTAAACTGAAATACCTATTTCATTTTCATGTAATATTTTAGCAGTTATTTAATATTAAATGCTTCCACATACAATGCCTACTTCTATGCTCCAAATTGCTTTTATTAGTCATGAATCCTAATGTTCAGTTTGCATTCTGCTTTGAAAGAGCCAGCCATTCTTGGCATTCTTTTCTCTCCGCTTTGATATATTGGAGCCATTTTCCTGGGCAGCAATCAGTGCTGATAAAAAAAGGTTTGAAACTCAATTCACAAACAGAAAGCATATTTGTGTGTAAGTGAAAGTGTTTGTTTTCAGTGTGTATCAGCAAACCTGGATATATTGCTTCAATTTGACAATGAATTCATATAGTAAGATGCATACTGGCATTTGAGAGGATTTAAAACAAAAGTGCTGATTTACAGTGTTTAGGCCTGGCTTTAATTTTTTATTATAAATATCTACATAGAACTAGTGGGAAATGGTATCATCTTCATTCACAAATATCTAAGCACGCATTATTTACAATGCAATGTTGTTGACTGAACAGTGGTATTCAGCTCTCACAATTTAGATGTAAGTCAATCTCATTTTTACAAGAAATCTATATGTCTCCATCTTAGGGTTTTATACTACTGTCCGTCACCATAGATTCTGAGCTCCTTCAACATGAAATCAATAGCAAAATCCCTAATGGACTTCATGGAATCTCTGACACACCTGCCTCTTCAGGGTAAAAAGACTTTGCTTGGGTAGGATTTTGTTCTATGGTTGGTTTTGTTTTTTAATTTAAATTTTATTAAATTTACTTGTTTGTTTTGGTAGGGGCTTCAGGGAAGAAGGCAGTGTCATTGTTGTGCGTATCATTCTAATGGAGGAAAGGCCTTCGTAAAGAGTAAGGTTTGTGCAACGTTTCCTAAAGATGATTCACATATATGTGTGTTTGGGAGGCCGAGGGGAAGGTGTCTTTTCCACATCTGAGTGAAGCCATTCTCATTAGGTTCAGTAGGGGCTTCAGCTGCCAAAAAGTTTGGGGTTGTTGTTTTTTTAGTTACGACTCAAGATTTTTCACCATTAGAGTTTGGGGAATGTTCGCAAAGTGTAATGCCCTTTCTGGTGCTGAAGATAAAGCCACCCCCTCTGGTATGGTTGCTGCTGAGGCCAGCCCCATGGCCAATTACTTCATTCTAGCATTTCTATATTCTACACTCTAGCACCATTCAACACATTTGTCATAAAGTGAATTGTCTTAACCACACAAACTTCCAAGTTACCAAATGAGAAATTAATACCAGAATTTTGCCTGTCTTTCAAGAGACCCATAGGGTATATGTGATGGAAGGCAGGATACCGCCAGCATCCATCAAAAGGATGGAAAGAATAGGCAAAGTAAATATATGCACATACAGAACACTGTCTTCAACACCAGCTAAGTCAGCCTGATTCCCACCAAGGTCCCACATTGTGTCCAAAACATTACTAGGCCCTGTACACTGTACACAGATAGTCACAAGAGTGAGGAGGACTCCACACAAGTAGACTAAAATAACTCTAGCAGGAGTAGCAGAGTTTGGCAGACCTGACTCAATGACTGTTCTAGTCCTTGTTACCGTGCATTGGATGGATAACACAGCTGGTGTCCTAGCAACACCAGGGTGCCTGGTTGCCCCTACCAGTGATGGAGATGGCTTCTTGTGATGCAGCTAGTGTTTAAAGCTGCAGTGGGACAGTTTATACAGGAGATGGGCCACTGCCACAAAGTTTGGATCTGGACCTAAAAGCTGAACCTTTTCATAGTTCTCTCTGGTGTTTGGATTGGGCCCATCTCTACTTCAGTTACTCCTTTTTGGGCCACTTGCTCAACAGTAGAATAGGTTCGAATAGATATTAAGGTATATAGGTACTTCAGCAATGAAAATAAATGGATGAGATGGATTTTCCCCTAGGCATGGCCTCTCTCCTGCTCATTCCTTTGTTCTGCTTTAACCTCCCAAAATGAGTTACACTCATTTTGCAGATTCACGGAGTCTTCCACCAGCACAGGTTTCATCATTTTGGTCCTTACACCCAATTTCCAATCATCTTGAACTTCACAACTACCTCTCCACCATTAAATCACCACATATTTCTCCTCCCAACCCCCTCCAACTGTTAAGATAAGTTCCTGTCTGCATCCTAAAAGACTTGCCCATACCGGTATTGCCCTGGCCTCTTCCTTTGTCAGTCAGTGTTAAAGGCATTCTGAACTATATGCATTTCCTCACCTTTTGGGGGCGAAGCCAGACTTTCAGGCACCTGCTCCCCTACTTGGTGTAAACTTTGCTTGTACCAATCAGAAACGAACACACACAGTTTTTGGGCCCCGTCCCCTATGACACTTCTATGATGTCATAGTGGGTATTTTAGGCTGGTCTGCCATGTGCAGGCAGAAGAGGAAAAAGAAAAACGAATCCTGTGTACCTTGTGCACACACGTAACCGAGCCTGATCACCTCGAAGCCTCTCTCAGCTCAAGTGTTTTAAGCAGAGTTTCTACGTTTGCCGGTCGTTATGAGTTGGTTTGTATTCGTAAGTATTGGTTATTACTAAATGCTGCATCTGTGTTTATAAATATTGTTTACTGCATCTTTGTTTATAAATATTGTTTGATAGTAAATACTTTAGCCATTGTATGTTTTAAGTTCCATTAATCCTATTAGCTAATCATACGCTGCTCCCCTACCCCTTGTAACTATCCCCAATAAAACTTTTAATTAATTAATTTTAGTTGTGTGCGTGCCTGCAGTTTGCATCGTGACCCATACCCTTCTTGCATCCCTTAGCTATACAGTCTATTGCCACGTGCAGCCTGGTAAATAACAGGTCTGCATTTTTCTTTCGCCCCTAAAAGTACGTGGCAATCTACATGAACAAATGCACATTCTTAATGCTGGCTTGTACCTGCATTTGAGTGGAGAGTTTGGGAGGGTTGGTTTGGGCAGCATTTAAGGGGATTAAAAAGTAGTTTAACGTACATCCAAATTAGGTGCCACCTTCCTTCCAAGCAAATTGCCTGTGACCTTCTGAGTCACAAAGCTTAGATGTTCGTGAGCAATAGAAAGCCCTTGGGAAGCACACATCAGAAAGTAATCATGGCCACCATTTCATTAGGTGTGGTATGTGCTTTCATCTGCACCTCTGGTAGCTAATGTGAGAGGGGTGATGCCAGGCCTCTTTTCAGAAATGGAGGGCCTGTTGGAATGCCAGTGTAACCCTTCTGCCAGGTGGAGCCAGCAGCAACAAGGGCCGGGTTCAGTATCTAGGGGTTCCTTTTCAACAGTACAACACAAAACCCGCTCGAGCCCCCAGCCAGTGACCTGGGACAATTACACACGCCCCCCTGGGATGCCTCTAAGATGCAATACTTTCCCTCTCGCAAGCACAGAGTCTGAGCGTAGCAAAAACTTTTAATAAAAGGAGGGAAGTAACAGCATTAATTTGAGAAAACACCACAACTAGCATTCATAAACACAAACCATGAGTAAAAGACCCACCCCCTAAGTAAGTTGGGCAGTGTCCTCTTCCATTCAGGTTCTTAAGTCCAGCAACCCAAAAGTAAATGTAACATGCCTGTCCCTTCTCTGCACCCCACTCACAGTTGCTGTCCTTGGCCACTGCAGCCCCAGAGTTCAGAAGTTCATTGGCAGAGTTCACCTCTCACCCTGGGTGGAAGTGAGGGGGTAAGGAGGCACTCGCTCATCACCCCAACAGCTGATTGCTGCACCTCTCTGTGGGGCTTTGCTCTGGCCTTCTCCGCCAGCCACCCTGCTGGCTGCTTGCCACATCTCTCTGCCAGCCACTCAGCTGGCCATTCACCAAGATGTCTTCAAGGCCCCCCACTTAACACAGCTCTTAGTGATTCAGCTGTTAGCGGGGGAGCCTCACTGCTGGTGCACACTGGTCAGTCTCTTGCAATAGAGACACTGTCCCAAAGTAGGTCTAATACTTAGACCTAAGTATCCAAGATTTCTGCATGTAACAAGACTCTCAACTGAGTCTAAATTAACTCTTTTATTATACCGTGGAGAGAAGAAGGACCCTTAAATGGTGTGTAGGACCCTTAAACAGGCACCACATCACCAGGTACAAGTACCTGTCCCCACCCTCTCTCAACTCATTGTACTTTGGAACCCACATCCCCTGCCTAGCGAGTGCTATTCAATTGAGGGTGAGTCCGCTCCATTGGGGTATGCCAGGTACAGTTCTGCTGACCTGGGTTACAAGGATAACAATGCTTTATTACTCCTGCCCCAATTACAAGGACACCAGCCACAAGTGATCATTTGGGAAAGCAATCTCATCATGCTGAGCACCTAGGCAGGGTGGGTGTGTCCATGCAAATGAGATCAGCTCCTGAAGTCCTTTTCCACAGCTCACCGCTACATGTCAGGGAAAAGCTCATTCAGGGTATGGCTACATTTGGAATTTCAAAGCGCTGCCATGTGAGTGTAGTCAGAGCGGCAGCGCTAGGAGAGAGCTCTCCCAGCGCTGCATGTAAACCACATCCCTTACAGGTGTAGCGTGCAGCGCTGGGAGCCATGCTCCCAGCGCTGTTGCCCTGATTACACTAACGCTTTACAGCTCTGTATCTTGCAGCGCTCAGGGGGGTGTTTTTTCACACCCCAGTTGCAGCGCTGTAAAGTGTGAGTGTAGCCAAGGCCTCAGACTCTGCTTACACCAGTTGTGACTATATTTCCCAAGGGGACTGCGTCCAGCCTGAAGTTCTAATAGGGGGTGGGCTTTTTTTCTTTGCACAGAAAATATTGTCATAGAAACACAGTTTTCCAGTGCATTTGTCAAAAGAGAATTGTACATATACGTTACCATATTCTGCCTACCTAAAATTTCTCCTCCAATTTTAACTGGATAAATTAATCTTAACTTCCGTTGCTAGATGGTAGCTCTGTTCACCCCAGGAGTGATTGTATTGCACAAAATACATTATTTCCTATACACAGTCTTCTGTAAATCTCCAGAGAAAGCCTGTAGAGTAGTTATGGATGTTTCTGGACGAAAGGTGCAAGGCTAATGAAAGGTCATTGCCATGTTTCCTTTCCAAACTTCTTCCAAATAGCTTGTTCTTCCACTACGGATTCAACTTACAGCTTTCTGATTGGCTCTAGTTGAAAGTCTCAGGTGTAAATAAAAATATGTTTCTCCTACAGTGATAGTGGGTAACTCTGGTGCTTTCAATGCATTCCTCATGCATCCAGCTAAAGGCAATTTTTAGTTTGGTTCATTATTTGATTTGATAGAACATGTTCTCTGTCTTTGCTGAATTACTGAATCCACCTGTATTGGGCCTTCTGAGAGACATGTGATGAATTCCCACTATTCTCTCCCACTTCAAGAAAGTTAAATGTTATTGACATATACAGAACATTTTGGGTCAGATGATGTTTTTTTTAAACAGACAATAGTACCACTTCCAAGAAAGTTGACTAATGACATGCTTCCAAAACTTTAGTGAATAAGGAGGAGGTCAATATAGCAAACTCTTCTAATTGACATTTTTGGTATGTATCAGCAAAACAGAAAAGGAAATTAAATTACTGTTTATGCAAGTGTAGCAAAATATGTTCATTGCCAACCTTCTGATTGAATTTTAAAAGACTGTCCTTCCAAATACATGGGGAAAGAGTTTGTTCAGAATTTTTTTAAAATTGTCACACTGATTTTGTCAATGCTAAGTCGGGTGTGTTGTTTTTGTTTGCTTGTTTTTGTTTTGTTTTTAAAATTTGGACAGTCATAGATGAATTATAACAAAGTAAATAACACCCATATTTCCCCAATGAAGAAAATATAATAAAAAAATTGTATGTTAAATATGGCAAAAGAAAAAAAGAAATTCAGTCATATAAAAGACATAATAGAAAAATAAACACATTAGAAAAGGATTAAATAGAAGAAAAGAGTTTATATTAAAATGTGTATATTTTTAAAAGGAAAACATTAATTTTGTCTCTCTCCAAGGATCCACAAACTCACACACACGGGAGTTTTGCATTGGGAAAGGAGAAATCTTGACTTAAAGGCAAGATCCTTTCTTATATCTGAAGATCTCTTCAGCTCTCATCAAATGATCAAACTAAACAGCATATGGATATGGAAGATAAAACCTTAAAGGATACCTAGGATATCCACTTCAAGCTCCCATTCAGTTCTGTACACAGAGGCACAGATTTGATGCCATTTAAGGGATACAGGGGAAGTGGCCTGCACTTCCCTTACTGAGGTGCTGCCGTGGGCTAGTTTGGTCCCTATGCAGTGTAGAACAGCTCTGGGGTCTGTTTAACTAGAGGCCCTGCTGCAGGTAGCAAATAAACAAAATTAAAATATTTTGTACATGAACTAAAACAGTCCATTGAGACTGGTTCCCATTTGACTCCCAGGCTCACATTTCCATTTAAAAAATATGAGCCTATCAAATACAAAAAAAATTTAACAAAATGAAATTGTCCTAAATCTAAAAAAAATTAAAATTTTGAGACTAGCTTCTTATGCATTTTGGAAGGCTGTCACAACCTATAGAAACATGGCTAATTCTCTTAGTAAAAACTGTGAATAAGTGAAAGTACCCCCTGGGCCAGATGCTCAGCTGCTGTAAATCAACAGAACTCCATTCCCTTCAATGAAGCAATGCCAGTTTATATCAATTGAAGATCTGCTCCTACATTTTCAAAAGAGTACACTCAAAAGTGCACATGTACTTTTGGCCATGCCTTACTTGTACGTGTAAACTGTGATTCCGTGCATGGGCACATGCATTTGCAAATACCCAATTCACATGCATGTATTTGAAGTGGTACTCATGCAAGTCAGGTACACAAAAAGTATGTGAATTCTTTTGAAAATCTGAGGCCATATCTTGTAAATAAATAAACAAGTTGAGAGAAGATTTGGGAATTTAAGCTTGGATTTTGAACAAAAAATAAACTGATCCAAAAATACACTGTGGCAATTATCCCACATTTCATAATGAAGCAAATATACACAAAATGGCAGACTGTACCTACACAGCCGGTCTCATTCTGCTTTCACATACACTGGTGTAAATCAAGAGAGGTCACCAAATTTATGCTGGCGTTAAACTGGAATAACTTAGAGCTACATTGGGCCCAGCATCTCCACTTAAGAATTAAACTATCCTGCAGCTGAGAATATCTAGTAAAAAGCCATTGCTATTAAAAGCACTTTATCATTGCAGTTGACATCTGAAACCCTGGAATTAAAGATGAGATCCTGGCCTCACTGAAGTCAAAGGAAGTTTGCCATTGACTTCAATAGGACTAAGATTTAAGGGTCTAAGTGGAAGTGATGTACACTTTCTTTTGTTATTTTCTCCTTGGTGAGAAGCTTTACTTTAAAAAACAACAACACATGAACATCATTTGTTTGCGCCATCTTGAACAGCCTTCAAAATAAATAAAGGAAGACTGATTTACTGAGACATGAATGAATGGGCCAATTACAAATCTAGCAATGAGATGTGGCAAAATGACGCATTTACTAATATCCTCATAGTCACATGCTTAAAATTCTCCGGCTAGAAGAAGCGAAATCATCTGCTTCTCACCATCTGGCCTCCATGAAAAGAACTACAAGAGCATACTAAAGTTCTATGATTTACAAAGTCAGCTGCATGCTAGAGATAAATTTATATGGGATAAAGTTTAGTATGGTAATAATTTAGCCTTTACAGAGTCGTAATTTAGGGATAGAAGATAGCTGCCCCAATCAGGAGTCTGTAACTTGCCATAGAAGTGAAGGAATTAAATGTGTGCATGCACCAATGTAAAATGAGTGCTAGCACCTGTACATCTATGGGAATTCATTGTAAAATTCCCTGAATCAGATAAGGTCTGGTCATGCAGAGCAGAGGCATTGGGCATCCACAAAGATGGCTCATTAATGTGAAGTGGAGGTGTCAGTGGGCTGTCCTGACCTGGTGTGAGCACCAATTACATGCCAAATAGTATAAATAAATAAAATGGATTCAGTCTAACCTGATATTTTTACACTGTCATTTCTACCCTCTTGTTTTCCCACAAACTAATTACAAAATGAAGCTATGTTGGAATGTTTGCTTTTATTGAGAATTTTCAGAAAATAACTTGCTGCCACGATTTCACATGCAATAGAATAAACTGATAGGAAGACAGAAAATCCAAAAATATTTTGAAACAAAAAGTAAAACCCACTGAGACCATCGCCAGTATAAACTCCCTGTCATGCTTCCTGATGTGGCTCACAACTGAGTGGCTACTGGGATCTGTCCAAACAGCCCAAATAGTCCAGAGATGCAGGACCTTTCCCTGAATCCACACTTATAGCTTCTACTCACAGAAAACAAGCTGACAGGGTCACTACTCACATGGGCTTTTCCTTTGATGATGGAGAGTGAGGAATGTATTCTGAGTCTTGGACCTCCGATCATCACACACAATAACCACTTGCTTCAAAATTAGCATTCTTCTGTTAAAGTTCTTCACTTGCATTTCACAAGGCTTCTTTCTCCTTTGAGAGGTTATTTAGTTACAGGGGTAACACAATGTAAATGTTTGCTACCACATTATAATGGGATACAGGTAAATGAAAACAATGCAAGTAACATCCCACCAAATAAACACCAAATACAAATAAATTTAACAATCACTGTGATCTATACTAGTATACATGTGAATTGGCCTGGGGCTCTGGCATGAGCTGGCACTTTGTTTGCCAGAGTCACACTCCTCAAACCAATTCTCCATTTACAGTACAACTAGCCTTTGTGAGAGTGTGTGGAGGGGCAAAAGAAGCCTCCTCCCCTTGAGGCTCCACCATGGGAATGAGTCACAATCACAACCCTTGCGCTCAGGGCAGTGTAAGGACTGCTCCTGCCTAGTGATGCTAGCCAGCAAGAAACAGAATTGTAAGCTCTCTGGAGAAGAGACTTTTTATTTATTTTCTTAATAAAACTAATGGACTTTAAGGCCAGAAGAGACCATCACAATCATCTAGTCTGACCTCCTGCAGATCACAGGCCACAGAACCTCACCCACGCACTCCTGCAATAGGTCATAGCCTCTGGTTGAGTTCCTGAAGTCCTCAAAACTTGATTTAAAGACTTAAGTTACATAGAATCAACCATTTACTCTAGTTCAAACCAGCAACTGAGCCATGCCCCATGCTGCAAAGGAAGGCCAAAAAAAAAAACCCCAAAACCCACCAGTCTCTGCCAGTCTGACCTGGACGAAAATTCCCTCCCAACCTTAAGTATGGTGATCAGTTAGACCCTGAGCACATGGGCAAGATCCACTAGCCAAACATCTGGGAAAGAATTCACCGAGTAACTCAGAGCCCTCCCTGTCTAGTGTCCCATCTCCAGCCAGTGGAGACATCTGCTAACAGCAGTCATGGATGGGCCAATGGCCATTGTAGGTAACCTTATCATACCATCTCCTCCAGAAACTTATCATGCTCAGTCTTGAAACAAGTTAATTTTTTTGCCTCTCATTGGTCCCTTTGCAGGGCTGTTCCAGAACCTTCATCTCATTTCAAACCAAAACTGGTTAGTGGCCTGTTTATATTATTTGTTCTTGTGGCAACATTGGCCCGTATCTTAAATAACTCCTCTCCCTTCCTGGTGTTTGTTCTTTTGATGTGTTTATAAAGGGCAATCATATCTCCTCTCTCAGTTTTCATTTTGTCAAGCAAAAAAGTTAAGCTCCTTAAGTCTCCTCTTGTAAGGCAGGCTCTCCATTCTTCCAATCGTCCTAGTAGCCCATCTCTACACTTGTTCCTATTTGAATTAATCTCTCTTAAACGTGGGATACCAGACTTGCACACAGTATTCCAGATGAGGTCTCATCCGTGCCTTGTATAATGGTAATAACACTTCCCTGTCTCTACTGGAAATACCTTGCCTGATGCATCCTAAGATTGTATTAACCTTTTTTCATGGTCACATCACATTGGCAGCTCAAAGTCATAGGAAACATTCTTGTTTTTAGTCTCTAAGAGCATGACCTTGCACACTGCACTATTAAACTTCATCACACTACTATTAATCTAGTTTTCAAGTCATCCAGATCTCCTTGTATGATATTCCAGTCCTCTTCCATATTAGCAATACCCCCCAACTTTGTGTCATCCACAATTTTTTTTAGCACACTCACAGTTTTTGTGCCAAGGTCACTCAGGAAAATATTAAATATTAATGTTTGTACAGCACCTGTAAAATGGGACTGGTGGTCCTAGTTGCTACCACTATACAAATAATAAATAGGAATAAATAATAATAATGGTCCAGCTGCACCTCCACACCACCACCATAAACTGCCAGCCAAAATGGAGGAGGGCACACTGCATCTCCTGAAGCATAACAGAGGGTGCGCACCCCACCCACATGCCTGGCAGCTCCAGAAGGAGGCATTGTACCCTCCCTTGTATCACCCAGCAAGGCAGGGCAATGCAGCTCCACCCAACCCAATCCATGGGGCAATGGTTTAAAGGCCCACTAGAGCCCAACGCTGATACACCTGCAAAAGCAATGCTTCCCCCCACCATTCTTTTATCATTAATATTGACATCACCCTAATGTTTTATCTCCAGCCATTTACACAGACAACTTCACATTTCTTACTTTCCTAGCTCTGATTAGATTTGTTGTTTCTCTCACACAATCCTTTTTCCTTTAACTGTTTTAGTTCTCAGCACTGAAGTAAAATCTATAAATTCCATCTTCAAAGAAAATCTGTTCCCAACTCTTGTCCTCCAGCAGTATTCTCATATTCTGTATTCTCACAAAAACAAGATCTTCTCTGACCGACCGCTCCCTCCCCCCCCACTGTATGTGTTTCTCTCTCTTTAAAAAATATACATCAAAACCCCAGCTTCCCCAATGTCCCTTCCTTGGTCACTGGTAACCAAGGAAACCAGATACTATGGTAACTCAGGGATGAAAACCACGCGTTCAATATTCCTTAATCTCCTAACTGGGTTGAAAGTCCTTGTCTTTTACCTTTCCCAGGTACTGAAGCAGCAACAATAAAAACAGTAGCAGTAAGCCCCTGTTTTCACTCATGTAGTGTGTTTAGCTATGGAAATATTATGTGTGTATTTTCTGCATACTGCACCTTTAAATCTCTAGAGCAGAGCCATTTTGTTATTCTGTTCAGTGCAGGTTGTTACAAATGAGGCATACAGGGTAAATACTCTCATTGAGATTACACTTTTTTGTTCCTTGTTTGCTCTTTTAATCTCAAATAAAAGTCATTATGACTACATTTGAGGTGCTCTTTGTGTCTGGAAAAAAAAAATCACATTTCACGCTTTCCAGTGTGAGTCTAAGCTCTGAACGTGTTTGTCATAACCTTAGTCCCAGATTTGGACCACCAAAATATGGGGGTTAGCATGAAAACCTCCAAGCTTAGCTACCAGCTTGGACCTGGTACTTGCTGCCACCACCCAAAAAATTAGAGTGTTTTGGGGCACTCTGGTCCCCCTGAAAAACCTTCCCTGGGGACCCAAAGACCCAAATCCCTTGAGTCTCACAACAAAGGGAAATAATCCTTTTTCCCTTCCCCCCTCCAGGTGCTCCTGGAGAGATACACAGACACAAGCTCTGTGAATCCAAACAGAGTGACTCCCCCTCTCCGTTCCCAGTCCTGGAAACAAAAAGGACTTTCCTATTCCCCAGAGGGAATGCAAAATCAGGCTAGCAAATCCAACGCACACAGATTTCCCCTGATTTCTTCCTCCCACCAATTCCCTGGTGAGTACAGACTCAATTTCCCTGAAGTAAAGAAAAACTCCAATAGGTCTTAAAAGAAAGCTTTATATAAAAAGAAAGAAAAAATACATACAAATGGTCTCTTTGTATTAAGGTGACACAACACAGGGTCGATTGCTTAAAAGAATATTGAATAAACAGCCTTATTCAAAAAGAATACAAATCAAAGCACTCCAGCACTTATATTCATGCAAATACCAAAGAAAAGAAACCATATAACTTACTATCTGATCTCTTTGTCCTTACACTTAGAAACAGAAGATTAGAAAACAGAACTACTTCTCCAAAGCTCAGAGAAAGCAGGCAGGCAGAAAACAAAGACCCAGACACAAACTTCCCTCCACCCAGAGTTGAAAAAATCCGGTTTCCTGATTGGTCCTCTGGTCAGGTGCTTCAGGTGAAAGAGACATTAACCCTTAGCTATCTGTTTATGACACGCCCCCCAAATTGCAGACAGTGGGGAAGCTCACTGGCGGCGATTTCCTTCTAGAACTTGAAAATAAACAGATTAATACAACACATGCACCTTTACATATACCCCTAAGTATATAACTAACAGACTTCTACATTTTAAGAACACTTTTTAACTACTGAATTCTGGGAAACTCTCACGGGAGAGTGCATCAGCAACTTTGTTAGAAGCTCCTGTGATGTGTTGAATTTCAAAATCAAAATCTTGGAGAGCTAAACTCCAACGAAGAAGTTTCTTGTTGTTCCCCTTGGCAGTATGAAGCCACTTTAGTGCAGCATGGTCAGTTTGTAGTTGGAACCGCCGTCCCCAAACATATGGGCGTAGCTTTTCCAGGGCGTACACAATGGCATAGCATTCCTTTTCGCTGACTGACCAGTGACTTTCCCTCTCAGACAGTTTCTTGCTGAGAAACACAACAGGATGGAAGTTGTGATCTGTTGCTTCCTGCATGAGCACTGCTCCTATACCACGCTCAGATGCATCTGTGGTTACTAGGAATGGTTTGTCAAAATCCGGGGCCCTGAGCACAGGGTCAGACATGAGCGTTGCCTTAAGTTGGGTAAAGGCCTTTTGACACTCATCAGTCCACTTAACTGCATTTGGCTGGGTCTTTTTGGTCAGGTCTGTCAGTGGGGCAGTGATTTGGCTGTAGTGTGGTACAAATCGCCTGTAGTATCCGGCCAAGCCTAAGAAGGATTGGACCTGCTTCTTGGACCATGGGACAGGCCACTTTTGGATAGCATCCACCTTGGCCTGTAGGGGGTTTATGGTTCCTCGACCCACCTGGTGCCCCAGGTAAGTCACTCTGTTTTGGCCTATTTGACACTTTTTGGCCTTAACAGTTAGTCCTGCCTGCCTGATGCGCTCAAAGACCTTTTCCAGGTGTAGTAGGTGTTCGGGCCAGGAGTCTGAAAAAATGGCCACATCATCGAGCTAGGCAACTGCAAATTCTCCCAGTCCAGCTAGTAGACCATCTACCAGCCTCTGGAAGGTGGCGGGTGCATTTCGAAGGCCGAAAGGAAGGACATTGAATTCATACACCCCCGCATGGGTGACGAATGCTGACCTCTCCTTGGCAGGTTCATCTAGCGGTACTTGCCAGTACCCCTTGGTTAAGTCTATTGTAGAGATGAACTGGGCACGTCCCAACTTTTCCAATAGCTCATCGGTGCGTGGCATTGGATAGTTGTCCGGACGAGTTACAGCATTTAGCTTACGGTAGTCCACGCAAAAGCGTATTTCCCCATCTGGTTTGGGTACCAGAACCACTGGAGATGCCCATGCACTGGTAGATGGGCGGATTATACCCATCTGTAGCATGTTCTGGATCTCCCGTTCTATAGCAGCTTAATCTCAAATAAAAGTCATTATGACTACATTTGAGGTGCTCTTTGTGTCTGGAAAAAAAAAATCACATTTCACACTTTCCAGTGTGAGTCTAAGCTCTGAACGTGTTGGTACTTGTTGCCCATCCAGTGGCTCCGTAAAAGGAATGATTTGGTTTCAAATAATTCACATGAGCTGGGATGAAATACAGAATGTACCCGCCTTCCACAATTTCAGAACAAATTTTATACTGTATATCCCGACCCTGCTCCCACTAAATTCTATGACAAAATTCCTGTTGACTTCAGTGAGTTTAATTCTCCTGGAGTAGAGTACACTTTATACTACAAAGGTATGGCTTTTAGTGGTACACTTTTTATAGCTGTTATAGTTTAGAGAGATAAATACCAATTGCACACATGGTTCGGTATAAGAGAAAGTGACTTCTAAAGCATTTATAAAGTGCTTTACAAATTAATTGTCCTTGTTAGCACCTAACTGAAACACGTACATATCTCCATTTTGCAAATGAGAACTATCACAGAAGGAATCAGTTACAGTGCAGACTAGAACTCTTCAGCTATGTCTACAATATGAGGTAGGGGTATAGGGAAAGTTATGATAGATTTTACTGAGTCAACACAACAGCTAGGTTGCAATGAATTAATCTCTGGACATGTGTCTTCATTTTACTGACCTGCTGCTGTGGACATCACACAATACGTAAATCACAGTATAAAGAATCCACAGAAATGTTGCTTTTTGTCAGTGTTCACACAGATATCTACACAAGTGATTGTTAAATTCCCATGCTATATAATTAACATGAAACTTCACTTGAATATAGTGTGTTTTTAAAATCTGACCTGACATTGCAGGATTGTGCTGGTGCTTTCTGCATTTAAACAATGAGAGCAAAAATAACTTGCATGCATGCATATTCATTCCTCAGAGCTTGCAAGATTGCTGCTTTTCAATGAGTGAGAGTGACCCTCAAAAAATAAACAGATCATTGAGCCTGGGAGAAATTCAAATGTTTGCAGATGTAGAGGTCAGTGAGGCTTCATAGAAAATTATATATAAAGCTTGTCAGCTACCTGAAGTTTCCCAAGGTTACTCAGCTTTAAGAGACAATAGAACCTCTTTATAAACACGGCATTTATTTTTATTGGCAGCACATTTGAAATACAGCTAAAAATTCGACAAGATCTCTCCCTTTCACCATCAGAGTTGGTCTCTGCTAACGCCTCTCCAGAAAAAACTTAAGGCACATTGACGAATCAGTGTTGCGGAAGCTTACATTGCTGCTGCCAGTGCTGTGCAGTACCTGTCCTGTATTACAGGACTCCAGCCTCTACATTCCAAAATCTGGCACCTTTCTAAAAAAATGTAAACGATTCACATGGATAAACTCAGTAGGGCAGGGCAGGCTGATTCAACTGGGTGCAAGTTAATGAGTTGTGCCTCTCTGAATTTGGCCCCAGGGATACATTTTTCTGAGTGCTGGATCATTTTCTAACGTCACCCAAAATAAAGTGAGCTATGTGCAAGTTTCTCAGTGCTGTCTGTGATTATAACCTGAATACTTCAAGATGGAAATTTCTGATGTGCAAGTAACAGAGTCAAAGGGGGATATGATTTAAAAGAAATAGATATACTGCATTTCCAGATCTGGTGTAAGCAGCTATGACTCCCCTGAACTCAACATTTCTAACAAGTGGAAACTATGGAACCATACTAACGAAGCCACAGCATGTGACAGGAAAAGAAGATACTCAAGTGAAAATGCCAGTACAGAATACAAAGACTTCTTTGTCAGTAGTTTAAGAGAATGTACGGGGAATCCTTTGAAAAAGAAATGTAAGAGTCTAATAAGAAATAAAATTAAAGTGCCTAGTATGGAAAGGAAACTGCCACTTCCACACTAATTAGCTGTACCTTTTCTGTGTGGAATGGCAGAAGTATGGCTGTAAGCCCACTATATTCTAAAAACAAGAAACATATTTGCTAGACCAATGAGCTGTTTTGCTACATCTGGTAGCAGGTAAGCACTTGGCTGGGTTGTTTCTGCCTTCACCAGCATGCATTTGTGCAGACAATGAGAAGCCCTAGGGAAGATCTGAGATGTCATGTCAATAGTTTAGCTGGAAAGGAACACAGAAGGTGTTTTTGAAAACAATAATCAGAGGTTTAGTTAAGATTTTTTTAAAAAATAATGTTTCCATCTGAGATATTAAGACCGGTATATAGTATACAGCAATGGGCAACCTCCATGTTTTTAAAAAAGGATTACTTATATTTATGCTTGAAACTCAATTCAGTCAAATGTGCTGCTCTCTGTTTTGTATTACTTATTTCAATAATTATAATAGCAAGGGCCCAGTCAATGGAGTAATTCCATTGAAGCCAACAGGACTTCTCACATGAGAGAGGGCTGCAGGATTGTCTCCTGCATTGGTCCAATGTAGTGAGTATTTTCTATATTTCCAAATGTTTACATATATACACACACACACAGGGTATATCTACACTGCAGTTGGGAAGTATGATTACCGCACACGGAGGCATACCCAAGCTAAGTCTAAAAATAGCAGTGGAGCCATGACAGTTCAGGCAGTGGCATAGGCTAGTCACTCAAGCACAATCGCAGAATCTTGGGTGTGCTTGTACATGGGTGGCTAGCCCCTGCCCCTGCCTGTGTTGTCATGGCCGTACTGCCATTTTTAGCCAGCTAGCTTAATCAAAGCTAGCCCAGACACATATGCACATGGCATAATCACACCTCGCAGTTGCAGTGTAGACGTACCCCAAGGGTGGGGGGGAGATATCTATTTAGGCTCTTAATGGTATTTGGATGCCTTCCAAAGTTATGAAGTATCTTTCTCTCTAACTTCCAATCTGGACTTGTTAGCAGTTACCATGGGAAGAGAAGGTCAAAGAAGTAGAGTTTGCCTTTTGCCCTAAAAATGCTGAGGTTCAAGGTCCTTTACCTCTTCTGGGAGTTAATTTCTGATTTGCAGACCAGTCACTGAGAGGGCTCTGTCTCCTGCATATGCCAGTTCAACCCTTGAGGTTGATGATTCCATTGTTTCAGCAGAATGTAACTGTCATGGGACCCCATGATAAGGCAGAGTGAAATGGCGCCTCAGCTATGTTGGGCCAGTTCTATGGGTAAGCTCTGAAAACAAGGGCTGAACCTTGAATGTGACCCCGCATTTAATGAGGAACCAGTATAGAAAGCAGAACATGGGGATGATGGACTCTAGGCTGTCTGTGTTCCTAAGCAGACAGGCTGCTGTGTTTTGGATCAACTGTTGCTTTTTTAAGGTGGAGATGGCATCATCTTCCAAGGACATGCTTAATTAATTAATGCCTAATTTCTCCCTGTATTCCTTTGCAGCTGTACTATTTAATGTTTGTGGGTATAAAAGTAACGTGCAACATGGGTTTTTATTTAATTGCTTAAGTGTGTTTTGCTCTCTTGTCCCCTCTGAGCTGTTACTCAGCTTTCAGTCTTTTGTCTCTTGTGCTATCATTGTGTCATTAGTTCTCCAGCCACTACACGGTCTTCCAGGATAGACAAGATCTGAATTGCTAATGTAAAAAACACTCAAAACAAGTCCTATTACTAATTATTATTAAACACTGACCTCATACTGGTACCTAGAAACCTCGACCAAGCTAGGAGTTCATTGGGCTAAGCGTACAGTAAATCACAGTCATTGGCTCAAAGAACTCACAGTCTAAAAAAAATAAGACATAACAGGTGTACAAGACAAACAGGCAGACAGGGATGGGGAGAGAGTGACAAAACGTGACAGGATGCTTTATCATAGCCAAGCTGTGTGCACAATCAGTAGCTAATCAACATCAGTGATTGCAACTCACACATTGTCCAGCCATTATTAGATGACAGTTTTCTGTATGCATTACAAAAGAGGTGCATTTTAAGAGGGATTTGAGAGGACAAGGTGGGGGCTTCACAAATTTTGGCTAGGAGCTTTTCGCTAGGCTTAAAACAGGGGTCAGCAACCTTTCAGACATATGCCGAGTCTTTATTTATTCACTTTGATTTAAGGTTTCGCGTGCCAGTAATACATTTTAACATTTTTAGACGGTCTCTTTGTATAAGTCTATAATACATAACTAAACTATTGTTGTATGTAAAGTAAATAAGGTTTTAAAAATGTTTAAGAAGCTTCATTTAAAATTAAATTAAAATGCAGAGCCCCCTGGATCGGTGACGAGGACCTGGGCAGTGTGCCACTGAAAATCAGCCATAGGTTGCCTAACCCTGGCTTAAAGAATGACTTGGGGAAAGCAGTGATGGTTCTTGTGGGAAACACAGACAAATAGGGGATCAAGACTGACATCACTGGCAGAATGATGGCATGAGTTGATTCTGCAATAAAACAGTAGGATGGACAGATAGGGCAGAGATGCCTAGGGACACCTTTCTAGCCTTCTTCATACATCACACAGAAGCAAGAAAGGACAAGCCTAATTTTTTTTCTTTTTGCCAGTTACCTTTAATGAAAAATTTGTATTTTACTTGGGTGTCCTGTCCCCAAAAGAAAAATCATTGTCTATGGAACACTCTGAATAGTGACTCTCTCTGGAACCCAGGCTGAAATAGATCAGTGGCAAAATAAGAGCAGTGGTATTCAACATGAAAAGGGAAAAAAAATAACTTTATAATGTTACATAACTGTGTAGTGAATATTATGTCTCTAGTGTACAATTTAGTTACAGCCCAAGAGATTTGGTAACATTTTGAATTGCATCTTTGATACCCATTTAATTAAGGTTTTAAAAGGTGCTTACTGTGTAATTATTAACACCGTTACACCTAAACAGACAGAGCATGTACCGCATAGTTAATCCTTCTAGAGTATAAATTATCAAATGGTATGTATATTTCACATGCAATAAATCTCTTAAAATCCACACAATTCATTAGGATAGTTATCCTATCAAACAACTGAAGATTATTAAGAAAATATTAACTGAGACTAATGGTAAATTGTACACTTCTATCTCAGGCTCTCATTAACTGTAGTATCAGAGCACCTCACAGTCCGTACATGCTGTGCCTCTGGCACCACATTTCCCAGGCAGCACAGCACCTCCAAGAGCCATGTTATTACTAGGTGGCTCTAGCCCATATGAGCCACCTTGGGCCTGATTTACATACATTCTTAGCACCCAACAACACTAGCTGAAGTCAATAGGGGCTGCAAATGGTAAGCCCAGTATGTTTCAGGTTGGACACCCAAAATCAGAATTGTTTTGAAAATGTTGACCTCCTTACTGGCCCTGACAAAAGGCCTGTTCTAAAACCTATTGGAGTCAATGGGAGATTCTCCACTGACTTCTCTGGACCTTGGAACAGGTCCGAGATGCTCCATCTCTTCAACACATAACATCCTACACTAGGCATTTCTATTTTTTGCCAGTCACTGTATGTATCCAAAATCAATCCTTAGAAACTACACAAAAACTAAATACATTATACTGGGAACAAACAGAAGAGTTAGATGCGGGCATTACAAATTATAATCCCAGTTTTTCCAGGGTTGCAGATTTTGTTATTGGGGAGAACTAGTGGGATAGTAAACTGTGCAGTGTGTGTGTCCTTCTGATAAACCTCCTAGGCAATTTGTAAAAGAAAAAGATACTGATTCATAAATAATGACAGAAAACAGTTTTGGAAATTTCCATAGACTGCAGAATAAGTAAAATGTCTGACAGAGAAGAATGAGTATTGGCAGCTTCATTTGATTCACATGGCAAAAGAATAAATTGAAGCCATAAAGGACTTCAGCAAAGTTCAGATATTGATCACTGGAAAAAGTCACTATGAAGAAAGTAACAACCTTGTCACCCTCCTTTTCCCCTTCATGAACTAGACCAGTCAAGTCTTAACATAAAAGTGGATACTTCTCATCTATCTTTCTTTCTCTACCCCGTCATACCGATGGATCTGGATAATCTGATAACATTAATAAAAGATTCAGTCATGTGGATAAACTAGTATAAGAATAGTTACCATCCTGTTCATTTGTCTGAGCAGCTAGACCCAAACTACTGTTTGCCAGGCACAATAATGGTAAAGGGCACGAAACAATCTCAGATTTCTAGAAATGAATTTACAGTGGGTGAAAATTCATCCCTGCACAGAGGCTCAAGCATTGGGTCTAAGCACCAATTGAGCCCTCAAAATAGACTTAAATGATAGATAGGACCTGCATTGGCCCTGAGTATGCAATTAATTGCACCTTTGAGAAAAGGGAAATATTTAAGGCAAAAATGTGAATGGCCTACCATAATTGCACCTCCAAAATATACAACCTTTTGTGTGACACTTGCAACTTACAACACAGCATTTTGTTTTGTGAAATTATCTTGTGTCATTTGTAACACTGTAATTGGACATAAATGATAGCACATATTTTTTCATCACTTTCCAAAAATGCCACTTAATTTTATCTTTGCAGCTACCCAGATGAAGTAGATCCTTCCCTGCTATCCACAAATGGAGGCAGACTATATTTTTTTAATGTTGATAGATAATTCAGAAATATTGGATATTTCACTCACATAGATTGCACATCTCTGCTGCATGAAATCTTTTAAAGTAAGGCATCACAGGGCAATGGTATGAACAGTGATGCCACCCCTTCATTATTTTTATGATCAATCTCTAGTATGTTCGAAAATATTGCTTGAATTTATTTATATAATCAATTTACAAAGGTACTGCATTATTTTAAAGTCAACAGTCTTCTCTCTCACTAATCCTTCATTTGAGAAGCCAAAGATTTAGATTAAAAGAGTCACATTTAAATATAACACATGAAAACAAGCAACTGAATATTGACAAAATATACAAGTGTTTATATACAAATGCTGAAAGTCTAAATAATAAGATGGGTGAACTAGAGTGCCTGGCATTAAATGAGGATATTTGTATAATAGGCATCACGCAAACTTGGTGGAATGAGGATAATCAATGGGACACAATAATACCAGGGTACAAAATACATAAGAATAACAGAGTGACTCATGCTGCTCTGGGGAGGGGCACAATATGTAAAAGAAAGCACAGAGTCAAATAAAGTAAAAAACTGAAATGACTCAAACAGTACCATAGATTCTCTGTGGATAGAATTTCCATGCTTGAATAATAAGAGTCTAGCAGTAGGAATATACTATCGACCATGCCTGACCAGGATCCCAACAATAGTTGTGAAATGCTCATGGAGATTAACGAGACTACAAAGGCAGAAAATACAATAATAATGGGGGATTTCAGCTATTCTCATATTAACTGGGTATGTGTCACCTTAGGAAGGGATGCAAAGATAAAATTTTGAGACATCATAAATAATTGCTTCTTGGAGCAGCTTGCTCTGGAACCCAGAAGGGGAGAGGCAATTCTTGATTTAGTCCTAAGTGGAGCACAGGAGATGGTCCAGGAGGTTAATATAGCTGAACCGCTCAGTAATCGTGACCATAATATAATTAAATTTATCATCCTTGTATGGGAAATAAATGCCAAAGAAACCCACCACAGTAGCATTTCACTTCAAAAAGGAAAACTATGCAAAAAGGAAGCTAGTTAAACAGAAATTGAAAGGAACCGTTACTAGCGTGAAATGCCTGAAAATTCATGACAATTATTTAAAAACACCATAATAGAGGTGTTTAAATATATATTTAAAAAAACAGCAAGGAGACCCAAAAAAGAGCCACCATGGCTAACCAGCAGAGTAAAAGAGGCAGTCTGAGGCAAAAAGGCATCCATTAAGAACTGGAAGGCAAATAACAGTGAGAAAAATACAAGGAAGCATAAACTCTGGCAAGTCAAGCGAGAAAGAATAAGGCAGACTGGCCAAGAAAGAATTTGCAAGAAGTCTGCCAAACAGTCCATGGGGCCACTAGACGATCAAGGTGCTACAGGAGTGCTTAAGGAAGACAAGCCCATTGCGGAGAAGCTAAATCAATTCTTTACATCAGTCTTCACTGCAGAGGATGTGGGGGAGATTCCCACATGTGATCCATTCTTTTTAGGTGACAAATCTGAGGAACTGTCCCAGACTGAGAGAAGATTTTGGAACAAATTGATAAATTGAACTGTAATGAGTCACCAGGACTAGCTGGTGTTCACCCAAGAGTTCTGAAGGAACTAAAATATAAAAGTGCAGAACTACTAACTGTGATATGTAACCTATCACTTAAATACGCCTCTATACCAGCTGACTGGAGGGTGGCTGATGTACCACCAATTTTTACAAAAGGCTACACAGGCAATCCTAGCAATTACAGACTGGTAAGCCTAACTTTAGTACCCAGAAAGTGGCTGAGACTATAGTAATGGACAGAATTATCACACTCACCTCCCGTGGATGAGTGTGAACCTGCACTCTCTCTGACACTCTCTCTCTGGTCCCAGCGCCCCCTGTCGGCTGTTAACCTCAACAGGTAGGTCTTCAGTGGCTCAGCCCTCTGGCTAAGTCACACAGTCAAAAGCATGAATGAACAAACTCCTTTGGAGGTAAAAGCTCCAATAGGGCCTGTCCCTGTGCCCTTGATAATGTCTGCAGCCCTGTCTCTGGGCTCAGTTTGCAGCCCCTTCTGGGCTAGCTTTAAGTCCATGTCTGCCCTGCTATAGAGCAGTGCCCCCAGGGCTTCGTCCCTGGAGACCTTGTCCTTAGCGGTTGTCACTGACCTGTTTAAATTCTAGCCCCTTTCACAGGCTTTTAGTACTGAGTCTTACCACCTTCTTGCGGCTTAGGCCATTTCCCCTGTGGTCATTGGAGGAACCAGAGCTTGCCCATTACTCCAGGTCCCGATTCAGGGACCCTACAAATCGCAGCCATGTGCTGCTTTCTTTCAATCTGTCACTGCTGCTATTCCCTGGGCCACTTCCCACATAGCCCTTCCTCTTCACCCTTACCTCAGGGATGAAGTTCTCCCTCATGGCATGACATCATCAGAACCCACCTTCTGGTTCTCCCTTGAGCTCCAGCAACCAGCAAGAAACACTTTTCCTTCCTCCTCTGGTCTCTGCCATAAACTGATCTGCTCAGGCCCTGCAGGTCCATTTAACTGAACCTGCTGCGCTCTGATTGGCTGCTTCCCTACAGCCTCTCTAGGCAAGCCTGGAGGACCCACCTTCACTGCTCCTTTTGTGGGGCAGGGTATGGTAGGACCTCAAGACCTCCAGCAGGGGGCCTCAAAGGGCCTGGAGTACACTCCGTCACATAGATGAACATGATATGTTGGGGAAGAGTCAACATGGCTTTTGTAAAGAGAAATCATGACTCACCACTCTATTAGAGTTCTTTGAGAGAGTCAACAAGCATGAGGAGAAGGGTGGTCCAGTCAATCTAATGTATTTGGACATTCAAAAAGCCTTTGACCATCACTCACCAAATGCTCGTAAGCGAACTAAGCGGTCATGGGATAAGAGGGAAGGTCCTCTCATAGATCAGTAACTGTATAAAAAGTAAGAAACAAAGGGTAGGATTATATGGTTAGTTCTCACAATGGAGAGAAAGAAATAGAAATGTCCTTCAAGGATCTGAACTGGGAGCAGTGCTGTTCAACATATTCATAAATGATCTGGAAAGGGGGTGAACAGTGAGGTGGCAAAATCTGCAGAGCAAACAAAATTACTCAAGATAGTGAAGTCCAAAGTTGACTTCAAAGAGTTACAAGGGGATCTCAAACTGCATGACTGGGCAACAAAATGGCAGATGAAATCAGTGTTGATGAATGCAAAGTAATACACATTGGAAAAAATAATCCCAACTATACATACAAAATGATGGAGTCTAAATCAGCTGTTACCATTCAAGAAAAAAATTGTGGAGTCACTGTGAATAGTTCTCTAAAAACATCTGCTCAGTGTGCAGCAGTGGTTAAAAAAGCAAATCGAATATTAGGATCCATTTGGAAAGAGAGACAGATAATAAAACAAAAAATATCATAATGCCACTATATAAATCCATGGTATGCCCACACTTGAATACTGCATGCAGTTCTGGGTTCTCCCATCTCAAAGAAGATACATTAGAATTGGAAAAAGGTACAGAGAAGGGAACAAAATTGATTAGGGGGACGGAAAAGCTTCCGTAAGAAGAGAGATTAAAAAGACTGGGGCTGTTCAGCTTGGAAAAGAGATGACTAACAGGGGATATGATAGAGGTCTGTAAAATCATGCATGGTGGGGAGAGAGTGAATAAGTGTTATTTACTCTTTCACATAACACAAGAGTCAGGGGTCATCTGATGAAATTAACAGGCAGCAGATTTAAAACAAAAAAAAGGAAGCACTTCTTCACAAAGCACACAGTCAACTGAGGAAATCATTGCCAGGGATGTTGTGAAAGCCAAAAGCATAACTGGGTTCAAACAAGAATTAGATACGTTCATGGAGGATAGGTCCACCAATGACTATTTTAGCCAAGTTGTTCAGGGACACAACCTCATGTTCTGAGTGTTCCTAAACCCCCAATTGCCAGAAGCTGGGACTGGATGACAGGCAAAGGATCACTCAAAAATTGCCCTGTTCTGTTCATTTCTTCTGAAGCACTGGGCACTGTCAGAAGACAGGATACTGGGCTAGATGGATCATTGGTCTGACCCAGTATGGTCATTCTTTTGCAGAGCTATTCCAGAGCCACTGCAAATTATGCATAAGCCCTTGCTCAAGCCAGTGCCTAAATGTACAATCTAGCCCAGAGGTGGGCAAACTATGGCCCACAGGCCACATCCAGCCCAGGGGACTGTCCTGCCGAGCCCCCAAGCTCCTGGCCCAGGAGGCTTGCTCCCGTCCCCTCCCTTGATGTCCCCACTCCCCTGCAGCCTCAGCTCACCCCACCGCTGGTGCAGTGCTCTGGGCCACAGGGCTGTGAGCTCCTGGGGCAGTGCAGCTGCAGATCCTGGCCTGACCTGGTCTCTGTGCTGAGTGGGGGCAGCGGTGGCGTGGCTCAGCTCCAGCTGGGCAGCACGGCTGTAGCGCCACCAGCCACCAGTACTCCAGGCAGCACTGTAAGGGGGTGAGGGGGTAGGAGAGAGGGCAGGGGAGTTCAGGTCGGTGATCGGGGCGGAGGTATGGATAGGGGTGGTCAGGGGGGAACAGAGGGTTGAATGGGGGCAGGGGTCCCGGGGGGGGCACTCAGGAAGGAGGGGGGATTGGATAGAGTGGCAGGGGGCAGTCAGGGACAGGGGTTCCAGAGGCAGTCAGGGAGAAGGAGTGGTTGGATGGGACAGGGGTCCTGGGAGGTGGGGGGGCATCAGGGAACAGGGAGTGTTGGATGGGGCAGGAGTCCCAGGAGGGCAGATAGGATGTGGGGGCCAGGCCACGACCCCATCCCTTAACCAGCCCTTCATACAATTTATGAAACCTGATGAGGCCCTTAGGCCAAAAAGTTTGCCCACCCCTGATCTAGCCCAAAATACTGAATGTTTTCTTTACCATTTTAAAATAAGAGATTATCTACAGACAGTATTCTGTGTATCACCACAAATAAATTTCCAAATTTGAAAGATATAATGATGGAAAGTACCCAAGATGTTTCCTTATTTTAATGTTTAAAAAGTTCATTTCTCACTCCCCTGGTGAGTTGTCATGCTATTCAATGATGCTTGAAAGCTGTCAATTCATAAAACAAACTATGGAGTTAATCACAGAAGACAGCAAAACTAAACAAAAATATATTGTCGGCAAGAAACACGAGCTGACCAAGGTGTACTGTGGTCATTTACCAGGGACCTTCTTGGAATTAGTGATGATTATAATATATGGATGGCAATAAGGATTTGAAGAGCAGCTTTTATTCACAAATTCCATTCTGTTTTCGGGTTAAGATTTAAATGATAGCCTTTTGCAATAAAGAAACTAGATATCCTACAAATGACACTGACTTAACAAATGCAACACTTGCTAGCAGAGATCTGACCTCCCACTTGCTTACCTGATGGACATTTTTGTGACACCAAAATAAAAGGCACAGTTTCCTTTCTCTACTTCTAAGCACAGTTTTAAACGCATATAAAGGACTCAGTCATAGCCTGTGGCAGTTTGGGTATACTCTGCTTGTCAACCCTATTGGAAAGGTGTTAGCAGTGATCAGAAGGTGAGATGCCACAGGCACTATTTTACTATATGCTGTGCCTAGCCAAGAGGAATTCAGGAACTGCTGTGCAAAAAGGGCATTCTGTAAAAGCTATCATTTATATTTTTATGGAAAAGAAAAAGAGCCAGTCTAAAAGTAAAGGAGATTGCAGAGAGCAAAGATAAATAAACTGGCTGTTCTTTGGCTCTTGCCCATTTTGGGTTAGGGAATTGAAAGACAGAGAGGGGGCCGGTAGGATCCCTGTTTGCTCAGCCAGTCAAGTTGACTTATTACACGTGTTTATGGCAAGGGACCAAAAAGAAGGCAAAAGTTATTTCATTGATTTTTCTAGTGTATATAACCGACATTACTGTCATACCCATCCCTTCTAAAAAATTAAATACAGTTTTTCTCAATTTGTCAATTTTTAAAAACATCACAACATTTTGATCTGATTTTCATAGCAGCCAGGTATTTTTCCATCACTACCACTTCTATGTAGTACTAGTGTTAAAATAAATCAGAATATTTACTTTTTAATCTATTACATTTGAGAATTTAAGGAGCTTTTCAGCTCAAAAGAACTTCCAGTTTTCTGATGCATTTTTCATCATCACTCTGTATGCAATTCCACATTGTGGTTTAGGAAAACATAATTCTGCTAAGAGATTTAAAATGTGTGTACTTTATAGTGGTATTCATCAGAATAGTTAAATGTTCCTTGGCTTTTTTTTTTTCATGTTTAGAAACCTACTATACATTCCACCTATGCCTCAATTATAAAAAAAGTATTGATTTGCTAGAAAATATAATCTATATGCTGCTGCCTTGAGGGAAGAGAATCAAGATGGTATGTATTTAAATCAAAACTATCCAGTGCGAATCAGTGGCTAATATTATACACTTGAAGGAACTTCAGAGCAGAAAGAATAACGAGTCTGTCAATCATGTTAACAAGCTTAAACAAATAATATTGATTTTATGTGTAGATGCATACAGTTTACCATACACACGTTTAGAAATATTAATAAAAGCATGGTCTACAACAGTTTTCTCAGAAATGCCAGCAATAATCTACATAATTCTAAGAAAATAGTTTGGCAATTCCATCCACAGCAGATCTAAAAGAGTTTCCCACTGATATGTAACTGCATATCTAAAGTGATCAACATATCAAATTATACACCAGCTACAATCAGAAGTGCTATCTATCATATAGTCTCATTAGGGATAGGAAAACAAGTTTGGATAAAATAGAATCTAATTTTTGTAACTTCATTCAAAACTCAAACTAAAAGATTCAAGAGTCACTTTAATCCCCAAGGGCCTAAGCATTTCCTGATGATCTTAAGTTCAGAAGTGTACTTTTATTGTATTTTTCATTGTATTTCCAGCCTTGTCAAAACTACAAATACTGAAATCTCATACGAGTTTCATCTTCAAACTCCACTCTCCATGGTTTTCAAATCTATCCTAGTTAACAAATTGTTAGAGTATCCATGCCATACTCACTACCATACTAACTGAAGAGCCAACCTCAATAGATTTTGATAAACATGAAATAAACAGCTAAACTTTTGAATATATATAACTTTCCCATACAGAATATCCAAAGCTTTCAAGGATTGTTCATCACTAATTCTGATCCTATAATCCTTAGATATGTTTGGAAAGTTGGACATTTATATGTCCTATGCTTTGTTGTACTTACTGATTAATCAATTGGCTAATATCGTTCTAAAATTGCTTGCTCAGTCTCATCATATGAGGGTTGGACTTTGGGTCTCATTTGCCAAACTTAACTATCAAACTAATTAGTCTATCAAACTAATTAGTCTACTCATGCAAGTAATGCCACTCATGTGACTATGGTCTCCAGGATCAGGCTTTAAAACATGCTGTGGACCTAAGAATGAACAATGAGAAGATAAATCTAAATCACTGACACAGACCAAAGTTTCCCCTCATTTTCACCCATGCTACTCCATTGATTTCAATGAGATTACATGGATGTAGCTGAGAGCAGAATTTGACCAAAGAAATAGAAATATACTTTCTGCCTACTTAAGAAAAATGAACAGGGTATAGATGAGATATACACGAGATTATAAATGAGATTACATTGTCATGTTATTGTAAAGCAAAACGTGTTCACCTGAAATGAAAGGAAACATCCAAGTATGCACCCACAGTTATCTCTGTATGATTCTTTTCACTACCACAGCCTTTTATATATGAATTAATGTGTTTTATATTTTATCACCTGCATTCGAATAGTTGAATATTACTAAACTGTGAGGGATCAGCTTTAGTATATAGGCAGAAGGAAAAATGCACAGAGATTAAAGAGATGATAAATACAATGGAACAATAACAGGTGCTCACTCTGGGAACACGGGAAAAATGCAATTTCTCCCCATGAAAACAGTGTTCAGAAAATTGAGTTACTACGGGAAAAAATCCAAAATTATTTTCTGTAAAAACATAACGACTCTGTTATTAAAGACTTTCTGCCTCTCTAGGCCCTGCTGTTACAGACCCAGAAAAGCTTTTTCATGCAGTATTTTGGTTGAACAGTCTTCTTTTTCAAATAATATCTTCAGCATTGCCTCCATAGCTTATGTTGTTAGACAGGTATCTTCTCAGATCATATGGCCAACTGAATATAATTTATTCAGACACAGACATTTGATATTCACAGAAGTATTACTGAGTGAACTTTATAACAGTTATGAACATCTACTGAAAATACTTAAATGTCCAAAGAATGAAACCACATCCATGACAATTTAATTGTATATATGGACCAAACAGGGACAAGAAAAATGCAGGTACCCACAAACCTAGAGGATGTGTTAAAATTAGTGAAATAGGATAAGCATTTTGCTCTTCACTTACACTACAAAATGGTATAGTTATCATATGGAAACCATTACAAGAAATCATAATCTAAAAAACAGCAGGCCCAGAAATGACACTGTTATATGAGAAAATTTGACCAGTTGATTATGACCCAGAAGTACCATGTGTTGTATAGTGCAGCTGCTTGGGGTACTTCAGGTTATGTAAATATTTAAGGCCAATCCTTAGCTTGAAGACAACGGAGCTTTGCCAGTTTACCCCAGCTGAAAACCTGGCCCTTAGAGTTTGATCTTGCACGGGGCGGCTCCAGGTACCAGCACGCCAAGCGCGTGCTTGGGGCGGCAAGCCACGAGAGGCGCTCTGCCGGTCACCGTGAAGGCTGCAGGCAGACTGCCTTTGGCGGCATGCCTGTGGAGGGTCCGCTGGTCCCACGGCTTCAGCGGACCTCCCGCAGGCACACCACGGGACCAGCGGACCCTCCGCAGGCAGCCGAAGGCAGCCTGCCTGCCGTGCTTAGGGCGGCAAAATACCTAGAGATGCCCCTGATCTTGCATTACTGGAGTCAATGGGAGTTTTACTATTGATTTCACTGGGAGCAGGAGCAGGGCCTTGGAGAATCCTTAGCAGTAATGGCAGAGAGCCAATACCATTGAGAGCTGGTACAAAAATGCAAAAAACATTTCACAAAACAATTTGCCATCTTGAAGTTGTTTCCCTTTTGAAGAGCTCAGAATGGAACAGTACAGTAACTCCTCACTTGCAGTCATCCCGGTTAACATTGTTTTGTTGTTATGTTGCTGATCAATTAGGAAACATGCTCATTTAAAGTTGTGCAGTGCTCCCTTTTAATGTCGTTTGGCTGCCATCTGCTTTGTCCACTGCTTGCAGGAAGAGCAGCCCATTGCTGCTAGCTGGTAGGGGGTTGGAACCAGGGTGGACCAGCAGCTCCTCCATCAGCTCCCCACTCCCCTAAGTTTCCTGTGCTGCAGCCACCCAGCAGGCTATCAATTGCAGCTATCCCTCCCCCCACTGCCATGTGCTGCTCCTGCCCTCTGCCTTGGAGCTGCTCCCAGAGACTCCTGCTTGCTGTGCAGGGGAGGACCGGGGCGGGGGGGGGGGGGGCTAATGTCAGGGTGTCCCCCTCCCACTACACGCTGCTTACCCCTTCTTCTCCATATAGAGCATGGTGGGGACACAGACCATGGGAGACAGAGCGAGCCTGGGGCAGCAGATGCTGGTCTCAACTTCCTGATCCACTTAAAAAGACAACTCACTTAAGAGTGGGTCAGCTTACTTAAAGGGGCAGTGTATCTCTCTCTCTCTCTCCCCCACACACAAGGCGTATGTTTGTCTCTGTCTGCTATGCTGTCTCCCCTCCCTCGTGTTTGTGCTGCCTTGTAAAGTGTGACAGGCATGAGCGAGTGAGTGAGTGTAAAGTGTGAGGCTACATTAACAACGTGTTAACCCCTGAGGGCTCAGCCAAGTGCTAGTTCATCATTTAGCAGCAAGGCATTCCCTGGGAAATATTCCTCTCTTCCACCTTCTAACTACACCACCTCAACCAAGCTTCACAATCATCATAGCTGTGAACAGTATTAAATTATTTGTTTAAAACATATGCTGTGTGTATATCTATATAATATATATTTTTTTGTCTGGTGCAAAAAATTTCCCTGGAACCTAACCCCCCCATTTATATTAATTCTTATGGGGAAATTGGATTCGCTTAACATCGTTTTGCTTAAAGTTGCATTTTTCAGGAACATAACTACAATGTTAAGTGAGGAATTACTGTATCATTTTTTTGAATCTTTTTTTTGCAAATATCTTTTTAAGGTTTTTCCCCCACCCATTTTTTTCCTTTTGGGTGCAAACAAATGAATGATGTTCTGTCATCAAATGACATCAAATGATGTTCTGTCATCAAATGAATGATGAGTTCTGTCAAAACCGACATTTTCTCTAAAACATTTCATTTGACGAAACCACATTTTTGTCAGAATTTTTTTTTTTTACCAGCTCTAGTACTGGCTTTCAGATAACAGCATCTAACAGTAAGTTTCCCCTAACTTAATTCTAATACTCTAGGTTTCTGATGTAATTAGCTTCCATCTAACCAACTTGAAAAGTGCAACCCTCTCATATGATGTCCATGTATATTTGTTCCCTACTGTTTCAATACAAAGAGGTCAAAAAAGTACAATGATATAAAGCAAGCTTCCACCCTAAGCTCTTTAAACAAGAGTTAGAAACTATTTCTTTACACTTTAGATATAGAGCATTAACACCAAGATTACATTAGTACACACTGCTAGAGCGTTTTTTGAGAAAGGGTTTCTTTAAATAGGCTAAAAAGAATCTCAACGCTCAGAAACCGGACACACACACTCAAGGGAAAAGCACTATAAAATATGCAATTCAGTATTTATTGTACAATTTGGTTTTATGTTAGCTACTGTAAATTGCCCAATGCAATCTGCTAGAAGCAACAGGAACAATAAATGTACATTTAAAACACATGAAATAATATTTTCACTCTATGCCTAACTCTTTTGAGTCAGAATACTTGAGGATTTGTAATCTGTTATATTTCTCACATAGAAAGTAGTCCTTAACTTCCTTCCTCAAACCAGTTTTCTTCCGTTAGATATGCTACCCATATGCATGAAATGCAATCTGCTTTGCAATATTGAAAAAGAGAAACATCTAAGAATCATAAGAGAACAATATTTTATTTTATAATAGAAAGGCTATTAAAAATTAATCGTGATTAATTGCACTGTTAAACAATAGAATACCAATTGAAATGTATTAAATATTTTTGGATGTTTTTCAACATTTTCAAATATATTGATTTCTATTACAACACAGAATACAAAGTGTGCAGTGCTCACTTTATATTATTATTTTTTATTACAAATATTTGCACTGTGAAAATGATAAACAAAAGAAATAGTATTTTTCAGTTCACCTCATACAAGTACTGTACTGCAATCTCCTTATTGTGAATGTGCAATTTACAAATGTAGATCTTTTTTGTTACATAACTGCACTCAAAAACAAAACACTGTAAAACTTGAGAGCCTACAAGTCTACTCAGTCCTAATTCTTCTTCAGCCAATTGCTAAGACAATTTTGTTTACATTTATGGGCGATACTGCTGCCTGCTTCTTATTTACAAAGTCACCTGAAAGTGAGAACAGGCATTCACATGGCACTTTTGTAGCCAGCATTGCAAGGTATTTATGTGCCCCAATACGCTAAGCATTCATATCCCCCTACATGCTTTGGACACTATTCCAGAGGACATGCTTCCAGGATGATGTTGCTCATTAAAAAAATAGTGCCTTAATTAAATTTGTGACTAAACTCCTTGGGGGAGAATTGTATGTCTCCTGCTCTGTTTTACCCGCATTCTGCCATATATTTCATGTTATAGCAGTCTCAGATGATGATCCAGCACGTCATTCATTTTAAGAACACTTTCACAGCAGATCTGACAAAACACAAAGAAGATACCAATATCAGATTTCCAAAAATAGCTACAGCACTCAACGCAAGGTTTAAGAATCTGTAGTGCCTTCCAAAATCTGATCGGGACAGAATGTGGAGTATGCTTTTAGAAGTCTTAAAAGAGCAAAAGTCCGATGAGGAAACTACAGAATCCGAACTACCAAAAAAAAGAAAATCCTTCTGCTGGTGGCATCTGATTCAGATGATGAAAATGAGCATACGTCGGTCTGCTCTCCTTGGGATCGTTATCGAGCAAAACTCATCATTAGCATGAACGCATGTCCTCCAGAATGGTGGTTGAAGCATGAAGGGACAATCTTTAGCTCATCAGGCACATAAATATCTTGTGACGCTGGCTACAAGAGTGCCATGCAAACTCCTGTTTTCACTTTCTTGTAAACAAGAAGCAGGCAACATTATCTCCTGCAAATTGTAACCAAACTTGTTTGTCTGAGCGATTGGCTGAAGTAGGACTGAGTGGACTTGTAGGCTCTAAAGTTTTACATTGATTTGTTTTTTAATGTAGTTTTTTTTGTACATAATTCTACATTTGTAAGTTCAACTTTGATGATAAAAAGATTGCACTACAGTACTTGTATTAGATGAATTGAAAAATACAATTTATTTTTGTTTTTTACTGTGAAAATATTTGTAATATAAAATAAATATAAACTGAGCACTGTACACTGTATTCTGTGTTGTAATTGAAATCAATATATTTGAAAATGTAGAAAACATCCACAAATATTTAAATAAATGATATTCTATCATTGTTTAAGAGCACAATTAATCACAATTATTTTTTTTAATCACTTGACAGCCCTAGTGGGAACACAGGTCCAAGTCCCAGTAGGATTAATTCAGTCATTCATCCTTCTCAGATAGATAAATTGAAGTTCCATGCAAATTGCTGCATGGAGTGAAACAGAGCCTTCAGGTAAGTTCTAATGAACAAAGGATTCATATCATGCTAGAGAGACAAGGTGGGTGAGGTAATATCTGTTATTGGTGAGAGAGAAAAGGATACTACAACACCTCATATCATGCTGTCAGTTTCTAAGCAGAACTCCCCACTAAAATCAGTGGGGAGTTCTTCTTAGACACTCATGGCTCAATATGGCACACAGACATATAAGAGCCCAGGGCACTTTTCATAACAGAAGGGGTTTGCCCTTGTGTGCTTTGACAAAATTTCTCATTCCTCCCACTGCTGGGCTCTATGTGCTGCCTGTGTGCCTGTTTTCCTGCATTTGAGTGGTGGATGAAGTAATCCCTATACATACACTTATGCAGCACTTTGGTTTCTTTCAGGATGACAGGTGCTATATATTTCTAAAGGAATACGTTTCACGGACACCACATCCATGATACAGAACATGAAATCCCACAAAACACCAGAGAACACCTCAATTACCTCAGAAGGGAATAGATCTGTTTAAGGAATTTTAATTTGTTTGCACAAATATATTAATTTAGCAGGTTTCTATTGCATGTTATTGGGTGTTTAAAGTTCTTATTAAAACCAATTGATCTTTTACAGTAATTAACACAGGATGTTACAATAGCATCCAAAAGAGATTGCTTCTTTTTTTTTTTTTTGAAAGCCATAAAATGTCTTTTGCAAATAAGTGGCAAAAGATTGTAACAAACATCAGAGGGTTTTTTTGTTTTGTTTTGTTTTTTTGTTGAGACAATGTTTAGTGTCTTTGAATATTGCGGCTGCAACTGTTTATAGCAGTCACTAAATCTCAGTTTAACTGCTATTATTGATCCTTAGAATCTAAAACAGGAGTCCAACTGAGTTTTTGCCAGCTCTTGAAGTGTTCTTTATATACAACATTAAGGACATTGATATATTTGTTTTCTTATTTGGAGAAGTACATGTAACTCTATCATTCTATACATCACCTTCATTGATTGGTTTATTTCTAAAGATAGGTGGCAATTTACCTGCAGGACACTAGTTCCTTATTCATTAAAAGTGATCTGTAAACCCTATGGTGTTCATTAAAAAGATTCTTCTGTACACAGCAGCAAAAAATATTTCCTTGAACAATGTTTCCAGCCACTGTAAGGTCAAAGAAATATATAACAATTATTGTGAATGTAATCTCTATTGTACCTTTTATTTTGAGTGCATCCTGAAGGCACAAGGGCTTGATTCATGCATCTTGTTTAGATCCTCTCTGACCTGCTTGCCTACTTTTTAATAATATTTATTTTGCACAAGTTCATAAATGTTGAGATTTAGTAGAGAAAATACTTGGTGAGGTAATGAGCCAAAATATGACAAAGCATCAATCAAAGAAGCTGCTGACTTCTGACCCTTCCTGGGTTTGGTTTTATGACTTTCATATCTTTGAAGTTATGAAAAGAAGATAAGATATGACAGGTGCTGTGCTTGGAGAAACCACTTAGTCAATTTAATTCCAGCCACTTGTGAGTAACTCCACATAACTACTTCAGCACATTTGAAAGTATGCAGTTCCCTATCTTTCACATTGCCTAGACAATGCAATAGCTTCAGTCTGCATTTGCTGGCCTTTGATGGGTCCCATTAGTTAAGTAAAGAATTTATATAAAAGTGCAACAGTATTACATTTTCTTGGTGCTCTATGTCAAATAAAGAAAAACATCTATCAGAGAAACTGCTCTGAAGATAGGAAAACCTATATAACACAAAGGAGGATTGTGTGAAATATTAAAATAGCATGATGGTATGGTACTCTTGTGTGACAGAAGAAATATAATTGTAAATACACTATTATCAGAGAATGAGCGATAAAATGGAGGAGGGAAAAGAGAGAATGTCAACTAGAAAATGTAATGGGTCAGATCGTCAGCTGGTGTAGCTTGGCATAGCTCCTAGAACTACTAACTATGGGCTAGCTTCCACAAGAACAAGGAATGCAGAGGGGATAGAGGCCACTGTTTCAGCTTGTTAGGCGTGGAGGAAAACTACAAGCTCTTCTCAAGGAGTTCCACGCACAAAGTCTGATTAGTTGGGGCTTCATGCAGAGAAAGGTGAATTTCACAAGCTGTGAAGTACCAGTATTATTTCTGGTTTTGTGGAGCACCAATTCTCAGATTTGTCTGGAACCATGGTTGTCTGCAGAGCACTTGCCGTTGGTCCACAGAAATAAGATCACTGCAGTTTTTTACACTCAGTGCATCATGGAAATAAACAAGAACACACAAAATTAAAAGCATGGGCCCAGATCATGCACCATAAGTCAATAAACAAGGGGGACCATCTATACCCAGAAAGGGGGCCCCAATAATAATGCTTTCTGTATAGCCCCCCTGCTGACACACACCAGCAATCTCTGTTGACCAGTCACAATAGAGAGAGTTTAAACTGCACCTCATACAGCAGGGGAATAGTACTAGGCACACAAACTCTGCACCACAAGGCATTATATGTCCCTAAGGCCTGGTCTACACTGGAGGAGGGAGGGGTGTTGATCTAAGTTACTCAACTTCAGCTACGTTATTTACCCAGCTGAAGTCGATGTACTTAGATCTACTTACTGTGGTGTCTTCACTGCGGTAAATCGATGGCTGATGCTCTCCCGGCAACTCTGCCTGCGCCTCTCACCCTGGTGGAGTTCCAGAGTTGACGAGAGAGCACTCAGCGGTTGATTTATCGTGTCTAGACTAGACGCGATAAATTGACCCCTGCTGGATCGATTGCTGCCTGTCGATTCAAACCCTTAGTTAGATAACGTACACTGTAGAGTTCCCTGTGGCTCCCTCTCCCCCCTGCAATTTTGTCCTTCCCCCACACACAGCAGGGCTGTGCCTACAAAGCCTAATTAAAGCCTAATCACTAGGCAAGTCTACATCATTATTTCATATTTTCCATACAATACACAGATTAATACAATTAAAGAGAAGTATACGTGCAACCACTGATGGAGGGTGCTTGTGAACACACTATATGTTTGCTTAGTACCACACACTGTACAGTTAACAGTTTTCCGTATTTAGTCTGCTCACATTTGCTGCAACAAAGAGAAGACAACATTAGAAAAGAAATCACCCTCCAAACCTGGAATCCTGACGTTAACAGTGGAAGGGAGTGTGTATGCGCGCATGCACACCAATCTTTTTCCTGCCTGAGGCTGCCACTTTGATAATCTCTTGCATTTCCAAGCTCATATATTGCAGGAGCAGAAAATACTATGAAAAGTAATATACAATAAACTGTATCTGAGAGATGTACAGAGAGAGCAGTACCTGGCAAGTTTTAGCCATAATTAAAACCTTTACAGTACTTACTTTTGAAGACTGGATTCTGAGAAATACAAATATGTAGTATTTTAGAGAGTTTTCCCTGCAGCCCACCAGAGTAAGTTCACAGGCAAGCCCTTGCTCTCTATTCAACTATTAGTGAATGCACCTTCATCACGGAAGTAGAAAGCCTGGATACATTAGAGAAGGGTAGTGGATATTCTCTTTCTTAGCTCCTCCAAGATCTTGGAATTACACAAGCCTTGGAGGATGCCAGTTACCCAGTGCCTAACCATAATCAAAGCCTTAGGAAAGTAACCACTCCACAAGAACAAGTTATATACAAAGATGGCCCCACCCTGAACAGGGACTAAGCCTAAGAAGTAAACGTACTTTTTATGTGCCCTGTAATATTCAATACAGTGAAGGTGGATGGGAATTTTTCAAATAATGAGGCAACCTGAGCAAAACATTTCTATGCCCAAACCACTGGGAATTTTTGTCTTGTGCTATAGCCTGAAAGTCAGCTTATTATCCAAGGGAGCTTTCCACACACTCCCTAACTGTTCGCAAACTCCCACCTCTGCTCTTTTCCCTCTTTCTCTAATCTAGTTCCATTAGGAACAGCCACTGTTTACCTTGAGTAGACACCACATCAGCCAGAGAAATGGGGTTTAGATTGTTGAGTCCACCTTAACCACCCTACACTGTATTAAAAGTTGAAGAGGGCTATGCATAGTAAGAACTATCAATCAGTGATTACAAATCCAAATTTCATTTAAAATGTCACCATGATTTCTGATGTCATAACACCAGCATTTACACCCCTGAGAAAATATCAGACAGACAAATTCTCAGCTGGTATAACTCAGCATAACTCCATTGAAATCAATAATATATAAAATACTCATACTGCTATTATTTATTTGTATTGTGATAGCATCTAGGTGATCCAGTAATGGGCCAGGATACCACTGTTCTAGCCACTGTACAAGCACAACATAAAGACATCTTTACCCCCAAAAGCATATACTAAGCATGCATAGTGTAACAATAGGGTGCATGGATTTACCTCCAGGGACATGCATCAGAGGAATCCTGTGTGTGCAGTCTCTACTTGCATACACCAAAAGGCACGATTCCTTTCTCTGGCTCCAAACTCCTTGGAGGACCTCTCCAGGTTGGGGATCCAAGAATGAGGACAACGAGTCTTGGAGCAGGGCCAGGAAGATCTAAGTATCCTCTTCCCCAGCACATCATCAGTAACTCCAGCCAAAAGTTAATTCGTCCTGTGGGTGAATTAACTTTAACATGGGAACCCCAACATACTGGTGCACAGGGTCTCCCTGTACATAATTCCATCAGATCTCCAGGATCATTGGGATCTGGGAGTTAAACCTTCTGCTTGTTCCCTGAAGGGGAGAATGACACTCCTGATAGAATAATATGGGGAAAACACCTGAAGGGGAGAAGCCTCCCTCCCGAGTTCCACTGGAGAGGATGATCCCTCTATACAATAATACAACAACAGCGCTTGTATAGTGTTTTCAATCTGAGGATTTAAAAGTTCTTCACATATATTCATTAGTGATAGAGTACACACATTATATTTTTAACAAGATAAATATTTCCATACATAAAATAAATTCCAGATATTAATTATCCCTGAGTAATCCCTATAATTCCACCTATCGGGGCCTGCTTTGTTTGTTTTTAGTTTCTTACTAGTTCTGATTTTGCTTCTACATACAGACATTACACACACAAATGCAACCTTTGCACACCAACAAAGAAAAGACTTCCTGTGTCAGGGATTACAGATTTTTTAAAGAGTTGCTAATCCTGAATGACCATTGCTTTTAGGGCCCTACACTGCATGCACATGTGTAACCACACGATTAAATGATTGGAAAGAGATCAAATGTTGATTCCCTGTTGAGTGGCTATTATACTGGGTTGTTCACACACACGGTAGGAAAAGTTTTGAAGGTCAATATATTTGTCTGCTGCTTCAAGTGTTCATCTCCATTGTTTTGATAGTTCCATGAATCCACTCTTATTATTTGTCTTCAACTGCTAATCAGTTTCTGTGCTGCTGTCTCAGTGTAATTATCTGCAAATTCTTACAAGATTTAGAATTTCTCTGTTTACATTTAAGGCACAATGCTGAAAAGTTCCAAAAATTCCAACACAATAGCCTGTGGCCATTTTGGCTAATGTCTGAATGCTAGAAACTTGTAGATAAAATGCTGAGAGTTATGAGTTTCTTAATTATATATTGAAATTTTCTATACTATCCCCCAATTTGTTAATCAAAATAAATATACAAGGCATTTTTATTTGAATAAACTGCACTTCAAAACTGCTGGCAATGTTAAGATACATTTTCGAAGACCAACTACCACTGATAGCCATTGGTTGCCAAGTTGATGTTCACTAAGGACCTGATCAAGCTCCATTAAAGTCAATGGAAAGACTCTTGTTGATTTTTTTTAACTGTTATATAGAACTCAATAGCAGGGTCATAATTTTCTACTGTATTTTATAGAATAGACCCCGAAAAAAATGAACACAACAAAAAAAAACTACAGAAAAGAGGTTTTCCTCAAACTCTGTGGGAAATTTTTTCAAAAGTACCAAAATGACTTAGAAGCCTAAGTCCTATCCCTGAATCTCCTTTTTAAATTATAGTTAGGCACTTTGAAAAATGTTATCCTACAGGAAAGGGCTGAAAGGAGGCAGGGCCTCTATACTAGCCAATGGAAGTAGCTAGAGATAGCGTGTTCAGTACAGTCAATTAAGGGTGCTGCAGCAGCCATTACCTCTAATGCTCTGGGATGTATGTGGCCTACCTGCCCACAATGCAGGGCCACGCCTTAAGAACACATCTGAACCCTTAGTTTATGCCAGGAATATGGCTACTGATACCTCTTTGAAATTTGTATACACACTAGGCTGCAAGTTACTTACAGTAAAACCATACTCTACCCTCCATGGCAGGCATGCCGTGATGCACAATACAATCATAAATGCAGAAGGTGCTGTTAGACAGACACAGAGCAGCAGTTTATTAATAAGAGCACTCAGGAAAAAACAAGAAGTTTGACAGCTATGAGATTTGTCCTCAGGAAGCTGAAAACTGTATCTCATGCTGCATTTGGTATATAACTGGATATCAATAGTGGACCTATAGTACTCATATTGTACTTATATTTTAATTTATATGGGGCACATTTTCAAAATATGGCGACTAAACCTGAACACATAATATTGTACAAATAAATGGGTACAATTAATGTGTGTGCAAGTGCAAATGCAGTGATTGTACATATAAAACTTTCATGCACAATTTAAAGGCCTAGTTGCAGCTGGCTAAAAGTTTGTCCCTGTATGCCAGAGAAGTTCTACTGTGAGTTTTCCCTGCCAGTTGGTGGCAAGTCACTGAATTGGTTTATGATGTATGTATGTGACACTGTACTCAACCTCAGCCAAAATAAAAATCAGGATTCCTTTTCTCCCCAGGCAGTTGTAGCTGTTGTACAGTAAGGGAGCTTCACCCTGTCTGATCCAGACAACAAAGAGTGCTGGTCTCTTTTGAACTGGAATCCAAGCTGTTACACAGCATATCCAGAATTTAGAGCGAGATAAGCAAGAGTACCATAGACAGCAAACATAAAATAGACACAGAAAATTTGAACTGATTGTTATTAATATTCTCTGACACCTGTTTGATTTTTCCTTCTTAAGATACTTGACTTTGGCATAGAATGACAGAGCTAGTGACTCTCATGCTCAGCCTAGCACTGCCTGGAATCAGGTATCTACAATTTTTTCTAGGTCAAATTAAACTAATGTAATAAAATCATTAAAAACCACTGGCATACTTTGGCTCAAGACATGGTTGGCAAACATTCTTTAGACAACTGGAAAAATGCTTTTCAGAATAGTATTTGTTAGCAACTTTCCACCTATTTTAAAGCACCTTGAGTTGTCTTCGTGCGGTGAGTTGCCAGATGGAGTGATGTGTCATCTGTGTTAATTTTGTACCTATTCAAGACATTTTATGCAATTTTCACCTAGATGTTCTGATAGGAGTTATTGGCTGCATCTAACAGCAGAGATACACAGGGCATTGCAAGCCTTCTGAGGACGTTTTCAGGCATCTAGAGGAACAGATCATAAATAACATGAAACCCCCAAGAGTCCTTCCTCATTACTGGTATTGTTAGTACCCATGAAAATTAACCATAAGATACTATTGATGCTATCGCTTAATCTCCAGTTATGGCACTATTAGCTGTGTCACCTTGTAAACAGAAGTATCTATCTTTGTTCTTAACAGAAACAATTAAAATATCAAAATAGTCTATTAAACCTATATGTGAATCGGATTCAAGAGAGAAAGACTTTGTGTAGTCTGCTTCTCTGCCTTTCACTTGCTGCATAATGATTTAGCTGCATTCTCCCTCCTCTGGTTTTTTCACCACACCATGTCAGCTGATGAACTGAAAGTTCTTTTATCTTCTGACAGAAACAGAGATTGCCCCCACTTCCACCAGTAGGGGAGAAGCAGCAGAAAAATGGACTGTGTGGCTGTAGCAGGGTAGCCATGAGATGGCTATTTTCTTTACTGAGCCCCCCAACCTCATCCCCACCCAAACCAGAGACTACTTTTGGACTTGTTTAAAGGGAATCTTTCAATAAGTTAATGTTCTAACTCCCTGTGATAGGCAAGGTGACTACAGGGAGGGTGCTAGCTCTCCACTCTCCAGTATAGATAGAGTGCTACTTCCTGCTTCCTTACAAAGTTTAACCACATCATCGCCATCTGAACACAACTCTGTTGGCTCCATGTTCAGTTCAGAACCCCGTTCAAAGCCATTTGCCTTCATTATTGAGCCGTTAATGAGCTTACTTCCTTTTCCTGCATGGAAAACAGCCTCTTTCAAGTCCCCCCATGAGACTCAATTCCATCCACCCCTCCAGAACCAGTCACCTATCTGTACTCGCATACAATCTCACCACTCTCAATGCAGGAGCCTTCTCCTCTGTGGATCCTGCCTGCCATCTGCAACAGCCTTTCTGAATCACTGAATCTATCACATCTACTATTATATCTCATCTTCCTTAGGTTACCTATGCTTCCATTAAGAGACACACCTCTTAATTTCTCTGTCCCTTCCACTTGCTTTTTTTTTTTGAATTTTGTAACTGTATTTTATTCTGTAGAACATTTTGTGACATAATGCATATGTGTGACACCACAGAACAAAATTGTACTGTTCTGTATTTCAAAGGGTGCATTAAGGAAGTGGATCAAATAGCACAGGGAGACACTCTGTCAAGGAATCAGCACATTATTCCTTGCCAGTTTAGTTCTGGCCAATATCAAGTGATCACAGATAACTTCACATACATCACTATACCAATTCTGTGACAGAATAATGAGTTTAGCCTATGCCAAGGATCGGCAACCTTTGGCACGCGGCCCGCCAGGCATAGGCGCCAACTCCGTGGGTGCTCCAGGAAGCGGCGCAGGCTGGGGGATGTGCTGGCCACCGGTTCCCGCCGCCCGCATTGGCCTGCAGCTGCAAACCACGGTCAGTGGGAGCCATGATTGACCGAACCTGCAGATGCAGCAGGTAAACAAATTGGCCCAGCCCATCAGGGTGCTTACCCTGGCAGGCCAAGTGCCAAAGGTTGCCAATCCCTGGCCTACGCCAATCTTTGCATACATGTGAACTTGATTCAATACCAGTATACTTTGATGACTATTATTACTAAATAACCATGAAAGCAAGGAGAAGTCCAGTGGCACTTTAAAGACTAACAGATTTATTTGGGCATAAGCTTTTGTGGGTAAAAACCCACTTCTTATCTGTATCTGCAAAAACAATGAAGAGTCTGGTGGCACCTTAAAGAAGTGAGTTTTTAACCACGAAAGCTTATGCCCAAATAAATCTGTTAGTCTTTAAGCAGCCACCAGACTCCTTGTTTTTGTGGATACAGACTAACATGGCTACCCCTCTGATACTAAATAACTATGGTATATGAAATACGGGCAGACCCTTCCCTAGATTCCAAAGACTAAAGTAATATAGTCCAATATGAAAAAGAAATCATTGAATGAAGGATACATGTTGCTAACTAGTATGCAGCAAAATGCTAGGTATGTGTAAATGCTTACAGACTCATCAAAAAGAACAATGAGATTTGTTCCCTCAATTTCTCGTCTGACAATTTATTTATTTTTTGCATCCTTCCGTAGCAGCAGCATTTTCTTAGTCTTGTGTAATATATTGTAGCTTTTATATTACCTAGCTGAAAGATATCTACTTTAGTTAGTCCAGGGATCTCCTGCAGTCCAGAAAAATATTCCCATGGCACGCTAAATAAACTAACAGCAGCAGCAATAACAATTGTGCTATTTTATTAAATTACAAACTATTTGTTAAAGTTCAAAAGACATATAATTAAATTTTATAAAATTAAAATAAAAAAAGAAAGAAAAAATGGAAAGGGCATGTACATTCAAATTAAATATAAAATATGTAGGGCTACATTCTGCTCTCAGTTACACCAGTGCAAATCCAGAGTCAAGCCACTGACATCAACAAGAAAGGGGATGTGACTGAGATGCTTGACAGCATCTTCAGCCTGCTGTGACCATTTCAGTGGATGGGACTCTTTCTATTTACTTCAGTGGGCCTTGGATTAGGCACTCATTCACCTTTGCACTGCAGGCAGGGCCAGCTCTAGCCATTTCGCCGCCCCAAGCACGGCGGCACGCCACGGGGGGCACTCTGTCGCTAGCCGGTCCTGCGGCTCCGTTGGATCTCCCACCGGCGTTCCTGCGGAGGGTCCGCTGGTCACGCGGCTCCTGTGGACCTCCCGCAGGTGTGCCTGCGGATGCTCCACCGGAGCCGCGGGACCAGCAGACCCTCCACAGGAACGCCAGCGGGAGGTCCACCAGAGCTGCCTGCCGCCCTCCCAGCAACCGGCAGAGTGCCCGCCTCGGCATGCCACCCCAAGCACGTGCTTGGCGTGCTGTGGCCTGGAGCCGGCCCTGACTGCAGGTGTCACGAAAGGGCATTATTTGAAGACAATGGGTTGCCACAGAGTTTTTCTTTGGCCTGAAGAATCTTTATTAATAGTGATGATGTGTGGGATGTAAGGATCCAGTTTGACTTTCAGACCCCAGGCTAAGTTTGCAAGATTGTCAGTTAGAAAAAGCATCTTGAGCCAAATTTGCTTTGAAAGTCAGTAAGAAATAGGACACATAAAATCCCACAATACCATTTATAGAGAGTCACTTTAAGAATGGGTGTATACATATAAAATGCAACACTACAAGTAAAAATATCTTTGGGCATGGAGGAAGGATGGTGATGAGTAGGGTCCCACCAAATTCAAGGGCACGAAAAATGTGTCATGGACCGTGAAATGTGGTATCCCCCTGTGAAATCTGGACTTTTCTGTGCTTTTACCCTATACTATACAGATTTCATGGGGGAGACCAGTGTTTCTCAAAATGGGGATCCTCACCCAAAAGGGAGTTGCAGGGGGGTCACAAGGTTATCTGGGGGGAGTGTCACAGTATTGCCACCTTCACTTCAGAGCTGCCTTCAGAGCTGGGTGGCTGGAGAGTGGCAGCTGTTGGCCGGGCACCAGCTCTAAAGGCAGCACCCCCCCAGCAGCAGCTCAGAAGTAAGGGTGGCAATAATGCAGGCAGCAGCACAGAAGTAAGGGTGGCAATACTATACCATGCCATCCAGACTTCTGCACTGCTGCTGGCGGCGGCTCTGCCTCAGAGCTAGGTTCCCGGCTAGCAGCCACCGCTTTCCAGCTACCCAGCTCTGAAGGCAGCGTTGCCACCAGCAGCAACACAAAATTAAGAGTAGCAGTACCGCAATCCCCCTACAATTACCTTGTGACCTCCCCCACAACTCGTTTTTTAGTCTGGACCCCTAAAATTTCAACACCCTGAAATTTCAGATTTAAATAGCTGAAATCATGAAATTTACTTTTTTTAAAATCCAATGACCATGAAATTGACCAAAATGGGTGAACTTGGTAGGGTCCTAGCGATGAGGAGGAAAATGACATGCTTGAAGTTCTTTATGCATGATAATAACCTTCCAGTGCTGTGGATCTAGCAGGCGAAAATGTTGTGACTGACTCTAGAATATTCAAAATCTTCTATTTACATAGGAAATCAGTGATGAAAAATTTTACAAATCTGCCAAGCATTTATGTGGGCCATATATGTGCATAGCTTGACGGTTCAAAGGCAATTTTCCCCACACACAGCTCTAGTCATAAAAACACTAATATTTTTCCTGAAGCTATACAACTCTGTCAGTAGTCATCATTGCTAGCAGCAGTCTACCTTATCAATACTCTTGTGTCCATACACTTCAGTCTCAAATGATCCACTTTGGCAAACTCAGATTTTTTTCATCATGAGTTTTCTCAGTTGGGTTTTATTCTTTTGCTACTACTACTACTTTTAAGGAAGGCTCAGAAATCAATCTATAGAGCAAAAGAATTTGCATGCTTTTCAAGATTTTCACAGTTGACTGTATAAACTAATAAAGCTTTCTTTCCCTAACCTAAGATCCTTAAAATCAATGGTTTCTGAAATGAACTCTTTCCTTCAACTTTCTACATGAAAAAAATAAATAAAGAAAGAAAAATTAAAAATCAATAGTGAGGGTTAATAGTTCTACCTACCCAGGTCTCTTAAAGCAGTTGTCTTGGTTCTTCTTAAGAAAAGCTAGCATCTAAAATCTGTTCTGTTCAAGCTTTCATATATCCTTATAGTTCACTTGAACTAAAACCACTGAGTTATGTGCATAGCTGACATATGTAACTGCCTGAAACCATTACTGACACCCTCCGTTTAACCTTCCTCCTTCCCTCCTATTGTTTGTCACATACACTTACTGCCTACTGTTGTAGATTAGGCCCTGATCAATAAAAGCAACCCTATTCAAGATAAACAGGAAAATAACTTGAGAAACTATTAGGGAACTAGACTGTCTTGAACAGCACTGGGCAGAGCCTGAAGGAATCTGTCCCTTCTAGTACTTCAAAAGAGGTCAGTAGAGTTGATCATTTATTGGTCATTGATTCGGTGCACTGAGTTAATTCACCTTTGGGTTTAAATCCTCACGGAAATACAGTAGAAGCCTCTGATAATTAAGCACATGCTGAGCTTTTAGTAGGTGCTTAAATCCCATTGTCTTCAGTGTGATATTAGTATTTACTTATACTTATGCATATATTTATGTGCTATCTCTGAATTGGAAAGATTGCAAGGTCTTCAAGGCAGGAACCATATTTACCTATGCATTGCACCTTACACAATGGGTCCCCAATCCTAACTGGGGCCTTAGTGATTCTGAAATAATCAATAATACTAATCTCTAGCCTTGTGTATATATGCAATAAGCCAGTACCTCTATTTTCATAGAGATACAGCTACTTCCTGCAACCCATCAAGTGTTTTATTGCCATCATTAAAAAGAAAGGAAAGCATTTTCCTTTATAAATAGAATAGATTAGGGAACTCTGCTTAGCTGAATAGCCACCTTTGTTTTACTTTAAGAGTTCTTAGTTTAAAAATAAGTCTGGAATAATTTAACCCAGAGGAAAAGGGGAAAAATGTGGAAAGGAAAAGATGCTCTATTTGTACCTGCTAATAGTGTTCTAGCATCCAAACTTTTTGAAGAAATACCCCTTTTCTAGCTAAAATGTGATGAATTCCATTCTATCCTTTCATGTCTCCTCTAGATTTATGGTTAGATTAATAGTGTTATGAATTGAGTAAAACAGTTTTGTAGCTCCCTCAGGAACTTGAAAAGTGAAAATTAGATGAGTCTGCAAAGCTCATTTGCACTCAGCAACTTTATTAAAAGCTGTCTCAGGATAAATAGGAAAATAACTTGAGAAAACCAAAACTATTAGGAGACTGGACTGTCTTGAACAACACTGGGCAGAGTCTGCAGGAATCTATCCCTTCTAGTAGTTCAATAGTCTTCAAAAGAAGTCAGTAAAGTTGACCATTTTGTTAAGTGCACTGAGTTAATTCACCTCTGGGTTCAAATCCTCATGGAAATACAGACGAAGCCACTGATAATTAAACATTTGCCAAGATTCACCACATAGTTACTCACTGCACAGTTATTGCCCATACTTCTAAAGTGAATGGGGGAAAGTATTGTTAGGTAATAAAGCAGGTCCTCACTCACCTCTCCAGCACCCGAGTTCGTGCGGAGTGGGTATGGGCACACAATTCTGTCAGAGACCAGACACCAATGCGTTGATCAACGGGCTCACACTAACCCAAAAGCTTTAGAATAAGTGTGGCCCCTTTATTAGGGGTGAGCATCAATATTTATACACAGAAGTAAACAAAGTGATTAATAAAAGATAATGGTCATGCATAATCAATCAAGATTTTACAGGAAAAGCAAGTTTAACAAGTAAATGCATAGAGATAAAGGCTAATGGCTACTTGATAAAGGGGGTGTCATGAGTAGTTTGCAGGTCAGTGCTTTATTCGATAAAGGGTTCAGAAAGGATTATGCAGAGACGGCCAGTCTGGGTGTGTTTTGGCTCCAAAGTTCACCAAAAGTTTAGACCCAACATTCCTCCATTTGTAGCTTTGAGATAACTATTAATCAAAAAGCTACACCCTATTTCAAGATCTCAAGGGCCGCTTGGCAATTTCAGCCTGGGCCAATTCGAATAGAGTAAGGCTTTTAGCTGAAGTGGGAAAAGAATAAACTGACTTACATGAGTTTATGAGGGAGGGGACACACTGAATACAGCAACACAGTATTATAAGGACTACTATGGCCCCAACAACACCCACCAAGAGGTTTTTAACCCACCCAAGTCCAGGCAGCCAATTCCATAAGGCTCCCCACCAATCATAAGGTGGCTGGCCAGAGGAGTAGTTTTTAGCCATTTCCCTTAGGTGTTTGGTACATTGAAAAGTGTCAGAGTAGGTGTCATTTACAAAAACACAGCATTCTTCATTTATGAGGGTGCAAGTTCCTCCCTGGGCTGCTAACATCATATCTAAAGCCATTCTGTTTTGCAAAGCTAACTGGCGCAGCTGGGACATTTCCCCGGCCTGATTTTCAAATAGGGTTGCAGTTTCATTGGTCAAAGATTCTAATAGTCCCTGTAGACGGATGATAGCACCCTTCAAGCTAGTGTGACCAGCCCACCGCTGCCAGGACAAATCATCACGGAGATTAATATCTCTGTCAGTTTCACGGATGTTACGAACGTGGGGAAAATGAGGGGGAGTGAGGGAGATCCGAGAAGGCGGTGCTAGCCATGCCAAATAACATGACCCTGCCCAGTCAGGGGAGAGAAAATAATAAGCTTTGGGCCCGCACACCCAGTATGTTCCATATAATGCGTTTTGGGTATTCCATTACTCAAAGTAGGAGGTAACCCACCACCCGTTGTACCACTGTTCCCCTGGTAACGCAGAGGGGTCGTTGTGTGAACTGCAGAGGCACAATTTGGTAGTGTTGTCCTCAAAGGGCAGTGTAGTACTGCTTGAGCAGTTGTAGAAGGCAATTGTGTATCCTTTAACAATTAGTTGGACACCCTCGAGATCTGAGCAGGGCTTTTTAAAAACTGACTCTGAAAACCTGCCCCTCCATGAAAAAGTTGAAAAGGTTGGATCGGGGTGAGGGATCCACATATGGGATAAGTGGGATGCGCAAGGCTTGAAGCCAAGATTTTTACTAAAGGCGATGCCATTAAAATATATGTTGCATTTACTTGTTCCCACAAAAGTTGACCCTTTTTCTTTAACAAAACACAGTGATCCTGTTTGATTGGTTACCCTGAGATATTTGTTAATTGGCACTTCTGTTTTGTCCCATGTAAGATTGGGTTGGACTGGATCTTTTATTCTAGTCGGTGGCATCCAAGTCATATTAGCAGTGGTTAGGGGAATGGGTGTGAAGGGGAGTCCCTGTGCTGCATTTACTGGAAATTGAGTACATACCCAGCAATCACTTCTATTTCCTAAAATACGAGTTTTAACCTCGTGGGAATATCTAATAAAAGCATTATCTTCATAAGCAGAAAATAAACTAAAAAAGCATAAAAAACATACAGTTGTCAGAATAAAGGGTCCTCTCATTTTTTTCGAGTCAATTTAAGTCTAATGTCTGAGAGAGGTAAGCTGGTCCACTGGTCGAAGGCAGTGTCCTCAGTGGTGACAAGAGCTGCTGGTCCGTCACTGTGGTCCACTACGGCTGGCTTGACGTGGGAGTGGTGGATCCAAGATTTGCGTCCTTCCAGGAACACTGCAGTCTGGGTTGTCAAAAGAACCTGGTGGGGTCCAGTAAACCTTGGCTGGAGGGTGTCGTCACGAACAAACTTTTTGGCCCAGACGAAGTCCCCTGGTTGGAACGGGTGGATTTGTTCCTCCAGCGGCACGGTCTGGGAAAACTGCGAGGATTTCCAAAGGGTACGGAGGCGAGCCTGTAGGGAGAGAAACTGACACGCGGTCATATGATCCCCTCCCAATAGTGAAACATCAGCACGTGGTAGCGCCCCGCCTTTGAAAGGGGGGTGTCCATAGAGCAGTTCAAAGGGGGATAATCCCAATGCGCGGGTTGGGCGAGTACGAAGGTGAAACAGGACCAAGGGAAGTACCTGAGGCCACTTTAATCCTGTTTCCTGACAGTATTTAGCCAATGTAAACTTAAGTTCCCTATTCATACGCTCAACTTTCCCGCTAGACTGGGGGTGGTAGGGTGTATGAAAGGAGTGTGAAATGCCCAGTCCTTGTTCTAAACGGCCAAGGACATGACCAGTAAAGTGAGGTCCGCGATCTGAGTCGAGCACAAGAGGGATGCCAAAACGGGGTACAATATCTCTAAGGAGAATCTTCGCCACTGTGGCAGCAGTACAATTAGCAGTAGGAAAAGCTTCGACCCAGGAAGTCAGAGGGCAAACCAAAACAAGGAGGTGCTTTTTCCCAAAAGCCTTTGGCATATCTGCAAAGTCAATTTGGAGATGTTGAAATGGAGCAGCAGGCGGAGGTCTTCCACCCTTAATTTTGTTAAGAGGCGGAGCAGGTCCATTACGCTGACATGTGCTGCATGCTTTCACTATTGATAGGCAATAGGGTTGAATGCCTGGAGCATACCGAAAGCGAGCGATAGTGTCCACGAGGGCGTGCGTGCCGTAGTGACCCCCTTTATCATGGTGCCAGCGAACTGCCACGGGGTATGTGGAGCGAGGGAGGCAGGCTCGGCCATCTGGCATAAGCCAGGTCCCTTTGACCAGAGTGGCCCCGAGGCTCTCCCACGATTGTAGTTCAGCAGCGGGTACTGGTACGGGGTGCGGTGGAGTAAAGGAGGAGGTTGCAATAGCCAATGTGGGCATGGCTAAAGGTAAGGTGGCAGCCTTCTTGGCGGAGGCGTCAGCCAGGGCATTCCCACGGGTAACGGGGCTACTATCTTTAGTATGGGCCCGGCAGTGAACTACAGCCAGGACAGAGGGTTTTTGGAGGGCGTCCAAAAGCTTGTGGATGAGGGGGAGGTGCTGAATGGGCTTACCGGCAGCTGTCTGGAAACCTCGAAACTTCCAGAGGTGGATATGACAATGCACAACTCCAAAAGCATATATGCTATCAGTAAAAATGGTAACGGTCTTACCAGCGGCCAACTGGCAAGCTCGGGCCAGGGCATAGAGTTCAGTGGCTTGGGCTCCCCAGTTGCCTGGCAGTGAGGCGGCCTCTTGAATGTCCCATTCAGAGGTGACAGCATAACCAGTGAAACGCTTGCCATCAACATAGAAGGAGCTTCCGTCCGAGAAGAGGATGCAATCGGGATTGTCCAGTGGCACGTCAAACAGGTTGTCCCTTATCTGTAAGATGCTGGAAACTACTTCCACACAGTCGTGCTGATCCTGGAGGACTGGCAGGTCAGGAAGCAAGGTAGCTGGATTAAGGGGTCCACACCTTTCAAAAATTAGGTTAGTGTCTTCTAAGAGTTCGGCCTCTAGCTGTTGCTGACGATGGGCCGAAAAGACTTGGGTTGTGCCCCTACGCAGAAGGGCTGACAAGGCATGAGAGGTCCAAACCGTGGTAAAATGACCCAGGGTTAGGCTCTTTGCCTTTGTGATCAGCAGGGCAGCTGCTGCCAGAGTCCGGGTGCAGGATGGGGTTCCCTGAGCGACAGGGTCGATTTGCTGAGAGTAAAAAGCAAGCGGGAAATGGTGGGGCCCGCTCAGCTGGGTAAGGACACCACTAGCAATTCCGCCCCTCTCGTGGACAAAAAGGTGAAAGGGTTTGCTGTAATTGGGGGGGCGGAGAGACATGGAGGAGGCCACACTGTCCTTGAGTAACTGAAAGGCTTTAATAGTGTCCGGGGACCACTGCAAAGGGTCAGGAGCAAGGTTAGCAGTGAGTCGGTGGAGCGGTTTGCTTAACTCCCCGCAGGACGGCAACCAGGGGCGACAGAAGCCAATTAATCCTAAGAAACCTCAAAGTTGTTTCTTGGTGTTCGGTAGAGGGCAGTTTTGAATAGTCTTTATGCGGGCTGGGTCCATCTGTCTTCCCTCTGGGGTTAACAGGAAGCCCAGATATCGGACCTTCTGTGAGACCCACTGAATCTTTTTAGGGTCTACCTTGTGGCCTCTGGTGTGTAGGTATAATAAAAGTGCCTTACCATCGATGCGGAGGGCAGCTTCTTCGCGATTACCTAATAGGATGTCATCTACGTATAGGACCAATGTGGATCCCTGCGGACTGGTGAAACCTTCCAAGTCGTGGCGGAGGCACTGGCTGAAAATCGTGGGGCTGTCTCTGTAGCCTTGAGGAAGTCGTTGCCAGACATAACTTTGTCCCTCCCAGGTGAAACCAAAGAGATACTGAGAGTCTGGGTGCACAGGAATGCTGAAAAAAGCTGATTTTAAGTCAATAACAGTGAACCACTCAGCATCCCAGGGGATTTGGTTGATGATAGTAGCTGGGTCAGGAACTACTGCATGAAGAGGGACCACATACTGATTAACAACTCGTAGATCCTGTACAAAGCGCCAACGAACAGGGTCTCCGTCCTTTTTAGGAGGCTTTTTGACAGGCAGTATAGGGGTGTTACAGGGAGTGCGCTGAGGGCGGACTAGCTTTTGTGCAATGAATCCCTCGATAATGGGGCGGATGCCCTCCCGGGCTTCCAGCGACAGGGGGTATTGAGGGACTGACGGGGGGGTTAAGGAAGGCTTCACCTGAATCCTTACGGGTTCTGCCGAAAGGAGCAGGCCAACATCAGTGTCAGAAATTCCCCAGAGGGTTGAAGGCAAGTCAGTGAGGTCAGGGGAGAGAGAGGGGGGTGTTTCCCAATTACCCTGAGTAGGGGCCGAATCTCCTAACACTGTCATCAATAATCCTACCCCTTCAGGAGTGCAGGTTAAAGTAGCCTCAAGCTTACAGAGTAAATCCCGGCCCATCAAAGGGATCGGACAAGCTGGGGAAAAAAGAAAACGGTGAGGAAAACATTTATCAGCATAAACAACATTCAAAGGCAAAGTGAGTTCCAGAGACTGTGGGTTGCCCTCCACCCCAGTCGCAGTTTTAACCTCAGAGGATAGCCAGGGAGAGGGGGCATGATTTAAAAGAGAGAAAGTAGCCCCAGTATCAGTGAGGAAAGAGACAGGCAGTCCCTGGACTGAAAGGGTTAAACGAGGCTCTTTGCTGGGAGGGGAGAAAGTGAGAAAGGAGCCGGCTAAAGACATTAAGGAAATAAGACCATCACATTGTTTGCCTTCGCCCCCGGGGTACCGTCATTGAGGAGGCTGAGTTTGCTGCGGCTGCTGCTGTTTCCCGTAGTTGATCCAGGCCTGGGGAATGGGCTGAGCTGGTGGTGCAGGGGTGTATTCCTCACTTGTGTAAGCATCTGCGGATGCAACCAGACCCTCTGGGCGTCCCCAGGGGCATTCACGTTTAAAGTGACCAGGCTGTCCGCACTGAAAACAATTTCCTGATGGTTGGGGTCGCCAGGACCCTTTTCCCCGAGCACCCTGGAATCCCCTGCCACGGCCACGGCCTTTGCCTCGAACACCGCCGTGAAAAGCTAAAGCCATCAGCTTATATTCTTCCTTTTTCTCTTTCTTTTTACTACTTTCCCTTTCTTTCTCCCAGGCAAAATCAGCTATGTCCAACACTGAAGTGACTGACTCACCTCCCCAACCAGGGCGAAACTTTAAGAAGTAATCCCTTACAGGGGGCACCGACTGATTCACAAAAAATGAAATAAGAGTAGGGTGGTCTGCTTCTCTCTCAGGATCCATCTGAGTGAACATTCGGGCCCCCTCCAATAGCCTCGACCAGAACTTTCTGGGCGGCTCATCAGATTCCTGCCGAATCTGCATGAACTTAGCCTGATTAGGCGAACGGCGAGCCATTTCCTTGAGTCTCTCTAACAATCGCTCTCTATCTGCTCGCAGCTGAGTCAGCCTTGGCTGAGTCCAGTCTAGGGGATTCCAGCCAGCGGCCAGATCCCGCCTATCCATCCAAGTAAGATTAACTGCATTGCTATCTCCCCATGTCCTTTCTGCCATCCACAATCTACTACGTTCCTCTCCGGTCAAAACTCTACTTAACAACTGATCCACATCCGTATAAGTAGGATTATAACTTAAAAACAATCTTTCTAGAAGTTCTATGATCTTTCGGGGATTTTCCCCAAAAGACCCTGACAACTGTCCCCACTCTTTCAAGTCCCATTCTAGCCATCCTTTATATTCCACAATACTAGCATGTTGCAACCGTCCATCATTGCCCATATAAGGTTGATCGTGCACCTGTAAAGGCATCTCTCTAACTATACTTTCCTCAGGGGGGGGGGCATGCACCCTGCCATACCTGCTTGGACATAAGCCTAGTAACTACTCCTCCCGAGGTTTGCCCCTCCATTTCCTCCTCATCCTTCTGCAGAAATTCCAATCTGGTATCCTGCAGATTCCCCTCTGCTACAAGGAGAGAGTCTCCCTGCGGAGGAATAGGGGCAGGTGCAGAGGGGACCAGCTGACGAGTCAAAACACGCCGTGGTCTACACCCTTCATCAAAATAACCTGGAGGGGGTTCACTCTCGGGAGAGTACCTGACTGCCATAATTTTTAAAGATTTCCACAGCTCTGCTGCTGTGTCCCAACAAAACCAGTAACATAACTGTCCCGGATGGTCTTTTTCGATCTGGCTCTTTACTCCTCTTAAGGCAGCCTGTTCGAAAGAGCCATACGAAGGCCACCTTATCTCCGGGTCGGCCAATACCGCGGTATACCCAGTCCAATTCCTTACACATAGTGTGTACAATTTCTTCCTAGACATTCCTGTCTGTACTGGGAGTTTCCCTTCGTTCCATAACTTATTTACAATCCCCAACGGACTCTCAAGAGGCACGCTAGTCCCTTGACCCATGGTGTCTGACAGGAGCCCTCCAACTGGCATTTACCCTGCTGTCCAATACACGACCCCTCAATATTGAATTGGCTGGGAGAAATCTCCTGTGGCGCCTTGCCAATTCATATATGAGTGGTCTGACCACTGGACAGAGGTACCGCACCAGAAGGTATCCCGGACGAGCCCCTAAATTGTTAGGTAATAAAGCAGGTCCTCACTCACCTCTCCAGCACCCGAGTTCGTGCGGAGTGGGTATGGGCACACAATTCTGTCAGAGACCAGACACCAATGCGTTGATCAACGGGCTCACACTAACCCAAAAGCTTTAGAATAAGTGTGGCCCCTTTATTAGGGGTGAGCATCAATATTTATACACAGAAGTAAACAAAGTGATTAATAAAAGATAATGGTCATGCATAATCAATCAAGATTTTACAGGAAAAGCAAGTTTAACAAGTAAATGCATAGAGATAAAGACTAATGGCTACTTGATAAAGGGGGTGTCATGAGTAGTTTGCAGGTCAGTGCTTTATTCGATAAAGGGTTCAGAAAGGATTATGCAGAGACGGCCAGTCTGGGTGTGTTTTGGCTCCAAAGTTCACCAAAAGTTTAGACCCAACACTATGGTACTGTGTGCTACCACTTCATGGTAACTATTGGCAAAGGATGGCTTTTTAAAAGCAACCCTTATAGGATATGCATTGAGTAGTACCTTACAGTACCAGGAATCTCATGAATAAAGGTGACAGAATCTGCCCCACAATAACTACAAATCACTTTAGTAGTATCATGTCACAGGCATGTGTTAGTATTTAGATTTCCTTAGTATATTCTTGAAACACATTTGATATAGGAAGCAAGATAGGTCCAGAGCAGAAATAGAAGGGATGTTGAATACCAGAGCTGCATGAGACAGCTTGAAAAGTGCTTGCTCATACTGGCTTTTATCCTGCGCTCACTGAAGTCAATGGTAAAGCTCTTCTGGACTTCAACAGGGCAGAAACAGGCACACTATGCAAGGCTTCAGCCAACAGCATAAATATCTCACCTATATGTGGCAAAATGATTCACAAAATAAATCATCCGTTTGAATAATTGATCAACTAGCAGCCAAATGACCACGATAAACAATTCTTAGTACCAGCATCACTGACAAAATGTATTGTTATGGTATGGACCCCTGACATTCTACTGCTTAGCAATAAAATATTTAGTGCTTTAAAAACCTTTCCCCACAGTACAGCCTACATCTGTAACTTCTGATATGCATCTCTGAGAACTATTTGCAAAAGGGGCACCCTATTATCTATAAGCCATGCAAATCTCATTTGTTAGTCACAATGAAGCAGGGGAAATGTTTTTAAAGTAAAATAATAAAAATGCAAAACTTTGCATCCCTACAGAACCTGCCATACATGCATCACAAAGTACTTTACAAATATTTATGAATTATTCTTCACTACTTCACATAGCAAAACTGAAACTGAAAATTCTATGACTTTCCCAAAGTCACACATTACATCCGTGATGAATTGAGACCACAGCCCAGGCCTCCTGATTCCCAGCATTTAACAAACTATCCTTTCTCTCTGTCTCCTTAATAGGTTTTTAAAAAATGTCTACTACCCAAACACATTGCACTGTTCATCCAAGAAATAAATGAATGATTGCTATTGGACACTGTACCCACATGACAAAATATGTCTATGGAAAATGTATTGACCAGCGGACCAATTCCCAGTTGGCTTTGCAACAGGCACACTCCAACCCCTGAGCACTCCAAGCATCCCTTGGAGTTTCCAGCCTCTGTTCCATTGGACGCTCACAGAACACACAGATCCTCTGCTCCCTAAGGAACAGTACACACCACCTTACCAGTTACACCTCAGATCACCACTCCACTCAACACACAGGTCTTTGATATATTCATAGTAAAACACAAGAAGTTTACTTAACAAAGAACAGAGACTTGAGAAAAAACAAATAGAAAAACTAGAAACAAATGGCTACATATGAAATAAAATCGTAACATGCTTTCTAGAGCCTAAACTTAACTAAGAAGACATGGTCATGTCATATACAGCAAAAACTCACCCAAAATCCTTCCAGTGTATAACAGTCCTCTTGCCTCATCAGATGACAGATGCAAAATGTATCTCTGTCTCTACAGTTACAGTCCAAAAATCCATTGTCTTCACTTGCAAGCAGGATAACCCCGCTGCTTGTTTTCTCCTGTCTAGAATCTTCCCTGGAGAAGCTGCGATCACTTGATTAGCATTTTTGCTCAGACTGTAAATGGGCACCCATTCAATATTCAATATTTAGCCAGACAGATAGATAAACATCTCTTGCTTGAAAGAAACCTGTTTCCTCACCTTCGGTAACCAGTTCCAAGTCACAGAGCTTAAGAACATAATTTTCAGTATATGTACGTAACTCCTTACATATTTTCCATCCCTACATCACGCAGTGATTATGAGGACCACTGAGATACAGGTTTTCAGTAGAGACCTTACATTGCACTCTTTGGGAAACTAGTATGTAGATACCAAACCCAGGGGACCCCTGTAAGCTTTATACATCTTGTGCCCTCTGCCAGTTGACACCAAGAGATCCCTTGGTCTCACACACAATAATAAACAATTTTTCACTGATAGAATCAAATTACATTAAGAAACCAGATGTAATTCATGAACTTGGATTCCCTAGCTGACACATGTATTGGACAGGTGCCTTTGCCATATCTTCCTCTGTAATCTCATCTCATGTAGGTCACATGCTCTCAGCTTTTTTTTATTTTTATTTATTTTGGCGTGTTGCACTAGAGATACACAACTAGGATGAGCAAACTGCACAACATTGCAAGACCTATTTCTTTTGCAAGGAGTCTCTCTAGGCACCACAGTTTTTATCTGACTTCTTTCTGTTAAAAAGCATTGAAAAGCAATGGTGTGCATTCAGGGACAATTTAAAAAAATATGCTGAGCTTGTATGAAATCCAAGACACCACCTAGTTCTTACATACCAGAATAAAATATCCCAACGGGAATTCAAAGTACATTGTCTCAAGAACCTTTCAGCAGTTTACACCAAGTGACCTCTTACTCTCTCTCTATGTCCTATGCATAAAAGTTCTGGAACAACTAACCTTAGTTTAGGGGGAAAAAACTAAAGCCAGAATGAACAACATCAGTGCAACATTTCTTCACTTCCATGTGCAACATGATAAATTCATTTTTTAACCTGCCATGCTAATGCATCTAAAAATAAACAGGAAGGATCTGTGCACATCCACAGAGCAGGTATGTTCTCACCTTTCAGCTTGTTCCCAGGGCTCAAACACCAGCACTGCTATGTAAGAGCTGTGAGCCAGAGTACTGTAATACTGTGGTAATAAGCAATATGCAAATAAACACACCAAAACTCCCATTTGCCTATACATAACCCTGCCAAATTATGTAAAATTGTGGGTTTCTGAGCTTTGTGAACAAATTGAATGGGACAAATTCATCCTTGCTGTAATCCCATTGATTTAAATTGTTATCCTCACTATGCTCTGTTTACTAGAATAATGGAAAGCTTTTCTGATTTTTTACCTCCATACCTTCATTGGGCTTAGTTTATCTAAAGTTAAACAGTGTATTCCCATGAAAACCCTAACCAAACAATGAAACAAATCCCCTTTCAACTGCTGTCATCTGAATAAAATGACTGGTACTCTTTGGAATAGCACAGCATGTAAATAACTAGCTACTAAACTAGAAATGAATGATTGTGCAATGCCCAAGGGGAGAGAAAGAAAGAAGTGAAATTACTACACACAGGCTTTCTCCCAATGTGGGAATATACTAAATCATTATTCCCTATGGAACCTCAAATAACTTTTCTTCTATTAACTTGTCTCTACTGTACATTTTAGTCAATTGTTTCCTAAATAATAAAACAAAACAAATGTTTAATATAGAGATTGCTCTCACAATTGAAAATATATATCAATTGTATAACAAATCTCATTCTGTACTTCATTCAATAGTTTTTAAAAAACTAATCTCAGGTTTTAAAGGTCTTCCCTTTCCCTTTCAAAAGTCAATGATGCAACCATCAGACTCAGTACCAAAGGAAATCAATTGCTCTACACCACCTATGTACTGCATCTCCTGACATTCCTTTTGCCTTTACATGAATCATAATCATTGGACAAAATTTATTCCTAACATAACTCCACTGAATCCATTGGGGTAGCTCAGGGTCACTTCTCTCTATGTGCAAACTCCATTAATTTCAATAGAAGTTGTGTAACTAAATCCCCCAGTCAGCTTTGAAAATATCAGCCTCTATCTACTGAAAAGGGTGCAGTACATACAGTAGCAGTAAGGGTCCCCCAGACCAATCCCTTAACGTGTCAGCCCTCAGCTTGAGAAATTCTCTCTGGTAGTAAAAAGATAGCATGCTCATTCAATCCAATCAATAAGGGTGCCACTTTTGATGGTGGCTTTTGTTATTTGGACACCAGAAACTAAATTTGAACTACAACTTCATGTCACAGTAGCTACTGAACAGTCATGAGATGGTAGCAATTTTTGGTCACCACCAGTCTTGGCCAGTTTTGAGACAGTGCTCTAGAGTTAAAAAAATCTTTGTATCCCATAACTAATTTATTGTATCCGTCAGGGGTTTTTGAGTATAACTGAATGATGCCTTATTGCTTTTTAAACTGAGACATCAAAAACCACTAGTCGATTTGAAAATTTAGCTCTATATGTTTAGCTTTTTTTTCCCAGACCAAGGAAACTGCACCTAGTCTAACATGCTTAACGTTGTAGTTATGTTCCTGAAAAGTGTGATTTTAAGCGAAACGATGTTAAGCGAATCCAATTTCCCCATAAGAATTAATGTAAGTAGGAGGGGTTAGGTTCCAGTGAAATTTTTTTCACCGACAAAAGACTGTACACACACACACACACACACACACACACACACACACACACAGAGAGAGTATAAGTTTTAAACAAACAATTTAATACCGTACACAACAATGATGATTGTGAAGTTTGGTTGAGGTGGTGGAGTCAGAGGGTGGGATATTTCCCAGAGAATGCCTTAGTACTGAATGATAAACTTGGCTGAGCCCTCAAGGGTTAACACATTGTTGTTAATGTAGCCTCACACTCTACAAGACAGCACAAATGGAGGGAGGGGAGACAGCATGTCAGAGACAGAGACAAACACCCTTTGTGTGTGAGAGAGAGAGAGATGCGCATTTCACCTTTAAGTATGCTGATGCCACTCTAAATACATTGCCTTTTTAAGTAGATCAACAAGTTGAGACATCAGATGCTGCTAGCAAGCTCCCTCTGTCCTGAGCCCTGTCGTATCCTCCCCCTGCTCTACGGAGATGGGGTAAGCAGGGGGCAGGAATCAGGGGGACACCCTGACATTAGCACCCCTATTTCTTCCCATCCCCCCAACACAGCAAGAAGGAGGCTCCTGGGAACAGCTCCAAGGTAGAGGGCAAGAGCAGCACATGGCAGTGGGGGGAGGGACAGCTGAACTGCCAGCAATTGATAGCCTGCTGGGTGGCTGCCGCACAGGGAACTTAGGGGAGCGGGGAGCTGATAGGGAGGCTGCCGGTCCACCCTGGCTCCAAGCCCCCACCAGCTAGCTCCAACAGGCTGCTCTTTCTGCAAGAAGTGGACAAAGCAGGCAGCTGCCAAACAACATTATAAGGGAGCATTGTGCAACTTTAAATGAGCATGTTCCCTAATTGATCAGCAACGTAACAAAAAAACAATGTTAACTGGGATGACTTTAAGTGAGGCATTACTGTATATTAATCCCAACTTCCTGCTCTTTTACCATCTATGCTCTTTATTTTGCCGCTTGTTTTTCCCTGTGGGATACATGGTGGATATGGTGCTGCTTAGGGCACTTATACTTCAGGGTCTGTTCCATCCCTCTTCTTACATTCTGCCCATGACTGTGGTCCCTGAGAGGCTGTGCTGTGCACCTGGAACTCTGTGTAAAAGGAATTCACAGGAAACAGACCCACGCTACTGCATGAAAGTGATAGGCTGCGAGGTATATCTAGCTCACAAACCATTCATATAATATAGCTTTGTAAATCATTCTGGACTATGACTGACTGAAGTGGTGGTGTGAGAATATCCAATTGCCTCAGGGGAAAAAGTAGGGGGGAATATAACAGAAGTTAATACTTACCAGCTAGAAGAGAGGGAGAGGCAGCAACAGCGAGTTATAAAATGGCTACTTTAGTGCTAAAGCTGCCTGACTCTGCCAAATTTAAAGGGCCAGCTGCAGAAAGGCATGCTGAGAAAAAATTTACTCTAAGAGGGAATTCCTACATTAGTGAGTATTAGGAAGACACAAAAGAAGATGCATTGAGTAGAGAAGCTATTTGTGTATTGCAAACTATCATATTATTATCATTGTAAATAATGTATATTTTAGTTTATGCATACTTCCACAATGTGCCTGGCAGTGGGAGAAGCAGAACTGATGTCACTGATTAATACTAAAGAAGATGAGGTGGAAAATACTTTACCTTTCTCCAAAGATTTAATATAGCTTTTAGCTTCCCTGGCTGCCCTTATCAAATGTTTATATGAATCTTCCACTCTCCAAAAGCAGTTGAGTTGGCTGCGCACAGATTAGGGACAGAAATGATGCTCTAAAAATGTTAAAGTAAATGCAGTCCTGGCTCCAGAGTGTCAGTCAGTTACTTTAGGGGCTGAATATCCAGTTCACTCACTGCTACAGGCAAACTCATCACCTTTCTATAGCCAAAGGAAAATCCCCAATTGTCCATCCCAGCAGTTTTCCCTAACTTTAAAACTCACTCTAGAGTTCCACAATATCCATATATATCCTGGTTTCTGGAGTGTTACCTGCTGATCTGTAATACCATCTACACCATGGTATACTGCATTAGAGTCCACTGCATTTATGATGATATCAAAGCATTGTCTAGTCAATGCTATCATTTATTGATAGCATTTTAAGCAATTCTGACAATTCTGGTGCTCCCAACTTTAGAAGTAGGCTCGAAAGACAAAATACACGAAGTATCTGTGAGCTGGGTGAAACAATCTTTAAATAGGTATAATTTCTCAACAAACAACAGTCAATAAATACAATGAAATGAAAAACGTATTTCCCTCTTTAAAGTTATATCAAACTATGTAAAAGTTAAAACATAGAAAACAATTATCAAAAGAGATACTTTTAAATAGACCTGAGCCTATTGACTGCATAAACCAGAGTTCATCTCCCATAAAACAAAGTAACTAATATGATTTGCTCATCTGAATTAGACAATAATTGCTGGAAGGCTCCCAGGAAAAAAAAATCTAGAAAATTCTAAAATCTAAAACTATGTTAGACATTTGGAAGTTCACTACTTCGTCTAAAGTTCAAGTCTAGTAGGGCTGTAATTAATGAACACACTAGCTCATTGACAAATTAAGGTATATCAAATACTGTCCCATCTCTTTATATTCTTATTTTCTTCTCCGAGTCATCCAATGGCTTAACAGTGAAAATGACTGTGAATTTCAGCAGTCCTTGGACATTGGAGAAGGATAAAGAGAAATGCTTAATGTGCTTTTGTCAAGGTTCCTTCCCCACTCTGAACTTTAGGGTACAAATGTAGGGACCTGCATGGACACTTCTAAGCTTAATTACTAGCTTAGATCTGGTACACTGCCACCATCCAGAATTTCAATGTCTGGAGCACTTTCTGTCCCCCCAAAACTTTCCCCTCCCTGGTTTGCCTTGAGGGACGTCACCAATTCCCTGGTGAACACAGATCCAAACCCTTTGATCTTAAAACAAGGAGAAATTAACCATCCTCCCATCTTTCCCCCCACCAGTACCTGGTGAGTCCAGATCCAATTCCCTTGGATCTTAAAACAAGGAAAAATCAATCAGGTTCTTAAAAAGAAAGCTTTTAATTAAAGAAATAAAAGTAAAAATCATCTCTGTAAAATCAGGATGGAAAATACTTTACAGGGTAAGTATAGCCTTCATATAGCCCAGAGGAACCCCCTCTAGCCTTAGGTTCAAAGTTACAGCAAACAGAGGTAAAATCCTCTCAGCAAAAAGGGAACATTTACAAGTTGAGAAAACAAAAATAAGATTAACACGCCTTGCCTGGCTATTACTTACAAGTTTGAAACATGAAAGACTGATTCAGAAAGATTTGGAGAGCCTGGATTGATGTCTGGCCCCTCTTAGTCCCAAGAGCGAACAACCTCCAAAACAAAGAGCACAAACAAAAGACTTTCTTTCACCAAGATTTGAAAGTATCTTGTCCCCCCATTGGTCCTCTGGTCAGGTGTCAGCCAGGTTTACTGAGCTTCTTAACCCTTTACAGGTAAAAGAGACATTAACCCTTAACTATCTGTTTATGACAGCTTTAAAAAATAAAAAATAAAGAAACCAAAAGTATATAAAGGCAAATACCTTGAAAACTTAGTTTCTGTGGTAGCCCCGGAGTCTGCTTTCTATTGGGCAATTTGGAACAATTGGAGCAGTCTCCTATGGAAGTTAGCCAGGTGCCACTCTGAAACAAGCTGTCCTAGAGCCATGTACCATACCTGCAAACACTTCCAAACTGATTTAGTTAAGATAATGTACAGAATCTTTCTGACTCTGAAACTTTTGGAAGCTTCCCTATGTAAGGAAGACTGCAGTTCCATCTGATATTGCATTTTGCTCCTATGTCAGACTGTAATTATGGAGGCTGAAGCTGCTGCTTCTCTCTGTTTACTCTACCAAGCAATCTAGTTCAAGGAAGGGTGACACAGCAGAGAACTAGGACTGCAACTCCAGCTGACAGTGTGAGTTGTCTCCATCCAGCCAGTCTACAGATATAGACAGAACTCTTCACTTCACAACAGCTGATAGCTACCATGATTTTGATGGAGGTTCTTAATACTGTAAATAAGACAAAAGTCAGGGATTGAAATTGATGGCATTAGCTTATTATCTCTAAGTGAAGAAAGTGTTGATGTGAAAGTACTGTAAGACGGGCATGCAGATAAGCTTCTTAAAGTTCCAAGAAGTATGGATGTAGCATATGGTACCTTCATCACAAAGGTAACAGATACCAAGAAGTCTATTCTCAGAACATTATACAATGCATTTTCTATTTAATTTGAACACAGGACATTAATTTCCTTTCCTCTTGGGCAGAATAATAGACCAGATATGCCCTCTGATCTATGTTCTAGAGGACAGTGTCACAGTTTCAAGGCAATTGCACCTGTATTCCCCCTCTGTGGTCCACCAAAGGCACTCACTTAAGGCTTCTGGCTCCGACCCATCATCTCTCTTGGGTGGCAACCTGTGTCTCATTCAATCCTGACTAGGATTTTAAGGCTGCACAGCTCCCAGCCTTAAACTGTGATATCCCCGGTAAGCCAGACTGCTTTCAGGCCAGCACCTGTATTTTGCTTTCTCTCCAATGTCTATGACCAACATATTGCTGGCAGTTATGAGTTACACACAGCTCCTTCTAAGTAAGAACATTTTTTCTTAAGGTAAAAACATCACAAAGGAAACATATTACAACAATAAAAGAAACTACACACATCGTAAAAATCAGAGGTCATCCTCAACTCCAAACTAGGGCTTTGGTAGGTTTTAGTCCTTCAAAACCCAATAGTTTTTTTTCCCCATGGTCACAAGTTCATCCATCTTAGATCCAGAATCAGAACAACAGATGGGCAGATCAGCCATTTCTTTGTACAGGTTGGGCCTTTGATCCTAGCCTTCTGTAACAGCAGACAATGACCCTTTCTCCAGGGCATGGCTTTGAAAGGCTGGGTTTTTGCATAACCAGGTTGGGGAAATTGCATTAACTTCTCCCTAGAGATTCCCAGGAAACCCACTTAACATTTATTGTCCCAAAAGTCTCTACTTGTCTGGCAAATTTTCAGTACAGTCTTTTGAATTCCCAGCCCACATCTCTCACATCTTCCCCTTAGAGAGGTTACATATAATCACAGCCCACAATAATACATAAACGTAATACAATAAGCTCTTTCAAGGATATTTCAGGAAATTGCCATATCTGTCATAAATGGTTTATATCTGTGGGAGATGGCATAGCATGGTATGTATCTCTTGCTGCATGTAATAACTGGAGCAAGGAGATGGAAATAAGTTCTTGTGGGGCTTTGGAATTTCTATGTATTACTCTTTTGCTGTGGTCTGCAGGACAACTTGATATATGGTTTTGTGCACATATGCTAATAAGCTCTGCTAAGCTTTTTTTGACAGTGAAAAAGGTGTCCCTCTGAATCCTCTTCTTTGGCTATGTAAGGAAATATAATGGCTATAGTTTATTGTTAGTCTGAAGGTAGAATCATCTAAAGGTAGGTAAGTGCAGCATTCCTGATCTGTTGCATGTAGGAGAGAAGCTTGTTCTGGGAAATTTGTGCTGGGGAAGCCCTGTATCTGATACTTAATAGCTTCGTAAAGAGGAAAAAATGTAACTTAGTTATGAGCCAAAAATTGCCTGAGCCACATTACAGGCCCCAGAGCCAAACAGTGCATACATTTGCAAAATTTTCAAATACTCTTTAAAGGGAAGTATTGACTTCTATTTCTGGGAGCTCTTTTAGAAACGTGCAGGTACACCACTGTCTGCAGTGACTATGTGCCATCTCTCAAGCAATGCCAGGTTACGTATTTTTATGACATCTAGCATAAGAGCCCTCCTCATGGATGCTACAGTAATATAAATAAGACATTGGGTCAGGTCAGTACCTGGAGAGGAAACCATACTGCTGATGACCCAGTAGGCTACAGTACTCCTGCATGTGTCCTGAATGTTTTATGGCTACTAAACCTCTTCATCAATATTATGTTCACAGTTTTTAATTATTCCTGGTTGTTTATTTGTTAATGGTGGCTTAGCTAAAAAAATTGACAAAGTTAGGAATTTACAAAATGACTTTTAACTAGAGCTGGTTGGTGATTTTTTAGTGAAATGTTCTTTTGTTTTGTTTTGTTTTTTACTGAAAAATGTTACAGCACTCACCTAGGATCTGGGAAATCTATGTTCATGTCCTCGTGCCTAATAGGGAACACGCAGTTAAACCTGGGTCTCTTACAGCCTTGGGGAGTAGCTGAATCACTGAGCTATAGAGTCAGTCTCTCTCCCAATCTCTTCTGTTGAAGCTGTTCCACTTTGAATAAAATATTAATTGGGCCAAGGTGACATAGAGTAACTCTCTAGCCCAATGATTAGTGCATGCCTGTGGGGAGCTAGAAAATCTAGATTCAAGACCCTGGTCTGACATCTGGGTCCCCTAGCTGAGTGCTTTAAGCCACTGTCTTTTCTGGGGTGCAAGTCTTGATTTCTTCTGTTTTTGTTTTGTTGTGTCTTTCCCCTCCCTCTGCCCCCTGTCCCCCTAAAAATTATAATCTAAAGCTCTCGTTTTGTTTCTGATGCAGGATGAGAACAAATTTTGAAACATCAACATTTTCCCCCACATGGAATTCTTGTTTTCTGGCCAGCCCTAATCTTGTTACATTGAGAACACTTGAAACCTGGTTATTACACTTTCCCCTTTTTAAACATAATGAGACAGGTTCTCCATTGCTCTTCACCATGCAACAAAATTCACACTGCTGCAAAGTGAATGCAATGTGTTTTACCGTTCTGATTTGTCACCATCTTACCCTCACTTTGCACTGGTGTACCTGAGTACACAAAGTGCAGGGCAACAGAGAATCTGGCCCAATAGCTGACAGGCTACCAAAGGTATTTTGCAAAGAATTTCCTAACAATGTCAAAGCCTCATACATGAAGGGACTGATCCAATGAACACTGAAGTCAATGGGAGTCTTTCCATCAACCTAATATTACTATTATTAATCAAGTTTATTACAGTGGTGCTTAAGGACGAACCAAGAATGAGGCCCCAGTTGTGTTAGGCCCTAAACAGGCAGCTGAGATAAATATAAAATCAGCTTTTTTTAAATGTTGAGTTCTTCCATTTACAGTGCAGATGTTTCCTTATAAATCAGACAATATTATAAAAACCTCAGCCTGATCTTAAAAAACTTTTATTTTGAAACTTCATGAAGAATTGAGATTTAATCTTGTCCAAATTGAATTAAGCTCCTTAAATTAGCAATACAGATTCAGTATTCTGAGCTATCATGAATCTAAGCGACAGGTGAAGAAAGACCTCCAGCTCAGACACACAGAGCACTTGATCAAGACAGAAGTGAACACAGCTCACTCATATTTAAAACATTCTTTCATATATTTTTAATAAAACAACTGATCCAAATTCAAAACCAACTTCATAAATCAAACATTATTCAATGTATGAGGCTTCAAGGTTTCCCCAGCTATGGCTGCAAGCATGCCTGTCTCTGAGACAAGGGTTTTGCACTTGAATGCTTGAGGTTTTATGAAAGGTTTATTGGATTTCATAGTCCCTTAAGAGGAAACCCTTTAAATGCCTTTGCAATTATAAGTCTAATAACACTTTCAGCTCTTGGACAGAGCCTTGACTTGACAAAGATAAGGAACTGGAAGTTGCTCAGTCAATACAAAGCTATTAATCTCTGTCACCCCGCTGTCATTGTGGCTCAGGGAAACAATGTAGTTTCTTGACCTACGTGAAGTCATGTAGTGATTTTATTCAGGATGTCAGCATTCATCAGTGCAGATTTTGTCATACTTCGACTCACATGAAGAACTCCCAGTTCTTTATCTTGACTGTGTTGACACCCTTCAGATAGCAGTAGTTTGTTTCAGTCTCTGCTTATTATTATTATTTAGCACTTATTCATGTGTAAAAACCTTAAGAATAAATTTTTAAGCAATAAAAAGACTTGGCACAGAAGCAGTTTCATCCCTGCCTCCTGTGACCTGAGACAAGGGCAGTTTTAAATTACCAAATGTTACATTTGGTTACATATTCAAATCAAGGTTAATTTTGATTATCTTAGGCACAATTTGATTAGTATTTTTCCTTGATGATGTGGGAGGTTTAATATCCTTCCCTGACCTTGAAACAACAGAAGAGCAAAGTTTATCAAACTCTAACTAGAATAATCAGACAACATTGCAGTTCACCAGCTAGAAACACATTGCTGCTATAGATTTGGACAGTGCATGATGCTAAATGCAGCTTTTTTACTGACTAACACCCCATTATTAGTATGTACTATATAAAGATGTTACAATACACCATTAATGAGCCTGATCCAAAGCCCTTTGAAATCAGTGGAAAGATTCCCATTGACTTCAGTGGCCTTTGCATCAGACTAAAGTTCCCAATATAATATATATCCATTAAACAAAGCACACAAACAGCAAACTGATATGAAGGTAAATTAACTGTAACCAGTCCATACAGAATGACACTAGCACAGAAATGTTTTCATTAAATACATACTAAAATAATTAAATAATAAAGAAAATGTAGCAACACAGACATCTAATTAAATGACTGATTAGTAATGTAAATAACTTATGAATGATGATCAGAGCTGGGTAAATTTCATAAATCTGCCAGTCATCAGTTTACAGCAATGTCCTGCGCAAATCATATGGTTGCTAGAAAAAATTGCAGCAGAAAACAATCTTGTTAAAGGAATATTTGATAGAAAAAAAGTAACACAGGGAATTCTCACACTTTTGTAAATCCGGAATAATTTGTTTCACTTCAGTGGAGTTCTGCTAGATTTAGAGTGGTGTAAGTGAGCAAAATAATGCATTGGAAAAGAATGAAATTGTATCCTTCCAAGTTCACATTGTTGTTCAGATTATATTATACTATTAATATGAATGCTTAAATATATAATTATGGGGAATTTGTCTTTAGAGAGCAATTGGGTGAGAGGGACTTCGAGGGAAAACTGTTGAAAATTTTACACTAAATGACTTGCTCAGCTTCACCCAATGAGTCTGTGACCATGTCAGGAATGAAACACAGATCTCCTTCCTCCCAATTCTATGCTGAAACCACACAGTAATTCGTATGAACTTCAGAGGCCGGTATTTCCTGCTCTATGCCTGCTCAATGCCAGTGTTCTTCAGGAACTTCAGTGGGGGGCTGGAGTCATGCGATGGTGGCCAGGTGTACCACATCCACTGAAACCCACAGCAGCAAGCACTACAGCAGCTGCATTGTGCATATTATGGAGTGTCTACACTGTGTCTGACAGCTAAAACATTATTGACAAGACTTCATTCTGTCAGTTCCTAAAGACCAGCTGCCCTTGCCTGATGTGTTTGATGTATTAACTGTTTTGCCTGTCCAGTTTCTATTGTAATCTCCTCTCAGGAGGAACTATGTCTTCCTCTATGTTTTGAAGAGTACAGGCATTGTACTTAAATAATACAGATCCTAGTCAATGTATTGGAGATGATATAGTTCCCTTCTGAGAATTATCAGAAATGAAAAGTAAACTATCAAGTATTTTCAGCTATTCTGAGACTCTCTTGTGACCTTTCCTCTTCCCTCTATCTCTTCTTCCTCATTTCCCATTCCCCTACTTGTTACTTTCTGCTATACTCTTTCTTACCCTATTATCCTTGAATCCTCACTCTTTTGGTCCTTGCATCTCCCGTCCATTCCCCATCTGTCTCACTGAACAACCTGCAGAAGCAAGTTATAGAATCATTTTTGAATCCTATTTGAAATTGACTGCCACCATCTTCCTGGTCACACACCTACTGAGCGAGTCTGCACTTCTAGAGATAGTCTTTCCTGTGTGCTAGATTGATGAGAGCCACTGCTTATTCAGCAGAGTGTGGACCAGCAAAGATGAGGCTAAGCATCTGCAATAATAATTTAAGAACTATTTTGAAACTCCAGGTTATGGACTTTTAGTGGGCTTGCAAGTCAGTGAGTTTTGTCAGTTTATACCAGATGACACTAAAACAGGCATGGGAAAACTATGGCCCGGGGGCTACATCTGGCTCTCCAGGCATTTTAATGGTGGCCTTGAGCTTCCACTGGGGAGCAGGGTCAGCGGTTTGCCTCGCTCCGCACGGCTCCTGCAAGCAGTAGCATGCCCCCCACTCCAGCTCCTACACGTAGGGGGAGCCAGGGGGCTCCGCACGCTTCCTCTGCCCCAGGCACTGCCCTGCAGCTCCCATTGGCCAGGAACAGTGGCCACTGGGAGCTACAGGGGCAATGCCTGCAGATGGGGCAGTGCGCAGAGCTGCTTGGCCACACTACGCTTAGAAGCCACACGGGGGACATGCCACTGCTTCTGAGAGCTGCTTGAAGTGAGCGCCACCTGTAGCCTGCACCCCTGACTGCCTCCCATGCCCCAACCCCTTGCCCCAGCCCTGATCCCTCTCCTGCCCTCAGGACCTCTCTGTTCCAGCCTGGAGCTTCCTCCTGCACCCCCAACCCTTCATCCCCGGCCCCACTCCAGAGCCCACACCCCCAGCCGGAGCCCTCACCCCTCCTGTACCCCAATCCCCAATTTCATGAGCATTCATGGCCAGCCATATAATTTCCATACCCAGATGCGGTCCTCAGGCCAAAAAGTTTGCCCACCCCTGCGCTAAAAACTCAACTTGCTTAGGAGACAGCTATTGATGCAGTTTCCAGTGGGTCCAAAAATTGAAGTGAATGAGGAAACTGAATGAATATCATACCAGTATCTCCTGCAGATTCTTTCGTTTTAGTCTCTTTTTTTACTTAACCCATTCAGGGTTCATACTTGCCCCTATTGAAGTCAATGATGCTCATGCCAGTGATGCAGGATCTGGACCTGCAAGTGTACCTTGAATTTCTATTTTCCTCCCAACTAATACTTTAGAAATGCTACACTTTTATCCAATCATTATTGGTTCTTCTGATCTTACATTTTCTTTCTGCTTCACCCTGTCCTCCTCCCAGACACACTCCCATCGTAATTTCCAGCCAGTGCCTTTTTTGGTATTATAGTTCATTTTCCACAAACTTCTACATAGAAGAAATAATAAGCCTTACTTTAGTGCACATTTTTCTTACACCTTGTATGTGTGCATCTCATTTTTATAACTCTTTTGGGGTAGAGACCATATTTTTGTTGTATATGTATGTACAATGTCTACCACAATAAGGCCTCAATCACTGGAAGCTCTAGGCATTGGATGTTCTACCTCAATACATACAATAATAATAGAAACTCACTCTCTCTATATATATCGGTCTATAGGGCCAGTTACTGTCCTGTTCCTTCCTCTACCTTATGTTATTTAATTTACACTTTCTTATCAATTTTAGCCAGTACTTTTTATACATCTGGATCAGTGCCAGTGCGACACTGCAGTCTGACAAAATATACTGCAAAGTCTCTCTCGCATGCGCTGATATACTGTGTACAGCTGTCATCTTCTCTTAACCCCTCTCATTGCAAATTAAATGGGATTAGCAGGAGAGCATGGACTGATTATAGGCAGTAACACATTTTGGTACAGTCTGTGCTTCCATTTTCACAGATCTGGACAAAAACATTTCCCTTTCAGGACCCATTCCCTCATCTTCACTCTGTCTATTTTCTCCCATCCACTCCCCAGTGCTATTTCTCATTTTATCTAACATCCACTTAATCTCCTTTTTCTCTGTCTTTGTTCAGCTTCTTATCTAGGACTCATCATCAATACTTCTCAGATGGTCTAAATAGATTTGCATGTGATCTTCAAGATCTGTTGAGCAACTCACTGTTACTACCATGTCTGATACATATGCAATTATAAAGGAGAATATTTGCTCAACTGGATGACCCCTTTTGTGTACAGCGATGATATCCCAAATATTTTCCATATGATTTTTTCCTATTCTTTGAAATCTCCATCATCATCCAATCTCCTGACTCAGTACTATTAAAATCAATACTAAAACTCCAATTTACTTCAATGGTGCCAGACTGGGAGCCTACTTTTGCCATGTCAGTATCAAGAAAACAGTTGTCATGTCACAAGATACCAAGATTCTACTTAAAACATCTATGTCAATAATGAAACTCTGGACAATGTGGATCACTTCTGCTATCTTGGCTCAATTCTTACAAGCTCACTTAACCTTGATAGGGAACGTGATGCTAGAACAGGAATCAGCAACCTACGGCACATGACGCGTGCCACCTTGGGCACGCGAGCCGATTTTGCCTGGCACACGGCTGCCAGCTGGGGTCCCAGCTGCCAGCCCAGCTCAGTGCACGTGGCCAGCTGAGTGAAGCAGTGCCAGCGGCCGGGACCCCAAACTGGCGGCAGGCGTTCCCCTTGGCTCCCCCCTCACCGTGCTCGAGTTCTGCAGCTCCCGGGAGTGTGAGCCGCTGGGGCACGGGGCAGCCTGCTGCGGGAGAGAGGGCGGCAGCTCCTGAGAGCTGCAGAGCCTGAGTGTGGCAAGGGGGGAGAGCCGGGGGCCTGAGGCCCACTGCCCACATGCATCTGCTGCAGGATCTCCCCCGGGGGGGGCACTGGGCAGCAGCCTGGGCAGGCACACCCCCCAGCACCCCCTCACTGCATTCAGCTTCTGCGGCTCCCAGAAGTGTGAGCCACGACCACTGCCCCTCCTGCAGCTCCCCCCATCCCACTGCCTCAGCACTCCGCGGGGAAGGGACTGTGTGCACAGCAGCCCAGCAACATGTTTTACCTCCACGTGGAGCCAGCGGCTCCAGCATGGGCCTGGTAAGGGGAGTCCCGGGGGCAGTCAGGGAGCAGGGGGGAGCATTGGATGGGTCGGGAGTTCTGGGGATCCTGTCAGGGGTGAGGAGTGGTTGGATGGGGTGTGGGAGTCCCAGGGGTCTGTTTGGGGGCGGGGGTGTTCATAAGGGTTGGGGCAGTCAGGGGACAGGTAGGGAGTAGAGTCCTAGGGGGAGTAGTTAGGGTGGGAGAGTCTCAGGAGGGGACAATCAGGGGACAAGGAGCAGGGAGTCTTAGGTAGGGGGTGGGGTTCTAGGGGGCAGTTAAGGGCAGGGGTTCCAGGAGGGGGCAGTCAGAGGACAAGGAGCGGGGTGGGGGGTTGGGGGTTCTGACCTGGGCAATCGGGGTAGGAAGTGGGAGGGAGTGGATGGGAGCCAGGGCAGGGCTCTCCCCTCTTTTTTGATTGTTGAAAGATAGTAACCCTAGGCGAGGGGGGAGCCAGGCAGTGCATGGGGGCTGGTGCCTGCATACATCCATTGCAGCCTACAGGTGCCCCCGGGGTGCAGCCTGGGCAGGAGGGGCAGGAGGGAGCAGATGTTCCCGCTAGCGGTGTCACCACCGCCTCTGCAGGGCTGCTGCCCCCCTGCACCATGCTGGCTCCTCCATGGCTGGGGCTTGCTGCTGCCGCAAGCGGGACGCTCTGGCTCTCTGGTGCCTCCAGAAGGTGGCTCCTCCCTGCTGAGCTGCTGCAGCAGCCCAAGCCCGGCATAGCCAGTGAGTGGACTCGGGGCGGGGGCCCCCAAGCCCGGCAAAGCCAGTGAGTGGACTCAGGGCGGGGGCCACCTTAGTGGGCTCACAAGGGGGTTCTGCACCCTCCAGGGGAGTTCAGGAGGCGGGGAGGGGGAAACACGGTCTGGAAAGCAGCCCCTGGGCCCGGCTAGCTCCTGGGGTCTATAAAGGCTCATTGGGGATTTGCCCCCAATGAACCGATGTGCAAGGAGGAAGTTTCGCCTAGGTGGCAAAATATCCTTTCACCGACCCTGCCCCCGGGGGTGCGTGCACCCCAGGTTAAGAACCACTGCACTAAACTGCTCTGCATTTTAATTTAATTTTAAATGAACCTTCTTAAACCTTTTAAAAAACTTGTTTACTTTACGTACAACAATAGTTTAGACTTATAGAGAGAGAGACCTTCTAAAAATGTTAAAATGAACTAAAGGCAAGCGAAATCTTAAATTAGAGTGAATAAATGAGGACTTGGCACACCACTTCTGAAAGGATGCCGACCCCTGTGCTAGAATCTGCAAAGCTTCTGTTATTTTTGGCAAACTTATCTCACGAGTTTGGAACAAGAAGCTGCTAACCCTGAACACAAAAGTGTCTGTTTATCAGGCTTGTGTCTTTAGTACCCTCCTTTATGGTGGTGAAGGCTGAGTTACATACACCAAGCAGGAGCAGAGATTGAACAATTCCCACCACTGCTGTCTTAGAAAAATCCTTGGAGTTACTTGGGACCAGCGGATCACCAATAATGAGACCCTTGAGAGAACTGGCCTACAGTCTATGCACACTACATTGGACATTCACAGGCTTCGCTGGTTGGGATACATGGAGCACATGCCTCAAGATCATCTGCTGAAGGCTGTGTTTTATGGCCAACTTAAGAACCTCCAGTGAGACAGAGAATGCCAGAGCTCTGATACAGTGACAAGATTAAGCAAGGCCTCCAAAAATTGAGCATTCCCATTAACTGGGAAAATCCTGCCCACAATCGCTCAGTTCGGAGAAGCTGGGTTAAGACTGGTGCAGTCACCACGGAGAGTCATCAGAGAGCCCAGGCTGAGGCCTGCAGGTGAGCCAGGAAGCATGGTATGCTTCAGCTTCCATCTGGCGAGTGGACCTTTAGTCACTGTGGGAAGATTTGCTGCTCATGCATCTGACTCTTTCCCCATACCATTGCTAAGCACCACTCACTGACTGAATTTGTGGCGTCTCCTTTCATTTGTCAAGATAGTAGACGGCCATATAAACAAATAAGCCAGACTGGAATCTTAGGTTCAAGGATTTCAAAGCAATTTACTCCTCTAGTTAAAGGAGTTATTTTATTCAACACTAAAATACCAGCTAGCAGCTGTGTAACAATGGACTATAATGCTACAAATAGATTTAGGACAGAGTATAAAAAAAATGTTATAAATTTGAAATGGCCAGAGGAATTTTAGGTTGTAGAATTATGAGAGCTGTGCAAATCTTGTGAACATTTCTTCTTAAGATTTCACTTCAAATGATTCCCATTTTGTTTCAGATGTTTTTGCCATCCTGGGTATTTTTCCAGGAGTGGCAACATTTGCATCATAAAACAATTGAAATTTGTATTTCAAACATACAACATTTCAGATCTGGAATCTCAAAGGAACCTATCATGCCCGGTTTCACCAGAAATGGGAGTAAGAATTTCCTGAATTTTAATCTTCACTCTGCCACTGCTTCATTGTGTGAACTAAGACTTCACCTTTCTTCCTCACTTTCCTCATCCTATCAACCTTCCCCATAGGGGGATTGTGAGGATTACACTAGTTAAGCCTGTAAAATGCTTTGAATGTTTAAAGTGCTATATAAAAGTTATGCATTATTATTGTGTCAGAATCCTTTACATTTTGAGGTGGCGGCCTGAAAATTCAATAGTAAGTGTCATCTTAGGTAAAAATGGGCCCACATAATAATCTCTAAATAGCACTGCTGAGACTCTCTCCAAATACTCATATGATTAAAGATATGATTTTTTTTCCTTTGGCACTATGAAATTGCCTTTGTTTAAATGGACATTTAATCTCTCATCCTCTCTTGGGTTAGATCATATTTAAAGATCCTGTGAGAAAGTCTCAAATGCTTAGCCTCTGTTAAAGTGCAATATCACTGCATTTAAACTTGAGTATATGTTAATGATTTTGCCACAATAATATTTCACTTTGTAATGTGTTAATTTAGAAGCTATGTCATAAAAATGAAATCCTATTGAAACCATTTTCACATTTTATTGAATGGAACAACACAAGCGGATCTGGGGATGCTTCATGTGTCATGGCAGCTATAAATCAGTGGAGTAGCAGTATGTGGAATAGCAATGTGTCTCTTTCAAACTGCTTCAAGGAAAAATTGCTCCATCTGCTTGCTACTCAGTAATAAATAAAGTGGAATCAGAATAAAATGGATTTTAAAATAATCAGGGATGCATTTTAAAGAATGATTTTGTAAACCAGAGGATTTCCATTCTGTTCAGGCACAAATGTTATGAATTAGCAATTCCAGTCATCACAAAAGCAATCTGATGTCATATTGACTGTATGTTTCCCATTACATTTTAATTCATTTTATTTATTACAGTATTTTGCTTTTTGGATGCACTTATTGTCCTCAGCCTGCTATTTTAGGACATACTCTAGTTGCGGGTCTCTCTTATATCAGATTTTCATGAGTGTAACTCCAGAGATTTCAAGGGAGTTACTCTGGATTCATACCAATGCAAAGGAGAATCAGATTGTTTATTTCTCATTGTATCTAACACTCAATTTGGGCTCAATCTTTGTTCAGAGTCTTAAACAGGACTCACCAGCACTTTTGAAACAATCTAAATATTTTGGCCCTTTGTCTGCAAGGCGTTTTCAGCAATTCACTGTATGATAAAAAGGGAATTGTAAATATATCCTCTAATGGATGTATCATTTAGTTTTCAGCTACATGATATATCTCAACAAATATTTTCTTTACAATCAATGGGGCTGAAGCTCACTAGGCACTAGAGCTCTGGAAGATGGAAATAACGGTTGGGAAAGGATTTCAAGATTTCAAAATTTAGTTTTGTTCTGAATCAGAATGATTTTATTTTTTAGATTCTCCATGAAGTGGGGTTGATTGAAATATTTTGTTTCAATTTTGACTTATTTACATTTTGTATTACATTATAACTATTTCTATCTTATAAGACAAAATGAAAAAGAATTTGAAATGAGAAGTCATTCCCCAAAATGAACAATGCAAATATTTTGTTACAATAGTGTCAAAAAAGGCCTTCCTTCCCCTCCCTTCCCCATTTTCTTCTGAAACAAAATTCCAGAAAAATCAACCAAATTTTGGGATATGTTTAAATTTTGATGGAACCTCATATTCTGATGGAATTTGGTTTCAACGAGTTTCTCCGACCTGCCCTACCCATACATAATTTCTGTTGGTTACTTTTAACCATCCTGTACCATTTGAAAGAGAATAATATATTTTATAGGAGCTTGAACCATGGTGTCTAATTCCATAGAATTTATTTCATGAAGGAAAACATATCTGTGATTATCCCTACTGATGTTGTTATTACTATTGCTTTTTATTTCTATTATAGTAGCACATATAGGTTTCAGTTTGGGACTAAGGCCCCATTGTGCTAGGTGCTGTACAAACAAATAGAAAGACATGCTCCCTGCCCCAGAGAGATTAAAATCTTGGTTGATGACTGCTTTACCACGTTATATCCGAATTTGTGTTATGTTGGGTAGCGTTATATCAGGGTAGAGATGTAGTCCACCTAGACTCATAGCTTGTTTGTAACTGTGGCCAATGCTGAGTGCTTCAGGGGACAGTAAAAGTCCCCATAACAGCCATAACTTTGCAATATCTGGAAATATTTTATTAGCGACTGTTGCAAATCACCTCATGCCTTTAAGATTAAGGATTTATATACTCAGTAATTTTATCTTAGCTAGTGTACTATTACTATTCATATGGGGCATCGTCTAGAAAGTGAAGTCATTGGCTTCCATGACAGGCCCATAGTTATTCATAATCAACAGTTAATATTTATCTAATCTAGATTAAGGGGAAATAGGAATGTTGCATATTGAAAGGCAGAATGGAATTTGATTTACAAAGCAGTAATGTGGACCTGCACCTAACAAGTTACTCTCTAACTTGAAGGGTTGTGGTGGCAACAAAAACAAACAGGAGTCAGCTCTTTGTACATATGGAGATTCTTACATTTCTCAGATCTCATGAGGTAGGAGTATCAGAGGGGTAGCCGTGTTAGTCTGGATCTGTAAAAGCAGCAAAGAATCATGCATCTGACATGCATCTGACAAAGTGGGTATTCACCCACGAAAGCTCATGCTCCACAACGTCTGTTAGTCTATAAGGTGCCACAAGATTCTTTGCTGCTTTTATGAGGTAGGAGAGGTTTCTTATTCTGTGGGTGGGGATTGTGTTTTGTTTTGTTGGGGGGGGTCATTGGATTGTTTGGTTCTTTGCCCACAAGTTATGTTTACTTACATGTTACAGTACAGATCTGATCTCATTCAGCATTTGGCTTTCACCTCATGTCGTATTATTCACTTTACTGTAAGTCTGTGGAAATAATGACCATTCAATAAGCCCACACCCTACTTTGTCTCAACTCAGTATCACTAGTGGGGCTTTTTCACATTTAATTCACCCCTTGACCACAGCAGGTCTGGAAGCTACCACCGTAAACGCTAATGCATTTTACATTTATGCATCAGGAAATCTCAGCTCCTGAGTTCAGAATTTAAAACAAGGCTTTACAGATTAGTAATGGTTGCCAGGCATGAAAAGAGAATTTCTTCCTTCAAATGCATGTTATCCATGCAATACCTCTATCTCTGAAAAGTGCAATTAAAGTGCTGTGTTGAGTGTACGGTGCCCTGATTATACCTGGTCAGTGAAAACTGAGAACAGCTTTGGAAACTTTGAAGCAGAGCGGACAGTGATAATTCATGAAAAGACAAAGGAGATCATTGTATTATGTTAACTTTAAAAAAAATGAAACCAGAGAGTTCAAAAATACATCCCATCTTTGACAACAACTATAGAGTATGGAATTATTTCACTGATTCTGTAGCCTGGTGGATGCCTCATGTTGTTCTCTGAAAGTCTTTCTTTTTGTTTACCCCTAGAGCTTACATCCTGTATGAAGAACTCAAGCCAGGGGGTATGATGGATTCATCTCTTTTCTCCTCTATCTGATCATCTTACTATTACCTTTGACCTCTGGGTAAATTGGATTTGATTTTAAATTGCACATATACCATGTCTTCATATTTACTCCTAAAGTGCACCTAGTTTGAAATCTTGATGTTTGCCTTGCAAGGAAAATGCTACTTTTAGAAAGTCTTTGGGAATGATTTCATTTAAATATAAGAATTTATATTGCCATTTTGGAGAAGGGGAAAGCAGAGGAAAGAGGAGAGATTGTGATATATTTGTAATTTTTTAACAAAATAAAGTAATCCACCCTCATTTCAGTAAAATCATCCAAAAGAGCTTACTTAGATTAACTTGCTGAAGTCAATAAGAATTTTGTTTGAGTGAGGATTGCAGGGTTTGGCTCATAAGACTTGGTCTAAAGCCCACTGAATTCAGTGGAAAGGTAACCATTGATTTCAGCGTGTTTGGCCCAGACCCATAATGAGTAAACTCTGTCTATCTGAAAATGTGGTGTTCATATATTTTGAATGAGTTTATAAATGAACCTGGCCCGGTGTTGTTATTAATACATGAAAAGTTTGTTGTGAAGAAGTCAGGGTTGCTATTCATATAAGATACCTGAAGCAAACCCACAAAAGTAAGGAAATGAAAAGGGAAACTATCGAGCAGTACACGCCTTCTGGTCCTGCAGCCAGAAGCACACACCTTAACAATATCACAACTTCTGTACATCATAGACCACGCACTGCAACCTGCCCTTCTGCAGGCAAAACCCTTTACCAAAATACCTTCTCCTAATATTATTAGTTGTGTTTTTTTGCAGTAGTTATGTGTTGTGTTGGGAAAGGGTTGTTTTGCAGTGCATGGTATATGGCAGTTTTTATGTTAAAGAATGTGCCTGTGGGTGGAAAAGAAAAGGATATGTACTGGTAGGTGTTTCATTTTAATTTCCTTGCCTTTGTGGGTTTGCTAGAGGTGCAAAAACCCTAACTGCTTCATAACAAAGTTTTCTGTATGTTAATTTACTAGAGTTTATTTTTAATGCTTATGTGGAGAGTAGAAGTTTAAGTTAGAGGGCTGGATATGTGGGAGTGTATAAGTGTAGCTACCACCTGTAAACACGTAAGTGCCCAACTGCTGAATTGTAGTATAAAATCTGACAGAAATGTGTTGCTGCTGATGGAGAAGACTTTGTTCAACAAATATTTTATCTGTTGGAAACTGCTGGAACATAAACTTTTAACTATGACCGACAGCAGCTCAAAATTATTCCAAATCCATTTTTTTCTTCATTAAAAATCGTACATGTTGCACCTAATCTACTCAGGATACTCCTGTGAGTGATATTACAATTTCCTTCAATATCCTTGAAAAAAAATATTAAATTAAGTTTAAGTATCTTTGCAGTCTATTGTATTAAATGCAAAGGTTACCTAGCATTGTGGGACAGGGATTATATGTAATTCTATGGCGAAGGGTGACCACAGTTCCTTCAGACACTAAGAAGAGTGGCGGGATGATTAGGCCAATTCACTTAGGTTGTAACACCTCCAGAGAAGAACCACAGGAAGAACTCACATAAACTAGTTCAAATTGGATTCTCCAGAGACCAACAGACATAGCAAGAACTTCTGGATAAACAGGCTGAGTTTAGACTGACACAGGGCCTTCTTTCTGATCCAGCAAATGGACAGGATCTTTTGTCCAAGAAAGTCCACAATCCTTCCTGGGAAAGGTTGGAATAACTGTGGCCTACTGAGGCCCCAAAAGATTTATAGGTGCTTTTAGCATGCATACAGGAATTATTGTTTTTATATGTTTTCTCTGTAATGCTTTTACCTTAAGAAAATATATTTTTGCTTAGAAAGGGCTGTGTGGTAGTATAACAGCTGTTCATAGCTTTTGGAAAGAAAGCAAAGTGTAGACACTTCCCTGTTTAGGAGTCTGGCTTGCTGGGAATATCACAGTGTAGGCTAGAAACTGCAGCTCTAAAAAACCCAGTCATGAGGGAGAGAGATACAGTGCTCTGCACTAGACAAGTGACAGCTGAAGAGTATAGAAAATTCAAAGGACATAAAAACTAGCGCTATGCAAAATTTCACATAGATAAGCCAGCTACTTTTAGAGAAAAACAAGAATTTATGCTCCATTTTAAACCTGTTGTACTCCATGCAATTTTAATAATAGAGTCATTATTGTATTTGTTTTGAAGGCTCCCATCCCCCAAGCACCATTACACACATTTAGAATTGTATCAAATTTGTTCAAGAGAAAAAATCGTTTCTTCCTCTACTCTCAGTTTTAAGCCAATTATTCATGAATAGTCGTATCTAGGAGATTTACACCATGGCCACTTGCCAGGGCCATTCAACAACTTTGCTGTTATGAAAATGCCTGCCAAGATAGAGTCGTCTTGTATGAAGGTTGCAAAGCTTGGGCTCAGCCACATCTCCAGTGGCAGGGAATACCACAGCCAAGGATATGTCACTGAGTGTGCCCTAGCCTGGGCTACACGAGCCATAATGTCACCAGTGAATGCAGCACCTGGGGCAAAATCTTGACTCTATTGAAGTCAATGGGAATTTTGCCATTTCCTTCAATGAGACCAGGATTTCACCCTTTGACTTTGAAGTGGACCTTGGTTTGTAGTCAGTGGAGCTGCACCCACTCACACCAAATCTGCATTTGGGCTCCACATTCTCTAGAAATTCATTAAATTAAAGCAAATATGCATCAATGTAAACAAAAATGTATGGCTGTAATACTTATGGCTTAATACACATTTGTATAAGAAGCACGGTTTGAGGAACTCCTGAATGTAGTCTTAGCTCTGACACTGATTTCTTTTTAATCATGATGTAAGTTATGTTAGTCTATATGGGCCAAATTCAGAGATGATATAAGCAGGACTGATCCCACTGACTTCACTGGACTTGTCCCCTGCTTACATTAGGTATATATTTGGCACTGCCTGTCTCAGTTTCCCCATCTATAAAATGGGAATAATAATGCTTATCTGCCTCACAAAGGTGTGGGGAAGATTAGTTAGACAGCCAATTCCTTTGCTGGCACGGTTCCAGTGAGCCCAACCATCGGAGAATTTGACCCAGTGGGTCCAATTCAGCTCCCACTAAAGTCAACAAGAGCAGGTTCCAAGATGAAAAGCACTAAATTCTAAATAGTAGCAGTGTTGGACCTGCCTGTTATATTTTTTTCCAAGGTACTCACTCTAACTATCCCTTCAGGCTTTTACTTACAAACAGAAAATGAAACACAGGTCATTCAGAGAAGATGTGGTCAGTTATATGCAGTTACTCCTGCCTTTTCTCCATAAGTGGTTACAGTTGCACTGTAGAGTCTGGCGGGAGCAGCATCAGAAAACAGCCTATGATCTAGAACCTAGGTTAATCAGGCAATCAATCATATAGTTAATTTTGGGAACTTTCATTTGGAATTTGATGCAAATGCCCATATAAGCAGATGCTGAGGGCAGTCTGAGTAGCATCGATGCTAAGGAGTTCAGCTCATTGCTTCAGTGACCTGGTGAGCTGTAATTTAAAGGGTCAAAAGCCTACTGTTATTTTCTTACGGTGCTTTTCTCTTTTGATGATCGCACTAACAGGCCTTGTTCTATTTATTCAACTAAATTTATGTTTATGTTCCATAGGAGAGGCTCGTCTATCTGCCAACCTGTGTCAGCAGAATTATAAACCTGTCAGTGACACAGTATTTTAGTAGTGACCTATGTTGGCTGTAAAAACAAATGCAAATGCACAGATAATGAATTATACGCAATAAAACAAAACAAATAATGCTATCAAATAAAACAGTGACATATTTTGTCATCTGTAAAACAATGAAGAACTTATATTATCTATCCTTGATCATTCAGGCATTTTAAAAAGTATTCATGTCTGCTATTCTAGATTAAGGGGTATGTATCTATTTTAAATAATTGTTTTGTTAGTTTTTTAATTTACTGAACAAACTGTAAAAGCGCTTTGTAAAACAAGAAACAATAATTAATAAACAATTGGGCTGGAAGCCCAAGATTATTTATTAATCTTTATTAAAGACAAGAACAACAGGATGGTGTTAAGAATGTGGGGCAAGGCTGAAAATAGGGGAGAAAGGCCACACAGACTATGTGGTTGCATAACTGAAGGATGCAGGATGCCATAGCGTAGAGTGCTCTTGTGGTTTATCATCGTTATAATAGGGTAAGATTGTGGTTTATAAGCCTCCTTTAAAAGTGTGTTTTGAGAAGATGGTGACATGAGGGGTCAGATCAAAAAGGGGGCTGCAGGTTTAGATACTGAGTCTCCACAACTGAAGACAGTGGGAACCTTCTCATTAAAACTTCAGTGCATGTGGGCTATAGCCCATAGTAAGCAACATGGAATAGGGCACAGAAGTGAGCATGAAAAGAGATAAAGGAGTGTGGTCATGCAAGTGTCTTGGATGTGGTGGATGTGCTAGGTCTAGGCAGTATCTCTATTTCCCTTTACTGCATTAGCTATTGGATGCATAGAGAAAATTTGTCCCTAAAGGCTACCATGGTCAGACCGTCCCTAGAGGGGTTCGGAGCTCGGGACAAATCAGCCCCCGCCGGCTTCGGGTCCCTGCTCTGCATTAGCGGCTGGGTTGGTGGGACAGATTCCCCAGGCGCAGAGTAGCAGCAGAGTCCCGGCATGCAAAGCAGCAGCCAAGACCCTGGGAGCACAGAGCGGCAGCAGAGCTCCGGGCACATATACACAAAAAGGTATTAGTGTGTGCACATGGCTAGTTGGGTGCCAACTATAAGTGGACTTTTGTGCACATACACAACCATTTTCCATGTGCACTTTGGGTACTTGTGCACATAGGTTAAGCACATACAGTTACTTGCATCTAGCTATAATAAATGTGATTCCCACAACTTTCTAAAGTTGTAGCATTACTAAAAAAGATGGGCAAAATTTTTCAGACAATTTTTTCAGCAAAAAATGAGGATTCAGATTAATTGAAACATTTTGTGGATTCATATTAAATTAATTGAATTGTTTTGATTAAAACAAAATCCAAAAAACTCTAAACATTTCATTTCAACATTTCCTAAATAAAACATTTTGATATTGTGATTCAATGAAAATGTTTGTTTCAATTTTGTTTAAAAATACTTTGTAAAATACCAAAAACTAAACAAAATGGAACATTTCATTACAAATTCAATGAAACTTTTTATTCAACCAAAAAGGTATTTAAAAAAAATGGATTCAACAAACTGAAAAATCAGGTATTTGCAGCACTCTAGTTACTAATTGCCACTGAAATTTCTATCCAGATGTCATAGTTACAGGGTCCCTCTTGAGTGCACCCTTGATTTCCTGCATCTTACTCTGGGTGGACCATATAGTGTGTCACTCTGGGCTGAAGTCTGCTGTTTACCATCCATGTTAACACATGTTACAGTGGGTTTGGCACCTGTAAACCCTTTTCATGAAGCAGCCCATGACTAAAGTGACTCAGAAACAGCTGTTCCAAAACAAAGAATCATTTATTCTTTCACTCAAAGGTATAAAGCATACAGAGCAAAGGTATAAAACTAAAAAGGCCTATTCACATCTCCCCTTACTTACATCTTAATCTTTCCCTGCAAGTTTTAGTAATCTCCATTCAGCCTAGTTACATCTACCCCTAGGTTAGGCTGTGTCTCACTCAATCCACAGGTCTCTGTGTTAAAGACTTACCTCCAGTCCCTGCTGATAGCCTGTTCACCCTCTTTTTCCTTCCTAGGCTACCTTTAGAGGGTTTAGTATACACTTTGATCCTAGGCTGGGGCTGGGAAGCAGGGGCGGCTCTATGTATTTTTCCGCCCCAGGCACGGCAGTCAGGTGGCTTTTGGCAGCATGCCTCTGGGAGGTCCGCTGATAATGAGGATTCGGCAGCATGCCTGCGGGACATCCGCTGGTAATGAGGATTTGGTGGCATGCCTGCAGGAAGTCTGCTAGTCCCGTGCCTTCAATGTACCTGCTGCCGAATTGCCGCTGAAACCGCAGGACCAGCGGACCTCCTGCAGGCCTGCCGCTGAAGGCAGCCTGACTGCCGCCCTCACAATGACCGGCAGGCCACCCCCTGTGGCTTGCCACCCCAGCCACACGCTTGGTGCGCTGGTGCCTGGAGCAGCCCCTGCTGGGAAGATCCTAGTGGGCATCAGACCAGGGATATTTCCCACTTAATAGCTTTCCCACTGCTTCCCCCTTGGTATTCCTTATGATAGCAGCTTATCTTTGCCATTGTTTCTCTTTCTGTTTGCTTCTTTCTTTCAGCCTCCTTTGATTTCACTCTATGCAATCAGGCAGAAGAATATCACAAAGATAAGACGAGGGGCATATAATATTTATAAAAATAATACACATAAGTCCCTTTATTCTCCACACCAGGTTTTAACATTTCCACTTCTATTTTAGCCTTTATTATGTTCAACCAGCACCATTTGCCATATAACGTTAACACAATATATTTTATTTTTTATTTTATTATGGATGGCTTTTTTCCTAGTAAGGCTAACTCAGATCAGCAAGCAATGACCATGTGACACTGGAAACAAATAAACCACAGAGATACCACACAGTGAACATATACAATGAAGACAACTCTCCCGAGAACTAAACCCTTAGTACTATCCCTGTATTTATGGCAAGAGATAGACTAACATTTATGTGGTGCTTTGAGCTAATGAAGTAAAAAATACAGAGCCAGTGAAGCTTTAGTTTCTGACAGTGCGTCTGTTGCCAGATTCTACCCTTTGTTACACCCACGCAATCTTTAGAATACATATTAAATTATGTATTTTTAGAATACATATTTTCAAAGCCAATACCATTTTTTCATACAATAATCAATTAGTACTTCAGTTTTTAAATTAGCTGTAACTATAAATTAATTGCAACATTTTAAAACTATAAACTGACACTTGTAATATGAGCTCATTTTACAGATAAGTCAAGTTAGTGTAACCGTTGCAAATTTGCTTTACTTCAGGAGTCGCAAAGACAAACAAATCAGATCTTTCAGTTCCTGTATGTACTAGGATTATGAAGGATTTGGTTTATAATAGCAAGACTAATTATATTTACACATTTAGGGCATTCTTTCCTGTGAGTTCTTGTTAACATTCAAGGACTGAAGCATTTTATTAAATGATTAAATATACTGAGTCATTCATCTGTATTCTGCAAAATATTAAAAAGGAAAAGACCACAGTCATAGTGGATTTTTAAAATGAAATTTAAATGTTAAATTCACTTACTTTTGCCAATAATTCTAGTACTGCCAATTAAACGGCTTTTCATGCAGTGTTTCTTCCCTATCAAAAGTGATTTACCAGGTTGTTCCACAAAAATTTTGGTTAGGTTTTTGTGTTTTGGGTTTTTGTTGCTGTTTGTTTTTTGTGGGAGGAGGTTCAGGTATTTTTTACACTTGTAAAAACATTGAAAATTTTGCAGGTAACTATCCCTTGAAAATGGCCTTCTTGACCATTTCATTGTCTGAGTTTTCAATGAACAATGGTTTTCCCCCTCCATTTTAGGGGGATTTTTGGAGGAAGAGTTCATCAAATAACTTTAAAAAACTGTAGGAATTTTGAAATGAAAATTTTTCAAACAATTTACACTTTTCCACCAGCAGCTCTAGTAATTAATTTTTGGTTTGCCATAAATAAAGCCCAATTCTGCTTTTTTTTTTTTCCCCGACAAAACTTCCGATGGTGAAAATTTGGTCTTATTAACTTCAGTTGGACTTTTACTTTGCCATTAATGGAAGCATAACTGGCCCAATGGGAGTTTTATTTGGGTAAGGACTACAGAAAGAGGCCCATCAATCTTTGGATTGATGACTATGCCTTCAACTACCTGAGCAGATGTGCAGTGGAGAGCATCACGCACATGAGGTGGCTCCAGCTTGGTCTGCAGTACTCTCCTCTGGTTCCCAGTGCCCATGGAGAGCTCTCTCTGGTGTCGGGGGTCCCCTGTGAGGAAAGGGGGAGAGGGAGAAAAGTGCATCAGCCCCAGGGGGAATCCACTGAGAAATTAACAAAGCTTCAGGCTGTGTGTTAACTTTGAAACTCAGGCCTTCCATGCTGTGAAACCCATTTTAGGAAGGGTTCAAGGGGGAAGTGGTGCTTGGAGAAATCCCTGGCTAGATGGTTTCACTGGAGCTGCACAGTCAAGGAGCTTCAAGGGGCACAGAGGTCTTCCCATGGATCCATATATATCTTGGGGCATCTCTAGATTCTGGGGGAAAACCCTCTACTCGTTTCATATGGGAATAATCTGGGGGGATGTCACAAGTGGAACCATATGAAATTTCCCTCACTCCTGGATCTAAATACTATACTTCAACAAAGTTCAGTTATAATAACACAGTTAGTGCAAGATTTTCAAAAGAGCTGAGCTGAGCATACTGAGAGCTTTTGCAAACTCTGGTCATAGGTGTCACAGTGGGAGCTGCTGGCTGATGAGCGCATTAGAAAATCTGGCCCTTCTTTAGGTGCCTAAATGGGAACTGAGCTCTTTTAAAAATCTGGCCCCAGTAATGAATGCTGAGCACCGGAGAAGTGTGACATTTTAGGCTGATTTTCAGGGGAGCTAAGCACCTGCGGCTCATGCTGAACTTCACATGAGCTGTGTGGGTCCTCAGCATCCCTGAATACTAGGCTCTTAAATAGTCTGAGTAGCTATTAGTGGAAAAAAGAGAAATAAGGTGCCTCCTTAAATGCCCCCACATTTCTAGATCACATCATTTTACAGTGACTTCTGCAAAATATCTTCAAACCATTTTTGTTCCTTAGGTTCCCCTTTATGGGTGTTTTTTATTCGTTTGTGTTTTTGGTTTGTTTTGATTTTGTTTTTTTGTCACTTCCCAAATTATTTCTACATACATGTTGCAAAAATTCTCTAAAAGGGATGATATGCCTCTGAAAGGTTTAGGTAAGCTAGACAGACAAGGGACTCTAAGGTGATTGTCTTCTGTCACTTTTGACTTATGTGTCTGCCAAAAATCATGGACTTATGGAGGCTTGACCTTGTAGAGAGAGTGATCTGTCTTCATGGAAACTGATTGTCATATGCACATGTCCCAATTTCACAGAGGAGGAACTGCAACTGTAAAACAAGAGAACCTTGGACATCTCTGAAGAGAAAAAATGTTTCACCAATAGCTAAAATTAACCCTGAACGACTCAGGTATATGTTCTGAAACAAATTTCCCACAAGCCATACTGATAATGAATAAAACCCAATCTTCAGTGGCAACTTAAAACTGCAAATGAAGCATCCTTTGCCTCTACCATATCTAAAATGCTACTAAGTCTTCATTAGAGCAGAACCTTTCTATTTGACTGCAAGGACAAATAAGTTGCACATGGTTTTGGAAAGCTGAGGAGGCATTCAGCATAACAAAAAGGCTTTTCTAAAGAAGGTCAAGATTGTGTTGAGCAGATCTGTTCAGTTTTCCATTACTTTCATAGTACCTATATATGGCAGTAATAAGAAAAAGGGTTAAAGTAAATGTAATGTTTTAATTGCCCTACCTTTGAAATGTTGGGTACGCTGTTTTTGCACAGTGCACATGCTGACAGTTCAAACAGAGATTTATTGTGAAATTTGAACGTGCTTTAAAAACAACATACACATGAATCTGACAGAAATCATTGACTGAAGTCCAATATTAGCTTATTAAAGAATATAAATGAAGCAGGGAAGGGTTCATTGCTGATTTGGTATGTCCATCTGGGATCGTTTTAGGATGACAGGAATAGTGGTATATTACTGGGTGCCAGAATTCAGTTATTTTGAGAAATGCAGGATTAATCAATATTCTTCTGGGCAGAAAATAAACAGCATATTTATTGCCAGGATCTTTCATTTATTAAATATTAAGAGCAATCTGCAATCGTGTTTGAAATTTAGGTAATTTTTATTAGATGAAAAGCAAGTCATATAGTTTACAGTTCAGCTTCAATTAGATACTTTTATACTGAGATTATAGCATTTCAGTGCAGGAACTGTGTTTTTATTTGTACACGGCTTTCACAATGGAGTCCAGATCTCTGATAAAGGCTCCTAGACACTATAAATAAATAATAATATTATTAATGTGGTGCTGTATTATTACCAGTGAAATACATAGATTTCAGTTCATGTTACCAGATTTTTAGTGTTGCAATAGATATGCATTTTTCAAAGCACTCCAAGCAAGTTCTCATATAATAAAGCAATATTACATTTCAACCTAACAAATATAGATGAGAAAAAAAACATTAAATCTTTTACCATCCACTAAATAGCTATGTTTCTATATGTTATAAAGTAAACTTCATTTTAAAATGGTAAAATTCATTACCATGGTTATGGAACTGGCAAATGAAATTAAAATGGAATCAGTCACATGCTCAAAATGATAGGTTTTATATACCAAGTGAAAATAAATGTTTTGGTCACATCTCAGTTTTGCCAAGTCTTGTGGTTTTCTTGTGAGTCTTGTGATATTGAATATTTTTCTTAAAGCCCCAGCTGCTGGAATGAAAAGACTGTGTGAGAAGCTCAGCTTTCTTTTTTAAAAAACAGAATGTTTCTAGCCCTCCTGGTTGCAGAGAAAAGTTTGAAATGTGAAGTTAATATTACCCCTGTCAAGGGTTCTTTCCCCACTCTGAACTTTAGGGTACAGATGTAGGGACCTGCATGGACACTTCTAAGCCTAATTACTAGCTTAGCTTTGGTATGCTGCCACCACACATAATTCCAGTGTCTGGGGCACTCTCTGTTCCCCCAAAGTTTACTCTGTTCCCCCAAAACTTCGTCCTCTCCCTGGGCTGCCTTGAGGGACTTCACCAATTCCCTGGTAACGCAGATCCAAACCCCTTGGATCTTAAAACAAGGAGAAATTTACCATCCCCATCCTTTCCGTCCCTGGTGAGTCCAGATCCAATCCCCTTGGATCTTAAAACAAGGACAATTTAACCATCCCTGCTCCTTTCCCCCACCAGTCCCTGGTGAGTCCAGATCCAATCCCCTTGGATCTTAAAACAAGGAAAAATCAATCAGGTTCTTAAAAAGAAAGCTTTTAATTAAAGAAAGAAAAGGTAAAAATTATCTCTGTAAAATCAGGATGGAAAATGGTTTACAGGGCAATCAGATTCCTATAGACCAGAGGGGTCCCCCTAGCCTTAGGTTCCAAAGTTACAGCAAACAGAGGTAAAATCCTTCCAGCAAAAACAAACATTTACAAGTTGAGGAAACAAAAATAAGACTAACGCACCTTGCCTGGCTAATTACTTACAAGTTTGAAACACGAGAGACTAATTCAGAAAGATTTGGAGAGCCTGGATGTACGTCTGGTCCCTCTTCGTCCCAAGAGCGAACAACACCCAAAACAAAGAGCACAAACAAAGACTTCCCTCCACCAAGATTCGAAAGTATCTTGTCCCCCTATTGGTCCTCTGGTCAGGTGTCAATCAGGTTTACTGAGCTTCTTAACCCTTTACAGATAAAAGAGATATTAACCCTTAACTATCTGTTTATGACAACCCCAAATACTCAGCGACCAGAAGGTAAAGGAAAAAATATATTATTTTTAAAAGTCTTGTGATATGATGCTTAAGCCAATCTCATGATTCTTTTTGGCTTGAGCTATGATTTTTAAATGGTTGAAGGTGGCAATACTGAATGATTGCATCTTATGATTCCTTCCAGATCAAATCACCTCCACAACTCTTGTCCTACGCAAGCTTTATAAGTGTCCCTATTACAGAAGTTACTGCTGATTCAGGTAACTCTGCCTAAGAAACAGCTACTTATTGCTGATTTAATACTTACATCATCACCCAAGACTCCATTGGGCTGGTTCTCATTCACATTAAGGCCCCTTGACACAACTCTGGCAATGTACAGGGGCCTAAAGCCAGTGTAAATGTATTTTTCATCTACTAAAAGATTCTGAAATGCTAATAGGAATAATAATTTTTTATAAAAATATAAATATTTTTATCACAACGGTGAGCAGCTCTGATTCTGGGTATATACAATGGGTAAGAAGCTGCCACTTCAGAACTGAACTGCCATTTAGCTACGTACATTAGCTACGTTTGGCTATCTTTTCAGATAACTGGGGTGATCATACTATCTGTTGGGCTCAGTATCAACTCTAGATGATTAAAAATATAACGTCATATTTTAATCTAATCAACTAAAAACGTTCAGGTACTACACAACCTCCATAGTCCCTCCTGCCAATTTTATAATCATATTTTCGATTTTTAAAAAAATATTCTCCTCCATTGTTGCATGAAAAGACCTACATAGACAAAAGGAGAAACTAGCTAATTAGCTGACCATAAAGAGAATGCTATCAAATGCACAAAGAGTAAGCATATAGAAAACTATTTGTTTTCTCTCATCTCTTTCAGTTGTAGTCAGCCTGGTCATTATTTGTAACAACGGTAGGTAAAGTTCCAGGCAGAAGTATGATTTAGCTGGACAGAGACCATTTAATGTAGTCTTGGTATCAAATTCTATAATGGAGTTCTCATCTGAGTTACTCTGGATTTATAACGGTGGGAGGGTCTGATTGAGTTACTATTAAAGCCAAGGAAAAGAAGATTCCCACTGAGCTGTCTTGCGTGTTAAATGAGATTAGAATCAATCCCTTTAACTCACCAAAACCACCTTACTCTTATCTGCTATACGCTCATTAATAACTGTCAGTCTTTTGATTCCAATAAAGCCATTACCAATACTTGAAATAGAAAAGAACTGGCTTAATTAACATCAGTGTATCAATTTTAATATATATCGATGCCATTAAAATTAATATACTGATGTTAATTAAGCTTCTGTCTGTCTGTGTCTGTCTCTCTCTCTATATATATACACATATGTATACGCACACACGTATATACTACCTCTCTCTCATCACCATAGTACCTCAGTGCTTCACACTACTAATAGATTTAGCCTCACAATACCCTTGTGTAGTGGGAAAGTATTATCCCTATTTTACAGAAGGGTTAGAATTGAGGCATAGAGAGATCAAATGATTTGCTGAGGTTACAGAGGAAGTCTGTGGCAAGGCTGGGAACTATACCCAGATCCTCTGAGTCCCAATCCAATGTCTTAACCACAAGACCATTCTTCCTTTGATAAAGACTGGTATTTATTTCTTTGTGCAGATTGCAAGATATGGGTCAGCATTACAAAAAGTTAGAGCTTTGCCACATGGCAGGGGCCAGTCTCCACTGGTTCCAGTGCTTCACTAACCCAGTCAGGATTAAGCTAAATACTACTGCTTAACCAATTATGTAGCTGCACTATTCACTCCACCACGTGTATTGTGCAATTTACAAAATGTACAATTATTTAAGATTCCAGTACTTTGTTTGTTGCTGAGATCACCAATAAGGACTATTTGCTAAATGAAGGTGGACTCTTCATTGACTGTTCCATTAAAACAGTAAATTATTTCCATATTGCCCCATATCAGAGATGAATATCTGTTTAAGCTTCATGAGGGAAAAAAAGGGAAACTGCCTTGTTTGTTTTCTCAGTGAAAGGTAGGAAAGAACCTACACAGCCTGTCCTTCAGAATGAATAGCTGTGCTCACACCACATCTCAAAGGTGAGCAAATGAAATGTCTTTAAGTATGGTTTAAGAAAATTAATTTTAGATTCTGTAGCATCAAAGCATTGGCTCAGTTTTTATGAATTATCTATCCATGCTTCAGATGAGATGTCAATTATGTATGTTAATAGATACAGGGTCTGTCTTTTTGTAGTCTTTTATTAGGAAAAACCATGCGGTGGCTATGATGAAAAGGGCAAAAGTTCTAGTTATTTTGTTGAAAATATTATACAGATCCCAAATATAACCCAAAATAACCTTTGTTTTCCAGTTTTGCTGGTGTGACAGGGTCAGGCCAGATGGTTACAGGAGAGTGATCCTATTGGTATCCAGGAAGTGGGCGGGTAAAGCCTGCCCACTGCTAAAGGACCTCCCCCCAGCCTAAAGGGAGGATCCACAGGTCTGTGACACCAAATAATTGCGTAGGACAACCAATGAAAAAAACAGGATCGGGAGTGAGGTCATAGGGTTAAACGAAGGGAACCTGATGGGGACACCGGGCAGAGAACCCCAGACAACGCCCACTGCTCCTCAAAGGTGTCAAGGGAGCTAGTGGACGCCACCCAGAGGAATTCTGCCTGGATGCGTGAATGGACGGAGGAGCGGAAATAGGCCCCATAGTCGCAGGCAATCCCATCAGCCAACCTCCTCTCCCTGGTTTTGTGGATGGCTAGTTTGGCCAGGGCCAAGAGGAGGTTGATAAGGAGATCCCACGACTTTGTGGGGCCACGGATGGGGAGTGCATAGATAAACAGGTGAGGGGAAAAGTGCAACCAAAAACGCAACAAGAGATCCAAGAGGAGCCGGAACAGGGGCTGCAACCTGACACACTCTAAATAAACGTGCGCCAGGGTTTCCTTCATGCCACAAAAGGGGCAGGTGTTAGGGACAGGGGTAAACCGTGCCAAGTACATGCCCGTGCTCACTACAGGAGAGTAATAGAAGGCAGATATATTAGCCCCAGGTTAAGTAGGTCCTTTTTCCCTGGGTAAGTTTGTGGTGCACGTGTGAGGAGCTGGGAGCAAGAGGCACAAGGAGCTGAGAGTGAGAGGGTGTGCTACTGGAGGACTGAGGAGTACAAGCATTATCAGACACCAGGAGGAAGGTCCTCTGGTAAGGATAAAGAAGGTGTTTGGAGGAGGCCATGGGGAAGTAGCCTAGGGAGCTGTACCTGTCATGCAGCCGTTACAGGAGGCACTATAGACAGCTGCAATCCACAGGACCCTGGGCTGGAACCTGGAGTAAAGGGCGGGCCCGGGTTCCCCCAAACATCTCAACTCCTGATCAGACACAGGAGGAGTTGACCCAGACTGTGGGTTCCACCAGAGGGGAAGATCTCTGAGGCGAGCAAATTCACCAATAAGCACAGGACCCACCAAGGTAGAGGAGGAACTTTGTCACACTGGGAATAACTGGAACTGAGTTAACTAGAATGTGCTTGTACTGTGAGAACAGTTGACATATATCATATATGAACACAGTAATTGCCATACCTCAGGTGACCATTCTATGGCCAGACTAACATGATGATCCCAAAAATACTTATGCATGTGAGTAGTCCCAGAATTTAAGCATGTGCATAAGTTTTTGTGGGATCTGGGCTTAATTCCACATTTTTAAAAGTCTTTTTTCTTCACCTTATGGAAGAAGAACCCTCACTTCTAGAGGAATTGCATCTCTTACAGAGTTCTTTGATCTGATCCTCTGAATCACGTTTTTGTTCTGTTTTGTTTTGGAGCTCCTATTTTGTATTATTGTCCCATGGAGCCTTGTGGTTTGTCATAGCAGCTTTCAAGGTCCTTAATGAAACTGATTCAGCTGTTCCTATCACATTGACAGTTCACACATCCACTGACCCAAGAAAACAAAATCACAGAATAGCTTAAATCATAGGTTGTTTAAAAGCATGAAAATCATGGAATCCATTACCTACATGACAGCCATGACAAAAATGCAGCAATTTTAATGGGGAATATCCAGTTGAATAAAAAGCTAGTTATTCTTTAAAGAAAGTATTCAGGCTATGCTAGTTGTTTTATGTAGGAAGATAGAATGTAATTTATTGCACAAAATGAGTGTTCATTATTAGAGGGCTTACTTTGTTAAACCTATCAAAAAAGAAAGTCTAAACAGAAGGTGTTATGGTTACATTATCAGTATCATTAGCTACTTTTTTCATAAACCTCAGCATTACTCTTCACTAATATAAACTGCTCTTTTCAACATAGCATCATCTCAAAGTATTTTACAAACACAAACACAAATTAAGCTGCACAATACTCCTCAGTACAAGATTGTGACCACTACTTTGTTTTGAAATCGCCTAGCACATCACGAATATTACTGGCAAAAAAATAATGAGGTATTACAGTACACATATTGCAGATGAATAAACTGAAACAATGTGAATTCATAGCAGAGTTGAGAATAAAATCAAGGAATATTGACCCCTATTATTACTACTAGACAGTCTTATCTTCCTCTGTATTTAAAACTCCTGTAAGCAAACATAATTAGATGCATGACTTCCCAGTGATCTTAAACATTTTGAGTACATTAATATGATTGTCATGCTAGTGTTGCTCAATTTTAGGATGATAGATAATTGCTACAACTTTCTCATTTATATAAGATAAATATGGCATTGATTTTAACTAATATTTATCTGATTGATTTTGTTCATCATGGTTATTTTCAGTTGGCATTGTGCATGTAAAACTGCAATTACACTTTGAGAGGCAATCATGAAAGATAGTATTTAGGGATGTTCTCAGAAAAGACAATTAAAACTAACAATGGTTACTCCAGTTAGTTTTGTGATTGATAAAGAAATGAAGAAATACAAGCCAGCGTAGATATGTTCCACAGTGTATCCTTCATGCAGAATTGTAGCATCCTAGTTAAATTCAATAAACTGGGCCCAGATATGCCTTTAGTTACATAGATGACTCACATTACAATTAATTGAATTCAATTTTTGGCCTTTCTGCTGAGACAGTGAACAAGCGTGCTAGTTCTGGTGGAGTGTTTTGTCGCATGGAAATCTGTCTACAGAGATTGATTCATTTCACATAACTAGAAGTAAAGGGATGAAATTAATCAAAGAGAATGTAGGTTGAACAATAGGAAATATTCCTTATCTCTGAGGAATATCAGACTATGGAGTAGTTGCCCAAAAGAAGCAGTGAAAGCACAATTGGTTGAGTCATTTGAAGCTTAAACAAAGCACATCCATAACTACCCTCATCTCTAGGAAGTGCTACATTGAGGGACACCAGAGATATAACAGTTCCTAGCAGCAGCAGGAGGAGGAGGACAATTGATCCCAGGTGGCCCACCAGAAGTATAAGTATCAGAGGGGTAGCCACATTAGTCTGGATCTGTAAAAAGCAACAAACAGTCTGACGAAGTGGGTATTCATCCATGAAACCTTATGCTCCAACACGTCTGTTAGTCTGTAAGGTGCCACAGGACTCTTTGTTGCCTTTTACAGAAGTATAAGGTATCTCTTTGTCTGGCTATACCAGAAGAAGGACCATGAGACACACAATGTGGTTTAATTAGTCTGCAACTTTATTCCTAAATGTCGGGGAGTACCCAGCAGATAAAAGTGTACAGTGCAGGAAATTCCATAATATTTTACACATACCTAGAGGGGGCTGCTGTCAGCCCTCCCCCTTTACCCATTCTGGTCCCCAGCAAACTCGCTGCTGGGACCTTACCACCCCACATCTTGAATGAGGGATAAGGAAGACTATAAAGGAGAAGGTTAAAGGAGACTGTAAACACTCCCTGTTTCAACTCCTTTAAAGAATGCCTCCTTTAAATTTTTTACTAATCCATTTTATCTGATCACCATATCCCTTCCCTACAGAGTATCTGCACTCAACAGCTGCCCACACTTACATAATGAGTTGCGATATCATAGCCTAATCCCCATTTTATGTTTGTCCCAACTAAGTCATCAACCTACTGTGGGGAAGGCAAAAAACCCTACCTCATCTTTCCCAATCTGGCAGTGAAGGAAAAAATTCCTTTCCAGCCCCCTGAGACAGGAACAACTAGCATATTGCCCACAGCTGATCATAACAAAACTTGATATTTAACTATTTCCATGGTTGGGAGGGTGGGTACTGCTCTGCTGGTCCAAGTAAAGAGAGCTTTTCCTATACTGGTGTGGACCTAAAGTGTCTCCCTTCTTCCTGCAGGGGGATGGGTCAGCATCCCCACGCTAAGCTGGTCTGAAGCTGCTGCAGCAAGACTGGCTTTCTAGACTTTATAGAGCATGTCTACACTGGGACCCTCCAGAGTCCGGGATCCAGGCCAAGCCTGAACATCTACACCACAATTAAAGAGTCCCTTAGGCCAAGCCCTATAAGCCTGAGTCAGCCGCAGATGTTCAACTGCAGTGTAGACATATCCAAAGTGTCCACATTCCTCCCAATCCAGCCATGCCAAAACCCAGAAATTGTGCTTGGTAGGAATGCTATGGTTGCTGAAAGTCTATTCCTAGCCTAGATGATCTCACATCCTTACTGCTTCTCATTTGTTTTTTGTTTTATCTTTAACTGGTTTGATTATTCTCTTAGTTTTCAACCTAACTCCTCTGCATACACTTTCACATCCCAAAGAGTAAATACTTCCAGGGCAAATTTAAAAATTGCTGTTCACAAATACCCAGCATGTGAGCTGAAAGCTCACTTTTCACAAGCATGCATGCCAATAACACTTAATCATGTCAGTACTCACAGAATCTGAACACAAAATGGGTGCAGGCTTGACCAAGGCAAATGCTTTTTAAATTCAAGTGAATAATCATGGGAAAAGTTTGCTGTGATCACACAGGTCCAATAATTGCTCACACTGGAATCTATCCAGGACCCCAGGGATTGCACCCTTATTCTCACAATAGTCTGAAGGGATCTTTTAATAGTCCCAAGGTTCAGGATTTCATCATTATATCTCATCCAAAAGATGACACTTGAGCAAAAAGAGCACCATCTTACATTATGCAGACTTATTAGTTCAGTAATGACTCAGGGGGAATAGTGTTACCTCCTGAATTAACAATACACTTTTGGTTGCTTATCCTAATAGAAACATCTATCATTAGCTGGTTGTTGTACATGGACAAGCTGCTCTTCAGTTAATTTAATAGTTAATTGTTGCAGCACAGATGCTTCAAATTCTTTGGCACTAACTGTTATTCCATCCTTTACTACCAATGGATCTGAAAGGCTGATTCACAGAGTTAAAGAAATAACATTATTCCTTTCAAATGTTTGCAACTGTAATTTAAAGGAGCCTTACAAAAGCAGAGAATACTTGGGATAACCCAAAGGGGAACTGTTAAATGTTAGAACAAAAAAAGAATAAACCTGGAGAATGCTAGCAACTAGACAAATCAGGGGAAATAATGTCATTTCACTGCTTCTACAAATACCCAAGGAAATCCAAAATCCAACAGTGCAAGCATATGGCGTTAAAAGAAATGTGATGAAACAGATTACCAAAAGTTCCTACAACCAACAAAATGACTTGCATACAAAAGCAAAGTATTTCAAAAACACAAGAAAGTGAGCAGGATGGAAGGAAGCTGTGGTGACATTAAGTGAACAGATTGAGGTAAATAAGGTAGGATTTAGCAACATGAATCTTATAAATAACATCGACATGGTTGTTACCAGGCCTCCCACTGAAAGCTCAGCCAATATGTCCAGAGAAGAGAGAATGATATGAAGATCTACTACCAAAATTGATACTATGCATTGAGATGAAAAGTATGCATGGGGAAAGCATTAACAATAAGCTATTGTAGACCATGCAAACTGAGAAAATATCAATAGATTTAGTACTACTTATCCAGATAAATGAAACCACTATGAAAGCTTGACCATTAGTCATGTCATGGGGAAATTTAGTGATACTGATTGCCATAAAAATTTCCAAATGGCTAAGGAAATGTGCATGTTCCTTTTTCTTTCACTTGGCTAAACAACTAATATGATCAGAGGCTACTCTAAAGTTAGTCACTGAAAATAAAACAGTAAGGCAAATATGTTACAAGTTCATAAACAACTATGAAGAATCTAATGATCATAATATCATCAGATTCAGAAAGACCCTCAGGAATTTCTTAGCTTTGATAGTACCAGTGTTTTCTAAAGGGATAATCTCTAAAAGAAATAAGGAATATGTTGAGAGATTTCACTTTAAATAAAATTATCCATACATTATAGTGTTCCAGGAAAAATGAGAGACATCACGGAGTAATTTGGAAGTGCATGAATGATCCAATCTTATTGCAATATAAGAGTCCTCAAGTCTTCATTCAGGCAAAATTCCCAATGGGATAGCTGGCAACAGAATACAGTGTAGGAAAATAACATGCTGGAAATGGTAATGTAGATTAACAGAAAGCCTTTGAAAACTACTATTGTTCAGATTCCATATTAATAAAATGATAATTTTCCAAATTAATGTATGCCTTTACACTATAAAATATTTTGCTGAATGCATATAGATATATAATGAAAATCAATATTGATGAGACGTGTGTTGTCCACTCTTCTATACTGTTCAGAAACATGGATGATTTATGCCAAACATACCAAAGGATTAAGCAGTTTTCATATCAGATGCTTACATAAAATTCTTCAAATAAGATAGCAAGACAGGGTGACAAATGTGGAAATGTTAAATTGTGCTGGTATGTCATTCATGGGAACGTTGATTAGTAAGGAAAGACTCAGGTGGCTTGGGCATGTCAAGCAAATGCTGGATTACAGGTTCCTGAAGAGTGTGTTGTACTCTGAAGCTCGCAAAGGATACAAAGAGAGGCATTGCAAGGTGAGTGGATCAAGCTTTGTGTTGACCCATGTCAGAGGAGGAAAGAATCTGATGCTCAGATTCAGAGCATTGCTAGTACGTGGGTGTGTCCTACCTGTGGACAGGACTGTGACTCGTGCATTGGACTCAGCAGACATCAAAGAATTCATCGGCACATCACCAAGCTCTGTAAAGAGTGACGGTGCCATTGATATCTATATAGCTATAGACATACACACATATTATGTTGATTGGAGCTGGGTAAATACTGAATTTTTTTTTGAATATTTGATGAAACTACAAATGCACTGTGTGATTATTTGAAACTCATTTACTCTTCAGCTGACATTCATGTAACAATTTCTGTTTGCAAAAATGTTTGTCCCGTGAGGTAAATAGGAATTGTTTAAAGTTTTTCCTTTTATCAGTGTTAAATTGTTGCCTTTGAGTTTTACTGATTGTCTCCTCACTTTTATTATGAGGAAGGGTAAATTGGCCTTTCCTATGTACCTCCTCTCTAAACCATGTGTTCTTTTGAATACCTTTATCATATGTGTTCTCTATACTGAACAGTCCCAGTCTTTTCAATTGCTCTCCGATCCTTGAATCCCTTCTCTTTCTTCTGTATCCTTTCTTAGATGGGGTTACCAGAAACAAATATATTAATTTACTTAATGGCATTATGATATTTTTAGTATTACTTCCTACACCATTCCTTATGAATCCTAATACAATTTACTTATTTTGACAACTCCTGTATGGTCCTCTACACTCTGAAACTTATCTCATTAGATTCTATGGAATCTTTTAAGCACAACTGTATTCTCCCATCCAAACAGTCCTTCCTGTATAGTGCATAGATGGATATAACAGTATCCCATCAATTCATCTTTCCACCATGTATCAGTAATACTTCCTATGTTGAAGGCACTGTGCTCCAAAAGATTTGCAAAACTGAGGTTTATTTCTGTAAGTCACTTGTTGCTTTGTAGGTGGAATTTAAAGATCCCATGGCAGTTTTCAAGAGGAGAAAGAAATAATCAGTGTCCTGGACAGGAGTCCTTCACCAGTGTTCAAGGCTTCATGTGAGTACAAGGTGGCTGCCATGTTTGTTTTTACAATCATTTCGCTATTGGTTTCTAACATAATACTGTAAAGTATTTTGAGAAGCAATTGCATATGAGAGGTATATAAACAAAGTTTTATTCTATGCAATCAAGAACAGTCTGACAAAAAGTACTTTACGGTCATATGGGTCTCCAATACTGGGATAGTAAGCTGGAGGAAATTAACCAGTCCACACAGAAATAATAGAAATTATAGAAATGTAGGGCTGGAAAGGACTTCAAGAGGTCATCTAGTCCAGTCCCCTGTGCTAAGGCAGGATCAAGTATACCTAAATCATCCTTGACAGGTGTTTGTCTAACCTGTTCTTTAAAACCTCAAATGATGGGGAAGCCTTGGAAGCCTATTCCAGAGCATACAATCCTTAGAGCTAGAAGATTTTCCTAATATCGCCTAATATTTCCTAAATCTCCCTAAACTAATTATTTCTTGTCCTACCTTCATTTTCTTTGTAACAGCCTGCAGCAGGTTTCACTCAGAGGCCAGCAGGCATAGTGGGCAGGCTGTGTGGTTCAACAATCCTTCCACCCCCAAAGTCCTGGGATGGATTTGCCTGGCAGTCAGCCGGCCTCGAGGCCAAGCCGCACTCCATCATTCCCCAGTGCTCCACAGTTGTTCTGGCTAGACAGGTGGGGGGTGGGGGCTGCTGCAAGAAAGCAGAGGAACCCAGGCCCTCATCTCCACTGGATCCTGGCCCAGGGCCAAACCGGGAGAGGTGTGGAGTGTCTCAGTTGCCTCTTCCTGGTGCACCTAACCAACCTCCCCATGTCCACTTCCTAACTTCCCACTCTCTCTCTTTGCTTTGGGGTGTGATCACTGCCAGCTCCTAATAAGGCGCTTCTAATCTAGCATGGGCAATTCTCCAAAAAGGTCCATATTTTTGGAACTTTATGTATCCACCCTACACCCTATACACCTACATCATATATCATTTGAAAAGTTATTTTATGCACATTTAGGTGAGGTATGATGTGGAGCTATCAAGTGGTGCTGTAAGCCTATAGGCGAGGTGAAAAACGGTACCCAAAATGAGAACGTGTCATTTTTTGCACAATTCCAGAAACACTGCAGCATCACTATAGCTTTTACTGTTTAAGTTAATCTCAACACTTTAATGTGGTTCTTGGTCACAGCTACCAAACAACAATGTATTAAAAGATTTTTATTGGGCTTGCTATTGGGCAAGGTTTCTTTTTTCAGAAATGATTAAGCTGGCCAAAATTGCAAATATCAACATTTTGCTATATACTAATACTAAATGTTTTCACAGCACATATTCTTAATTATCAAAGTACCTCACAAGTGATTATAATAGTTTTCCATATTTCAGCAAACTGAAATTTGCTGACCAGATAAATCTCAGACTGAAAGTTGTGCACCAACAGCAATAGACTGCATGTCCATAGTTTGTACTGTATAATGGGTAGAAACAAATGCACATGAATTTATCATGTAATGCTTCAGTACATACAATGTAGCATCTAGTACACCTGGTAGAAGGTTTTAATTTGTAATTGCCTGTGCATGCATTACTAGCATTTGAAATATTCTAGAAACTACCTTTTAAATTCAATGACACTTATGACACGTATGCACAGCTTAGTATTAGTGTTAGAGATGACAAAACATAGCTTCATATTGGGCTTCAACCAAAGAGTTCACAAAAAATGGCAATTTTGATACTAACATGTAGATTTAATGTATAGCTAATTCTGTATACTTGTACATGAAAAATGGTGGTAGTGGTGGTAGTAATGCTAACAATATACTTTGGGAACTTTACCTCTACCGGTAAGTTACAGTATATGAAGACATAGAGGCTACAAGCCCCTTAAAGCTTACATCAAAGAGAAAAAGACTGTCTACAAATTTCAAAAGAATGTATTATTTGTCAAGAAAATCATAAGAATGAAAAACTGTCTAAAGCCACCAGTGATGGACAGAATTCTAGAATGATGGCAGTAGAAGTCATGAGAAATGAATTGTATTGGCAGGAACTGGATAAGGTTTCTAGTTTACATGATGTTCCACCAATACTCTGTCACAGAGGTTGCTTTCAGAAATACACAACCAAGCTGAATTTGGCACATGTCAGAATTGTATTGAAACCAAGAAAGAAAACAGACACTGAATCTGATAAGACAGCATCATGTTCACCTGCTTCGATAGCCACATCCTCCAGCAATTGGTGCTGTTGCACTGTTTGCTTGAGAAAAACACCAGAAAAGACAAGAAATTTTATAAAATAGAAACACTTGAGAGAGCAACCAATCTAAGGAAAGCTGCACTTGAAAGAGGAGATGATGACGTTGTACAGAATATCTGTGGGAGACTTGATTGCTAAGGATGCAGTTTATCACTCAAACATGCCTTTCTTCCTACTTGAGTAAAACAAATCTTAAAGCAAAACCATCTAGTTATACTGCACTTGATAAAATCACATTTTATCAGCTATTTGAAGAGAGAAAGAGAGAATGATCTTATGTGCAATAAAAAGGGTCTTCTGCTATCTGCTTTTTAAAAGATATAAAGCCCTACTTCCCTCAGATGTAGAAACTTAACTTATTCCAGTATCAAATCATAGCCAAGATTAGAAAAATACCATGGTTCTGGAATTTTATTCCATGCACAGCAAGGCCAGTCTACGATTGTTCTATGCAGTGCAATAACATTAGCTGATGCTATCCACGCTGCTAGTAATCAGAAGCAGGAACTTAAGTCATTCAAATGTTTGTGGAAGTTCTTCTGGCAAGTGAGCCTGATGATCAGCTTTCAAATCAGCAAGTGGTTTGGTAAAAGGCCACTTCAATCCTTTGGTCTGAAATAGCTAAAATGAGACCCTCAGAATATTATCCAAAGCCAAGTAATTGTAGTTTACAGAGGTCAGCTCCTTTTGTGTCCCAAGTAGCACAGGAGTTTGTCCTTTGGTTGATAGATAAAGAGGCATATAATTCAGCTAGCATTTAGTATCATCCTTCAAAAGACATTCAAAGAAGGTGCCTCTCAACTATGAAGTCCATAGTATTTAATAGTTCCACAATTGTCACACCACTGCACTTAAGCCTTGCTACACAGCTACACCATGAGTTTTGGGTCTCACAATTTAACTGATATACTACACCTTCATGGATTCTTTATCATTTATGAGCTGATGCAGTTCATCATTAGTGCTGCAAAAACTGAACAGAAAGAAGCCAGGAAGATGTGTTCATTCCAAATGGAATTGTACCACTTCAAGATGGTGGAACTCTCGTCCATAAAGGAGATAATAATACAGAAATCAATGTAGAGACCACTGATGAAAAGAATGCCTTCCATTCAATGACTAGAGTGGTATTTCAAGAACAGTCCACAGCTAGACTAGCATCCCAAGAAATATCAGTGACGCATGGGAAAGAAAAGTCATTTACTTTCTCCAGACAACCAGAGTCTCTTATGCAGTGTGCAGCATTTGAAAACCCTAGAACACATCCAGAACCAAATCATCATGAAAAAGTACTTGAGAAAATAAACTCTTGTGACCTACAAATGAATGCTGTCTGAGATGTCTTCTAGTGTCTTCCCTGCACAGAACTGTGTATGCGCAAAGGCAATTAAGATTGTGGTAACCCACGCACTCGACAGAGATCATAATGATGAATAAGATGATGATAATGATGTTGACTACAAATGTCAGCAGTGTTATTACATTTCAATGATTCCTGTACCAATTTATTAATAGATTTTGTTTTACCCTTTAGATAGTTGTTGTGGTGCTTTGAGGTCACAAAGAAATCCAATGTTAGTCTTTAAATAACACATTGAGGCATTAAACTAACAGAAACAAATGCAATTATTTCAAAGTGGTCATTTTAACATGTTGATGGTATCATTGTTTATCCCCATTTCTATGTAATGGCACCACTTGACAGCTCGACATCATACCTCATTTTAAAGTGGACACAATAAGTTTTCAAAAGATGTATGATATATGTGCATGTGTACAGAGGGTGCATTAAATTGACCAAATCGGTGGTGTCTGCCTAATCCAGGGGTGGGCAAAATTTTTGGCCCGAGGGCCACATCTGGGTGGGGAAGTTGAATGCAGGGCCATGAATGTAGGGATGGGACAGGGCGTTAGGGTGTGGGAGGGGATGTGGTGTGCAGGAAGGGGCTCAGGGCAAGGGGTTGACGTTGGGGCAGAGGAGGGTTAGGGGTGCAGGAGGGGTTTAGGGAAGGGGGTTGGGGTGCAGGAAGGGTGCAGGGGGCTCAGAACAGGGGGTTGTAGTGCAGGAGGGGGTGAAAAGTGTGGGAGGGACTCAGGGCATGGGGTTGGGGTGCAGGGGAGGTGTTGCGAGGGATTCAGGCAGGGGGTTGGGGTGTGGGGTGTGGGCTCTGGCCCAGCACTGCTTATCTGGAGCAGCTCTAGGGTGGTAGCAGTGCACACTGGGGCCAGAGCAGGATCCCAGATTTGGCCCGTGGGCCGTAGTTTGCCCACCCCTCATTTAGAGGAGCCTCTGTAGCTGCTATGGGATGGGGGCCCTCTTGGCCCAGTACTGCTCCTTCACTCCCTTTGTCACTGTGTGGAGTCTGTAAGCCCCATCACACAGCCCGTATCATATTGGAAGACTGTTATTGGGTCCACCATCAGTCTTCTTTTCTCAAGACTGAATATGCCCCATTTTTTAATTGTTGTTGGCTCATGTTTAATTTGTGATCCAATATAAGTCCCAGATCCTTTTCAGCAGAACTACTGGCTAGCCAATTGTTCCTCAGTTTGTAGCTGTGCATTTGATTTTTCCATTCTAAGTGTATACTTTGCACTTGTCTTTATTGAATTTCATATTGTTGATTTCAAACCAAGTCTCCAATTTGTAAAGGTCATTTTGAATACTAATCCAGTCCTCCAAAGTGCTTGCAACCCCTCCCATCTACAAATTTTAAAACCATGCTCTCCATTCCATTATCCAAGTCTTTAATGAAAATGTTGGCAAGTACTAGACCCATTTTGACAACAAACCGATAATCAGTCTCTGAGTAGAGTTTTTCAATCAGATATGCACTCACTTTATAGTAATTTCATCTAGACCACATATCCCTCATTTGCTTATGAGACTGTCATGTGGGATTGCATCCAAAGTCTTACTAAAATCAAAATATATATTGTCTACTGCTTACCCCTATCCACTAGGCCAGTATGCCTGTCAAAGATGGAAATTAGATTGGCTTGGCATGATTTGTCCTTGAGAAATCCATGTTGGCTATTACTTATTACCCTATTATTCTCTAGGTATTAAATGGATTGTTTAATAATTTGTTCCAGTATCTTTCCATGTACTGAAGTTAGGCTGACCGGTCTTTAATTCCCTGTGTCCACTTTGTTCCCATTTTTAAAGACAAATACTATATTTGCCTTTCTCCAGTCTCTAGAGTAGTACTCTCCATTACCCCACAATGCTAATGAGACTACTGAACAGTGAAGGAATGGAAGAGGAATTGTCAAGTGAAGTGATACTGTCTGAAGATCAGTAAAATCAGTAACAAAAGATGAAGTGGCACTACTGAACCAAATAATTTATATTAAGAGAGATGAGCAATGTAATTACAATCCAGGGGACAAAAATTAATTCTATGTTTTATAGTACTTGAAAGTGTATCCTTCAATCTTGTTGTAGCTGAAGTAAAAGTAAGACAAAAGCATAAGGCAAACCCACAACATGGACATAAATACAGACTTTCAAACATTAATGCAGTCAATAGTCAATTATTCTGCACTAATTAATAGTACTTCCTGACCTCAGGAGGCTGAGACCTGGTCTACCATACAAAGCTAGGTCACATAAGCCACCTTGTGTTGACCTAGTTGTGCATGTGTCTACACTTAAATTTGTCTTCCACTAATGTAAGTGCCATGTTACACTGACATAGTAACATCACCTACCCGAACAGCATGGAGCCACAGTTAACATACTGAGGTCAACACAGCACAAGTGTGGACACTGCACTACCTATGTCGAACCTAACAGTCCTCCAGCAACTGTCCTATAAAGCCTGACACTGACTGCTCTGGTCACAGTTGTGAGGTCCACTGATCATGGGTCATGGAGACTGGAAACCACCCCCTCCCCCCAACACACACTTTAAGTCTGACAAATTTTTCAAATGCCTTTTTTTTATGGTCATACTTGGCAAGCACACCTAGCAGCTCTCCACTGTTGTGTGCAACTGCTCAGCTGACACACTCCAGATGCACTCCAGCCTGGAGAGGAGATAGTGGATCTCCTGGCCCTCTGGGGAGAAGAGGCTGTGCAGGCCCAACTACAGACAAGCTGTAGAGATGTAGACATCTCTGAGCAAATTGCACAGGAGATGCAGAAAAAAAGAGTACAACGGGGATCAGCAGCAGTGCCACATGAAAACAAAAGGAACCATGGCAGGCATATTTGAAGGCCTAGGAGGCCAGTAATCAATATGGTGCCAAGCCACAGGCCTAAAGCTTTTACAAAGAGCTGCATGCCATACTTAGCAAAAAAACCAACCCCCCACCTCCTGCACATCATTGTGGACACCTCCAAGCTGCAGACGTCACAGGCTCCTGCCATGAACAGCAAGGAAGAGAAGGAGGAGATTAGTGGACATGCAAATGGGGAGTCCAACTATGCCATGAGCAAGGACCTGTTTGAGGCTCCACCACAGTCCAAATAGTCGCAGCAGTCAAGCACAGGCAAGCCCGATTCAAGGGAAGGAACATGGGGGTAAGTGTGTAAATATATTTCCCATTATAGTAATGGCACCCCCAACTTAATATGACATAACTATTGACTTTTCATTAATTTACTCATACTAGATGAGAGAGCACAACGAAGAGAAGTAGAGTAGTTATCTGATTTCATTCCCCTGTACAGTTAGGCGGGAAGAGGCCATGGTGGATTCTCTGTAACTTGAAGTTTTTAAATCATGATTTGAGGACTTCAGTAACTCAGCCAGAGGTTAAGAGTCTATTATAGGAGTGGCTGGGTGAGGTTCTGTGGCCTACAATGTGCAGGAGGTCAGATTAGATCAGTGGTTTTCAACCTGGGGTCCACAGACCCTTGGAGGCCCACACACTATGACTAAGGGGTCCATGAAACGTTGTCATTACTATAGAACAGTGGTTTTCAACGTGTGATCTGTGGACCCTTGGGGGTCCACAGACTCTGTCTAAGATTTCCAAAGGGATCCACACCATTTAGAATTTGTTAGGGGTCTGCAAAAGGTTGAAAATCACTGGACTAGATGATCATGATGGTCCCTTCTGACTTTTAAGTCCATGAGTCTATGCAGAACATTTTGTTTATGAACACAGGGATGTCCCTTGAATCCTCCTGAGATATCTTGATGAAACTTTCATGGAGGTTTTCCACAGTCCTCTCCTGAAGGTTTCCAGAAATGGCAGCATCATTTCTCCCTCCCCAGTAGGACGCTTTCCTATGCCAGTCAGCATGCGCCATTACAGTAAACAGGCTAGAGGCACATGGGTGGCTTCAGAACACCAAGAGCAGCTGTGCTCTCTGTGCATTTGTTACCCTCAGGAATGAGAAATTTGCTAAAATCGCTATTGCCTGTGGAAAGTGGTGCCAGTATTCAGTGCTATTACCCTATACTCATAGTTTCATGCAACTGAGCAATCCCCTCCTCATTTCCCCTATCCCTGGCAGGCCATATTCACCAAGGCTGGTGCTGTCAGTGGTGCTATGGCACAAACACACCAAAGCAGAAATGTCAATAAGCATGTCTTGTTTAACACTTTAGGGGGGCAAGGGAAGGGAGTTCTGAATCTTAACTTTCACTTTCCATTATTACTACACTGACAATGGTACTTGTGTGTGTTTTATCTATAGCTGCTGCCACTTCACCCTTGAGGGATGCCCCCTACACACCAGCAGAATGCCTGAGCCTGATGAGGAGAAGGAAGAGGTCTTGGGATGACATGCTCAACAAGGTCTCGCAAGTCAGTGCTGCATCAGACCATGAGCAAAGAGCTTGGAAGATGAATATTGCAGACAGTATGAAGAAGGAAAGAGTGGACAGGCAAAAGGCCAAGGAGTCCCAACAGCAAAAGGAGAGGGAGATGCACCAGGGCATAATGCGGCCTCTCTGGCAGCAAACACAGATACTACAGACTCTTGTGGACCTACAGGTTCAACAGTCATGGGCTCGCTTCCTTTTGCAGTCAAGGGAGATCTCCATTATAGCACCCCCTCAACATTACACTTGGCATCAGGGGTCACGTCCCTACCACAAAACATTAGGGGACATTATGGACAACCACAGCTTCACATACACTGACCTGTGAGAGCCTTGATTGCTGTATTTATAACTTCTTAAGCTCTGTTCCATAAATGTATTAAATTTTTAATGTATTCACTTTTAACTCGCACAGAACTTTTTAAAAGTGTTTTCGTTACTCAATAAAATTCTATTGTTTGGAAAATTATTCATTTTTATTAGTTCCCAACATATGCTGGAGAATGCCTACCAGTACTGAAAAGCACCTACTTACTTGTTATTGTACAGTGTGACAACTCACAGGATCAGTGATAAATACAGTGTAATGATCATAAATATACAGCAAGCACCACAAAATTAATAAGTGTATTGACAGTGTTATATTCATAGATGTACACCAGGCACCACACAATTCCTAACAGGCCCCCAAACTGCAGGATCAAGTAGAGCAGTGGTTCTCAAAGCCAGTTCACTTCTTGTTCAGGGAAAGACCCGGTGGGCCTGGCTGGTTTGTTTACTTGCTGCGTTCACAGCTCCCACTGGTTGCGGTTCGCCGCTCCAGGCCAATGAGGGCTGCAGGAAGGGTGGCCAGCACATCTCTCGGCCCGCGTCGCTTCCCGCGGACAAAAAACCGTTGACTACCCCTGCTTTGTGACAACGTAACTTGCATCAGCAAGTCTGTAGCATAGACATGGCCTGAGAGAGACTGCAGAGAGTGAAGATGCATAAGACTCCTGGGATGAAATTCATTTCAAAGTTAAGAAAGAGGAGCGATTCATGCTAGAATAGAAAAAGTCAAACAATTACGAAAATGATTGAAAATCAGTGAGACGAGCTGCAGGAGGCAGCAACTGAGAAGAGGATTTCCAGGAGAAAAGAGTTCAGAGAAAAGAACATAACACAGAGAGAGAGAGAGAGACACACACACACACACACACGCACCAGAGTTGAAAATCCAAAACCTGGTTTATGCAGATCAGCTGAGTTGAAAGAGCAATAGGAAAATCACTGAAGTGAAACCAACAAGGGATAAGGACCATAAAACAGAGTGTGAGAAGGATCAGCCTGCTAATACTTTTGACCTGCACATTCATTGCCACGATGGTTGGGGCAAGATAAAACACCTGTAGTTAGAAGCAGGGAACATCAAGAGAGCAGATAATTGTGTACAGATGGGGTTCCAAATCCGTGGTTTTTTTTCTCCTAGTTGCAATGGGGTGAGTTACGGACAGAATGACTGATCTATGCAGCTTGTGTCAGTTAAAATCAGCTCATTGTGTGTTTAATTCCTTTTCAGGGAGACAGAGACTAGTAAATAATAATACTATCTGTCCTGTTTTTTAAAAATGTGTCTTGAAAAAATTTCAGTTGCCTACGAAAAGTAGTTTAAAAAGAAATTGTATTGAAAAATATATGAAATATAAATGTAAAACCTGAAGGAATACACTAAACTCTAGGTAGTCTAGAGATATATTTGTTAGCAAAAATTTGTAACCTGTCCTGTCCTATCACTTTTATATCACGTATTTCTGCATTTTTGTCCATTTTAGTTTTAGAAAATAATTTCACCAGAGAAGAACTAAATTGTAAATTAATGTTTATGGCTCCAGTACTGCAAAGACTTAAATATATGCTTAAATTTATACACATAAGCAGTCTATTGACTTCAATGGTCCTACTTAGCTGCATAAAGTTAAGTATGTACCAAATTCTTTGGAAGACTGTGGCCTTATTTATTAACACACATTTTGCAGACCAACTTTGTCCAAAATAAGTTTTAAGAAAAGGCCTTTAACATAATGTAACTGCTGTACTAGATCAAACTGATTTAGATATCAATTGACAAACAGAACTTTAACTCTTTAAAATCAGCTATTACCAAAAGCTGATACACCTGCAATTCCAAGCAGGAACTGTGCTGATATCCTAACAACATTTTCTTCTTCTTCCAAAAATATTCCACATATTTTTAATACATACTTGTCTGTAACCCAAAATAACTACTATCAAAAATGGGTTCACCTGTTTAAGTAGTTTGAACAGGTTTCAAATATAAAGCAAAAACCATTTGGCTCTTTTTGCATAGCCACTTGCTATTCTCTCTCATTTATTTTAAGTAAATTATTCAGCAGGGTTGACAAGCATGAATAACACAAGCTATGCTGGGCTTCTCCAAAAGTTCTTACTCTACATGATTAATCATGAGCTTTTTAAAAATTCCGTATTTGTTATCAGTTGTTCTATGCCAGTTTGTGAAGGTCACTAAAATATTGGTGTTTGTTTATTTCCTTTGGTCCATTGTTTTTAATATCCTCTGATAAGCTGGGAAATAAGATCTCTCTCTCTTCTGATTTTGTTGTTTTGATGGGAGCACAGTACACATCTACGATACCTATCTAAACCAACTGCCACAGATAAAATAAAAACTGGTGAACAAAATAACTTACCTTGGCTAACCATTACTTATGTGGTTATATGGCCATCATCTCCCCAGTATCAGATCACTCTCTATTGCTTAACCTAACCCTGCAACAAAAGCCTAAGAAAATAAAGGCACTATGCAGTACACACTATAAGTCCAACTCTGAGGTCCATAGTTGAAGAACTAATATAGAATACACTCTTGCACATAGCCCCATTCCTTTTAAACACGGGGCTATCAGCATAGGTGCCCTGCTGATCACAGCTGCAGCAGCGTCACACAGGGAAAGACATGGTGTCTCAGGTAACCAAGTCCCAAAGCATTTAAGGCTTTACATGTCAAAATCAACAGCTTAAACTTAACCTGAAAACTAATTGGGAGCTAGTGTAGACAGCTAGTGAAGTTAGTGGAGAATGTTCTCTGTGTGATGCACCACTTAATAAACAAGCAGACACATTCTGCACTAATTTACATAGCCATATCTGCTCCTCCTGCAGACCCATTTTGAGAAGAAATCTATCACTTGTTCAGCTCCAAAATAAAGCTGATCACACTCTTCCTGGAACATCTCTTGAGGTGCGTCTACACTGCAGCTGGGAATGTGCCTAGCAGCCCAAGTAGACAGACATGCATTAGCTTGAACAGAACTAGTATGTTAAAAATAGCAGTGTGGATATTGTGGCACAGGCGGCGGCACATTTGGACCCAACTTGGACTGAAGGGATCAGGCAGGATTGTGCTTGGGCAGCTAGCCCATGCCACTGCCCGTGTCACAGCGTCCACCCTGCTATTTTTAGCACAATAGTTCGAGCAGAGCTAGTGCATGTCTGTCTGCTCATGTGGGGGGCACACTCCTAGCTGCAGTGTAGACATAACCTTGTTTAGTGAAAACACTGCACACGTCTGGAGCTCTCTTTGAAGATGCTGTAGCAATAATGTGCTGTGATAATGCCATCCCCTCCATGTTTTAGCACCCACTAAATGTAAAAGCTGACAAAGTTGTGGGAGCCCCTTAAAAGTAAAAAGCAGCCCCACAATCTAAGAAGCACAAAAGCAGCACAATTCAGCCATGTGTGAATCCAGTATGATTTTCAAAACTTAAAGCAGGATTATCCACAAGGAGATAATGGGCTGATATTTAACAATGCTGACCACCCCCACAACTCCTACTGAACCTACTGGGAGCTGTGGGCGTTCACAATCTCTGAAAATAAGGTTCTACATAGGGTGCTACATGTGTATGTACATGAAGAGCTACATAGGGTGACCAGATATCCCGATTTTATAGGGACAGTCCCAATTTTTGGGTCTTTTTCTTATATAGGCTCCTATAACCCGCCCCGCCCTGTCCCGATTTTTCACATTTGCTGTCTGGTCACCCTAGAGCTTCAACATCAAACCTGGGACCAAGCTCCAGCTGCAGCATATTTTAAGCATGTTTCCATTTTGAGCACAGTACACATCTATCAGGCCGATACATTCCAATACGCTAACCTGGACTTCAACCAACATCCTCAAGTAGCTTCCAATCTCCTCATAATACTCAAACTCCTCTAGGATTTCCCCCACACTCTGTACTTCACATTCTTTCCTGGCATCACCCAATGAAGGAGTTTTATACGGGACAGGGAAAGAGGGCATGGGGAAAGGGCTCCATCACCACCACAGCTTTGCACGAGACTGAGCCAACAGATGCTCACCAGTGGTCAATCATGGCACCAGTCATTAAAGTCAGGCTCTCCAATATGGGTAGAAAAATTGCTGGCTCCAAATCAACAAGCACAAGAGAAACATGCAGAATAAGGAACCATAGTACATGCAGAACTATACATAGCAGAACAGTACACAAGGGGCCTGTTCTCTTGAGATGATGAGTACCTGCAACTCCTCAAAATATACAGTGGCCAAAATATAAAATTTGGTTGCCTCAAGTTAGATGCCTAAATATAGATATAAGCACCTAAATAAGGGCCTGACGCTACTACCATTGACATCATTGGCAAAACTCTCATTGACTTTACTGTGGCAGGCTTGGGCCATAAGTGACATGATTTGTAGGTGTCTATGTGTGGATTTACAGTCAGTGAACACCTTTAGGTATCTCCATTTGAAAATATTGGCCAACACCCATAAGAAGCAAGGGCATAATAATGTTTCAGAGACGTGCTTACCCTTTACAGCCTTTTCCAGAGACTGTCCTTGACTTTAGTCCTTCGAGTGTTATTCCTAATTAGTATGATGGAGAATTTAGAGACACAGGGGCAAAAGGCTGTGGCAGAAAAGTGACTTGTAAATTAGCACAAATTATTTTCCCTCTCTCTCCCCTCATCTCAGTCTGCAGCATCTTATAGCACAGGTTGAATTTTTTAAAAAAAAATCCTAAAAGGAAAACACAGTAGCTGCCAGTGCCAATCTTGCACCCACTGGGATTTCTGCCTTTGCCAAAACCTTTCATTAGTGCTGCCAGAGCAAAGTGTGAGGAGCATGCTGCTGCTGCAGCTGCTGCTATATTTGTTGAGTCCCGTAAAGGTGAGGCTCCTCCAACCTGCTGATGCACATCCACCTTAGTAAACTTCTTTGAGACTGATGGACTGAAAAAACTACATAGCTGGCCAAATGTTATTGCAAACTGTAAACTGACACAAATCTGAAGTTATTGTAGATTACTAGCTGTGTATTCAGTGTAGGGGGATTCTTTGGGTGGTCACTTAAAACAAGAGATTGCCTAAGAAGATCTAATTTCTGTATAAAAATACTAATAAGAGTAATTTTCATTATTATCAAAGTGAAGCTGCCAGTGGAAACTTTAAATGACACAAATACAAGAGGCCACGACATGTCTATGCTAAAAGGTAAATGCAGAAAACTAAACTGCTTGCACTCGGGGTGAGCTGAGTCCCCCTAGAGTGTATCATGCCCTGATAAGGACAGAGATACTGCTCAAATGCCAAAGCAGCAGCCAACACTGTTCTGTCCAGCAATGCTATTTAGACCAAAGGACACATCATTTGGTCATAAGACCAGGGAGCAAAAGGGGCCACACTTACATGGTGTGAAGCAGCACTATGAACACACAATTGTTGATTGTAAGAAGTAGCCCAAATTCAGAAGTGTGTGTGATAATACTACCAAGCCAACACAAATATAATCGCAATGGGGATGTGCACTCACAGAGTAAGTTTGACAAAGACGGGTGATGAGCAGCAGGTGAGAAGTAGCAATAACATCTATGGCCACTGGAGGCACACTAGTAACAATCAGGGCTGTGCAAATTATGCGTTAGGGAAGCAAGCTACAGGATTCATTCTGTGTACAGTTCTTCATCCTGCAGCTTATCACATCAGGTGGAGATACCAACCTTCCCAGCATTCATATTGTAACATGGACACCGCGCTGGGCTCTTATTGTATTTGTGTCACATTTACCACTGGTAGCTTTGTTTTTATATAAGATCCCGAATTTCAGAGGTGCTGAGCATGTGCTGTTCCCATTGACTTCACTTGGAGTTGTAAGTGTTCAGCAGCTCTGAAAATCAGGCCCTACACCTTTCTCTAAACAGGATTTGAGAAAAGCTATTATGTAAATATTAGTAACTTGCCTATTGATTTACACTCTGTCCAATAAAGTATCTATTTAGTGTCACAGAAAACTCTGTCATTACTCAAATCAAAATTGAAATGGTGAATACCAGCTGACTTGCAGAAAAACGTATCCTGGAAATTCTTTAACCACACAACTCCTTTTCAACTTAAAAAAAGGGAGAGAGAGAGAGAATGAGTACATTGTCTTCTAAAGTGACATCCATAGAAAATGCTGAGAACTAGTCTCAACAAAAATAACACCAAAATTCACAGAGTCTTGAATGGAGCATAGAATTTACATGTCAGATAATATAGTTTGTGTTGGGATATTCAATCATCATTATTGTCCTTTTCAACTAATGCCCTATTTTCTTTCAGAAAAGAAACATGCTGAAAGCATTTGGCAGATAGTACAATAATTTAGGTAAAGGACATCTAATCTAAATTTTTAGTGGGTAATTGGCAAATTGGAAATCCATGAAAAGAAAGTAATTTTTATTAACCACTGATAGTTTACTGGGAGGTATTTGTCTGGCTTCCGGCTGTTGCACATAGTATATATGCATAAGATACTCAGTCTAAATGAGTTAAACCCTTTTTATCATATGAAACTCCCAGCTATGCTGAAGATTAGAGATCAGCTGCATGAATGAATTCAGAAAGAGATGCCCATTTGGTTGATCTGAATTCAAAAGAACACACTTTTTGATCTGGGCTTACTGTAGTGAGAAAACTGCTGCTTCCATAAAACTCAAACCAAATAAATGTAGATATGAATCTTTGTTTATTAGGGGCGGTAAAACATAGTTTAACATGTTTTTGCCCAAAATGGAATTAGTCTCAGATAGTGCTGGATATACTTCATCGCAGATTTTATGGAATAATATTGTTCACAGCTTCAGAGAGTCATCCAAAAAAATCTCATTTTGTTAGCTAGCACGAGATACAGAGGAGAATGGGCCAGATTGTGTATAGCCTCATGTGGTTACCTGACAGAGAAGTAAAAGGCTATTTCCCACAATCCCTTGCAAAACCTACCTAGGAGCCTTGCACAATCCTGGCACGCAGGACTCTGGTGATATGTCTACACTGCAATTAAACAGCCCCAGTCAGCAGGCACAGGCTAGCCATGGGTATCTAAATGCAGTGTAGATATACCCTGATTGTCTAATACCATTGATTGTCTAGATTCCACAAAGGGGTTTGTATAGTTGATGCTGCTGCAGACCTTTAGGAGATATTGGAGCAGACTCATTGCTGCAACAGTGCTAGGGTTGCACAGGGACAGAAGGCAGGCACAGCTTGTTCCCCTTTTACGATGGTCCCCTGTAGGCCATTACACGGGCAAGGTGGGAGAGCAGCATGGTCACAGCATTCATACATCCTGGTGATTCTGTACCTCTGCAATGGCCTCTATCTACTAACGACTGCATAATAGTTTAAGCATCCTATCCTCTCTCAACCCTTAGTTCTCCACTGTTTCCCTCTCCCTAGTTTAGATAGTGAGTGGTGCCATAGCTATACGATTAATTTGTATACTTCTCAATTCACAGCTAGTACTACATTTTGGGGTTTTTTTCCTATGATCTCAGGCTCTAACTTCTCGATAATCACACATGATGTAACCCTCTTACTTTATTCATTATGTACCACTGGGAAAAATGTAAATTACAAAATCAGCTTTGTCTCTCACACTTCTCTTCAGTTATGATGGTAGTATTAATATGTTCATAATGGCAATATCACTAAGGTTATACTGACACCATTAAATAGATTGCAGACAAAATGTTTTCAGCTCACTTGCAGAGCTGTGATTCTGTTAAATCAATTTTGCTCAAACGAACAGAGCCAAAGAAAAGATCCAAGAAGGAGTGGGGGGGGGGCGGAGAAAAGAAAAATGTTCTGTTATGGCCAGATGCAGGTGGCTGGTTGTAGAGCTGTTATATCAGACCAAAATTGGCACCCTCTCTCAGGCAGACAGGAACAAACGCCTGCCTCCAGAGAAGTTCAGTCTGGCTGGTAGCTGTAGAGCTGGAGGCAGAGTCAGTTTAACATGCAAAGGTTCCATCTCACTCTCAACAGCAGAATCAACTGGGGCAGCATCAGACAAAGACCACATCCAAGATAGCTAAGATCCATTGTCAAATCCCAAGTGACACCAAAGCCTGAGGCATAGTTGGCTGGACACCCATTAGACCAACAGCATAAAGCAAAAAATAAGAGCAAAGAAAAGGGACAAGTCTAGAGCTGCAAAGAGAAGAGCTCAATTTTAAGGAAGATTTTTGAGATTTCAAATTTGGTTTTGTTCAGATTTGAAACAAAAACCAAAATTTTTGAAATTCTCTATGAAAAAATTCTGAAAAAAAATCTCTGAAAAAAATGAAATATTTCGTTTCAATAATTGTGAAAGTTTTCATGTCAAGAATGTTAAATGTTTTATGCAGTGTTGGTCCGATATTAGAGAGACAAGTGCATGAGGTAACACCTATTAGACCAGACTTAAGAAGATCTCAGGGTAGCTCAAAAGCTTGTTTCTTTCACTAGCAGATGTTGGTCCAATAAAAGATATTACCTCACCAATCTTGTATCTCTAAAATGTTTTGTATCGATTAAAGTAAAAATGAAACACCTGACCATTTTTGACCTGGAAAAGGAAGTCCACTAATAGTCATTTAATTTGCAATTTTCAGTGCATCATTTCATCAGGGTAGGAAAGGGGTTGAAGAGAATGTAGGAGAAGTGTAGGACTGACCTAAAAAAATTGGCTAGGATGGAAGATGGGAAGGTCAGGTGGGCATGAGGGCAAGGGGAGATGCAGGACAGAGCCCTCACCCGGTCCCAGTACCACTCCAATATATGGTAGCACTTTTCAGTGTTTGCAGAACAGAAAAATATGGCTGCCTGCCAGGACTGGGAAGGGTGGTCCCAATATATTCATTGGGGGAGGGAGTCTGGGACCAGTGCTCTCTAGTGCTACCTAAGAAGGTGGTACCTAGAGGTGATAGGGATGACCCGGTAGTACCCTACCAGAGTGGCCTGTACTGGCCACTGAGGGTCATACAACATTGGGCTGGCTCTTCAGCCCCACACTCCCTTGTGGGCCCAGATGCAGTTGCCAACACCTTATGCGGGTCCTATCATGTAGGAATGGGACTGGGCATGGCGCATCTGCAAGTCACAAGGGAGAGGCAACTGAGGTGCTCTCCTCAGTGTGGCAGGAGTGGGAGGAGCTGCAGGTTCTGTCTGAGGTGCTGCGGGAGTGGGCAGCTGCAGCTCAGGAAAAGGCAAGAGGCCCAGAAGTACATCCACACCACCTTTCAGAAAGAGTGTGAGGGGTTCCTGAAGTGGCAAGCCAAGGCTACAGCTCTGCAGATTAGCCAGGCTGTCTCATGGGACAAGTCTTCCATGGTCCCATCCACTCCTCCATGACTGCATGCAGTTTGTCCAAGATGTTCCGGGAGACATGATCTTCTTCAATTCCAAACATGCAAAGCATGGTATGCCACCAAGTGAGAGTATATATGTTGCCATATTGGTCTTGCTGCTGCTGCTGCTCACCAGAACAGGCAAGTAGTCAGCTGTTTGACCACTGGTCCACATGGCAGTACTCAGGTACACCCTCCCACCTTTTAGTTAGCCAAGACACCCAGAGCAGCACAGAAGATCTGATCTTTTTTACAAAATAGGACTGTCTATGCATTTGCCACCTGAGGATAGCTGCAGCTATGATGCACTTGAAGACCTCACTTTCCAGGTCAGAGAAAGGAAACCTGTCCATAGTCTGCATTCTTACATTCTGTGTCCAATTTCATGGCAGTAAGGTGCTTGTGATCAGTGTGCAGTAACTGGAGTTGCACCACTAACCTCCTCCTCCTTCTTACTACTAACACCACCTCCTGCATCTAACTGATTGATCATGCCTCAGGGCATATTCCTCTCCCAGAGGAGCCATCTGCCTCAGGGAAAATGGATTCTGTCTGTAGCAACCTGCATGGAACTTAGAGGGAGGAGCAAAAGTTGAAATAGGGAAAAGTTTAGAGACAGCACTAGAAAGTCATCTGTGTGCACATGGCTTGAAGAGTAGCTGCAATTACAGCATCTCTGTAAATTTTTAGTTCTCTTACTAAAGAGTCTATTTAGATTTAAAAGACTAGAGTCTGTTCATGTTATTACCCATTATATGGTACATGAAACATTGCCAGTTACTGTTTGCCAGGACAGGATTCTGGTTCAGAATTTTCTCCGGTCACTTCCTGGGATTCATGGTGCAGAATTCATGCAACAGATTCTCCACTGAGCAAACTCAAGCCTCTAGAAGTGGTCTTTCTTTTTCCCGTCATCCTAAACTGTTCCATGAGGATTCCCACTTCTGAACTGCCTTGCATTGGGGATTTGCTACTTCCACTGATAGTTCGAGACAGGGTCTCAGTGAGGGATGGTGCAAACTCTTTGTTGCTTGTCCTAGCACCAGCATTAGAAACATTTTTTCCCTCAGACAACTGCTACTTTAAAGTCCCTCTTTTCAGCTTGAAGAATGGGGGTAGAGGCAGCCTTCGCGAGGTGAAATAAATCAGTGAATCATTGCTGCCTCACACAGCAGTGGTAGCCAGCAGCACAAGCTAGAAGGGTGATACAGATAGTACCTGGTATATGCTGCTGGAATCCTGTCCTAATAGTCCGACTCCTCAGCCTGTTTCTGTCAGCAGAGAATAAGATACTGCATCAGTGGATCTGCAGCTTCAAACAAACCAAGTAAACACTCAGTCAGGCTGCAGCAGGTCACTGTGTGGTGGGCAAACTTAATCAATCCAATTCAATGGTCACTCACCCAATGAAAAAGCACACCGAGCAATATGTGACAAGAGTGACTGACACTACATTGAAATAGAATTTTACCTGCATCAAGTCAAAATGGAACGGGAAACTCTTAAAGAAAATCAGAATGAAACAAAACAATAAAGTCAAAGTGAAATAAAATATTCAATTTTTTTATTTTGCTTCATTCCAAATTGTCTTAGTTAAAATCAAAACAAGTCTGCAAAACACTTATATTTAATTGAAATGGCAAATTCCAATGAAAAAAATGTGGTGGTAAATTTTCTCTAACCAGCTTTTGACAACACAAGTTGACAGAAAGTCAAGTCTGTTGGGTGCTATAACTCTCCCTCATCCATGTTTTGTCACTGGTCGTTATGGCAATCATGGAAAATTCCAAGAGTCCTTTCACCCCAAACCCACACAAACTTTAAGATCTTGATTTCTCTGGGAAATGTTTAAGCTTTGTAGAGTCAAGGCACACCATATTTGTAAACAATCTGTGCACCTATTAGTAGATGTCCTCATTCTCAAAACAAGTCCAAATAGCCAGGGGCGGTTTTATGTATTTTGCCACCCTAAGCATGGCAGTCAGGCGGCTTTTAGCGGCATGCCTGCCGGAGGTCTGCCATTCCCACGCCTTCGGCATACCTGCTACCAAATTGCCGCCGAAGCCACGGGACCAGTGGACCTCCTGCAAGCATGCTGCCGAATGCTGCCTGACTGCTGCCCTCACAGCAACTGGCAGGCAGCCCCCTATGACTTGTTGCCCCAAGCACACGCTTGGTGCGCTGGTGCCTGGAGCCGTCCCCGCAAATAGGTCATGCTCTCTCAGCATGATTCAGATCAAGAAAGTAAGGCCATTTCTTGATTCCAAGTAAAACTGCCCACTGTCCTAGGCTTCAAACCATTACACTCATTCCTAAAGGCAGACTCTAGTGAGATGGATTCAATTGCCATGACAGTGACCTTACATTCAGATGCTTGCTTTATATGAACATAGGATTTTTACTGCAACCAAAATTTGTATATATATTATTCAGAAGATAATTGAGGAGCATCAAGCACTCCGATCTTACAATTATAAAATTCTAAGTGAAGGCCACTGAGCTGAAAGACAGTGGAATAAATACTTAATCTAGAGGCATGCAAAATATTAGGCAGTTTGTTCCTATTGATCTGTCCACTATTCTAGTCTGCTCTAATCAGTTCTTCCGTCTTATATCATACCTTATTTCCATCAATCCATTAGTGCAGTCTAAAAGAAATATGTAAGTACAGGGGTTTTAATTGCATTGTATACATTTAACATTAAAAGTTCACAAGAAATCTTTCAATCTTGATTTGTACCTTGAACATATTGCCTCTTTCATTACTGTGCAGCCAGCAGCCCACAGAAGGCTGGAACTATTTATTATTGTTCGATCCTGTACACAAACAGCATACATAGCCCAGTAAGATTAGTCTGACTGAAAAAAAAGAGAGATTTATAATGAAGTTGCTCTGAAGGGCTAAGGTTTGTTAAATTAATAAGCAAAGTTGCAAACCTGGACTGCTCAACAATAGATACATGAATATTTTTACATATCTGTGTCCTCCTAGGATGTTACAGTTATCACTAGCTGCATATCATAGCCATTCAGAACTTCCTGGAGACAGGATAGAGCATAGATCTTCCTGCTCCAATGCCCCCTACTCTTTAAGCTAAAAGACAATTAGGTAGTAGAAAGAAAACCAGCTAACAGTTCTGATTCTATCCAGTACAGACAAGTGTTACACATAGACACTACTCATTTCATTGTAATATCACATACCCAAAAAACAATGTAGTGGTGTAACTGACAAATAAGAAATTCACACAGTGAAGATGTTATTGGCCTCATAGTTTAATTGATGTATATTATTCTACACTGATTTAGATACCCCTTTTGCAAGTCTCTAGGTGCACTGCAGAGCTGCCTTAACTTTGTATTTCCTGGTTTTCAAACGTTTAGGTTCAGGCACTTGCCACATACTGGAAAAGCATGAGGACCTCTGGAAATTTTCTAAATCTTTAAATAAGAAACAATACACGGCAGAATTCTCTGATAAGTGCAATGATTCCCTCCCAAAGGCTTTACCACACTTCTGCCACACCAAGGATTCCATCAGTGATCAGAAGGACTTCACTGGATGTCTGCAGTAAATCAGACCTCAATCAATATCAGACCCACTCTCTTCCTTAGCAAAGATTTTGCATTAAGCCAAACAGAAGTAAGGTGCATGGTGTAAGACAAAAGTACTGTCTTTATAGTGTGAATTCCAGTCTACCTGCTGCTCAGTTAAGACCAGCTAATTCATTTCACTAGAATATCCTTGGAATCTGAACTATAGCCTTCAAGCTGAAAAACATACTTTCTACAGGAGCAACAAATTCTCTAAGCCATTTATCACAATAATCAAAGGCTGGAAATAGATTCAGGAAGAAGTTCTCTAGATTAAAAACAAATCAATGATAATTTGATTTAGATGGTTAATTTCTGCACATATAGTCATTCTCCAAGAGTTAAGGCTGAAACTAAATGATGTAATATGATTAAAATATCACTGTAATGAATGTGGAATCAATACAAATTTTATATATATATATATATATATATATATATATATATATATATATAATTCTAATACATTTATTATCACAATAATTTCACTAGTAACTGCTACTCATAGCAAAAATAAGCAAAGGCAGAGAAATTTGTCACTGAGACACTTGGCTTTGATAGCCTGCATTTCCATGTGTTGACCTTAAAAAATGAAAGCATTTTCAAAAAAACTCGGTGTGACACTTCCCAGTGGTACCAGTGGTTGTGAGATACCTCACTACCACCCACCCTTAGCATGAAGAAGCCTTGTCTGTGCCTGTCAGGGGTCAGCTCCCCAACCCTACCAGCCATGGGCAACACAAGCACTGCCATCCAGGCCTAATCAGGCCCTGCTCTCTTTCTACAGATTAGCAATAGGCACATTCCAGTGCTCAAGCCCTCTGAGCATCCCCTGGAGTGACCAGCCCCTGGTCCACTAGACACACACAATTCACAGACCCACTACTGTAGGCACCCACTTACCAGTTTCTCTTTAGATCACCGCTCTGTTTAACACACAGCATTTAGATACATTTATATTGAAAATGTGAAAGTTTATTTAACGAAGTATAGCGATTCAAGTCAAAATATTGGAAACAAACAGTTACATGTAAAATAAAGGCATAGCCTGTCTTCTAGAGCATATAATTAATTAGCAAGGTACTGTCTTGTCTAATTAAGTTTAACTCACCCAAAGTCTTTGCAGGTGTTTTCCAGCTAGGCTGGCTGGGACCCGCCTTTCATAAGATAAAACTGCTCACTGCCTGTCTCCTTGGTGAAGGGTGAAGCTTTGCAGCCAAAGTTAAACCCCCAACAATCCACTGTTTTAATTCAAACTGGATTCTTCCCCACGCCCCACTAGTTATTTTTTCCCCTATGTGCTCCTTCTGGTCGATTTTACAATCTCTTGATAAGTGTTCAGGTCAGACTGTAGATAGGCCACATCATAATATAAGAACGGCTATACTGGGTCAGACCAAAGGTCCATCTTGCCCAGTATCCTGTGTTCTGACAGTGGCCAATGCCAGGTGCCCTCAGGAGATGAACAGAATGGGTAATCATCAAAAGATCCATCCCCTGCCACCCATTTCCAGCTTCTGGCAAACAGAGGCTAGGGACACCATTCCTGCCCATCCTGGCTAATAACCATTGATGGACCTATCCTTTCTGAACTTGTCTAGTTCTTTTTTTAACCCCATTATAGCTTTGGCCCTCACAACATCCCCTGGCAATGAGTTCCACAGCTTGAGAGTGTGCTGTGTGAAGAAATACTTCCTTTTGTTTGTTCTAAACCTGCTGCCTATTAATTTTATTTGGTGACCCATAGTTTTTGTGTTATGAGAAGGAGTAAATAACACTTACTTATTTATTTTCCCCACACCAGTCATGATTTTATAGACCTCTATCGTAACCTCCCTTAGTTGGCTCTTTTCCAAGATGAAAAGTCTCAATCTTATTAATCTCTCCTTATATGGAAACTGTTCCATACTCCTAATCATTTTTTGTCCTTTTCTGAATCTTTTCCAAGTCCAATATATCCATCTTTTTTGAGATGGGGCAACCACATCTGCACGCAGTATTCAAGATGTGGGCATACTATGGATTTATATAGAAGCAATATGATATTTTCTGTCTTATTATCTATCCCTTTCTTAATTATTCCAACATTCTGTTAACTTTTTTGACTGCTGCTTCACATTGAGTGGATGTTTGCAGAGAACTATCCACAGTGATGCCAAGATCTCTTTCTTGAGTAGTAACAGCTAAATTAGACTCCATCATATTATATATATAGTTGGGATGATGTTGTCCAAGGTGCATTACTTTACATTTATCAACACTGAATTTCATCTGCTATTTTGTTGCCCAGTCACCCAGTTTTGTGAGATCCCTTTGAAGCTCTTTGCAGTCTGCTTTGGACTTAACTATCTTGAGGAGTTTTGTATCACCACCACCATTGTGAAAAGGACAACATACAGAATTACCAGCCACACAGAGAGAAGAATGTCTTCCTTCCTATCTGACAGGAGCATGTTTATCACCTTGTGCTGACCTGCCTTAAGTTACATACCTTAAGAACATAATTTTCCATACAGAAACATAACTTCTTATATCTTACTCATACATAAATTTTGCAGTGACTATGATGACCAGTAAGCTACTGGCTCTTGGTAGAGATCTTACAAGCCACCCTCTGGTGAATTACTATGCATGTATCTGAACTAGGTATATGCACAATAAAGCTGCATGCTTCCCTTCGGTGCCCTCTGTCAGGTGGCATCAAGAGGTGACTGGGTCACACTCAGCAGTCCACTGCTTCCAGTTAAGCACCTAAGTAAGTGGGTATATTTTCAGAAGAGTCTAGAAGTCAGCAGCTCCCATTGAGAACAAGGACGCTAAGCATTTTTCACAATCTGGTCCATATCTTCTGAAAAGAATAAGTCATGTCAATTTTTTTCCAGAGTTCCACCTTTTGGGGAATATGAACTCAATTAAGTTCACATGCTCAGACTTTCAAAGGTTGTTGTGAGTATTCAGGTTCTGATAGAGAAGTGAAGACATCAAAATGTTCATAAAACATTTATATATTCCTAAAACAGATAAGGATCAACCCCTGCGGTGCCCAACAGATGGCCAAAAGGCAGCTGTAAAGATGGGGATAGGATGTACAGGGGGACAATAGCAGTAGAGACCCTGTGAAGGAGGCGTCTGCAACCTCATGTGTCATGGAAGAAAGCACTAGGTGAGGGCTTCCCTGCATTGTGTGGGCTGTGGGCCTGTCAGAGGCACACTCAGTGAGTCTATTCACTGCACAGATCACGGGTCCAAAACCCCACTCTGACCAGGGAGAGAGGAGGAGCATAGCAGGCCACGTCTGCTTCTTTGTTTTATGGCCTTAGGGTGATCAAATAGCAAGTGAGAAAAATTGGGAGACTTTTTTTTCCAGAGGGGGGTGGGGAGGAGAGAGATAGTTGCCTATATAAGGAAAAAATCCTCAAATTGGAATGGTCCTGATAATATCAAGAGGTCTGGTCCTCCTGTATGGCCTGTACTGGTGACCAGAGCTTGTTGCTTAATGCCGTCAGAAGTTTTCCAACAGAAAGTTTTTCCATGGAAAAATGCCAATTCATTCAACTTGAAACGGTCCATGAGACTGTGTCAATTTCAACTGAACTTTTGATGGAAACCTGGCAGGTTTCTTGCTATCAGGGTCACTGAGATCCCCAGCCCACCAGCTGCCTGGCTGCCCAATTACCTGACTCCCTGGACATGTGGCTGCCTGGGCAGCCAGCTCCCCAACTCCCCTGGCAGTAGCTTCTGGTGTTGACCAACTCCCCAGGGAGTCTGGATTGCCAGTCCCGGATTGCCTAACTTCTCAGACTCCCTAATCCTTCAGGCAGCTGGCTACTTTGACAGCTGGCTCCCTGGGTTGCCTGAGACCCCAAGCAACACAGCGACTTTGGCAGCATGGGAAGCATGCTGAAAAATTCCAATTTAGTTTTCCCAAAACTGATTTTTTTTCAATCTTTCAAAATATTTTTTTTAAATTAATGGAGATATCCTATCTCCTAGAACTGGAAGGGACCTTGAAAGGCCATCTAGTCCAGCAGGACCAAGTACTGATTTTTTGCCCCAGATCCCTAAGTGGCCCCCTCAAGGATTGAACTCACAACCCTGGGTTTAGCAGATGAATGCTCAAACCGCTGAGCTATCCCTCCCCCTCCCTTCTGTGAAAAATTTTGAATTTTTGACTTTTTGTCAGGACAAAAGATTTTAAAAAAATTCTACATTTTCCACAGGAGGGAAAGCCTGTTTTCTGACCAGCTCTACTCATTGAACATGCAGCACGGCTAGTTGATGCTGATGATTCCCACCCTTACAATATTGCCCTGCTCATGCAGTAAGGCCCTGTTTACATGGGGTTGTTTCACTTTCCCAGGGATTGGATTTACCTGTGTCAGAGCTGGTAAGATAATGCAATAGTGCTTCCTTTGGTCAGAGAGGGCATTGCTCAGAGTTTGCTTGATCTGACCAGCAAGGTCAGGCAGCAACTTCTGCCTGAATCTTTATGGTAGTCCTGTTCTGGTCTATTAGTTTCAGTCCCACTGTAGTGTGTGGGTTTTCCCGTAGACTTGGCAGGGTCACCTAGTCCTGGTAGCCAGAGGGTCTGGAAATCCGTTTGGTTCCTAAGTCCTTAAGGGGTCATTAGGGGAACCCAGGCCTATCCACTCCACTGCGTTCCAGCTCAGGACCCTTAAACCAGGCAGGCAGAATCAGGCCTCAACAGCTCTTCCTTCTGTGCCCTGATCTTCTTCCTACCTCCCTTGGTTTCTGCAGGCTTCTCCAACTGTAGATCTTGTCATCCCCTCTCAGGGTGCTGTCTCTGTGTAGCTTCTCAGCAGCTTGGTGGCAGGAGTTTCATTCTCCAGCCTGCTTGCTCCTCTGGCAGCCAAGTGTTTGCAGGTGTATTCATACAGGCCCATAGAAAATTTGACCCAAGCATATCATTACATTTTTAATCAGACAATTGCTATTAAAACTACTTAATCAAGCCAATGTTTCATATAAGGTAATGTAACATGATACAGTGCCCCATATGACTGAATGTGAAGCAACTTATACAAGACAAAAGCAGGAGAAGTTATGGAATATTCTGGTAGATTAACAAGCAGTAATGACTGAGGCAGGGAGCATTTCCTCTGAGATTAATGGCTGATTATGAAAGAGGATCTTCCAATTCAATGCCAAGGGCCATTAATTTCATCCGGCCATTAGCTCTTTAGCAAAGAGAGTGTATGCACGTGTAATGTGCATGTATGTTTGTTTAAAAACGCTTAATATTAACACTGTAGCTTGTTTTCCTTTCTATTCTCAGTGATGCAATATCTTGTATGTTGCTTCATGCTGCATCTAATTATTTTTATAACTAATTTATCCCTAATTATTATTTTCTTACTCAAAATTATTTCAATAGAAACACTGGAGTTTTCTTTAAAAAATATTTTTCATATCACTTGCCATGGAGCAAATCCTATTTAGGCCTTTAAAATGAATTTAGTACTGAGGCTAAATTCACAGATTGGGACAATTATTATCTTCATTTAGTCACTGAATAGATACAGTACTTACAGCAGCAGTGCAAGCTTCCTACACACTACCTCTGCTTTGACTCAATCTCCAGCCACATTCATTTCTTGCCATCTGGGCTGAGATGGCCAACAGCTTTCTTTTTAAATGGACACCCGTCTACTCGGGCAACAAATTTCTCTCTTTTCTGAGCTGGCTATATTTGAACTGGTGACAGACAGAAGAGTTCAACATCTCACTACTAGTTCCCTGAGTCAAACAATTATCTTTCCATTATTTTGTACTACTATATTTCCACACAAAGAAACATCCAAATGGTCTTTATTTCAGATTAAAGGAACAACACAACAAGAAAGAACAAAAGGGAAGTCTCCATGAGTGAGCACACAGTGTGCATCTCCTCTGACAGTTTATATTAAATTGAATTAAACAGACTACTAATCTCAAAAGCCAGGAGCAGGGGACTTCTCTTCATTTAAAGATCCAAATAATTCTGAACAAATACTGTCAGGTAATTCTTAGTCTTGTGAATAGTCTATGAGCAGAAAAAAGACTACATTCATCAGATGAATTTATTTTTTTTTCAAATTATTTGATGAGTTGTACAGACAACACCCCAGTGAAGTAGGTGAAATATGATACCCCCATTTTATAGATGAGGAAACCAAGGCACAGAGAGGTAATGTGATTTTCCCAGGGATTGTTTACACAGGAACTCTGGAGTAGAGCCAAGAATTAAACCCAGATCTCCTGTGTTCTAGTCCTGTGACTTAACCCCAAGACCATCCTTCCTACTAATGCACACACAACTCTTACTAAAAGTAAACATAGCACACAGAGCTTTGCTTGAGAGTAGGACCAGGTATAAGGATAGGAATGAGATCCTGTCCCTGTTAAAGTCAATAGCAAAACTCCCATTGACTTCAACATGGTCAGTCACCCACAGTTGGTAATGAGACCACTGTTCATTTCACACAAATCTTTAAAAGGTTGTCAGATGTCAATATCTTTACTGACATGGACTGGATTGAACAAGTAACCAATTTACCCTTGGAGCTACCCAGTATCCTGTTGGCCTTGATTCTCAATGTACCAGTCAGCCATATTTTACGTGCTAAAATTCTTCTACAGTAATTATAGCCAGCTGTTTATTGGCAGGTTGAAAATACTCTCAGGCACATAACATTTTCTTTAATAAGCTAAAATTAATCAACAAATACATTGTGCATATGTAAACAAGCTAGTTACAGAAACACATCATTGTAACAATAACATTATCACCATAATCACTGAGATACTAAAAATAATGAAGGAATATTTGTATATTTCAAAGCTGTATTGGCCTGTGGAAAAACCATTCTGGATTTCAAAACAGAAAGATATTAATATGGATTTCCTTCCTTCGAAATAATACATCCCACTCTTCTAAAGCATTAATTATAGCCCATTGTCCTTTACTTTTATCAGGCCAACTTAATACCATTTACCTAATGTTCAGGCTCTGAAAAATACTGTCATTTTGGGGCATATTGTGGAGTTATTGTGTTGTCCTTTCTGTGTTTCCCCCTTCATTTCTTCCTGTTAATGCAGAAGCTAATGAAAGACAATAAGGAAGAATTATAACACAGCCAAGGAGAGAGAAACAGTGCATTCAGATGGGTTTCTCTGATTTTTCAGCATACTCATTAGACTAAGGATGCATGGTCAGACTGGCAACACTAGCAAAACCTTCTTTAATTGCACATTCTATTTGCCCCTGCTCTACGCATTCAACCTGCAGAGAAGAAAGACATTTAAAGATTACCAAGACAAGTTTGTAATGAAGCGGATACCTCTTTGTCTGTCCTTGTGCCAACAGCAGCAGAAGGGATACTAATTAGAGGGTGAATTATTAGCTTCCCATGGTGCACTGCAGGGGTATTAAAAATGAGTGTAGTTTGTTGCTTGCCTTTTAGATGGTTAGTACTGGTTTAATATATTCTTGTTTCTAGGTGAACAGCAGGGGACAGTTTTTATAATTATAATTGTTGCATAATAATTACTGGCCTAAGGTTGCCTATTGTTAAATAAAAATACTGAGATACTAATGTTTTATTGAACAGCACAAGTAGATAAAATTGTAATATATTTTCAATGAGCAATATAAGCTTGTTATCTAGCAGCTTGGTGACAACCCTAAGTTGCCCTGTGCCTAAGGACTCTGATTTTTGTGGAGGCTGAAAATAAAAAGCTAAATATTTGTTTGTTTGTTTGTTTTTTAAAATTTGGAATCCAATTGATTTTAAAAATAAAATGATATTACTGAAAATAATTCCAGACTAAGGGCCAAGTGCTGCAATCTTACTCAAGCAAAACTCCTGTCAAGTTAAATGGGGGTTTTGCCTGGTACAGAGTATGCAATGACCTTAGGACTCAGCCTTGATTTTCCTAGACATCCCCTTGACAATGTGCATTTACTAATAAACACATCTTGAACTTTTACCCCATATTTTACAGTGACATTTGGAACAGCCCAAAGTGATTAACGCACGATGCAGATACGAAAACAAGCATTGTGCAGAAATAAATGTTCCCAATAAATCCAAATTGGCCAACTAACTTTTCCCCAATTCCACTGTGAAATGTGAAAACCTCTAGCTTCTCATCAGACATTTCTGTGATGGAGAGGGGTTTCACAACCTTGAAAAACAGAGTTTTTGTGACTGTAAACAAGCCTGTTCATAAGGGAGAAGAACAGTGTGATTACATGGGGAAAAGAGCTTTTCACCTAATCTCCTCAATATCCTACCTTGGTTTCTGTAGGTCAGTGGTGAACAAACTAGTATGACATCCCGTGGTGGATCTAGCAACCTGCTTTGTACTGTAACTCCCATCAGATAACCATTCTGAAGTGTAAGGATCATACCTTGCCACTAGTGCATCCTCTTATAGAACCTTGAAATCTGTGGGAGTTTTAGGTGTAAATCAATGGAAGGATATAGCCCCTGTGACAAAGTTCCTCCTCTACCTTGGTGGGTCCTGCGCTTATTGGCAGATTTGCTCACCTCAGTGATCTTCCCCACAGTCTGGATCATCTCCTCCTGTGTCTGATCAGAACTTGGGAAGTTTGTGGGGAACCTGGGCCCGCCCTCTACTCCGGGTTCCAGCTCAGGGCCCTGTGGATTGCAGCTGTCTATAATGCCTCTTGTAATAGCTGCATGACAGCTACAGCTCCCTGGGCTACTTCCCCATGGCCTCCTCCAAACACCTTCTTTATCCTCACCACAGGACCTTCCTCCTGGTGTCTGATAACGCTTGTACTCCTTAGTCCTCCAGCAGCACACCCTCTCACTCTCAGCTCCTTGTGCCTCTTGCTCCCAGCTCCTCACACACTTCCTCTCTTCTGGCTCCTCCCCACCTGACTGGGGTGAGCTCCTTGTTAAACCCAAGTGCCCTGATTAGCCTGCCTTGATTGGCTGCAGGTGATCTAATCAGCTTGTCTGCCTTAATTGGTTCTAGCAGGTTCCTGATTACTCTAGTGCAGCCCCTGCTCTGGTCACTCAGGGAACAGAAAACTACTCATCCAGTGACCAGTATATTTGCCCTCTACCAGACTCCTGTAGCCCACTGGTCTGGGTCTGTCACACCCCTAACAACATAAGAACAGCCATACTGGGTCAGACCAATGGTCCATCTAGCCCAGTAACTAGTCTTCCAACAGTGGCCAATGTCACGTGCTTCAGAGAGAATGAACAGAACAGGCATCACTGAGTGATCCATCTTCTGTCATCCACTCCCAGATTATGGCAGTCAGAGGCTAGGGACACCAGAGAATGAGGCTGCATCCCTGACCATTCTGGCTAACAGTCATTGATGGACCTATCCTCCATAAATGTATCTCATTCTTTTTTGAACACCATTATACCTTTGGCCTTCACAACATCCCTAGGCAAGGAGTTCCACAAGTTGTGTGAAGAAGTACTTCCTTTTGTTTGTTTTAACCTTGCTGCCTATTAATTTCATTGGGTGACCCCTGTTTTTTGTGTTATTTGAATAAATAACATTTCCTTATTCACTTTCTCCACATCATTCACAATTTTATAAACCTGGATCATATCCCCCCCCTTAGTCATCTCTTTTCCAAGCTGAAAAGTCCCAGTCTTTTTAATCTCTCCTCATATGGAAGCTGTTCCATACCCTTAATTATTTGTGTTGCCCTTTTCTGTACCTTTTCGAATTTTAATATCTTTTTTTTGAGATGGGGCCACCAGAACTGCACGCAATATTCAAGGTGTGGGCATATCGTGGATTTATATAATGGCATTATGATATTTACTTATTATCTATTCCTTTTCTAATGGTACCTAACATCATTAGTTTTTTTGACTGCCACTGCACATTGAGCAGATATTTTCAGAGAACTAACCACAATGACTCCATGATCTTCCTTATCACTATCCTTGAGTGATAGCTAATTGAGATCCCATCATCTTGTATGAATAATGAGATTATGTTTTCCAATGTACATTACTTTGCATTTAACAACATTGAATTTCATCTACCATTTTTTAGCCCAGTCCCCCAGTTTTGTGAGATCCCTTTGTAATTCTTCACAGTCTGCTTTGGACTTACCTATCTTGAGTAAATCTGTTTCATCTGCAAATTTTGCCACCTCACTGTTTGCCCCTTTTTTCCAGAGGATTTATGAATATATTAAACAGCACTGGTCCCCATACAGCTCCCTCAGTGGGCACCACTATTTACCTCTCCTCATTTTGAAAACTGACCATTTATTTCTACCGTTTGTTTCCCATCTTTTAACCAGGTACTGGTCCACGAGAGGATCTCCTCTCGTATCCCATGACAGCTTACTTTGCTTGACAGCCTTTGGTGAGGGACTATGTCAAAGGCTTTCTGATAGGACATGATTTCCCTTTACAAAAGCCATGTGGACTCTTCCCAACAAATGATGTTCATCTATGTGTCTGTTCTTTAGAATCGTTTCAACCAGTTTGTCTGGTACTGAAGTTAGGCTTACCAGCCTGTAATTGCCAGGATGGCCTCTGAAGCCTTCTTAAAAATTGGTAAACAAAACAGCCCCAGGTAAACAAAATAGCATTTGAGCCTCTTTTGGTTCCTTCAGAAAAGGTTGTGTGGGGATTGGGGGGAAAGAGAGAAGTTTTTTGTTAAATTCGGTGAAAAATAATTTTTATCAAATTTTGCCAAAAGACAACTAGAGATTTGGTCAGCATCACACTAAAATAAGTGTGTATTCTATAGTTAACTAGTGCAAATACACTGCTACCTCGATATAACGCCACCCGATATAACACGAATCTGGATATAACGCGGTAAGACAGCATTATATCGAGGTAGAGGTGTAGTTAAAATTGAAAAACATGGTGGTTCCTCTATAACTCTTTAGATCTCTTAACAAAGCTCCTAAAATGGCATTGGAATAATTATTTAAATTGTTGGACATGTTGATTTCTAAAGACTTTTTTCGTGGAAAATATGACTTGCCATAATAGATCTGAAATGAAGACTGCAGTTGAGTGAGGCCACTTCCATGAACTTGGATGGACTTCAGAATCTGAGGTTGTCCAAAGGCCCACAGGATTGGAACACTTTCTACTGCCTCATTTGTCTTGCTGTCCTTGGTCTCCTAAGAACATTCCTGCAAACTCTGCTGTTGTCACACCTTAATGGAGACTGAATATTACATTTATGATATTTTGTAGAAAAAGCAACCAAATAATGTAACATCATTACTAAAGCTACTTTTCTTTTAAAATTGCAAACATTGTAAAATTTCTTAAGGGAATTAAGTGGCTGTAGATGGGCTCCAACTTGCATGCCCATTCAGGGCTAGATACACTCAGACTCACGGTGGAAGGAGAAAGGAGAAATTATTTTAAAAGTAATCCCTGCCGTCATCACTATATAGCTCACTGTCACTGACTGCAGGTTCCACATCAAACTAACTCAAACAGACATGCTACCCCTTCCCTCGCTGCTGCCCATAATTTCAGTATTACTGGTCTAGCATCCAACAGACATAACTCTTGAAGAGCAGCTTAGTTTTAGTTGCCAAACTGTTAAAATCAGTGACAGGAATATAGCGCTTGGTCCTTTAAAGGAGAAATATTGTTTTAACACAAAGTGAAACAAAGGAGGAGGATGGAGCTGTTTTCCATCCAACTACATCTGATGGGATATCACACACATACCTATCACCACCTTTCCCCACTAAAATCATCATCATCACTATCCATTGAACTTCTTCCACTTTGACCTAGAAAATACATTAGCCGTTTGCTATTTTTGTAATAAAATGCTGATCTGTGCAAGCCTATAGCCCACGCTGACACATCTATACAATATTTTCCCTGCAACATGCTGCAGGTTGCCAATCTCAGCAAACCCATGGTATTGTTGAACACTAAGAGACCACTGACCTTTCCTTCCTCTCCAATGGATGGGCTATTTAAAGATGAAGCTGCTGTAGAGATAACAAAACCTAAGGAACTGATGACAGGTGTCACATTTAAGAACTGTGCCAAGCTGCCTGTTTTTCACAAACATCCCCATGCATATTTGTGAACCTGATTTAAGGGGAAATTGTCATTTCTACCAGCAAGCACAGGTTTTTATTTTTAATGTCATGAAAATTTCACCATCATCAAAATTTCACAATAGCTCCAGGGAGACATTTCATTTTTACAGAACATTTTTTTCTTTTTTGTGCATTAAATGGCAGTTTTTCATTTGAGATAAAAAGATGCTGCAGCGACATGCAGGAAAAAAATCCACAAAACGTTTTGCATTTTTGTAACTCTGGGTTTTCCAGAACTTGCCTTCACAAATGATTTTTTTCCCCTTCCTGGCTGTAATAATTTCATCTGTGCCCATCTGATTTCAAACAAAAATGGTTTTTCCCTGTGGCCACTAGCACTCGGTGGTGAAACTGAGATTGACCAGTGAAGTGCAGTGTAGTGAAGGATCAGGCCCTACCCTAGGCTTATCCAACTTTCACTAAGCAAAGCCAATAGAAAAAAATCAAAATGCTTAAGCATGTGCTTAATTCCACTCCTATTCAGCAAAGCACTAAAACTTAAAGTTGAGCATTTGCTTAAGTCTGATTGCAGCTAATGGGACTTACACACATGCCTAAAGTTAAGCATTTTGCTTAAATACTTGCTGATTAGGGATGGATTGCTGAATTGGGGCCTAAGCTATTTATTTCTAATTTAAATTTGTAGTTTTTTCATAAATTTCTGGTAAAGGAACACTAAGATAGACATTTCTAATTACATATCTTTACAATACAATTTTATAAAGTCTGATCTAGGGAATCAGTAACAACTTTTCTCATGCAAGGACAGGATCCTCATGTACGGTAGTGTCTCATACAAATTACGGTTAGAATTCAGATGCTATATTAATGCTGATGTATGTGGCTTGTTGGAGAAAGTATGAGGGTAGGATTGCAGCAAGAAAAGCAAACATGAAGGTGTAAGATAAAGCAGACTTCCTTCCTATGTACACGCAATGTCATCTTCACCTTGGTTGGAGGCTTTTCTTCATCTCTAAGCATTCGCGTGACTTCCAAGCTGACATTAATCCTCTTCACATCCTCCATCAGTATCTTGAATCACATTTTTCTGGGTCTTGCTGATTGTCCATGTCCTGTGACTACTAGACCTTGCACTCTCTGGCCAACATATCCTGCATGTTGTCATATTACATGACCCAGCCATCTCAGTCTGTACTCATTCAGCTTTTCCATGATGAGGCTTACCTGCATCATGGCATGGACCATTTCATTGCGTAGCCTATCATTCACCTGAGCATTCTCATTTTGGTAGTGTGAAGAGTTCTCTCTTCCTCATTGGCCAGCATTCCAACCCATACATCATGGCTGGAATAATCATGATCTTATACACTTGGTTCTTTAGTTTACTTGGCATATTTTGATCACAGAGTATTCCTGTCAGCTCCCTCCATTTGCACCAAGTGCTTTTAGGCAGCTCCTAACATACACATCTACATTCCCATCATGGCTCAACAACGAACTAAGGAATCTGAATTGTTGCACAGGCCTTAAACTCTATGCCATCTAGTTTTATTGACTTCTTGTTGTCCCTCTCACTTATGCATTGAATGCATTCCATCCTTTTTCAGCTGATTCATAAGCTGTTTTCTTCTAATGTGGTCCTTCATTTTTCTAGATCCCTTTCCAGTTCATATTTATCTTCACAGCACAACACAATGCTCCATGGAGCTAGGGTGACCAGATGTCCGGTTTTCGATCAGAACACTCAGTCAAAAAGGAATCCTGGCAGCTCCAGTCAGCACTGCTGACCAGGCCATTGACTGTCTGGTTGGCAGCACCGTGCAACAGGGCTGGCAGGCTCCCTGCTAGCCTCTGCACCGCGTAGCTCCCAGAAACAGCTGCACGTCCTCCCTTCAGCTCCTATGCATAGGGGAAGCCAGAGGACTCTGCATGCTGCCCATGCCTCAAGTGCCGCTCCTTAGGCTCCCATTGGCCGGGAACCACAGGCCGGCGCCTGTGTACAGGCCAGTGCATGGAGCCACATGGCCGCGCCTCTGCATAGAAGTCAGAGGCGGGATATGCGGCTTCTTCTGGGAGCTGCTTGAGGTAAGCACCGCCCAGAGCCTGCACCTCTGAGCACCCCCCTGCATCCCATCCCCTTTGCCTCATCCCTGATCCCCCTCCCGCCCTCCAAACCCTCAATCAGAGTTCGGAGCACCCTCCTCCACCCCAAACTCCTCATCCCAAGCCCCACTCTAGAGCCTGCACCCCCAGCCAGAGCCCTCACCCCCTCCTGCACCCCAACCCACTGAGCTATCCCAGTGAAAATGAGCAAGGTGGGGAGAGCAAGCAACAGGGGCAGGGGATGGAGTGAGCAGAGGCTGGGCCTCAGAGAAGGGCCGGGGCATGGGCAAGGCCTCTGAGGAAGGGTGCGGTAAGGGGCGGGGCAAGAGTGTTCGGTTTTGTTTGAGTAGAAAGTTGGTAACCCTACATGGAGCTTTTCTCCTAATCCTGTTTCCAGGAGTCCATTATAATCACAAATAGGAATGGGTTTAAGACTGATCCTTGATGTAGACCTACCCTCACAGCGAATGACTCACCGTAGCCACAGCTGCTTCTTACTACTCTTGTGCCACCTTTGTACGTGTCCATGATAAACTGAATATATGTCGCCAGCAGATTGCACAACTGCAGGCACCACTACAAGCAATTCCCTAGTGTTAACAATCTGGATCTGAATTTTGTGGCTTCTAGCCATTTGTGTTTTTCACCACTTCTGCTGTTTGCTCACTAGCCCAATCTGATTCTGTTTGGACAGTGGAATTAGACTGATGCTTTTGTTTATAGTCCACTTCACTTTATGGTTTTCATGCTTTATCACAATACTGTTGCATTTGCCATTCCAGTCCTGATGGAAATTGGTTAAAGTCAAATAACAGTTTGTTTTTTTTTTTAATCCATGAAACCACCATTTCTATTCACAATAGGTTTTATAAGATTTGTATTACCTAAGAGCTAGATATGCACCTGCCCAAAGGAGTAAGACAGAACAAGAACTCTCCCTTACCACACTTCCACTGGAGACTTGGACCTTTGGTCCAGATGCATAAAAATAAGTGGAACTACTCACCTGCTTATTCCTTCCCTGGAGCAGGTGGGCAGGGACTGAACAGATTTTCTATTTGCTGGGCAGAACAGTTGAAACAGAGTAGTAATTTGAGATAGGGCAGCAATAAATTACTACCTCCTGGAAACAAGGAGGAAGCAGGGAAAATTTGTATCTCAAAGGTGCTCCCTCATGGCTGGACATGACATTGCACTTCTTGCACCCCCCACTTCTTGGTGACCACTTCCTTGGCCCCATGATGGCTAGCCCCAGCCAGCCTCTTCTCCCAATTCCCTCTCTGGTTCTTCTGTGGCTCATAAAATTCACTCCCCTTCTGGGAGTCCACCTTAAGGTCACAAACAATGTCCAAACTTATAGATCTTCTTCCCTCTTGGGCTTGACTGAAATCTTCTGCTTCCTGGATCTTTCTCCTGGCCCCAGCACAGATTCTCTTGAACCACTTCTTCCCCTGCCAGATATCCCCACTGATTCCCTTCATCTGAGACTCCAGGAGTTTACCTCTGGGATCTCTTTGCTCCTTCTAGGACCTATCTCAAGGATCCCCCACCCCCAGAAGCCTACTCTGTTCCCTGTGGGTCTCTTTCTCCATTGCTGGCCCTAAATAGGCCTCTCTCTCCAATAAGAGTCTGCCCTGCTTCCTGTGGTGACTCAGCCTCACTGCCTCAGGCCCTTCCCAGAGGGACACTCCCTTTGTCCCTTTCTCCAGGGTCTTCCTTCCTCTACTGCGTTCCCATGTCTATTTAAGTATTGCTCACCCTGCACCACCAAAGCTTTGATCAGCCTTTCTAATTAAGTTCCATTACACCCAGCTGGGGTCACTAATTAGGACCTGGTGCCAGCTCATGAGTGAGGCTGAAGGATAGCTGCTAGGTCATGGTCAAGCCAGAGCCCACCTTCTCTAAAACCAGTAGGTTTGTGCTTGGCACGATCCACTGTCACAACCTGTGCTATTGAGGCTACACTGCTATCGATACTTGCGCTAGCTTGAGGAGAGGTAGTGCAAGCATGGGCACACAAGCATAGGAATCACACACCTAGCTCACAGTGCAGATGTAACCCTAGACAGGACCAGATTAAGCTATGTGCTCTTGGTGCCCTTGCACAGGGCCCCATCTCGGGAGGGGGTGGGGGGAGGGCTGACCACCAGATTTTGGTGAGTCGTGTTAAAACCTATGACACTGAGCCACAGTGCCACTCAGCTTTGGCCCAACTTCCCCTGCATCATGACAGGAGAGTGTCCAGGCCAAATTTCAGTAAAGGTGGGAGGGCCCCAATTTGCATAGCGCACAAAGCCCCAAAAATTCTTTAATCTGGCACTGATTTTAGATACTCATATGCCCCCTCTCCCCCCAATATCACAGTATCTCACAATCTTTAAAGTATTTTTTCTCAATCTAGCCTTACATTAGAGGCCTAAACTCCTTGGCATTATCTCTTTGGTAATTTATTAAAATTCTGTTACTTGGACTATTCAGGATGAGGTAAAGACTTAGGGCCAGATCTTAGAAACTATTTAGATGCCTGAAGATGCAGATAGGTGCCTACTGGAATTTTCAAAAGTATTTAAGTGAGAGAGACACCTAACTCTATTGATATTCAATGGGAGTTAGGCACCTAACTTCCTTTTCTTTCCCAGCACATAAAAATACCTTTGTAAACCTGGCCCTAAAACCCTGTTCTTGCAACAGGGCCCACTCACACAAATCTAGGTGCAGGACTGGGGCAACTTTGCAGCCTTAGTTCTGAATTTTCTGGCTTTTATCAGTTTAAAGGAAATCCCTAGTAATATTGAAACAGATTTTTTTCTGTGTTCATATTTCTATTGTGTCATTTACTTTAAGAAGTTAGAAGTCAATTAGGGTGACCAGATGTCCCGATTTTATAGGGACAGTCTCAATTTGGGGGTCTTTTTCTTATATAGGCTCCTATTACCCGCCACCCTCTGTCCCGATTTTTCAAACTTGCTGTCTGGTCAACCTAAAGTCAATAGAGTGGTTTGTCATGAGAAGTTATCATGGTCCTCTCAGCTGGGGTGCTTTCTAATATGCTTAGTCTCTATTAGTACTAATACACATTCCCTAAATAAGTAAATTAATCAACATGAGAAAGAGTTTTATCCACAGCCATGCATCAATATAGTTAATAACAACTTGCGCTTACATGCTGTCTGTTATAAATATTATGACAACTGTTCTTGCGATCGTTATTTCTGTGAAGGGAAAGAGCAATCTCTGCCTCAGCATGACTGAATGGGATTGAATGGCACCTTAAAGGTCTCATTGTGTAAGCCTCACTGAATTTGTCTTCGTTACACAATTTAAAAGCTAAGGAATTGCCCAAAGCAAGGGTAACCAAGGCTTAAAGAGTGACTGCATAAGCAAAATGACAGATGAATATAACCACCGTGATAAAGAATATACAGCAGCACTTGGAAGCTGTTCATTTAAAATAGGAAGGGAAAGAAAAATTCCTCACATCCCTTGTCATTCTTTTTGTACTGAAGTGGTCACTACAAGGGGGAATCTCTTTTCACACCAAGGTAAGTCAAGACTAACTCCAGTGAGGTAAATGGAGTTACCATGGTGTTAAACTGGTGCAAGTGAAATTAGAATCAGGCCAACAGATCTCATATAGAAATCCTGCACACTTTTTACAGCACCATCTAGTGAATACAAGGGGCAAAATTTATTTAAATTATTGAGAGTTTTGCCAGAAACTTCAATGGGAGCAGGACCTAAAGTGTTATCTAAAATGTTCAATGAAAAATATTAAAATTCTATTTGATGTAGCTTCAGCCCAAGAGGAATTGGATTTATATTGGAATGCACTGTCAGAGGACCTTTCAGTGACAATGGAGACAGTAGGAGTCACATTTAAATTAAATTAATCAATAGGTAGAGTGTGGTTATGATCACTAGGATCAACAATATTATTTAAAGGTATTACCTGGATCTTTCATTTTGCCTGGTGCTGCAGCCTAAGCGGTCTGCTATTTCCAGAAATGAATGACATCAATTCCTGACTGGGATTGTACTCAAGCAGCTAGCCTGAGACACTACTCATGCACCTGCAGCCACACTGCTCTTTTTAGCATGTTAACTCAATCAGAGCAGTGAAGACAACGCAACATGAGCTTCAGAGTGGGCTAGAAGCCAAACAAGTCCAGTCTTGACTAGAGCCAGCTCCAGCTTTTTTGCCACCCCAAACAGCAAAGAGAAAAAAGAAAAAAAGAAAAAAAAGGAAAACCTGATTGAGCTGCCGCGGACGAAGAAGAAGGGGAGTGAAGGACCCGCCACCGAATTGCTGCTGGAGACCTGGATGTGCTGCCCCAATACTGGATGGAATGCTGCCCCTTTCTATTGGCCGCCCCAGGCACCTGCTTCCTTTGCTGGTGCCTGGAGCCGGCCCTGGTCTTGACTTGTACTGAAGCTCACACTCTGAATCTCATTCTGTACTGTCTGCACTGCTATTGTTACCTGCACTAGCTGGATTCAAACTAGTTCAGGTTGTCTAGCCTGTGCACAGCTTTTGCTGTGAAGACATACCTATACTTGGAAAAAGAACATAGCATCCAGTCAAAACAACAACTTGAATTTCTAACTATGAATATTGAAACAATACTTACAAGTAACTCACATGCTGACATATGTTCATTTAAAACATCCAAATAAGTTCAAATAAACAAGTAGAAACCATGATATGTTTATAAACAACTCAGAAACAGAAAAAAGGACTTCATTTGACAAACTGTTTGCTGAAACTAGCTGATCCAGCTCTGCTTGAAGTTGTAACTAATGTTAACGAGTTTTGAGGGACTTCATTGGCCCTTCAACTATAATTTAAAAAGCATTCAGACATCACAGTGATGTTTATGGTATAAAAACCTGAATAAAATAGAATAGAGAAAAAAATAGCACCCTGTAGCAATTTTGGAGATTAAGCACGATAGGGCTGGAGTTATATTTCAGTTGTAATTCACATCATTTGTTATTTCAGTTTAAGTCTGCACATGGACACTCTTATTTCAGGAAAAAAAGTTTCCTATTTCAATTTAGCTTCAATTAATAATTAAGATGTTCACACATAGACTTGCACCAAAATTACAAAAAGTGAAGATTAAAACTGGTTGTTAATTTGATGCAAGTTTGCATGTATATCAGCTCTCATTTAGAATAAGGCCTCTTATACTACTCTGCTAAAGAATCAAGGCCTATAGTCTGTGTTAGGTTTCTAATATAGTAGGACAGTTCCAGGTTTTCATATAAGGCATCTGTAGAAATTTGCAGCTTGCATTTAATAGCGTTCACATGGATAGTGTTCTCATAAAATCCCAAATTTTATGAGAATTAAACCATGATCTAAAATTCTGTGCAAATTATCTCAGAAAAGTCTACATGTTAAACCTGCAATGACAAACCTCTTTTCCATACTTTCAATCCATTAGTGTAAAGCAAACCTAGAAAGTAAACAGCTCATGTAATCTAGCAGTCAGGGGCTGTAAATTTATGTCTTGAGACATGTTTTGCAGCTAGTCCTAGACTTTGCCTTAGTGTATGTACGCTATACAGAAGTCTACTATTGCTTGAAAGCATTCCATCTCTAGATAGCTCTAGAGAGGTAAAACAATAATATATTGATTCTGTTACCCTCAGTGACACCGAATTCAAATTCCAGCATGACTGGTCAGGCTGCTGTGCAAAATAAGGGCAAAATCTTACTATCGGATCCATGAGGCAACTTTAAGGTTCACTATCAACATTATGACTGTTTCAATGCAGAAACATTGCTCCTATGCTATTGGGTCAAAAAGGGGTGTTTTGTCTCAATGCACCCAAATATTAAATCTACTATCACAACTTTAAAAGTCATGTCAGAGATAGCATGAGTATGTCTGCTTAAGCTGGGAATCACAACCATAGCTCTAAGTGTAGATGTAGTCTCAAAGTGGTAACTTACAATTTTAACATACATCACAAAAACCTCTGTGTATTCCAGCTAGGAGGTGGAAAAACTAATGTAGAAGATATAAACCAGTAAGATGGATGAAGATAAAAACATACACATGTACCTCTAAAAAACACATAAAATAGCAAACAATCCATAATCATCATGTTAACTTTGGATGTTTCCTAGAGGATACATTTCTCAAAACTGTTATGTTCATGGCATGTAACCAGATAAATTATATTTTTAAAATGCATAAAAATACTCTTGCTGCAACATTAACACTGTTTTAGTTGTTAGAATTATGAATGATAATACACAAGAACCCCAAAACAGAGAGAGACAAAGCAGGTTGGTCTTTAAAACAGAAAGGTACAACTTTATCCATCTTATTCAAACATGCTCTCTGCAGACCAATTGCTCTAGACCCAAATTGCACACCTCCCTTCAAAGCTCCCTAGCCTGCAAGCCAGAACACAAAAAGCCCTGAAATTTAGGTTTGTCTACACCTAGAGGTGGGGCATGATTCCAAGTACAAGTAGACTAATTTCTGCTAGCACTCACCCAGCTAGCATGCTAAAAATAGTAGTGTAGCTGTGGTAGCATAGGCAGTAGGAAGTGGCAGCATGGGCTAGGGTGACCAGATAGCAAGTGTGAAAAATCAAGACTGGGGGAATGGGGGTAATAGGCACCTATATACAGGGGCAGCTCTAGCTTTTTTGCCGCCCCACACATGGCAGGTAGGCAGCTTTCGGCGGCTTGCCTGCGGGAGGTCCGCAGGTCCCGTGGCTTTGGCATACCCGCTGCTGAATTGCCGTCAAATCCGCACGACCGGCAGACCTCTCGCAGGCAAGCCGCTGAAGGCAGCCTGACTGCCGCCCTCGCAGGGACTGGCAAGGCACCACCTCACGGCTTGCCACCCCAGGCAGGCACTTGGAGCACTGGTGCCTGGAGCCGCCGCTGCCTATATAAAACAAAGTTCCAAATATCAGAACTGTCCCTATAATATCGAGACATATGGTTACACTGTTTTCATGTCAGATTACAGGAAAACACTCCCTTGTCCTTCCACCAGTACAGAAAAGTGCCACAAAACTCACCTATCGAGCCTGAATCTGTTACATTAAAACTCTTTACATTGTTATGGTTTCTTAAAGTGGGTGGAAACAGGCCACCGAGAGTAACCCCTGCTCAAAGGGTCTCCTGAGCAAATGAAGAGCTGGCATAAAGGCTTTCCACTCTCAGCCCCTGTGTAGATGGTGAAAAAGGAGGCATGGTAGGGGTGGTATTGGATTGAACTGTGCTTTGGCTGTTCTCTGTTTCTCGAGGCCCACTGAGCGGCTATGGGAAGAAAAGAATAAATTAGAGTAGCCTAAGTAGCGTGCAGGCACATTTCTATATGGCCCCAAATATGAGAAATGGAAGGGTCACCTAAAGCTCTAAGCACAGAAACAAAGGTAGCCCCATATTTGTGGACTCTGAGGTGCTGCATTAACTATTTTTGTCCATCTAACACAAAGTGCACTTTAGTGGCCTTATTCTCACTGTCTAAAGAGGCTGTAACACATAGCAAGCTGCTAGGTTTGAAAAGACAAAGAGGACTCTTGATTTCTGGCAACAGTGGAGCCATTGCTGCTGAGTAGGAAATAAGAAAGATAAAACATCAAGTTTACGTCACTCGTCCATGTCACTGTAATCCACCCACTAGCTTTGTCAGAAGAGCACCACTTTCAGGAAGCTTATGTCAGTTTTGCAATGCTTCCAAACAAAACAAAACTCTGCATTAAAAAGTATAAGAGGATCAGAGAGTTTTTTAAGGTTAAATTCGTTAATGTAAAGAAGCTAACAAAAATCTCATTCCAAATCTTCTACTTCTGCATTTTGTTAGTCTTTCATGTTTATTAACGCAATATACTTACAATTTCAGTCAAACATAATATTCAAATTTATTTAAATATGTCAAGTAATAAAGGCTTTTCTGTTTTTGTTTTCCTGTTTAATTAAAGAAGACATTTAATATCATTTTGGGTATTTGCAAGACTGTTGGCCTGCTTTTCTTTTCTATTTTTTTAAAGTCCTCGACTCATGGATCACTAATGATGGCATTTTCGCCAAGTGACAATGATGTCCTAAATTAGTCCATACCCTTTTGGCAATTTAACAATGAGCATTAACTATTAAACTTAAAAATAATATAATATAATTGATACAAGGATAGGGCTTTTTGGGGAAAGATAATTAGGAGAGGAATGAGGACTCTTTAATGCTGAATTTTTTAATAAAATGTATAGAAAATTAAACATGTAAAACATGACAATCAAAGAAGCTGAAAAGATGCACAAATTAGTAAAATATAAAATGCAAACTGCTTGTTCCTATTTCTCACTACAACCAGGAAATGTCAAGGAGTTTTAATGCTTAATGAGCCCATCAAGCCTCAAATGCACCAACTGTAACATTTTAGCTAATTGGTTACAATATTTTCTGTCTTCAAAGTTTTTCTCCCCCATCAAGTTCTTTTTTTTTTTTTTTTGATAATGGCAAGGACACTTAGCATCTTACATGAACTAAATCACTTCCCGTCAAAGGTGCAGGATATTTTGTGGGGTATTTTTTAAGTAGGCATTTCAAACAATATGTCAAAAAGGATCTATTGCTTCTGGTGTGGCTGACATTTTTTTTTTGACAGATACAATGGTGTTAATGCAAGCAACGGTGGAACAGAACGTTCAACTTTATCGGGATTTAAGTTTACAAGCTTATATTAACAAAAACAAAAACACCCTGCTAAACCATTTATTATAAGGTTAGAAATATAAACAGCATGGACACAAATGCAGCACTTACTTCACATACAGCATTTATTGATTAGGCACAAACTGCTAAAGCATTAAAATAAATAGCTACATAAATACAGTTCAGTATTTAATAACAAAGGACTCCCTGCTGTCATAGCTGGTCCCAGATAACAAGTCCAGCCACTGCAGTATTATTTTCCAGTCATGTCATGTTCTTCATACTATTTCCAGTCATGAGCAACCAACACTGAGTTGGAAAGTCATATTCTGATACCTCTAACCCAGTGTTTCCCAAACTTGGGATGCCACTTTTGTAGGGAAAACCCCTGGCAGGCCGCCAGTTTGTTTACCCACCGTGTCTGCAGGTTTAGCTGATTGCGGCTCCCACTGACCGTGGTTCGCTGCTCCAGGCCAATGGGAGCTGCTGGAAGCAGTGGCCAGTACATCCCTCAGCCTGCACCGCTTCCAGCGGCTCCCATTGGCCTGGATCAGCAAACTGGGGCCACTGGGAGTTTCAATTGGCCCCAACCTGTGGACGTGGCAGGTAAACAAACTGGCCCGGACCGCCAGGGGCTTTCCCTGCACAAGTGGTGGAACAAGTTTGGGAACCACTGGTCTAAATGAATCTCTCATAAATTGAAGCATTTTAAAAAGTGAGATATAAGGGATCTCATATAGGAAAAACGTTGACAGGCAGCTTGTTAATTTCTGTTTGTCGAGGGATCTCTTTTAAGTAAGCGTTACAGAGTGCTACAAGCCTAGAGCTGACCCAGCACTCTGGTCACTAAGGTACTAGCTATCATCCCCTGGAATGGACTTAACTGGGGAGATGGTCTAATTAGGAATGGGATGGACAAGCTAAAAAGAGCACTCAATCCATCAGCTAGGAATGGTTACAGGACTAGAAGGAAGTGCAAGGGAAAACACTGGCAGAGACTAGTGAAGACAGGATCTAAAGAGGAGGAGGTAGAGGGACTCAATAAATAACACAGTGATGCTTACAAACTCATAAGTGTCCATGCTATTTGAACAGGAGTACTTGTGGCACCTTAGAGACTAACAAATTTATTTGAGCATAAGCTTTCGTGGGCTACAGCCCACTTCATCGGATGCATAGAATGGAACATATATTGCTATTTGAGGTAGTCCTAGAATCACAAGACCATAGGGTTAGAAGGGACCACAAGGGTCTAAAGAGTGGAGAAGGTCACAGAAGGATTCGTTGAATACCTCAGGCTAGGTTTTGACTGTCTCATTATGGGTACAAAACAATGGGGGCAATGTCACAAGATTCTCCTTCCCCTGTCCCAAACTAGCCGTGATTGCATGTCTTGAGTACAAAGGGGTGGAATTCTGTGTCCAGCAGTGTGCCACACCCTAAAGGCGATGTGACTGGGTACAATGGCAGTATGGACAGGACAACATCTAGCAGTCAGAAGCTGGTTCTGAGTGGAACAGATGCAGCACTTTTTAAAAAGAGGCATGAGCATGAGCAGGTGTTTCCTCCACCCCTATCCAATGGCTAGGAATGCATTCTGCTTACCTCAGCACTAGAGGTGGATGAAAAATGTGACTTAAATTTTTGTTTCCACTTAAAAATGCAGATTCAGATTGACCGAAACATTCTGCAAATTTTTATTTATTTCATCAAATGTTTGAGTCGCAACAAAAAATTCTGAAAAAAATCAAAACATTTTGTTTTGACATTTTCAAAATCAAGTGTTCCAATTTTTTAAATTCAAAATAGCTCTTTTTTAGAAGATTCCTTCAACTTTATAAAAATAGTAAAACATAAAAGATCAAAAACTAAACTAAACGATTTTTTGACTTTTTTGTTCACCAAAAAATTGTTGAGAAATGTTTATTTTGGGGCAAAATGATTTTTTGAAATTTATTTTTCAAAACTGCCCGCAAGCCAAAAAATCATTTATTCATCCAGCTCTACTCCGAACTCGGCAGGTATAATACCTCCGGCAACTGCCCAGCCCCAACCAGGGCTCTGGCTGTAAAAACCAATTGAGTGTTTGTATATATAGTATTTACTAGATGGTACAGCTCTGATTGAGACCACATTTGTCTGCAAACTGGAACAAATGTTTTCCGTCAAGAAATTAAAAAAACAACAAAAACCCATGTTCCTAACTCTTTTCATTTTTCCTGGTCTTGCTTGAGCCTCCTCTGGGAAAGTATAGCACCTCTGTAGGAGACAAGGCTCAAGGTATGATAAGAAGTATTAGCATTTTTATGTTCATACCCTTTCAACAAGGAGAAGGATGGAGTGCTGGGAAAATATTATGTATCTTTGAACATAGTGATACCGCTACCTGCAGGTTAACTCTCATTTTACAGCAAGGTTAGTACCTACATCATGAGAAATAGTTCTTCATTTCAGGCCTGATCCAAAGCCCATCTAGACCAAGCGAAAGAATCCCATTCACTGCAATGGGAATTGGATCTGGGGCTTAACCCCTGATCCTGCAAAACACTGAGTACTCTCAACTTCCACTGACAACAATGAAAGTGGAGAACACTCAGCACTTTGCAACATTGGGCCCTTTAGACCCAGATTCACTTCAGTCTCATACACACCTAAAGCAGCAAAGAATCCTGTGGCACCTTATAGACTAACAGACGTTTTGGAGCATGAGCTTTCGTGGGTGAATACCCACTTCGTCAGATGCATTGCATCTGACGAAGTGGGTATTCACCCACGAAAGCTCATGCTCCAAAACATCTGTTAGTCTATAAGGTGCCACAGGATTCTTTGCTGCTTTTACAGATCCAGACTAACACGGCTACCCCTCTGATATACACCTAAGGCTCTCCCACTTGTTTTCATTTTAAGCTATTGACATCAAAAAATCAGATTTTTTTCACCATACAAGAGCTGTTGCATGCTCAGTAACTCTGGAAACCACACTACTGACTTATATAAATTAAATATGAATTTGGATACCTAACTTTAGGCAGGCAAGTTTCATATTCTGAGCATACACCTACATAGATGCTATATAACTGGATGGGAATACTGCTTACATGTAAAAAGGGAAAATAAGGAGGAACCGTGTAATTGGCTTCTAGCAAGAGATCCCAGTCTAGAAACTTTCAGTGGTCATCTATGTTTACAGCACGTCAATGCAAATGCCACAGCTCACGAACTTTAAATAAATGGAGCACCTACACACTAGGATTATGATTCAAACACTCTCCTGTACATCACAGCTACTGAGGAACCAAAAAACTTCCCCTACAACAGATGCATTTTGAAATCAAAGAGGATTTATTTATACTAGAAATATCCCAAGCACAAAAGAGTAACCTTATTGATAATGAAGCCAGGAGATCAGTTGTAAATGAAAGAGGTATAGATACTTATTAAACCTTGCAGTTCATTCTCTTTGAGATCTCATTTAAAATTCTACCCTACATTCTAATCTATACCATGAGCTGAGTAAACTAACCCAGGCTGAAAGCACCTCTAAACCTGTCCTGGAGCAGAATTTTTTATGTGCAGATGGCATGGGTGTTTGGGCTATAACAGGGTTCACTATGCAGTGAACACATACCCTGATTCAGATCATGACATCTGCAAGATGTGGATGAGAAAAAGCAAGCATACCACTTTCTCTAATTTCTGCCCCTCCCTTCTCCTGTCTGAGAAAATGTGGGGGCTACCCTTCCTTCAGCTACCCAGAAGTGCATTTTAAAATTACCTCACCAATTTAACATCTAGTACCTCCCCTTGCAAACAAAGCGCATTTTAATTAGACTCAGCAGCAGCTTTCTTATTCCCTGCGGGGAGTCAAAGCAGCCCCTCTCTGGACTGCTATGTGAGCTCTTCAGTACTGAGCTCTGGATAACCAAGAACCCTTCAGAGGGGTAGCCGTGTTAGTCTGTATCCACAAAAACAACAAGGAGTCCAGTGGCACCTTAAAGACTAACTGATTTATTTGGACATAAGCTTCGTGGGTAAAAAACCCACTTATCCCAATGCATGGAGTGAAAATTACACATGCAGGCATAAAAGAACCCTTGTTCTTACCACTGGAACTCAAATGGCTTGCATACAACAGGGAAAGCTATTATATTTTGATCATTTAAAGATTAACCCATTCTTCTTAGTTTCAAATGCAGATTTCCAGCCTCGTAAGTAGTAAAGATATTACTTAGTTAAAAATCATAAAGAAAAGCCAAAGAAACCTTTTTCTGTCATAAACACAAATTAAACAGATTAATGAATTCATTTTTCAACCACTGGTCAGAGAAGACAAAAAATCTGCAGTACATTTTGAAATACAAGAGTAATGAAATTACAAGAGATAATTGTAAAGAGCCATTTGCAGTTAAGGACTAAAAACCTAAATGTTCCAAACTACCATGTGAATTGCTAAATAAATTTCAAAGTAGTCATCTTTGCCAGAGAACAGACTTTCTATTCTGACCAAGGAAAGATTCATTTTCCATATACTATGAAAAAAAAATTAAAACTTGTGTGTCTAAAATTAGGCATCTAAAGGTCTGTCTACAAAATGTGTTAGTCCTCACCAGTGGGATGTAAATTTTAGTCTGAACCAGGGTGTCAGGCAGTATCTGGCCCATGGGGGTCACTAAAAATTTCCTAATGTGTGCTGATGTATTCCCGAAACAGTACTACCTTAACACATACTAGTGAACTTTTAGTGCCCAGCCACGGGGTCCATACGAGCCAATTAGTGTGAGACATGCTGGTGTAGGGCACACTGGTGCATAGGGTGACCAGATGTCCCAATTTTATAGGGACAGTCCCGATTTTTGGGTCTTTTTCTTATATAGGCTCCTATTACCCACCACTCACGTTCCGATTTTTCACATTTGCTGTATAGTCACCCTACTGGTGTGGACTACAGCATTCTGTAGACAAGTCCTATATGCACAGTTACTTACCTAAATGCAATGAGCACCCAGAATTCCCATTGTTTTTAAGGGGAATTGTAGATGCTCAGAGCTTATGAATGTCAGGCCACTTTGATTTATGTGCCAGCCTTAATTATCAGCATTACTACCAGTTCTGCAGATAATTATAAATTGGGAGGAGTATGGGAGGCTGTTTATAGTTGTACATTTGTTTTTACCTTTTTACTTTGGAATAAACCTAGGAAATTATATGCATAACAAATACATTAAAAGAGCATTATTTAGATTGGAAATTCAAGCACTCAAAAGTTAGGAAATGCCAAATTTAAGTTTGCCCATGCAACATCAGTTCTGCCCACTTGAACATCTGCAATATGATATAGTTTTTAATTAGTTGGTAATATACTATTTTTACACACGACTGATTTATTCAGTGTATCAGTTGGATGCACAAGAGGGCAAAAATAAGATTGCATGGGCAACTATAAACTGAGCATTTCCATACTTTTGAGGGTTTGACTATGCAACTTAATTCATGTTCTTTCGATCTAGGGTTTTTGTAATATACATATATAAATATAGATATAGATATACATGTCTGTCATCCAAAACACTTGATAAAGAAACTGACATGACAGACACATTAGATTGGATATCACTTGATCCATCATATCGACCTCTGACTATAATAGGGTTCAAAAAAAAAAAAAAACTAGATGAGTTCAGAAAGGATAGGTCCATCAATGGGCTATTAGCCAGGATGGGCAGGGATGGTGTCCCTAACCTCTGTTTGCCAGATGTTGGGAATGGGCGACAGGGGATGGATCACTCGATGATTACCTGATCTGTTCATCCCTTCTGGGGGACCTGGCATTGGCCACTGTCAGAAGACAGGATACTGGGCTAGATGGACCTTTAGTCTGACCCAGTATGGCTGTTCTTATGAAGTGTATACATACTAGCAACTAGTTCCTAAATACTAGACTATTCATGTTTGCATGAAACACAATGGAATGGTTCCAAGAGGACTGCTACAGTCTGTCATGTCAATTTTCATTCATTTCTGAGAAAGGCTCTTTTAATGCTAGTATAAAGAGTCCTTATTCTTTGGATACAGAGTACTTCAGTCTCCAGGCTGTCAATCTTTTCTGAAGCATTGTTTTTGTTTGTTTTTTGAGAAAACACTAAAGAGTGAAGCTCACAAAACTATGCTTGACTAAAGTTAAGAGTTTACAGGCTGAAATCCTGCCTTGCTTTGCTTTAGTGTGCCTAAGTAAGGCAAAGGTTTCCCAAGAGTAAATAATCATTAGCATGTGTTCAGTACCTTGGCAAACTGATTATGAGCTTCAACGTTCACTCTCTCTGGGCTTTTGAAGATCAAGCCGTTAACAATATTCAGACATAGACTCAGTACCTTCTGAACATATTTGGCCTGATTTTCAGATGTGTTGAGCACCAGCCACGCCCTTTGAAGTCAAAAGAAGCTGCATGCATTCAATCAGCACATTTGATAATCAAGCCATTTGTACATAGGTATATTATCTATGTAAACAGAAGGGGGCCCAGACCAGAATCCCATGAACTATACTAAACTTTGGAATGTGAAGGTAAAAATCCAGACAGGACCCTAGATCTACATTTCACAGCTAGGGCCTACCGGCCATCCTGTATCTGAACATCCAAAGTTTGATGGCAGGACTCATTGGTAAAAACCCAAAGCCACATCCTAAACCAGTATAAATCAGTATAGATTAATTAACTTCAGTGGAGCTAGGACAGTATATACCAGCTGAAGATCAGGCTTCCAGATTTGAACCGACCATGGTCCTGATTTAGAAAAACATCCCTATTCAGGAAAGCACTTAAACATGCTTAACTCCTATTAAAGTCAATGAGACTTAAGTACATGTTTAATGTCAAGCATATGCATAAGTGCTGTGCAGAATAAAGATGGATTTAAGCATATGCTTACATGCATTCCTAAATCAGAGCATGTAGGTCTAAGTTTTGCAAATTCAGCTTCTCTAAACAGTGTGTTTTACCCAACAATCCAGTACTTACCATTAGGGCTGTCAAGTGATTAAAAAATTAATCACAATTAATCCCACTGTTAAACAATAATAGAATACCATTTATTTAAATATTTTTGGATGTTTTCTACTTTTTCACATATATTGATTTCAATTATAACACAGAATACAGTATTCACTTTATATTTATTTTTGATTACATGTATTTGCACTATAAAAAATAAAATAAAACTATTTTTCAATTCACCTAATACAAGTACTGTCGTGCAATCTATATCATGAAAGTTGATCTTACAAATTTAGAATTATGTACAAAAAACTGCATTCAAAAATAAAACACTGTAAAATTTTATAGCCAGCAAGTCCACTCAGTCCTACTTCTTGTTCAGTCAATCGCTCAGACAAACAAGTTTGTTTACTTTTGCAGAAAATAATGCTGCCTGCTTCTTGTTTACAATGTCACCCAAAAGTGAGAACAGGTGTTCTAATGGCACGGTTGTAGCTGGCGTCGCAAGATATTTATGTGCCAGATGTGCTAAAGATTCATATCTCTCTTCATGCCTCAACCACAATTCCAGGGAACACGCGTCCATGCTGATGATGGGTTCTGCTCGATAACAATCCAAAGTAGTGCGGACCAACTGATGTTCATTTTCATTATCTCAGTCAGATGCCACCAGCAGAAGGTTTAATTTATTTATTTATTTATTTTGTGTTTCAGATTCTGTAGTTTCTGCATTGGAGTGTTGCTCTTTAAAGACTTCTGAAAGCATGCTCCACACCTCGTCCTGCTTAGATTTTGGCAGGCACTTCAGATTCTTAAACCTTGGGTCAAGTGCTGTAACTATCTTTAGAAATCTCACATTGGTACTATACCTTCTTTGCATTTTGTGAAATCTGCAGTGAAAGAGTTCTTTAAATGAACAACATGTGCTGGATCATCATCCAAGACTGCTAGAACATGAAATATATGGCAGAATGCCAGTAAAACAGAGCAGGGGATATACAATTCTCCCCCAAGGAGTTCATTAACTCATTAACACATTATTTTTTTAACGAGTGTCATCAGCATGGACGCATGTCCTCTGGAATGTTGGTTGAAATATGAAGGGGCATATGAATGTTTAGCATATCTGGCACGTAAATACCTTGCAATACTGGCCACACAAATACCTGTTCTCACTTTCTGGTGACATTGTAAACAAGAGGGCAGGATTATCTCCTGTAAATATAAACAAACTTGTTTATTTTAGCGATGGGCTGAACAAGAAGTAGGACTGAGTGGACATGTAGGCTCTAAAATTTTACATTTGTTTTGTTTTTGAGTGCAGTTGTGTTACAAAAAAATCTACATTTGTAAATTGCACTTTTACAACAAAGAGATTGCACTACAGTACTTGTATGAGATGAACTTAAAAATACTATTTTTTTATCATTTTTACAATGCAAATATTTGTAATCAAAAGTAATATACACTTTGGATTTCAATTACAACACAGAATACAATATATACGAAAATGTAGAAAAACATCCAAAATATTTAATAAATTTCAATTGGTATTCTATGGTTTAACAGTGTCATTAAACTGTGATTAATCACGATTAATTTTGGGGGATTAATCACGTGAGTTAACTGCAATTAATCGACAGCCCTAGTTATTATGCATAAACACAGAGAGAGCAAAATCTGATCCAAATATTTCTGAGACAATCCATTTTTTATAATTTATTTTCCCATCTGATGTGACATTACTTAAAAAAAGAACAGAAAAGAATATAAACCTCTCTGCAATGAGGATGCATTTGATAAGATATATTCTGCCCCAAACAAGAACTCCTCTTTTTTGTCATTCAGTGAATTATCTTCCTCATTGCAGATGTGTCAGTTTCATTTTGTCTGAAGAGTATTCATTTGACACAAGCTTAAATTAAGACATTAGCAGTGAACACAGTGGTAATTAGAGCTGCAGTGCACAATTCTACCAACATTATCTTTAGTCTGTTTTGAGGGTCAAGACTGAGTTCTATGACTTGTAAGCAATTATTCAGTGAATGTGGGAATATTGCACAGTGAAGCATTGCCATCAGCTGTAAATTGGACAATCACTTTGTTATTCAGATTGCTGCTTTATTATTTTAATCTATGCACTGTATACTATTATCTCCCCCACCCCTACCAAAACCAGTCCTAGTAAGAATTTTCAAAGATACAAAAAAAAATCCCAATAAAAAACATGTAGAATGACTGATATATATTACTGTGTTTAGAGGCACATGACACCAGCTGGCCTCTCACTTCATCCAACTTGCCCATTAAACCTGCCTCATTGTTGTGAATGAGTTTTATATAGCAAGGACTTTAGAAAAACCTTGGAATCCTGCCAGGCTGCACAATCATAACTATTCAATACATTGTGCATGACTGTATCAGCAGGAACACAAAAGATTATTATAATACTGCCTTTCATTAAGTGACTAAAACACACAGAGCTTGACCAAGTAATATTAGAGCCTGAATGATCTGGTCATACTGTTACAGTTGTCTTTCAGAGGCCACCCTAGTTGGGAAGTATTGATCTTTTCATCTCCACAGCTGCTAAATCTCACCAGATTGCAGAATGACAAGTGTTAAAAAAAGAGAGAAAGAGTGAACAAAACTGTGAAATATGTGCAATTGATTAAGTGGCTGAAGCCTCCATGTTTGTGTTACGTATTGATTCTCTCACTTTTTTTTGTTATTTGATTGATGACAATGGTGTTTCATGTCAGCTCAAGCCACAATAATATTTTACAACCATGTTTGTGAGTGCTGGACTAAATGAGAACAATTGGATCAGGAGGCCTTCAGTCACATCTCCTTGATTTAGTGAAGCAAGAGTCTATCTTTATTGTGCTGTATCTAAAACTATCAGTAATTAAAGCTGAGTGCTTAAATCACTAAAGTTAATCAAAGAACATGTCCAAAATGCTTGTTTACTGCTAAAGGAGTGATAAACCAAGAAGTCAACCAACCATGTAAAGACAGTCTTTTGAAGCTTTAAGAGGCTGAGTGAGATTTGCTCTGTTACAATAATGTAAGAAGAAAGAAAATACATGCCCATTTTCTTTAAATTAGTGCCTACTGAATGGCTCCCAAAAGCACACTGTTCAGAAATGTAGAAACATCAGTGTTTGCTTCTTTGGCAATGTATCCTGGTTTAAACATTGTATCATCATTATAATATTGCAATTACACCGTTCTGTAGAAATGGAAGACACCTCCATATGCTGATGACAGTTAGATTCTGAAATTAATGCAAGTACAGGTGCATTAAGGACCTAACTAAACAAAGCACTTGTGTATTTATGTTCATCCCTATTCAGAACAGCATTTGAAGGATGTACTTTCTATTCTATACATGTTCTACCTTAAAGAGGTCCTAAGAATATGGTTAAAGTTAAGTATGTGCTTAAGTGCTGAATTGTCTCAAACTGCTGGTTGGGAAAAGCAATATGCCTAATACCAAACATTAATTTTAGTAGTTAGATATTATTTGTAAAACAGTGATGTGTTATGGTGTTTCTTTAAGTTTTAGGGCTTGCCTGCATGAGGGATTTAAACTGGGGTAAATCAAGTTAATCCAGTTCGAAAACATTTACATATACTTGATGCAATCTGTCACAAAGGACTAACTGCATTTATTTTTGGTTCTCATGTCATCTAAAGGGCAGAAGTGTCACCTTTTGCAATTAGCTTAATTATTACTGCTGCATCTGTAAGTCATGATGCAAATATTTACAAGCCTTACAGATGCCAACAGTCAATAGAGTCCAGCTGAGACTGACCTGTTTCCTCTTCGCAGTTATGATAGAGGCACATCAGCCTTGCTGTTGTGGAAGGTCCATTGGCCCTTTTTGCTCTTTTGGTTTGATATCTTGGCCACTTTAAGAACACGTCAGACTCTCCAATATCTCCTGTGTTTAGCTTAAGCTAAACACAGATAAAACAGAGCTTCTAAACTCCCCCCTGCAAAAAAAAAAAAATACTCGCTGCTACATCCTCAGTTCTCATTCACAGTTACTGTGGACAACACCACCCTTCTGCCTGTCACTCAGGCCCACAGCCTGGGTGTCATCTTCAACTTGGACCTCTGTCTCGGGCCTCACATCCAGGCTATATCTAAATCTTGCTGAGTCTTTCTGCATAACATCTCTGTGATACAGCCTTCCTTATTCATACAAACAGCTAAAACTCTTATCCAAGGTATTATCATCTTGTGCCACAATTACTGAAGCATCCTCTTCTCTGGCTTTGACAGATGAAATCTTGCCCCACTGATATCTATTCAGAATGCTGCTGCAAAAATCATTTTCCTAGACTTTTGCTTTGATCATTTCACACCTCTCTGTGAATCCTTCCACTGGCTCCCCTTCTCTATTGAATCAAAATACACAGCTTGTATTTGTCTTCATGGCACTTCATAATCTGTTTGTATTTACTTTCACGGTGTTTGCAGCCAATGGCTACGCTACCTTGCATCTCTAATTCACTATCAAGCTTGCTTTTGAGTGGCCCACAATGCCAGCCTCCATTGCCCACTTGTAAAATTTTCAATCACTTTTGTGCTTTCTCCCATGCTTGGGATGAGCTTCCCATAAATATCCACAAAACTAACTCATTATGCTCCTTCAAAATCCTCCTTTAAACTCCTCGTTGTGTGGAGGCCTACAAAAAAACTGACAATGGTTAGGCTGTTGGTATGCAGAGACCACTGCATCTCATGCTCACCAATACTGTTTCGTTGTTCCCTTGTACTCCCTCTCTGTCTGCATGCATCTGTTGTTTCTTGTCTTATATTTAGACTGTAAGCTCCTTGAAGCAGGGACCATCTTTGTCTTCTGCTTTTGTACAGTGCCTACCACAATAAGTCCATGCCTAGGGTTCCATGTTCATCACTATGGTAATACAAATAATAATAAATAATTGTAATTATAATATGAATAATTTTAACTTGTGCCTAGTCAACCTGATTCTCTATTGCCCTGCCTGCACCTTGTGAAATCATTTACACAAGTGCAAAGTGACTGTACAACACTACTATTCTGATTTGGTAGGATTATACACTCATTTTGATTTGGTGTACGTGACAAAGGAGAATCAAGCCTCATATCTCTAGTCAGATCCACACTACTCATTCTTTTACAAATCAATCATTTCAAAATACATTAAATAAATCATTGTAGTTTATGACTGAAAAGCAATTTAGCTTATACTTTTTTCACTAAACTCTAGACAAAGAATGGCTTAATTTAGAGAAAATGAAGTTTTGCATGTAGTTAATTCTGAAAGTCTTCCACGCCCTCATTTGGGAACAAACAAGGAAGACAGAGAGAGATTGGTTTTGAAGGTAATAACGGTAACATTTTGCCTCAGCATTAAAGAAGTTAACATAACTGCGTTGTAATGCCCAAAGCCACTGATTCAGGGGATTATCACTCATTCAGGGTAACTTTTCTCATCAGAATACAATAATTTGGAATTTGCTGATCGGGGGAAATAGAGTTTTGTATTTTTCTAGTCTTTCATCACAATATGAACAATCAAGGTTTCAGTATGGAGTTCTCTCATCCTTCCTTTACCCAGCCTTCTCATCTTGTGTCTAATGCATACACTTACACACATGAATAATATTATTCATATAAGCAGCATTCACACACTGTCCTCTGGTCATAGAAAATGGAATGAGAGTGGTACTCTCCCATATCTGGCTCATTAGCAGTTGGTACCAAAGGCCAAGTCAGCCTTCAGAGAGCCCAGAATCAGGGTGGGCACACATAAAGCCACTTAGCTATAGTAAAAAAAAAATGTTGATTTTTGAAAAAAACAAAACAATAAAAATGTTAAAATATTTTTACAAATCTTTTTTTCTTGTATTAGCGCTAAAAATCATTTTTGTCCTTCCACCTTCAGCTGTATGCAAATACATCTCAACCAAACACAAGGATCAGGGTGTATGGTTTTCTTTTGCCGTAGATACCAGCTTGATAAAAGTCAGGCCCTGCACAGTTTGCACCCAAATACACTTTAATGCATGTTCATCGTCTTTTTCTCACAGCCAAATCATGTCATTTTGTAAGGCTCTAGTCTCAGTGCTATTGAGAGTGATTCAAAAGTTACCCAAGCCTAAACAAACATACAGCATCTGTCACTCTACACAAGGGTATCCTACATGGAGTGTTGTAATGTAACTAACCCAAAAACATCCCCCTCCCACACTCTTAACACAACCCTGATGAATTTGCAATGTCAGAAATCATCCTCTCTTGTGTTATTTAAAGCTTTTCTTTTTAAGAAAAGAAATCCAAATATATGAATAGTTTTTATTTGGTCTTATGGAATTTCCTCAGTTTATGTCAATCTACCCCACTTAATGAACATTTTTCATAAAATGAAGTAAAGTGCCATAAAACATTGCAAAAATACAAAGATACTAAAAATTTTAAGAGGGAAATAAAAGTAGTTTATTGATGCCTATTAAAAATCTGCTGAGTATACTATTTTACAAAGACAAAAAAGGGTTCATTTTTTGCCAGCAGAATATGAGATCACCTATTCAGCATAATCTATTGAATTGAAGAAAACATGAAAAAAATCAGTCAACTCTTTGCTGAGCCTGGATAATAAATATATAAATCTAAACTATAACTTTGTTTGTGTGTTCATTGTCCATATAATACTGTTGGCATACGGCATTTCTATTCATTCCCAATGGTTTTCAGAGCAGCTTGTTGACCTTTAAGCACCCGATTCTCATTTACAGGAAGACCTCTTTAAACTGATATGGAACAGTTCACTCTCACTATAAGGCTCTTTTACACTTCCAGTGTACCTGAGAATCATGTCCTAATAATCTACTGTCCTTGTGACAGGTACCACCTCATCATCTTTTTCTTTTGCAGTGCTAATCACATTTGGCACCTGATATTGAGCAAGCATTAGAATATATCTTGGAATACCGATTACCAAAGCTGCATGATGACCTTTCTGATTACATCACAGACATGCCCAACTCAGTTGTGCACAGCTGGGACCCCATCACTTAAGCACACAGAGAAAATCTCTACACTAGTTATGTTCAGTGGGGAAAAATTCAGTGGGGAAAAATTAACAGGTTGGACAATGTTAATGTTCCCTATAGGAAAGCAACTATTGGAGGGAAGAAAGAAAATGAAGACCTGAAGGAGAACAAAATGAGTTTCAGCTGCTCCCTCCTCAAAAGTCCCCAATCTGCAGTTTATCAATGGGCTCCCTGTAGCATAGGGGGCTGACTGCTCAGAGCTCACAGCTGAATCAGAGTCTTAATTTGCATTTAGGAACTTTGATTTAAAACATAAACAAAACTGGTTAGGTTTAAATTACTTGGTCCCTGTCAAGGTTCCTTCCCCACTCTGAACTTTAGGGTACAGATGTGGGGGACCTGCATGAGAAGCTCTAAGCTGAATTACCAGCTTAGGTCTGGTCTGGCTGCCACCATTCACAAGCACTCCCTTCCTTGGGTAGCCTTGAGAAATGTCACCAATTTCCTGGTGAACACAGATCCAAACCCCTTGGATCTTAAAACAAGGAGAAATTAACCATCCCCCTTCCTTTCTCCCACCAACTCCTGGTGGATCCAGATCCAACCCACTTGGATCTAAAAACAAGGAAAAATCAATCAGGTATTAAGAAAAAGGCTTTTAATTAAAGAAAAGAAAGGTAAAAGAAAACCCTCTGGGAAAGATTAGCATACCAACTACTCTCACAGACAACAGATTCAAAACACAGAGGATGTTCCCCTGGGCAAAAACTTAGTACACCAATGAAAATAACCAAATAACCAATTTGATTCTACCTCTAATTGCACAAGACAGGTTACAAAGAAATAAACATAAACCTATTTATTCCTTTCTAAAACTTACTACTCTGATAAGAGGCTGGTTCCTTGATCTTTTTCACTCCGGCTGAAACTGAAAACTAACAAAGATAAAAACCCTCCTTCCTTTTGAAACATCTTGTTCCCTCATTGGTTCCTCTAGTCAGGTGTCAGCTAGGTTGGTGAACTTCTTAACCCTTTACAGGTAAAAGAGGCATTAACCCTTAACTATCTGTTTATGACAGTCCCATTGGTTGGTCATTTAAAAAACGTAATTGCACAGCACACTAGAAAATGTGGAACAGAGACCAAAGGCTGTGGATGAACAAAAGTAGTCATATTAATAAGTCTTTTCTGTCTCTAACTTCTGTAATTACACAGTAATTTAATAATGAGTGCTCTGCCAGACACAAGACAATATTTTTGTATGTAATGCAATATAAAATGTACACCACCAAAAAGTAGACACAGCAAATTTATTTACAAGCATTATCTGCTATAAATAACAATTACCTCCACTTCTCATAAGAGGACTGTACCTGGTTCAAACAAAATGTGGGAAAGCCTAGGACAGTGCTAAATTACTGCAGTTTAGCTCCTCTTTATATCAGTAAAGTATCCGACACCACAAAACGAATCTGTCATGCTACAGGGCAGCTGTGCTGGAAGAAAAATGATATTTTAATAAATTCACTGTTTAAAATATATAATTGGATTAACATGAAGCGAAGCATCCTAAATAGCCATGATATAGTTAACCATGTGTCTTAGAGCTTGAAACAATAAAAACAACTCTTATTGACCACGTTTTAAGTTAACTATGTTTTTTTACCATACCCATGTCAGTAAAAATGTAGTTGACTACTGCCTGGTATTTTCATGAGTTAGAGGAAAGCAACAAATAGTGAGTAGACTGGGTTGTATCTACCTTTACCAATTTGAATGAAAAAATAGAGGATCATGCTTTTTCCCCAGCAGCATATTCTGACATGTTGATGAGTAACAGGATGTGAATTTTAATTTTCAGGACACCACACACACATCTTTCGGTACAAGGACTCTCTAACAAAGCATTCTATTCTGCTAGAAGAGAATGTCTTTTTTCCTCTTGATGACCCAAAAGCCTTATCACTATAAATGACCCCCATAAACTCATTGAGAAGGATCTCAAGGCCAGTTCTGTAAAATGAAGTATCTTTCTTAGTAAAAAATGAAAACATCCAAGGTTTCCATATCATTTTCAATGAGATTGTGATGTTAATTCCTATTCCACTTACTCCACATGGAAAATTTAAGTTAAATAAATGTTCAACATTTATTGTAGGGTTTATTTCTACAAAACAGCAAGAAGCTGAATTTAAGCATCTCCCAAAGATCAAACATCTTCAAATATTTGCTGGGAGTGAGGGTGGAGGAATTGGAAAGCTCTGACACCAGCTATAAAGCCAATAGAGGTTATATGGGATGTAATACATGTTATGTAGCCTTATAGAAAACCTAGGGTTGTTTAATCAACATATGCTATAGACATTCACACAATCCTAAAGGATGTAAAGATTGCTTTGTGGGGTATGTCTACGCTTAAATTGCTGCAGCTGTGCTGCCGGAGCACTTCAGTGTATACACTACCGATGCAGATAGGAGGGGTTCTTTCATTAGCATAGGTAATCCATCTCCCCAAGAGGCAGTGGCTAAATTGGTGGGAAAATTATTTCACTGATCTAGCACTGTCTACACCAGGGATTAGGTGGGTATAGCTAAATCTCTCATGTGTATGGATATTTCACACTCCAGAGAGATGTAGCTATGCTGATGTAAATTCCCAGTGTGGACCAGCCCATGGTTAAGCACTGGATTGGATTGCCAGTGATCTGGGTTTTGCTCATGACTCAGTTAGACTCCTTGTACATCTTTAATGAAGCTACTTAATCTCTTTTTTCCTCAATTTGCTATCTGTAAAACATGGATAATCCTTCTTCGGAGGCGTATTGTCAGGAAGTTATTTATATATTACAGTGCTGGGTGTGTGACCCTAGGCATCCTTGTAGTCATACCCTACACACTACTGCAATGATATTTGTACAAAATATGGCTTGTGAGCTATCATATGAAAGCTAATAACTCACAGGTTATTAATATCATTGTAAAGTGCATGTGTTAACATTATTTGTGAAGTTATGAATTGCCTCTGTATGTTACTAGAACATGTTTAAGTCAAGACACGCCAGCCTAGGTAATGGTGATGAACAGGTCTGTCCTAGAGAAAGGAATGTGGGTTTACCTCATTTTACATATTAGCAGTAAATGAACCTATTAAGCTAAACCAGCAGGGGTTATCCTGTTTCTAAACTGGAGAGACAGAGATTTAAAATGGCTCCTGAACCCCAGAGAGACACAGGAAACTGAATCCCCAGGAGGCCCTCCTGACTTGTAAGACACAGCCATCCCTAGCAATATAAGAAACAGAGACTCCATCTTTATCTTTCACCTTTGGAGACAAAGCAACCTAGCAATTTAAACTCTGTGATGGATCCTGGCCAGGCTGGTCAATAAACAGCTGGAAAGGAGACTGAGGGTAAAAGAAACCACCTTGAACTGTATCTTGCTAGATTAAACTTTTAGATGTGTTTTCACTTTTATTTTCCTGTATCCATCTCTGCCTTTATCTTTCTTATTTTTTTGTACCACTTAATCCATGCTCTTTGATTAATAAACTTGTTTTACTTTTACTATAAACCAATTCAGTGCTGTATTTGAATGGACTGGTATATTGATCCTAATTAAATTAATAAGATGTGATGTACTGACTCTTTAGCAGAGCAGTGAACTTAATAACTTCTGTGAATGCACAGTGGTAAGGTCTGTGAATTGCAAAGATATATCTCTGAGGAGACTGGGGACTGGAGTCCACTAATTGTTAGCTGCTAGGCAAGGGAGAGACTTGAAGATTTTGCTGGTGAGGAAGACCTACTGGCATGGCAGGTTGCTGATAGTCTAATAGCCAGCAACTCACCTTTGCTGAGGCACAGAGGTAACACAGTGGCTCACAGCTCTGGGTACACTCAGCATCATGTTATAGGGTGCCATCTTAGTAGCTAATTAAAAATATGGGTAAAATATAGACACCCCCCCCCCAAGTTATCCTTCATAATTTTCATGCATTTGGTTCATACTGGGCAGGGCCGGCTTTAGGAAGTCCGGGGCCCAATTCAAACACTTTCGGCGGGGCCCTGGCAGGGATGACTTAAAAAGAAAAAAGTGTAAAAAAAGCCTTCCATTTCTTCCATGTATTATTTACTTTCCATAACTATATAAATAATAAAATTGTATATTATGTACATTGCATCATATATGCTGTTGATTGGTTATTAATGACTGCCGTTTCACATGTGTGGGTCTCCACCACTCCCTGGGGGCGTGCACATGTGTGGGTTCCCACTGCTTCCTGCCCCCCTCATTGAAGCAGGTGTGCAGGTTACTGGCCTGGGAACTGCAGGGCAACAGTGGACATGGGGCTGGTTCGAGGCAGGGCAGGGGCTGACTGGAGGTAGGGTCTGGCTGCAGGCAGGGCAAGGGGTGCGGGGCTGGCTGGAGACAAGGGAGTGTGGGGTGGGCTGGCTTCAGGCAGGGCCACAGGGGGGTGCAGCAGGGGTTGGCAGGGCTGGAGACAGGAGTATGGAACTGGCTGGCTTCATGCAGGGGGGTGCAGCAGGGGTTGGCTGGAGACAGGGCAGGGGGTTTGGTAGGGGCTGGCTGTGGGCAGGGGGTGCAGAGCTGGCTGCAGGCAGTGGGGGGCGGGGCTGGTGTGGGCAGGGCAGGGCAGGGGGTGCAGCAGAGGCAGCTGGAGCCCCGGCCCTTTAAAAAGCCCCCAAGCCCCCCGCTATCCCAGGGCTCTGGGGGCTATTTAAAGGGCCCGGAACTCCCCTGCTTCTACCCTGCCCCGGACCTTTTAAATAGCCATGGGAGCCCTGGGGAATGTATAGGGGCAGCGGGGCTCCAGCAGCTATTTAAAGGACCGGGGTGGCAGAGGCAGCTGGAGCCCTGGCCCTTTAAATAGCCCCCAGAGCCCCCTGCTACCCCAGGGCTCCCACAGCTATTTAAAGGGCCAGGAGCTCCAGCCGGGGCACGGGGCTTGCCACGCTCCAGCCAGGAGAGCGGGGCCGCAGGGCTTGCGGCACTCTGGCCAGAGCTCCAGCCGGGTCCGCGGGGCTTGTCGCGCTCCAGCCAGAGCTCCAGCCAGAGCTCCAGCCAGGAGAGCGGGGCCGTGGGGCTTGTGGCGCTCTGGTCAGAGCTCCAGCTGAGAGAGCGGGGCTGTGGGGCAGCCATGCTCCTGCCGGCACTTTGGTGAGGGGAGCGGGGCCATGGAAGACCCCGGAGCAGACCGCAGCCAGCGTGAGTAAAAAAATTTAAAAGGCGCCTAAACCGCTGGGCCCTCTTAGGCGCGGCACCCTATTCCCAGGAATCGAGCGAATCGGCCTAAAGCCGACCCTGATACTGGGAGGGGCCAGCAACAGCTGTTATGTGTTAAATGCACCATTACAATACTGGAATACTGGAAAAATCAATTCAATATTTTGCATGTGAACAAGACCCACCATGTTAAATATCTAAACCCACAAATGCCCTGCCAAGCATTTCATAAATGAACTATTAAAAGAGGGACTAAGGGAGGGATATTGGCATCTCTTATAAGCAAGGGGAAAAATCAAATTGTGGGCTTTACAAAATTGCCCAGGAAAGTCCTAGCAGACATCTTTTTAAGAACAGTCTAGCAATTAAATTCTTCAGAAAACTACAATATTCAGTGTACAGTTGGAGGAAGGGGTTTGTGGATGAGAACTGTAAAACTCATTAATAGGGCCCTACCAAATTCACAGCCATGAAAAACGCATAACGGACTGTGAAATCAGGTCTCCCCCTTTGAAAACTGATATTAGGTGTGCTTTTACCCTATATTATAGGGTAAAAATCCATTTTAGATTTCATGGGGGGAGACCAGCATTTCTCAAATTGGGAGTCCTGACCCAAAAGGGAGTTGCATGGGGGTCACAAAGTTATTTTAGGGGATCAGAGTATTGCCACCCTTACTTCTGTGCTGACTTCAGAGCTGGGTGGCATATATACCATGCTACCCTTACTTTTGCGCTGCTGCTTGCAGCGGCTCTGCTTTCATAGCTGGGTTCCTGGCCAGCAGCTGCCACGCTCCAGCTGCTCAGCTCTGAAGGCAGCGCTGCCACCAGCAGCAGTGCAGAAGTAAGAGTAGCAGTACCGCAACCCCCCTACAATAACCTTGTGACCCTCCCACAACTCCTTTTTGGGTCAGGACCACTACAATTACAACACTGTGAAATTTCAGGTTTAAATCATGAAATTTACTATTTTTAAAATCCTATGACTATGAAATTGACCAAAATGAACCCTGAATTTGGTAGGGGCCTATTCATTAGTGATCAATTGCCACATGAAGAAATTGATCAAGAGATGATACCTTTTTGTGAAGAGATATAATCTGATAACATCTTTGCCCTAGACCAGGGGATCTCAAACTCCCACTGTCTGCGGCCTGGGATCCTCCCCAATGTGGCCCACGGGGCTCCAGCAGTTTTGGGGCCAGGTCTCTCCTTTAGCCCCACCTGCTTCCCCCAGGTGCTCCCCCCTCAGGGGGCCCCGGCAGCGCAACAGAGCTGAGTGGCATCTGCCTACTCGCTCTAGTGGCTGCGGCCCCTCTCTGTGGCCAAGGGGCGGGGCAGGGCTTTGCTTCCATGTGCTGCCTCTGCCCCAAGCACCCCTGTGGCCAATGAGATGCTGCAGGGGCAGTGCCTGGGGGCAGAAGCGCGCAGAGGCCCTCTGGCCCACCCCGCCTTGGAGCCTCAGATAAGCACTGCACCCCCACCCTCTCCCCCACCCTCTCCCTACATACCCACTCCTGCCCCCAAACTCCCTCGCAGAGCCTGCACCCCCTCCTGCCCCCAAACTCCTTCCCAGAACCTGTGCCCCTTTCTCCTTCCCACACACCCCTCCCACCACCAAATGCCCTCCCAGAGCCTACCCCCTCCCCACATCCCCGAGCCTCCAAACTCACTCCCAGAGCCTGCACTCCTCCTCACACACCCTCCAGTCCCCAAACTCCATCCCAGAGCCTGCACCCCAGATCTCCTCCCCCACCCAAACTCTCTCCCAGAGCCCAACCTCTCACCCTTTCTGCACCCAAACTCCCTCCCAGAGCCTGCACCCCAGATCTCCTCCCCCACCCAAACTCTCTCCCAGAGCCCAACCTCTCACCCTTTCTGCACCCAAACTCCCTCCCAGAGCCTGCACCCCAATCCCCTATCCCAGACCTCCTCTCCCAACCAAACTCTGTCCCAGAGCCTTAGGCAGGTGGGGGATGGAGTTTTTTGGGGGGCAGAGTTTTGGGAGAGGGGTTCTCGGCAGCATGAGTGACATTGGCCTGCTGGAAAGATTTGAGGACTGGCATTGGCCCTAAGGTAAATTGAGTTTGAGACCCCTGCCCTAGACTCTTCTTTGCACATGCATGAGGCTGGTATTGGAATGGAGATCCTTAATGCAGATTTACTGGAGGAAAAAAAGACCTACATGAAGCTGACAGAGTTGAGAAGTCTGATGTGCCACAGAAGTAAACTAATGTGCCACATGGCAAAATATAGCTCTCAGTTTTAGTTGACCCATTTCCATTTTAGGAAAGGAAGGTAGGGGAATATTTAAGAGACCTACAAAACTCTACACCTTGGGAAATCTTGACTCCACTGAAATTAGTGGCAAAACTTCCATAGTTTCTTGAAAAGAAAGCTATTTCCTGGTTAACTGAAGGGTAGGAACTGAAGTCATTTTTCCCCATCTACTTTCTAACATCTTTCTAACATAACGTAGAACAGCTGCTAAATCAAGCATCACTAATTAATGATTCAACTATAGAGTGCTATAGTGTACTCTGACCCCATATCATTATCATTATCGCTTCTGAAAGGGTGTCATTTTTCCTTATAACTTCTAGGTTTAATGTCTTTGGTTCATGCAATTTCCCAAAAATGAGAGCAAAGTCATGCCAAACATCTCTACAGGTGTTTCTGTATAATTAGGTAATGGTGTCATTTACAGTCTTTTCAGAAGGCATTTGCCACCTTAACCTTCTGAGGGCAATTGGTATCAGTTTAAAACTCTCAGTGATCAAACTTAAAATTCACAGGTGATAACTATTAAGCCAAAGCATGAGTATTCTGCTTGAGTTATCATATCAGCTTCTTGTTTGCTGTCTCACAGAAAGTTAGTACCATGGTGATATTGACAGGTTACTTTATAAAATTCTCTGCCTGATCCTTCTAAAAGAGAGGAGGGAGATTTAGAAAGAGTGGCCACAGGTGTCCAAAAGGGTGCCCAGCACTGGGAGGTGTTACTTTACTTTCTAGCCAGAGGTTTGGCTGGCCACTCACAGAGCTCTGGCTCTTCGCAGACAGTCCCCCAGCCTCGCTCAGCAGCAGAAGGAACCTTTCAGATATCTGCTGTGTGCTTCATCAGCATGTCTTGATGTGGAATTTGCACTCATGCCATACACATAACCACTTTCTTGTCCCTAGTATGCCCCTGTTCTACTCTGTACAGAAGCAGCTGGAGTTCCCAACTCACCAATATGAGTGTGGTATGGAACTCTATTCATAATATGGATGCAATGCTGATGCACTTGGGCCTGATCTGAAGTCAGTGGAAAGATTTCCATTGACTTCAATTGGCTTGCTGAGTGTGTAAGCATATATGAATACACCTCAGCAGGTACACTGTTTCCCTTCCTCACCATGCAATGGCTCCTAGGAACAAATTATTGTTTACTAAGCTAGATCACACTCTTCCATGACACTGGAATCACTAACTTCATACTTTAATGGTGTGGAAATACACAAATCAAGATGTACAGATAGTGACATATTTATTATTTTAAGATGGTTGTGGAGAATAAGAACCTCTGCTTATGTTTCACAGACACTTTACCAGCTATGTTGATATGGCATAATTAAAATTTAGTCATAAAAATCCAAATACAACCTCTAAAATTTCAGCATCCTATTTTCAAGTTAGATAGTTGCTTTGAATTCCAAAAGTATCTAATTTAAATCTGTTATGGGAAATGTTAGTGTTACAAACTTTAAGTAGATATGATGAACCACCAGCTGCTGATGTGAGTATTATCATCTACATGCAGTACTGTATTTTGCTACCTTTAATTGTGTTTATCTGTTTTCTTACCCACAGTGCTTTTGTGAATTTGTGATATTTGTACACTCAGGCAACTATATTGGGTTGTGTGACATCAGCGTATGCTGTGTCACACGATGAACCGACTAACCTGACATAATCCAGGACAGCATACTTTTACACATTAAGGAAACCAGTATGTATAATTCATCAAGACTTATCTCCTAAATTAGCCTGCATGCTGAACTGTTATTTCTCAGTATTAGCTAGAAGAAAGAAGTACTTTGGCAAATGATTATTCAGTTCAGAAGCTGAAAGCAAGCAAATAGTGGTGTAATTGAAAAATCAGATCTGGATAGACTAAAATGCACCCAAACTGAGGCCCAATCCTATTGCTATTTAATGGTCAAACTCACATTGACTTCAAATGGACAGATGCTAGTCATGTCACTTAATGTACTACTTGAAGACATTCAGATACTGTGGTGATGAGGTCGGTACAAGAACCTATAAAGGACAAAAAAGGATCAGGACTTTGATTAATACCTAGGGTGAAATCCTGGTCCATTGAAGTCATTGGGAGTTTTCCACTGACTACAGTGGAGTCATGATATCACCCCTAGTGTATAGTAAAATGTTTTTCTAAATGACCTACTTCCCAGGGATGTGGTGAGTTTCAATGAACTAATGCTCTCAAGATGTTAAAAAGTTAAATATTACTATATCCACCCAGTGCAAATCATTCTGAAAAACATTTTGATACTGCATTTCATTTTTAAAAAATAGTGTCACCTAAATACAAAAGGCATGTTGCACCCAATATTCTATATTTGAGTTTTTTACATTATTCTAAACCTTGGGCATCTTATAAATTGAATACAAGACAATAAAAGAAGACTGAGTATTTTTTTTCCCTGCAGGATGAATCATGTCAGCTTCTCAGAGTCTCTTTTAATATATTTGGAGTTCAGCATATTTCAGTTTCATCTTTTTAACTGCATTTAAATACACTGCCTTGTTCCAAGCCATTAAGCAATCAAAATAAAAGTGTTTACAGAAAAAAGGATAAGTTCATTTACATAAACATGGCATAAAAAGATATAAAAACACTTTCTAAACACATGTAAATTTGCATCCAACCAAAACTTCCCTTGAAATAGCACATAAATTCAATTAAAGCGTTATATGCTTAATGTAAATTTGTTTATTTCTGTGGTTATCATTGGAAGTGTCAGAAGTTCCTGTCTTTCAATACTGCAGGTGAAAAGTATGAGTTGGTTGAAAAAATTAAAAATATATGTTTACAGTTTAAGTAACATAAAATTAGTCCACTTGAGTTTCTATAGCACCATTTTTAGATAGGCACTGTATTATGGAAAATAAAATAGGTGATATATTCATATGAAATCAAATACAGGTTCCATATGAAATCAAACATAGTATAGTATAAAATTTATATGAGAAACATTTAATCTTGATATTGTTATAGTTAGAGTATTCAAATTCTCCAATCTGCAATATTTCAGGGATTTTATAGATGATAGTCAATGGTCCTTGAGCTCTATAGACAATTGTGTTTGGTTATACTCAAGAATAATCATACTTTTCACTTATACAAGTCAGAGGTCAATAAACACTGGATTTTATCTTTTCCTCAAAATGAACCCTAACACAACTCCTGAGTTTAAATAAAATAATAAGACAACTAGGGCCAAATTCATCCCTTTATAACCCCACTGAAGTCTCTAGTAACCCTATTACAAATTTAGTCCTGGGTTCTCCTCATAATATATGCTTTGAAGATCTTGGGGTTATACCAATTTTGTCTGAAAAAATAACTAGCAGTCTGAACAGTTCTATTCCTCTTAAATTTTAAAAAATAGTCATATCTTGATAGTTTAATATGATAAAAACTGTAGGATTTTTATATTAGCAAATAGTCTATATGCTGTCACAAAAAATTAAACGAAACAATATGTGCAACATGTTATAGAAAATATATCTAAACTATATATTTTTCTACCTAAAAACTACCTAGGAAGATCTGGGACCCCGTTATCAAAACCTCTATCAGATGGCATGATGCTGATAATATTCTAATTAAATGCTAATCTCTCTATAATACAAATGGCTGCTTCCCATCATTTCAAAGACCTCATATCACTTGAGGGCACTTTTGCAAAGAATTCTCTTTACATAGAAGGTCAGTCTTCTGAGAACTTCACAAAACTGAGAGATGCAGCTATTATTTATGTTTGGCATTCAGCTTTCTATGCAAACATAATGATTCTAGCTCTTTGGGCCTCATTTTAAAGCTTTTAGAAACTTCATTCTGTATAACTAAAAAGTTTAATAACTAGGCCCCAATTCATCAAAGCGTTTTAGCATGTGCCTAAAGTCAAATATGAAGCACTTGGAGGAGAGGAAGGTGATCAGGAACAGTCAACATGGATTCACCGAGGGCAAGTCATGCCTGACCAACCTGATTGCCTTCTATGATCAGATAACTGGCTCTGTGGATATGGGGAAAGCAGTGGACATGATATATCTTGACTTTACCAAAGCTTTTGATGAGGTCTCCCACAGTATTCTTGCCAGCAAGTTAAAAAAGTGTGGATTGGATGAATGGACTATCAGGTGAATAGAAAGCTGGCTAGATCGTCGGGCTCAATGGGTAGTGATCAACGACTCGATGTCTAGCTGGCAGCCAGTATCAAGCAGAGTGCCCCAAAGGTCAGTCCTGGAGCTGGTTCTGTTCAACATCTTCATTAATAATCTGTCTGATGGGATGGATTGCACACTCAGCAAGTTCATGGATGACATTAAGATGGAGGGAGAGGTAGATATGCTGGAGTGTAGGGATAGGGTCCAGAGTGACCAAGACAAATTGGAGGATTGGGCCAAAAGACATCTGATGAGGTTCAACAAGGACAAGTGCAGAGTCCTGCACTTAGGATGGAAGAATCCCATGCACTGGTACAGGCTGGAGACCGACTGGTTAAGCAGCAGTTCTGCAGAAAATAACCTGGGGATTACAGTGAATGAGAAGCTGGATATGAGTCAGCAGTGTGCCCTTGTTGCCAATAAGGTTAACGGCATATTGGGCTGCATTAGTAGGAGCACTGGCAGCAGATCGAGGGACGTGATTATTCCCCTCTATTCGGCACTAATGAGGCTACATCTGGAGTACTGTGTCCAGTTTTGGTCCCCCCACTACAGAAAGGATGTGGACAAATTGGAGAGAGTCCAGTGGAGGGCAACAAAAATGATTAGAGGGCTGGAACACATGACTTATGAGGAGAGGCTGAGGGAACTGGACTTATTTAGTCTGCAGAAGAGAACAGTGAGGGGGGGATTTGATAGCAGTCTTCAACTACCTGAAGGGGGCGTTCCAAAGAGGATGGAGCTAGGCTGTTCAAAGTGGGGGCAGATGACAGAACAAGGAGCAATGGTCTCAAGTTGCAGTGGGGAAGGTAGGAAAAACTATTTCACTAGGAGGATGGTGAAGCACTGGAATGGGTTACTTAGGGAGCTGATGGAATCTCCATCCTTAGAGGTTTTTAAGGCCCGGCTTGACAAAGCCCTGGCTGGGATGATTTAGTTGGGATTGGTCCTGCTTTGATCAGGGGGCAGGACTAGATGACCTCCGGAGGTCTCTTCCAACCCTAATCTTTTATGATTCTATGTGCTTAAGTTCTTTGCTAAATAGAGACCATTTGTTGCTTAGAATGCACATGCTGATCCTGTTGGGAAAGGATTATGTGGGTTCTGCTGATCCACTGAAGCAAATTTTTCACCCCACTTGAATATAAGGGAAATGGGAGTAGCTCTCTAAGGAGAGAGGCTATGGGTGTGAGTAAAGAAGTTCTGAGGTAGGATCCTAACCAGCAGCCAAGACTGGGGAGAAGGTTTGAGATGAACTTTGCTATGTTATTGCTTCTTTCTTTCTTAATAAAGTAAAACAGTAGGGAGAGGGAAAGTTTGGACTCTTCATAGTGTGTGGATTTTGTTTGCAGAGCAGGCTGGGAAATGTTCCCCTGCTCACAAAAAACTTACAGAATAAAGCAGGGGAAGATGGAAGCCCTATCTACTTGATTTGATAAATGTAAATTAATTCATTTACTTGTCAAAATACTATCAAGACCCTAGTGGAAGGAACAGACTATTACTGTTCTTTTAAACAAACAAGATAGATTGTTTTTCATTTCAAATCAAAGCTAACAACAACAACAAAAGGATAGGTTTTCATTATTTTGGAGACCTTGGCATTCTTGTGGATGTATTCATGAATTAATCATTAAAAAATCTTAAGCACAAAATAAATCATGCAGTTTTCAATGCCAATGCACAAGAAAGAATATTGAAAATGATTATAAAAACACAGTGGAACCTCTTTCACTAGCAACTCCTAGTGAATGAAAAGTGTGATAGGTCATTCCTGTAATCTGGCAAAGCTAAAGATGATTGGATGCAGGTGATAACAATATGTCAACACATATTAGCAGTATTTAAAATCTGTTAATGAAACAGCTACAGGTATAGTAAACAGTGGGAGCTTTAGAATGCCATGTAACTTTTAAATTATTAGCGCTAATTAGCCAAATGAAAAAAGACCAGAGAACACATTAGAAATGAGGTAAAGACAAGTGTATCTGCATTGCTATGTCAAGATTAAGTTTCCAAACAACCAATTAGTGAAGACGACCTTTCAGCCCAGTAAGCCACATGCAAAAGTGGACAGCTTCATTACCGTGGCTGCCTAATTAACATGTAAAAGCTGCTGATCACTGCATAATTAAACAATGTGTCATGTGGTTTCATCTGGCTATCGCAAAGCAGCTAGACCTAAAATCATTAATGCCTTAGATGGTGCCTAAATGAGTCCAGAGACTGCAGAACTACATCCTGTCAGAACACAGAGCATCTTATGGTCATTATGGAGATAATATCCTCCAAAGGGGCTTTTATGTATAAAATGTTAAATTTTTTCTCTTCATATGACTCCAGCTTTCTTTAATCCAGTTTTCTTCCTAATTAGCCAGAAAGATAAAGGCTAGCAAGGCTAATTAACTTCCAGCTACTGTAATCTAAATATAAAGCTACAGAAGCAAAGATTTTCCCTGTGGATATTCTTAGTTTTTCCATGAGTAAAAGCTCTGTTATTGAGAAATCATTTGTTAGCTAACCTCATGTCTTGACTGAGAATCCCTTATGTGGTCTCTCATTTAGATTCTTTACAGCATGCACAAGGGGTAAAAAAAATTGCAGTAGTGGTTCTCAAACTGATCTGTGGACCACAAGCAGTCCGCAGAGTCCTTCCTGATAATCCGCAGAAACACTACGAACCAAACAGTGAGGGTATTGGGGATCTAAGAGATTTTCTTCTACAAATTGATCTGCACAATGCTGAAGCCGGAGAAATACTCATTGACATGAAGAGAAACATCTTTATTATTGTGAAAATATCTACATTCCTCCATCTATGGGACAGAAGTAACACTAGCTGAGCTTCCTTTGAAAATCAGTGTAGAAGTGCTCTTTCGTAAAATGCCAGGAATAGCATCTGTTCTACATCCCAATCAATATCTTACAGTGCATCTTCTCCTTTTGCATCTCTCATGTGTATACTCCATACACCTTTCCTCAGATATTTCTAACTGCAATAGGGATTTCAGATGCTTTCTTCTGAGCACTTTGTTTGAGGTTACCACTTCTTAGAGACCTTTGCCATTTGAAAGTAAACAAAGCTGGATCTAAGTGAACTAGGAAGAAACCAACTTGGCAGGAAAGCTCATTTTAGAAAAATTAAAAAGCTCTTCGCATTTGCCAGGCTTGCAACCTAAGGGGAGCTTAATTAAGTCAGGAGAGATAAACAATGAAGCACTGGAAAATGATACATGGAGATAAATACCAGCAGACCAAATTTGGTGATGAATCTTGATCACGTACCACCTGAGGCACATTGCACGTATGCTAAGAATATCTGAAAACCTGGAAAATGCCAACAATATGAAACTGGGGGGTTTATATGGTGAACATTTTATATCTCAGCCCATGCACCTTTTCCCTACTGTCATCCCCTCTCTGAGGCTTGGTGTGTGGAAAGGAGAATTACTGCAAGATCGCCCTTTGGATTTCACCTTTGTTTTCTTTCTTTCAGTGTTTATAGTTTTATTATTTCATAGCATTACAAAAAATAAATAAAATCAAGTCTAAAATATACAATAGACTTGAAAGGTAAAACACATGGAAGTAGGAATTATCCCTCTTTATGTCTACAGTATGCGCTGGATCAGTGGGCAGCAATCAATCCAGTGGTGATTGATTTATCGTGTCAAGTCTAGATGCGATAAATCAATCCCAGAGCACTCTCCCATCGACTCCTGTTCTCCAGCATGCCGAGAAGTGCAGGCAGACTTGACAGGGGAGCGGCACCAGCCAACTCACCACAGTGAAGACACCACAGTAAGTCGATCTAAGTATGTCGACATAGCTGAAGTTGAGTAACTTAGATCGAACCTCCCCCACAGTGTAGACCAGGGCTCAGATTCCACATGCTTAAGTACTTACAATGTTATTTCCAGCATTTTGACTCTTTGCCTACCCTTCCCCCTCCCGCACCAATTCTATGGCTTAATTCTCCTCTCACAGTAATGTAAATCAGATCCAACTCCAGTAGACTCCATTAAATTGTATTACTGTTAAACTGGTGTAAGTAAGAGGAGATTCAGGCCCCTAGTCTATCTTGCTGATACACCAGTTGTGTCCTGGGCTTGCATCACACACAGGACTAATTTATTACAGAATGTGAATTCTAAACATCCATTCTAAACATACTGTACATTTCCTTCAGGAAAACTGTTGCTTATGTTTGGAGCATTTTGAATTTCTCATTGGCGCAGTGGACAGTTGTGAGGCTCAGTCTGTATCCCCCCCAGACCTAATAAATGCATTCAGCCTGGTACAGTGAAACCACCTGGGTAATGCTATGTGGCTCTAAACCAAACCAATATTCTCTCACTGAGGAAAGCACTAAGAACTGTCCTCTTGTTAAGTTTTCTCAAGGACAACTAACTTCTGTATGGGATTACATTTGTGAGATTTCTCTCTGGTAGCATCACCGCTAAGGAAGTGATTATAGCAGCGAACAAACATCCAATTCCTTTCTCATTCAGCTTCATATAATACTAATCTTTGGCTTTCTGAGTCTAATGACTTTATTTGTTATAAAAACTGGAAGCCCCATTACTATAATACCACTTTCAAGTGAAAGATGGACCACGGCACTTTTAAATATTCTAACTATTCACAACTTAGCTTGTTTGTGTTGCTTCAGTCCTTAGGGCAAATATAGACTCTTTTGAAATAGAGTGTATAAGAGAAAAATTTGAGTGGATTTCTCACTAGACTATATAGGTAGCTGCAGTAAGATTTTCTGCCCTCGATCCCCAACCCACCTTATTTTTTTGCAAACCTTTGCTTGTGAGCAGGATTTCCATATCACCAATTCTGAGAAATACAGGTAGTGATCAACTTATAAATAATTATCTGTATTTAGAGGTGGGTGAATTATTTTGGTGAACAGTAAATTAGCCAAAAAATGCAGTTATAACCAAATAAAACATATTGGGAAAATGTTTGAAAAAGTCAGAAAGGTTAATTCTGACATTCGAATAGATATTTAATTTTAAAAATGCCAAATCAACCTCAACAAAAAAAATTTTTTGCTTGTTATTTTGGCAAGAAAAACTAAAAATATTCAGTTTGGGCTCAAAACAAACTGAATATTTTTGGGGGATGAGGGCATCAGTTTGGGCACCAAGCCAAAAAAAAAAACAACCACAATTATTTGTTCAGCTCTGTTTGTATGGTAGCACCCAGGAGCCTTAATCTGAGCCCCATTGTGCTGGGCAGGGGACACTGTTCAAATATATAGTAAAAGGCAGTCCTTTTCTTGAGGAGGTTAGAGACTAAATTAAGACAAGACCTAATGTGTGGATGTAACAAAAAAATGCAGGAAAGAGAGGAAAGTAGGTCAGGATAACAGTTATAGGAACATGGTGTTACACAACCTCCATATCTCTTCTTTATTTTTTTAATATATAATCAAATAGATTTTAACAGTGTCAGTAGTTCTGCTACCAACCGGCTTATGTACCATGCACTGGTATAAACCTATGCCTATGTGTACACTATATACTGCTGTATACACATTTGAGTATTCTTCTATTGGCAATTGTAAGCATGACTATACATATCATACTACTTACCATGTCTTGCTCATCCAACCAGAATTGTCTTCCTTGTCATTTTCGCATATTATATAAACTGTACCAGAAGAGCAACTGTGATTGGCATTATAATATTTTGCCCTTGTATAATAATTAGATCCAGAATAGCTCTTTCCATCCTGGTGATTTCCCCAAGCACTTTCACAAACAGATACACAAACTCTCAAAGCAAAGGAGAAGATGAGCAAGCAAAAAAGAATAAGAATAGAGAAGGGGGATGATAAATGCCATTACTGAGCAATACTCTATTCAGAGGGCAGAAAGGGAAAGGAGGAGAAAAGGAAAAGGCAGAGTGAAACACAGACATGGAGAGGTGGAGTACTACATCACAATTTAATGTGTTCCTGCTAGTACATATGTAACTCCCTGGTCAGTGAGTGTTACATTTTCCTCCATCTGTGCCTGATCCATGATGGATGTGGCTCTCTTACAGCTCTCAGTTTGTGAGCCTAGATCGTTAGCTTTTTGCTTTGGAGTCCCTGGTTCAATCCCCAGTGACAAACAAGATCGCAGCTGTTATACTTACACAGGGCAGATTTTTTTATAAAATCCAGTTAGTAACACCAACCCACAAATAGCACCAAGTTCACAACTTTAGGATATGATTAGACAGACTTTCCCTCATCAAATAAGTCAGCTCATTAGCTGCAGTTCTGCTTTGAATCTTCCCTGAACTAGGAGTAATCAGGATGTTGGCAATGTTCCCAAGGTCTGCTGGCTTGTAAATTGTCAGACAACACTGTGCTCTTACCATTACATAGTCCTACTATTCTTTCAGCTTTGAATACATCAGTCCAACATAGAGCAATGATCACAATTTCTAAAAGACTAAGAACATCTCAGAAGCCAGTATGTGTGTGTGTGTGTGTATGTACTCACTCACACACCTCAGTGCATAATGTTTGCCAAATGTGACAACAAAAGAATTAAATCAGAATGAACTTGAATAGTTTACCATACACCTGAATTTTTAGAGGACTAAATTAAGATGAAGGGACCCATTAGCCAGAGAAAATGCACAGCTGAGAAGCTAAGCCACCCTCACCCCTAGTCTGCTGCAAAAGCGGTTGGTCCTAGCATTATGACCAGGATCTCCAGATTAACATTGGACCTAGTTTAGCAGTTCTATACTTTGTAGCCTTAGCTAGTAAATGTCAGATATTTGAAGCCCCTTAACCCCCCGCCCCCTTCCAAAAATTATCTGGCTTACAGAAAGAAAAAAAATATTTTCTCTCTCCCCCTCCTACCCCAACTTTTCCCACAACAAAATCTCTTGGCAAGTGCAGGAATGCTGGCAGGGACAAGAGGTCTCTCCTAATTTTCCCTCCACTAGCCTCTGTGTTTCTCCTCCTCTTTCATTAATAGCTCCAAAGTCTACTTCTGTTGCTGGTCACAGTTGATCTCATTCTTGTAACTGTTTGCAGTGTTGTTGTAGCTGTGTTGGTCCCAATATATGAGAAAGACAAGGTGGGTGAGGTATATCTTTTATTGGACCAGCTTCTGTTGATGGAGACATGCTCTCAAGCTCCCCTGAGCCGTTCCTTAGGTCACCTGAAGAAGAGCTCTATGGAGCTCAAAAGGGTGTCTTTCACCAAAAGAAATTGTGCCAATAAAAGATATACCTCACCACCTTGTTGCTCTGATTCTTTTAAGTGTCGCTGCTACCAACAGTATGCCAAATAGCAACAGAAAAAATAATCTGACCAGTTTTCCCTCTGAAACAGTTTGGCAAAGCTCTAAGATGTGACAGCAGAGACTCTGCAGATGTAGGCCTGATCTACACACCATTTTTGTTCTGATATCATAGATTCATAGAAATATAGGACTGGAAGGGAACTCAGGAGGTCATCAAATCCAGCCTCAGGAACTGAGGTAGGACCAACTAAACCTAGACCAGTGGTTCTCAAACTAGGGCCACCGCTTGTTCAGGTAAAGCCCCTGGCGTGCTGGGCCAGTCTGTTTACCTGCTGCATCCGCAGGTTTGGGCAATCACAGCTCCCAGTGGCCGTGGTTCGCTGCTCCAGGCCAATGGGGAGGGCGGGAAGTGGCGGCCAGTACGTCCCTTGGCCCATGCCACTTCCTGCATCTCCCACTGGCCTGGAGCAGGAACAGCAGCCACTGGGAGCTACAATCGGCCAAACCTGCGGATGCGGCAGGTAAACAAACCGGCCCAGCCCGCCAGGGGCTTTCCCTGAACAAGCGGCAGCCCTAGTTTGAGAACCACTGACCTAGACCATCCCTGGCAGATGTTTGTCTAGCATGTTCTTAAAAACCCACAATAGTAGGGATTCCACAATCTCCCTTGGAAGTCTAATCCAGATCTTAAATATCCTTATAGTTAGAAAGCTTTTCCTATTATCGAACCTAAATCTCTCTTGCTGCAGATTAAGTTCATTCCTTCTTGCCCTACCTTCAGTGGACATGAACAACTGATCACCACAGTTGTCAACTTTCACATGGTAAATAAGCACCCCGACTTTCACAATATGCCAAAAATTAAACTAATCCCATTTCAAAACAGAGCCAAAACAAGCCAATCCCTAAGAACCCCAACACTTTATGTGACTAGATCCCCCCAGCATGCAGTCTGGGACTGTGGTTGGCCTGCTGTGCACCCCTGACTTTCTCCCCCACTTGCCCCTGCCTGCCCCTTGTCCCTGCTTGGCCCCCCTTGTCCCTGCTTGCCAGGAGCCAATCAAAAAAAAAAAAAAGAGGCAACAAGCTACAAGCCAAAAAACAGCCAACAAGCAATTCACAAGCCAATTAAGCCAAAAACAAGCCCAATTTCTGCATTGTTTTCGCAGGTTTGGCATGTCTGCTGATCACCATACTCTTTATAACAACCCTTATTATATTTGAAGACTATTATTAGGTCATCCCTCAGTCTTCTTTTCTCAGGACTAAACAGTCTCAGTTTTTTAACCTTTTCTAGTTGCTCTCCTCTTTACTCTCCCATTTATCCACATCTTTCCTAAAGTGTGGTACCCAGAATTGGACACAGTACACCAGCTGAGGCCTCACCAGTAGAGATGTATAGTTACCTCCCATGTCTTACATATGACACTCCTGTTAATACACTCCAGTATTATATTAGCCTTTTTTGCAACTGCATCACATTGTTGACTGATACTCAGTTTGTGATCCACTATAACCCCCCAATACTTTTCAACAGTACAACCACCTATCCTGTTATTCTCCATTATGTAGTTGTGCATTTGATTTTTCCTTCCTACATGTAGTACTCTGCACTTGTCTTTACTGAATTTCATCTTATTGATTTCAGACCAATTCTCCTATTTGTCAAGGTAATTTCAAAGTCTAATCCTGTCCTTCAAAATGCTTACAACTCCCACTAGTTTGGTTTCATCTTCAAATTTGACAAGCATACTCTCCACTCCATTATCCATGTGATTAATTAAAATATTGACTAGTACTAGATCCAGGACAGACCCTGTGGGAGCCCTCTGGATACACCCTCTCAGTTTGGCAGCAAACCACAGATAACTGTTCTTTGAGTATGGTCTTTCAACCAGGTGTGCACCCATCTTATAGTAATTTCATCTAGATCACATTTCTCTCATTTGCTCATAAGAATATCATGAGGCTCTTTGATCAAAATATATCATGGCTACTTCCTCCCCCACCCACTAGGCCGGTAACCCTGTCAAAGAAGGAAATGAAGTTGGTTTGGCCTGATTTGTTCTTAAGAAATCCATACTGGCTACTCCTTACACCCTGTTTCTCTGGGTGATTACAAATTGATTGTTTAATAATTTGTTCCAGTATCTTTTCAGGTCCCCCTCCAACACCTAGCCCTCTGTTAAGGTTGCCTTTTTTTAATGGTTACCTGTGAGTTTTTGTCACCTGTCCCCTTTGAACTTAGGTTAAAACTCCTCCTCACTGGGTCAGTGAGTTGACATGCAAAGATGCTCTTCCCCTTCCTGGTCAGGTGGACCCCATCTTTTCCTAGCAGTCCTTCTTGGAACAGCATCCCATGGTTGAGGAAGCCAAAGCCCTTCCATTGACACCATCTGCACAGCCGTGCACTCATCTCCAGGATGCATATGTCTTTGCCTGTGTCCTTACCCTGAACTGGGAGGACAGACAAGAAGACTATCTGTGCCCTGGACTCCTTTACCCTCATTGCCAGATCCCTATAATCACTGTTGATCTGCTCAAGGTCATGCCTGGAAGTATCATTAATGGCCAAATGGATGAGTAGCATGGGGTAGTGGTCAGAGAAATGGATGAGCCTCAGCAACCTTTCCATAACATCTTGGATCCAGGTTCTAGGCAGGCAGCACACGTCCTGGGACATCATGTCAGGTTGGCAGATGGATGCCTCAGTGCCCTTCAGAAGGGACTCCCTGACCACCAGCACCCTATGCCATCCTCATCTTAGGTGAGGTGGCTGTAAGCCTCCCATCCCTGGAGGCAAGTGGCTCCTCCTCAGCCACTGGGGGCTGCTCGTCACCTCCTGTTGTCAATACTCGTTCTCAGACACAATGATGGAGGACCTGCGTGGGAGGGTTGAGCATTGTCTACTGCCCAAAGTGGCCAGCAGCCTGTCTCCTCCCCATACAGCAACTGATTCTCCTTTCTCCTCTGATGCTGCTGAACTCATCTGTGATTGGCTAGCATCCTCCATCCCAAAAGTTTCCATGTAGATCCTGTTGGTAAAATACTCATGTTCCTGGATGCTATGTAGATGAGATACCTCCACCTGCAGCTCTCTGACCTGCTTCCTGAAGGATTTCACCCCCAGACATCTCAAACTGGGTGGTTCCCCTTGCCTGACTTTTGACGACAGGCAGGGACATACAGGCTGGATTCCCAGCAAATCATACCAGGACATCAGTGGAAGTTTCCAGGTTCAGGATGGCTGTCTGGTAGGGATTCCCCACAGGTGCAGGCAGAAGAAGAGCTAGCAATAGTGTATAGCCATACCCTGTTTTCCTCCCATTGCAGGTTTTTCCTTGTACAGTACCTGCAAATTACTGGGGGAGGGGGGAATTACCTCCCTGCCTTCCTCTGCAATCAAACTCTGCTGTCTAGCTCTCTTAGTTTCCCAGCTGTCTTCTCACCAACCATGTATCTTACCAGCCACTGGGAGCCTGTATACTTTTTCTTATCTATGTCTGTTAGGAATGCAATTTATTTATCAACATAGTTATAACCTCTATTGTGGATGTAGTTATACCAGCATAAAACTGCCTTATAGCAGTATAACTTATTTCCCTTCCCCGGCAGGAACATGTTATACTGGTATAATTATAAGCATATTTATATTGGTATAACTGTGTCCACACGAGGGAGGTTGTCCCACTTCAACTATCCTAGTGTGATTAAAACTGTACAACCTTTTTACATAGACAATGCCTTAGAAAGGTAGCAATCTGTTGGTTTATACCCAGTTCGTATTTGGAAGGTTTCTTGGGGGGGGGGGGGGGGAGCTAAACCTTTTTATTTTTAAAAAAAAGGAAAAAGAGGAAGGATGAGATTCTGCAGAATTGATGGCATTTTCCAGGAAAGATTTTTACTTGCTGTAGGCAAACAAGTGAATGTTTTTTTTTTTCAAGCTCTGGGTATGACAAAGCCATGAAGATTTTCTGATTTACATGCAGTAAAAACAAAAAAAAATTATTTCCTTTGCTATACTTTTTTTGTTTATTTTATCTTACTGGACTTTTGAGGTTCTCTGTATTAGTTTTAACTGTAGGTTAACATACAGCTAGACAAATTAAAAGTAAATTTACACATAAAACTCATGAGCTACAATAGCACAGACAGAATCTCTTCTTTATATACTTGATTCTCTGGTGCAGACAAACTACATTATTTCTAATATTCATCATCCAACTTACATGGAATAGAAACTAAAAACTCAACTCTTTCTTTACTGAAACATTGTGCTTCTTCACACATTATAGATTCCCCCGTCCTTGAAAGCAAATGTGTGCTATGAGACAACATATATAGTGCCTGACACTTACTATACTCTCTTCCCAATCTCAGTAAGAGAGAATGTTGCATGCCATATATTTGATATATATGGCATGCAACATTGATATATTGATATAAGGAAAAGGCAGCAGCTGTTTTTCCACTACCCATGTTGAGAGCAGCAAACTAAACCATAGACGGGGCTACAGTATCACACCTGGCATGTGAAAAACTGTGCTGACTGGAAAGGACTGTTTTTTAGAAGCATCTAAACAAGGGATGGATTCAACCACATTTCATTCCAAAGAGGCTCATAAGGGCAGCTGTATTTCCATGTTGTTTTTCCGAGTGTCAAATGATTGGAATGGTGCCATGTGGATTGTTTACTCTCTTTCACAAGGCACGTGAAAACCAGAAATATGGCATCTACATGATAAATGCTTGGAACATCATAAAGGTTAGAACATTCCCACAGTCACAGGATTCTAAATATAATCATATAATTATTGGAAGAAGATGCAACAAGCAAGCCATTAAAACCAGAGGTTCTGAGAGCTATTTCATTATAATTTTGTTTTGCATTTACCTTTTGTATTACATTTTTTAACTTGTATCTATACATAATGGTTTAGTTTGAGAGAAAAGTCCTATCTTCAATATTTTGACATTATTGAAAAGTTACTTCAATATTTAAATAACAAACATTACAGTGGCTAATTCTACTTTGACTGATTATAGAAAAAACAGTTGACTGATTATAGAAAAAAGGTCAATAGGTAAAATTGTTAGAGCTGTAGCCAGGTCCCAGAAATTCAAGCTTGTCTTGAAGAACCTAAATATGGTGACAAAATTCCCTTCTTTTAAATCTGCAGTTGTTCTCTTTAATGGGAGATTATTTTAGTAGTTGATGATGATTCCATTTTATATGTGGATTCTAGACTATTGTACTCTGGCTAAATGCCCAAAGCACTCCTTTGCCTCTTGCACTCACTCTTTCTATAAACACCTTAAAAAAAATATATAAAGACCTTATAATAAGTAGTGTACAATCAAAGAAGAGAACCTAGATGGTTCAGTAAGTATGTACTTTACACGCAACAAATACTTTCTTGACAATGAACTTTCTGAAATCAAGGAAATGAAGTGTACAGTTGCCAACTCTTGATAATTTATAGATGCTCTGATTCAGTGGCCTCTTTCTAGGAAGAACAAACATGGAACATCATGAACTTTTTTACAATGTGCTTAACTAGCATCCATATTATTCCAGGAGCCCATAAATAGACGAAAAGCATGAGTTAAGTGTACAAATTTGCACCAGCTGTAGTGTTTTAAATGAAACATCATTGAAGCAAGAGGAGTGAGAATGGCAGTAGGTCCCCATTCTTACAGGCAAATCTTTACACCACCAATTAAATCTGGAATGTTAGCTGGAAATAGAGCTATGTTTTTAATCATGATTCATCAACATGAAGACCACTAGCTAGGAATGTGCATACAACACTGTGAACACTTAAACATAGTAAAAATAGTGATGTGGATTTTGCTCTCAGCCCTGGTCTACACTACGAGTTTAGGTCAAATTTAGCAGTGTTAGATCGATTTAACCCTGCACCCATCCACATGACAAAGCCATTTTTGTTGACTTAAAGAGCTCTTAGTGCTGAAATAGACATCGCCAGGTCGAATTTGAGGTAGTGTGGATGCAATTCGTCAATATTGGCCTTCGGGAGCTATCCCAGAGTGCTCCATTGTGACTGCTCTGGACAGCACTCTCAACTCAGGTAGACAGGAAAAGCCCTGTGAACTTTCAAATTTCATTTCCTGTTTGTCCAGCGTGGTGAGCTGATCAGCATAGATGACCATGCAGAGCTCATCAACAGAGGTGACCATGGAGTCACAGAATCACAAAAGAGCTCCAGCATTGACCGAATGGGAGGTATGGATCTGATCATTCTATGGGAAAATGAATCCATGCTATCAGAACTCCATTCCAAGAGACAAAATGCCAAAATATTTGAAAAAATCTCCAAGGGCATGAAGGACAGAGACTATAACAGGGACCCGCAGCAGGGCCATGTGAAACTTAAGGAGCTCAGGTAAGCCTACCAAAAAACCAAAGAGCCAAACGGCCACTCTGGGTCAGACTCCCAAACATGCCACTTCTATGATGAGCTGCATGCGATTCTAAGGGGTGCCCCCACCACTACCCCACCCCTGTTCGTGGACTCCTGCAAGAAGGAAGTCTCACTCAACAGGGATGAGGATTTTGGGGATGAGGAAGATGATGATGATGAGGAGGAGGGTCGCACACAGCATGCAAGCGGAGAAACCGTTCTCCCCGACAGCCAGGAACTGTTTATCACCCTGGAGCCAATATCCTCCCAACCCTCCCCAGGCGGGCTCCCAGACCTTGAAGGCGGAGAAGGCACCTCTGGTGATTGTACCTTTGTAAATATAATAAATGGTTTAAAAGCAAGAGTGTTTAATGATTAATTTGCCCTGAAGATTTGGGATGCATTTGCGGCCAGTACAGCTACTGGAATGCATTCAGACAACATCCGTTCTTTATCTCTCTGTGTTATCCTCAGGAGAGTGATATCATTCATGGTCACCCGGTTGAAATAGGGGAATTTTATTAAGGGGACATTCAGAGGTGGCCATTCCTGCTGGGCTGTGTGCCTGTGGCTGAAAAGAAATCATCCCAGCTGTTAGCCACATGTGGGGGGAGGGGTGAAGAAATCATCCCAGAGAATTGAGGGCAGGGGGGATTAGTTGGGTTTGTGCTGCACGTTAACCCAAAAACTGCAGCCCGTCCGAAAATGGCAGGCCCTCAGTATAAGAGGCAAAATGCGACCTTTTACCAAAAGCACGTGCTATGTAATGTTAACAGCTTGGTTCACCATGAAAGAGTCAACTCATTGTTCTCTAAAATGTGTCTTTTTAAAGAATACATTCCCTTTTTTCCTCCCAGTGCTGCAAATGTGTCAACGCTTCCCCTATCATCTCCGTCCCCGAGGCTAGCGCAGATAAGGTGAAAAAAACGCACTCACGATGAAATGTTCTCTGAGCTCATGCAGTCCTCCCACACTGAAATAACTCAGCAGAATGCATGGAGGCAAACAATGGCAGAGTCCAGGAAAGCAGAAAATGAATGCGAGGACAGGAGGGACGAGCAAGAGGAAAGGTGGCGGGAGCAAGAATAGAGGTGGCAGCAGCATGATGAGATGAGGCAGAATGCAATGCTGAGGCTACTGGAGGATCAAACTGATATGCTCTGGCATATGGTTGAGCTGCAGGAAAGGCAGCAGGAGCACAGACCACCGCTGCAGCCCCTGTGTAACCAACCACCCTCGTCCCCAAGTTCCATAGCCTCCTCACCCAGACACCCAAGAACAGAGGGGGGAGGGGCCTCCGGGCACCCAACCACTTCACCCTGAGGACTGCTCAAGCAACAGAAGGCTGGCATTCAATAAGTTTTGAAGTGCACTATGACTTTGTCCTTCCCTCCTCCACCACCCAGCCCGGTGCTTCCCTTCTCCCCTACCCCTAACAGGCTACCTTGGCAGTTATCCCCCTATTTGTGTGACAAATTAATAAAAAATGCATGATTTTGAAACAACAATGACTTTACTGCCTCTGCAAGTGGTGATCAAAGTTGGAGGTTGGCTGGCTTAAAGGGAAGTAGAGTGAACCAAGGGAGTGGGTTATCATCAAGGAGAAATAATCAGAACTCTCACACCATAGCCTGGCCAGTCATGAGACTGGTTTTCAAAGCTTCTCTGATGCACAGCGCACCCTGCTGTGCTCTTCTAACCGCCCTGGTGTCTGTCTGCACGTAATCAGCGGCCAGCTGATTTGCCTCAACTTCCCACCCTGCCATAAACATCTCCCCCTTACTCTCACAGATAATGTGGAGCACACAGCAAGCAGCAATAACAATGGGAATGTTGGTTTTGCTGAGCTCTAACTGAATCAGTAAAATGCACCAGCGCGCTTTTAAACATCCAAATGCACATTCTACCACCATTCTGCACTTGCTCAGCCTATAGTTGAACTGCTCCTGACTACTGTCCAAGGGGTAGGCTGGGTCCCCAAGGATAACTATAAGCATTTCAACATCCCCAATGGTTATTTTCTGGTCTGGGAGGTAAGTCCCTTCCCGCAGCTGTTCAAACAGACTAAAGTTCCTGAAGATGTGAGTGTCATGTACCTTTCCCAGCCATCCTACATTGATGTTGGTGAAACATCCCCTATGATCCACCAGTGCTTGCAGTAGCATGGAAAAGTACCCCTTGCAGTTTATGTACTGGCTGCCAAGGTGGTCCACTCCCAAGATAGGGATATGCGTTCTGTCTATTGCCCCACCACAGTTAGGGAATCCTATTGCAGCAAAGCCATCCACTATGACTTGAACGTTTCCCAGAGTCTCTAACCTTGATCGCAGCAGCTCAGTAATTGTGTTGGCTACTTGGATCACAGCAGCTCCCACAGTAGATTTGCTCACTCCAAATTGATTCTCAACTGACTGGTAGCTGTCTGGCATTGCAAACTTCCAGAGGGCTATTGCCACTCACTTGCGAATTGTGAGGGCTACTTTCATCTTGGTATTCTTGTGCTTCAGGGCAGGAGAAAGCAAATCACAAAGTTCCATGAAAGTACCCTTATGCATGCGAAAGTTTCGCAGCCACTGGGAATCATCCCAGACCTGCAACACTATGCAGTCCCACCAGTCTGTGCTTGTTTTCCGGCCCCAGAATCAGCATTCCATAGCATGAGCCTGCCCCATTGCCACCAGGCTGTCCAAATTGCCAGGGCTTGTATTTTGAGAGAAGTCTGTGTCTATGTCCTCATCACTCTCGTCACCATGCTGCCGTTGCCTCCTCACCTACTTTTGAAGGTTCTGGTTCTGAACATACTGCAGGATAACATGCGAGGTGTTTACAATGCTCATAACTGCTGCAGTGATCTGAGTGGGCTCCATACTTGCCATGGTACGGCGTCTGCAGCGGAAAAGGGAGCCCATGACAGCCAACATGAAGAAATTTGCTGTCGATTGAGATAAGAGTAGGAGAGCAGAGTGGCAGAGGAAGCGGTCGTTCGATTACAACGGTTAGCAGTCCTACTGCACTGTCTGCTGAAAGCAGTATGGTGCTCGCACGGAAAAAGGGCGCAAAACTATTGTCTGCCATTGCTTTCATGACAGGAGGGGCAACTGACGACACGTACCCCAAACCACCCGTGACAATGTTTTTGCCCCATCAGGCATTGGGAGCTCAACCCAGAATTCCAAGGTAACTGTGGGATAGCTCCGAATGCCGATGCTAGCCTCGGTACTGTGGATGCGCTCCACCGACTTAATGCACTTAATGAAGACACACACAATCGACTGTATAAAATTGCTTCCTAAAAAAATCTACTTCTATAAATTCGACCTAATTTCATATAGTGTAGACATACCCTCAGTTGCATTGCTGACTACAGGGGACTTTCTGGAAATTTGCAGGTATAAATGTGAGGAGAATTATCCCCAATTATAATAAATACCAGCCAATAATTTTGTATGGCTTTTGTAATAGTCATATGCTGGTTTAATTATTTGGGAGGACAGTGAAAATTCCCAAGTTTGTCTAGATAGAATTGATATTCTCTCCCCTGGAAAATCAAAGTAAACATGTTTAGAATGGAATATATACAACAAAATCTAGTGAAAACACCAGTTTATATTGTGACAATTGTGTTCCTTTTCCTATCAGACCAGCATAGTTACCTGCTTCTTCCTTTTGATTCTTACATTTAAGTATCTAGCACAATGTTGTATTGACAGTGGCAGATGCATAAACAACAGAATGATTCCCACCCATTTGAAGAGTGTTTTTAAAAAGTGAATAGCACCACTTCAGGGGATAGAAGAGAATTTGGTTTTATATAGTGCCTTTCACGCACATAGTGTCCCAAAGCATTTTACAAAGCAATTACTTAAATACTGATAGCACCATGACCGTGTAGGAAAATGTGGCAGCTATTAGACACTCAGCAAAAGCTCACACACAGCTTTAGGCACTGGAACTTATTAAAAGGACTATTGGCCAGTGGACTGAGGTTTATTCCTTTTCCCTTCATGAAAAAGATCTGAGTATAGTTTTCATTCACAAGAGAGGTGGGCAGGACTCTCGTATCCTCCCACAACATAGGCTGTATTATTGGGGTTTCATCATTAATTTGGGATACAAAGATGTGTCCCTTTACTTTCCCATAACATAGTGCTGTATGTGTAAACCTGAAACAAACAGTGGGATAACAGTACTACACCAGATGGGACCTAAGTGACAGGTGTAGCCTTGCAGGAGCCCTAGGCATAACTAACAGTATGAACCAAAGACTGTGAACCAGAGTAGGCCTGGCTGTGGCAAAATAACAACACACTAGGTATTAGCTAACCAAGCAAGCATATTCCTGGCCTGAGAGGATGGTACATGAGTGAGGGGAGGGTTATGGTGCATTGTAAACCAAAGCAAAGAAGTTTGGCTGGTTTCCAGAACCTCTCAATAGAATTATAACTCCAGAATTTGTATGCATTAAAAATAAATTTTAAAAGTTCTTGTTTTACATAACATACAACTGATGAGGTCTGGAACACACACACCCTAGTGCTGCTTTCAGTTCCCTCATTTCCCTCTGTGTCCGCCCTACCCACCCATCTGTGCATAGACCACTTTGCCTGCTATCTTTCCCATTTTGTACTCCACTTGGAGTGTCTCTTCTTTGTTTCCTGCTCCAGTGACCCTTGGAGAGACTTTGCTTGCAAACCTCAGCAGTATCTCCTCCACTGCAGTTGGGGAGGAATGGCTTCATACTGTTGGGTGAAATGCCAAGTGAATTACAAGAATTCTGTTGCTCAGACTGCAGTAGGCTTAACATTGTGATCTCTGTGTATGTAGATGTATGTATGTCTGACTCCAGTGTTCAATGAAATTAACATTACTTTACACAGTGCATCCAGTGAAGTTATTTCAGAGAGCCTTATTCTAAGGTGAAGTGGGAGCCTTTCAAGTTATTTTAATGCTGGCCAAATCATAGCAGTTTTTTTAACCAGTTACTAGATAACTTCATTTAGAAGCGGCCACTAAACTTAATTACTTAGTTTTCCCTGAGGCTTTAAACTGAGGGTCACTTCAAAATGAGGGTGGCATCTATTAAATATATTTTAATTACTGTCTCCTGCATCTTCAGCATTAAAGGTGGTGCTTTTGATCAAGGACACAACACTTTTCCATAGAGGTCAGCGGTAAATCACCTGTGGACTTGTTTTCAAAGATATTTGGTATTCACACTCTACAATTTTTTTTTCACGAGCAATTAGTTACTTTATTGAAAGTCATGAAAAATACTAGAAGGAAATGGCCAGTGAAAGTGAGGTGTCTGGCACCTACATTTTCAGCTATCTCCACCTTTGTGGCACTGTTATTACAAAATGAAGTCTGATAATCTATCAGTGGCTATTCTGATCCCCAGTTATTGAACCTTCTGTGCAGCAGATTGATCCTCATGCTGGAGAAAAGAGGATACCGATATCATTCTCTCAGGCTTGATTTTTTACACCAGTTTGCACATTCACCTAAATCCCTCCAATGTGCCTCTAGACACAGCAATAATTTTCCTTACTCTGGCTGCAGGAGGACTGCAGGAAAATCCCAGAATGCACATTTACTGTAAATATTGTTTTATCTGAATGGAGCCCACCAAGCCTGATTTCAAAATTCATCCCCAGAGACTGTCTCGATAACAAAATAATTTCCTACACACCAATTTCAAGTCTTTGAGCTAAAAGACAAATCAAAGAGACTTCAGTAACGTCATGCAGGAAGAGAACTGTGTACAAAAATCTCTCAGGTCCAGGACTCTTTAAACAGTGCTGTTTACTGAGAAGCATCACAGTAGCAAAGAAGATTGAGACAGAGGTTCCACTGGTCACTCTTGGAATGCTTTGGGCTAGAGATGTTCAGTTTAGTTGTTTAATATAGGGGAAACAGGAGTTTAACTTCAGTCACCAGTTTGAGTCTGACTGAATTGTCACACCTCCCACCAGTGGAAGAAAGAAAGATCTAGTCTGAGGCGCTCAGGCCCTTTAAATATAATTGGTTAAAGAAAAGGAGCTATCTGCAGCCTTTACATAGGCAGGTGTCAGTAGCTTTACCAGCATACCATAGTCCCAATCCGTAACACTACATTCCAGCCTTGGGCCTCTCCTGAGCAAAGACTACCAATCTCACTGAATGTAGTTGAAACCATTCTCATTTTCACTGATGATTTGAGATACATTCTTTGAATCCCAGGTTCTAAAAAGCAGCATGAAACAACAGTTCTATTAATTTGTTCTTATTGGGTTTTAAAAGATCTGATTCTTTTTTGTCTGAAATAAATAGCAACATGTAGTGGACAGTGACAAAGTCAGAGTGAAATATATCCAGAAGAAAAATCACCCAACAGGGAGGAAGATAAAGGAGAGGACCACAGGAGGATGCAGTAATAAAAGGAAGATCGGGAAACACTTCATACTTTTATTGCCAGTAAAGATCCCAACCCTGCCAACAAAGAAAGGGAAGGGATTTTTTAAAAGGGAAAGGCGTTCTAGAGACAAGTGCAGATATGCTATAAAATCTCCTGTTTTGCCACTTTGTAGAATTTCTAAAGCCACTGCTGCAAATTGGGGAAACTAGAAGGGATGAGTCAAGCTGAGAAATAGGCTAAAAATAAACTCAAACTTGAATCTGTGATACACTGCATGAGCTGTAAATCTGAGTTACCTTTGTTTTTAAGGTAGTACACCTTTACATTTCTAAGAACTCTCCTTTTTTGCAGAGATGGTAGCCATTTTGTTCTCAGTGCAAACTGGGTTTGATGAGAGCAATACTTAAAAAAAAAAATTAAAAAATCAGACCACTTATTGAAGGGACTAAAAATTCGATTTTCAAAAGTACTTAAGAGACTTAGGGCTTGTTTACACTTTGCAGCAAAGTGCACTATGGGAGTGTGATTTCTAAGGCACACTAACTCATCCATGTAGACTCTGCTGATGCTCACTAAAGGTTACCTAGTGAGCTTTAATAGAGTGCTATTTGAAACTGAACTACCTTAAAGCGCAGTAGGGAACCTTTAATGTGTACCTGCAGGGTCTATATGGACCAATTAATTTGAAACACTTTCATGCGCTTTACAAAGCACATGCACGTAATGTGTATTACCCCAGCATGTAGACAAGCCCTTAAAAGCACAAGCCTTATTTTCAAAAGTTCCATTCTATGCATCCGAAGAAGTGAGCTGTAGCTCACAAAAGCTCATGCTGAAATAAATTTGTTAGTCTCTAAGGAGCCACAAGTACTCTTGTTCTTTTTTTAAGTTTCATTGAGAGGTAATAGTATTCATACTCCTAAGTGCCTAAGTCACTTTTGAAAATGGAACTTGGGCTCCTAATTCAATTAAGTGCTTTTGGAAGTTTTAACCTAAGTAAAGACTTAACAACCTTTAGGCTTTGTTGACTTTGTTTTTGTTGTTTTTATTTTAAATCTTGGCCTTAAAATGTATACAAATTTAAAAATAATTTGCACAGTGACATGGTTTTCAAACTGTTCCAGATGTGGTTTATGTCTTTACCAGCACATTCTCTGAACATTTAACTCATACTTATAGTTCATTCCTCCGGTTAGTTATGAGCAGCCTGAATGTTTCAAAGAATCTCACAGAGATGCATGGAGACTGACAGCTGCTCAGATATCATTAGAACAAGATTAAGCGTTGACATACTTTAAATATCACCATTAAGAAAACTATACTGAACTCAGTGACTAACTAGATTCTGCGAGTACTGACTATCTTTCAACTACAAAGAACCTTGGATATGCCGTCATCCTAGAATTACCAAGAAGAGACCTAAAATCAACAAACACACATACCATAGCACTACTGTTGCTCCGCACAACATGATTAGAGTTCTCTATGCAGGAGTGCAAGTAGGCTGATATTCGCAAGTACGCAGTACCAGCAAGAGATTTTTAGCAGGTACGGAGTACCAGAAAGACTTGGGGCTAGACCCCACCCGGAGGTGGGGGGTTGTGATAATGTGGCTAGGGAGGGCATTCATTCTTTAAATGGCTTTAACAGCACAATACATATGCTAACACGCTTAAACAAAGCAGCTTATGTATTGTGCTGTTACGTTGGTCAGGAGTCCTCAAGAGGGGAGGGAGTGGGGGGACGGAAGTGTTTAAACAGTGTTTTTTATTCTGTTTCTCCCCATTGGTCTGAATTACCCATGACATCCATACCGCATCACATCAAATCCAAATCAGAGGAAGGCCTCTATTTGCACTGACCAGAGGATGTTTGGATTCTGATGTCAGCCCAGTTCTGCAGCCTTACAGAAATCAGGTGTTGTCCCCGGTGTACAGAATTCTTCTTTGCAGCCAAACTAGTCTTATATGCATTTTGTTAACTGGAACTGGAGCAGCAAAACAAAGAAAACAAATGCCTCATTTTCCACTTTGTGGGTGAGAGAACTAAGTGAAGATTATAATGCTGGACTCTGACAACCTTAAACCAGCTGACTCAGGAATCTGCCAAGAACTTTGCTGAAAACATGTTTGTCATCTTAGCAATGGAGCTAAAACTTATCATACACCTGCCTGCCTTTATTCGAATGAAGCTCTTTCTGATCTGATAGCTCAGGCATTGTCAGTTTCATCCAGAACAATTTACAAACTTGGAACCTAATCCTGTAAACTCTTAATCATTTGATCAATTCTACTGAAGACAAATGGGACTGTTTGCATGACTGTTGACCACTTTTGTGGACTGGTAAGAGTTTCAGGAATCTGTTCTATAAAGGAAGTGGAATCCCTCATTGAAATGCAATGTTACCTAAAGCAGTTTAGGATACAACTCTACTTAAAATTTGTCTTTTAATAAGTCATACATATGCTGAAATGGCTCCTCACCCAACTCCCATATTCCATATAAACAGACTGAACACTATATATGTTGGGGGAAAGTGAGTAGTTAAGCATGCTGATGTTTGTATATACAAAGTGGGATGTCAGAGGGGACAAGGAGAGCGTGGCGTGGGGGCCCCGAGCTGGGCAGGAAACAGTCACATGGAGGGTCATGTGGGGAGGTCAAAGGCCCCCCTTGTGTCCCTCCCAAGACTGCAATACCCGCAAGAAATTATTTCTACTTGCACCACTGTCTCTATGCAGCATCTCGCAATAGAGAACTCTGCCCTATGGAGAAAAGCTGCTGAGCTATGACAACTGCAGGTACTGCAGCTTATTATATGTCTGATAAGCCACCAGTTCTCTCTCAAACACATATCCCTTGGAAGCCTGTATGGTAACTTCAGAATACCTGAGAAAGAGTAAAAGCTTTTAATTAATAATTCATTCTGAGTAGTTTACATTTTCATGCAGTGTGTATCAAGGTGATATTATGTTTAATAAAATGTCAGCTTTTTAAAAAAAGCAAGCAAAAGCTGATTTTGTTTTAGGTGTGAGCCTTTGAAAAAATTATTCATGATACCACAATAATCTGGCAGCTATACTGACAGCTGAAATGAAGTGTGCTGCGCATCTTGGAAATACCCAGAAAAATTTTTATGCTTAAAAAAAAAAAAAGAAGTGTGCATAGGGAGGTGAAGACAACGCACTGAAACCCGCTGCCAGACTCTGGATGTGGATGTAGAACTTCATTCAGATGCCACTCTATCAGAATCTCTGGAACTCTTTAAGTCATAACAACCTATCAGGAAAAATAACCTGAAGTGATCTCAGCATAACCAAAAATGTTCAACTGTCCTTTTGAAGCAGTAATTCAAGTATTTAAGCTCAGAGAAATTTCTTGATGGAAGATACCAGGGAAAGAGCATGTTAGTGGAAAAGAAGCTGCTTTAATTGGGTGGTTAAGAGTATTTGATAGGATAATAAAAAGGCAGAACTGTCAGAGTGCAATTCTTCCCTTGGTTGCTGGCCAAACCAATGAAGGCTTTTAGAGGGGAAAGTAAATAACCAAAATGAGAACAACAGCCTCACAGGCCAGTCTGAAAATAGTTCTCAGTATTTCAGCTTCATTTGCATGATAGCTAGTTTTCACTTACTTTAATGTTTTCTACTGTTTTTCTTCAGCCCTTATGCTCCCTATACAGGATGTTTGCTCCAGTTACAGCCTCTGGTGGACACCTACTCCAGTGCAAACCCCTAGCAGATATGCAGAACTACCATTTGCGCCAATACATTTTATCCTGTTTGAAACCAAGATAAATTCCATCTTGAAATCAGGATATATTCCACCAGTGCAGCAGCAGCTTTGCCCATCTGCATTAGGAACTGCACCAGTTAAACTATACCACTGGTTCATCTATAATAAGGGCTAATTCCCAGCACAGAGAAAACCCTAGAATTAATAAGTGTGATAGATCAAGCTCCCTGCTGCAAGCCTTTTAGGCAGCTTTACCCATCAAAGTTCTTCTTTTCTCCCTTTGAACCATAACTTTGTCTCTTCTCCACCATAACTCATGATATTTAAAGGCAATTAATTTCCCTGAGCTGCAAATGCTTGGTATAAGCTAGGAAGTAGACTAAAAAGTCAGGGAAGATAGACTGTAGCTCCTAATTCCATTCAGTCCAAACCCCTTTCCTCGGGGCTGGCTTTATTTTCAAACAAGAGTTCCAAAACAAGAGCAAATAAACTCACAAAGCTGAGTATGAGCCACCCTAAGCTGTCCCAGCTTCCATCAGCTCAGCAGGGAGCAGATACACCCTTCCCCTTTTAGGAGCGTCTCTTAGCTATTGTGGAGAAAGCCATATTAGAACTTCCCTGATCTTGTGGTGCTCAGGGCTATTGCCCTTTCCCAGGAGACAGGATGCCTTGTATCTGACTTCCTGTTGGTCAGATGCTCACTAGTAGTTATGTGCCCTGCTGCTACAGTTGCCCTATAAGCACAAAGGACATAATAGGTGCACTAGGATGTATGCATGCATCCCATAGGCCAGTGCCACATTTTAGATTTTAAATAGTTTGCATATTTTAAAAGGTCTTATTTTTTAATCTCAAACCTGTTCTGCATGTAACTTTTGATACATGGCCCTATCCCAAATGGACTTCAAACACCACCCCAAAATTTTCTCATCACAACCTCTAAACATTTTTGAGTCTGATGGAAAAGCAAATGTTTGAATGGAGTAGTTTGAAGAGAGGAAGAGAAAGTCCAAGGGGATCCAGGATGATATTTTAGATAATATCTGCCACTCGGGGCAATCTGGAGAAGGGGTGAAATCTACTGTGATTTGGCAATAGAAGTAATCTCTGCCAGAAATGCTTTAGCAATATCCATAGGATGGAGGAAATGAATTCCACCATAATCAAGGAATTCCTGCTGTTCTTCCTTCAGTTTGAATATTGAGAAACTAAGATATAAGATACATGTTTGTACAAGATTCGTTATCACTCCTACCATTTTAAGTTGTAAAAAATATGATCTGAGTTACAATCCCATTCACCAAGAATGTGTTGGAAAAACATTTTCCCTAAAGACTTGTTAGCCCTTGGGGTGACTGGTGGTCTTGATTGTCACAGTACAGAACTCTGTTGTTTTAAAGATCGAGGATTGATCTTGTTATATACCATGCTCTAGTACACATCCAAGAGAAGCTAGCAAACCCTTGACATCAGCCCAAGCAAAGGGGCTGGAGTGTAAGTATAACTGACAGAAGAACAAACGGAAACTTTTTTTATTTTTTACGTGTTCAGCATTTGTACTATTCCTTCTTGTCACTATCATCCAATGTGTATACAGAAAACACATAGAACATGCGTACCTATTTACATTATCTGCTCTCCAATTAAGATCTTGCTAACCTGCAAAATTTCAGCAACTTTATTTTTAGACCACTGAACCACAGCTTTTTAACCTGCTACTAAACCAGCATTACAAAAGTGACAAACCACTATGAATTAAAGCATTTTCCTAGGATATGTAGGAATGGAAGCACTGGAAGCAAACAAACCACATGCATCCCATATTATCAATATTTCTGATGGGTCCACTTGGACATTTTCCTTTAAGCTGCTAAAATATTACATATTGCATTTCAGTATCCTCTTGATCATTTAGGTCAGGGCAGTTGAGCTTTCATTAAATTGGGACTGTCCAAGTCAGACATTTCAGGCCAAATCATCTTTGCCTCATGCAAAGTTCCCAGGATTTGGTCCCACATTATTTTCACAAATGTACAACAAATATTAATACCTCTGAAATGAGAGCTATAGAAAGTAGAAAAGGCTGCTGACTGATGATGGGACACATCCTGAGAGCTGCTAAACTTTTTTAGGACAGTTGCAGGCACTTATACAATGTTCTTGTAAAATATATCATGTCCTACTATAGTAGCAGACACATACAGAGAACAACAGACTACTATTACTACTATCTAAAGGAGTTGCTTCTTTAGCTGAAATGGTAGAGATCATGTTTTGGTGCTAAGGATCTCAAGTCCAAACCCACTTAAGAAAATTGTTATGTTTGGAAATTGGCCTCTATTTCAAATGTGTTTCACTTCCTATAGTATGTGGAGATATGAAAAATGGTTTAGCGCAATCTCTTTTCCTTTGTTCACCACCAACTAACACCCTCTTCATTTCTCATCAGCTCTTGTGTTATCTTGTGATCTATTAAAAACATTAAAGGTTTTTCTTGAACATATGACATTTCAAAAAAGGGCACTTCCTTTCTTCTTTCCTTTCCTCATAAGAATCAGTAGGATAATTTGCTCCTTCTCAACTCACATTTAAACACATTCCGCTCAGCACATCTGGAGAGTATGAAAATGGCCTAAGTGGTTATATCCTCAACTCTTGCAATTACTCCTTCATTACCAAAAAATTATAAACCTAAACAAAACTCCAAATTATAGCTGCATGTAGACTTCGGCAGAAGCATAAAATTGCACTTACAAGCACACTTATTATCATCCCTATGGACTAGCATTGACTAATGTGTGGCATGAAGGCCAATTGGTGCCCTTAGAATCCTCATATTCTGCCCATATCTTCCTTTTGCCAGTAGCCCTCCAGCAAGGCAAAGCTAATCAACCACAGATTTTTTGTTTTAAACAAACTTAGCCACCATCCAACCTCTATTCTACTAAGAAAGACCCTAGTGCAAGTCAATATTATGGATATAGGCATTCGTTTAGTTAGTTAGCTGATCCCAAATAATATTACAAGGAAATAAATTGTAGGGCTGAGACTACCAGCAAGCTGCCAAAGTTGCCTTTAGTGCAACAAAGATTGGGCACCTCTGTCTGTGACAACCACCTGCTTGACCCCCATACATCAATCTTCATGTCTACGCTATGAGTGAGGGATGTCATTCTCCTGCTTGTGTACACATACTTGCGCTAGCTCTCATCAAGTTAGCATGAGTATAAACAGTAGTGTGGCCTTGCTAGCATGGGTAGCTGCAGTGGATGCATGGCTGAACCATGCCAAGTAAATACCCACCAGTTTCAGGCAGGTTCATACTTGGCATGGCTCAGCTTTGCCTCCACTGCCGCTACCTATGCTATCATGACTACACTTCTATTTATTGAGCTAGCACGAGGATATTTACGCGTGCAGGGAATTCACACCCCTACCTTGCAGGATAGACGTAGCCTTACTGCGCACAGAATTACATACACACCTCCTCTTTAAGTTTGCAGTTTGAAGGCCTGTGAATGGGCCAATGCCCAGATCCAAAAAGGAACGTAGCTGTTGCAATGCTCAACATTTCAACACCTACCGTTTAGTGATCTAGAAAATCATAGGAACAACATTGTGATCCACAAAGCCTAATTTAGATGCCTAGGCTCTGACCCAATGGGGAGAGATAGGTGCCTAAGACTGCGATCCACAAAAGTAAACATGCTAGACAGATAGCTGCCTAAAGTAGCCAATGGAAGATGCAAATGAGAAAGGCGAGTCCTAAATCTTGACCCTCACAGAGATAGGTACCTAAATCCAGGCTTCAGGGACAGGCCTATCTCGGCTAGCAATCCACAACCAGGAACCTTTCTCCTGGAAGTTCTTTAGCCATTTAAATAAAAAGAAAACAAGGGAAGAAGAAGTGGGACTATTAAACACTGAGGATGGCATTGAGATTAAAGATAATCTAAGCATGGCCCAACACCTAAATGAATGCTTTGCCTGAGTTTTTAATAAGAGTAATAAGGAGCTTAGAGGTGGCTAATGGAAATGAGGATATGGAAGTACAAATTACGACATTTGAGGTGGAAGTCAAATTCAAACAGCTTAATGGGACCGAATCAGGGGGCCCACATAATCCTATCCAAGAATATTATAGTAACTGGTATGTGAAATTGCCAGCCCAATAGCAAGGATTTTTAATAAATCCATAAATTTAGGGGTCGTACCCTATGACTTGAGAATTACTAAAATAGTTACTATTTTAAGACAGGAAAAAAAGTAATCCAGGAAACTACAAGCCCATTAGTTTGACCTCAGTTACATGCAAAGTCTTAGAATAAATTTTGAACGAGAAATTAGTTAAAGATATAGAGGTAAACAGAAATTGAGATTAAATATAACATGGTTTTACAAAAGATAGATCATGTGAGACCAACCGTATCTCTTTCTTTGAAAAGATAAACTGATTTTTTTTAAAACAATAGATCTAACTTACATGGATTTCAATAAAATTCCATATGGGAAATGAATAGTTAAATAGGAGAAGCTGTGGATTAATACAAGAATTGAAAGGTGGATAAGGACCTGGTAAAAGGGGAGAATACAATGGAGTCATACTGAAAGGTGACCTGTCAGGCTGGAGGAAAGTTACTAATGGAGTATCTCAGGGATCGGTCTTCAGACCAACCCTATTTAATATTTTCATTAATGGCCTTGGCACAAAAAGTAGGTGTGTGCTAATAAAATTTGCATGACACAAAATAGGGAGGTATTGCCAATATGGTGGAGGACAGGAACATCATACAAGAAGATCTGGATGACCTTAGTGTGACCAGAGGTTAAGGGGAAAATATCAGGACCGCCGCAGGGTGTGCTTTTTTGTTTTTTTACACTCACCCATCTGGGAGTTTGGCGGCAATTTGGCAGAGAGCCCTTCAGTCGCGGACAGTCTTCGGCAGTATTTTGGCGAAGACACAAGCCACCAAAGGCACAAACAGCCGCCGCTGAAATACTGCTAAAGACCATCCACGACTGAAGGACTCTTCGCCAAATTGCCGATGAGGACCAGGAAACAAAATATCAGGACAAATGGCGTCCTGACCATACTCTGATCGGGACGTGGGACAAACTCCTCAAAATCAGGACAGTCCCGATTTTATCAGGGCACCTGGTCACCCTAGAATGACCTTGAAAACTGAAGTAGTAGAAATGAGAAAAAAATTAATAGTGCAAAGTCATGCACATAGGGAAAAACAACAAGAATTTTTGCTATAAGCTGGGGACAGATCAGTTGGAAGCAACAAAGGAGGAGAAAGACCTGGGTGTATTAGTGGATCAGAGGATGACTATGAACCATTAACGTAATCCTTGGATGCATCAGGCAAGGTATTTCCAGTAGAGATAGGAAAATGTTATTAACAATATACAATACACTGGTGAGACCTCAACTGGAATACTGTGTGCAATTCTGATCTCTGATGTTTAAGAATTCAAACTGGAACAAGTGCAGAGAAGGGCTACTAGGATGATCAGAGGAATGGAAAACCTACCTTACAAGAGGAGAGTCAAGGAGCTAGGCTTGTTTAGCCTAACAAAAATAAGGCTGAGGGGAGATGTAATTGCTCTTTATAAAAATATATCAGAGGGATAAATATCAGGGTAGCAGAGGAGTTATTTAAGTTAAGCACTAATGTTGGCACAAAAACAAATGGATATAAACTGGCCATCAGCAAGTTTAGGCTTGAAATGAAGGTTTCTAACTGTCGAGGAGTGAAGTTCTGGAACATCCTTCCAAGGGGAGCAGTGGGGGCAAAAATCCTATTTGGTTTCAAGACTGAGTCTGATAAATTTATGGAGAGGATAGTGTGATGAAATTGCCTACAATGGCTTGTGACTCATATGTGACTGCTAGTAGCAAATATCCCCAACAGCTGGAGATGGGACACTAGATGGGGAGGGCTTTGAGTTACTACAGTTACTCTTTCCCAGGTCTCTGGCTGGTGAGTCTTGTCAACATGCTCATGGTCTAACTGCTCACCATATTTGCGGACAGGAAGGAATTTTTCCCAAGGTCAGATTGGAAGAGTCCCTGGGGGGCTTCTGCCTCCTTCTGTAGCCTGGGGCACAAGTCACTTGCTGGTTTAAACTAGAGTAAATGGTGGGTTCTCTGCAACTTAAATCCTGATTTAAAGACTTCAGTAACTCAGTCAGTTGGCCTTAATGTCTCAGAGTCAGGTACCTAAGCCACGCCTTGTTAAGCAACTGCCTCACTCCAAACAAAGCAGCTGGAGTTGCCTACCTGTCATGAATCTGTCCATGAGAGCACCCTCTTTAGGCTACATGGGAAGTGCAGAGGTGCTGCAGGGTGTCCCTTTAGCAAGCCAGTGCTCACCTTCCAGCCAGGGCCTCTCAACTGTCTCGTCCACTATGTGTCTCCAGTGATGCCACCAAACAACACCTAGCCAGCAAAAGGATTAAACAAAAGAAAGATGAAGAAAAACATGTAAGCAGTTCCCTCCAGGATATGGGCCTCTCTTACTTCAGAGGGGCATTGTGAGTATCAAGGTCCACTTCAGAGCTCACTGGGTTCCAGAGCAAGCCTTAGTTCTTTCCCCCTTTAACTCAGGGGTTCTGCACCCTCCTTTTGCAAGGGCAGGGCTTCTATAGGGTGTTAGCCCTCTCTCCAAGGCTGGAGAAGCGCAACAGTCTGTTCCTTTCATAGAGTTTCCCCCATCTGAGTGGAGTTCCCTCTTTTTAACTACTTCTCCACTCCTGACATGATTGGAAGGGGAGGTGCACTGGGGCCTTTTAACCCCAAAGCGGCTCCATAACATCCTCCCTTCCATGCCAGTGTGAGGTATATAATACCCCAGCACACTACTTTATAACTTTTAGCCTGGTTAGAGCAGTCAGCTGGGATGTGAGAGAGCCATGATCAATTCCCCCCTCTGCCTCCTGGGGAGAAAGACTTTGAACAGGGATCTCCTACCTCTCAGGGCTGTACTCTAAGTACGATCTATGAGATAGTCTCTTCTGCTGAAGCTATTCCACTGTGTATAAATAATCAAAGAGTCATTAGAGCAGGAGACAAGACCCTGGATCTCCCACCTCACTGGTGGGTGTCTGAACCACTAACATACACAGTCATTATCGCTTTCTCTTTCTCTCTAGCCCAATTAATCACAGTGTAAGGCAAGGAGCTGTGCAGCCTTAAAACTTCCCCAGTCAGAAGGGAGTGGGACAAGAGTCCCTGCCAAGAGACAGGTGTCGGCAGGAGACTTGAAACCTGACTGGGAACTCCTGAAGTGGACTACAGAAGTGGACTATCCTGGAGGGAGCTGCTTACACATTTTTCTTTATCTTTCTTTTGTTTAATACAGATACAGGTACAGTTATCCTGAAACTGTGATGCTGTGTATATCCAGGATGAGGTCATCCACCAGAACAAGTGTTGTCTCAATACTATTCCTCACCCTGAAACCTGACTGAGAAGGATCTAGGATACTGGGAGCCAACAGCTGATGTTGGATATTGTATTCTGCTTGCTTAAAACAGGAAGGTTAGACATTAGACAGTAACTAATAAGTCAGGTACCTAAGCCACTTCATAGGTCACCACCAGCATCAAGTGAAAGACTCTTTAGTACTGGTTAGATAACTGCAGGCTTAGAGTAGGAGATAGGAATCATTTTTTGGAATACTGTTAACAATATCTCAGATGTTCTCTACTCTTATATTAGACAAGAAGGTTTAGGGTCAGAGTCACATGTGGTCACTCTAAATGCTGTTAGTACTTCCAGGGCTACTTCTTGTGCAAATGGGCCATATTCTTGGAAGAAGGGTACTTTATTTTCAGTTCTGTGTTCAACTTTTGATGGTGTCCCATGACGTCATCCCAGATGCAAGAGATCTTCTCAGTAAAACGAGATGACAATTCCTTTCAGCAGGAGACACTAGGTTCTGGGGTTGAATGAGGGCATTCTGGGTTTAAGGGAAATCCAATCAGAAAGGGATATTACTTGGCTCTACTTTCAATGGCCAGGCTATAGTATAGATGGGTTAAAACCAAATCTATCCTTTAAATCCACAGTGAAACTATAGTCAAACAGGGCAGTGCAGAAAAATTTACAGCTTTCAAAGAAATAATATTTAACAAGCTACAAGAAAAAAAACCAAGGAGATGATACATAAAGACAGTACACAGATACTTTACAGATGAATAACGACAGTTACAATAATACATTTAAAGACAATTGTTCAATTGACTTTAAATTGTATAAAACTGTTGAATCTGTCTTTAAACATAAATTTGAAAAAACACTTTTCCATTCATAATTTACACAGCAAGTAAATTACAACAAATGAATGGCTACTTGCCATGCTATAATTTGCCTCTATTTCCTTGAAGATATTAGGATTATCCTTTTTTAATGAAAATTTTTTCAAATATTGAAATGCCAGGAGGAAATAAGTTTATTTGCTTAAAATCTTTTTAAAGGACAGAATGTTCTGCACAGTACAAAAGCTGACTTACAGTTCAAGAGTTCTTTAAACATATGTGTAAGCTTTTTAATATATATTCAGAGGCTAAAGAACTAAGAATCTAATTTACTTATTTTCTTTATGTTTTGCATGTGTGGATCACTGATATCAAGTGTTCACTTGCCTCAATTTATCTTAAACAGAAGTGAGGGTAATAGGACTTACAAAACAGTATAGAAATGATAAATTACATCTTATTGTATGAAGTCAAAGGTTAAACTTATTATTGCTCACCACAGGCCAACCTTAACCTCAGGATTAATGCCATAAACAAAAAAGAAAATTCAGTTTGCACACATAATGCTCTGGGATAATGTCTCAGAAGAAATACAAAAGTGAAATGATGCCCCCTACTGTTTTTAGAAATGTTCTTGGATAAATAGCACCTTTTGGATCTAAGAAAGGAAATTATCATGTAAAATCAATAAACATGTATTTTCAAACTAACTAATATTCATTAGCATGAGATATAGCAAAGATGATATATTTCTTTTCCTCATTTTAATTAAAATACATGAAGAACAGTACCTTGCAGAGGAAGTTACCTGAAATGTATACAGCTAGGGTGAATGTGAAACCTTTATATTTCTCAGAAGATTTTGGACAAAAAAACCATGCAACTTAGCAAGTAATTTTTCATTTACAATTTAATACATCAAGTATTAATTCAGTCTTTATATGGTAATTATGTTTTTCAAATAGTAGAAATGACAGGATTGATTTTTCTATCGGTAGCTACTAAGGTGATACAATTCACTAATAAATAACAGAGAGCATCTAATGCCTTTGAGTTCTGGACAACCATAGTTCAATTCCCAGCTCTGTTATTTAGGTCTCGGATCACAGCTACTGTTGTAATGAGTTTCTTGATGGGCAGGTAAGGGGGAAGGGTCATTGTTTGAAATACTCTTCAGAAGAAAGAGAAACTGAAATATTGTAGAGCTAGAGCCTGATTCTCTTCTCACTTATACCAGTTTTATACCAGTGTAGCTCCATTGACATCACTAGAGAAAACTCCAATTTACACATGCTAAATAAAAGAAGAATCAGGACTTTTGTCTTAGTGACTTAGCACAGATGAAACACAGGTTGGAATAATTAGAAAGGACATTTTGGAAAAATCTGAAAGTTGCTGCCACCTGTCCCTGCCCAAAGGAGTTACAAGGAAATGTGGCACAAAGAGTCCACAGCTTAAAAGTGTGTATGGGACAGCAGAAACAAAATGAAAACAGTAAATACACTATCAGTAAAATCAGACCAGATACTATTTAGGTAGCATGAGCTGTTTAATACAAAGCTTTAAAGCTTCACTTGTTCTGGTGGTATTTTAAAAAATATACATATTTCACTACTATCTGATATCTCTAGCTTTTCAACCCAAAGGATCCTGAAGCACATACCAGACTTTACAATTGTAAGGCCAGATTCTGCCTGGATCTTATGCGGCCCTTATGGGAGGACATAAAGAGTCTTCCCCGTATACTTATGCAGCATAAGGCCAGGCCCAGTTGAAGCACCTGTATTCTGGAGAACACAAGGGTTGCAGCATTTCTGCTCCCCTGTGGGGGCATAGTTCCCCAAAAAGGGCAGGCAGAGGTCAACGTCTCCCCCAACCCCATACACTGGCCAGCCACATGGGGCAAAGGGAGTAAACTTCATACAACAAAGGTGTTGAGTAGCAGCTGCTGCCTCTGCAATTGAATGCATCAGCTATTTAATGGTGCAGAGAACCACCACACATCTTAAAGCAGGAGAAAGTGTGAAGAACAATACCATAACCTGTTGATGCTGCAAGAGGAATTTAGATGCTGACAAGCAGAATGTAATTGCGCAAGTGCAACATGTAGAAGCGTGTGCTAGGTGTCCTATAAATGGATTAAATAAAAGCAAGCCTAAATTTGGAAAGACATTTTCTCTAATGGAGAACTCCCTTACTCTTGTGAAAAGGGCTAGAACATCTTTAATGAACACAAGCACTCAGAACCTGTAATCTTGGAGGTGTCATCTCTAACAGCACAGAATCCCCTCCCACCATGGTAAGGTTTCATACTGACTTAGGCCCAGTGGTGAAGTCAATAGGGTCTACACAAGTATAGGACAAGAGATCTGGCATTCATGATTCAGTAGATGACATTTATTTCTTCTAGCAACTGGCATTTCTTTCATGGTTTCCTTTCAAATACTGACCAGACCAATCCTGCCTGGTTTATGAGATTTTACAAGATATCATCTCTGTTAATATTATGTCAAAAGCCTAAATATCAATAATGTTATTGATTATATCTGCTAGTCACCCACATCGTGTTTTTCAAAAGGCCCAATATATAGCACAGGATAAAATCAGATTTCTAGTCTTAACTTGAAATATTCTGCCTTCTGACCTGTTGCTCCGCAATATTAGGCCATGAACTGGCAAGCCAATCTTACAGATGTAAACATCCACCCACGTCGATCAGTTTGGAAGATTTTGGTCTTAATGGACTAAATTCTGCCCATTTGACTACTTTGAGATGATCTGATGATAATTATTCAGCTAGATCCTCAGGTAGTGTAAATGAATGTAGCCCCACTGAAGTCAAAGGTACTACACTTATTTAAACAAGCTGAGGGTCTAGCCTAATATTAGTAATACAAAAAGGTGAGCTCTGTTTTTTTTAAATCACAGCATAAGCTGATTTGTTAAAAACCATCATAACAGTAGGCACTGGATGAATAAATAATTCTGATTATCCACATTTTCATGTCATTCCTCAATAACATTTAGCTGTGTTCAAATATTAACAGATAGATATAGTTGTAGAAATCATTTCTGAGTTCCTGGCATTTGTACATTCATAATGATCCAACTGTGCTAATATTTTAGGATGCTCCATTATTTTCTATTTAATAGATTGTAAATAACTACTAGGAATTAATATTCATTAGTATGGGAGAGCAGATTAAATAACAAGTGGAAGTGGAAATGTCATCTCTTTAGAAAACCAGCATAAAATAAATTACCTCCAAATTATCTCTTTCTTGAATCTGGACAAGAGATTCTTCAGGGCCAACGCACACTCCTTAATGTGGACTGTCTTTCTAGCATTCCTATTGGAAGAGACTGAAATGGGATCATAGCATCCTTGGGATTTTTTTCTTCTGTTTTTACTTTTGTGAAAACAAGCAAACATAGCAAGGCACTCCAGTTCTATAAACATGCTTCTCTAAATGTTAAAGGGTTAGAGCAATTTCCAAAGGTCTCTGCCTATTCATCTGATATTTAATTGCATGGCTTTTGCTTCAAGGCATGCAGGAAAATATAGTGTAGTCAGTGTAAATGCCTCTTTGGATTCTATGTAAAAGCACAGAGCTTAATTCACTTCTCATTTATATCAGTTTTACACCAGTGTAGCTTGGACCAGATCCTCAGCTGGTATAAATTAGCAAAACTCAGCTGAAGTCAGTGGAAATATACTGATTTACACCAGTTGAGAATCTAGCTTATTGACTTCAGTAGGGTCCTCTTGATCAAGACCTCTGTCTGCTACTTTGACTGAAAGCCTGTGAGCCTGATTCTCCACTGCCTTGGTCCTTGTGTTATTATGTACAGCTGTGCAAATTAGGTGTAAACCACTACTAAATCAGAATGGAAGCATTTTGTACTTACTTTGTGCAGTTGTAAATGACTATACAAGGTGAAATGCAGGGCATTGTCTATTGTTAAAATAAAGAAAGTACACAAAACACGAAAGAACAAAGGGGATATTAGAACACAGCATACTCATCAGATAGAAACTGTCTCCATTCATTTAAAAAAAATTCTACCTGTTTCTGAACTAAAGAATATAAATGGAATGGTATCACTCTCCTTTAGAAGCTAAAATAAAATTCAAATTTAGGGCCAAATCTCACAAAATCTTTCTCCTGAAAGTAATCAGTATTCATGCTTACAGTCCCACTGGCAGCAATGACATTACTCACAAGAATATGACACTGCATGATTGCGTAATTATTTCTTTTATACTTTTTATGTTAATAGATTATCTAAAAAATTGAAATGATTAATTCAGTCACTTTTTTCTGTCTCACTTTGTTACTACTCAGGTTTCTGTATTTAATTACAACAGGACTATTTATCTGGCCCTTTAGAGAGTGCTTACTGCTTATTCACATCAATGTTCATACATGACCCCAAAACATGAGGTCAAATTCTGCAACCCTTTATTCATGCAGAATAATAGTTATTTACTCATGTCAGCAGTCTGACAGAATCCAATGAGACTACTCATATGAGTAAATAATACTCAATGAGACTAAATCTCCACTCCCTTGAACCTTGTGTAGTAATTTGCTCCTGAGCAAAGTCGGAGCAAACTACTACAGTTCTGATTTGGCAGTGTTTACACATATTTTGTGCTCATTTTGCACAGGTGTTAATAATAGCACAAGATGTAAAGCAGCAGAAAATCTGGGCCAATGTCAGAGTTATAGAATCTTGTCCTTTATTCTGTCCTTGTCAATCATGCCTTTGAGCAAGGTCTTGTCGATTTTTCATTGTGTGTTCAAAGACTTTTCTGAATCAGCAGCTGTTTTCTATAGAATTAGAATTTCCACCTTTTAACCTACCTTAAAGATGTCTGTTCTTTTCTCCCAGCTAACTACCATCTTATGTGGTCAAGTGCTTGGAATTTGAGAAAGGAAGGAGTGAGACTCCTCTTTAAACTTTATATCTGTATATCGATATATCATTTGCATAAATTTCCAGTTGCCTACTTAAATAATTCTAGTTCCAGCATAAACACGGAAGATGGATAATTATTCCTTGCTATGGTCCAACCAATGAAATATCTGATGAAGACAGGGACAGAATTCTACAATCAGCTCAGCTCTCTTCTTTCAACTATCTCAAATCCCATCATCACTCTCTTCAGCAACTTTAATGCTACTGTTGATAATTTGAGTGGAGCATGGAAAAACATCATTCATAGAATCATAGAATATCAGGGTTGGAAGGGGCCTCAGGAGGTCATCTAGTCCAACCCCCTGCTCAAAACAGGACCAATCCCCAACTAAATAATCCCAGCCAGGGCTTCGTCAAGCCTGACTTTAAAAACCTCTAAGGAAGGAGAGTCCACCACCTCCCTAGGTAACCTATTCCAATGCTTCACCACCCTCCTAGTGAAAAAGTTTTTCCTAATATCCAACCTAAACCTCCCCAACTGCAACTTGAGACCATTACTCCTTGTCCTGTCATCTGGTACCACTGAACACAGTCTAGATCCATCCTCTTTGGAACTCCCTTTCAGGTAGTTGAAAGCAGCTATCAAATCCCCCCTCATTCTTCTCTTCTGCAGACTAAACAATCCCAGTTCCCTCAGCCTCTCCTCATAAGTCATTGGGCCTGTTAACTCAGATATTTTAAATGTCAATGGCAAACACCTTTTACAGTTGGGTGTTTCTTGTAAGCTTGTCATTACAAACATGTGGTTTCATAGGAAGCAAATTCGCTAATTTATTTGGTTGATAATGATGGCTGAACAAAGAACATGATTGATTAGATTATAACCTCTTGTCATTGGAAATCATCCATCAGCAACTGCAGAACTTATTGGTCCACTGAGCTTGGTAACACTGAACGCAAATTAGTCTCTGCAAATTTCCATCTTAGATTAAAAATCACAAGCAAAGTAATAATTGAGTTAACAAAATTTGAACTATCTATGCTACAAATCGATAGCATTTGAAACTGCTATGCATCTGAAATCTAGAACAGGTTTGAGACCTTGCCAGAACATACTGAATCCACCTGGACAAACTTCAGATCCCAAATAACCAATGCTGCTATGACCATCATTGGTCCTAAACAAAGAACCAAGAAACCCTGGATCTCCGTTAATACCCTACCCATCACTGGACAGCATCACATGACGTGTTTGCGAGGTGATATGGTCATGTATCATAAACTAAATGGCACTCATTATAAAGCGATACACATTGACCACAAAGCTTTTATGGAAGCTAAAGCCATCACACTTGAGAAAGCTTCTGCCAGAAACAACATCACCTCCTTGTATAAACACTTGAATGACCTCATTGATGAGAAATCATTCACTTGGTGTGTTCTACTCCAGTTCTGACCAGCTAACCAATACAGAAATGGAGTGAACATTTCAGCCTGTTGCTTATCACACCTCTAGTTTCTTTGGACCCTGGCATTAAGGCCACTGCCAAGTTCACCTCTTCTGCACAAAATGAGCCTGATGCATTTGCAAACAAAATTCACAGAGATGTAAAGAAGCTTAATGGAAATAAGGCAGCAGGAATCTGTGGAATTCCTGAGAACTGTTAAAAAGTGCTGGACCAGCCAGTACTGGGCTTACCATGGCATCAGGCCCAGAGTCAGAAGGGGCCCCAGCCAGCCTGATTCCCCGACTGGCTGAGCCAGCCAGGAAAGCTGCCCCCACCCCTGCTCCGCCTCTTCCTTAAAGCCTCTGCCTCTGCCCTGCCCCACCCCACCTCTTCCCACCCTTGCTTCTCCCCAGCCCTGCCCTCACTCCACCCCTTCCCCTGAGCAACATTCCAGGGGACTGCAGCAGAGGTTGGGCACACCCTGCACTCACCAGCTGGTGGGAAGTGGAGCGACCCAGCCCCAGCCTGCTCTGCCGGCTCCCAGCTGCACCACTGGTGAGTGCTGGGGGGCAGTTCCCCTGCCCCTCAGTCCCAAGGCTGGGAGCCAGGGGAGCAGAGTGGAGTGGGCTAGGGCCAGGCCATTCCACTTCCCACCGCCCCATGAATGCAGGGTTAGACCCACCCTGCAATCACCAGGCAGCAGGAAGTGGAGCGACCCCGCCCCAGCCCGCTTTGCCAGCTTGTGCTGGGGGGCGGTTTTCCATCTGTCCCCCAAGCCTGGGGAGGAGATGGAGCAGTGGGGAAGGGGCATGGGATGGGGAAGAGAAGAGGATGGGGGAAGTAGGGGACAGGGGAAAGGAAGGGGGTGGGATGTGGAGGAGATGGAATGGTGGGGAAGGGGCATGAGATGGGGAAGAGAAGGGGATAGGGGAAGCGGGGGCAGGGGGAAAGAGGCAGTGAGGAAGGAAGGGGTGGGATGGGGAGATGGAGCAATGGAGAAGGCATGGGAAGGGGAAGAAAAGGGGATAGGGGACACAGGGGCCCAGCATGCTGATCCCCTTGGCAGCAGCTGGGGCTCCCCTGTTATGCAGGCCCATTAAACCCTCATCCTGACAAGCCCCACCTCCCCTGCATCTGTACCACCCCAATGAGCCCCCCCAGACACCCTCCCCACTGAGCCCCAACCACCTACACCTGGACCCCCACCCAAATGAATCCCTTCTCCCCTGCACCCAGGCACAGCCCCACCAACTGAGCTCCAATCACTTTCAGTTGGTCCCCCCTGCAGACTCTCATTGCCCCTGCACCTGGCACCTTCCTGTGCATCCAGATCCCCCACTGAGCTGCCTGCACCCAGACTGCCCCACACAGAACCCTCTTACCCCCATGTGGATCCCCCCGACACTAAGTCCCTCTGCACTAGGATCCTTCTGCCAGGCTGAGCCTCCCTGCCCACATCTGGTAAGCCTGGTGCAAAAGGGGCAGGGCCCCAGGGTGTTTCTGTGGTAGGCATGGCCCTTGTGCTGTGTCACTGTCAGGTTCAGCCTCACTGCCAAGTCCCTGTCCCAGGGGGCAAGGAAGGCTGCAGGATATTCTCCCACCTCCATGCAGCCAGTGGCCTGTGCTCCCCACTGCCATAGTGGAGCTGCCAGCTAAAAGCAGTGTCCTTAACAGCCCAATGCTGAGAAACAGGACAGACTCACGCTGTTGCCAATCCTTTAGTGTCTAATATCTCAAGGTTTATTTACAAGAGAACACAAAAAGGAGAGCATTACAATGGTCAAAGAAATCATATACATACAATCATCACAAAGTTCTTGGATCAGGTTTGTAGCAGTGATGTTACAGACTGCTGGCAACTTCCAAAAGACTGGAAGGTTCTCAGCCCATTGATTGGAATGCTCCATTTTGTGTAAATCCATAGTCCAGAAATCAGAGCAGGAAGGAGGCAAAGTGGATATGCTTCCAGGGTCCTTTATACCTTCTCCCATATGGAGAGAATGCTCTTAGTCTTAGTTTGTGGAAACTTTCAGGCACAAGATGGAGTCCAGGATCACATGAGCAAATCACATGCCTTTATATGCTTTGATGATTCACAGGAGCAGCCATTACCCATATTCTGGCTATGGGATCCACAGGAAGGCTCACTGGGCGGGATGAATTTCTTCTATGGCCCATTATGAGATTTAATTGCCTTCAGTGGACCATCAAGCTTGAATAGTCCATTTGCAATGGCTGGCTAGACTGGATATAAACTACTCTATAGGTATTGCCCAGGAATACTGCACTGAGGTAGGTAGGATACCAGTATATAGTCAATATTTATAACTTCAGATACAAAAATAATATATGCATATAAACAGGATAATCATACTCAGCCAATCGTAATTTTTCCATTGACACCTTACATAACATACTTTGTACAAGACTTGTTGCAATTGTCTAATAGTGGCAATATTAATGATATAAATGGCCATGTTTCATTCCTGCAGCATCACAGCTAGTACAAGTTTCCAAATCTTGTGGTGGCTGATAAGACTGTGTGCTGGGCCAGTATTTTTCAGCAGTAAGGCTGCAAGTGAGAGTTAACACCAGAGACAGAAGCTACATTTTCTTGTCCCCTACACCAGCTTGTCTATTGCCCGCTGCTCGGGCTTACCTCGACCGGGTCCTGCGAGAGAGCACGCCCCGCCCACCCTCCACCCCAGGCCCCATGGACATTTTTTTCGGGCCCAGCCCCCTCACCCTTTCACTGCCAGCCGGCTGCATGATCTGCAGCCGGTTTTGTTCCAGACTGCGCCACGGAAACATCTGTACTCGCTCGTGCTCCATACCCTTCACTACCTCACCCTCGCATCCCGCCCCGATACCAAATGGCGGGACCTCCTGCCGCCTCTCGAGGGTGAGGAGCCCCGGTGGGCCAGCTTGTACTCTGCCCTGGTCCCGAGGCCCGCCGGGGATATCAGTTGGCGGCTCCTTCATGGAGCCGTGAGCACGGGCGTGTACTTGGCGCGGTTCACATCTGTCCCTAGCACCTGCCCTTTCTGTGGTGAGAAGGAGACCTTGGCGCACGTTTATTTGGAGTGTGCCAGGTTGCAGCCCCTGTTCCGGCTCCTCCTGAACATTTTCCTGCGTTTTTGGTTGCACTTTTCCCCTCACCTTTTTATCTACACGCTCCCCATCCGTGGCCCCATGAAGTCGCGGGATCTCCTTCTCAACCTCCTCTTGGCCCTGGCCAAACTGACCATCTACAACACCAGGGAGAGGAGGTTGGCCGACGGGATTTCCTGCGACTGTAGGGCCTATTTCCGTTCCTCCGTCTGCTCACGCATCCGGGCAGAGTTCCTCTGGGCGGCGTCCACTGGCTCCCTTGACGTCTTCGAGGAGCAGTGGGCGTTGTCCGGGGTTCTCTGCTCGGTGTCCCCATCGGGTTCCCTTCGTTTAGCCCTATGACCTCACTCCCGATCCTGTTTTTTTCATTAGTTGTCCCCCGTAATTATTTGGTGTCCCAGACCTGTGGGTCCTCCCCTTAGGCTGGGGGGATGCTGGATGCCAATAGGACCAGCTTGTCTATCCTGGAATGATCTTCCTAGGGCAGGATACTGCAGACCTAAGGTCAGATTCCATCAACAATACACCACTGAGTGGCCACAGTACATCCAAGTATTTGGCCCAATAACTACAGCCCAAATTAATTCCTGACCTCTGCCTATTTGAGAAAAAAAATCCCATTTGAACTGTAAAAGTGGAAAAACAAGTGTTTACTATTCTAAGTCTACATTTGAATAAGCTATAAGCACAATAATATTTAAAAAAGTGTTGAACTTCCCACATTACAATTTCAGCAAGAATATTTCCTTCACTGACAGTTTCTGAAACTGCAACAAAGTGTATTCCTTTTAAACTCATGTATAGTGTAGTAATTAAGTTCATAACATGTGCCTGTAACATTTCAGCTAAATATGGGGCAGCTACTCCTAAAAGACAAAAGACAACCCAAGAACATCACTTGTCATTCTTGCAAGTAACTTAATAGTGTTTAATTCTCTCATAACGAAGATTATATTCCTCCATTATCATTTATTTGTCAACCATTCAAATGAAGCCAGCATATTTTAAAACACCACTGTGCATAGACCAAATAGTGTTGAAAACTTTAAAATGACTCATAATCATTCAGCTAAATATTTACATTAAAAAACTCTCTTCTGGAATACTTCCCAGTCTCACTAATAGTCTTTGCCAGCACACCTGCAGCTTTTTGTAACTAATTAAGGAACTCCAGCAAACACATTCAAAAATGCCTCAAAAACAGATGCAGACTCCATTAATTAAAAAAGCTAACACCAGCTTCAGCAATTGCTGAGTCTGTAACTGGAAAAAGTGCTTCTTTTATTCCCTTTCTGAAAATTCAGTGGGTTTCAAAATCAGCTTGGGGGTGGAGGGAGAGGTAATAAATCAACTGCTTTTGAAACAGAAGGGACAAACTTAGGTCAGTCAAAAGAACTGTCCTAATTATCGGTACTAAACCTACACTTCATGTTGAATTATTTATATGAACTTGTGCTCTTGGAATCAAAGAAGTAACATCACTGTCTAGAGCAGAGCATATTATACACTAGGGTCACTACAGTCTAGCTCTAGCAATAAGCTCCATGCAGGCAACATCTCCTTGCCTACAAACCAACAATCTCCACATGAGCATACAGGTCAGCAGTGAGCTCAGTGAGAACACAATTGGAAACTTGAACAATGCAGTCTTCTTCATGCAGCTCTGTGAATCCACCTCAGTCTTTTTTTAAATCTATTTTTGCTTTTAGCTTTTTTTATTTCTATAATCAATGAATACAAGTCCTCAGAACCTCCCAAGGAGGACGTGACAGAGCCCTTGGAAGTGTGTATGTCTCAGGGAGAGGTAGCAGATAATCAGGATTGGAGAGTGTTAGAAAAGTCGAAATCTTTTCATTTCTGGGCCACATGGATCATCATTCCTGATGTATCATTCCCAGGAAAATTGGGCAACTGTAATATTTATTGGATTGGTGCAAATTTAATCTTAGTTTCCTCTCAGCAGAGTCACACAAAGTAATTGTGTGCATATTTGTTTTAGGCCCTGATCCTGCAAACACTTACGTATCTGTTTAACTTTATGCACATGAGTAGTCCTATTGGAGTCAGTGACACTATCCACATGCATAACATTATATGCTCATGTGTAAGTGTTTGCCAGGATCAGGGCAGTATTTGTTACAGGTATCATCAAATCCTGACCGGCTCATTGAACAGCTCTTCTGTCAAGGCTCTAAAGGGTGATTTTGGGAGTGAGTCTCTACTCCATGCTGTGTCAAGCAGCAGCCCATCCTGTATGAAGTATCTCTCTCAGGTGTAAATATTTCAGGATGAGAGCCTAAAGTTAATTTTCCATGATCATTTGAGCAATCAAAACTCAGTTGCTGGAATGTCCATGGGAAGCACACAGGCATGTAGCATGGTTGAAGCTAGTTAATTTTTTCAGTTTGAGCAAATATAGGTCAAAAATGTTTTGTGGTATTTTCCCAGCTCTAATATGAATAATCGATATCTTGGCATTCATCTCACATATATTACTGCTTTTGGATAATTCATAAAATGTCCTGGGGGTACAAGCTCCTTCTGGTACTCCATGTGGAAATCCAGGAGCAGGAGAAGGATACGGTTGGTCTCCTCTACTAACTGTTGACAAACAAACAAATAAATAAATAAATAAATAGAGCTCTCCCTCCCTCAAACCTATGGGATGCAGCTACAGAGAGAAGTTCCCCTCTTGCTAACAGCCCCCTCAATTATGAGAGTTTACTGTGGAAAGCCTTTGTCATTTATTCCTTACTTCCTCAGCAAATGTTGATTGTTAATAAAGTAAAGTAATACAAGAATTTGCTCAAATTCTGAATCTGGTTCAAGTACAGTTCTGGGCCTGAGATAGAAAGTTAAGATCCCAGTTCAGACTTCTCTGTCATGGTAGGGGTCTACTACAGACCACCTAACCAGGAAGAAGAGGTGGATGAGGCTTTTTTTAAACAACTAACAAAATCATCCAAAGCACAGGACTTGGTAGTGATGGGGGACTTCAACTACCCAAACATCTGTTGGAAAAATAACACAGTAGGGCACAGATTATCCAATAAGTTCTTGGAATGTATTGGAAAAAAAAATATTTCAGAAGGTGGAGAAAGCTACTAGGGGAGTGGCTGTTCTAGATTTGATTTTGACAAATAGTGGGGGACTGGTTGAGAATCTGAAAGTGGAAGGGAGCTTGGGTGAAAGTGATTATGAAATGATAGAATTCATGATTCTAAGGAATGGTAGGAGGAAGAACAGCAAAATAAAGACAATGGATTTCAAAAAGGCAGACTTTAGCAAACTCAAGGAGTTGGTAGGTAAGATGCCATGGGAAGCAAGTCTAAGGGGAAAAACAACTGAAGACAGTTGGCAGTTTTTCAAAGAGACATAATTAAGGGCACAAGAGCAAACTATCCCACTGTGTAGGAAAGATAGGAAGTATGGCAAGAGACCACCTTGGCTTAACCAGGAGATCTTAAATGATCTAAAAATCATAAAAGAGTCCTACAAAAAGTGGAAACTAGGTCAAATGACAAAGGATGAATATAAACAAATAACAAAAGTATGTAGGGACAAAATTAGAAAGGCCAAGGCACAAAATGAGACCAAACTAACTAGAGACATAAAGGGTAAAAAAAATATTCTACAAATACATCAGAAGCAAGAGGAAGACCAAGGACAGGGAAGGTCTGTTACTCAATGGGGGGGAGGGTGAAAGCAGCGAGGGGGCTACAGAATAACAACAGAAAATGCAGAAACGGCAGAGGTGCTTAATGACTTCTTTGTTTCGGTTTTCATCAAGAAGGTTGGTCGTGATTGGACATCTAATATAGTGAATGTCAGTGAAAATGAGGTAGGATCAGAGGCTAAAATAGGGAAAGAACAAGTCAAAAATTACTTAGACAAGTTAGATGTCTTCAGGTCACCAGGGCCTGATGAAATGCATCCTAGAATGCTCAAGGAGCTGACTGAGGAGATAGCTGAGCCATTAGCGATTATCCTTGAAAAGTCATGAAAGAGGGCAGTGATTTCAGAAGACTGGAAAAGAGCAAATATAGTGCAATCTATAAAAAGGGAAATAAGGACAACTCAGGGAATTACAGATCAGTCAGCTTAATTTCTGTACACAGAAAGATAATGGAGCAAATAATTAAGCAATCAATTTGCAAACATCTAGAAGATAATAAGTAACAGTCAGCATGGATTTGTCAAAAATAAATTGTGTCAAACCAAACTGGTAGCTTTTTTTGACAGGGTAACAAGCCTTGTGGATGGGGGGAAGTGGTAGATGTGGCATATCTTGACTTTAGTAAAGCTTTTGCTACTGACTCATATGACCTTCTCATAAACAAACTAGGGAAATACAACCTAGATGGAGCTATTACAAGGTGGGTGCAAAACTGGTTCGAAAACCATTCCCAGAGAGTAGTTATCAGTGGTTCACAGTCATGCTGGAAGGGCATAACAAGTGGGGTCCCGCAGGGATCCGTTCAGGGTCCGGTTCTGTTCAATATCTTCATCAATGATTTAGATAATGGCATAGAGAGTACACTTATAAAGTCTGCAGATGATACCAAGCTGGGAAGGGTTGCAAGTGCTTTGGAAGATAGGATTAAAATTCAAAATGATCTGGACAAACTGGAGAAATGGTCTGAAGTAAATAGGATGAAATTCAATAAAGACAAATGCAAAGTACTCCATTTAGGAAGGAACAATCAGTTGCACACATACAAAATGGGAAATGACTGCCTAGGAAGAACAATGAGGAGTCTTTGTGGCACCTTAGAGACTTAACAAATGTATTTGGGCATAAACTTTGGTGGGTTAAAACCCACTTCATCAGATGCATGGAGTGAAAAATACAGTAAGCAGTATATATACAGCACATGAAAAGATGGGAGTTGCCTTACCAAGTGGGGGGGGGGGTCAGTGCTAACGAGGCCAATTCAATTAAGGTGGATGTCGGCCTATTCTCAACAGTTGACAAGAAGGATCAGCAGAGGGAAAATTAATTTTTGTAGTGAGTACTGCGAAAGGGATCGGGGGGTCATAGTGTACCATAAGCTAAATATGAATCAACAGTGTAACACTGTTGCAAAAAAAACGATCATCATTCTGGGATGTATTAGCAGTAGTGTTGTAAGCAAGATATGAGAAGTAATTCTTCTGCTCTACTTCACGATGATTAGGCCTCAACTAGAGTATTGTGTCCGGTTCTGGGTGCCATGTTTCAGGAAAGATGTGGACAAATTGGAAAGTCCAGAGAAGAGCAACAAAAATGATTAAAGGTCTAGAAAGCATGACCTATGAGAGAAGACTGAAAAAACTGGATTTGTTTAGTCTGGAAAAGAGAAGACTTAGAGGGGACATAATAACAGTTATCAAATACATAAAAGGTTGTTACAAGGAGGAGGGAGAAAAATTGTTCTTCTTAACCTTTGTGGATAGGACAAGAAACAACGGGCTTCAATTGCAACAAGGGTGGTTTAGGTTGGACATTAGGAAAAACTTCCTAACTGGTGGTTAAGCACTGGAATAAATTGTCTAGGGAGGTTGTGGAATCTCCATCATTGCAGATTTTTAAGAGCAGGTTAGACAAACACCTGCCAGGAATGGTGAAGACAATACTTAGTCCTGCCATGAGTGCAGGGGACTGGACTAGATGACCTCTCGAGGTCCCTTCCAGTCCTATGATTCTGTGATTCTCCAAATTACAAGGGAGATTAGTTGTGAGCTATAATTTCAAGTGAATACAAAATAAATCTCTGCTGTAACCTACAGGTTTTGTCTAGCTTTGAGTTACAGCCACGTGAAAAAAGTTCCTCTAGGTTCCATCTGAAGTCATAAATCAACCCAGATTTGCCTCACACTTGCTGCATGTTTGCAAACCTCAGCAGACCTTTTGACAAATCTAGCTTTCATTTCAATTTGTAAGGGCCCCTAAAACTAAATCTTTGCTCCTTCATATGCTTACGGTATGTCTACATTGCAAAATAAAAACCTGTTGCACCAAGTCTCAGAGCCCAGGTTGGCTGACTTGGGCTCAGGCTGTGGGGCTAAAAATAGCAATGTAGATGTTCAGGCTTGGGCAGGAGCCTGAGCTGACAGACCCTCCATGCTTGCTGGGTTTCAGAGTCCAAGCCCAATGGTCTACACTGCTATCTTTAGCCCTGCAGTCCAAGCCCAAGTCTATTTGACCCTGGCTCTGATACTCATGTAAGCAGAGTCAGAATGAGCTCTACCCTGACATCTGGTGGAAAGAATTTCAGAGAGTGTATTTGCATAGGCACGCCTACCCCATCCCATGCTGCCGAGCTGTGGGACTGCTTTGTGACAGAAATGACTCAACCTCAGTTGAGTGGTACTTGCTAGACAAGGGACATGGGTTCCAAAACCCAGTGAATTGAGAGAGGCTGGGGACAGGTATCTGTGCCTGGTGGTGCAGTTTCCTTGTGGAGCCAGAAGCACCAGTTCCACCCCCTCCTCTCTCCACTATGGAATGTCAGAGTTGATTTTTTATTCCTTCAAGAATCTAAATACAGGTTACTGAGCTGAACTCACTTTGGGCTAATGGTGCACTAGCACTGGGGCTCCCCTACTAAGAGCTGAGATCACTAAGAGTTGAAATCACTAAAGAGCTGAAATTACTGAGCTGAGAGCACTGAGTACTGTGCTAACTAGTGGGGGAGCCTGAAGCTATACTGTGGAACAGAGCAGCTGGCGGAGTGGAGCAGTTGTGGGGACGGCTGGAGCGGATCACGGGACAGCTGGTGGCAGCGGAGCGGCTGGCAGAGCGGAGTAGCTGTGGGATGGGTGGAGAGGTCCACAGAGCGAGCGGAGCCGAGCAGTTTGCAGGGAGAACTGGAGCAGCTCATGGAGCAGAGCAGCTGGTGGAGCAGAGCAGTTTCTGAGGACGGCTGGAGGAGCAGAGTGGAGCGGCTGGTAAAGCAGAGCAGTTCGTGGAGAAGGCAGAAGCAGAACCCACGGAGAGGCAGGGCAGTTGGCCCCGGACCACATAAGGTGCCCCTTTCTACCCAGGCTGGGGGGAGGGACCTCTACAGATAAACTCTCGAACTCTGGGGTGGCATTGACCAGAGACTTTTGGGTTGTTGGACTTTGGGGTGATTGGACTTAAAACCCTAAGGGGAAAAAGGACAGTGCCAAACGTACTTGGAGATGGGTTTTTGTTTATGGTTTGTGTTATAACCCTGTTTGTGGTATTTCTCCAATGGGATGCCGCATTGATTCCTTCCTTTATTAAAAAGATTTTGCTACACTCAGACTCCGTGCTTGCGAGAGGGGAAGTATTGCCTCCTAGAGGCGCCAAGGGGGGTGTAGTATGTGAGTGTCCCAGGTCACTGGGTGGGGGCTCGAGCCGGTTATGCATTGTGTTACTGAAACGGAACCCCTGGATACTGAACCCGGCCCTTGTTGCTGCCAACTCAGAGGGGCAGAAGGGTTACACTCAGCACCATGGGTTTTTCTTTACAGTGTAACCATACCCTTACACGTCTGTGTAAAATTAAGCATATGCATAACTTTGCAGGATCACAACCTAAGCCTATAATTTCATATCCTATTTTAGACTAGAAATTTAAAAAAATATATTTTTGGCTTGTCCTGAGCATTATAATCTCACGTGCTATTTAATTTTAATGAGCAGGGACATGTTCTCTGAGAACTTTATTACAAGAAGGCTCAGATCATTGTTTGCTACAAACCACATTTAATATAATATTGACTATTTTAACGTATTGTCCATTCAACCCTTGGATCAAGACTTACAAATGCAAAGCACTGAGAAACACAATATGACAAAACATAGCACAAAGAAATAAATTAATAAAGTCTCAAGAAGGGGCCACTTTGTTTATGAAACACTTAAGCCTTTGGTTGTGCTGAGTCATCTACAAAATGTACAGCAGACTGCACAGCTAGATCTCAAAACATTTGCTTTTGGATTCGTAATGATGTTCTTCTCTAGCTCAGCTGCTTGTAATTCGTATCCACAATAAAATTTCCTACTTTCCACTCGGAATTACCAGAGCTTGCACTAGCTGCATTTGAACAACAGATGGCACCAATCATCTCAAGAAATCAGCCAGAGAGCTATTATGTACAGTCTAGGTTTGTTTGTTACAAAAAGTAGCATCATGATGGAAAAACAAAATGCAACTATGCAAGCTAAAGGAAAGGAGAATCCTCTTGGACATAGTCCGTGTTCAGGAGACTAGAATTTCATTTTTAGCACGGTCTGTTTGTGCTAGGAATGACCTTGTTTATATGCTCAAAGTCTGACCAAAAAAAAAAGCCCTCTGGTTTCACATTCTTTTCTAATTTTTTTTGCCAAGCCACAGGCTGTTGGTCAGTGAACCAAGCTTTGGAGCTTACAGAGAGCTCTTCTGAAGAAGCAGCTTCTCTCTCTCACCAACAGAAGTTGGTCTAATAAAAAAAATCTCCTCACCGATCATGTGTCAAAAAGTCATGAGAATTGGTTTACAAATAACAAGTATTTCTCTGTAACTATGAGGGGCAGGAACTCACTTTTCTCTTAAATGAAAGCTGAGATTCTGAGGTAATAACGTGACTCCAGGAACTGAGACTTTAGGGGAGGAACCCACTAAATATGGTGAGACTATACCGAAGGGAGTTGAAGCCACTGGTTACTTTTCCAGAAAAGGCTCCCCTGCGCTCACAAACAAACAATGCAGCTTAACTGCTCTCCTTCATAAGGCGATTTCCATGCCCCTCTCACCAGCCAGAGCCAGCGTCGCACTATTTGCAGCCCAAGTGCAAGGCAGCGGTTTGTCATCTGCCCCAGGAACGACTTTTCCCCAAGTCACTCTAACCAGACGCTGAAGGGAAGCGGAAGCTTAAGCTCCCACTGCAATGAGCTGGGGAATTTTTGAGGACGTTACTGGTGACGTTTCTGTCTCGCGTTTCGCGTTCCCCTGAAGGGCGGGGGAAGGGCGTTACCCTCAGTAAACAGGGATCATCGCGATACGGTGTAGGACAGGGCACTTGTTTTGCCCTCAGTAAAGATGGCAGCTAGGCGTCTTGCCCATAACAAAGATGGTCGCCACGCATCTTTTTCTCAGGGAAGCGGGTGGCCCTTCCCAATAACGTTGGCGGCGGCTGAGTGATTGGGCGGAGTCAGGGCACCCCGCGCTGAACTTGCGTCGCAGCCGGATGACGTACATGTCCCGCCGTGATGAGGGCAGCAGGGGTTTCCCCGCTGGTGTTGTTGTCCCTGGGGTCCGGAACTATGGGAGGCAATAGCGCAGGGCTCCGTGGCCGGCTCTGATGGCGGCGCCCGGAGCGGTCAGCGGCCCCGTGCCGGTGCTGGACGAGTTCACGGCTCCGGCGGAGAAGAGCCGCTTCCTGGAGAAGAGTCGAGGCCGCATTCAGAGCCTGTTCGGGGTGCGGCTCGCCGTGCTGGGGGCGCCGGGAGGCTGTGGCCCCTCGGGACAGCCCCCTGGCTCGGGCCCGGCCACTGACAGGATCTGGCTGCGGCTCTCCGGGGACAAGGAGACTGTGCGCAGCGCCAAGGTAACAAGGGGCGGGGCGGGACGGTTCCTCGGGTACATCAGCCCTTTGGATGCTCCCAGCCGGGGGTCTCCCTTCCCGCCCGCCGGGAACTCTCCTCACCTGTCCCGCTTCCCCCCTCTTAATCCGCCCTCTCTCCCGGCTCCTGGCAGGGCCCCGTGCCGCGCTGGACCCAGTGTAAGAACAAGGCTGGCTCACAGCCACGCTCTGGCTGGCGGGGAGAGGGGCCCTGTACAGCGCTGAGCACGCTATCAGCGTCTGACAGATAATGATGATGCTTCTGTTGAGTCTCTACTGGCCACACAGAAAGGAGGGGGGGAGGCACTTCAGCACAGACTGAGGCCAGTTTTGTTTTACACGTGGTTGCCTGAGGTTGGTTATTTTTGAAGTGGGCATAGAGGGAAGATGATGGCTGAGGTGTAATGTTGGCTGTATGCAGGGAGGGGGAACATGAGGTTCAGATATTGAGGTATATTCTAGTAGTTGAGAACCTCTGTCAGTCTTATGGAGGATAAAACTGATTCTTGATCTATGGGCTGATCTACATTTGAAACTGTCTCTCAGGAGTGTGAATAAATCCATGCCCTGAACTCTGTAGTTATGATGACCTAACCCCCAGTCTAGATGCTGCTAGGTTGAATGCTTCTATCCACCTAGTTACCATTGCTCAGGCAGGTAGTGACCCTAAAACCACAAAAAATTCCTTCATCATTGTAAACTGGATCTAACCTATGGGTAAGACCCTCCATTTTCAGTTTTTATTAAGTTTCCTGGGAATTTGAAAAATGGGTGTAATTCAGTACAAAAAATTAAGGTTTCTGGGTGAAATATTGGGGGATAGGAAGATAGAAAAAAGCAACAGAGTAAGAGTATTAAAAGGTAAAAGGAGTTTAATGCTGTCAATTAACTGTACGTTAACAGTACATACACATATGTGCAGGCATGTGTTGCCTTACTTTAACAAACAGCCTCGGGTTGCATCGACTAATTTATTAACATAAACACATCTACCCAATGCAATGAATTGGATTTTCTTAACATAATCAGTATTTTCATGTATTTATGTTGTCCAAAATTCAGATAAAAATCAGTAAATAATAATAATTTAGTAATAGCTTTTGTAAAACCTGGGAATTTTTCAGTAAAATCTAAAAATGAGGTTAATTATGAAGTTATACTGGTATATAGCTATGGTGCAATAGCTGTGCTACTATAGTCCCAAATAGTATAGATGTGGCCTTAGTGTATGTTTGTATTGGTGTAACATAAACAGCTATGGATCAGCCCTACCCTACATCAGATAGCTTTAGATTGAGTATTTGTGTGTAAAGGGAGGAGGCGGATGAAATAGAAATAAAATACATCTGTATAAAAAGAACTCCAATTCAGACACTGACTTGTCCTTACAAGTTGGTATGTTCACATTGCCAGTGTATTGTTTTTTGTGCCATTGTTTATAAGCATGGGAAATAAGGAACCAAACATTATAAGATTCTGTCAACACTAAAGTGTAGCCCTGCTGTGTCACAATTGTGAAAAATGGCTGTGTCTTAAGCATTTTATATCAGTTTCTTCTAGACTGTGCAGGCAGGAAAAACAAAACAAAAACCATATTCTAATCATGTTAAGAAATGTTTTAGTCAGCATGTTTTTTACCATGTATGCAACTTGATTTCTCCTTGAGAGCTATCTGACAGTCAGGCTGCAACCATAATAATTTGGTTTCTTCTTGAGCGCTGTGTGAATGGTAAAAAAAATATGTTGACTAAAACATGTTTCCTTAATGTGATTAGAATATAGTTCTTGTTTTGTTTCTCCTGCCTGCACAGTCTAGAAACTTCTATTATGAAGTGATTATGCTCCAGCCATGTTATACAGTTGTTTTAAACGTGTATTTTCATGGCATTTTTGTAGCCAAGGCTCTGTTTATCATTGCATTGAATGGTTTTAACACAGTTCTTCCTTGAAGAATGCTAACAGTTTGACATTGCTAATACCTCTTCAGCATCAGAGCAGACAGAGCCTACATGATTTCGATCAGTTTAGTTCTTGGAATAGGTGGCAGTTTATCCAATTAAAAAGCAAAAAAATGAGTTATGCTAAGCCAGGAAAAGGCTAGCTAGTCTTTCCTGTTCTTACAGTCTCTGATATTTTGGAGTATTGGGTGTGACACTAACTGATGTGAAACAATCTCCTAAGGGTGGTTTTGTAATCAAATTTCTTTGGCTAACTTTTTGGGGGTGCAACTACAATGTTGCAATTGTCATTACTCCAATAGTTAATTACATGAACCTAGCAACTGTAGCCCATTTGAGGCATGTGGGGAGAATGGCAGATTAAGCATCATAATTTGTTTAGGAACCAGTCTGCACAGAGTAATTCCTGTTGTGTGTCTCCTCCTTGTATTAGTAGAGATTCTTAGCACCTATTCATAGGTCTAATTCAATAATAATTTTAGCTTTACATTTTAGTTCTTAAAGTTTTATTCTTTAGCTGTGGAACTGCAGAATAGTTTATTTCAGTTAAATCTATGAATGATTTCTAGATTGCAAAAGCCACCAAATCTCAGAAGTTTAAAGTTTTTCCTGTTATTTATATAATAGAAACCCTAATAGGCTCAGCATCTCATTGTCCCATGTGCTGTACAAACACACACAAAGAAGTTTCCCCTTTCCAAAGAACTTCCATTACAACTCAATAAGTATTTCTTTTCCTAACAGCAAGGTCGGTGGAAAGTAGCAGAAAACTTTAAAATGTGTTTTTTAGAAAAATTGAGTTTTCTTTGAACATTGTGGATGAGTTAGTCATTCTGTAAACACTGCTTTCAAGAAATGCCATGCATCTGATGAAGTGGGTATTCACCCGCGAAAGCTTATGCTCTAATACATCTGTTAGTCTATAAAGTGCCACAGGACTCTTTGTCGCTTTTTTACAGATCCAGACTAACATGGCTACCCCTCTGATACTTAAGAAAAAGTTACTTTGTTGTGCTTGTAAATGTGCTAGTCATAGCACTAGAAATTTAAGTGCTCTAGTCATTTACAGACTAAGAAAAACACATACAGGGGAAAAGCCAATGGTCCTACTAATGTGCCTTCACTTGAGCATGATAATTATCTCCTACTTCTAAAGCAGTGATACTCAGGCCTCTGTGATTCAGGAACCAAATTAGCCATCAACATTACCCAAAAGAGTTGCAGTTTTGTGAATTCTTCTTTTAATTTACTATAGTACTATATATTCATATTTAAACAGTATGATGGGGAAATACTTAGTTTATATTATTCTCACAGTAAAATGATTGACCATGTTGTTGTTTTATCATCTACAATTGGTTAATAACAAAATAAAAGCATCCTGATTGGTTAATAACTTTAGGTTAATAATTAAATCACACAGTATTTTAATATGTGCCACAAAGAGCCATTTGTAACGCTCAAACCTCAGTCTGAGTATCGCTGCTCCAGATAAATCCTTGGCTTCTCTATGGATACTACCAAAAAAAGGTGCTGGTTGTGGGTATTTGGGAGGTCCCCTTTAAATTCTTACTGTAACTGGAACAACAAATTGTCAATATTTTAACCACAAAGTTGCCTAGATCTGCTCTGGGCAGGGTTAGATGACACAGTGGTTAAAACTGTCATCTGGTGGACACTGTAGTGTTTTTTGTTTTTTTTTATTTTTTGGAAAAACTTGTGACATACTAGTATAGACACAGCCACAGAGGTGATGGTATTGATTTTCAATTATTATTAGCTGTAACTACTGGAAATTAATTTGTACCTCCTAGTTCATGAAGTCCATGAAAAGAATCTGCCGTTTATATTTAAAAGAGAGATTCCTCTAGTTTGTTTTGGAAGAATTTGACCAGTTCTTTATAGGTGGAAGTATCCAGTGTTAAGAACTGTTTTCATGACTAATTGATAAGTTGCTGAGATTTATAGGTATAGTAACAGAAATACTTTTGTTTAAGGGAAGCTGAGCTGCAGTGGAAGCCCATTTAAGTGTTTTGCTCAGTTCTGAGTAACAGATATTACAAAACATGATAGAGGAAGGACTCTTTTCAACCCAAATGTTGAATTTATCCATTGATCATGAACCTTATGAGTAGACTATATATAGATATCGTGCACACAAAGTGAGTATGCATAGAGTAATGCTGGGTTTTAGCTCTGATACCCTGCCTACTAGGTAATGTAAGTGTGAATTTGTCTGCTCATTTTAGGTTCATGGTAAAACAAATCCGGGAATAAAATGTTAAGAGTTCCACTATGATAGTCTTCTGCAACAACTTGAAAAGTTACTTCTGCATTGGACAGAGCAAAAATGTAGAATAAAACAATGGGTTTACAATTTCAAATATTTAATAATCACAGATGGCTAGTATAATCCAAAATGACTGACATTTTGCATAATATTTACAGTATCCATGAAATAACTAACCTGAAAATTGTTATTTATTTGATCAGATGTCTTAAAAATTTGAAATGGATAATAGAACCTAGCCCAGGTAGGCGATAACAAAAGTTACTGTTTGATGACCTGTGGGGGATGAGTTAGTGGCTATAATCAACACAGATGTTGGCAGGCTCAGTGAAAATCCAAGCATCCGAATGAGCCTTGTAGATCCCTCCAGGTTAAGATCTGAAAGGGTATTGGCTGGGCAGTGTGTGTAACTGTGCATTGCCATTGCCTTATAAAAACAAAGAACTTCAGACTACAGGTCTGTCAATCACAAGCAGTCAAGTCACTTCAGAAAGCATTTTTACTACTATATATATTACTTTAGAAACTTTCCAGATACTGAATGTCTCTCTTTCACTACCATTGTATTGCTATTTTTATGGGGGAGGGGACTGTTTTTTTGTGCAGGCCAGAAAAACTACTTGCCTCCTTCAGCTTATGTTACAACAGCAGCTTGTACTACTATGTCGTCTTTTAGCATCCAATCCTTAAAACTGTGTTGATGAGAATCAAAGATGGCACAAGGCAGTTACACTGTCCATCACATAATATTTATTTTCAGTTCCATTCAAAAACGAAGTGGAGATAGGGAACAAAATTGGTTGGATGTTCTTTTTATTTGTTTTTTGTTTTGTTGTAAGAGTGTTGCAAACCAATAAATCACAAGTGGCCTTTAAAATCACCAGTGCTGATGGTGCTGCAGACTGAATTGCCAATATATTTTGTTCCAGTTACATGATCTAGCTTTGAAGCTGGAGATGGTTGCTGTGAATCTTGGTGGACTACCATTAATCATGTTAATGTGTAGAGTTAATACATGATGTTTTGGAGCCTGTAGGTATGCTAACTTTAGTAGTTTAGAAACTGGCTTCATGGCATGATAGAACGTTAACTGTAGAAACAGGAGGCTTTCGTTGGTGGCTTTTACATATTTAGAACAAGTTGTCTAAATTCTTGTCCTGATATTGCCTGTGAGCCAAGAACATGCTTGACTTTCCAAGTTATGCAAGAATTGTCAAATAAATGCAGCAGATAAGTGATTTTTGGCATCTCTTCCTCCTTATCTCCAGCAATAGATGCAACTGTGGTGTTTACTATGACTATCTGTATACTAAACTAATTTTGTATATGAGCACCTCCACTTTTATTTTGAAAGCTCCGATAAGCTGAAAATGAAAATTAGACCTGCTTTTCTGAAGATGCCTGTGAACATGCTCACCTCCTATGGCTCTCTACTAAGCACTGTTTTACAGGTTATAATGCATTACCACAGCTCTAACTATGGAGAATTGGTGTTCAAGCCATTTTCTTAAAAACTGATTCTCACACTATGGGCTGTGAAACTTTTCTTAGTGGTCTTCAATATTAGATATTTTTAAAAATCAGGCAGTTGTAGTTTGAGAGGTTAAAAGAGGTGATCTGTGGAAAATGGAAGGGTAAGGCTTTTCTTATTAAATGGTCTTGAGAACCACTGCTGTGAAATAAGCTAGACATTTATCTTTAGTGCTAATTATTAGCATAAAATATAGTTCAAGACTAGGTATGGAGCTACAAAAGCCAAGATCAGCATAGTAGAGGCCTGGGTTGTGTACTGGCTGAAAAAAACGAAAGATAATTATGTACTAGAAAGAAACAAATGCATGTCTGTTACATAGAAATTATATTTAAACACCTCTGTGGAAGATAGAGAATTAATTAGACGTGTCACTACTTTGATTCATACCCTTATTGTCTGAAGAGAAGAGAAAAGAGAAACCCAAATATTTACTATATTGCTTCATTCTTTAAAACAGACATTGCATAACACCCAGCTACATTGGCAAGGTTAATGCCAAGGTACTCTTTATAGCTTAAATAAATAAAAGATAGTTTTGCCAGTCCATTGTGAGACTTGGTTTATTACCATTGTAAGATTTAAAACTAACTTTAATGGATGTCATTTGCAATGGTGTTGTAGCTATGTTGGTCCCAGGATATTAAAGACAGAAGGTGGGTGAGATAATATCTTTTATTGGACCAACTTCTGTTGGTGAAAGAGACAAGCTTTTGAGAGCTCTGTGTAGCTCTTCTCTCCCCCATTGCCTCTTGAATGGATGCCATTCATTTTTCTGAAACAGAATTATATCCAGAAAAATCTGTGAAAAGACCATTAAAGTTGTGTTCAGCGCTTTGTGCTTAGATCCCTCTGCTCTGTCCCCTCTTGCCCGTTCTACCACCCTATGCCTGATTTTTGCCCTGTCCTTCCCCTGTTCCCATCTCCCTCCCTCAGCTTCTACCTGTGTTCCCTTATCTTAACCGTTTCCCTTTTCCTCTTCATGGTCTTCATCCTGATACCTGCTCCTGTCTCTTTTTTTCCCTCCATCGCTCCATCCCCCCTCATACCCCGCCCCCATTCTTCAATCCCTCTGTATTCAAGTCAAGCGGCTGTCCTTCACCTTGCTGTGAGAGCATTGAGAGATGTTCTTGTTGCTCTTGATTCCATTGCCTGCCATAGCAATGGCCCTGGCAGAGGGGAGGATTATTCACAGGGAAAATCCTGCTCTGCCCCTGCAGCCTGGAATGAAGCATTCAGTTGCTGTGTAGGACTAACACAAATCTTTTCAGGTCTGTATATAGGAACTGAGGATGAAGCCTGCTCAGTTCACATGGACTTCAGAGAACTTAGCTGTCAGTTCCAACAGGTTTCTACTGAGCATGTACAAACTGGGTTTTGGTTTGTTTTTTGTGTTTTTGAAGTTTATAGCTTGGCCAAATTTGGGTGAATTTTCATGAAAATTACATCCCTGATATCAGAACAATCATCTCTCCAAATTTCAAGTCCCTTCTCCAAAACATGTAGGCACTAGATCATCTCAGTGAAATAATTACAGGATTTTTTTTTAATAGCCAAAATATAATTTTCCCTATCCTCATTCTCAGACATGGCTGAACCATGTTAGCTGAAACTTTTTTTTTTAAAAAAAATTCATCTAGAGTCAGACAGCTGGCAAGGAAAACTTCAGTCCAAATGATTAGTTTGGCAAAGTTATAAGCAACTGAAAACAAAGCTTTGGAAAGTGTTTGCTTGTCTATAGGTGTTACTAGCTGTGCCACCTATGTTGTGATGACAACAGAAATGTGTCTATAAAGGAACAAACGTACTTGGAATAACTTTTCTTGTTTTCTCTGTTTAGATATAGAAATGATTTAATGGTGGAGCTCTGTCATTCAATCACTCTTCCATTTCCTACCAGAATCTGTCCTTTTAGAACAGGCCTGCACAACTCGTAAAGCGGTAAGGGCCGCATTACTCCAAAGAAAACAGCTGAGGGCCGAAACCCCCCAGCCCCGTGGAAACACCCCACCCCTCCCAGACCTCCCGGCCCTGTGGAAACACTCTGCCCAAGCACCGCCCAGCCCTGCAGAAACAAACCCTCCTTCCCCAGCACCGCCCCACCAAAACAGCTGTGGACCAAAAAGGAAGGTTGGGAGTGGGGAGGTGATACTTGATTTTAGATCATCCAGGGGCTCCCAGCTGATTATTAAAGGGCCCGGTGCTCAGGCGGCTGGGGGAACCAGGAGCTTTGCGGGGCTGGGGCAGGGATTTAAAGGGGCCAGAGCTCCTGCTGCTGAGGGGAGCTTGAGCCCTTTAAATCCCAGCCCCAGCCCATCTGCTGGAGCTGTGGCTGGGATTCAAAGGGCTCTGGGCTGCCCGTGGCGGCAGGGAGCCTTTAAATCTCAGCTGCGGCTGGGAATCTCTGCGGGCAGCCCAGAGCCCTTTAATTCCCTGCGGCGGCTGAGATTTAAAGGGCTTAGGGCTCCCAGAGGCTGCGGGCAGCCCAGAGCCCTATGAATCCCAGCTGCAGCTGAGATTTATAGGGCTCAGGGCTCCCCGTCGCTATGGGCAGCCCAGAGCCTTTTGAATCCTGGCTGTGGCTGAGATTTAAAGGGCTCTGAGCTCCCTGCCGCTGCGGACAGCTCAGAGCCTTTTGTATCCTGACCGCGGCTGAGATTTAAAGGGCTCTGGGCTCCCCGCTGCTGTGGGCAGCCCAGAGCCCTTTAATTCCCGGCTGTGGGCCGCACAGTGAGCCTATGTGGGCCGCATGTTGTGCAGGCCTGTTTTAGAATCTTATTCTTTAAAACTGAATAATAGAAAATGTGGATGATTGGGGGGGGGCTTTCTTTAAGTATAACTACCAGTTCTAAATACATGACTGACTAATGGAGTTGCAGTTTAAAATAATATAATGAATATTTTATTCAGGTAATGGAAGAACCTATAATTGTTGGCATCTGGATACCATGATGGGGTGTGTGTGGTTGGTTTCTTAAAGGAAATAACTACCTATATTAGGATTGGTACTGAAACAAGCTTTATGTTAAAAATGTTTTTGTAGCTTGATGTATGCATTCCGATTGTTTAAATACTGATCTTGAGTGAATAATTAAACAGTACTAGCCTAAAATATAACTAAAAAATTCTTGATATTACTAATTATACCTATTGCAATATTTTTAAATAATTTGTTAATTTTCTTCATTTTTGGTGTTGGAGTACTATAATCTTTTAAACAGAGATAAATTTGTGGCTTAAACCTCATCACTCCAATAAAAACACATCATTTCAGCATCAATTTTCTGCAGAATATCTTTGTAGCTGACACTGGGACATATTAGTTATATCAGACCACATTGCAGGACTGCATGTCGCAGATGAACTTGATTTATTATTCATAACTATAGGGAAATTGCCATAAGAATAACCCTTGAAAATAGTCTTGTGCAGACTGTTTTTTTGTTCCAGCATGTTATTTATGAGCCAGAATTACCTTATGACATTGTTTGAGTCAACTTCAGAAGAGCACACCCCTTCTCTGACTAATATTGGTAAAATGCATCCTTATATTGTCTTTTTTTTTTAAGAGAATCAATAAACCACCATGTCAGCTTCAGCTATAAAAAACATAAGAAATCCAATGTTTGTTTCAAATGAGTTAGCTGATAGCACAGCCAAGCATAATAAATCAAAACCGTTTCTATTCTTACAATCTGATTTAAAAAAAAAAAAAAAGACTGTATATACATTCAAGAATCTGTATCCCAAAAGAAAATAAGACCTAATTACATATTGTATGAATATTGGGAATAACTTCTTTAACTTGGCATAGATTTCAGAGTTTTGAGGCAGCTCTAGAAACTTTGATTGCTGCACTTTCTATGCATGTAAATGCTTCTATGCAAAGCTTATCACTTTGACAAACCTTAGACCAGTGATCCCTGAACTTTTAAGGGTTGTGCACCTCCTTACCCCTGTCCATGCCCCTCTGCCACTGGGGCAGGGAGCGGGGCTACAACTCGGAGTGGGGTGGGGGGCAGACAGGGTAAGGGGGCCAAGGCAACAGCTGGGGGTGCGTCTGGGTCCAGGAGTGGGGCTGAGGATGGAGCCAGTCAGGGGCCAAGGCTGGGAGTGGGAGCAGAGCTGTAGCCAGGCTGCGATAGGGGCCTGCAGCCAGGTGCAGCTCCGCTCCCACCACCAGCCTTGGCCCTGGGCCGGGAATGGAGCCAAGGCTGGGGATAGGGCTGGGAGCTGGGACCACAACTGGGGGCTGGCCTGGCCCCCTCGTGTGTCCCCTGCCCCCTGGAAACGTTCCACTTTGGAGCACACGCCAAAGTTTGGGAACCTCTGCCTTAGACTGTAGTCTCCTGGGAAACCCAAACAGACATTTGAAATGCAATGTTTACGCTTATCTTGGATATCTTCCTCAAGTTGATAACTTCATACATCATAATAAACTGGTTTTACTGTCTATTATAGTTGCCTATCATTGGCCTAAACAAAAAATATTGAAATTGTATAGACACTTTTAATTTGTAAAAAGTTGTTCATTATGCTTTCTCTCTTTTCCTCCCCCTGTCCCCTTTTATAGGAGTATATTAAGGGACTCTGTGAACCTGAACTAGAAGAAAAGGAATGTTATCCAAAGGACATGCACTGCATTTTTGTTGGAGCACAGAGCCTGTTTCTTAACTATCTTATTCAGGATACCTGTGCTGATATAACAGTGCAGGAAATAGGATTACTTAGTATTAAGGGTGGTGCAGAGGCTGTTGTGATGGCTAGAAGTCATATTCAGCAGTTTGTGATGCTCTTTGAAAACAATGAAGGCTTATTAAGTGAAAAGGAATCAAACATAAAAAAGCAATTTAAACAATTTGTGGAAGCACATGCAGATAAATATACAATGGACTTGTTGATCTTGCCTAGCTCGCTTAAAAGAGAACTTCTGAATCTTACACAAAATGATTGCTGTGAAGTAGATGGCAATATTATAGATCTTACTACAGATTCTGAAAGTACACCAGAGTTCTCACAGAACAAAACCCCAAAACTAACTGCAATGAGTGGAGATGGAAGAACAATTGGAGAGGAAGCAAGAAAAAAAGCTGGAACCCCTGTAACAGAGCTTACAAAACAAATGGATACGGTGTTTTCCAATGCACCAGGAAGGTGTTTTGTTCCTATTAATGGTATGACTCCACTTGAGGCATCTGTTTCCAAAGAGAGACAGTCATGTAAAAGGAGGTGTTCTGATGCTGAGGAAAGGCTTCCTAAGAAACAGTTTTCATTAGAAAGTGATCAGGAGAGCAGGCCTACCCCATGCAATAAAGATCCAGATAGGGATGCAGTTATTGATCTGATTTCTGATACCTGCAGTGAGTCGGATGATCCACACTTCTCTGTTACAGACTATGATGACATTAGTGAAGAAATGGAATACAAGATTCTTGTAAACTTTTTCAGGACCATGGGATATTCCCAAAAAATTGTAGAGAAAGTTATTAGTGAACTGGGACAATCAATGGAACCATTAATGCTGCTGGAAGCAATAGAAAAGGAAAGTACAACATTTCAGAAGGAAAAAGAACGGTCACCGCAGATATCTAGAACCGTAAGTGTGCATTCAGATGGCAATGCAGATCTTTCACAGACTCTGAAAGACAGAGGTTCTATCAGTAAAAATCAACTTAAACCCAGTCATACTTTAAAGGAGACAAAAAGCATAAAACAAAAAAGAGCGAATTCACCACGTTCACAGCTCCGGGCAGAAGACAAAATGCATGTGACAGAATATAAAAATAAAACTGCTCTTCCTTCCACTGAAAATTCAACAGAGCATTGTAAACAAGTACATCTGAATTCTTCTGATCAGAGTCCCAGTTCCAGGACAAATGATATAGAAACTGATGGTCTCATACCGTCTTTTAACACTGCACAAGAATTAAAGAAATATGGAGCACTAAAAGATGTTGACTTTGTAGCAAGAGGGAGCTCAGACCGAGGGCGTGCATCAGTTCAGACTGAAACTGTAGTTCAGCAAAAATCTGCAGGGCCCTCGAATACGCAGAATAATCAACCTGTTCATGTGGAGAGACCAGGACATGGCAATCCTTCCCAGTTTAGACTCCTGCACCAACCCTCTTTTGATATCCCAAAACCCACTGAATGTCCTCTTCCAACTTCTGTGTTTCCATCCCAAGTGCATGCTTCAAATCGAGAGAGGAAGATAGTGGGACCATGCAGTCATCATACAGATGCCTCAGTTACTGGGGTTCAAAGGTTTATGGATTCTCTGAAAAAGCCGTATAATCTGGAGTTGAAAAATGAACCTGGGAGAGCATATTTAAAACACATCATTATAGATGGAAGCAACGTTGCAATTTCGTAAGTATTGCTAGTTTGCGCTACTTTTTCTTTATTAAGTGTCAATGAATTTCAAAGTGAAACTGGGAGGAGCGAGCACAACCTGGGTATAAAAGTTTTCTTGTCAAAAATTCTTGTTAACTGGCCTCCATATGACCAGCTATTTATTTACTACTCCAACAGAGTTCCCCAGCAATCTTGTAGTAATGGGCTAATTTGGTAAGGTGTATAGTGGTGAATTCTGTCCATTGCAAGCTAGATGAGCAACATGAACCTCATTTAATTGCCTATTTAAACTGTAGAAGAAGTTGCAGTTTAATACCTGTATTCTCCAGTTTCTGTTATAAACATGTATGGTGTTACTGTTTTAATGGTTGCCATGTTCCTTTAGGTGCTTTAGAAATTCTTCTAGATACATACCTAGGAGATGATGCTCAAATACCGTGGTGATGTGGGTGGTATAAGAATAGCAGTCCCATTTCTGTTATGTGTTAAGCAATTCCCAGAGAAGAGTGTGTATGTTTGAGGGGGGGGAGGACTTTGACCTTATGCTAAATAGAGCTACTATCTATTTATTAAAACTTTAAAAAGTTTTTAGTATTTGAGAAAATAGGTGTGAGTTTTTAACTATAATTGTTAATATTTGTAAGTCAATTAAAAAATAAAGTAGTACATACTAATAGTTGAGAAACTATATATAGCCTATCGTCCTAATTCTAAGTTTTTATATTTTAAATGTTATTCTGTGGTACCTTTTAAAGATTTGACTTCCGCATCTTGGCAAGAACTGAGGAGAGTCCTGAAAACATACAACAGGTGTCCTGTGATTTAATTTCTTCAATTTCATATTTGTGCACTAACACATTAATAGACATGATTGTAAATGATCAAATGCACACTTCATATTTTTACATAAGAATGTATATATTAATATAATACGGAATTCTTTTTAACATTGTTTTGTAATATAGAAAACTAAAATCAGATAGGGCCAGGGAGAGAAGAGATCCTTTCTAAGGTAATTCAGTTTTCATTTTTCATTTATTAAATCTACAGGGTTTTTATTAAGCAACTATCAAACACAGTCTGATATGTGCAGTTTTTTAATCAACTGCTTTAAACTATCACTATGCAATCTCAATGAAACGCATCCCCACTTAAATTCAGAAAGAGAACTCAGCAGTGAGCCCTAACCTAATATTGTAGCTTTATAAAAGTTGTATGATTGAAACTTACAAATAAACAGTAACCTGATATTTAGTGTTCTGGCAGACAACTAATGAGCATTTTCTTAACAAGTGAAAACAAAAATAATTAACAGTAAGAATGTAATGCTTGAGCAGTGAGAATATTTTATAAATTATCAATGGAGTTAAGGGTAAGCATCACATTAAAATCTAATTATTTAAAAATTTGAGTAAAAGGGGGTTGGCTTTTTACATTTGCCTGAAGTCTTGCCAATTTTTGCTTTTTTTATAGTCGCATTTTCCTGCTGCTAAAAATATTTACAGTGCATTAATACTCCCTTGCGATCAAGGATCAGGGCCCCACTGTGCTAGACACTGTGCAAACATGCAGTAAAAGTAGTCTCTGCCCCCCAAAAGTTGACAGACTAAGGGGAGTTGTGTATTTTGTTTGTTGCCTACTGGGTGCTGTGTAAAAGACTAACAAACAGAGGAAACAGTGAAAAGGACAGTGTACAAAATAAACTTACTGAAAAAAGTGACAGAGTCCCACATGCGTCTGACAAAGTGGGTATTCACCCACGAAAGTTTATGCTCCAATACTTCTGTTAGTCTATAAGGTGCCGCAGGACACTCTGTTGCTTTTTACAGATCCAGACTAATACGGCTACCCCTCTGTTACTGAAAATAGATTTTTACCTTTCAGTTAGACTGATTTTAGGTGTTCGCAGTTTTTACCTGTACTTGTTAAGAGTGAGACTGAGGGCTGGTCTACACTCAAGCTGTAAGTCAACCTAAGTTGCGCTACTTCAGTTATGTAAGTTACGTAACTGAAGTCGACGTAACTTAGGTTGACTTACATTAGTGCCTATACCACAATGTGTTGAGAGATTCTCTCCCACTAACTTACCTTCCACCTCTCAGGGAGGTGGAGTATGGACATTGACAGGAAAACGCTGTTCCATCGACTTAACTTGTCTTCACCAGACTCACTAAATCGACACTGCTGCATCAATTGCATCAGTGCTGATTTAGCTGTAAGTATGGATGAGCCCTGAGGTGGGACTTCTAAATTGCCCTCTCCTTTAGTTGATCTCATGCACCTCAAATTATGAAGTTTGCAAGCAAATGAGTAGTAGAATGATTACTTGCTTGAGAATTCTTCATAGAAATGGAATGTGGAAGTGTGATAATCTAGGAATATTTCATTTCTTTTTTGAGGAAGTGCTGTTTTCCAGGAATAGACTAATTGAGCTTCCTGTTGCTCCACTGGCTAATGCTAAGATAAGAAGTAACCCTATCTTGCTTTGAGTTCCTCTGCAATGATAACAAAGAAACTGTCTACTATGAAAATAAGTATCTCATCTTAAAACTCACCAGCAAAAAGTAAAAATTGATTACTTACAGCAAAAATAAAATCAAACCAAAATAAACTTACACCCTCTCGGTGTAATTTACTCCCGATTAGTAAACTAGACTTCATGTCCTCCTTTAAAACAGATCATTTATTTTAAATATATTGCTTTAAAGGCAGGAAATACTAACTGAAGTGATATGAAGGACCTAATTATAGACATAAAACTTCAGGTGGCGACTGAGGTCAGTGTTTGAATGGGACACTTCAGAGAGTAGGCCAGAGTGCTGCCTGTAAGGGTGATTCAGTGAAGTATCCTATGCTGCAGGAAGTGCTCTCAGCTGGATGAGATATACAGCAGGTCTTATTCAATTGTAGCCATTAGATCCAAGATGCTGTTAAATAGAATTACCTTAAATCTGTGTCCTAAACAAATGTACTTTAGTTTAATATTTCTCAGAATATGTAAATTTTCCCTGCAATATCAATTTACTGCATTCTTTATTTCCTGCCCTAAATATTTACTGTTTCTTTATGCTGTTAAAAAGCTGGAATATAGTTTCCCATCAGTATCTGTAAATATGTACATATTTGTATATACATATATGCATGCAAATGTGAAGTCTCCAAACTTTTGGCTATATGAGGATACAAAAGTGGACTCTACTACACCTTGTACATCTAGAAGCAGCCATGGATTTAACCACCCAACTCACAGTTCACTAAATTGTCCACTGTGTTAACAAGATTAACAAATTTCCTTAGTTGTTAGGGAGAACATAACTTCCACAAATTCCTCCAGCTCCTTACCCAACCTAACATCACTCTCCAAGCTCCAGTTTCATTTGCACACTAGAAGAGGCTGATAGCTATCAACATCTGGATCCAATGAAAAGGATGAAGGACTTGAAAAGAGGCTTGCTTGGTCATAGAAAATGTGAGAGTGCAGAGGGTGTCATGAATGCTTGTATACAACAGAATAATATTTAGTACAAAAATATCTTTGTTTTACCAAAGTACTTATGACTTAATATATATTCTATGGAACTCTTAACTGTGGATTATTTTGTAGTGTATCATGCTTCTGGTTTTGAAATCTCCTCTCACTTACCTTTATAATGGCTTATAAAAAGTCAAAATTTATTGTAGTGCATTATAAACTGAATATCATTTCAAGTTTAGATATTTGAGGTTATGCAGATTGTGACCTTATTTTCTGCTATTCAGATGCAGATCATGGTTGTTTCTGAAGTCTCTTACTGTTAAGCTGCACATTTAGTCTAGGTATCTCCGCTTCTAATCATATCTTTGGAGTGTACTTACCTACAATAAAGGTAGCTTTTCCCTTATTTTGCTGGGAAAAGGAGATTTGAACTTTATTTCATTCCTTCAAGGCTTTAAGAAAGATACCTTTCTTGCATTGGATATTTTAGCAACAGCTTGGCCTGGATCCTTCACATCCGTTTTGAGCTGGACATTTTTATTTTGTTGCATATGAATAAACATTCACGTGCTAAAGTTCTATTACTCAAGAAGAAATTTATGCCATAGCTGTTAGAGCCACAAAAGAAATTCAAAATTGAAGAAGAAAAAATCTGCATCTCTAGATGTTGAGTTGAAATTTCACGATGTTAAATCATGTAGGGCTTTTGCCAGAAATTTGATCTCAACAGGTGCTGGTCTCATCAGATGTTCCCTGGACTCCTACAGATCATCCTTAAAACCTGATAGCTTCTCAGAAGAGAGATTAAAAGAAAGCAATTTGTCTTAAAACAGCAGCACCTGTTAGTACTGTAGTTAAGGGTATATGTCAGATTCCTAACAAAGTATGTTACTTTAGGAGTTCATATTGTAGCTCTTAACTGTATTTCAATTTAAACTGAAATCCTAGAATACAAAACATCAGTAGTGACTAATTCTTTAGCCCTTAGTAGAATTAAAATAGGTTACTCACATAAATATCATGGACTGAATTTTTGGCATCTGAGAGATGTTTCTTTGTGGGGTGCAGTCTTTTCTAGTTAGAACATCCTATTAGTCTATTGTCAGTATTTTTTAAATAGTTTAAAAATGGTCTAACTAGTGATACATTCCCAAAATTGTAGATTTTTTTTCAAGGTTGCTCAGACATCACAGGACTAAGTGCATTACAAAAACTCTGATCTTTTCCTTCACCCTTTTATTCCATCTACTTTATGACAGATTTCTGTTTTTCATTTTCCGCTAGTGCTAGTCTGATGACTCCTGTTTCAGGCCACTTATATTTGCTGATAGTTGAGTAAACTTGAGAGTGTTTCCAGAACTGGCTACTATCCTCCTATCTCATCTCTTGGAACCTTACCCGTGGCCAGAGATTCAGTGCTTTCTGGCAGATCTCTAAGAGCATTCTTAAGGTTTCTTATTGTATCTTATTTCAAAAAGGTATTTGTAGCCTCCAGCACCGTAATGTCTGAGCACTTACTGCACTGACGGGCTTTAAATTCACAGGTGCCAAATATTCATGCTGAAAGTAGTTGCACACTCTTGCAGTCAGAGGACAAATCTTACTTTCACTGGCTAAATACAACTAATGCATTTTGAAGAGCAAAGATCTAATACTGGTCTCATGGACCTCTTTGTAATCAGTCCAGAAAGATTTTTTTTTAAAGGGGGGGGGAGTCAGAAAAGCAAGTTTTGAGTAAATGAATGTATCTGAGGAAATTGGCCTCTTTTTGCTTGTGGCATATCTTGAATGGTCAATGAAGTGAGTTAACCATTTGTTCCAAGATAAATAATTTACCCAGTCTATTGTTAGATAATGTAGGAAGCTTTCAAATATAGTGTTACCTTCCTTAAAGTATGAGGTTATTAACCAAAGGAGATAATTTGGTAGCTATTATTCTAACTTCAGTTTAAGGACCCATAGGTATATCCTCTGAAGAATTAATTTGGATACCAGTCTTGAAAATGCCAGAATTATAAGAGTTAACTGAAGTATTTGATTAACACTTCCTGTCACTTGACTGTTGCAGTCCTGGTAGCTCTTATGGGGAAATTTTTTATGACCCAGAACTGTGTGACAGTACTTGAATAAAAGTACAGTGTTTTCATTACTGTAAATAGCTTTACAAATGAGCTATTTCCTCATGGTTCAGATTTTGTTCTTTAGAAAATAGTCATGCAAACTGCAAGTCATAATTGAGTCATAATTTGTCTTAACCTTTTTAGACCAATTTCCCAAACTTATATTAATGGAAAAGAAATGCAAATTGCTGGGGTTATGTAGAAAGTAACAAATCCACCACATCCTCTTTAATATCTGCTTATTACAGAAGGAGCATTTTTCTAGGGAAAGAGAATGGGGTTTTATGTAATAGTATGAACTCAAAATTCTGTCAGAAGATATGTGCATTGTTCTTCCTAGCACTCAAGAAGGTATTGAATGCTTCAAAAAATAAATGTCTGGATGTATTACGCTTGGTGGAAAAACTCTGAAATGACCACTCAATTAACAGATAGTGAATTAAAAAGAAAATACCTTAAAGCATTCTTAAGCCATTGCCTAAAGTTTCACTTCCATACAGACCCTTACTCTTAAAGCTTGTTTTTGTTACATTGTTAGCTTAAGGTATAACTTGAATTTTGCCTCTAACCAACTCCCATCCGCACAAACAGCTCTCTAGCGTGAGCTGAGTGGTCCTTTAAGCTCAGGCTAGCTTGCTGGTTGAGGGAGTGGTACAGGTTGAAGCCTGTGTGCTTTCTGATACTCAAGTTTAGGCTATGTCTACACTAGAGAGCTTACAGTGGTGCAGCTGCTCTGTTGTAAGATCTCTTGTCTAGCTGCTCTATGCCGATGGGAGAGAGCTTTCCTGTTGACATAGCTATTGCCGCTTATAATAAAATAATAATAATTGGAACTAGATATATCTCCTAGAACTGGGAGGGACCTTGAAAGGTCATTGAGTCCAGCCCCCTGCCTTCACTAGCAGGACCAAGTACTGATTTTTGCCCCAGATCCCTAAGTGGCCCCCTCAAGGATTGAACTCACAACTCTGGATTTAGCAGGCCAATGTGCAAACCACTGAGCTGTCCCTCCCCTGCTTGTTGGGGGTGGTTTAATTATGTTGGCAGGAGAAGCTCTTCCACCGACATAGTGCTGTGCACCCTACCACTTATGCCAGCGAAACTGTCACAAAGGTTGTTGGTGTCACTCTGGCATAATCCTAGGTAACTCGGAAAGGGGGTACACCACAAGTGTCAATAAAGCCCTCCTGTTGTAGGCCTCAATGAACCAATGTTCCTCCATGTTCAACACTTTGTGTAACCTAGTGTAACCTAATGTACTAATAGTTGCAAAAATGTAATGTTAGCAGTTAGCTTTTGGTTGTAACAGCCAGTTGTCTGCTATAATACATTGAAGCTAGGCTAAAGCAAGTTTCAAGGCCACTTTTAGATACAGCATACATGTCTCTGCAGTAGAAAGGGGGAAAGGGAGGGGGAAAACAAAGAAATGTGTGAGAAGAGAATGCTGCAGCTGAACAGAAGAGGGAGGGGAAACGGGGGATTGCTAGTCAGTGAGAAGTTCTCATGGATATAAAGGAACAACAGACTGCTTGTTTTAGGTGTGCTTGATCTGAGTCATTCTCCCTGCACCGCTTTGAGATCTCAAATAAACTTGGTTTGCTTCTCCACCCTGGTGTGTTTATTGGCACGGCACACCAGGCGACGGACCCCCCCGCTGTTGCTTGGCCTCAGGCAGTTATCTGCCAGCAACACAGGTATGACCTAAGTTTTGCTGACATAAGTGGTAGTGTAGAAATGGCCTTAGTAATGCTGTGGGGATGCAGCAGCTGGAGTTACAACTTGTCAGCTATTAATCAGATCACTGTATGCTGCTTATCCTATCAGTCTAGGCAGCTTTTGCTTTTGAGTGTTTCACAGTATGGTTGCGCTCACTAGAGCTAGACTAGCTCAAGTAGAGTAACAAGATAACTTGCAGTGAAGACAAATCCCTACAGAATGTCTACACTGTATCTGGGAGCAAGCCTCCCAACCATGGTGGAAAGACTTGTGGTGGTGGGGCTTGTGCTAGTGTGCTAAAAATAGCTATGTAGACATTCTGGCTCAGGCTCTCAAGCCTAAATCAAAGCACCATAGCTATTTTTAGTGCACTAGTCTGAGCCTCACCACTACAAATCTGTGGATCCAGGGTGGGAGGCTCGCTCCCAGATACAGTGTAGACTAGCAGTTCTCAAACTGGATTGGGACCTCATTGTAATGGGGTTGCCAGGGCTGGTATTAGACTTACTGGGGCCCAGGGCCAAAGCTCATGTCCCATTGCCAGGGGCCAAAGCTCAGGAGCTTCAGCCCTGGGTGACAGGGCTTGGGTTTTGGCTTTGGCCCTCCTGCCCAGGGCAATGGGACTCGAATGGGCCCAGGTTTTGGTCTACCTGCTGGGGTCATGTGGTCATTTTTGTTGTCAGAAGGGGGTCGCAGTGCAGTGAAGTTTGCGAAGCTCTGTAGACATACCCTGAAGTGCTTTCCCTAAACCTATTCACAATGACACCTGCCTCCTTGTTCAGTCAGCTGAAAACTTTGATTACAAAAACATGAGGGTGAGGAAAGTTAGCTAAAAGTAACAGAGCCATCAAGAAGTTTAAATGCTTTACTGAGTATCTGATCTTTTGTCAAGGTTATGCCCTTGATTTGTTTATTTGCAGCCTTGTTGTGTATAGGAAAGGCCTGAGGTTTTTTTGGTTTTGTTTAAATCCACAGCTTTCTATGTACTTTAAAGTGGGGATTCTGTCATCTGCACCTCCACCAAATCATGCCTCCTCTCCCCCCATGCAGCACACCTCTTTGGGAGGGAAAATCTCTGAAACTGAGTGGGCATCAGGCTCTAGACACACCTTTTGCCTTTTGAACTTTATTCTTTTAGGTTATGTCTATATAGGAACAAGAAGTGTGTCTCTGACATGTTAATGTATAAAATCCTGGTTTAGGCAAGCTGTAGTTTTAAACACTTGTTACGTAGTTCAGGTGAACCGTAAGGGAGTGTTACTTCAGTCAGCTTAGAGTTTACCTTAACCGGCTAACTTGTGTTTAAAAACATACCCTTTTTCTTAATGAAGAGAAGGCCTTTCAGGTGGACTGTGGGAAACATCCATGCAACATTTAAAACAACATTTATTAAAATAAGAGAAAAATCAGAGCGGCATAAAAAATAACATCTTCTGGATTCTTTGGAAAAGCCCAGCCAAGCTGGCTTCTCTTTTCTTAGTTATAGAAAAGAAAAAACCTTACATGTTCGAGAAAGCAAATGCTTTCTCTGACATTGTCCTGCTGCTGCTATGCTATGCTGCTTATTATCTTCTCTACTTTGCCTTGCTGTGGCCCCACCCCAGTTGTAAATACACAAGTTGGGGAACACTGAATTCCATACGACATGAGCAACTGAGAATAAGATGAGTCTTTAACAACAGTTACTTGCTATCTTTTAAAGGCCTACCTAGTTCAAGTACCACATTTCACAGTTCAGCTTCTTCAGCAGTGCCCCGTTTACCCAGGCTTTATTTCGTTGTTGTTTTATTACAGTAGTGCCTAAGGTCCAACTAAGGGGGGGGGGGGAGAGAGCATTGTGCTAGGCATTGTACAAATCCAATACTCAACTGTCCCTGCCTTGAAGAACATAGTCTCAACAGCCAAGACAGATGCAAGGTGGAGAAGAGGGTAGAACACAAGCAGTTTAAATTCTTTATCAGTTTTCTCTTGCCATGAATTATCAATTGATAACCTTACCCTGACCCAATCCTACCTTCTCTATACATAATAAAGCAGCACAAATGCCCCTCCCCTCTTTTTGCCCATGCAGATCACCTTTAAGGAAGACGCAATATCTTTATCACTGCACATTTTGCCTGCCTGCCAGCTCCATGAGTCTTGAGGGTCAAGAGCTGCTGCTCTAAGGCTTCTGCCTGGACAGTTTGATTACATGAGAGAGATTGTAAGTCTGTTGTTCAAATGCAGGTGGCAAAATCATTCATTTGTGTCACTTTTTTAAAAAAAAAAAAAAGTTTTGCAACAAGAGAGACTGCAGGAGAGGCATAACTTACAGTTTTAGGAGCCGTTGCCAGTTCTGCTGCTTTCTGTAGCCTCCAAATTCTACACTCTTTTTTTAAAATAAAAATAACCCTTTTACAAAAATACAATCATGTGAATTAATGTGTTCTTTTATAGCAGAGTTTTCTGCAAAACAAGAATCAATAGCAAAGATTTGAATGTCAAAAGCCAACTAAGACTATTCAGATGCTAAAATTATCAGGCATAGGTGTTTTGTTTCTTTAAAAAAAAAAAAAGGTTGCACAGTAGGGTGTTGAAGGTAAGGGTTTTCTGTGAGGGCTAACTCTTTATGACAATTGCATTACTTTATTTAAATGTTGATGTTTGTTGTGTGAAGCACACACAGTACTATTTCTATCAGGAAAAAGCACAATCATGTTGTGTTACATAAATGGAGCCACATTGTTTCTCATTTACAGTTCAAATATAATTAGTGGTCTATCTTTCCCCTTCTGCTCCAGCCCCACTCAGAGAATTGTTCTGTAGGTGGTGTCAAAAATAGAAAGCAAGGACGAAATTTAGAAAAAGAGGATTTAAAAAAAAAAAGAGGGGGAGGATTACTGGGGATTAAAGTGTGTTACAGACATTAATTTAGGATGTCTGCTAGCAGATCTTATTTTATAAGTTGGTTATTTAGTTGATCTAAAGTCTCTAAACTAGCTGTTCAAGGAATAAGTGTAGACTTCAAAACATTTAGGGTATGTCCACGCTGCAGCTAGGAAGTGTGATTACAGTACACACAGGAATACCCAAGGTAGCTTTGATCTAGCTAGCTTGCTAAAAATAGCAATGAAACCATGGAGGTGCGCAACATTGCCAACTCCACATATAGCAGGAAGACCCTAGACAAATCCTGAAAAGTTGCTAAATGTAGCTGTTTAAGCACTCAAAAGGAGCCAAAAATTAATATATATTTGCACACACGCACACACAGGCAAGTATAGTCACAAAATAATTCACAAGCAGCTCAATAATGTTATTAAAATCCATTCCATGCTGTTCTTACTACATTCTGTTGCAAACCAGAAGCAACTACAACAGTACACTATCATCAGAAGAGCACCCTCTGCTCACTGAGAAGGAAACTGCAACCCTCTGCTCATTGTGAAGAGCGCTCTGTTCACTGCAGTCCAGGTTAGCTGGGTTTAATTAAAATCAGCTGAACCTCCCTTTCTTGCCAGCCTGGATTTGAGTCTACAGGTTAATGAAAGGGAGATCCCAGAACCAGGGGGAAGAGGGCATTCTTCTGACCTGAGCTCAGCGCTGCAGGGACCCAAGAAAATAGATTTAAAAACAAAAATCCGCTAGCCAGAACCCTCTCTTCCCCCCCCCCCCCATGCTTCCAGGGTTTCATTTCTGAAAACAGCTAGGCAGCTAATCCCAGGCCAAGCCAGGGAAAGGAGTAAAGAGGAACCTAAATCAAGCTAGCTCCACCTTTGATCCTGTAGTAAGGGCTTCATCCCTGGAGGCACAGTGCCCCTCCTCCCCATGCCCCAATGGGGCACATGGCCCTGTCTCATCCCCCACCCCCAACTTTCATCCTTGCAGCTCTCCTAACTGGCTAACCTGTCTCCTCCACCCAGTATAGCCGTATTTCCCTGCATCACAGGTTGTGCTGCCTATTACGGAGCAGTGAGAAAGAACACATTTGAGTAAAAATAAGCCCTGGCAAAGTGCTGCTTTCTCCAAAGTGTGCCTGACTTTAGTAACATATTATTAGCCTCCACAAACTTCTTTTCCTCACCTGCAGATTAGAGTGATCTCAGCCCAATAAGCCCTGGACTGTGGTTCCTTCAGAGGACATGCTCAATTGAGACATAATGTTGTTGACTTGGTGCGCAACAGAATGTAGTAAGACCAGCATGGAATGGATTTTATTAACGCTATTGACCTGCTTGTGAATGATTTTGTGACTATACATATTGGTGACTTCTTTCTCTGAATGTCACTGTAATTGGCAGTGAAACTCGCTAAATTTGTCACTGGTCACTTTGACACTTATCTTTTCAGTAGGGCAAAGGTAGGCAACCTATGGCTCGTGTGCCAAAGGTGGCACATGAGCTGATTTTCAGTGGCACTCACACTGCCTGGGTTCTGGCCACCGGTGTGAGGGGCTCCGCATTTTAATTTAATTTTAAATGAAGCTTCTTAAACATTTTTAAAACCTTATTTACTTTACATACAACAATAGTTTAGTTATATATTATAGACTTATAGAAAGAGACCTTATAAAAACGTTAAGATGTATTACTGGCATGGGAAACCTTAAATCTGAGTGAATAAATGAAGACTCGGCACCCCATTTCTGAAAGGTTGCTGACCCCTGCATTAGGGAAACCAAAAAGTCACCAAATCTAGTGACAAAGTAGCTAAATTGGCACAAGCCACTTGAGTGAAGCTCTTCTGGGACTTTCCGTATATATTCGGGCAGCTAGTCCATGTCATTGCCCATGCTGCTGTGGCTTCGCTGGTATTTTTAGTGAGATAACTAGATCAAAGCTAGCTCAGGTGTGCCTACCTGTGCTACATCACACCTCCCAAATGCAGTGTAGACATATCCTAAAGTACTGAATAATGCAGCCTACTGCCTTATTTCTGAGATCCCTGATCTGAAATGCATATGATCCACGATGTGTTTAGTTCTTGCATTATGCACATAACTTTACATTCTCTTGGTGTCTGCCTGATTAGAAAACATGACGTGTGCTGAAACCTGCTGCCCTCGTTTCTGTTCAGAGCGATGTTTCATTAAGTTGCTTTCCTGTTGATTTAAATTCTGTTGAACCTGTTATAATCTATCCTGCTGTCTCTACTTTGTGTGTGGCTCTGCTATAAATCTGGCTTCTGATCTGTAGAAGGATATGAAACATAGTGATTTTAAAAATTTAAACTGGTATTAGTCTTGTTTAATCTGTTTCATAAACTTTCAGTGAGATTTTGTTTTGTAATATAAGGAGATCTATCTCTACCTGTTGCTATTTAAGTCTTCCCTTTGCCCAATTCTCTTATCTAGTTCAGTTCTTGAAATTGGGTGGACTGCTAAGTGGCCTATGCAACTTTTTCATTTGGGAAGTTGGATGCTGGAAATCATGGTTTCTGGAATAAAAACTTAAATTCTGTTCAATATTTGGCAATTTTACATGTACTGAATACTGCTCCATTCATTTTTGCTGAACAGCATCCATTTCTTTTGCATATAAAAGCATTATTATTCCTATCTGTTTACATCCTATCCCTAGTTGGAATTTTTTGAACAGCTGAGTCTAATCATTTTCAAGAGTAACTTTAGTAGGAGATAAAAATTGAAGTATTGGGCTGTTGTACACTCAGGGCTCAATATTTTAACTGTAGCCACTTTTATAATCCAAACTGTAATTGCTGTGTATTATCACTAACCCTTGTTAAAGTCTGTAATAAGTAATATTCTTCAGGACTATAATCATACAGTTATTAGATACTTTAAACATTTGTAATTGAAGGATTTAGCTACTGATTTGGGAATCAAATTCTTACCCGCCTATTTTCATTTCTTAACTTCCATCAAGTCTTGCTGTGTAACAAATTATCTTAACTTCTGGTAAATTGACCTGTATCTTCCATGTTAGGCTAGTTCCATGCTTTTCTTGGTTTGCTTTTCTTTATTAGAGCCACTTGGCTAGGTCACAGAAATAGGAAGGTGATACCACTTTATTCCTGTTGCAGTTTATCTGAACTGCAAAAAATTCAGGAAGCTTAGCCTCAGAGGTATTACATAATCGATTGATCTTGCTAAAAATTACTGGCCCAAAATATCGGATAGGAAAGGAGTGAAGGGCCTTCTGTTTCCCAAACTCAATATCTGCTACTCCAAGGAATCTAACAAGGCAGGTCCTAACATCTGGCCCTCCCGGTGAAATACATTTTGGTGCTAACTGGAGAGAAGGTGAATCTGGTGCTTTGCAGCACAATACTTATTTTCATTATAATTAATTGGATATGGATCATTTTAATCTGTAATTGGTAGCTAATCATAAAACTAGAATATGCTTCAACTTCGGAAGTTCTCAGCTGCTGGGCTCTTCACAAGGGCCTGGTCCCTGCCATGACTGATGGCTGTAGTTCTGCCTACAAAACTTGAATCAGGCTAATCTGTGTATCTGTCTTGCTTTGAGAGGAAGGAGTCAGGTAATATGGCAGAAGAGACACTTCTCCCTTTTTTGCACTAAACTCTCTTTCTTGTATGGAGCACCTTGTATGTAGCTAGAGCAATAAGCATTCCCCTACCTTTATTTTTTTGATGGTATTGTATTTATAGTGTAAGCTATAACTTCACCTTAACACTTTGAATTTCTTCAGTGTTCATAGTTGCACAACTCATCATGAACCAATCTCACTTGTTTTTTATAGTCATGGTCTCCAGAAGTTCTTCTCCTGTCGAGGAATTGCAATAGCTGTTGACTACTTTTGGAAACGTGGCCATAGAAATATTACTGTGTTTGTTCCACAGTGGAGAACAAAACGTCATCCTAACATCAAAGGTGAGGCAAATAATGTCCTGCTTTATTTTCTTTTGGATTCAATCTAAGTAACTCTCTTTCCAAGTTCAGCTCTTGATATTTGGGACCTGTCACAAAAATGTAATTGATAAATGACCTAATTTTGAATTGCTAAGTAACTGACATTTCTATTAAGTTTTTTTTACCTTTCTCTGAATTTTATTGAATCACTTGACAATATCCAGTTAGGTGTTATATACTTCATCTTTTATACTTTAACATTTGGGTATTTAGAGAAACCTTTCCAGGTTTTCTCAACAGTGTTGAAGACCATTATTTGAAGAGCTGATAATTATTTCACTTTCATTAAGACACTGAGGGTGCATCTTTATCATAAAAAACGTATTCTTACCTCGAGTTAGCTAAGATAAGGTAAAACCCGGCATTGGCAGTTTGTCGGTTCATGAGAGTTAGCAGGTGGAGTTAAACCTTAGGTGCTCCCATAGTCTTTAACTTGACCTAACTTGTATGAAAACTACAAACTACCTTGTCTTCACTAGGTTTTTAACTTGTGGTAGCTAATGTGAGTTAACACATCTTTTTGCTAGTGAAGGCAAGGCCTTAATGCTTACAAGTCCTTAAACTCACAGCTTTACCTCTCCTCCACTATTCTTAATTTCTTTTAAAATCATTCTCACCTCTTGAATAATTTAAAATTTTTAAACTTATTTATAAGACTGAGCTAGTTCATCCTTGAGACAGTTCTGTGAAGTAAAGAAGCAGTAGCTTCACTTTAATTAGGAAAATAAAACACTCAGTTAATGGGATTTTTGGGTGCTCACCATCACTGAAAATCAAGCTACCTGTTTAGGTGCCTAACTTTAAGCACTCTAGTTTGAAATGTTTTAATATAACTGACCTGCCACGGGTGGGGGAGATGGGTTTTAGAGGCAGGTTAGAATTTAGAAACTTATGGGCCATTGACTCCATCCACGTCAGACTTGCCAGCAGTAGTCCATTTCTAAGATGTAGCGTGCCACCCATGCAGATCAGTAGGTACTGTTATCAGAGAAGATAAGCTGTTTTGTGTGTTATGTAGACTAGATGTAAATTCTGTAAATAAACACTTTAAAGAAGAAAGCCTTGCCTTTAAAACTGAATGTTTGTTTTACCCTTTTAACAGAGCAGCATTTTTTAACACAGCTCCAGGATGTTGGAATATTGTCTCTAACTCCTGCAAGGATGGTATTGGGAGCAACAATTGCTGCTCATGATGACAGGTATGAAAGATGGGAGTTAAATCCTTTTAAAAGATACACAATGATTTTGTCACACCTCATGACTGATATTGTGAGGTAGCCATTAACCTGGAGAGCCAAGCACCAATTTCATGTCTAAGAGGTGTTCCATATTTTTGTGTGCAACTGTGGTGTATCTGTCCTACCCTTGTTCACCTTCTGCTTTCAGAATGTCAGTAAGGCCAGCATTTTTAATGGCATTATATGTAGCCAAATCTTAGCAACTTTAAACTATCATCATTCATCCTTGCATGACATGGGTATTCTGTATAATTTGATAGCTTCTCTCATTAAAACTTGTCATGGATTTTAGTCCTCACTGAGGACAAGTGTCTTTGACAAGTTTTGTATAAATCACTTGCTGAGGTTTACTAATCTATAACCCATTGACTTGTGGAGATTGAATACACACGTGTCTGGATCTGTGCTCATTGAAATAACATGTGAACTACTGAAGAGGAACTAAAGAGGGAGTTTTTACCTGACTCGTTTTCTACCTTCCAGCTCCTAAGATGGCATGGGAGAGACAAGAGATTGTTACCTTATGCTTGAGTTCCATAGGTTGCATATGTTGAAATGCTGACTCTCTTAAGACTTGCTGCACTCAAGATGATCATAGCCCTAGTGTGCCATATCGTAGTAAACTATACACAAAGGCAGGTAATGTCAGACTTGTATCCCAGTTTTATTTAGAAACATGTCAACAAAATATCATACTTATTTTAAACACCACCTCCAACCTTGAAGTTCTGGGGAAGTCTTTCAACAGATCTGTCTCACTTATCGCAAGTGGGGCATTTCTTTCCACAGTCAGTTAGCTTTCTTAATCATTGAATGATGATTTCTATTAAAGTCTCCCAGTGCAAAGGCCACTAGTTAGAAGGACATGCTAGAAAAGTTTTTCTTTTATCAGCTAACCCTTTAAAGGTTGGCAAAGACAAGCAGCTGAAGCTCTGAGCTAGCCATCTGGAAGCTAGCTTTTTGGCTGCGTCTCCCTCCCTCCCAGCTGGTAAGCAATCCACCCTTTTGTTTTTCTACTGACTAAGGAGATGGCATGTTCTTGCACATAGTGCATGATTGATGTTGTTGAATATGCAGTCTAACCATCATGTACTCATTAAACATGAAAATAAAAGTAAATGCACCAGCACATTTTAGTAGTTCTTAAAAATAAATAATCAAATAAATAAATAACCCCGCAGGGGTCTGTTTTGGGACCGGCTCTGTTCAATATTTTCATCAACGATTTAGATGTTGGCATAGACAGTACACTTATTAAGTTTGCAGACGATACCAACCGGGAGGGATTGCAACTGCTTTGGAGGACAGGGTCAAAATTCAAAGTGATCTGGACAAATTGGAGAAATGGTCTGAGGTAAACAGGATGAAGTTCAATAAAGATAAATGCAAAGTCCTCCACTTAGGAAGGAACAATCAGTTTCACACATACAGAATGGGAAGAGACTGTCTAGGAAGGAGTATGGCAGAAAGAGATCTAGGGGTCATAGTGGACCACAAGCTTAATATGAGTCAACAGTGTGATACTGTTGCAAAAAAAGCAAACGTGATTCTGGGATGCGTTAACAGGTGTGTTGTAAACAAGACACGAGAAGTCATTCTTCCGCTTTACTCTGCGCTGGTTAGGCCTCAGCTGGAGTATTGTGTCCAGTTCTGGGCACCGCATTTCAAGAAAGATGTGGAGAAATTGGAGAGGGTCCAGAGAAGAGCAACAAGAATGATTAAAAGTCTTGAGAACATGACCTATGAAGGAAGGCTGAAACAATTGGGTTTGTTTAGTTTGGAAAAGAGAAGACTGAGAGGGGACATGATAGCAGTTTTCAGGTATCTAAAAGGGTGTCATCAGGCGGAGGGAGAAAACTTGTTCACCTTAGCCTCCAATGATAGAACAAGAAGCAATGGGCTTAAACTGCAGCAAGGGAGATTTAGGTTGGACATTAGGAAAAAGTTCCTAACTGTCAGGGTAGTTAAACACTGGAATAGATTGCCTAGGGAAGTTGTGGAATCTCCATCTCTGGAAATATTTAAGAGTAGGTTAGATAAATGTCTGTTAGGGATGGTCTAGACAGTATTTGGTCCTGCCATGAGGGCAGGGGACTGGACTCGATGACCTCTCGAGGTCCCTTCCAGTTCTAGAGTCTGAGTCTATAAAACCCCCTCCATTAATGCAATGTTATGTCAGAAAATTAAAAGGTACAAAGGGTAGGCAATCCATAGTTGTTCCCACTGTAGTTATTTTATGTTCTCTCATCTCACATACTTTTAAACTTATGCCTTAAAATAGAACAGCATTTATTATAATACAAAATGCGGTATACTTTCAGTGGAAAGACTTCTGATTGCTGTGGAAATCAGAGTATCACATTCTGTTTACATTGAATCTGTGTTCACAAAACTGTTTGAGAATTAATTATTTATTTTTAAACTGTACATCCAAAATAGTTCATAATTGGTATTTTTAAATAGCAAAAAGTGGGATTGTTTATTTCCAGAGGAATAAACAACTTGTGTACTTTCAAGGTGGTCCCTGTATTTCTTGTATTATTATATCAATAATAAAAACTTGCATTAATTTTAATCATATAATTATGAAAAGGATATATTACTCATTGATAAAACAGCTGATGAAACAGGCAAGCGTAATGGTAATGCAATGGGGCTGAAGTATTATCTTGCTGCACAAGGGGACACAGCAGATTAGCCAAAAGAGAATGTGTGGCAGTGGACTTAGGTTGAATTGTGTAATGAACTTTCAACTTTACTGGTTTATTTTAGACATGCAGCTTTATTTACCTCTACATACACTTTTTGTAAAACTAATTCAACGTTCTTAGTTAGCATTTCTATGATAACCACCAGCAGCAAAGACTTAACTTAAAAACGTGCTTGAGTAAGCAGTGCAGCTTGCAGTCGGTTGAGGCTTGGGATTCATTTTTTAGTTGGTTGGTTGAGGTCAACCAGTCCCTCTTTATAAAAACTTTTAAAACACGTGTTTTATTTAGCAGAACTACACTGTCTAATTAGGGAAGGCTCCTCTTATATGACTATGATCCTTGTTTTCTAGCTGAGGTGAATGGCTTTGGCCAGGATTAAACTGAAAAAATATTTTAACTGTCTTTGAAATAAATGTTGTTGTAGATTTTTGCTGCATCTTGCTGATAAAACTGGAGGCATTATTGTTACCAATGATAATTTCAGAGAATTTGTGACGGAATCATATTCTTGGAGAGAGATTATTGAAAAAAGGTAATTATGTGGATTTATACAAACTCTAAAAGAGAGTCCTATCCTTATGCTCTAGATGCCTTTAATATAATTTTTAAAATAATGATGAGACATAAATTTTAGCAATACCATACAACAAAACTCACCTGACATCGTGCTCCAACAACTTACCCCCATTTTCAAACATCTGGGGGGCAAAAAGGCATATCTGAAAGTAATCCTTATTTGGGCTGTTTTAGACTGAGGTGGGAAGAAAATTTAAAGTTGTGCCTCCCTCCCCCTCCTCTCCCAAACATCCTGCCAGTAGTCCCTCCCATTGAAGATGCATGGTTACATAAGCTTGAGAACCTTTGCTAATCTCAGCTATGGTACTTTGGCATAGGGAGCAAGGTGGTTTGTCAGACAAGTAAGTAGGTCCGAAGCATTTAAGGCTTTGCTGGTCAAAACCAGTAGCTTGGTTTCTGGATGGAATTTCACAGAGCACTGACCTCAGATTCTTACAGTGAGATACTCCATTTCTCTGCTGGGTCATTGCATGCTGCAGAATCTTTAATTTATCGGTGGTTTTAAGGAGTAGCCTTTTATAGGGTCCACTGCAGTAGTTTAATCATGAAACGACAAAGGCATATTGTAAATACCATTTTGGTGCTTCTGTATTGTATGTTTCTCATTTTAATGAAAAAATACAATGGCCAATGCCATATGGGTATTTATTAATTTCAACACTTCATTGATAATTTTTGCCATAGACTTTTTTCAGTGCTTTCTATTCTGAACATGTTGATTTTTGTCAAACTATCCCAATTAATGACATGGAAAAAGCCATATTGCAGGTACAATACACCTGCTTGTTTACCTGTAAACAACCTCCTTCAACAATTAACTTTTAGTTTCTTAAAGTTATGTAAACAAAGTCTAAAATCTAAATGTAAAATCTTAAAAATTGGGTGTGTCATATTAAATTATTCCATATTATTCAGGGTCTAATCCCAAGTCAATGGAAAGAATCCAACTGACTTCAGTAGACTTTGAAACGGGCCCTATAGTCTTTTAGTATTTTGTCTTCTGAATAAGTAGTTTTTATTAAAACATTGTTTCCCAAACTTGGGATGCCACTTGTGTAGGGAAAGCCCGTAGCGGGTCGGGCCGGTTTGTGTACCTGCCGCAGCCACAGGTCTGGCCAATCGCGGCTCCCATTGGCTGCGGTTCGCCGCTCCAGTCCAATGGGAGCTACTGAAAGCGGCAGCCAGTACGTCCCTCAGCCCGCGCCGCTTCCGGCTGCTCCCATTTGCCTGGAGCGGCGAACCGCGGCCAGTGGGAGCTGTGATCGGCCGGACCTGCAGACGTGGCAGGTATACAAACCAGCCCGGCCCGCCAGGGGCTTTCCCTACACAAGTGGCATCCCAAGTTTGGGAAACACTGTATTAAAGGATTTAAATAGGAAGAAGGTGATTAAATGGTACAGAAATAATCTCTTCCACTATTGTATTTCAAGTTTGTATTTAGTGTATATATAAACACAGGAACTTCTGATTAATGCTAAAGATTTGCAGCTAACTAACTTTAAATAAAAAAATCTTACACACGAGACTAGTCAGCATCTAGTGCCTGTCCCCTGGAGACACTCTATTGTGTTTTGGTCACAGATCCCAATCAGTTGTGCGGCTTGCAATGATGTAGGAGTCTTGAGCTAATTATTTGAATATACGGACAAGGAAGGAGAGATTAAACAAGTATAATACAATAAAATCTTCCGTAGTCCTTTATCTCTCTCTCACTTGTTTTGCAGTGGCCAGACCTTCCAGTTTAAGAACCTACTGTAGTCAGGAATAGTGGTGGGATTTTCATTTCCATATGATCACCCATTAATTCATGATTTTGAAAGGGAATGTCATTTTTAGCTATAGCAGAATAGAAGTTCATTGATCAGACTGCACTGATTCTGGCTATGAAATTAGGTGGCTATCCTGAGGTAGTTAATTCTACATATTGGGAGTGGGAGGTTGAAAAAACTAATTGTATTGGTAGAGCTATTTCATTATTATTTACTGTTGCAGGTTGCTCCAATACACCTTTGTTGGGGACATATTCATGGTTCCTGATGATCCGTTGGGAAGAAATGGACCTAGATTAGAGGACTTCCTTCGGAGTGAATGCTGTTTTAGGTATAGCAGTCTCTTCATTCTGCTTTGAGAGCCAAGGTTTACAAAGGGCAATAAATGCTTTAACTGAAACCTGAAGCAATTTACTTAAACAAACAAAGTCACAGTGTACAGTATGAAAAATATATTAAGAGCACAAGCTCTAAAGATGTAATAGCTTTACAGGAAAAAAATGTGTTCTTATTTGTTACCTTAGTCTGTTCAAAAAATGGTGGTGACATTATATGCATCTAACCAGGATCTCACAATAAGTAAAGCAAGTGCCTCAGTAACTTCCTCTAAGGTTTGACTGTGGTGGTGTTACATAAATGTGGTGGTCCACATAGCATATTGGTATTACACAAACCTATGATGCATAACTAATTACTCTGTTTCCTAAGAAATAGAATGAGTTCATCTAAATATATCCTTGAATTACCCCTTACTGATGATCAGCATTTGGATGATAGGAGCACTATAGAAAAACCTAAGATAAATAGACATATTAACAGTATATTCTGCACATGAGAGAAACAACTTTTTTCCTATTTCTGTTTTCATTTTCCAAGCTACCCTCAGGTTACTACATCATACTATTAAGAATGCCTGCCAAGACTTCTGGACCTAAATAACTGTTAAATCTATTTCATTTTTAATCTTAATTTTGTTTTAAAATGTGTAGATTTAAATTTACTACCACATATTCAGAAATATATTTAAAAATCAGATCTTCCTTTATATTCTTACAAAGACATGAGTTCAGACTTTTTTGTTTTTTCCATTGCACCATGTAATGACTTTCCTAGTCTCTAAATCAGTGAAATGAATCTTGAACAGATAAGTAGTGGCAGTATTTTCAGCATTTGGAATAGAAAGAGCCCTGATCTAGGGATTCTTGACACTTAACCTTAAAGCTTGAAAATACTACAGTATTTATATTAATGATGATGATCATAATAATAAACACGTAACTCTTTAAAAACACAACTATTTCATTAGAGATAAGATAAAAATAGTTATTGGCTGATTTTCAGCATCATGTATGACAGTTTATGTAATGAACTGGCTGACTTAATTTTTTTTAATCCATCTCTACTGTAACTAAGTAATACTGAAGTTAGTACATGGCATTTTGTAAAAATGTTTAACTGATTACTTGAATGTTTTGCTGTATGTTGAGCACTCTTTACCTGTCTAAAACGTGCATCACAGCCAGTCATATCTAATGGTAATCCATGTTACTATCTCTTAAGTTTCGGATTTGAAGTCCCTTAGCTAGATTGTTGTACACCTCTACCCCAATATAACGCTGTCCTCGGGAGCCAAAAAATCTTACCACATTATAAGTGAAACCGCGTTATATTGAACTTGCTTCGATCCACCGGAGTGTGCAGTCCCACCCCTCCGGAGCACTGCTTTACCATGTTATATTCGAATTTGTGTTATATCGGGTCATGTTATATCAAGATAGAGGTGTACTTACTGTTTTGTATCACTTTGATGGAATCAAGTGAACTGCATCTTTAATCCAAAACAATCTGAAGAATATTAGAATGTAGGGGTTCAGAGGCTTTATTTTGCCTACACTTTTTATACTCAGAACAATATCACCTCTTCCTTAATTTACCAGAGATTTCATTTTTGTTCTGTAGAGATTTTCCACCAGCACAAATAACTCTACCGACTGGAAGACTGCATTCTTCTGAGACCTCACACTTCATGCCAATACCCAAGTCATGCAGTAATAATAGACAACCTATGAACCAAGTACATGGTGGTCCTCCATCTGCCAGGTTTCCATTTGAACCAAACTTGCCAAACATACAGACTGGTCTAACAATTCCACCGCAAAGATCTACTGCAGAAACAGTACAACTAAGGGATGCGTTGATAAAAATATTTCCTGATTCTGAGCAAAGACAGAAGATTGATCGAATACTAGCTGAACATCCATTCATGAGAGACCTTAATGCGCTATCTGCCATGGTGCTTGACTGAGTATGATACAGGGGTCTTACATTGCAACTGATCCATCTAAACTTTGAATGTCAATGTGAAGATACATGTTGCTCAGTGTCATGTCACTTTATGAATATTCAAAAAATAATACTTTTATTTGTATAAAAAGATATGAACTATTTTTTGTGCATATCCCTAGGGCTTTCAGGCCTCAGCCTTTTTTGGTAAATTAAGTTATGCTGCTATTACAGATTTGTATTAACATTTTCTGTGAAAGAAAACAAAACTTTGCTTCTGCCTCCTTGGAATTGTTTATTAAAGAAGTTCACTTTAGAATAGTGTATTTGTACTCGTTTCTAAATTATACTTGAGGGGGGAAAAGGTCATGTTTGACATATACTCAAATTAGAAAAAGCAGCAAAGAATCCTGTGGCAACTTATAGACTAACAGACGTTTTGGAGCATGAGCTTCTGTGAGTGAATACCCACTTCGTCGGATGCATATTAGAATATTTATTTTAAAATATAAGATGAAAATGGAACCTTTAAAACAGTTTACCATTGGGGGATGTATTTGCCAGATGTATGCACATAGTCTCATTAGCATTAAGTACACACTTTCAAGTAATTGTTTTTGTTGGTTTTTTTTTTTTTTTGCCACTGGGTTGGAATTGCTTGTACTATTAGAATTACATTTTCTCTGTATTGTAGAAGTAATGCCACTAGGTGGCATCTTGAATCCATTAGTTTGTAATGACCAAGAAAAGGGCTTCTAACTGAAATTCAAAAATGCCAATTCATATAATCAAAAGAACATACAAGCAAAGAGAACTAAATTGATGACTGAGACAGTGCTACTGTGGCACCATTTAGGGAATAAATAGTGAGAGGGCTGTTGAACATAATTTTAAACAACATAATTCACATAAAAACCTTACAGGAAAGAATTCTGCTATTTCAGGAGACCAGGAAATTAGTCTGTACACATGAGTGGGATTTTGGTTCTCAGGTAGTTCTAAAATTGCTTCATTCTTAAACTGAATTCACACACCCTACTAATCCAGATTGGGGGTTAATACCTTAGGGTATTTCCACATAGGACTGTTAAAACAGAAATGTACATCCATAAGCCACTCTAACAGAAAAATGCTTTTAAAAGAAGCACCACAGTTTGAAGATGCTAAGTAACTGATTTTTATTTTATTTTATTTTTTTTATGGTCAGAAAGGGTCTCTTGGTCCCCCAAAAATAAAAAATCTTTACGCTATTTTGTCCAATGCTTTTCATATAAAACTTGCTGTTTATAAGTTATCTGTTTAGTTTTAGTTGCTAGTACTGTGATCTCAACTTAGTTACTGAAAATGAAGCTGTATTCTTCTGTCCTATACATAATTACCAGTCATCTTAACTTGTTCTTGACTTTTCTTACAAACTGTATTAAATGCTGGGTTGTTGGTGACTAGACCTTCCCATAGCTGAAGAGAGTGTTCATAAAATCTTGGCCCTTAAATACCTGAGGGCTGATTTGGATTGGTGTGCTGGTCCCCGAGGAGCTGCACAAGATGCATTAAACTGGAGGCCCACCAGGTGCTGTCAGAGGGGACACTGAGCCTCAAACATTGTTGGAACCAGTAGCTCTACTTACTCATCACATCAGCAGGTTGGTTTAAGCTGAAGAAAAGGAGTTTGCTTATATAACTTTTTTCTAGGCTTTTTTAAATTTACATGAATCGAAGGAAAATTGTGCAATGATTTATTAAAATTATGCCTTTGGCAGTCTTGAAGGGGACAGTGTTGCCAAATCATGTATGTATGTATGATGTGAGAAACTCCAGCCCTCTGACTGGTTGCCTGCCCCACTTGTCCATCTCCTGGGCCAGAATAACCAATCAGAGCTTGTGCAGGCAGAGCTCTCTTCTCCCCATAGCAACCCAAAGCCATTCTTGAGAGAGGTGGGGCTGTAATGGAGAGTTAAAGAGCCCAGCAACTCAGAATGAGTCTGCTCCTTCCTGTGAGTAGGGAGGACAGGGTGACTCCTCCCCTCTCCCTCACTACAGCACCTGGCCTGGGAAAGGTGTAGGGAGGGGTGAAGAATTGTTGGAGCTGCACCCCCAGCCTGGAATAGGGAGAGGAGAATCCTAGGAGGAGGAGAAGTGAAGCTGGAGTGCCAGAACCGCTGGGAGGGCTGAACTCATACATGTTGGCACTGAGGAAGGCTGAACTAATGGGTTTGAGGATAGATTTAACCAGTGGTCAGGGCATGAGCAGATGCTGTGGTGACAGATTATTCACCAGGGGCCAAAATCACCTTACCCAATAAATTTGGGAGAGGTGGGTAACATTAAATGTCTTTCATGGAGGGGGATGGGTGCAGGAGTTCAAAATTCAAAAGATGGACTTACATATATTTCTTTAAGTCTCATGATTTTTGATTTCTTGAGGCTGGCAATACTGTAAGCTTGTGTGAACAAAGTGGTGGATCTTTATACCGTTTGTAGTCTATTGATGGTATTTCTACTGAAATGGAAAGATTCAGAAAGCATCCCACCTGATCCTAACCAGGGTTTTCTTGTTGACCTGATAAATCCCAGGCATTAAGATGCATATACCACCTGCTCACAGCTACAGGATTAGCTAATGTGCTCACATGCTTCAAGAATGCAAATGTAAGAATTATAAATATGTAGATAAAGTCACAGTCCTTAGAAGCCCCAGGCAAAGTTTACTGAGCAAATCAGGATAAAATATTCCTAAAACTGAGTAAATTCAGAAGCATAAGAAAAACATTTTTTAAATAACATTTTTATGTGCAATTCTCAAAAAATCTTGCTATGGCTGCCATGTGAACTGTAACTCATTCTACTCAAAGGTATGTAGTAGTCTTGGTCTGTGTGGTAACTAATACGTAATGAGTGTGCAATTTGGCCATGTTATGGTTCCCATAGCAACCATAGTGAAATTCTTGCCTGTATTGCATGTAAAATCTCAGCCCTAATAGGTCAAAGTAGATTGCATTTCATTTCTTTGTAATAAGGCCCACAGATCCTTGATGGTGGGAACTCTCCTCTACAGAGCCTTGGAGGCAGACCACAGCTGTCAGTCACAGACAGAGGGGGTGTGACTCCACCTCAGAAACCTGCTTGTGTCTGGCTCTCCAGCTGCAAATAGTCCCTGGTGCAGAGCAAATTTAAGAATAAAAAGCTTAATATTTCTAGGCCGTGAGGATCTGCCTTTAGTGCCAGAGAGGATTACCTAGTCAAAGGGACTCCCTGTGCTCCCCTACAAGGAGTGCAGAATGTCAGCGAAGGTGAAGAAAAGAGGGAAAGCCAGACACCATGGCTCCAGCACCTCCCCCTCTGATTGAGAGCCTGCATGGAGACCTGTCTGTGCTGCTCTGTGGAGACTCAGGCCCCTCTCAAGTGCTCAGGCAGGGGCAGACTTTCCTGTAGCCTCCCTCCCAGGACTTCCCTGGGAAGTGCTCTCAGGAAGCAGTGGCAGCTTCTCAGCAGCACAATCCCCTCAGGCCTGGCAGAGGGAGAAGCAGTGGCCCTGGGAGTAGTACAAGCGGCAGTTCCCCCGTTCCCCTCATGTGGCAGGAAGCGGGGGAACATAGGTTGAAACCCAAAATCAAAGGTCCAAGGAATCTTCCTGTTCCCAACTAGCCACTGGAGCCTGCACTCGCAGATTTGAGTGACGGTGAAGCAGTTGCCCAGCCCCTCTCCCTGCTGCAGTGGCAGGGGGCTACTGACAGGGATCCAGAGACACCAACGAGAGCCTGGTAAGAGAGAGCCTCAGGCCCACCCCCTCCATCTGTTCTGTACCGAGTCCCAGTGCAGCTCCTGAGCCAAGGACTCCCTTACACCCATGAAGGCTGGTGTCTAAAGCTTCTAGGGTGGGGTCAGCCTATGTCCAAGAATCTCCCTTGAACAAAACGTGGGATGCTGCAACCTTCCCCCACACACATACACACACGTCTGGGTCTCCTCCAGCACAGTCTTCCCAACCTGCTCCCTGTAGAAAACTACTCTAAAGAGTAACCACAAGGTCCACCCCTCCCTACCCCCCCGACTGCAGTATTGCCAGCCCTTGAAAATTAATCACAAGTCACAGGATTTTGGAGCCTGCAGGAGGAGCTCTTGTGAGGACATGCCTCCCACTGCCCCAAGAAGAGTGGCTGAATCGCTGGCCCAGCAGAAGGCAGTGGAAGAGGGGAGGGAAGGGGGCAGAGTGGAAGGGGTCCAGAATAGGGGTGGTTGGCCAGGGAGGGGAATTGAAGAAGGAATTGCAGGGGGTCTGGGAGATATCAGGGAAGTATTTCTTGCAAAATGCTATAAACCAATCCCATCTTGGTGTTACTGTGCATTGCTTATATAAATCATGGATATTTTTTTTTTTTTGCAAAGAAGCACTGTTGTTATAAGATGATTTTTGGAATATTACAAATACTTTCAACACATTTTTTTAGTGGCAGGAAATTATACAACATTGTGCTCCCTAAAGATACTGGTTATGTGTTAGTTGAACAATCACAAACACTGATTTGTTATTTCATCCTTACTTGCATCTGTTCTTTAATTGCAGTACAGTAACTCCTCACTTAATGTTGTAGTTATGTTCCTGAAAAGTGTGACTTTAAACAAAACGATGTTAAGCTAACCCAATTTCCCCATAAGAATTAATGTAAATGGGGAGGTTAGGTTCCAGGGAAATTTTTTTCACCAGACAAAAAACTATTTATTATATATATATACACACAGTATATGTTTTAAACAAACAATTTAATACTGTTCACAGTTATGATGATTGTGAAGCCTGGTTGAGGTGGTGAAGTAAGAGGGTGGGATATTCCCAGGGAATGCCTTGCTGCTAAATCAGTGGTTCTCAAACTTTTGTACTGGTGACCCCTTTCACATAGCAAGCCTCTGAGTGTGACCCCCCCCCATATAAATTAAAAATACTTTAAATATTTAAAACCATTATAAATATTATAAAAATATTTAAAACCATTATAAATGCTGGAGGCAAGTAGGGTTTGGGGTGGAGGCTGACAGCTCACGACCCCCCCCATGTAATAACTTTGCGACCCCCTGAGGGGTCCCAACTCCCAGTTTGAGAACTCCTGTGCTAAATGATGAACTAATACTGGGCTGAGCCCTCAAGGGTTAATACATTGTTGTTAATGTAGCCTCTCACTCCACAAGGCAGCAGGAATGGAGGGGAAGGGAGACAGCATGGTAGACAGAGACAGACACACACCTTGTGTGTGGGAGAAAGACAAATACACACTGACCCTTTAAGTAAGCTGACCCACTCTTAAGTGCTTTGTCTTTTTAAGTGGATCAGGAAGTTGAGACCAGTAGCTGCTACCCCAGGCTCTCTCTGTCTCTCTTGCTCTGTGTCACCACCCTGCTCTATATGGAGAAGAAGGGTTAAGCGGGGTGTAGGGGGAGGGGGACACCCTGACATTAGCTCCTCCTCTTGGCCCCCCCATCCCCCGCACAGCAAGCAGGAGGTTGGGGAGTAGCTCCAAGGAGAGAGCAGGAGCAGCACATGGCAGTGGGAGGAGGGATAGCTGCAATTGAGAGGCTGCTGGCAATTGCTGCACAGGGAATTTAGAGGAGCGGGGAGCTGATAGCGGGGCTGCCAGTCCACCTTGGTTCCAAGCCCCAACCAGCTGGCTGCAACAGGCTGCTCTTCCTGCAAGCAGTGGACAAAGCAGGCAGCTGCAAAACTACTTTAGAAGGGAGCATTACACAACTTTATACGAGAATATTCCCTAATTGATCAGCAACGTAATAAAAAAACTGTTAACCGGGGCGCCTTTAAGTGAGGAGTTATTGTACTACATAAACATGAATTTACTTGTATGTAATGACAGAGCTGACTTCTCTTCTGTTGCGTATAATGCTCATTTTTGTCTAGGATCCCATTCTGAAATATGACGCTGCATGCTGTTCAGCTAAATTCTGAAAGCAGGACTTCAAGTTCTTTAACATGTATATCTATAATTTATCAACCCTAAAATGTCATATATATTCTATTTGCAAGTGTGAATCATGCTGCATTAATTAGGTTAGTGGTCTCAAACTACTAACCATTCAGACCTTCTTTTAGCAAAGGAAATAAACTAGAAGGGGAGAGAGTCAAGACGCTGATAGTTAAGGCTAAGATTTTGCCGTGGTTATTTTTAGTGAAAGTCTTCCTCAGTTTTTTAGGTGTGTTAGGATACCCTATATCCCACTATTACATCCTCACAGGCTGCACGAGGAGGGATATATAGCTATAGCTTGTCTAGGGAATCTGCAGACCTTAGAACAGTTTACAACTCTCACTAATTTCTTTCCTCAAAGTCTATCCTCTGTGTATTTTCAGAAAATTCCCTCGTGTGGTTGTGCATTCACACCTAGAAGAAACAGCACATCTATGGCATGGTCTTTTCTGCATTGATTTGTCATGTGTGAGGATGAGCAGAGGAACCCAGCCCTGATGATTATCCCCTGTGCTGCACTCCATGCAGAGCAACAGGGAACCCAGGAGCTGAGGACTACCTGCCATACTGCACTTTGCAGACATATGCAGTTTGAGGGAAAGATTTCATTTTGTGCCTCTTAGGGCTTGTCTGCATGGTGGCTTAGTCGTCACTAGTTGGGGAGTAAATTGTAACATACAGCAGCATGACATACACTAACTGATCTGTGTGGACCCTGCTGGCATGCGCTGAAAGTTCCCTAGTGCACATTAATGTAGTACTGTGTAAGGAGGCGCCCTGGCTCCCCGCCGCGCCTGAGGGGGAGGAGCCAGAGCAGGTGCCTCAGTGGGTGGAGTCAGCACGGCCTGTCCCCGCCCCCCAGAAGTCAAGGGGTGGGACAGGAAGTATAAAAGCCCGGCCCCAGCGCTCAGTTGGAAGCAGGCTGCCGGAGAGGACAGATGCTGGTGCCCGGGCTCCTGCCAGGCCTGACCTGCCCCACGCCCACTACCCGGAGGAGCCCTGCCCGGACCTGCCTCGCGCCCACTACCCGGAGGAGCGCTGCCCGGACCTGCCTCGCGCCCGCTACCCAGAGGAGCACTGGCTGGACTTGCCTCAGACCCGGTACCTGGAGGAACGTCGGCCTGACCTGCCGTGTGCCTGATACCCTGAGGAGTGGCCTGAGCTTCCCCATGATTGGTACCCGGAGGAACCCATGGTCTGGGACCCCCCAGACGATGTTGGCAAGAACCAAGTACCCAGAGAGGGGGAGGTTGGAAGTAGCCCGGGGATAGCCGACCCTGGTTTGGCTCCTGAAGAGCCCGAACCCATGTCAGTGTGTTGCGGCCAGGATCCCCACTGACCGCAGCGGGTCTTGACCGCTGCTAGGGCCCCGGGCTGGAACGCAGTGGAGTGGGAGGGCCTGCGTTCCCCCTGCCACCCGTAACCGGGTGGCAGTCTCCCCCTCTTCCCGCCTATTGCCACTGCTCTGCCCTGATCCAGAGGGCCAGAGTGAACTAGACTTGTGTTTGGTGCCCCGCCTGGACCAAGGGCTGGGCCCCTTTGACTTTGCCACTGCTCTGCCCTGACCCAAAGGGCCAGAGCTAATTAGACTTGTGTTTGGTGCCCCGCCTGAGCCAAGGGCCCGGGCTGATACTGTGTTTGCTCAGCCCCTGCTAGGGGCCTGAGCCTGAACTATTACTGCCCGGCCTGTCCAAGGGCCTGGGCTTATTGACTTTGAGAGCCCCGACCCCGGCTAGAGGGCTTTACCCTGTTTACAGACCTTATACCCCGCTCAACACCTGCCGAGGGGCTAAGCCGACCCGGACTGCAGTGCGTAAGGAGGCGCCCTGGCTCCCCGCCGTGCCTGAGGGGGACGAGCCCCGACGCAACCGGCTTACATACTGTTTGAAATGGGACTGCATTAACGTACACTAGGAAACTTTTAGTGGGCACCAACAGGGTTCACATGGGCCAGTTACTGTGTGACACACTGGTGCACATTAGAATTTACACCCCAGCTAATGTGAACAGAGGTACAGTGTAGACAAGCCTTTAGAACACCTCCTTGTAGAATCCCCTAAGTGAGACTCTTCAGAAGATGAAGGAAATCAGGGGGACTTTCTCTTCCCTCAGTGCTTTAGGTTAGGGACGCTAGAGGGATTTGAACAACTGAGTCTTTCTTATGCCTTCCCTCCTTGGGAGAGAGAGAAATTTCAGACTGACAGTCTCAATATTGCTAACTTCAAGAGATCAAAAATCATCAGTCAGAACCCCAAAAATCATGAGACTTAAAAAAAATGGTTTCATGCTTTTTAGTCTGTCTTTTGAACTCCCCTCTACTCCTCTGCCAATGTGTGTATGAGATAATTTCAGGTGGAAAAGTCAACCCTTCATGCACACAAAATGCACTCCTCTGCCTGACTGCTCAGATGGAGACTCCACTTACCTTCTCCTCACCCCTGAGACAGGGGAGCTGCCATCCATTTCCTATGAGTAAGGCTAAGATTTAGCCACAGAGGTCACTGCAGTCACAGATTGCTTGACTTTACTGGACTTCCATGGCATCTGCTTCAGCTGTCGGGGCCTGAAGCTAGGGCAGGAGGCGGGACTGTGCACCCCTGACCTGCAACTGGGGCTGGAACCAGGACTCTGCAGCCTCTGCCCTGTGGCTTGTGGCAGGGGCTGCAGCCCAGCTGGGGGCTGCAGCTGGGGCCACACACTCCTGTTTGCAGCAGCGGCTGCAGCGGGGGCTGCACCTCCCTCCCAGGCTGTGGCTGGGGCTGTGCACCCCTGTCCCACTGCTGCAGCCAGCTCCAGAGCAAGGGCTGCACACCTCCTGTTTCTGTGCCCCAGTGATGAGCAGCCAGAATATTAATAACCAGTTCCCTACAGGGTCTTCGGTGACGGATCCTTCACTAGCTCCAGGTCTTCGGTGGCACTTTGGCAGCGGGTCCTTCAGTGCCGGTGAAGACCCGGAGCGAGTGAATGACCCGCCACCGAAGTGCTGACGACAATCTGGTAGGGAACCGGTTATTAAGCGCCACCCAGTGAGTACAAGGCCAAGACACACACCCCAACTGCCCCCCAGGGTTCCACCCCCTACCCATCTCACCCTGCTCCCTGTCCCCTGACTGCCCTGACCCCATCCACCACCACCCCAACAGGCCCCTGGAACGCCCACGCCTACCCAACCCACCCCCATTCCCCGTTCCCTGACTGCCTCCCAGAACCTCTTCCCTCTCCAACCGCTCCTGGCCCCTTATCCAACCCCTCCTCCAGGCCCCAGCCCGGACCCCTTACCATGCTGCTCAGCGCAGCCTGTATGGATGCTGCGCGGCCCGCTGGAGCTCGCAGCCCCATACCATGCCGCTCGAAGCGGCAGGAGCTGCCGAGCTGCCCAGGAATGGTCCAGAACGCTGGCGCCGGGCTCTGCGAGAGGGGGAAGGTGGGAGAGGGGTCGGGGGAGACTTCCCAGCCAGGAGCTCAAGAGGGCCGGACAGGACGGTCCCACAGGCTGGATGTGGCCCGCGGGCCGGAGTTTACCCATCCCTTTAACAACCGGTTCTAAACCAGCTTCTAAATTTAACAACCGATTTGCGTGAACCGGTGCGAACCGGCTCCAGCTCACCATTGCATGCACCCAAGACTGGCGGCTGCAGCAGGGGCCGTGCACCCCCCCTTGTGACTTCTCAGGGCCGTGGGGCGCCTCCCCCGCTGCAGTCGGCGCCACACACCCCTGTCCTGTAGCTGTGGCCAGCTCTGGAGAGGAGGCTATGTGCCCCCTGTAGCTGCGTCCCACACTGCGGCCGCTGGAGCCAGGGCTTTGCCCCCTTGTTCTGTCAGTTCCCCACCCCTGGGACTCCATTCCTCCCCCCTACCCAACCCTGCCCCCTGGTTATTTTTAGTAAAGTCACAGACAGGTCATGGGCTCAATGAATTATTTTTTATTGCCTGTGACCTGTCCCTGTCCATCATGGCCTAATCATTCCCAGCTGTTGCTGTGGGTCATCAGGCCCTAATGTCCTGCTTGTTGTTCCCAGCTCTTGTTGAAAGTTCCCAAGCCTAAAGACCACCTCTATCTCCTTCCCCAAGCAGATAACTATGTAGTGATGAGAGGGACAGCACCTCAGATGTGCAAGTAATGGAAGACAGTGAAGGGCTTCTTGACCTGCCATTTCTTTCTTTCCACCCCATGCTTCCTCCCCATTCCTCTATTCTGTAAGGTCAGAACATTCCTCAGTGTGCACCAGTCAAAATTTATCCCAGTATCACTATAGAAGATCGATGGGCCGATTTCCTTCATGGTCAGGAACTCATCATTTCTAACTGGGAGAGATTTTTATCTGTGCATGAGTTTCTGTTGCTTGAGCTAAAGGACATGTTTCTTAGCCAAGGCTATAGCAGGCTCATCAATCTCTGGGCAGCTTAGCCACCAGTAGAGGAGGACAGAGCGCCTCTCTGAGCAAGCGGGGGTTACATACCCCTCCTGAGCATTGAAATGCGTCTCTGAGCTTCAACGACTTTCTCAGTTGAATTGCCTGAATTCCTCATATGGGCCACCACTTGTAACACCAACCCACGCAGGGGCATTGGCAGTAGGGATCAAACGTGGGACCGCCTCACTATATAGCCTTTGACAAGTAGCCAATTCCAAGCAAGCATACCTCAGCCCCCTCCTTCACACATGAAAATAAATATGAGGGTCATCATTAGGTCAAGAAGAGCAAACAAAAAAGAACTGTTGTCTGACACCCTATTGCCCCCACATGCCTTCACAAGCAATGCTAACGAGTGGCCAAACTGCAGCTTGCGAGGCACGTGGCTCTTTTACAATTCAAGTGTAGCTTGCAGAGCCCCCCCCCACAAACAAACAAACAAACAAACAAAACCTATCATTCTCCACCTACCAGATGGGGGGAGCTCAGGGCTTCTGCCCAGCGGAGAGGGGGATATTGAGGCTTAAGCCCCACAGGGCATCCCTGCTGGGGCTTCAGCCTCAAGAACCTCTCCCCAAAGGGCCGACGCCCTGAGCCTTCGCAGGTGCCTTCTGTGGGGCTGAAGCCCTGAGACCCTCCTCCCCTGAGGGCAGGAGCCCCTAGCCTCACCAGGCCACCCCAGGGCTGAAGCCCCGAGTTCTGGCTGGCGTGCTCCAGCTCTCAAACTTTTGAAGATTGTTGTATGCAGCTTGGAGGGTCGGTAAGTTTGGCCACCCCTGAATGCTAACATGGGTCGATGGCATTTCAAGGATGGTCCCTCTCAATTTCTTTAAAAAATATATATTTTTTAATTGCATGGTGTCATAAACAGATAGCTAAGCGTTAATGTCTCTTTCACCTATAAAAGGGTTAATAAACAGTAACCTGAAATACCTGACCAGAGGACCAATCAGGAAACAAGACTTTTTCAAATCTGGGTGGAGGGAAGTTTTGAGTGTGAGTTCTTTGTTCTTTGTCTTGGGTCTGTTCCTTTTTCTCATCTCTGAGAGAGATCTTTCTATCTCCTGGCTTTCTAATCTTCTGTTTCCACGTTGTAAGTACAAGGATAGTAAGACAATAGGTTTATTATTTTTTTTTTTTTGTATTTACATGTGTGTAGTTGCTGGAATGTGTTAAATTGTATTCTTTTTGAATAAGGCTGTTTATTCATCTTTTTCCTTTAAGCAATTGACCTGTATATTGTCACCTTATTACAGAGATCATTTTATGTCCTTTCTTTCTTCTTATATAAAGCTTTCTTTTTAAGACCTGTTGGAGTTTTTCTTTAGTGGGGCCTCCAGGGAATTGAGTCTGCAGCTCACCAGGGAATTGGTGGGAGGAAGAAGTCAGGGGGAAAATCTCTTTGTGTTAGATTTACTAAGCCTTGACTTTGCATACCCTCTGGGTGAGGGGGAAGAGAGATTAGATCTCTCGGTACTTGTGTTTCCAGGACTGGAAGCAGGGAATCTCCTAGGGTCGTCCAGGGAGGGGAGCCTGGGAGGAAGTAACAAGGGGAGGGGGTTATTTCCTTTTGTTGTAAGACTCAAGGCATCTGAGTCTGGGGGTCCCCCAGGGAAGGTTTTGGGGAGACCACAGTGAGCTAGGCACTGTATAATTCCTAGCTGGTGGCAGCAATTACCAGGTCCAGGCTGGTAACTAAGCTTGGAGGTTTTCATGCTAACACCCATATTTTGGACGCTAAGGTCCAGATCTGGGAAAAAATGTTATGACACATGGCCTAATGGCCTCTCCATGATGAAGAAGAGAAGTCATGACAAGTGCTTTCTTTGTGCTTTATTCTCCAGCATCAAAGGAACTTCGAAACTTCCATTTCCAGGTGGCTGAGATACTGTATCTCAGAAGCATAAAGTCAAAAAACGTAACTCTTGCAATATTAGAGCTCATTCCCTCAGAGCTGTGGCAGCTTCATGGACAAAAATATCACATTCCTCATACAAGGACATTTGTAAAGTAACCAGCTGGAACCGCCGTCCCCAAACATATGGGCGTAGCTTTTCCAGGGCGTACACAATGGCATAGCATTCCTTTTCGCTGACTGACCAGTGACTTTCCCTCTCAGACAGTTTCTTGCTGAGAAACACGACAGGATGGAAGTTGTGATCCGTTGCTTCCTGCATGAGAACTGCTCCTATACCACGCTACAAACTGGACATCTTGTCAGCATCTGATGAAGCCTTCTGTAGGTGGGTGCTCCTCCCTGTAATATCCGAGTAACTATTAGGAAAGGGTTATATTCTTTTGCATCTGTGCATAACTGTGTATACAGTACATTCCTGTTTATCTGAACAGCCTGGGGGACATCTGAAACTTTCAGATAATCGGACATTTGGATAAACAGTAGTGTTATTTTGAACTGCCTTTTCACAGGGGGGATTTACTGTGGATCTGGATGGCTAGGGATTTTGGAGAAAACAAATGTAGGTACCTGGAATTATACTGCAGTTCCCACCACCCCAAGTGGACACTGCTATGAAAATCCCAATGTCATGCACCTGTGAAACTCATTATGAATAAAAATAGAAAAAAATGAACTGTGCCTTATCTAAAAAATTCCTTTCTTGGTGTGATGAGGTCCATGGATCCAACCCACACCAAAAGGGCTCTTTGGAAAATATCTCAAATGGCAGTTTCTCAGAGGTGGAGCCACAATTCCCTGTCTCTGATTGACAGATGTTGTGTGCCTCCAAGGCTCCAAAGAGCAGCGAGACAGTGTCATGGAAATGTGGACCTCTTTATTCCTAGAAAGGAAATTTTGTGGGGAGGCCTGGATACATTTCCCTGTTCCCTTTCTGATGAAGGGGAAAGACTTCAGAGTTCAAGTAGTAAGACACTCATTCAGTTAAGCTGCTCTGCAGTCTTGCACAAAATGTATTTAACTTGGATCTGGTGGCATGGCAGGCTACTATATCTGTGACCTTCTCTGTCTTGCTATAAAGTTGGGGAGAGGAACACACTCCCCTTTCTCAATGACTACTTAAAATCTCATTGGTTTTCTTATATCCATTGACTTCAATGAGCCTATGACAATTTGTATCAGCTAAGGATCTGCCCCATAGTGGCCCATGTCTTAGTGCCATAGAATGTAGCACAGGGGTGGCCAACCTAAGCCCGAGAAGGAGCCAGAATTTAACAATGTACGTTGTCAAAGAGCCACAGTAATATGTCAGCAGCCCCCCATCTGCTCCCCCACCCACTGGCAGCCCCACTGATCAGCACCTCGCCCTCCCTCCCCACACCTCCCAATCAGCTATTTCATGGCTTGCAGGAGGCTCAGCGTGGGGAAGGGGAGGAGTGAGGGCACTGCAGGCTGAGGGGAGGGGGTGGGAAGGGGTGGAGTGGGGGGGAGGGCCTGTGGCAGAGCCAGGGATTGAGCAGTGAGCACCCCCAGCACATTTGAAATTTGGTGCCTTTAGCTCCAGCCCCGGAATCGGTGCCTATACAAGAAGCCACATATTAACTTCTGAAGAGCCGCATTTGGCTCTGGAGCCACAGGTTGGCCACCCCTGATGTAGCATGTAGAGTGCTCAGAAGTTAAATTGAGCCTGCTTTCTAATATAGACACAGTCTGGAACCATAAAGGGTGATCAGAGTTAGCTGTCAAGGTAAGTGAATGGTATGCATTTTTAACAAATAAACACCTGAAGAGAGTCTTATCTTTTAAATTCCTTAATTATAACCATTAATTATACCTGAATATTTATATTGTGCCAGAATTCAACATCTAGAATAAAACAGTTATGGGTTCATTTTCTTTGGCACAACAAATGGGCAGATCCTCAAGTTGCTGTAAAATGGTTTAATTCTGTTGAAGTTAAGGTGCTTTGTTTCTGTAACTTCTTCATGTCCAAACATGGAATTAATCGGTAATAGCTATTGCACTTTAAATTCACACCCTACATTAATTCAAAACAACTTTCAAGTGCAGACAAGCCCAAAGTAGTTTTCTAGCTCACTTGACATCAAAGCCAATGCACTCTTTCCCTAACTGGCAACACTCATTCTGATAATTAAGAGGTTCTCAAACTGAAGCTTGGGACCCCTCAGGGGGTCGCGAGCTGTCAACCTCCACCCCAAACCCCGCTTTGCCTCCAGCAGTTATAATGGTGTTAAATATACTATATAAAAAAGTGTTTTTAATGTATAAGGGGGCTCACACTCAGAGGCTTGCTGTGTGAAAGGGGTCACCATTAAAAAAGTATGAGAGCCACTGTGATAACTTAATGCAGGCAATAGCCAATACTGTTGGTGTATCTGATCTTGTCTCTTGCAGATTTTGGCAATCTTAAAACTTACTGCATACACCTGCCCACTTTCATGTGCATACTGGCTTCATTAACTTCCATCTTTGGAGTGCTGATGAAAAGAGTCCAACACCTTTATGTATATACATTGTGGTTTTTGTCCTTTTGTCCCAATTTCATACTTGTCAACATTTAAAAGCTGAAAAATGGACATCTCAAGTGTATTGGAATACTTTTGGGGAAGCAGGTACAGTTCTCTGCTACACCTCAAGAGGGAGCAGGGTAAGGCTTTAAGCCACCTTTGTGCTCTTCCAATTCTGGCTATTTGGGTCAAAGTGGCCCCTGATGTAACTTAGCCCTGCAGGGGCCTCTCACAGAACTACATTTCACTCCCCACCTCCAGCACACTCCATATGCCGGAGCTGGGAAGTAGTCCTTAAAATACAGGCTCTGGCTGCATTCCTCACTTCCTCCGCTAAGGATTTCTCTCCTGAGTCAGTGCTTTGAATGGGAAACAGCAGAGACAGTCCTGTCTAAATAGTGGGTGATAGTGAGTATTGTGTAGTCTGCTTCACCATGTGTAGGGTCTTATAGCATGCCCATCTCCATTGTGGTTGAATGCCTGGGCTTTTTATACCATGGCTTTTTTGTTCTTGCTGTTGTTGCTGAGGAGAAGTACAAATTTGTGTAATATTGTGTGTAACAGACAAGAAAACATAGTACCTGTCCTGAAGAATTTAGGATGCAAGGGTTAGATATATAGTACCCAGCATAAGCAATCTGGCTCTAAATCTCTGCCTCTCATTCAGTGCCTTACTCAGGCTGCTGGAATCTGTCTCTAGCTAATTTTTGGAAGAGCGCTTCTGGTAATGGCATAAGTGTCTGAACAGCCCTTCTGGGGAAGGACATTGACTCATACAGTGCTGTTATTGACTCTGATGTGGTCTCCTTCTACTTTACAAGCACACAGGCTGCATTTTATATGAACGCCTCTCTCTCCATGATGGTTTTTCTGCACTGTGTGCTATTTCTGGGTGAAGGCCTGATTATGTTCTGAATGGTTCTCCCGTGTGGGAAGCTTGTAGTTCCCTCTACTGTGATGTATGCAGTATCATATGTTCTTCTAATAACAAAACTTGCAGAATCACATTTTTTTTAAGACCTCCTAATGTGCTGTCAGCTGAGTAAGTTGTCATATTCTAATGCTAGAGGGGTTCTGATATGTGGAAAAATCTGCTTATAAAACTAGGCACATATCTGGTATGTTCCCATTTCCACCTGCTCACAGAGGGCATAAACTCAACAGGCCTGTACCTATACATTAGGGCTCTCAAGGATGTTTGACCTATTTTTCAGTGCAATCTCAACCAGACCTGTTTTTGTGCATATGTGTTTTGGTATGCTAATTATCTGTGCAAACAGTTGAAAGACTATAATGCCTGGGCATAGTTGATAAACTGTTCATTCACAAATGGGTTTTGTGCATACAAATTCTTTCACCTACCTGTGCATACTTATGCTTAAAACATGTGGTTGCATCTTACTCCTGAAACACTGCAGCTATGTAGACTACAATCTTCTTGACTTTTCAGGAAAACCAACTAGTTTTACTACTTTAATTACAACTGATTAAACTCCATAAGATTTCATTATATCTAAAATGATTGCATCATCACTACAGAAATAAGACACTGTCTCCCCCATTTTAAAAAAAAAAGCATTCCAAAGAGTGAGGAATAGTCAGTATAAAACTGAGACAACTTAACTCTGTAAAATATTGCTAATTCTTTGATTAAGACTTGTAATGAATTTCTGAATATAAAACATTTTAAAACCCCAAATTCTAGGCAAGTATGTTCTAACAGAAAGCTCTTTTAGAGCCAAGAGGGTCCAAATATTCAGAAAACAAACCCATTTAGGTACATGTGACATTTTACAGCTTCTCAGAAGCAAATAACTGGCACATTTGAAAGAAAAGCAATTACTTATATCATGATCAAAATCTGGAAACTATGTTCTAATGACTGCAGTGGAACTGTGCCAATGTACACCACTTGAGCAACTGGCCTTATTTCTTGTACTCAACCACAAATGATAGAATAGGTGAGCCAGTCCTTTGAGTATCAACCCACTGTAACCTGTTGTTCCACTGTCTAGTTTATAAATGGAAGTACATTATTCAAGGTGATGGGTCTTTTAAAATCTGCAAGGCCAGCGATAAATCTGATCATTAGGGCCCTACCAAATTCACAGCCATGTAAAACATGTCATGGACTGTGAACTCTGGTCTTCCCCCTGTGAACTCTGGTCTTTTGTGTGTTTTTACCCGATACCATACAGATTTCAAAGGGAAGACCAGCATTTCTCAAATTAGGGGGCCTGACCCAAAAGGGAGTTGTGGGCAGGGGGGTCACAAGGTTATTTTAGGGAGGTCATGGTATTGCCACCCTTACTTCTGAGCTGCCTTCAGAGCTGGGCAGCCAGAGAGTGGCGACTGTTGGCCAGGTGCCCAGCTCTGAAGGCAGCGCCCTGCCAACAGCAGCCGAAGTAAGGGTGGCAGTACCATGCCAGACTACCCTTACTTCTGCGCTGCTGCCTTCAGAGCTGCGTGGCCAGAGAGTAGAAGCTGCTGACTGAGGGCCCAGCTCTGCAGACAGTAGCACAGAAGTAAGAGTGGCAATACCATACCATGCCATCCTTATTTCTGCACTGCTGCTGGCAGTGGCTCTTCCTTCAGAGCGGGGCTCCCAGCCAGCAGCCAGAACTCTGAAGGCAGTGCTGCCGCCATCAGCAGTGCAGAAGTAAGGGTAGCTGTACCACAATCCCCCATACAATAATTTTGCAACCTCTCTAGAACTCCATTTTGGGTCAGGACCCCTACAATTACAACACCGTGAAATTTCAGATTTAAGAGCTAAAATCATGAAATATACGATTTTAAAAATCCTATGACCGTGACCAAATTGACCAAAATGGACCATGAATTTGGTAGGGCCCTACTGATAATGAAATATGTTGTAAGAGAAAACACGGTCCAGCAAGGATACCAGCAAGAAAATAAAATGAGGTTTTCATGTGAATAAAAACAAAAACAGACAAGCAGGCACAGTGGTAGCACATGAAGATGAAGAACCAGTTGTCACTTGTAAAGCCAAAATCCATACACCCCAGGTCAAAAGAAAAAAAAACAATTAGCTGTCAGAAAACAGTCCATAGTACCATTAAAACATCCCCTACTGGGAAATCTGTGTGCTAATGGCACTAAAGTAACTGCAGGGGGAGCCCGTAGCCAATTCTTTCAGAAGGAGATGAAAAGTTACAATTTCTCAGCCATGAGGAAAAAAGGTGTGCTCTTATATAGGGATGTGTGATCATAGCAAACGTTTGCACAGTTACTCAGACTTAACACAGAAGTTTGTTTCTTTGTCCTATTGTTTATTTACGCTCCCCCATTGCACTGTCAGTATCCATCAGATGTCTCTTGCCCTTATACTTACATTGTAAACTGTTTAGGGCAGGGACCATCTTTTTGTTCTGTGTTGGTACAGTGACTAGCACAATGGCGTCTTGGTCCATGATCAGTCTGAAATTGCAAAGAGCCTGAAAATACTGGAAGAGCATGAAGGTCAGATCCGAGACTGGCAGGACTTCGATGGGGAAGGAGGAGGAGGATATGCTGTGGTTTGTAAATAGCTTTCCGCAGGAAATATTTACAACAGAGGGCTTTGAATTAGAAGTGTTTCCCAAAAGGTTCCAGATTCCAGGAAAGGTCTAGGTGAGTCACGCATGCCCCAGAGGCACTCTCACCCCACAACTTCCCCTGGGAAGCAGCAGACAGTGATATCTGGGTGGCAGCAGCAGCGCAGAGGAAGCAGCGGGAGCCAGAATGAAGACAGTCAGGGGCCTGGTAGCAATCATGGTACACACACCTTCACTCACTCAACCAGGTTTTTTTTTTAAATATATAACCTACAAAGATGGCCTTGCTTATATATAAGCTTTCTCCAAAAATACTTTAAAAGAAAGCAAAGGTGTGTCCCATCCAGTTCCTTTCAATGTAAAGTACTTTCTCCATAAGTGAATTCCCTAGAAAACATTTTATATCATCTAGACACACAGTTCTACAATCTAATATCAGAATAAGAAAAGCAGTTCAGTGGTTTCTTTAGCATTGCTATAAGCATCAAAGAATAAACTAGCATATTAAATAAGAGATAGGTCCCCATCTTACTCCAGCTGACGTCAGTAGTAACACAGGGTGGGAGGAAGAGGAAAAGATGGTTACAACCTTCTACCATTGATTATACTGGGTCCTGATTCCTCACAAAGATCCTCTCTGCAAAGGAGCATGAGGAAGCACTAATATTGATGAAGCTCCATAATGAATTAAAACAAAAACAGTTCATGTTTCCTTTTGGAAAAGCCAATTAAAAATGAGGTAAATGATGGCATTTCTTTGTACTTTGTTCCTCTGAAAAAAAAGACTCTCTAGACATGTCATGAGATTCAATAGCAATTATTTCCCTATCAAATCAGCTCCATTTATGACAGAAACGATCATTTATTTTCCTCTTCCTAATTGTCAGCCCTGCAAACTTACCTTAGGATCTAAGATTCAAGGTGGTCTACTTATTTCTGATTCTGCACCAATAAGAAAGGTTCTGCAGGTGGCACCCTCAGCAACACCTGTGCAATCCTATGTCCCTCAGTAGGTTTGCCCAGATGTACATTATTGGAATTAGTCAACAATCCTGCTGCTAAAACACAGACTCACCCTCACCAGCACACACTGTCTGATCTATGGTGGCTGTGTAGGGCTCATAGGAGTAAAAGGCAAAAACATAGGCCAACAGAGCTATCATAGGCCAGCAAACACTTACCCATGTGCTTAACTTCAAACACCGTGAGTAGACCCTCTTGAACATATATGCATATAATAAATGGAACTCAATGGTGCTTAATGTGCATCATTTCTGTTCCATTAGAAACACAGGAAAATTAACACATGCTTAATCAGGGGCTTAATGTTAAGCACCTGCATAAATCGTTGCAGGATTAGGGCACTAGTCAGCAATCCTGCAGAACAACTTGTGGGATCAAAGCCATATTTCTGTCACTAAAATGAACAGATAGGACATTGGGTATACCCAGGACACATCTTTGAGTAAAAAGATGCTATTTTTACAAAGATCTTGCCTACATGATGCCTTAGTCTGCACCTGCCGGGGTGTAAATTCCAAAGCACACCAGTGTATTATGCACTAACTGGCCCGTCTGAACCCTATTGGTGTGCAGTAAAAGTTCCCTAATATGGATTAATGTAGTCCTACATTAAACAGTACTACCTTAACCCATACTAAGGAACTTTTAGCATGCACCAGCAGAGTCTACACTGGTGCACATTGGAGTTTACACCCCCATCTGATGCAGACTAAGGCACCATGTAGACAAGCACTGTCCATTCAGTCACTTTTCAGAATAGAACCTCACTTCACATAAATGGTGAGAATCTCTTGTTTAAACTGAGCTCCACACCAGCAGCTCCCTGTGCAGGAGCAAGGATGGGGATATTTATGGTTTCTAGTTTCAAAGCAAATTGTAAAGTGGTGTAAGCCCCACATTCACCTATCTTCAAACGTGTGCTGTTGGAAAACATTCTCCAGTTTACAAAAAATTCACCACTGAAAAGGCAACAGAAAATAGCATCTGTTTTTGTGGGGATCAATATTATTTGAATTATCATAGTGCTGAAAAGCCCCAGTAGTGGACCATCTCAGATCCGTGCAGATATGCTGCCCAGCGCTGTGCCTATTCCTGCTGACAACTTTCATGAGTCTAGTCCAAACCCAAAGAATTTGGGTAATTGAAGAAGTGTTGTTTTACTGTGTTTCTTACAGAACAGAGACTAGGCTCATTTTTCAAATACAATGGATATAATTGTTACAGATCAAAAGTCTATTTTTAGAAGTGCCAAAAGTGTTTGTCACCAAATACGTTGGCTTACCAGAGTTTGATAGAATTTGTCATTGTTAAGGGCTTGATCCTGCAAACATTTATGCATATAAGTAACTATTGGGTAGACCCGTTTATTTAGGTATACTCATATGAGTAAAGTTATGAACATGCTTAACTGTCTGCAGGATCAGGGTTGGTATGTCCAGTGTATTTCATGGTGACTATTAAAATGGCTTTAAAATATCAACTAAATATTATCCGACTTTGAATAATTTGTAGTGTGAAATGAAAGATCTTTTTATTTGATGTTTCTCATAACTCATAACTTCAATTAAAGGATTTTGTGTCATGATTTCATCTTCTTCTTTCTAATAGTGCCTGAAAGGTCCCATCCAACATCAGAGCCTCATCATACTACAGAGCCCAAATCCTGAAAACATGCACATCTTCTCATAGAACCATCTCTTCTCATGGAATATCAGGGTTGGAAGGGACCTCAGGAGATCATCTAGTCCAGCCCCCTGCTCAAAGCAGGACCAATCCCCAACTAAATGGCCCCCTCAAGAATTGAACTCACAACCCTGGACTTAGCAGGTTAATGCTCAAACCCTCCACTTTACACACATGTAATCCCATTAAAGCAGTGTTTCTCAAACTGAGGTTGCTGCTTGTGTAGAGAGAGCCCCTGGCAGCCCAGGCCGGTATGTTTACCTGCCCCGTCTGCGGGTCCGGCCGATCATGGCTCCCACTGGCCGTGGTTCACTGCTCCAAGCCAATGGGAGCTACTGGAAGTGGCACAGGCCGAGGGACTTACTGGCCACTGCTTCCAGCAGCCCACATTGGCCTGTGGTGGCGAACCGCTGCCAGTGGGAGCCGCAATCAGCCAGACCTGCAGACAGGGCAGGTAAACAAAAGTGGCCCGGCCCACCAGGGGCTTTCCCTATACAAGTGGCAACCCTAGTTTGAGAAACACTGCATTAAAGTCCCTTTGCAGTTTGTTGTTAAGGCATTGGACTGAGATTTAGGTGACCTGGGTTAAAATCCCAGCTCTGCCATAAACTTCCTGTGCAACCAGCGGCAAGCCATACCTAATTAGAAAAGAGACAAAGAACAATTAAGTGACTTACCCAAGGTCATACCGGAAGTCTGTGACAGAGCTGGGAATTCAGATCTCCTGACTCCCAGTCCAGTGCCTTAACCAAAAGACCATCCTTCCTCACCACTCCACCCTCTCCGATTATCCATTCTTTAAAAACTAGAATGTTACTTTGGTATTTTTTTTGTCATATCAAAGCCATGATTTTCCTAATTCTTTCCATTATAAACTACCATAAATTCACTCCTCGTCCCCCACCATTGGTGGTGAATAAAGTATAAAGAGCTGAGGGAAAACAATGTCTGTCTCAAATAAAATAAATAAACAGGACACTGTCCCTCTCTAGTGATTCCCTGGCTGAATTCTGGTTGAATGCAATGAAAATTGAATTGGCAATTAAAACAATTGTGAGAACCAACCAACCTTTGTACTGTCTATATTTCAGTCATTGCATCCCCACTGGGTGATCAGATATGGAGATATAAGACTTGGTTTTCCACTTAGGTTTTTCCATCCAAGCTCTTTTTTGATCCATTCCTCTTTTTTCCCTTCAATATTTTTTAAATGTCATAATCAAGGCTCTGACTTACCAAAACCCTTTAGCGGGTACATAAGTGCTTTGCTGAATCAGGGCCAAAGAAAGCAAATATACATCACAACCATCAAGGATTCACTGAACACTCCCATAAGGATATTAGAATAGGAATGTGGAATCATTTGGGACTTGCTTCTTCAGCCCTTTAGACAAGTGCACAGACCCATTACGGTTAATTGAGTAAAGTGTGCAGGTTGGGCTTCTGCTGAGCTGTGTGACAATCAAATGCTATATTGTGTACCAGACATCCTTAATGAGTCTCTATTTAGAAGTCTGTGCCATGGTTCATGGATAGCTATTTCAATTGTATTTGAATTACTTCCAGAGACTGCTTTCTCTTACCTAGGTTTTTACTTATTTTCTGACCCATTCTAAAAAGAAAACCTCAGTGTATAGATTTCAGTTTGATCTGAGCATGTTGGCTTGAGCGTGGACACTTTATATGACTCCCCCCACCCCCACCCGACAGTCAGTCTTCTTCAATGAACTCTTAGGCTTACTCAACAGATAAACCAGCTGGGGAGGGTTCAGCAGCTAAAGCAAATGCCCTTCCCCAGACCATATGCTCTCTCTCCCCTTGACCATATGCCCTCTGTGACAGTTCTGGATTAACTCAGTGTGTGAACCCGTATCCAGCAGATGGCATCTTTGCAAACCATAGGAACAACTAATGGAACCTCTGGTATTTAAAAAAAAAATACAGACTCTGCCAGCCAGCAAAAGACGAGTTAGCTGAGAGTTTTTCCATATCTTTTTTCAATATTGTCACAGAGCTTTGATTTCTTTGCCAGAAGCAGTTAAAATCTATAGACATCTGGCATAGGCTTAGAAGATTGGTTTTATATGATTTTTAAAATAACATAAAAGCCCAGGTAAGGACACATCCTAGATATAACTGATGCGGTAAATGGAACAAATTGTCTGACTATAATATATTAATCTTGCAAAATCTGGCATAAGAGACCTGGCACCTCCAAACTTCACAGGGTGTTACACTAGTTTGCAGATTGGCTCTCGTTAGTTTTTTGTCCATGAATAATTTCATTTAATGAATTATAAGAACCAATATGTTCCATATTCTGATTGCAAGTTTGTCAGTCACAGCAACTTAATTAATTGGCTCAATAACTTTAAAGAGGTTAGTATTTCTGCACGATCATTTTATATATGACTCTCCACAGGACAAGGAAGATTTAACAAAACACTTGTGTAACCTGGGAGTAATGCCACCATATTGTAAATTTTTGTTCAAGGAGGCTGAGCTAATAAATACAGAGGCAGCTGCTCAGAATTCTCTGTGGTTAAACAGACCAGTCATCTCTTCATCACTATTTAAATACAGAGGAATTCCGAAGGAGACAAACACTTATAAGAGGCTTACCTCACAACTGTCAGTGCACACAGATTAATGGCATGGCAGTTATACCAAGAATGTTGTGATCGTTATTTCATTTTTATGTACCGCGTTCATTGCCTGCTGTATATGTTTTCTTAAAACCACAAACAGTTTCTTTTTAAAAAAATAGCTTGTGTACAAAAGTTTTAAGTAAACACTTATATGGCAACATTCATAACAGGAGTTTTGGTGGAGGTTAAACTAAGGCCTGGGAACAACCGTGAAAGCAAAAACCATGAAATACTTTGAAAGTGTGTCAGGAGCTCTTTTGAGCCGTTAGGCATTGATTTCATACCAACATACAATCAAACCTTCACATGTTATGGGGCAAATCAGCTAGGCTGCAGCAGGCAGGCATCCAGAACATCCATTTGGTGTATCATGCACATAGCCATTGTGCTGCAGGGGAATGTCAGTCCTTTCAGAATGATTTTTAATAATTTATAACAAAACAATTATGCCTTTTGCCAAAATACTACAACAGATACTACTTTATCAACACATGAGCATTCATGCGATCACTACTTCATTACAGCAGTTATTGGCAAGATAAGAACCTGTTATATTCCCAAGTGTAATTAATACCTTAGACATGCATGCAAGATCAGTGATTACCAGCATGGGAATTACACAGATATAAATTTACCTGCTTCAATGTTTCATTGCTTTCAGTTTTACTAAAAGTAGGGTTTGCTGCAATGTCCTCAGTCACCATTCTCCTTGCTCCATAAGCAGTCTCTGTTGTGGAATAGTTTGTAGTCACCTTCCATCCCAGAAGTACCTGAAGTTCAGTGGTGGTGAAGGGATACAGAATAATTTTTTTTAAAACTAGTGACTTAGGAGCCTGAGTCCCATTTTCAAAGGGGATTTAGGCACTTAGGCCCAGATCATTAAAGGTATATAGGCTCCTAACATCTGTTGGTTTCAATGGGAGGTAGGTGCCTCAATACATTTGAGAAGCTTGGCCCTAGGAGCCTCATTGCTAGGCAGTGGGAATTAGATGCCTACAGATGCAGATAGATGTCTACAGGATATTCAGAAGTGCCTAGATGCCTACCGCCTACTGAAGTCCTTTTTGTTCTAAAATCAGTTTTATTCTGGAAAAGTGTCCTCACCTGGAGAGTTACACCAGCAGAGTTGTTGTGGAACAATTATAAAAATAGTTATGTCAGTTAATTTCCCCATGTAGACAAGTGTTTAGTTTTAACTATCTTGCTGCTCTGTATAAAATATCAAGGTATAAAATTTTAGTAATATTTTATTGAAGATGCAATATAGTTATGTATGTCATATTTGTAATGCTGAAGGAGATTTTGGTGCTTATAAATGAGGAGTAATTTCTCTTTTTTTCAGAATCTGAGTTCAAAGTTTTGGCTTTTCAATGTAGCTTTTTATTGAAGTCTTGTCAATACATCAGAATCAGATACAAAAGATACTGTGAGTAAACATTCTTAGAATAATCACACCTGTGCATTGACTTGAGACTTCAACCTTTCTTCCTTTGAGCTCACCTGCTCTGGAACTATTAGACAGAGCTAAAAACAAAAAGAAAACTATTAAACAACAAACAGCAAAAACTCAAAGGAAAAACATTAAACATATTACAAGCATCAATTTGTTTCCTGTACTCATATCCTACCCCAAAACCTTTGTTTTATTGTCTGTTTACACTGTAAGCTCTTCTGGGAATGAACTGTATTTCACTCTGCTTGTACAGCACCTAGCACAATGAAGACTCTTGGTTGAGTCTTCCTGGTGTTGCTGTAATACAAATAAACAATATCGATAAATATTCTATGATCTGTCTTAAGTCTAATACTCATTATGGGCTAGACTGTGACTTTTAAGGCACAGCCCTGAGCTGGAGGTGGTGTGGGGTATCATTCCAGGAGAATCACCAAGACCCTTCAGTCTATGATAGGCAGAAAGCCCCCAGAGCTCTCTAGTGCTTGGGGGAGCCTGGATACTGCTACACCACATGTAGAAGTGCAGCATAGTTATCTCCTCACAACTCTGTTTGTAGGCACAGGAGGTGGTGGTCTGCTCCTGGTGGGGCACAACTTGGATGCAGTTCTGTCATCCCCCAAGTGCAAGGGCTGCAAATCTTGTTGATGATTCAAGGGCTGAGGAAGGTTTCTTGCTCTCTCCCCTTCTTTCCCCTTACACCTGCATAAAACAGCAGGTCATGATCTATCTGGCTCTATGTACATTTGAAAGCCAATATCTGCATACCATAATAGTTGTACACCATACTCCGGTGACACAGGGCACCTGGAAAATCTGATACTTCACAAAGGCTGAGTTGGGTCTGTCCAATTTCAGTTTAAATTGTCCTTTTGTCTCTGTCTCCTGTGCTGCAGCACCTAAGGATGCTCTGTCATGTCACTTAAGAAAGGAGATCATGCAGCTTTACATTTATATTTTCCTCATTATTCCCAGCAGGGAGATCTCAATACCTTTCATTTTTGGTGACAGTTGCTGTTTCTGGCAATATGTCTATATATTTTGGGACAGTACCGTATAATTTGGTCCAAGCTCCCTTCTCCACTGCAGTTTCTCCAACAATGTAATTTCCATTGCCCATTATCTGGAAGCAGAGGAACAGAATCTATGTACGGGTGATATGGTGTTCCCATCAAATTATAGGCAGTAGCATGGCATCCTCTATATATTATCTAATTACATTCTTCTTATATTTAGAAGTCAACTGCTTTCCCCCATTCTTTAAGGCTTATTTTGTTCCCTTTGTTCTACCTATTATTCCTTTCCATGGAGAATCCTGGAATAAAACTGTCTTCAGTTCAGTTATGTCTTGAGTTATTTGTACATCATTTTTTTTCTGTTGAAACACTACACAGCTGGAAACAATTATGAAAGGAAATTAAAAAAATCCCTTCTATTCCTGATGTTCCTCAGTAGTATAAACTCTGAAATAAAGTAGTATATAATATTTTCTGATAAGCTACTTTCTCAATTATTAGGCTTTCCAGTAGTTGAAGTAACTATTGTTAACTTGTTTATTTTTCCAAGTTTCTTTTTTAATCAGGTCCAGTTCTCTATGTAGTCATAATTAAAGATGCTTCTTACAGCATTTTTCTTCTGTATAGTAAAGATTCAAAGGTGCATTAAGTCAATGTTCAGTTGTAAAGTTTTGAAAGAACAACCATAACATTTTGTTCAGAGTTATGAACATTTCAGAGTTACAAAAAACCTCTGTTCCTGAGTTGTTGGCAACTCTGAGGTTCTACTGCAGCTGAACTGCTCAGTAATAGTGACAAAAATGTAATTAAATTTAACATCTTAGTAGGGGGGGAAGTATCAAAGAAACCCACCAGAGTACCGTTTAACTTCAAAAAGGAGAATTACGCAAAAATGAGGAAGCTAGTTAAATGGAAATTAAAAGGAACAATACAAAGGTGAAATGCCTGTAAACTGCAGTCAATCTATTTAAAATCACCATAAGAAAGGCTCAAACTAAATGTATACCCCACATAATAATAATAAATAACAAAAATAATAAATCATAAAAAAACACAGGTTAAAAAACTGCCACCATGACTAAATAGCAGAGAAAAAGAGGCAGTAAAGGCATCCTTTAAAAATTGGAAGTCAAATGCCAGTGAGGAAAGTAGAAAGGAGCAAAAACTCTGGCAAGTCAAGTGAAAATGTATAATAAGGCAGGTCAAGAAACAATGTGAAGAGGAACTAGCTAAAGACACAAAAACTAACAGCAAAATTATTTTGAAAAACACCAGAGGCAGGAAGCCTGCCAAACAGTCAGTGGAGCCGCTGTATAATCCAGGTGCTAAAGTAGCACTCAGGGAAGACAGAGCCATTGCAGAGAAGCTAAATGAATCCTTTGCATCTGCCTTCACTGCAGAGGATGTGGGAGCGATCCTCTCACCTGAGCCATTCTTTTTAGGTGACAAATCTGAGAAACTGTCCCACATTGAGGTGGCAAGGTGGATGAGGTAATGTCTTTTGCTCTGGAAGTTCCTAAACCTCCAACTGCCAGAAGCTGGGACTGGATGATAGGAAATGGATCACTCGAAATTACCCTGTTATGTTCATTCCCTCTAAAGCATCTGGCACCAGCCACTGTGAGAAGACAGGATAAGGGGCTAGATGGACCATTAATCTGACCCAATATAGCTGTTCTTATGTGCTCTTATGCAAAACCTCCAGTCTTCCTTTTTCTTTCTCAAGGAAAGCAGTTCTTCCACGTTGTTTTTTTTCTTTACACTGCTAGCCATTCCAAGCAATTTCCCTCAAATTACAATGTTTGCTGCATCCCACAGAGTACTATAACTGGTAACTCCTATATCATTTAATATCACATATTCCAGCATTTTAAATCTGTGACACTGATGTTCTGATGTAGAGTATAATTTCATATTCAGTGCTTTCCTTGTTTTTTCCATATCTACAGTTTCTACAGCAGCTCACATTAAGGCCTGTTCTGAAAAAATAATATTGTCTATGCCAGTTTTATAGTCTCTATATAAAGGTTTACAATTGACAAACATAAACATTATATTCTGGAATATGAACACTGACTATTCCAATATATTTTCTAGTCTTTTCTTCCAAAATGCGATTATTTCCACATATCAACCAACTGCATTTCAGAGACTGATTTTGAAGATTGCTTATCATATTTTCCTTCTTTCCACATATTAAAGTTTTATCAGACTTTCTGCGTAGCTCTAAGTCTGACTTCCCTAAACAAAAATAAGATACCCTTCAACTTATGGAGTAAGGTCTAAAAGAATACTTTTAGTAAATTCTTTGCTTGTTTCATCAGGGTATAAAGATTTATTAAGATAGTTCCTTGTCTGTTTATATTTCCAGATACAGGTACATCTCTACTCTCTTTGTCAGATAAAGATGGCATAATTTAGAATGAAGAGTTTTCTATTTTCTCTTTGCTTTTTCCTTTGATAGGATGCAAAATATACTCTTCAGTCCAAGTTTTATTTTAATTTAGCTGATTCATCACCTGTGAGATGATTCTTTTGTATGGCTACAGTATCAGGAGGTAGCTTCTTAAGATAATTAAGCACCTTCTTTCTCTTTAGCATACTATTATGGCCATTAACATTCCAGGAGACTATTTTACAAGTACTGTTGGTTCCCTTTATGTAGGAGAGTAGATAAAATAGAATTTAACACACACACAGTACTTGCCTAAGGTATGTGCAATGGAAGAGAAATAATCTTCCTCATGTGCTGCATTTGACTTAGATTTGGCATTTTTAGAATTGCCAAAGCACGTAATGTATCTCTCTCTCTCTCTCTTTCTGCATGTGTCTGTGTGTGTGTCTCTGTGTGTGTAAACCCTTCAGCATTCCAGCCCTTCAACAGCAGTAAATCCTGCCAATGAAAACTAGCTAGATACCCAAGTAGAACAAATCAACAGGAAATCTCATGAAAAAATTTCCACCAAAAAGCTACAGATTCCCCTACCTTCCCCACGATACACACTTTGTGAGTATAAATTTCCCATATTATATGCTTGGGTAGTCAACGAGGTGAATCTAAGATAAGATTTTAAAGGGAAAACAATTAGCAAATTGTATGCAATTGATATTCCACATATGAAGTTCTGCTTTCAGTTTGTACTGTTTTGGGACATTCTTTACTGGCCTGTATGCTGCATTTCTTAATTAACTCCATCTGCTGAAAGACTGGTCTGGCACTTTAACTGTGAAGAGTTCCTTTATATAAGAGTCATGCTGTATGGTAAGCTAAGAGATTCTACTTGCCTTGCAAGAGCTACTGTAGAGTAGTAACAAAAGTAACAGGGTCAATACCAATTTGTATTACAAATGTCCAATTTTTGCTGATGTTGAGGCACTGTAGAATATCCTGGCCTACGAATGTGATCTTGTCATAAGTTTTGCATAGTACAATCCACCATGCATATTCCCATACAATATAGGAAATTTAAGTGGGTAATCTTAATCAGTAATTCCAGTTGTAATTCTATGGGTCAAGTTAGCTGGATGATTACGGTAAATCAATTACTGTACTGGGAAGTGAATATTATAAAGAAGATGACATCTACGGTGGGCTGAAATGAACTGGAAGCGTAAATGGACCTTGTGAGTTGCAAGTGATTAAAGTAAGCTGCACATACCCTTAGTTTGGCAACATGTTCAAGAATTCTGTTTAAATGTGAAATAAATATAAAACCAGGAAAATGTTATTGTATTTATTATTTATGCAGTTTAGAGCCTTATATTGCACCACTGAAGTCAATGGGAGATTTGCCATTGACTTCAAAGATCAAACACTTAAAGAACAAAGTAAAGAAAGGGCTGTAATGTCCATGCAAAGTGATCACATTGGTATTGGATACATATCTGGTCAGTTGGTTTTGTGTTTGTGTAGCACTAACAGCATGCCAGGCACTCATTCTAGAACAGAAACCGTGCTATTCCACATTAATTTGATCATTCTCATTGTGTACTAAAGTTAGCAATTCTGTCTAGCTTTGTAATGTACTTTTTTATTATATGTCGTGCATGGGAATTGAGTAGCATCCCTTTAAACAATTTGTGAGCACTTGAATGGCCATCCCTGTCTTCTAGGCTTGAGAAGGCACCAGACCTGTGCCAAAGCTGCAGTGTCTATACGTAGCTAGGCCATGCATGCTGTAAATAGTAAACATGGATATTTTAATCCCACTCTGCTGGTGTGGTTCCTTCCTATATGCATGTTGTGTAAAGAGCAAGACACATCATCCTTATGCCTTTAATAAAAGCTTGAAGTTTTGGGAAGTTGGTTTGGATTGGAGTGATAAGGGAAATTCTGCCTTAGTGGAAGCAGGTACAGCTGCAACTTCATTCATCTCAGTGAAGATACCAGCTTATAATGGGACTGAATTTGTCTATGTTTCATTGTGCCCATTAGTAGCCTGGCTTATCCATGATATAGACTACAGCTAAAAAGTTTTCTTATGTATAGTATCTCCTGCCAGTACTTTTAATGTTCTTCTTCTTATTAAGTGCGTACCACTTGCTATAGAAAAACATTTGACCAGTTTCTTAAACAGTATGGCTCAAAATCATTCTCAACGTAACTTATTGACTGCAGTGAAATTACACCAATGATAAATTTGGACCCACTTTGATTTAACAAATGCCTCTTTAAAGACAAGCCACGGGTAACACCATAAACTGCATTCGCTAATCATGAATGAGAAAAGGAGTCCAAAAACAACTACTCTGGGAGTGTTAGGGCATCACCATTACTGATTTTTCATGAGAAAGGGCTGACCCAGTTTAGTCACTAAACCCAGGAGGGGGTTCATACCTGGGAATCTCAGATTGAGGGAAGCATCTCCCACTCTCTCTAGTCCAGAGTTAAGCACCTAACTCCTTTTGAAGTGTGAGACTTAGGCCACACCCCTCTTCTCACTCACATTCTGACTCACTCACTCACATTCTGTAGTGCAATGTTTGTCAAACTGGGGTCGCCGCTTGTGTAGGGAAAGCCCCTGGCGGGCCGGGCCCATTTGTTTACCTGCCCCATCCACAGGTCTGGCCGATCGCAGCTCCCACTGGCCACGGTTCACCGCTGCACGCCAATGGGGGCTGCTGGAAGTGGCGGCCAGTAAGTCCCTCGGCTCGCTCCGCTTCCAGCAGCTCCCATTGTCCTAGAGCAGCGAACCGCGACCAGGGGGAGCCGCAATCAGCCGGACTTGTGGATGGGGCAGGTAAACAAACCAACCCGGCCCACCAGGGGCTTTCCCTACACAAGCGACGACCCCAGTTTGAGAAACACTGATGTAGTGGCTAGCATAGGTGGCTCCCTGCTCAGTGTGCTGGTTTCTGTGAATCCCTAATTATCCCCACTCATTGTACAGGAAACCTGGGCACCCAACTCAGAGTTGTGAATTCCATGATACGATGCCTAAATGTTCACCTTGTGAATTTATCTGTAAGTGCCTTTCTGCATCTGTAGGTGCCTAAGTACCTTTACAAAATCTGTCCCCTAGTAAAGTAGTTATATTATCACATTTTACCTGCTTTATTGAAAGTGTCTTGCCATATGCAAATTTGTCTTGACAAAAATTAAAAAGATTGCACAATTTGTCTAGCTTACTGCCTGAAGTTTCAAAGGAAACTTAACTAACAGTCTGCGTTGCTTGGCATTGATTCAAATGTAGTAACAAATGAAAAGCAGTCTGAGAGCTGGAGATTTAGAGCTCTAGGTAGAAAGACCTTTCACAGAGGTCTGTTTAATCAACCATCTATTATTTAACTTCAATTTTTAAAATAATTTTTAGGGAACTGTAAAGATACATGGGCAAAATGCTCTTTTGATCATCTGGGGAATGCCAACATCCAAAGAAAAACATCAGTCCAGAACTAACTGTGAAGCAGTCCACTACCTTTTTCAAAGGAGACTAGAGGAGCCTGACCTCTATGCCCAAGGAGATAAGTAAAATCCTAAGTCAGGGTCCAGAAAGATGCTGTAACTTCATTTGCAAAACTTCATCTCTAGCACAGCCCATTGTGGCAAGGAAGCTGCAAAGAATCTGAGAGTATCTAGGTTGGACCTGTGACCACGGTTGAGAAGGTAGTTGAAAACTTGATTCCAGCTAAACCAGTTTCTGCAACAGGACCAAACTATGGAGAACCACATTTAAGAGTCCTATTATAGGCTAGGTAGGGATGGTGTAAAGATATACACTGTCTCTGCTGGTTTGACCTCATGTTTGCTAGCCAGATATACTCAGAAAACTCTTTAGCTGGAACCATGTGTAACCTAGAATCATAGTATCAGAGGGGTAGCCGTGTTTGTCTGGATCTGTAAAAGCAGCGAAGAGTCCTGTGGTACCTTATAGACTAACAGAGATATTGGAGCATGAGCTTTCGTGGGTGAATACCCACTTCGTCGGATGCAATCATAGAATCATTGGGTTAGAACAAGGGACCACAAGGGACAGCTAGCCTAACCCTCTGCCAAGATGCAAGATTTGTTGTGTCTAAACCATCCAAGACAGATGGCTATCCAGTATAAACACAGTTTCCAAACTTGGGTAAAGCACCAACTTTGATGTAGGGGCCTACAAAGGAGATGATGGCTTATGTGGCACCAAATAATTGTGTCTAGCATTGTGTGGATAACTGTGTGAAATAATGCTGGGATTGAATGTGTCTCTTGTTGTCTTTGTATTTGGTTTTTGTTATTTGTTAATACTAATAAAATGTAGGATCTGTTAAGACATGTCCAGGATGATTTCATACCTCTCAGAGGTAGCTAGGATATATGGACTAGTCACTCGTCGTTTGGTTGTGTAGGAAGGGCTGATGATTGTGCGGGCATGGTAAACTTTCTTGATTTTAATGTTATAATCATACAATCTTAAAAATCAGAGATGCAAAAAGTCTTCTTCTAGTACATCACCTCCCAGTACATACAATTAATTACTGAGCTCTGGATTCAGTACAGCTTCTAATTGCATTCTAGACTCATTTAATCCTCCCTGCCTTAGAGGGCAATCAGCAGTACAAATGTTGGGCTAGGTTGTTTTATGGGTATATTAGTATGTCTTGTTATATTGCACAATACTGACAGGTTTTTTTAAGCCAATTGTGATATATATTGGTGGAGAAGTGGTGAATACATTTATCTTGTATAACTGTATACATGGCTGCTTCCCTGGTTTCAGGTATTACTTGTGCCTCATTTTACAGAGCTAAAAAGAAATCAGAGTGATTAAAAATATTAGATATCAGTGCTTCTCAAAGAACCCAATTCAGTGGTTTTCCAACTTTTATTCAGCTGACAACTTTGCAGGAGAAATATTGACCCATCTCCTCTCCCAATCCCTCACTTTGTGGCTCTCAAAACATTGTATTCTGTGGACCACCGGAAAAGACAACAGGCCCTGGTTACAGAACTGTTGCTGCAAAGGAAGAGAGCTCTAACTAAATTAGTCTGTAGTTACATCAAAGAATTCCCTCATTAATAAATCAATAAATGTCATATTTAAACAGATGAAACACTAACAACAAGCATTCTGCTTTTAAATTGAGTGTGATGGATGTTATATAGAGAGTACCCTTCAAACACCTTAACACCAGTCTGTAACATTCTGAAAATGCTTCATTTTTTGAGGCCAAAATTTCCCAAAAAGGTCCAAAGGTCGAGTGAAGTTTATTCATCCTGATTATGTGAGAGTGGAGGGGGAAGGTGGGAAATACAGTTTCTTCTTTTGTTTTTTGCTAATTAAGAACTGAGAAATAACTGAACAAAAAAAATTTCAAACTTAGAATGTGGCTAGTCCTCCATGAGGAACAATCTTTTAGCTAGGGATCTGATCCTACTCTTACTACCATGAATAGTGCTAACTGTTATTAGTAGTCCATTGACATCTTAGCCAATGTTAGTTAAGCTAAGAATCACTGCTGGAAAGTTTCAAGCAACAGATATTTATTTTAAAATTTAAAGTCAGTGGGTCTAATCTGATTGGTGCTTCTATGTCTGTTTTACCTTAGTTTAAAAAAGCATGAGATTACTCGTAATAGGAAGCACTAAAATCACTCGTAAGGATCTGGGAGAAGATCTCTTCTGAACCTTCTCAGTATACTAAAGATTTTAACAGGACCTAACGAGGTCATTCCCACGATGACATGCAGGTGGCAGAGAAGACAGTACAGTCTCCCTGCTGCCACTCTCGAGCCACTGGGACAATGTATATTAGGGAGAATGAATCATCTGAGCAAACATGACAGGATGTGACCCGCAGTGTTTAGCATTTAAAAGGTAACAGTATAGTATGTTATACTTTTTGTTGTAAATTCACTGTAATGGAAGAACAAAGATGCAATATGTGTGTTCTAACTGTTTGCTTCTGTTTGCACTGATCATTGTTAATTAAATTTGCACTCAGGATAACGTTTTGGAATATAGTAGTAGCTATATGAGCAAAATAACATTTTAATAGCTGTACAAGATCCATTACAAGCACATTATGGAAACAAATGCCTTTTAATTAAACTTCTCTTTTAAAGACTCTAGCTAGATAGCTCTCTGTATTTGTAACTTGTTATACATACAGTCATGCAAGAAAACTTTTGTAAGCCCAATAGAGAAGTGCTTGGTTTTAACAAAACTAGAAATTGTAGGTACTCTGCTTGCAAAAATTTTTAACTGAAGTAAATTAGGTATTGAGGCACTCAATCAGCTAAATCCACAGACTCAACACATTTTAAAATACATTTGTTATAATTCACTGGATGCAAACTTTGTGTAACGGTGAACCTTAATTGTCTAAAGTTTGGTCCATTTTCCGTTGTGGCATATTTAATATGTGACAAAGCATGAGAAGGCAGAAAGGTAGACAGTAAGTCAGGACTCTGACAAGGGGCACTTGCTTCTTAATGAGTAAACCCTAAGTCACCTAGTACATGTGATAGTCAGAAAGTTACACTGCTCTGTGTAGATGGTGGGATGGATGGGGGAAGCATTCCATTTCTCTGCTTCCTGTGGCAAGCAGGTATATCCTACTACCAGCCACCGGGGATAGATCATGTGAAGCGTTGTGAGATCAACGTCCTATGAAAAGGCTGGTTCTAGCTGAACAATCCAGTTCACTAGCTGTTCTGTCCAGCTGAAATAGGAAGTATTTCAGTGCTTACCTGCACCTATCCAGTTCAGTGGACACACACAATCAGGTCCTTTAAAAATACACACAACCTTATTCTGTCATGTTGATTTAAATTTGTGGGGTTGATTAGCTAGGTGTTCACACTCAGAAGAGCTCATCTTGTTTGGTTGCCCCTCTTTTTTTCCATTGCTCTGTGGAGTATCCTGCTGACCTCTGCCTCTCCCACTTCCTTTAGCAGTTGAGATTATACCATCAGTTTACAGCTCCTTCAGCATTTAAAAGAACAGCAGAGTGATGTCAACATGATCCACTCTGCCCAGTCTCTCTTTTTTTTTTTAGAAAAAAAAGTCATTGATCTCTTTGTTTATGCTGTGAAAGTGGAAGAAAAAAGGCAAGTTGCACAGAATCTGCTCTAGTAAATAACAAGTGACAATAAGTGCCTTGTTTATCCCAACAGGACCAGATGAGAATGTCAGTAGCTGTTGCTGAACTGTCATCAGCATTCCATTTTTATGTAACAGATTTTGGCTCTCTCTTGCAAGTATGTTGTGCAATCTATGGGGCTGGGTTTTGGCTTTTGGAACAATAAATTTACATAACATGGTTTCTAATCCAATCTCCCCTTCCTGGCTTGAAAGAATATCTTTGTGAGGATTTTTCCATAATAAAGCTTCCAGATTCCTGTGCAATTGTTTACCAAAATAACAGTATCCTAACTCTTAAAGAGATAATACAAATGCACAACTGGTTTTGTTTGTATATGGGGCTGCTATTGTTCACTTTTAAATGATACACCATTTTGTTGTTTTCATATCCCATTTGTGGGATGAAATAAACTTTTTCACACCACACTAACTGCTGGGGCCTTTTACTAGCAGAATCGTCTCAATTGGCACTGCATGGAGGAAACTGAATCATGCCAACTAAAATTATGATCATCCCAGTCCTCAAAAGCTTGTACAAATACCCTGGATAGGGAGAGACTCACTTTTCATCCATGCTATACTTATGAAAGTATAGTTCCCAAACTGGCAGCCACAAGGAACCCCCATTTCAGTAGTGGAGGCCATTGATAGTAGCATGATATGTTCTGCTACATTACCACTCTGTGCTGACAGGGCTCTGTGGAGATTCCTTGAGGGCCCTAGGGAACTGAGATTTATTGCAACTTTGGGCTATACATTCTTCCTGCTTTAACAAGAAACCTCTCTAACTCCTTCACAGCACACACCACCCAGCTTCTGACTTCAACTTTTACAGGCGTGAATACACCTTACTTCCCCCCATCGCCGCCCCAGTAGCATGCTATAAAATTTAAGCAGGTAAAGAGCGAGGGTCTCACCTCAGCCCAGCTCCTGCTCTGCAGTGTGGCCAGTTTGCTACATATAATCTAGGCAAAACAGTCCTTGGGCTACTGTAAGCAGCCACAGGAGGCTCCCCCTAGCATCAGATAAGCTTCTGCTGGCATAGAGTTAGTGTAATTGCTTCTGTGCTGCCCTTTTCTCCCCTAGTTGCCAGGGTAAAGGGCCTGGGTCTAGGAAAAGGGTGTGTGGCTGAAAATCTCCTTGGAAGCTTGAGATGGGAAAGATTATCTTTCCCATACCTGAACTGGCCACTCTATCCCCTATCCACTATAGAAAAATTCTCACAACTAGTCCCTGGGTTGGGGGCCACAATTTCTAGGTGCCCAGCTTTTAGGCAGCTGAGGCTTGAAGTGCAGAAAGTGCAAAGCAGCACCACGGATCCCCCCCTACACACACACACTTCTGTCACTGTGTTGTTGGGGATCAGCCCCTCTGAGAATCATTTTGATACTGATGAGTTAACATTTACAGAAGTCTGTGTGATATTTTGGGGATTGACTAGCTGCCATTGCTTCAGAAAACTGCTGTTCAACATGACTTGCATGAAACTCAAAGAAATCTGCAGCCATAAGTGATGTCTGCAGCAATAAACAATCATTTTTATTTCCTTTCGCAGAGTTCCCTGCTTTTAAAAGTTGTATATCCTCTAATTCAAAGGGGCTTCAGATTTAAAAAAAAAAAAAAAGAATGAAAAACATTGCTTGGAAAAAAAATCCTTTTAATGGATAGTGAAAGATGCCAGAATGCTAGTCATGGACTGAAGTCCTCTGTTTATTTACAGAACAGAGACAATATGGACAGTAGCAATGGAAGTTCCTACACTCCCCCACCAATGTGTGTCAGCACGCGGGTATGTGCTATTAAGTGCATTGCTTTCCACAATCAGAGTGCATACTGACAATGCCAAAAAAAACAGGTGGTATACAAGAAACATCCCCGTCTATATGAAATCTTCCTTCCTATGCCCTCTCCTCTCCCCGCATCCTTTTTCTGCTCTTCTTGATATCACCATCACCTTCCCTGTCAGTCCAAGGCACAAACTAGAAGTCATCTTTAACGCCTTCCTCTCCCTTGCCCCGTACATCTGGACTGTGTTCAAATCCTACCATTTCTTCCTCCACAGCTTTTATAAGATCTGCCCTCTTCTTTCTGTCCCTATAAACTCTCATTCCGACTCTCATTGCCTCCCATCTTAACTATTGTAACCTCCTCTCCAAACTCCCTGACATCCTTATTTCTCCATTCCAGCCCTTCAAAAATACTGCTCACAAGGCTCTTCACTTGAATCATGAAGCACCCATCTTCTTTGGATCCCTCCTCTGGCTTCCCATTTTTCACCACATTGAGTTCAAACTTGTTGTCCTCATTTTCAAGGTCTTACAGCACTCTACCTCTTCCTATTTATCTGCCCCTGTTCCTTTTTTGCATCACTCAAGTCTCCTCAGCTCTATCCAAGATGCCAGCCTTGACACATGGTTAGTCTGCTCACCCCTAGAACTATCTCCACAATATCATTCTCACCAGCTCCTATACATTGGGTGACTTTCTGAAGTTGTACTACACGGTCTCTACCCTCTCTGCATTCAGATGCCTCCGCAAGACCCATTTCTACCAGGTCACCTATAAGAAAATTATTTCCTTTTGCTATTCAATATGGGACTTCATCGAGCAACATTTGGATGCCATTTTGATGATGTTGGTTGTGCCTTGACAACATAACATGGCAGAATATAAGAAGATTGTCATCACCTACCCCAGCTTTCCTAGACTTATCTGCTGCCTACCACACCGTGTGGAAGAACAGCCTTCTTCTGAAAGCTAGCAAAATTATCCCATGCAATGCAAGATAAAATTCTTCTGAGAAGTTCTGTCAAATAATAGGGTTTGCATTTTCTTTGGTGACCAGGCCAGTAGGTTACATACTCTCAACAATGGTTTACCACAGAGATCAGTCCTAGGATTCAATATCAATACCAGCAACCTTCCTCAATCATCCTTTTGGAAATTTGCCTATGCTGATGACATTGCTCGAACTGCACATGCACAGGATTTAGTTACCATAGAACAAATCGCATTTCTGACATTCGTGGCTAAAACCGAACCCCAAGACTGTTGTGGGCGTTTCATTTAAACAATCAAAGGACTACTGTGGAACTGCACCGGGGCTTCTGTGACAGCAGATAAAACACTATCCCACCCCCAAAACATCTTGGTATGACATTAGACTGACATACCACCAGCACTTGAAAAATATCCACAACAAAATAAAGATGCATGCAAATCTCATCCAGAAACTGGCAGGAACAACTTGGGGAGCTGATGCAAGTACTTGGGACCTCTTCACTGGCCCTCATGTACTCCACCACAGATCTCCCACACATCACTCATCAATTCTCAACACTGCCATATGGATCATTATGGGCATAGTAAAATCAACACCACAACCATGGCTTCCCATACCACCTACACCAAATTTGTCATGACATGAGAATTCTTCAGGAGTCCTATTATATTCTAGGGAATAAAGATCTCCCAATACATGAGGGCCTAAAAAGCATACCAATATTCTGATTTAAATCTAGAAAACCTTTTTGGCTTTCAGTGCAAGAGCATGAAGACTCAGGGGGTTTCCCCTGAAGATCAGTGGCAAGCAGTGGTGGATTTAGAGCTAGCGGGGACCTGTGCGCAGCTTTTTGTGGGGCCCCCCTCGGGACCCAGCCAAGAAAAAGAACATTCTCTCTTATCTCCCCACCATTTTTCATTCTTTTTTTTCCTTCATCGTCCTCTTATATTATAAGTAATGGGAAGTAAATGAAAATAAAGTGAGGTACCTTGATTGGGGTAGGGGGTTGCGGTGTGGGAGGTGGTGCAGGAGTCGGGCTCTGAGAGGGAGTTTGGGTGCTGGATGCGGGATCTGGGCTGGGGCAGGAGTGTGGGAGAGATTGTGGGGATCGGGCTCTGGGAGGGAGTTTGCATGTTGGGTGTGGGCTCTGGGCTGGGGCAGGGGGTTGGGGTGTGGGAGGCAGGCGGGGGCGGCTCACCTTGGATGGCACAGCTCCCAAAGTGACTGGCACACCCCACCCTGGCGGTGGCTCTTACGCAGGGCAGGGGCAGGGGATCTCCACGCAGCGCTGCCTGTTTGTTTAATGGAAAATCCGCTCCTGGTGGCAAGCAAAGTGAAAGGATGCCAACATCCTGAACAAACATCTCATTGAGGACCCAATCAAAGAGCCTCGTTGCTTTTCCCTCCCATGGTCCATTTTTGAACTGCATTTGCACATCACATATCAGAGGAACCTACCTCCTCCATACATGGGGACTGAGATACAGTCGTATTTGCGACTCTGGAAACTGACTTCAAACTGTGGAATATCTTGTCAGCCAATGTTTCAAATGATCATACCCTGGTAGTATCTCTGCCATCCACTCTGCAACATCTGAAGCAATCAGCTGGATCACCAACTTAGACTTGAACATCTAACTTTGCTGTTTTAAGTCATAAGAAAGAAGGCAGTTTACAAGAAATTAGCTCTCTAAAAGTGATAATGCAGGGTAGGGCTAGGGTCCAGACTGACCTAGACAAATTGCAGGATTGGGCCAAAAGAAATCTGATGAGGTTCAACACTGCACTTAGGACTGAAGAATCCTATGCACTGCTACAGACTGAGGACTGACTGGTTAAGCAGCAGTTCTGCAGAAAAGAACCTGGGGATTACAGTGGATGAGAAGCTGGATATGAGTCAGCAGTGTGCCCTTGTTGCCAAGCAGGCTAATGGCATATTGGGCTGCATTAGTAGGAGCATTGCCAGCAGATTGAAGGAAGTGATTATTCCCCTCTATTTGGCGCTGGTGAGGCTGCATCTGGAGCATTGCATCCAGTTTTGGGGCCCCCACTACAGAAAGGATGTGGACAAATTGGTGAGAGTCCAGCTGAGGGCAACGAAAATGATTAGGGGCTAGGGCACATACTTATAAGGAGAGGCTGAGGGAACTGGGCTTATTTAGTCTGCAGAAGAGAAAAGTGAGGGGGGATTTTATAGCCTTCAACTACCTGAAGGGGGTTCCAAAGAGGATCCAGCGCAGCTGTTCTCAGTGGTGGCAGATGACAGAACAAGGAGCAATGGTCTCAAGTTGCAGTGGGGGAGGTTTAGTTTGGATAGTAGGAAAAACTGTTTCACTAGGAGGGTGGTGAAGCACTGGAATGGGTTACCTAGGGACATGGTGGAATCTCCTTCCTTAGAGGTTTTTAAGGGCTGGCTTGACAAATCCTGGCTGGGATGATTTAGTTCAGGGATGGCCAACCTGTGCTTCCAGAGCCACATGCGGCTCTTCAGAAGTGAATAAGTTGCTCCTTGTATAGGCACTGACTCCGGGGCTGGAACTACAGGCGCCAGCTTTCCAAAGTGCCAGGGGGTGCTCACTACCACAAAACAGCTGATTAGGAGGTGCGGGGAGGGAGGGAGAGGTGCTGATGGATGGGGCTACCGGTGGGTGGGAGGCTCTGGGAGCGATGGGGAGAGCTAATGAGGAGCTGCTGACATATTACTGTGGCTCTTTGCCAGTGTACATTGGTAAATTCTAGCTCCTTCTGAGGCTCAGGTTGCCCACCCCTGATTTAGTTGGAATTGGTCCTGCTTTGAGCAGGGGGTTGGACCAGATGACCTCCTGAGATCTCTTTCAACCCTAATCTTCTATAATTCTATGAGAGACCAAAGGAGACATATTTTAAAAGATTTATACACTAGCTCAACACCACTGTATTACCAAAATGTGCCCAACCATTATGCTGACTACTTTACATGTATGTAGTTCACCTTTGCCTTTACCCTTTCCTGTTCTGTCTTTTTACACTACAAGTTCTTCAGGACAGAGACTCTGACTTCCTGTATTGGTACAGCACCTAGCACATTGCAGGCAATAGCAGAAACTAAAAACAACAAATTATGGTAACACGAACAGGAAAGCTGATGGGTTCCCCAAGTTTAGAAATCTTAATTTTCAGTGTGTCAAGCAGAAATATCTTCAGGCATTTCTTAGCTATCACCTTTAACATGGTAGTTAGTCCACTAGATTAAAGCAGTTGTCCCTCTTTCTAGCACCTGAGTGATTTTCTTAAATTCCATAGCTTTAAATATTTAATTTGACATGTTTCTCAGATTTACAGGTATGAAACTATTTACCTGGTTCATTCTGTCAAGTATCAGGGGGTAGCCGTGTTAGTCTGTATCCACAAAAACAACAAGGAGTCCGGTGGCACCTTAAAGACTAGAAGTGGGTTTTTTACCCACAAAAGTTTATGCCCAAATAAATCTGTTAGTCTTTAAGGTGCCACTGGACTCCTGATTCATTCTATTTACTAAAGCTTGGCTAAGTGACTTACATTTGGTTTCAATTTAAATGACCAGAAAGTAGTGTTTTAATATGAACTGAGGAAAGTTTTCTGAATCAAATTATTTCAACCTCCTTTTGGTTCAACCAAACTAATGTAAAACTGGAAGCCACTGCTGACAGGAATTCTACAGATCAATGTCTTGAAATATCTGCAATTTAAGCTTCCTAAAAATTCATAAATGTATTATATGAAAACATTGAGAAATAAGATCAGCAATTCAAGATAATATTCAGAGCACTCTGGATTTGATCAAGCTAAATCCATCTACTACCCTTCAAAGTATCTCCAATTGTTTAATTGGAAACAGATTCTAAAACATCAGCTGAATATTAGTTATGCAATATGGCTAGAGGTTATTGGTGGTAGTGGTTAAATCTGTTTTGAGAAATCCACAAATCAAGGACTTATAATATCTCAAAGGCAGAACATATACCATTACATTTGATTTGGCTAATCTCCCCTGGGCAACCCAGGTCTCCATCTATAAGCAAGGGGATGGAAGTTGGCCTACAACTTAATAAGTAAAGAGAGAGATGGGTAATAGGGTTGAATCAGAGGCGTCTAAATATGTCACTTATCTGGCAGTGTGCAAATCCAGTTTGATCCTAAAATAGTTCAGGATTTTTGGTACATCAAACTGCACCCTCCTAACAGGACCAGATCCTGCACTCCAGGCTCAGGCAAAATGCCCATTAACGTCTAAATTTTAAGAGAACAAGGAGTACAGGATCAGGCCCAGAGTAATAAATAAATAAATCCAGGAGGTGCCACCATACACCTACCAATTTAGCAGTTATGGAGTGAAGGCAGAATTGGCAGGGCCATGTAAATACAAAGTAACTTGAATTCTGTCTTTTCTATTTCCATAGGCTCCGTGATTAATAATGAAACCTAAAACTAAATATCAAATATGTTGGGCTCTGGATAAACACTGGATGGGCAAGGTCAACCATCCTTGAGAATATCACTTTTATCAAAACTAATTGTCCCTTAAGTATTGGTAGACAAGTAGCTATTTGATACCACTGGTTTTCCTGCCTGCATGTAAACAGTCTCAGTTCATGCCCCCCCGCCATACAGACACACAGTAAACATTCCAGTATTTAATCCTTTGTGTTTAGAGAGCAGACCCCTTTACACCAGACAAACATAAAATGTATAATAGTCATGAGTTATTAGTCACTCTATTTCCCATCACTGTATGTATGTTTGGTTAAAAGATATTTTACACAAAACAAAATTACAAAACAAAAAAAAGCAAAAACAAAACAAAAACAACTTGTCTGATTGGATTATGTAGTTACACTGAAATCAGGGATAAATCTGTGTGAGCAGAAGAGCTATATGATTGTATATATAATGGAAAAAGAGTTTCTGTTTGTTGCAAAAAAAAAAAATGAGCAGCTTCAGAAATAGCCCAGACGATCACAGTTAACTCTATTATATTACTGAGAAGCTAATGTATTATGAACAAATGCCAAGATATTTCTGTGTAACACAGAAGAGATGAAATGGAAATTTCTATTTTGGGGATCTGCTTTATAGTGTACATGTAATAAACAAATGCCTAGATAACAAGGAGTGCATAGATAGCCTGAATTCTTGTTTGAATTGGATCTTATCATTTGTGTGGTGGGGGGGGGATTACATTCTACCTTCCCTATCATATTAGAAAAACAATGATAACTTAAATGATAATGTCGTGTTGCTTCCACTGTTTTGCAAACATGAGTTAGGCTGTGTATTCCACATGTAGTTCACCATATCAAAACTAGATTAATACAGGCCCAGAATGGAATGTCAGTGGAGTTCCATAAAATTATATGCATGCAATGGTTTCTTTGGGTTTGAGTATATAATGACATGCCTGTGAATTTCCGTGGGGCCAAACGTTGGTCGTCCTGTAGTCAGTGGGAGTTATGCACAAGAGGATCAGAATTTGGCTCCAAAATTCTTACTATATGGTTGAATAATGTGAATATTTATTGCCAGATAAAAGTAACTTCAACTGCATTCCGTAATGACATGAAGTCGTAATTTCTTTGTTTTCCACATTGGCTTCTCAGACTGATTTCCCCAAAGGGTCTTCATACTTGCTTTTCCTGTTTAAAGGTGCCAGTATCAATTAAAATATTTACAGTACTTTGGATTCCATTTGTGCTGCTATGACGAAAAGAATGTTTATACATCTCTATTTTAAAGGGTATATAAATCTCCCATTCTGGATTGGCCACTTGTTAATCTTACAGAAAATAAATCTGGAAATATCTCTATCATGCTCATGTGCCAGGGAGTGGTGGGGCAGGAGATATCTGATTTCCATAGCAGGTCATGGCATTTTAAGAACCTAGTGTCCCCAGGGTTTCCGGAACTGGTTAAGTTATTGTTAGGCTTCCATCTCCAACAATCAGCTTTGAAATCAATGAACATATAAGCGAGAATTATAAATTTTGTTATCTGTGCCTAGACCATACTACATTAGCTTGGACCTCTTGCTGTGGACCTTTCCCCTAGGCATCTAATCACTGAAGCATACAGTTGCAGGACATTTTGTCCCCAGAATTTGCAGTTCTTAACTCTATACCCTAAACGTAGTAAGGGAATGAAGATATTGTCATAATGAAACATCAGCCAAAAAACACTGCGTGACAAGACTTGTTTCATAACAGCAGGACTGTAGGGGATGATACAATCCATTGAATCCAAGTATGTGTCTGAGGTAGGATTTCATATTTTGTAGTTTTTCAGTTATGCAGCTGACTGTTAATCTAACACATTCCTGTAAATTGCCTGCATAACTTTCCCAACACTCATACTCTCCATAATTCCCACATCTCCAAAATTTCCTTGGCCGCCTCCCCACGTGACTGTATACACAATTGTTATGAGAAAGAGTTAGAAAAATGTAACATTCCTCACCATTGCATCCCTTTTCCATCTTTTATTCCTTAGCCTGTATTGCCTGCCTATGTAATGTGCCTCCACTTTTAGGTCATGGGTAAGATCTTGACTCCATTGAATTCAATGGGCATTTTGCCATTGATTTAATTGGAGTCAGGATTTCACCCCTGAATGTTATGAAGGCATAAATATAGGACGAGCCTGCCTGCTGCCCATCATAGGACTTAACAAGGGCTGGCATGGCTGGTAATCCCACAATAAATCTTGAGAAGAAAGGAAGCAAAAGCTTTCTCTGACTGGCTATCTCTGCCAGAGCTCATGATTCTGGAAATGGTCACACACTCAATGTACGCTATAGCTCCTCTGAGACTTTAGTGTGTTCTCCAATTTGTGCTAAGTATGCCGTCTGTGTTATCCATTTGTGAGTTAGATGCTGTATGTACATGCCCTGTGGAGCTTCTGATCTAACTATACATGATATTCCCTCTGACTGTAATGACATTTAGGAGGGGAGTGGAGGAGGAAAGCCAAGAGTGACAGAATCAAAGGGTAAGGCTAAAAATTACTTTCATTTCATTTTTAGTGGCTTGTTTAGAGAGGGTGAGGAAATGGGGCGTTATTTGTAGGAGGTGGCTGAGGGGATTTATCTTTAAGCAGCACTTCTGGGATTTGTTTGTATAAGAGCTACACTGAAAGATTTGTTTCTAGGTATGGTTTTCTGTACATAAAAAGATGTAACAATAACATTCAGTTTATCTCATAACCATCATTTCTTCTGGTGTCTATCAGGAAGCCCCCAAACTATTATCCCAGTATATCTGTAAGAAACTGGTCTTTTTTAGATACTGATGGTATCTGGCATTTAACTGGATCATGGAAATTCTCCAGAGACCCTCCAACAGCAATATATTCTTTTAGCTACCTGGTTACCATAACAAAATGACTGAGTTTAATTACTCTGGTCATTGAAGTAGCTATTGTAGGTGTCAAGCCAAGATGGACCATCTGGGATAGCTTCATAGACAAGTTCCAGTGACTTGCTAGAAACTTAATCTGCTTTAAGGTGACATGCTTTGCCTGCGGCCTGAGCAAGTGTAGCTGGAGCATGTATGTCTGAACCTGCAGCTTCCTTTCCAGTTAAATGGACTTTGTTGTTACATGTTCAAACTGTTTGTAATATTGATGCCTCCCATGCACCAATTGCGTTAATAGCAATGGGGCGTTCACCCACTGTATGTGGAAATGATTCTGGTCTATAGGAAGCTATAATTTCTATGTCAAGATGATTGTCCACCATAAACCCATTCCCTTAGATGTGTCTCCTGTCATCTATCTGCTACTTGAATTGCTCAGCATCATTTCCTGCCCAGTCCTTATTCCCATATAAGTCGATGTGGGTGCTCAGATTGTTTCTAAATAAAGCTAAGGACATTGGCGATTGTTGCCACTCACTTATATGCAAAGCATGAACCTCTCACATGCTAATTGCTTTGGCTAATCAACAATACTGTTGTTCCATAGACTACAAGTAAACAAAATATTTCTATCTCAGTTTATGTATAAAACTAACTACAAGACATGTTAGTCAATTAATGGTGCAAGCCTCCACTACGTTAGATACTGAATTTCAATCTATGAGCCACTGAGGTAACAGCAATCCTCTGCAATGATGCAGATCCCAAAGCCATGGACAAACTGTATGAGGGCTGGGAAATGAAGCATTTTCAGTTAAAGAGATCTAACTGAGGGAGAGTAGGCAAATCCAGAGTCTGACCAGCTGTAGGAAATACTGCAAAATCTTCTTGGAAAAGGTCTTTCCACCATTAGAGCGATGCTGATACTCTCATTGGCCCAAAAAGTGCTAGCTAAACAAAACAAAAGAGAGAGCGCGCGAGAGATCCTGAAATAATCTACCTACAAAAATAAATTAATAAAAATCCTACCACAAGCAGAGTTGTGATCCTTGAAAGGGAGACGTGCCACATACTTCATGGAGTCCAACAGGGGCTTTGCTATTGCTATTGATTGCATGTAGACAGTGCTCAGATATATGGTGGTGAGCAGCTGTGTAGAACCCTATGATAGACAGTCAGATCCTGAGGTCCTAGCTCAGTTACTACTCAGTCCTTTTTCAGGTGAAACTCAAAGGACCTCAGTATCTGACCATGAAATTTACAGCACAAACTATGTAAAAATCTGAAGCCCTTACAGTTACACTAGCATTAATTTAGCACTTTTTGTTTACGATTATGATTAGATTCTGTTAGATCTGCAATCCTGGTTTTCATGTAGTTCTGATAGTTTTTATCTTTTGTATTTAATTTATGTTGGAGTTTAAGGCTATATGCACAGATCTGCTCTTTCATTTCTGACAGCTCCTTCACTTCCCTTTCCTGGTTCCCATCTAGTAATGAAAACGTTTCTAGATATTTTTCCTCAATGACAGCTGGAAAATGTGCTCTCCAGGAACTAGCCACATGCAAGTAAGGCTATAATCCCAACAGAGCATCACACATAAGGAATGCAGAAGACTGCAACTGCAGAAATCACTTCAGGCATTGACTCAATAGATAGTAACCTAGGGTGCTGTTCTTCTGAGTGGTGTTATGACTTTATAAGTTGTTCCACAGAAGTACTATCCTGCTGCAGCTGGAGGATGACTGGCCACAATAAAGTTCTTTACCCCAGTAAGGTGGAAAGGAAAGAGATGGAGATGGATGGTGATGGAAAGGAAGAAAGATTTAGAAAGAAGTGAGGAAACAATAATGAGGAAATCATAGTGGAGCTAAGGTGGGGAGACAGCAAGAAAGGAAAAGAGGAGAGGAATAGAGGAAAAGGCAGCAAAGAGGGATAGAGAAGCTACCAGGTGGGAGAAAGAGAGACTGATTGTGAAAAGCCTGGAAAGGGCAAAGAGCTGGAGATTCCTTTTGTTGGCTTAGAGAAAGAAACCAAAAACTTCCAATATATCTAGGGCTGACCCAGTGAAACTGTTTCTGATTCATTCTGCTGGGCACAATGCGTTTAAAAAATAGCCCAATCATAATGCACCCTTAGGCTTGCTGTTTCTAGAGATGATTTTTTAATGGCTGTGAGGGCTCAGCACCTATGAAAACCTGGGTCCTAGGTGTCTTGAAGTGGACATGACAAAGTTAGAGGCACTCCATAGTTAATGGAGCCACTCAGATACTTTGGCCTTAAAACATAGCTCTTTCCCAGTAAGCCACCTACACAAATGTAGACAAATCCAAACCCAACAGAAAATATAAATATCATGTGACATGATTCACAAAAACAAAGCACAGATGTCAGCTTGTTAGTGACAATTTTCATTTAACTAGTTCTTGGGTTTCCATAGTTATGAGCACCATTACTAAGAAAATCAGAAATGGCATCATACTTTCCCTTCCCCCTTATTTACTGATATTTTCAGTTCAGTATAAGTGCAGTGCAGTAAATTTCCATATGTGAAAGTGCAGGTATTTTTAGGTTGTGGATGGTAATTCCTGTCAAAAAGATTACACTGAAGCTTTTGTTCTGTAGTACTTGCAGCCCTAAAATATAGTCAATATCCTTCTGCTTTGATGTAAATCCCAGCCCATTATCTCAGTTAACAAGTGAAACATTTCAAAGGTCCTACTACCAATCAATTTTCTGGAACTGAACATGAATGAAGATTAATTAAGCACTAAGACCTCACATGGGTGCTGGGAGGTTGGAGAATGATGAGGCCTTGCTTCAAATTGCGATGCTAACTACCAGCACTACCTACCAGGGAAGGTTTTATCGCTTTCATTAAAGGATACTGCATTTGGAACAGAGTCAGATAATCAGCAAAAGAGCTGCAATTTGAAATGAGGAGGGTGTCTTGTTACTGCCTATAACTGGGATTTTCAAAAGGGCCGAAGGGAGCTAGGTACCCAACTGCCATGGAAGTTAAATGGGGATTGAGTGCCTAACCCCCACAAGCCAATAGGCTAGGATTTTCAAAGATGCCTCTTTAATCTAAGCTACCCAGATTTTACACAGCAATCTTCTCCATGTATCTGAGTGCTTTCCTGGGAGTTTAATGCCCCTGTCTCAGCTAGTGAGCATCGAAAAGTATCTCAGAACAATGTAAATCTGGAATAATTGTATTGACCCCAGCCTGTAACTCCACTGACACATATTTACAACAGTGTGTCACTAACAACAGAATATGGCCCATAATAACTCAGCCATATGCCAATTACACATTCAGTATCTGCTCTTGTTTACTAATATCAGCTTTCTAAGATTTGAGCAAGGTGAAAAGTGAGATGGTGATTTATGCGTGTACTCAGGACCAAGCAAGTCCCACTGTTAGCGGGGGCTAACTCTGGTAGAATGGCACAATTCTAAAAGAAGTCTCCAGCGGCAAACTAAAGGAAACAAGATCTACTCATTGCATCTTTTCTATTGTTGCAAGGTCTCTGCTTTGTACCAAGTTTGTTGCAGGATACATGAGGCTGCCCAGATTACCTGCATATTTTCGGCTAAGAAGTTATGGTTTAATTCTGATAAACTTTAATAGAATTGGTATGTAAAATAAAGACAGTTTCCCGCATTTCAAGAATATTTTTCTTTAAAGACTCTGGGCCAGATCCTGGCTCATACTACTGCTACACATTTCACTGCTCTGATGATGCAAATGTGCCAGAAATCAGTTCTAACCAGACAGCTGAAGATTTCTGTGATATAGAACTGGTGCAGCAGTAGGGGCATGCCAAGGATGTGGCCAGTGAGAGGGGACGTGTGCCAAGGAGAGGTTGAGTAATGGCCATTTGCCTGAATAAAGACTGAGTAGCACTTCTGGATTTGGCTTACAACGAACCAGACCCAAAAACTATTTTAAGGGCAAATACTATGAATCATCCTTGAAGTTATATCTCTCTGACAGACCACTACGTAGATTGGTGGCTGGTGTTGGGGTGTCTTTAAAGAAGTGAAATGTAAAGTTTAAATACAAAGAAACCTAATATGTTATTTGAATTCTCAAAATAGTTATATTTTATAATGTTAGGCCATGTCTTGCATTCTTCGACTTCAGCTAAGACAAACTGAAAGTTTAGAAGCATAAAGGACACTGGGCCAGACACAACCTTAGGAAGTGTGAGCTAGAATCCTGTTATACTATGAACCCAGGAGAAAGGAATGGGCTCAATGGAGATGCATGTCAGTTATGAGCCCTACCCTAAAGTCCACACAGGCAAACTTCCACTAATTTTTATTAAGTCTGGGACTTAAATAGATATCATTAGCTGCAGCTCACCAAACTGTGAAATGTTTTGCCAGCAAAGAGAGACTGAAGATGGCTTCTGCCATCCAGTAATTTTGATGGTGGATTTTTAAGTTGAGCTATTTGTCTTTGCAAAGCTGCAGAAAATTCCTATTAAAAGCATCTGTGTGAGTTTTACCTGCAGAAGAACTGCAAGATTTTTGGTTAATTGGATTACTGCAAAATAGCAGCTAAGTTACTCTGGTAGAGGGACAAAATGGTAGGCTATGTAAGCCAAGTTTTCTAATGTAAATTCAACTTCTTACTTAAATTCATACATATTTCTCTTACCACAAATCTGATTTGTGGTCCAAAGAAAGAAAACTATAACAAGAACTTTTTTTTAAATTAAAAACAACTATAGTTGGAACCATATGATTAGAAGAAGAACTTTATTATCATTTTCATACATGTCTGGTATTATTCAATATTTTCATTAATGACTTGGATAATAGAGTGGAGGGTGCTTATAACATTTATGGATGACACCAAGCTGGGAGGACTTGTAAGCAGTTTGGAGGACAGGAGTAGAATTTAAAACAACTTTGACAAAATGGAGAATTGGCTTGAAATTACCAAGATGAAATTCAGTGAAGACCAGTGTAGGGTATCACACTAGGAAAAATCAAATTTACAACTACAAAATGGGGAATAATTGGCTAGGCAGTAGTGGTGCTGAAAAGGATCTTGGGGTTCTAGTGGATCACAAATGGAACATGAGTCAAGAGTGGGATACACTTGCAGAAAAGACTAATATAATTTTGGGGTGCATTGACAGGCGTGTCATATGTAAGACATGAGAGGTATCTATCCTGCTCTACTGAGCACTAGTGAAGCCTCAGCTAGAGTACTGTGTCCAGTTCTGGGTGCCACACTTTAGGAAAGATTGGATAAATTGGAGAGAGTGCAGTGGAGAGTAACAAAAATGATAGAAGGTTTAGAAAACCTGACCAGTGAGGAAAAGTTAAAAAAAAACAGATATGTTTAGTCTTGAGAAAAGACTGGGAGGGACCTGATAAGTCTTCAAATATGTTAAGGGCTTTTATAAATTGCTCTCCATGTCCACTGAAGGTAGGACAAGAAGTATTGGGTTTAGTGTGCTGCAGGAGAACTTGAGTTTGGATATTAGGAAAAACTTTCTAACTATAAGAATAGTTAAATTCTGGAATAGGCTTGTCATAGCATTCCCTCTCAGATCTGAACCTTAGAGTTCAGAAAATGAGATACTAGCGCCTGAAGCCTCTAAGCCTAATTACCAGCTTAGATCTGATAGCAGTGCCACCACCCAAAAATATAGTTTTTTGGGGCACTCTGACCTCCCCAACCTTCCCTGGGGACCCCAAGAACCCAGATCCCTTGGATTCTTAAAACAAGGAGAAATAAACCATTCCCCCACATCTCCCCCTCCCAGAATTTCTCTCCCTGGGCTATCCTGAGAGATACTGATCCAACCTCTTAAATCACCATACAGAGAAGCATCTCCCTTCCCTTCCACAAAGAGGCAAACAGATTCAAGGAAAACAGAGAGAGATTCTATCTCTCCCCCTTCCCATCTCCCCCACCCGTCCTGGTGAGTTATCCCAATCCCCTGGAATAAAACAAGGGAAACGAGAAAAAAAAATCAATCAGATTCTCTAAAAAGAAATCTTTTAATAAAAGAAAGGAAAAAGTAAAGAATTATCTCTGTAACTTTTAAATATTTGTAAATACTTGTAAATATTACAGGGTCCTATAGCTTACAGACACCAGAAAGAGACTTTCCCCCCAGTACCAATACAAATCAACATATTCCCAGCAACTACACATATAAAAGTTAACCAGCCAGATCCACAATTGCAAATAGAGTAAAACAATCAAAAAGCCTAAACCGCCTGTTTTTACTTACTATTTGAAAAGAAACTTAGAGAGCCTGTAGTAATGTTTGGTCTCTCTCAGTCCCTCCGAGAGAAGAACACACAACAGACAAAGAACACACACAAAAGCTTCCCTCCACCCAAATTTAAAAGTATCTTGTCTTCTGATTGGTCTTCCGGTCAGGTGTCCAGTTCCCTGCTTGTAACCGTTTACAGGTACAAGAGACATTAACCCTTAACAATCTATTTATGACAAGGCTTCCAGTGGAGGTTGTGGAATCCCCATCATTGGAGGTCTTGAAAAACAGGTTGGACAAACACCTGTCAGAGATGGCCTAGGTTTACTTGGTCCTGCTTCGGTGGGGCGGAGGGGGGACTGGACTTGATGACTTCTCAAAGTCCCTTTTAGCTCCACATTTAATTAAGATAACAAGGAACTAAATTAGAGTAAAACACCCTGCATTATTAGAAAATATAAAATAAAATAATCCAGAGTATCTTTCTGGCTAAGGTCCTGGTTGTCCTCTTAATGAAATTTGGGTCTAGATTATTAATGGACTCCTTCACTAACTATTGGCTGCCCTTGGGAGACATTTGTTAATATTTTATTCCATGTAAACATATGGGTCTAATTTAGTCAAGGAACATTGTGAGAGCAAACTGGCATCTCTCCAGTCCACTGCAATAAGTGTCTGGTTCTTTGAGTGCTCTGTTTGCCTTACTCTTTTGAGATAAATTCACTGTCAATTCAGCTAACTGACTTTCGATAAATATCTCATCCCCACCCACTATATTAAGTATTTTAAGGAAAATGTGGAGAGGAAATTGATGTTCGCCTGCATAATGCTACTACAGTGGGATTTATGGTGGATACATATAAAAATGTTCCAGGAAAAATGTTGCCCAGATAGAGGACTGGATCCTGCTGCAATCCCAATCAATGAGATTTTTCACTAAGGATTGATCCCGCCCCCTATTGTTTGTTATTTTGCCATGAATATAGTAGGTTGTTTTGCTAGCCATTTATTAAACTTCCAGTTGACTTCATAGGTTTGCGTAGGTATTTTGGTCCTTTAGGTCCTAATCCTGCGAAGTGCTGAAGACAATGAAAGATGAGAATTCTCTACACCTCTCAGGATTAGACTTTACAGAAAATATTCCTTTCTATATACTTTTGTAAAAGCAGCAAAGGATCCTGTGGCACCTTAGAGACTAACAGATGTTTTGGAGCATGAGCTTTCGTGCGTGAATACCCACTTCCTCAGATGCATGTAGTGGAAATTATGCTAGCAAGCAAGCTAGAGATAACGAGGTCAGTTCAATCAGGGAGGATGAGGCCCTGTTCTAGCAGTTGAGGTGTGAAAACCAAGAGAGGAGAAACTGGTTCTGTAGTTGGCAAGCCATTCACAGTCTTTGTTCAGTCCTGAGCTGATGGTGTCAAATTTGCAGATGAACTGAAGCTCAGCAGTTTCTCTTTGAAGTCTGATCCTGAAGTTTTTTTGCTGCAGGATGGCCACCTTAAGGTCTGCTATAGTGTGGCCAGGGAGGTTGAAGTGCTCTCCTACAGGTTTTTGTATATTGCCATTCCTAATGTCTGATTTGTGTCCATTTATCCTTTTCCGTAGAGACTGTCCAGTTTGGCCGATGTACATAGCAGAGGGGCATTGCTGGCATATGATGGCGTATATTACATTGGTGGATGTGCAGGTGAATGAACCAGTGATGGTGTGGCTGATCTGGTTAGGTCCTGTGATGGCGTCGCTGGTGTAGATATGTGGGCAGAGTTGGCATCGAGGTTTGTTGCATGGATTGGTTCTGAGCTAGAGTTATTATGGTGCGGTGGGCAGTTACTGGTGAGAATATGTTTCAGGTTGGCAGGTTGTCTGTGGGCAAGGACTGGCCTGCCACCCAATGCCTGTGAAAGTGTGGGATCATTGTCCAGGATGGGTTGTAGATCCTTGATGATGCGTTGGAGGGGTTTTAGCTGGGGGCTGTATGTGATGGCCAGTGGAGTCCTGTTGGTTTCTCTCTTGGGTTTGTCTTGCAGTAGGAGGCTTCTGGGTACACGTCTGGCTCTGTTGATCTGTTTCCTTATTTCCTTGTGCGGGTATTGTAGTTTTGAGAATGCTTGGTGGAGATTTTGTAGGTGTTGGTCTCTGTCTGAGGGGTTAGAGCAGATGCGATTGTACCTCAGTGCTTGGCTGTAGACAATCGATCGTGTGATGTGTCCGGGATGGAAGCTGGAGGCATGAAGGTAGGCATAGCGGTCGGTAGGTTTTCGATATAGGGTGGTGTTAATGTGACCATCACTTATTTGCACCGTGGTGTCAAGAAAGTGGACCTCCCGTGTAGATTGGTCTAGGCTGAGGTTGATGGTGGGGTGGAAGCTGTTGAAATCGTGGTGGAATTTTTCCAGAGTCTCCTTCCCATGGGTCCAGATAATGAAGATGTCATCAATGTAGCGAAGGTAGAGAAGGGGCGTGAGTGGACGAGAGCTGAGGAAGCGTTGTTCCAGGTCGGCCATAAAGATATTGGCATATTGTGGGGCCATGCAGGTGCCCATAGCAGTGCCACTGATCTGGAGATATATATTGTCATCAAATTTGAAATAGTTGTGTGTAAGTATAAAGGCACAGAGCTCAGCAGCCAGTTGTGCTGCGGCATCATCAGGGATAGTGTTCCTGACAGCTTGTATTCCATTTGTGTGTGGGATGTTTGTGTAGAGAGCCTCTACATCCATGGTGGCTAGGATGGTGTTTTCTGGGAGGTGACCAATGCATTGTAGTTTCCTCAGGAAATCAGTGGTGTCATGGAGATAGCTGGGAGTGCTGGTGGCATAGGGTCTGAGTAGAGAGTCCATATATCCAGACAGTCCTTCAGTGAGAGTGCCAATGCCCGAGATGATGGGGCGTCCAGGATTTCCAGGTTTGTGGATCTTGGGTAGTAGATAGAATAACCCTGGTCGGGGCTCTAGGGGTATGTGGATTTCTTCTGGTGTTAGTGTAGGGAGTGTCCTGAGTAGATCTCTAGCTCGTTATCTCTAGCTTGCTTGCTAGCATATATATACCTGCCCCTGGAAATTTCCACTACATGCATCTGAGGAAGTGGGTATTCACCCACGAAAGCTCATGCTCCAAAACGTCTGTTAGTCTCTAAGGTGCCACGGGATTCTTTACTGCTTTTACAGATCCAGACTAACACGGCTACCCCTCTGATACTATATACTTTTGAGTGAACTTTCATAATATTTACACACATCTGCTACAAATGTTTATAACCCTGAAGGACACTGGTTAGTTAGTGGATAAATTCAAAGTTCCGGCTATTATAAGGTAGTTGTAATTTCAAAACAATATGCCCTGTTCATGAAAAGAAAATTACATGGGCAGCTTGTGTTCCTTCTGTGATTTATGGACAATTTCGGGAGTTGAATCCATGTGTGGTTAATAAAGAATTTCTTTTGCATGGTGCAGGTGTAACACAACATATGTACCCCAGTTTGTATTAACCTCCTCTGGCAGTGGGTGTGGACGTATGCTTCCATTAAATGTGTGTGCTGACACCTTGCAATTGCATAGCTCTTTATATCCCAGAAGCAAAAAATATCAGTTTTTCCATCTGTAAAATTGAGACTGGTAAGTATGATGGTCTCAGATATGTAATGAGGATTCATTTTGTAAAGCTCTCTGAATATGTGAAGTTATGTAATGATAAAATATTGTTACATTAAGCTCCCACTGCTCCCTGATGAGGTAAGTAGGTAGGTATTTTACAGATGGTTAAATTCAGATATAGGACAGATTTGGGCCAAAACCTGCCCACCTTTCTCCTGTTCCCCCATGTGAGTGCAAAGCCAGGAAAAAAAGATCAGTGTCTGTACCTGGGAACTCTGCTCTCCTTGTGTATCTTAAAGCACTGCTCCTCTTCAGCTCTCTCTCTAGGACAATATAAAGAAGTGTAAAGAGAACAGCAACATCACCATGTAAGGGACATATAAAGAACTGTATCTGCTACAATAGCAGCCAATGAATGAATAAATATTTCCCAGCTGCTCAATGGATTGGAAACAAGATTGTAGGAAGATTCTGTCCTCTACAATCTTCACATTTGCTTGCACTTTCATAAGGGACCTCCAACGAGAAAGTGGGACTGTTGTAAATATGTATCACAGTGACATTCTACTGGGAGAAGTTTAGAATCCATAAAGAGAAGTCAAGCAGTGGTGCCATAGGGACCTGAAAGAAGATTAAAGATTACAGTGTCCTACTGGACCAGTGACAGAGTGGGCCAACATCTGGAAGGCATTCTGCTATACAGAAGGCTGGATCACAGCTGGGTCCCCTGGTGACTTTTTCTCTATAGCTATTTTCCTTTCTCAAAACATATTTTCTATCTTTTCATTTAAACCCCTGGTATGTGTTAATATAAAAATTACTTTCATTTCTGAACAGACAAGTCTGGGAGTTTGAATTTCTTAAATAAAAAGTTGGAGCAATATACAATTGTGAATGTAGAAAAAACTCTACACATGATCCTGAAGCAGTTCTGAATGCAGAACACCCCTTGAAGTTAAAGGGAATTCCTTGGAGCTACTGCTGGATCAGGCCAACTACTGGTATATATTTGTTCAGATGCATCACTTTACTTGCACATTAAAAATGCTTAGCATGTATGGAGAAACTGTATAAACATTTAGTAACTGGCAACAGAGATAATTATAAAAACATCCAGAATCCAGAGTAAACATTAGTCTAACGGGGTCTGCATTAACTGATACCTTTTTTAAATGTTTTAGAAAATTTCAAACAACAATTTGGATGTCAAGAACATGAATACAGAATTAATGCATACAGCACCAAGTATGTGAGCATCAGTTACCGTTGACCTTGTGACAGCTGCTCTTTAGGGTTTTATTTACACAAATAAGGAAGCTAGATTTTTGCAGCATAAAAATAATCACTTGTTGAACATCCCTGTGCAATTTTTGTTGATTTGATAGAAAACAAATTTATCAAAGGCCAATGGAAAGGTTGTGTTTGGCCCACTGCCCACTTTATAGCAGGCAAAAGTCCATGTGGTACTGGTAACCAAGCCCCAGCAGGGGGATGTGGGTATATGCATGGACTGATTTTAAACCAAAATAAATTGCTTGTTTGAAATATGCCTAGGCCTTTGTTGGCATCTAAATCACAGAGATTATGCCCAGATGCAACACTTAAAAGTTAATAGGGTTCTCACACCTCTGAAGTTAACAAAATTTTTTTAAAAAAAGGAATAGATTCTGCCCTATACATTGTACAACCCCATTGAATTTAAGTTATCAGATCTCAGAAGTGTTATCCGTTATTTTCCAAATTATCTCAAAACACAGCAGGGTAAGTTTTAAAATGGAGGGGGTGTTAAAACATGAGATCCTAATTAATAGGAGTCTTGCAGTCAAATTCCTGTATACTTCTTTGAAAGTTTACTCTTGTATCAGTTCTCACTTCTTCAGTTACTTGTAAAATAAACTGATTCATACTTTAGCATGTGTAGTTGAAAACGATACATTGTTTCTGTGGTATTGGCTTTGGGCTGTGTTTTCATTTTAATTGTTTTAAATAATTAATTTAATTGGGTCACTTTGTAGTACACTTCAGAGCAAGATTAATAATATAGCGACTGTACTGACGTAATTCTAGAGGAAACATTTAAAGTAAAAAGAAGTTTTGTATACAGATTCTAATTCTTTCTGAAATGTCATTGAATTCCAGGCATTCTTTCCAAGGCATCCTAAAGTATTTTACATGAAATAACTTATATTTTAAGAACTTTCCTTTTGCACTGTAATAATGTAATATAAGAGGTCTCCCCTGGAGGCTTGGTTGCTGGAATGGGTGAAGTCCAAAGTACAAGGACGTGGTCCACTGACACCTTGCTTGAAAAAACAAAGGGGACAGACAGCAAATTAGCAACTGATAGACTGGACTGCTTACGTCTGCTACATGGAATAAGCTCAGTGGGTGACTAAGCGCTGGTCTACACTAAGGGGGAAAATCGATCTTAGATACGCAACTTCAGCTACGTGAATATCGTAGCTGAAGTCGAAGTATCTAAGATTGAATTACTCACCGTCCTCATGGCGCGGGATCGATATCCGTGGCTCCCCCTGTCGATTCCGCAACTCCGTTCGGGTTGGTGGAGTTACGGAATCGATATAAGCGCGTTCGGGGATCGATATATCGCGTCTAGATGAAACGCGATATATCAATCCCCGAACAATTGATTGCTACCCACCAATACGGCGGGTAGTGAAGACGTACCCTAACAGAGACTGCCTTTAGGGATAGTGAAAGCTGTTCTGAAGAACTTGAGGATGGAATTATTTCTGGGAGAAAACTGGCAGGCCTATCTTAAAGCTGTTGGACCATGTTCTGCTGTCAAGTTTCACTAGTGTACACAGTAAACACCACTGGTAGTGATGGAATTACTCAAGATTTACTCTGATATGAATGAAAGCAGAATGTAGTCCATTGATGTACATCGACTGTCCTCTGTGAGTGAACTGGGAGAGTTCAGGCTGATGTATCTCCAGTTTCTCTAGAGGGGCTCAAGGCTCATTGTACCTGGGCATTCACCCTGGTTCAGGCCACTGGAGTAACTGCACCAGTGCAAGCCCCTAGTATGGGCAGGGTAAATTGCTATCAAGAGCAATTTTGTGGGTGCTGTAGCCATCAAGTGGCGGTGCTTTGCAGCATTCTACCTGTGTAGGACAGACACAGGTGGAATGCTATAGGGAGCACTGTTATAGTGTTCCCTTCACCACTTGGGAAAGGAGCAGCATGAGCTCTAAGATGCTAGCAGACATGGGGCCTTGATCCCTGACCCTGCTTCCAACCCAGCAGGCCATGCCTCATGCACTGCCAGGCATGCTACCACATTCCACAGACTAGCACTCAAGGCAGAGTCAGGTGTCTCTTTTACTTATCTCCTGGGCGCACACACTAGAAGGGGAAAGAAGTTCCTTGCACCATCTCTCCCCTTGTTGTCCTTTATCTTCATTCATATTTTCAGTGTTACAATAACCTCAATGCTGTTGCTTAGATAAATGTGAATGTGATTTAAAAAATAAATAAAAGCTTGCTCATAAACATCAAATACAGCATCTTTTTAAAATCCGGACAAGATCTTTCTACCTGGCAGTTTAAACTTAGAACCTTGTGTTGTCATAAAAAAAAAAAGTATTGCTTTTCATCTGTCTTCCCTCAGGCTTCTAGGAGTCAATCTCAGTGTAGCAGACGCTGCTATTGCTATTTCTCTTTTAAATCTGGGACAGCAAAGCTCTGGCACTTTTTCAGAGTCCTGGTGTCCTTGATCATATTTCTTCCCACAGCAAATAAAGGTAAGGCTTGCACAGCAAGCGTCCTAGTTTTTAACTCCTAATTCCACTAGAGAAATTTAAAAAAAGTTTTGGCAGCTTCTTGTATATATAGGTATTAAATCATCCATTGTGTGTTTGTAAGACACCTGTGCAAGACTGAGGAGATAAAATGTAAATAGTCCTAAAATTCACCACATAGTACCATTTATAAAATCTCAGTGGAGCATGCAACCTTTCCCCCCAAACTTCCACAGCTAATGGATCATATGCCAGACAGGTATGTCTAGGAACAGTGGAAACCTTTTCTGAGTTGTTTAAAGATCTAAAATGGAATAGAAACGATAAAGGATTTTACCCTGGGAACATATTTTCAACATTTTTGCCCAATGTTAAAGCATTTAAGGCCACATCGTCAAGTGCTCAGCACCTAGAGTTGGAACCAGATTTTCAAAAGAGCTCAGCATCCAATATGCACCTGAAGTGCTGATCTCTTTTGAAATTCTGGCAATTACTGAGGTGCATTAATGGGCTCTGAGGACTTCTGAAAACTCTGGCTTTTGAAGAAGAATTAAGCAGCATCTTCAGTACCTGCGGAGTAAAGTTCTCACTTTACGAAATATTCTCTTCATCTGCTACCCTCTTACAAATTTGGGAGTGACACTGAATTATGCTGGTCTGCAACCAGGAAGCTGAAAAACAAATATGTTGTTGAGTGGCTGTTGAGATTATGGTTTGTTTGTTTTGTTACTGTAGTCGAATTGTATTGACTTTGCCTTCATCAGCAAAGGATTCACTAACAGCTGTTTTGAAACTAATGTGCCAAGGTTACATTTTTGTAAATAACTTTTTTTAAAAATACCCATTGTGTCTCTTACACGTTGTGCTAACATTGTCTGCTCACAGGACAATGTCAAATCTGAACAGCGGCTTTGCTGGAACTGATCTCAATATGCACATGTAATGCTGACAGACCCTGGTCATCAGCGAGCAGGATCAAACCCAGGGACCTCTGGAGCTTAGTACATGAGCCTCTACAGCATGAGCTAAAAGCCACCTGGCTGTTAGCCAAGGCTGTAGAGCAGACTCATTTTATCTCTCTCTTTAAGTGGTCTTGGTGCCACTAGATGGGACAGAACACCACACCCAGAAGGTATGTTGGTTACACACCCAAGGCACTTTTTAATATATAATCCAGCATAGTCAGATCTAGAGTGGAACTAAAGAACTAAAAGAATCACAATGGTGCCTTTTTTGGATTTCATATACATCAAAATCTACTCTCAAAGTGGCACCCCACTTCTCCCCCCCTTTTAAATGACCAACACAAATTTTGTTTTGCTTTCTCTGTCAGGCAAACAGTTTCTGATGGTCTGTTGTGTGGTTTCTTAAGACAGATTTCACATTATTTGTAATTCAGCGCTACCATATATGTTTAATTTATGGGCCTGATTTTCCGCAACTAGAAATGTTCACACAAAAATACATGCCTACTTTGCACATGCATACTGGATTTAGTAAGTGTTTAGCCAGTCATGTTTATTGGGGATTTGCATGTGCACATCCAGTAGGGCATGCACAAAGTAGGTGTGCTTATATTCACAAATGAACGCTCACCTACTTACTAAAAGTGAAGCCAAGAATTTCAGAATATATGTTACATTCGGACAGTGTTGTTATTCAAGATTGCTATAAGCACTTCCATTAAAAAATTCCTCTTTTTGATACTGTATATCTTTCTTATTTAAACTAAACTTGTATTGCAAAATCTTTTTTTACACAACATTTTAAGAATTAAATGTTCTTTTTGGTTAATAATGCACTATAAAACCTCTATTTAGGGAATGGGTCTCCTAGTTATAATTTATGGAGCCTCAGCAGATGGCGTGCAGAGAAGGACACTTGTTGCACCACTTACTCCTATGTTTTGTGGCCTATGTGTAGCTCAAACACTGCCCAGAATTTGTCTCATGTGGCTTATTAGTACTGCACTGCTCCAGAAAATAGTTAAAAGGATAGTTTTAAGAGATGCTGTTGAGATATGCCAAGAAGCTGGAGTACTTTCAAAACTGTCAAACAGGGAGTATCTGCAGCACACTTCAAAAGATTAATTAAATCCCTAGTCTAGGTCCCTATGAACCTAGGTAAGTAAGCTCATGAGCTACTAAAGCAATAGGAAATCTGAGCAGTAAGACAAGGAGAGAGGAGGAGGGATGTTCATATGGCTCCTGTTGCTAAGGAAACTTCAGTGCTGCCTTTGTGTCTATATATTCACACAGCCTCATTTTGATGCTGTGTAAGAGAACGTGACTTGTGGCAGTGAGGTAAAGATTTACTTTAAATAAAAAATTAAATTTATACTACCAGTATTTTATAGGTATATGTTTACTTGTATTATTTGTGCTTAGAAATGCTTCTGCCTTGCTTTTGTCCCTTTTCTTGGAGATGGTTCTGTAATGCAGCATTTGTTACTGTTTTCAGTTGAATCTTCCCCCTCCCCAACCCTTTAGTGATTTGTTTGTGTAGGGACCTGATCCTGCTTGGGGACAGTCAGTACAGTAGGTGCATCCTCTGTAGCTGACTACTACTGTAATTCTTCACAGTTACACTAGCTCATCTGCTGCATCAGAGGCTATTCCACATGCTGCACTGGGCTGTGCGGGTCCACTACCAATTCTCTACAGACCTACTGCATCTTGCAGGGCGGGAAAAGGGGCCATATTGGGAGTGAAGATGCTCAAGCAGAGATGCTCATGCTGGACTCTAAACGAGGTATGATGCAGCCATTTAGGGGATTATCACATGGCAACTGAATCCATGTGACGTTGTAAGACAGGAAGGAATGATCAATCTTTTATATTAAGTTAAGCCAAATACACAGTTTTAGATTTATTAAGAAGGAACAAACATTCTGTATTTGGCTCATGCTGATGAGAGTTAATGGGAGGCTCAGGAAAGTCAAAAAAGTCTCTCCATCCTGCCCTGACAGAGAAACAGGGACTCTGATTTCTCCCATCTCCTCAGGAGATCATCCTTCCTGGTCCACTCCCCAAATGACCTTCTCCTCAAGCTATGTGGAACCATCGACAGTCCTGTTTTCTAGCTAACTGCTCCCTAACCACTCATATCAGGTGCTGCTAGATTCAAGAGCGCTATAATTGATTTCCTGGAGCTTCTATAGTGACAATATGTATCAACAATATGTCAGGGGTGATGTTGAAGTAAATGTGCTTATGTTGCTCTCATAAGAGAAAGTAATGGTTAGATTTACTGTGCCTTGTCCCTTTTTAAGGACTGAAGGTCTGTTGAGGGAATACCTCTGATTGAAGCAGAGTTTTGTGTTCTGTGACAGGATGGAGCAGCAATGTGCAACCTGTTTTGGTTAGTTTTTTTAAATACTAAATTTAATAAAACTCCAGTTTTAAAACTGGCCTTGGCTGGGAGTATTACACTTCTAAAGTCACTCCTAGTGGCAGTTCTACAGCTCAGATCAGGGTCATTCTCTCACAGATCTGGGGACCCCTAGGACTGGTTGAACGAAGTCTGCTGTTGCCACAAGGGAAGAGGCTGGTCCATCTGTCTCTTAGGCCCAAATGTTTTTATAGCTAGTGTGGAAGTAGAGGACTCCAGAGTACCAGTACTGGCACAGTCCCTCAACCCTCTTATGGATTTAGTAACAGTTAGCAAATCGCACAGGAAGAGACTAGACTTGGGACTAGTGACAGGTGCAGAACACACCACATGCAGTTGGACTGAACATCTCCTGCCAGCAAAGTCTGCAGACCATCTAAGTGTTTGGCTTTTTTTTTTTTTGGCCCGTAGTAGGGAACAGGCTGAGGTCACCACAGGGAGTGTCTTGTATCTTGTAAGGTGAAAATAGAATTCCTGGGACTGGGACTTCTAGCCTTTGGGGATATGAGTCTCTCATCAAGTTCCAATACCAGCTGCTTCATATTAACAAAAAATCTCAACTACAAACACAAGCAATATATATTTACAATTTTTCTTGAACTTGACCTCAGCGGAGTAATATTTCTGTCATTTGCAGGTTATTTCTTTGTGTTTGCAGCAGCAGAGACCCCATTCAAAAGTTAAAAATGTACAGAGAGGAAATAAGAGCCTACATGCTGACCCCCAAGCTCGTGGGTTTGTCTAATGTCTTGCTAAAACCAGTCACCAGCTCCACCATTACTGATGTCAGCACCAAATGTGGGATAATTATAGCTCCTCCAGCTGACTACTGGGCCTCTTAATATGCCCACAGAGACTGAGGCTCCAGGTAAGAAATTTTGCAGAAGTCCAGCCTGCTGTAGCTAATACTTTCCAAAGTGATGGATTGATGGTTTCTTCCCCTTTAAACTCTCTTCTGGTTTAAGCTCCTGTTTCACTGTGTCTTTCGCTCTCACTGCTACTGCAGGCCTTCTGTGGAATCAGTGACTCCTGCAAGATTTTCTTTTATACTGGAAAAAGGAAAGAACACACACACACACACACACATATACACACACACACACAGAGAGATTAGGTGGGGAGATTATTTTTTATTGGCCAAATCTTGCCCTCATACCCACCCATGTAATTCCACTAACTTCAATCGGGTTGCAAGGATAGCACAGAGAAAGTTGACCTTTAGCATTTATATAATGATTCTGTAAACTGCTTTATACATGAAAGGCCAAATCCTGAGATTCTTATCCAGGTAGTTTCAGGTATTTCATGGGTAGGTGAAAGCAGAAACAGAAAGAAAGAAAGAAAGAAAGAAAGAAAGAAAGAAAGAAAGAAAGAAAGAAAGAAAGAAAGAAAGAAAGAAAGAAAGAAAGAAAGAAACAGCACCCATTATTTGGGAGTCCTGCAAATAAAAGTGTCTGTAGTATTAGCAGTGAGAATACAGGGAATAGAATTCCATTCTTCAGTAGAAGGACATCCACATGGTGTGCTAATGGACCTAGAGGATACAGAAATTTATTTTGAAACTATGTCAAATGTGCATGCATATACCTTAAAAACACAGGTGCTTGCTCTCTCTCTTGCGTGCACACATACACGCACACACACACACAGAGCCAAGGAATCACATAAAAATGATAGAGATGCTATGCTAAAATTGATGCAAGGTTACATAGCATTTGTTGAGAAGCATATTAATGAGCTGGCATGAATTCACACTTATGCTGACATTTGTCAAAATGTCTAAGGCCTTGAAATGTAAATTGTGACAGTGTCAAAATACAATCAATGTGTTTATAATCTGAACAGTAACAAAATTGCAAGGTAGAATTGGAATAGCTTTCACTGCTGCTGCCTGCGATTTGCCTATTCTGGACTAGAATTTAGTGTCATGTATCAACCATAGTACAATGTGGAGCCTTAGTGCCCAGGAAGGAGCAATGTCAGTACAGTCTCTTCCTGTGCTACTCCACAATGTCAGTCTAGCTCCCTGTGAGGAAGAATGTAGCTGTGGCCTCACCTACTTTCAGCCACCTTGCTTCCTGAAAGCAACAGGAGAGAGCACAATGATTTCTATTGTTGCTGCCTTTAATTGGCATGCAAGGAGGAGTGGAGATTTCTTGCATCGACCCCAGGTTTGCTTGGCAATGCAAAGCACCATTGCTAGGTCATTGTGCCAGCTCTTCAATTGTATTTTTAAAATTAAGAATATTCTTCATATTTAAGTTTGCCCAGTAAAGCAAGAGCAAGAGAAGCAGCCGCTGCCATCTTAATTCTACCTTCAGATTAGGGTCATCCCACAGAACTACAGTCTTTTGGGGATGGGATGTATGTGGGGAGTAAATCAGTATAGGTCTAGAGTGAACATTCTACATTATAGAATTTTTCACAGCAGCAAAGGCTTTCTCATGAAATAAATGATAGCCTATTCTGCCCCTCCTAAAATTGGGGCTCACCTGCAAAATCTTTGTACCAAAGCTAGGACAGAGTCAGAACTTGGGTACCAATAATGACTTAATTCATGCTGCACACATCCAGACATACCTCTTAGTGGTCCTAGTTATTTCATCAAATATTCCCTCTGCTTCCCTTTTATCCAGTGGGGCCTCTCAATAATTACTAGGATAGGAGAAACAAAAAGAGACAGATTATACAGTAACTATGGGACTTAATTTAGAGCCACTTATGGCTTTGAGATATTATTCCCTTTGTTATCCCTGAGTTATACCCTAGAGAACTGAAGGTACGCACACAGCTAATAGACTCGATTACAGGTAGGAATTTCTTTCCAGTTGGGAGATTTCGAGACTTGAGCAATTAGTCTGCACTTTACGCTCAAATAGCTTAAGAAGCAGAGATTCCAGAATCCATAACCCAGACTTTGTTATAATTTTCTCGGGAAAATACAAAATAATTAAAATAGTTTTTAATATGAGCTTTGGTAACAATATAATAAACAGAACCTTACACTGGGACTAAAAGGTGCCTGGAGAGATGCCTGAAAAATTGTATTTGTATTGATGGGCATAAAAAGAGTTAACTTCCAGTTCAAGGATAGGCAGATGGAGAGACATGCGCACACACAAAAACAACTGCAGGCAAAAATTTAAAATGTAAACTAGGCCATGATTCCAAACCCATTAAAACCAACAGAAGCTATTCCATAGACCCCAGTCAGCTTTGTATCAGGTCCTTCAAATGTATGTGTTCTGTGAACAAAGGAACTGTGCCAGGAGTCAGAATCCTTCTCACAAACTGAGAATAAGGGGCCGAGTACCCCCACAGCAGCTACTGCAGCATCAGAGGTTCAGTAGCATCCACAGCCCTTACATGCTGCTCTGTGTGGGTCAGACCAGTGGATCTACTTGGCAAGGGATCTGCTTACCTGTCCTGTCCCTCATTGCTTCTCCTATGAGTCAGCAGTGGAGATGGCATAGAGTTGTGTTCCACAGCACAAATGAGGTATGAATGCCTTCTACTTTACCTCTCCATGTCCTACCACTCCCATAATTCCACTATATCAATAAACGCCTATGAAATGGAGGCATTAGCCCCCCACCCCCATGTATAAACATCTTCAAGAAGACTGTAACACACATACAGTAATGCATACAACATACTCAGGCTTGCTTCTTCAGTAGTTAGGCATCAACCTACACTTTCACTAGAGTGAAAAGACCTATCACAGCTGCTTCACAAGGTGAAGTTACTGCCATAATACAACAGAAGGAGACAGCTCAACTTCTCCAAACCAGAGCGATATCTCCTGGCTAAAGTTAATCTCTCCTAATGAGGGTCCTGTATACACCAAGCATGAAAATCACTCACTACAGCCAACAGAGAATATAGGGAAGGGCTTCAACACCTGCTGCTCCATGCCTACAGGCATGGAGAAAGTAAAAGGAAATGGTAGAGCCCTGAGGAGACAGAAACCTCATTTCACTGAAAAATGGAGGGGGTGGGGTTAAGACAGCAAGTCACTTCTGGTAAGTAATGTTATATGCCTGATGTGGGGCTTTAATCATTGCATGAAAAATGGAGTGTACACGTGTTTAAGCTTGGGGTGATGCCTGAGGATTCTCATTTAAAAAACACATACCCTGTGGATGTGAAATGCTTTCTGAAACCACACTAAGGGTCAGTGTGATGCACTCAGCACTGTAAATCACTGTCTTCTCAATGAATACAGACATGTGAGCCAGTGTAAGTGTCAGATTTGTGGCATGTAGGTGTAATTATTATGTTGTTTATCCAAGTAATGCATTCAGCTGTAAAACTGGGTTTCACACACATTAGGCCCAAGCCTGTAAAGGGAGCCAATGTTCAAAAATGCAAATATGAACAAGTTCCCTTGAACAGTCTGGCTGACAAAAGGAGTCTAAGTCCCAAAGTGTACTTCAGTATCTTATAACTCACAATGCTCACCAGCTGCCAGCTACTGTAAGCTACTTCGGGGAGATTCATAGATTGTAGGACTGGAAGGGACCTCAAAAGACACAGTCTACTGTTTCTCCCCCATTGTATGTTTGTGCCATCTGCAGCTGGATTATGTGGACCCTCTGTCCACTGCTTTGTTTGTGGGCAATTTTACCACATTTCCCCCTCTACATTCCCTTGCAAAGATCTGCCTCAGATGTGACATGAGGGGAGAGAAGAAGTCTATCAGCAACAGAGTTTTTTGGGATCTCATGCAGACATACAAGGCTGTTTAGTAGGACAGCCCCATGGATTACAATCATGATGACGAAAAAGAACAGGAGTACTTGTGGCACCTTAGAGACTAGCAAATTTATTTGAGCATAAGCTTTTGTAGGCTAAAGCCCACTTCATCAGATGCATGCAGTGGAAAATACAGTAGGAAGACATAGATCTATAGATATATATACAGAGAATGTGAAAAAATGGGGGTTGCCATACCAACTCTAATGAGAATAATTGATTAAGGTGGGCTATTAGCAGCAGCAGATAAAACTTTTGTAGTGATAATCAGATTGGCCCATTTCAAACAGTTGACAAGAAGGTGTGAGTAACAGTAGGGGAAAATTAGCATGGGGAAATAGTTTTTAGTTTGTGTAATGACGCATCCACTCCCAGTCTTTATTCAAGCCTAATTTAATGGTGTCCATTTTGCAAATTAATTCCAGTTCTGCAGTTTCTTGTTGGAGTCTGTTTTTGAAGTTTTTTTTGTTGAACAATTGCGACTTTTAGGTCTGTAATTGAGTGACCAGGGAGGTTGAAGTGTTCTCTGACTGGTTTTTCAATGTTACAGTTCTTGACATCTGATTTGTGTCCATTTATTCTTTTGCATAGAGACTATCTGGTTTGGCCAATGTACATGGCAGAGGGGGGAATTGCTGGCACATGATGGCATATATCACATTGGTAGATGTACAGATTAACGAGCCCCTGATGGTGTGGCTGATGTGATTAGGTCCTATGATAGTGTCCCCGGAATAGATATATGGACAGAGTTGGCAGTGGGCTTTGTTGAAAGGATAGGCTCCTGGGTTAGTGTTTTTGTTGTGTGGTGTATGGTAGCAGGTGAATATTTGCTTCAGGTTGGGGGGCTGTCTGTAAGCGAGGACTGGCCTGTCTCCCAAGATCTGTGAGAGTGAGGGTTCGTCCTTCAGGATAGGTTATAGATCCTTGATTATGCTCTGGAGAGGTTTTAGTTGGGGGCTGAAGGTGACAGCTAGTGGCCAGATCTTCCCTAGTCCTTCTGCAGATGCACAGGAGGAAGAGGACACAAGTAGACCACACTCTTCTTTGTACCTGACACAAGGACAAGGGAATACTTGCAGTGCCTGCACTTGGGATTACAGGGACTACTTCATCCAAACACTCCCAGGGGACACAAATTGCCCTGTAGGAGACAGGCAGGAAGGCACTCTTCTCCCACAGCAGCCCACAGAGTATGCTGCGTGATCTAGAGAGGAAGCAGCGTGAGCACACACCCTGAGAAGGCATCAAGTGGGAGATTAAGCTGGCCCAACAGGATTCCTACCTTTGGTACTCGGGGAGGCAGTACATGTTAAAGGTGGATTCCAGAAAATCATGAAGTTGGTCTGGCCATCACCTGTAAACATGCCCGCCCCCCATGTAGTATGCCATAATCACTGCGACAGGCCAGGCTGCCAGGACAAGGACAGTGTTGTGAGGGGTTGGCTGAGAGTTTCTCAAAGATGTCCCTGACCTTCCAGATACCTGTACCTCAGGGGTCCCTGCCTAACCTCCCCAAATCCTTTTCCTGATACCAGCTGTCAGGTGGGAGATTCCCTGAGTTGAGGAAGGGATCCCAAGTCTCAGCCACATGTCTCTGCACAAACACCAACCTCTCTCCTAAGGGTCAGAGTTAACCCTGTAACAAGTACCACACTTAGAACACTTAATCTAACTCAGGAGTAAACTCAGGGGAGGATTCCTAGAAGGGGTTACACATGCTTCCTTGCCCCAGTACAGCATACAGCCCCTCCCTGACACACACATCTTGATTAGCTAGGCACATAGACTCTCCACCCCACATCAGTTCAAACCCCCATGGATCAGTCTAACCCGTTCCAGTACTCTGACACTGGTGTGCTCTGTGAGCTCAGAATGGTGGGTCCAGCTGTGTGGGCTCTGATGTCCTGTCAGCTCCAAACTGTGCACCTGTTATCACCAGTGCAGCAGTGAGTTGTCCTTTCAACAGCTCCCAGTTCAGACTGAGCACCCTTGCACTTTGGCATCTGTGATCTGGTCCTGCTGTAGCGGTTCAGGCCCCTTGTTCCCCTCCAAACTTCCTGCACTTACAGGCTAGTCCCTCTGTCCCATCACCCTCCTCCCTGCAATCTGCTCATTGACTCAAAGCCTCCTGGCTGGTCTGTAGCCAGTTCTGTGTCATTGTTCTGGAGTGGCATTTCCCACATCAGCCAATCAAATTTTGTTGTTGGGGACGGGGGGGGAGTGGTTCTACCCACTCCCACAGAGGGACTGTGCCTCCAAGACAATCCTTCCCATGCTAGCCCTAGAACTGTGAAGTTCTGCATCACCTATTAGCCAGGACTGGGACTAAATGCCACAGCTATCCCCAAGTAATGAAGCAGTGCTCCAATACCACAGTGATGAGCAAAGTATAAGCTCCTAGATAAATAGAAGTGAACACTTCCAAATTTTGCCTAACTCAATGAACTTTACTAGGTTACAGGCACCATGTAATATGTTTTCTACATGGTTTGTGCCACATATAATATCATGATCAGTATGTAGGAAACACCAACTGTCACATCTCAAAGTTCGGAGTGACTTGTTCCCTTTAAGGTTTTAGGATCTGGAGCAGAAGCAGGCAAGCAATCTATGTTGTTGCTCAGACAGTTCCTAATCATGGCTTCCTGGTTTGTATACTCGTATCAGCCAATCATTGTGCTGTGAGGTGTTGCCACGCAGGCTCTGTGGGGCAGTACTTCCTGCCAAGCCTAGCTTTGCAGGGTCCTCCCAGGAATGCCTTGCCTAAGGCTCTAGTGGTGATGATGTGGTGGTGTCAGCAGCCCCGAAGAACCTCCTGTGGTTGCAGGTTCTTGTGTTCCCACTTGGTATCAACTATGAGGGTTACCCTCTTGCTCTGCTGTGCTTAATTGCCATGAAGCTGTCATGATGATAGGAATGATATTGCAGGGCTTGTCGTAACAGTTAAGTCATGGGAAAAATTAGAAGGGGCCACAGCTGAAAGCAGATTCCTCATTGGATCTGCCAACTAGAGAGTTGAAGGAAGGTTTGCAATTCTGAAAAATGAATTAGTCTAAAAACTGAAGTTGGGTACAGCGTGAGTGCCCTTCAGGAGAAAGCTTTTCAGATGGCAGTCACTGCAAGAGGAGGCAAGACCTTCAGATCCAGTGGGGAAAGGAAAAGCACCCTCCAAGAGCCAGTGGCAGCAGATATGAAAGACGTAGTCAGAAGGTTCCTTCCCAACCTACCTCCAGGAATACTTGGTAAATTGGTTTTCTCTCTACAGAGAAATTACTCTAGCCCTAGGGAGGTAGGAATTCCAGGCACTACATGGTCCCAGTAGAGGGAGCACTGGTTCTAATATAAAGAATTGTTGGGGAGCTTATTTGCATGACCTCTCTTCCCCTGTCCAAAGCAGGTTTGTGTCATGCAGCTGGGAGCTTTTGGTGGGATTTTTGCACTTTGGCCTTCTGTCTTTGGCCAGTCATGGCTTGGTCAGCCTGCCATGGAATAATCAGCATCCAAGGGTTTCCAGAGCTAGTATAGCCCAGCAGGCCAAGGGTGTTTACAGAATAGTCAATGTGCAAATATACTGGTGGCTACTGTTTAAACAAATTAAAATTATTGCAAATCCTAGGAAGATAAAGGACCAAATTCATCCGTGGTATAACTCTACCAAAGTTAATGGATGAATTTGGCCCCCAAACTATAATTATTTTTAAAAGTTAATCTAGTCTGTACATATAACCAGCGTGCCCCTGTGGCAGCAGCTTCCTCTGCTGCTAGCCCAGAGTGTGTGGAGAGGCTAAACACAAGAGTAGCTTTGTAGCTGCAAGAAATGTTCGGATATTAGAGTTTGTTTCTTCTTTAAAAAATAAAGGAAAAACTATGAAATTCCATAAAAAATGCTGCCTGAAGAGAGTATTGACCTTGCTTGTATAAACACTAAAAAGTAAAGAATAGCAAGGTTGGGGCTGTGCATGCAACCTTAACTCTGCACCATGTTTGTAAACATTGTACAGTCTTAAGTTACATAACTGCATATGATTTTACAAATAATGCAGTATAGTATACTTTTTTCCTGGGAGACCTAGTGTAAGATGGGCAGCAATGGATATTGTATGGCGTGGCTTGAAGCACCTCCTGACCCTGTGGTATGCCTGTGGAATCCAAACTGCTTATCCCTGCTGGGCCAACCAGGGCAGGATTTAGTCCCTACATTATTAAAATGGATGTTTATTTTACTCTGCAGATGTTCAAATGATGTGCCTGCTTTAGCTCATTTAGAGAGAAATTCACTTTTAATCAGTATCACAGCTAACTCAGACAGAGCTTACAAAGGATTTCTGTTTAATGTCTGGGTGAATTTTGTTGCCATGTCACCCAGAAAATACTTTGGAAGATGATATCTTTACACAGCTGACAAGCTATAAATTCTCCCATGCAGCCCTATAACTGTGTCATCTTCCTACAAGTTAATCATAACCCCCCCCCCAGATTTATTTCACATATAAAAGCTTAAGAGATTTTTGTATTTAATTGTGTGTTGATTTTGTGTGTGTATATATATATATATATATATATATATATACACACACACACACACCCCTCTACCTTGATATAATACTGTCCTCGGAAGCCAAAAAATCTTACCGTGTTATAGGTGAAATCGTGTTATATCGAACTTGCTTTGATCCACTGGAGTGCGCAGCCCCACCCCCCCCGGAGCGCTGCTTTACCATGTTATATCCGAATTCGTGTTATATCGGGTGGCGTTATATTGGGGTAGTGGTGTATATATATATTTTTAACCTTTTATGAATGAAGTCTAATGGTTCAGTTAAAAAAAAAAAAAAGATAATCCTACCCTTTCCATGGAGAAAGTTGCACACAGACGTGTTCTATTCACACACCTGAGACAAGCTAATAAAGCATTACAGGAATCTAAAGAATCAGTTTTAATATGAAAAATTGTAGCGATGCAACTGGCAAAGCTCAATATTACCATACCAAATGGGATGGCTAACAATTTCATCACATTACCTTGTTTGAATTATCCTGCTGCAAACCAGGCCATGTTTCAAGATGCATCTCATGAGACCTAGGATAACCTTATTACAGTGACCTCACTGAATAAAAGAAAGCTTGTGATTCAAAGGTTTCCTGTACAAACATGATCAGTCTAGGCAGGGTGGGTTGGAAGAAAACACTAGGTAGTACAGTTGTAATTGATGTTACTGTTGCTAGAAAAGACTAGCAATATAAAATACGCATTCATATCCAAGAACATTATAATGCCTCAGGCTCCCTTAGTACTCAGGTGGAACACAGAATGTTGTCTTTTATAATTTTCCCACTTGTCTGGTAAATCAGCAGTCTCAGGGAGAATACACAATTAGACTTCTTTGAACCAGATAGGTTCTTCAAGGAGACTCATTTTCCAATTTGAGAGCTCAAGTTACTGTCTGTTAAGGTCCAATCCTGCAGTCTTTACTCAGTCAAACTTCCCATTAAAATCAGTGTGGAGCATTCTGTGATTGATCCCTTAGTTTCAAAGTACGTTAGGCTCACATGATGAAAGGTGCTATATATGTGCAATTATTGGTGACAATATATCTTTGAGATAGAGAAGGAGAGAGCTATAGAGGTCTATAAATGCATTTTGAAGGGCAAGACTGTGAACAGAAAATCTACCCCTTTTCTCCAGGGTGGACTTTGTCATCAGAATACAGGGTTTAGAGAATACTTAGCTTACTGCCTGAAGAAATAATAAAGACCACTAACCCAGCTGCATTCAGAGCTCAGTGAAAAGCCCACTTCTTCATCCAAAAACTTTCCCATGTTAATACCGTCATTTTCATTGATTCATTAAGAAAACAAACCATCAAAGCTTCTAAGCAGTGGTGTAGAGATAAAAAAGTAGTGGGTAAACTGACTTTAATTAAACTCCATATTCCCCAAATGAGAAGCAAGTAAATTCCATTTACCCATGTTTACCCTTGACTACAGTGCTGCCTCTAGAGAAGCAAGTAAATTCCATTTACCCATGTTTACCCTTGACTACAGTGCTGCCTCTAGAGCCAGCTGCAGCATTTTATTGTGGTACCTCACAGAAGGAAGAGAGAGAGCGTTGTCATCTCTTAACTCACAAGAGGCACTCTCTTAATATTGTTATACTGGAAGGTCTTAAATGGCCCCCATCAATCACAGACCTGGATGAAGTTTATGGGCACAAGCACCTCTTATTCAGGCCAAATGAAGGAGCAGTTAAATGCCTCTTGGTGTAATGAGGGCTGCTGAAACAGTAGGAACCATCATCTAAAGAACTGGCCAGCATAGCAGGGCATGAGCAGAAGCTAGGCCATGTGGGCCATGGGGTTTCCCTGAAGGCTGATTACACATACAGGGGCTGGGACATTGATTTGATTGCAGCTGTGTGTGCTATTCAGAAAGCTTTAGTTAGTACAGAATGCAGCAGCCCAACTTGCTTAGCTGTGTCAGTTACAGATCATATATCATACCTGTTCTCCAAAGGCTGCACCTGCTTCCTGTTTGTTTCTGGGCAGAAATTCAAGGTGTTGAGCTTAATTTAAAAATCCTTTCATGGCTTGGGTCATGGAGTGGCTACCACCTGAGAAACCTCTTTATCCCCATGTTCTGTCATAACAGAAAAAGCACCCTACAGAATCTCTAATACACCTAGATCCTCAAAGGTAGTTAGGCATCTAACTCCCATTGATTTCAATAGGAGTTAGGCACCTAAATACCTTTAATGATCTGGACCATAGTTCCTAGATTTCAGTATCTGGGTATTGGAGGTGGGGCACTCATAACAAAGGGAACCTGACTGTTTCAGGCTTCTCTCATAGGTCTACCAGCCCTATGTGACCTTCAGAGCATGGTACGAGGTTCATCTTATTCAGCCTAGGCTTCTGCCTGAATGTGTGTTGCGAGGTGGTGAGGGGAGGATTATGGAATTATTTGGGAGAGGAGTCAGTTTTAGTGTGATAATGTTAATTAGTTGTTTCAAGATAGTATACTTATCCTCCACAATTTCACTCCATGTTTTGTATCTTCACTGACTTTTGACCATCATTTTTCTTGACCAAATCATTTGCATGGCAAAAGGTGGGATGCAAACTGCATTTGTATATGTACATATATATTTGTGATTTTGTCATTTTCTAAATTATCATCTGTCATCATAGTGCAGTGGAGTAACACACAGTGCCTGAAGGCTATGCTAGAATTTCAACAGCTACATGCCCCATACTGCATTGCTGACCACTCAGATTTATGTCTTTTTGGCTTGCTGCCTAATTCCTATAATATGCACATAATGTGCAACTGTTGGATTCACTCTTCGATGAGGTCACCGTCTACCTTGGGAAAAGCTGCACAAACAGGACCTGATACTCCTCTCATTTACATCAGTGTTACAGTGGTGTAACTCCATTGATTACAGCTGCGTTTACACCCCTGACGTAAAGGAGTAACACATAAAAGCAAGGGCAGAATGATGCCTAGAATGCTTATGGGCAATCCTCACTTGTTATAAACAAGTTGAAACTACCAGGAGGTCTGTATGAATTTCCCAAAAGTAGTAAAATCTGCCCCTGCTAGTAAGATCTCAATGTCTTATTTATCTCCCTTGCTTATTCTAACATATGTTGTTGTGGTACACAGTGATCATGGGAATTGCCATAAGATCACACTAGATTTCCCATGAAAAGAGCAACAAACTAAGGCCCTGATTAAGCAAAACATTTAAGCATGTAAGTAGCCCCATTGACTTCAATATGAGTTAAACACGTCTTTCAGTGCTTTTCCCCAATAGTGATGGTGTAACTCACATGTTTGTGTTTTGCTGAACTGGGATGGGACTACTCAACTGCTTAAAGGAAAGCATGTGCTTCAGTGTTTTGCTGAATCAAGGCCTAACTGAGCCTAAATGCCAATGGTCAGTAATGCAATGTGGTAAACAGAGCTGTGGGATTCCTTGTAATCTCTCCATTCTACTCAGTGGAGGAAAATAGTGTTTTCATAAGGTTTGATAAATACAATAAGATTCACACAGCACCTGTAAAATGGTAACATGCAGCAATTTCACAAGAAGAGGACAAATTTGAGGCAACATGTAGTAACTGTTGACAAAGCAGTTGCAAAGGAGAAAGTTCCTACAGAAGAACTATCACTGTCATTATTTTCCCAGAATATGCGTTGCTAGACTCTTGTATTACAGGAAGGGCCAGACTAACTTGTCACAGGCGCTTGCTGTCATAATAATTGGTAAAATGACATCTATGTGCATTAACTGTGTAAAGAGCCTATTGATTTTCTTAAAAACATGCTATCTCTAATGCAGCTGTAATAGCTTTAGCATTTAAAAAAATAAACTAAACCAAAATACTTCTAAACTCAAACTTTGATCCCCTGCTTGGCTGCATGCTGTCTCTAGACTGTCAGGCTAACCCTTGGCAGATTTAATTACTGTTTTAAACCTGGGCCTAACTGTAGGCTCTGCTCATTCTCCCTCTCTCTCTCACCCACACACTCTCCCGCTCACCCCCAATTCTGAAGCCATAAAAGTTTCAAAACTGTAGGATCAGGGGGTAGCCACTGTGTGCATTTCCTAGCCTGCTTTACTGAGCTGATGATATCTTAAATGGTCCCATAGATGTTAATCTGGGACATTTCACCAGCATTAAATTAATATTTTTTAACATTTGCATGTAATTTCAAAGGATCATCATAAATCCCCAGAATGACTAAACCAAAAGAACTTTTGAGTTGATAAATTGTACAGTATTACATTGTACTTTCTATTATTTTAAATTTATAATTTTACCAGAATGTTGACCAAAAAATCTATCTAAAAATACAGGTACTTAACTAAGGTCCCAATGCATAGGTGTTTGCAGTACCAGGCCCCGCCTAATTAGCAGTATACAGTTTAAGTGCTAAGTGACTTTCAGTTTCTTATTTGAGTTATTTTCACAGCATGATACAATACAAATTAACCTCTCAGCACATAGATTTGTTAATATTTACCTTAAACAACATAAATGATCACTCATTATACCTGGATGTCTTCTGCACTGTTGGAATGTGTGCAAACGAAGTCTAACATAATTACTGTATGAAACTGTTTTTTAAAGGCACTATGAAAAAAATGGCTATACTTGTACAGTGCAACATAATGCTACTTTGTACTAAATGTTATTTTCCAATACAATGTTATGACTTCATCTTTCAATAATCCTCTAAAAGATTTCCTTGGATTTCATTTCAGAACTAGTCTGACCTTCATTTTTGATTCTGTTATGAGGTAGCATGGTGGAGTCTTTGTTATGTTCACACTACAGAACATGTACTGTCACTCATCTAAAGATTTCTTCCTCCAACCATGTCTTTTTATATAATCTCAAAAAAGTATTCTTTTTCTCAAGAGAAAATTCAGTTATTTAAATTAATTATTGTAAAGAATGTTGAAACAAAAAATGCAGTAAAAATCTTGGCATAAGTCCTACTAAATACTGTTAATATCAGTTGAGTTAAAAACAAGGGGCCAGATCTTCAGCAGTGTAAACTGAGCTAATTCAATTTAAGTCAATGGAGTTATACTGATTTACACCAACTGAGGATCTGGCCAAAGAGAACTGGAGACAGATTCTGACCTCAGTTACACCAGTGTAATTAGAATAATTCTACTGGAATTAATCTAGATTAACATAGGTGTAAATCACATAAGAATCTGGCCTGCTATCTCCCAAATAAGAAAAGAAAGTTGTTCTCTGGCAATAGATACAAAAGTCACTCCTGAAGCATGTGATATGTCTGACAAGGGTGGCGCTGGGGAGGGGGAGATGAGTGGATTGCCAACTGCATCTTGCTGCATAACTTCTTCTGCCAAAAGATAGAGCCCAATCCATCAGCAGCCCCGCCAAGGCAACTGCTATTGCTGGAGAGAGATACAGGCTGTTAGAGCCTTTCCTGGTATTCTGTTGTTGCCAGAGAGAAACATAGTACCTGCAGGGATCTCAGGTTGTGTGTTACTAGTAGAGTGTACTACTTTCAGCCTCTCCCTTGTTTCAGTGTAGAAGGGAGTCAGTCTCCCTCACTTCATCCTGCTGCATTAGAAGTGTGTGGCATGAGTCATTTCATTAATTACTAGTGCATTGTCTTCAGTCTTTCAACTGATTTACTACTTTGTTATTCTATTTATAAGGAATGTATATTATGGTATATGCCTAAAGGTCCTAGCTGGGATGTCAGTGGCATTGTGCTGGGCACTGTACAAATATAGAAGATACAATTCCTACTATGGAGAGGTTTACAATCTAAAGGATGCATTTTCCCCTTTTCTTTATACGATATCTATGAATCCATCAAGGAGGCACACTAATAATATTAGTATTGATGGAAGCTGTGTGCACTAAGGAGACTACACATGTAAGATTCCAGAACAGATTTGTGCAAGAATTCAGAGCTATAACCATCATCTCTGCAGATGTACTTTGAGTGATGTTACCATGTTCCTCTCCCAGAGCACCCCTTAAGGGTAGGGATGGGATCTTTGCATGCATCCACACTCCGATCTGTGACATGCAGGCATTCCACCACCCCACTCATAAGAGTCTCAGCTCTCCAACTGAGCCTGAGATAGTCCATTCCTTCTGGGATTATCAACAGACACAAATGAACTGTCCCCCAGGTATGGTAGGACTCTCATTCTTCAGATATCAGAGGGGTAACCGTGTTAGTCTGGATCTGTAAAAAGCGACAAAGAGTCCTATAGCACCTTATAGAGTAACAGATGTATTGGAGCATGAGCTTTCATGGGTGAATACCCACTTCATCAGATGCATGTAGTGGAAATTTCCAGAGGAAGGTATAAATATGCAGGCAAGAATCAGTCTAGAGATAATGAGGTTAGTTCAAACAGGGAGGATGAGGCCATCTTCTAGCAGGATGAGGGCGGCCCTTGGTGTTCACACCTCAACTGCTAGAAGAGGGCCTCATCCTCCCTGATGGAACTAACCTTGTTATCTCTAGACTGATTCTTGCCTGCATATTTATACCTGCCTCTGGAAATTTCCACCACATGCGTCTGATGAAGTAGGTATTCACCCATGAAAGCTTATGCTCCAATACGACTGTTAGTCTATAAGGAGCCACAGGACTCTTTGTCATTCTTTAGAGGGCTTCCATAAGTTGTGGCCCCAACTAGGCTCACATTTCATATAGAATAATAGTCTTACAATAGTGGTTCAACACTAGGTCCACCATCCTGCCCACCCACCCACATTTCCAGGAGGGACCAAAATACAACAGTCACCCAAGAAGCACTTCCCTGGATCACAAGCTAAATATGAGTCAAGAGTGTGATACTGTTGCAAAAAAAGCAAACGTGATTCTGGGATGCATTAACAGGTGTGTTGTAAACAAGACACGAGAATTCATTCTTCCGCTCTACTCTGCGCTGGTTAGGCCTCAACTGGAGTATTGTGTCCAGTTCTGGGCACCGCATTTCAAGAAAGATGTGGAGAAATTGGAGAGGGTCCAGAGAAGAGCAACAAGAATGATTAAAGGTCTTGAGAAGATGACCTATGAAGGAAGGCTGAAAGAATTGGGTTTATTTAGTTTGGAAAAGAGAAGACTGAGAGGGGACATGATAGCAGTTTTCAGGTATCTAAAAGCGTGTCATCAGGAGGAAGGAGAAAACTTGTTCACCTTAGCCTCTAATGATAGAACAAGAAGCAATGGGCTTAAACTGCAGCAAGGGAGATTTAGGTTGGACATTAGGAAAAAGTTCCTAACTGTCAGGGTAGTTAAACATTGGAATAAATTGCCTAGGGAGGTTGTGGAATCTCCATCTCTGTAGATATTTAAGAGTAGGTTAGATAAATGTCTATCAGGGATGGTCTAGATAGTATTTGGTCCTGCCATGAGGGCAGGGGACTGGACTTGATGACCTCTCGAGGTCCCTTCCAGTCCTAGAGTCTATGAATCTATGAATCAGTTTGCCCTTCTCTACACACTGAGGAGTAAAAATCTCCTCTGGTCAAGGCAACTGTATTATGTTCTCCTCTTTTAAGCTTTTCCCTCCAAGTCTGACATCTCTTACAGGTGTAGGGAGGCAGGGCTGATTGCATCCACGTTAGCTCAGTAACTCCAGTAAATCCCATCACATTGACTTTAGAATATTATATTATAAAATCTACATTGGGTTAAAATAAGGGCTAAGCCTTGCTATGGTGCAAGGAAATACATTTTATTGGTTATTGAGTGCTAATGCTTAAATAAAGAAATATAGTAACAGGAATTTACCTGGGCTACTTCAGCCACATAATAGCAGACACCCTTTTGCTTCCCTCCCTTGCAAAAAAAAGCAAGACAATAGTTGCCTATAGGGCATGACACACGTAAGCGTTTCCACTGAGCTCCATGAACTCACAATGAGTCACATACCAGCATATGGCTGAAAATAAAAAGGATTGTTAGAAACCTTACCATATCCAATTATTTTATAACAGCGTCAAAGTCACATACAGAAAAATCATGAGAACAGCCTAATCCTGAAATTTCTGTATAGTAAGACAGCTAGAAGAACTCAAGATCCAAGGGCCAGGCATCAAAGAGGGAATGAACAGAGCCTATAAGATGGTTGAGAAAAGGTGAGATGTACACTAATTACACAATGCTCCCAAAGAGCTAATCCAATATTGCAACTTAGGCCCTGATCCTGCAAACGCTTATGTATATACTTAACTTCACAAACATAAGTAGTTCCATTGACTTCAATGGGCCTAGGCACATGCATAACATTTACGCATATGCATAAGTATTTGCAGGAAAGAGGCATTAGAAGTAATTTCTTAGGAAATCCCCTGAACAGGGTTCCTATGAGGTCCTAAAAATCCATATTACAAAATATACCTATATGTTTTTGATGAAAGGAAATATTGCCAAAGTAATCAGCAGTTATTAAAAGATCAGTATGAACTTAATTTTTTAAAATTGATGAATTAGGAAAAACCAAACAAACCAATTTTCTGACAGAACACTTTTTCAATAGTGTCTGATTTTTTAGTCAGTAAAAAATATTTTGTGCGGCTCCCTTTTTGTTGTTTTGAAGTGTCCTTTGGGCAAATCCATAGCAACACTAAACATTCTTGTATTTCCCTTTTCTATTTGCACAATACTTGTCTTCTGACTATTCTCTCTTTCAGCTCTGTTGTTGCTGTTACTGGTAAACATCCTCTTGCAGAGCCTGAGGAAGGGCATAAATCATAAACCAAATAGTTAAAATAACTATACACGAAATACTGTCAAGTGCACAAAGTTAAAAATAAAACAGAAAAGAGAATTTTAAAATAATCACTAATCTCTTTATTTATAGTTAATGTAGGGTTACTTGTGACAATTGTAAGTACAAAATGTTCACATGAAAATGTGATTTTTCAAGTTGTGTCCTTTTAAATGATGATCGAAGACTTGCCAATGAAAGATTGCCTCATCCAGCTACACGATAAATAGAAAGCAAATGCTTCTTGTGTGGCTTGTTGCTAGTTAGGCTCTGATCCTGCAAACATTTACACTCATGCTTAACTTCATTTACTGTGAGTAATCCGACTGAAGTCAATTGGCACATCAGGATTGCCAATCCCAAATAATCCAAAATGATGACTCAGACTCCAAAAATCACAAGATTGGCTTAAAAATCATGAGATATTTAAAATAATAAATTTGGGATTTTTTTATTTGCCTTCGTTCTTTTGAAACTGTATGATTCACATTTTCAAGCTTTTCTCTATAACCCTTTTTAAAATGAAAACAGATTCTCAAGTAATCATGTGTGTCAGAAAAGCATCTTAGAAAAACATCAAATATGCAAGACTCAGGAGTTGGCAACACTGCATATATCTAAGTCTTTGCAGATTGGGGTCTTAAAGCTTACATTTTTCAGGAAATCTGTAAAAATGTGTAGAAAGTAGGTTTAGTCCCACAATCCTTATATGGAGATCTTTAGCCTATCCCTAAATTCCTTTCCTGTGGTATTTTATATTTTTTGCTCAGAATATCATGGTACTATGTAAATTAAACTACCATATCTAAGAAGTAACGATCAATGTTTACATGTAAAAAAGTAAGATAGCTTTTTTATGAACGCATTTTGCACATTTAAACATACTATGATACTGTCAGCTTCTTTGCCTTCCAAATTCATAAATAACACAGATAGAAAACGCACTGAGGAGTGTGAATGAAACAAAGTAGTCTTGCTAGCAATGAGAAACCAGTAACAAATTTACAATATTACTGTACTCCCAAACCCTAAGAACATTCTTGGATATTTGCACTCACAGTTGCTATTGTCTTCCTGTGAGATGTGAATTGCAAAAACCATATGTGGTTTATCCAATTGGTAATTTTTTAACAATATTTACTATTTATGGGGAGGATGATCATTGGTTCAATCAAAACAAAATACAATGAAAAAGATCGGGGCTTGTATTTATAGTAAATGTATCACTTTGCAGAAATAGCTTAAATCCCATAGAGTCTAGTATTTTTTCTGGCAAATGTTTAAAAACAACATATACAGAATTACCAGTAGATGTAAAAAAGGCCAAGTAATTTAGTGTTATCACCCTCTTATTGCCTGTTTTGCATTGCATTCTTGCTGCTTTGTCCAACTCTATAAATACGCTTCCAAAATTCAATATTTAAATGTTTTATTCCATAGAAAAGTACTACATTGAATCTTTACATCGATGGTTGGCCAAGAGTTCCTGCACCTCCAGTGTACCCATCATGCCACTGACAGAATGGCTCTTTCTTCAATTGGTTGTATTGTATTACCTTCAACAATTCCTCTTACTCATATCCTTCTCAAAGAAAGCATACATAAATTGTGTGTCATTCTGAACTTGATCTTTTAGGTGCTGAATATTCTGGTCCCAATATTGCAAAGCATTAGGATGGGATTTTCAGAAGTGCCTAAGGGAGTTAGGCACTCAATTCCTTTAGGGACTTTGAAAATCACTCTTAAGCAAGTAATTCATTGTAAGCATGTGAGCAGTCCCATTAGCTTCAATGGTACTACTCACAAATTTAAATTGGGCATGTGCCCAAGTGCTTTGCTTGGTTGGGGACTAGAGTGCTCAGAATCTGGCAGTATCAAGCCTTGTATGAAATGTTTTGAAAGGATGCTGGACTTCTGCCCTACCAGCTGGATTCAGCTACAAAATCTGAGCATCGATCTCTCCAACCACTGGCCACCATACTTCTCAGCCTCAAACAGTGAGAAATCTCAAGGCAGACCTGCCAAGTGTTACTTACTGTGAGAAAAGATTAATTCATTTGTGCTTAATTTTATGCCAGTTTTGAAAGTATTTCACTCTTATAATGAATGTGTTTCAATGAGACTTTTAAAATATCACTCATTTTTTTTAAACTAGAAGCATTTAAATTTTTACAGTGTGAATGAACCTTAAATGTTTTAGCAATAACTAAATAAAAATGTGAATATTTTTGTTCTTTTTAGCTAATTAAATACAAAATAATAATATCTGTAGGGAAGGGAATGTTGTCTAAAGATTGGAGGAAAAAATTAGAGTCTGTTCTCATCATGACATTCTGCATAACCTTGGATAAATTAATTTGCTTCTCTCTGCCTTACTTTCCATTTGTAAAATGAAAATAATAAAATGTATCTAGTCTTAGATTTCCTGAACTGATTAATTATCATATGGTGTGTTAAGGTGTTTGGAGATATTTTAATTAAAAGAACTATAAATACAAAACATAATATGTTTGGACAAGACTAAAAAACTATGATCTGTGAAACTAGGTATGACGTGTGTAATTTTCTTCATAACACAATAACTTTAACTTTGACCCAAAATAAATATTATTTTTATCAGTAAACATAATCTTTAAATATAAAAATAGAAACCCGTATGAAAATTATATTTATCCACTAATGATACATATATAGATCACCCCTAAACTGCAAGTCCCCATATATATAATATTAACAAAAAATGATTGTACTATACACTTTTCCTACTAAACAATATATATAAAATTATTCTCATGAAACAGCAATTACTAAAAAATTACTAAAAATTCCTACTCTCAGTCACAAAACATATTAATGATATTCCCTTAAAAGCAAATATTTAGATAACATAATACAGAATATAAAAGTAATATAAAATTCAACAATCCATAGGTCAGAGATAAGGTTGCTGTGAAACAATATGATGATTTTTCTTTCTTTCTTTCATGGGGATCCTAATCAGCATTATAACAAGAGTGTGATCTCAAACCTGGGCCCTGATCTTGCAAACATTATGCATATGCTTAAGCAATAAGTGTTTGCAGGATCAGGAGCTTAACTGTGGAAATGCTACCACTTCTCAGTGATAAGCCACATAGACCTCTGGAGCAGGGACTAGAATTCTGGTTCTTGATCTCCAGAAATACCAGCTTCTACCGTTGGAACTAAAGGAAGATCTCTTTTAGTTATCACCTGCAGAAGGTGCCTTACAATCTTTCTAAACTTCAGCCAGCCAATAGAGCACGTGTTTATACATACAGTGATTGACTCTACTCCATGCTGAAATCAATGAAAAAAAAATCCCCCAAAATCTACTGACATCATGTTGATGCACAACTTGGCCCACAACTATCCACAACAAAAATAATGAATAATTTTGCTTAATTGGACCTATTTTTCTTCAAGTATAGCTGATGTACATTTTCAAGGAGATTTAACAATATGGAAAACTTGGTTGGACAATAACAAGTCGTCTTTGAGCTAGAGACAAAAATGGTTCAGACAAAAGTCCATATTTTCAGATCCGAGGTAACTCAGAAAGTCTCATGAATTTCCTTCGAACATTGCAGAAATACTCTCACCTTAGTCTTTAGATTAAATATGGTAATTTTTAGGCGGAAAAATTTTTTCCATGCCAAACTTATGAGGGTACTAAAATAGGCCTTTATAATGAAAGCTGGTTGCAATCTTAACTATGGATGGGTATTCAGTTGTACCAGACTGTTTACATGGAAAGATTTCATGGCACCATATAAATACAAGATTTGGAGAGAGAATGGTTTGTGCAAAGCATTTATACTTCAGAGAAGTATATTTTTCCATTATATATCTTTAAGTAGCTTTGTTTACACAAAGCAGGACTGAAAAATTCTGATATTGAAACTGATTGCAAAATCCTGCATCACCAGAAGTTACCTTCAACTAATCCCAAATGTGAATGTATAAGAGTGAGATTTAGCAGATCTGACATAATAGCAGCATACAAAACTAAGTGCTTTTTGGCCACTGAAAGGAACAAGTAGGCTATTGAAAACCATCTGGATAATAAATTCAAATAGACAATAGAAAACTATCCAGTCACTAAGTAGTAAATCAAGAAACATCATTACAAATATACATATAAAAATTATATTGAAAATAAAAAATATACATGGTTCTCCTCTTCCAAACTTCTGAAAGACTTCAATCAACATGCAGAATTGCATCCGGATCCACCAAGGACTTAAACATATGTGAATAGTTACATTGACTTCATTAGGTTTACTCACATGGTGAAAATTGTTATGCATGTGCTTAAGTGATTTGCTGGATGGGGGCCTAAAGTGGATTATGTAAACTTGTATTAACTGATGAGAAAGCTGGCATAATATGAGAAACTGGCATTTTTTCCATAATCATATAGGTCCTGATCCTCCCAATGCTCATGCACATTTTTTACTTTGCTCATGTGAGTTGTCGTTTGAAGTCAAGAGAATTCTCATGTGAATTAAGTTAAGCTTGTGCATACCTGCAAAATTAGGCCCATAGAAATGTATTGTTAAAGGGCCTGCTCCAGATGAAATCAATAGGAATTACCATTGACAAACTAGAGAAAGACTATATACTAAGGCCCCTGTCCTGCAAACACTTAAATACAAGCATAACTTTAAATATATAAGTAGTTCCATTGAGCCAAAAGGGACTACTCAGATGTGTAAAGTTACTACATGCTTGTTTGCAAGACTGGGGCCCAAGGCAGCAAAACGGAGAAGAAAGGTGTGACTATGTTTAGATGCAAGTGGAGGGTGATGCTAATACATGTACTATAAATTGGTTTGAAGTACTTTTTCTCTTCCTTTTTTCTATTTTGTCATCAAGTAAAATCACATTTCTGACTGATAATTTATCTACTATTGTTACAAGTAACACCAAGGATACCATAAATGAAAAAGCACGCTGTTTAAAGACTAGTTTCCACTGTTTCCGTGAATGAGGAAAAGGGTCCTATGGAAAAATAGTAAGCAGTCATGTAATTACAGGCTATATCATGTTGCATATGCACAGAAGGGGCTGCATTAAGGTTGCACGGGCAATTCTAATTCTTGCATTTCCTAACTTTCAAGAGCTTGACTTTACAACCAAATTTATGTTTTTTTATCATAAATTGTTGAACGTAGTTCTATAAAAGTTAAGATTTTTTTTTTAAAGGAGTCACACATTCAGTAATGGACAGGTATTTCTAAGTAGGGCCCTTTATATTGCACAATTCCATGGATGCAGTATCCCCAGGACAACTTCTGTATGCAGTTATATGCAATTATTACAAAAAACTTTACATATTTAAAACTAAAGTGTGGGAACACCATAAAATTGGTTTAGATTATATGTTGCTCTTTACTTACAGTTGCATTTGTGTATTTAAATCAGTTTAGAAACTGATGTAATTGCAGGAACAGGATTTTATAATGTCCTATGAGATAATGTATGATTTGATTTCATCCTGTCAGCCACCCTTTTTAAATAGCAGAAAGGAATAACAGACCAGAACAATCCTTCTGACTTGATTATGGTCACCCTTTTGTTTTGGGATAAGTTATATGTCTACTATGGTTTCCTATATGTATTACAAATTAGGCACTCTAGTTAAATATACAGTTCTTTGTTTTAAGGTTTTAGTAAGTAAGAGACAGGATCTTGTATTGTATATATGTTAAGGTTAGAGGAATATTGAGGGTCTGAAGCCCCAATGTGAACTGTTTTAGTTAAATATTTAGCAAGGCTGGATTTACAATGTGTTCTGCTGCACATACAATACTCCTGTCTGAATACCTTTGAAAATTTCTGTAAGAGATTATTTATGTGAATGAGGAATGCATGCATCAGGAAAAGATAAGGTGTGAAAGCCATCACAAATGTCCAGATAGTCAAGAAAAAGTTAGAGACTTGGAAAGGCCAGGAGACAATCAGAAAATATTCATTGTATCCAATGCTAAACATGTAGCAGCATCGTCAGAGGTGAGGCAGGCACCCCCGAAGACAACAAATAGATGATAATGATGGGAAGCTTGACAATAACCATCAAATAATCACCATCAGTGATCGCCAAAAAAACACCATCCTGGCCACTATGGATATGGAAAGCCCTCTACACCAACATTCCACACAAAGATGGACTACAAGCTGTCAGGAACAGTATCCCCGATAATGTCACAGCTAACCTGGTGGCTGAACTTTGTGACTTTGTCCTCACCCACAACTATTTCACATTTGGAGACAATATATACCTTCAAGTCAGTGGCACTGCTATGGGCACCCACATGGCCACACAGTATGCCAACATTTTCATGGCTGACTTAGAACAACGCTTCCTTAGCTTTCGTCCCCTTTCGCCCTTACTCTACTTGTGCTATATAGATGATGTCTTCATCATCTGGACCCATGGAAAAAAAGCCCTGAGGAATTCCACCATGATTTCAACAATTTCCATCCAACCATCAACCTCAGCCTGGACCAATCCACACAAGCGGTCCACTTCCTGGACACTACTGTGCTCATAAACGATGGCCACATAAACACCACCCTATACCGAAAACCTAGTGACCACTATACTTACCTACATGGCTCCAACTTCCATCCAGGACACACCACTCCATCCATTGTCTACAGCCAAGCTCTAGGATACCACCGCATTTGTTCCAATCTCTCAGACAAACACCTATAAGATCTCTATCAAGCGTTCTTAAAACTACAATACCCATCTGCTGAAGTGAAAAAACAGACTGACAGAGCCAGAAGAGTACCCAGAAGTCACCTACTACAGGACAGGCCCAACAAAGAAAATAACAGGACGCCACTAGCCATCACCTTCAGCCCCCAACTAAAACATCTCCAGCACATCATCAAAGATTTTCAACCTATCCTGAAAGATGATCCCTCAGTCTCACAGATCTTGGGAGTCAGACCAGTCCTCGCTAACAGACATCCCTGTAACCTGAAGCAAATACTCACCAGGAACGATACACCACACAACAAAACACTAACCCAGGAACCTGTCCTTGCAACAAAGCCCGATGCCAACTCTGTCCACATATCTATTCGCCACCATCACTGGACCTAATCACATCAGCCATGCCATCAGGGGCTCGTTTCACCTGCACATCTACTAATGTGATATATACCATCACGTGCCAGCAATGCCCCTCTGCCATGTACATTGGCCAAACCGGACAGTCTCTACGCAAAAGAATAAACAGACACAAATCTGACATCAGGAATCAAAACACTCAAAAAACAGTAGGAGAACACTTCAGCCTCTCTGGCCACTCAGTAACTGACTCGAAGGTAGCAATTTTGCAACAGAAAAACTTCAAAAACAGACTCCAAAGAGAAACTCCTGAGCTTGAATTGATTTGCAAATTAGATATCATTAACTCTGGCTTGAATAGAGACTGGGAATGGCTGAGTCATTACACTACTTGAATCTATTTCCTTATGATAACAATCCTTAACCTCTTGTCAACTGTCTGTAATTGACCATCTTAATTATCACTACAAAAGTTTTTTTCCTGCTGATAATAGGTCATCTTAATTAATTAGCCTCTTAGAGCTGGTATGGCATTTTGTGTGTGTGTGTGTTGTGTGTGTGTACACATAAATGATAACACCACTTACGGACTAATGATTACAGGATGACATTGCAAATGCATGGACTCAAATGGGAATTTACAACTACAAGCTGGGGTGTTTTGCCATGGAACTCTTAATTTGGGACCTGATCTGTGGTCCCAGATTCATGCAGACATCCACCTAAATATTTGCTTGTACAGATCAATTGCAGGATGAAGACCCTTGGCACAGGGATCTTTTAATGGATTTTCAACATCACACTTAGGAGTGCTATCATGTAATTAGCAATTGGAGCAACTACCATGTTTACAACTCATACATTATAAATTTTGCCTTAACAGAATTGAAAACCAAGGGTAAGCATACACAGTAAATGAAGCTGTAATTATAATGCAGGTAGGCATATCTGTGCTAGCTTTAGGTAATAATAGCAGTGAAGCTGCAGGACAGGCTTCACCTCCAGGCTAGCTGCCTCAGTACTGCCAGGAACATATTCAGGGTACGTATGTAGCCTGTATGACAATCATTTGCTGTGTAGAGGTACCTGATAACAGAAAACAAGTCAATCATTAAAGTGAGACAATAAGAGGTGCAGAACAAGTGCAGAGTCTGCAAGGGGGGCAGGGCTAGTGATCTGAAGTCATATGGGACTCCGTGAACATCAGAACAGGAAGGCTCAGCACTTTTTGAGGCAAACTAATGGGCCACGTCCATGTGATAAGAACCCAATGACACAGCAGGACTGGGGACACAAAACCAGTCATTGTGTCAAGACACGGAGGGGCAGAAACTGCTTTTCAGCCCCCACGGGGGCTCTGACCTGGTCCTGAGAGAGCTAGGCTGATGGAGAATAGGTGACAAGGCTGCCGTTCGTGGGCTCCACTGCCTAACGGGGTAAAAAACAACACACGTGGGGCACCGGGGACCCCCGGGGAATGGGAGGGACCTGCTGTAGTCCCAGGTGCGCACTCTGCAGAGCTCTGGGTGACCCCTGTTTGGGGGGCTGCCTGAGGTGCTGGGGGGGGCACGAGTATGGGGGTGCCAGGTGCCCGTGGGTGCCGGGCTCGTGAGATCACCGGCCCGCGATGATGGTCACGAGCGGGCCCAGGAGTCTGGCGGGGCCTAGGAGAAGCCAGCGGGCTGGGTGCGCGTGCGCGGAGGCAGCTACCGGGTGCGCGCCTCCGCCGCCCGCGTCGGGACCTGGGAGCGCGCCTCGCTGGCGGACTGTGCATCGCGGCCGGCGCGCTCCCGTGCGTGGCGGTGTCTCCTCGGCCGGCGGCGGGCGGGAGGGAAGGAGCGAGCGGTTGGTTTGTCGGGCCGGGCCCCAGCCGTGTCGGCGAGAGCCTCGCAGCGAGTCGCCCCCGCAGCCGGGACGGTAAGGGGGAGCCAGGCCGCTTGCAGCGTGGTCCCGCCCAGCGCCCACAGGTGAGCGGGGAGGGAGACCGGCCGGGTGGCCGCTGAGGGGACGGGATCTCTCGCGGCGGCCTTCCTCTCCTCGGTCCCCGCGGGAGGCTGGCGGGCGCCGCGCCCGGGAGAGGCCCCGTCCCGAGCCCCAGGGGCGGGAGAGTCGCCGCGGCTGCAGAGGAGACTCGGGACAAGGCCCCGCCGCGGCCTAAGCCCAGCCTCGGCGCCCGGCTTCCTCTTCCCGGGAGCAGCCAGCCCGACGCGCCCGGGCTCCGGCTGCGAGGGGCAAGGGGAGCCTCGGGCGCGGCGCTGAAGGACGGGCCTGGGGTCCCCGTTTCGGCGCCAGGCCCGAGTCCCCGTGGCTAGGGAAGGCGAGCCTGTGCCGAGTTCGGCTCTGGGGCCGGGCGGCTGCCTGTGCCCCGGGGAAGGCGAGCTCGCCCCTGTCGCCAGTCCGAGGCAGCCTGGAGCTCGCCTGATGGCTGCGGACGAAGGGGTTGTTTTGAAGCCCTGTGTGGGCCCCCGGGGCGCGGTGGAGGCGCCGCTCCGCCTCCGGGGCTGCCCCTTTGTGAGCCCGGCCTCGTTGACTCGTGCGCTTTGTGTCTGTGTTGCGGGAGTGGAGCCGAGCTCGCAGCCGGCAGGGCGAAGGTCAGCAGGGCCGCAGCGTGTCTGGGAGCGAGAGGGCTTGAGTGTGGGGGAGAGCTGCTAAGCCCCGTCTCAGGGGGGTCTCAGTGAAACCAAAGGCCGGGGAGCCTCTGCCCGCTCCCATCACCCACTCCCCATGGATCCCTTTCAGATGGGCTTCTGTGATACTGGACTAGCTGGGCCAACGATCTGATCCCGTGTGGCAATTCCTGTGAGATCCAACGTCTCCATTCTCTTATCTCCCCTTCCTCCGCTGGGAGGAAGATAGGGGAGTTCTGCTCATCCCTTCCATCACTCTGCCCTTCCTCCCTATGGTGCCAGCAACCCAAACCTGGAGCACTGCTGCTTTACTCTTCCATTTCTCCCTACTACTCTACGCTTTTAATTAGCACTGTCTAGTCTGCCGTGATATATTATTACTGTTTGTAGTAATAAACAAAATATAACCACTCATCAAACACAGAGGAAGAGAGTCTCAGAGCAGTGTACAGATTAAAAATAAAAAGAGGAAAGGTGGGAGAAACAGTTCCTTTGCATAGTAGGCAAACTCTTATGAATTACTTTGTTTATTTAAAGATAAATAAGCTAAACTACTCTTCCCACATCCTCCTCCTACAATCCAGCCCTCTCTACCATATTCCCAGTTTTAGTGTACTTATCTCTTTTTCCTCCCATGAACAGTTCATTCATGAGCTAAACATAGTAGAGTAGCTAGTTTCTTCTCTGTATGTCAGAAGTGGGGGAGCTCAGGAAAGTTTTTAAATGAGGGTCATGGCTTTGTGGGTTTGCAGCTCATGAAAGATATTCTGTACCTTGGGTTCAGCATGGAAGAAGAAAGTATGGGAAGGGTCATGGGATAAGCAGACAAATAGAGCAATGAGGCTAGCTCTGTTGCTGGAGACACCAAAGGCTTGGTGGAGCCTCTGCTCAGCCCTAAATCTTTTAAACAGTCTAATGAGCCTGAAGGTTTGAGGAATTTGACTTACAATCCTCTCAATGAAGCACTTGTCCTAAGAAATAGTGAAGGAGTACCTGCTACGATCTATAAATTACTATATAGTCATTTGGGAGTAATATGGATCTTTATGAGGAAGTTGTTTAGTTAATTATAAAACAAATTTAGAGAATACATTTAATAGATAAGTCAAAGTAATTTTAGTTTTGCAACCCATTTTATGCTGATCTGTTGATGTGGAAACTGAATTAATTGTGTAAATAAGATAATTTAATTAATCTGGATGTAAACTAATGTCCTTATCCATCACTAAAGGTGACTGCAGCAATTCTCTTTAACTTGAGCTAGTGGACAGCAATCAATCTTAAAATTTAGTTAAATCTAAGTGAAAACATAACCTGATATAAGTTAAACTTTTGTCTTTTAGTTCTACTAAGTTAAGGTTTGTTAGTTACAAAGGTAAAGACATGTCAATGTCTTGTACAGTGACCCTTTTCAAGCAATTTTCTGTGATTGTCAGGTTGTAAACTTCTGAGGTATACATGCAACTTTTATCTTTAAAGAAATGTTGTTCACTTGTATATTTTGTAAGGGTCTTAATTGGGTACAGCCAAATAATCTCCCCAGCATATACTATATTACAACACAATCAGTAAAAATACAAACCACACAAACAACACTGGGTAGTCACATTTCCAGGTAATAGTACAGGTTTACCTGATCTGTCATTCAATTAGCACATGCTTCTCAGTGGCAAAGAGCTTTTAATTCCATGATTTGGGGCATTTTATAACTTATTGAAATTTACTTAGGGATATACTGTCAACATTTTTTGAAGTGTTGTTAGTGTAAAACAAACAGCCTCAATGCCTAAATAGCACTGATACATAATTTGCTCTTTTACAGTACCTTATCTGTAGTAACTCCTAAATTCTAATCCAGACTGTGCACTGATTTTCTGTATGGCTTTGGGCAAGTCATTTCAACTGCACGACTCATTACCATATCTGTAAAATGGGGATTCTTAACCATCTCTCTATGACGTTGTATGACCTGGTTAATATTACTAAAGTGCTTTTGTCATATAAAGAGCTAAATAAGTACAATTAACCCTGAATACATGCACTTTGTTTTCTTGTGGTTGGTGATGTAGGTGGGGGAGGAGTGTATGTCTGTGGTGGTATCACAACATTCATCACTGTGCTGAGAATTGAATATAGAATTTCAAATTACTTTATTTCCCCAGTGAACAATGGTTTAGTGTGAAAACTGCAGAATCTAGCTCACTTTGTTTTTCTATATCTGGAATTGTATCAAACATTTATAATATTACATATTTCTGTGTAGTAAAACTGGTGCAAAATATATGTAGGCAAGTACATTTTAAAATGATAGCTGACCATTTCCTCCTTTGTCTGTCTGACCTGAGGTCGCAATTCTGTATATTTTCCTATATTAGTTGATGACCATGTGAACACACACAGCAAAGCAAGCAGAGTGCAGCACCTTGCATTACTTAAGCTATTGGTGATGTCATCTGCTCTTGAAAGACAACAGAACTTTGAACTTCAGTCTTTGGTGTTGGCAAGTATAAAGCCTTTCAGTTCACCTTTTAAAGGTCTGCTCTGGCATTTATTGTGCAATATACTCAGTGAATTTTATGGTTATACAAGGGATCCTAAATCAGACCCTATTACTGCAGAATGTGACTGCAACAGATTTTCAAATGAGTCGGGGGTAAGTGTTGAATTTTGAACAATGTGCACTAAATTGTGGATATTCTGAAAGGGAAGAACGTTTGTTTGAGTGGCATTTACATACTGTTTATGATGTATTCTCAAACAGCTGCATTCAGAAGTGGGGCTTCAGATTTGCGAAGGAAATGTCCATACTAAGTGTGATTAATGTGCAGATTGTCTAGAGTTAACTGATTTTGATTTACAGGGATGAGTTTTAAAACTTGCTATTGAATTGTAAAAGGGGAAAGAAACTTCAGAGTAAATTACTTAACATAATTTCCTGTGGATGGTGCCTTGCTTGATGATGTAGGTATGTTGAAATGCTTATCTTTATTGTTCCCATTTACTATAAATCACAATCTTTGCTTCTGTATTTAGAGAAATTCTCTATTTAGCTTTACTGTGGTAAGCTCCTTTTTTTTTTTTTTATAAATCTCATTAAAATTTGTTGTAGGGTGAAACTTGATATAAGGTCTTGGTTTGAAAGGGAATTTTAAAATAAATTTATCAGCATTCGTATGCTTTGCGTGTTTTTATAGCTCAAAACAGCATAACTTTTAAAGTGCAATGCTTAATCATTATTCTCTATTAATAAATTAACGTTTTGAAAAGGTAGAATAGTGAAGTTGGTAGTCTTTTACAAATTACTGCCCATTGAGACACTGGGGTGCAAGGTGCTGCAGGCTGTGGTCATTCAGTCAGTGCAATGAACCTCAAATTTAAATGTCTGCTTGAGATGGTAGATTGTCATGGCTTCATTGTGACTTTCCTATTTAGCAAAACATTCTGATTTATATTTTCCCCAAGTAGATGCAGTTCTGAAATCTTTTGAGAAACATGGCATTAGGAAAGTTTACAAAAATTAAGTTTTTTAAAAAGTGCTAATAAGAATAATCAGGAACAAACTAATATATGCAAATGTATTGTGATGTTTTTCCATAGATACACTTGAAATCTGATGTATAACTTGTTACTAAGGCCTTCGTCTTGCCATGAGTTCTGTGTGAGTGGAGCCCCATTAACTTCAGTGATGTTCTACACAGGCACAGGGATACACAGGGGTACACCTGCATAGAATTCATCTAGGATCGGGGCCAGATTCCTTGTCTAAACACAAGTTGCACTAGTTTAAATCAATTTAAAAGTCAGTTTTAGTTAAGCAAGTGCAACTTTTCTGTGTAGACAGAGCCCTAATATTTTCTTTTCCCCCTCATCCTTAAAGTATGATTCTTTTCTGATAAGTAGCTGTAAAAATGGCATCTTACTCAACAGTTTTGCTCTTTATATGTATTTGGAGACTCACTTGTTTATTTTTAGTTATCAAAATATGATTTTAAAACTTTTTATTCCTTATAGCACTGAAGACCCAACATAGGTGAGAGCTAGATTCTGTTCCTTCTTGTGCATCAACATAATTGTTTATAACAGTGTTTTTCAATCTTTTTTCATTTGCGGACCCCTAAACACTTTGAATAGAGGTGTGGACCCCTTTGGAAATTTTAGACAATCTGTGGACCCCCGAAGGTCTGCAGACCACAGGTTGAAAACCACTGTTCTGTGGTAATGGCAACCTTTTGTGGACCCCTTAGACATAGTCTGTGGAAATCATGTTGAAAACCATAGGTTTATAGCATTCTAATTGCTTACATCTGTGCAACATTGATGGCAATGGGGTTACACAAATGAATATCAGTTACACAGGTGTGACTGAGGAGGGTAGTCTGGCAGAACAGGTTCAGTTTGTAGGGCTGACAGAAAAAACATTGTTTTACTTATAAAATGAGCATGTTTGGTACATAACTGATGCCATTTTCAGTCACTTTTCAGTACAGAACTTCCAAGTAAGTTGTAATATCCTTATAATTACCCCCCAAACAAACAAAAGAAACCACATCAAAAAAAACCCCAAACTGTTAAAACATCCTTCTAGGTTGCAAATTTAAGGACTCAGAAGTTAGAAAATGCTGAATTTATAATGCTCGTACAACCTTAATTCTGCCAGTTTTCCTGAGCAATGCAAGAGAGAAGTGAAAAGGTGATTTTTAACAGTTTATAATTTGGCTAAATCTGAACAAAATATCCTGGGACAAAGAAAATACACTCCTCTAACCCAAGGGCTTTCTCCTCGCTGAATTTGAAAGGCCAGTCTCAAACAATGGAACTTGTGCTTAGAACTTCACAAAAAAGGTCAAGAATTTTTTAAAACTGTTAGCCTACATAGAGAGGTTGCTACCAGCACTCCCTAAAATAAAGATGGTAAATTGCCAGACCTGTAATCTGAAGCTTTTTTTAATCTTCAGGGTGGATACAAGACAGTTGATGAGGGAGGATGTTGTAAACTTCTTCCAGTTTTCCTCATCCATGACTTAGGGTACGTCTACACTACCCGCTGGATTGGTGGGTAGCGATTGATCTTTTGGGGATCGATTTATCATGTGTAATGTAGACGTGATAAATCGATCCCTGATCTCACTCTCCCGTCGACTGCTGAACTCCAGCTCAGCAATAGGCGGAAGCAAAGTCGACGGGGGAGCGGCGGCCGTCAATCCCGCACCATGAGGATGTGACGTAAGTGATTCTAAGTTCATCTAAGATGCGTCGACTTCAACTACGCTATTCTCGTAGCTGAAGTTGCTTATCTTAGATTGATCCCCCCCCTCCCCTAGTGTAGACCAGGCCTTAAAGAGACCATTATTAGGCCTGAGTATAGTTCATGCTGATGTCCGTTTGGGTGTTAGCTTCTCTTCTGGGCAAGTGGAATGCCAGTCAACAACAATTATCTTGTGGAAACAGTTTACTTGAACAATAGGACTGAGACTGCGAACTCACTTTGCATAGGCCATCAGACAGCAGTGACTTTTGGTTACTACCAAACTGGGCTAGATTTGAATACATGATCTAAAATGGTTAGTGTTCAGTGTTCTCATTACCAATATCCTGAGCCTTCAGTCCCTCGGAACTCTGTTTCTATCTTGTGTATTTGCTCTAGTACTGAGCTTGCCATATCACTAATAAATTTGAACATCCCTGTGAGGTAGGCAGTACTATTGTCCCCAGTTTTCAGATGGAGAGCTGAGGCACACTGACTTGCCCAAGGTCACACAGAAAATTTGTGGGTGAGTAAGGACTTGAACCCAGGTTGCCTGAGTCCCAGGCTAGCACCCTAAAGACTAGATCATACTTGCCAATGATACTATCTTTTTTTTTTTAGGTTTCAAGGAATCCTGAAACTTTTTGTGTAATGTGGTTGTCTAAGGAGCCAACAGTCCAGTCTGTTTTTGTTTGCTGTACCTCAGGGTGATATTTTTGGGTAAAGAGCACTAAAGCAGTCCCTGTTATTTATGAGGTAAAGCCCCATTTATTTTCATGAATATAGTTCATAAACAGCATTCTCTGCAGGTCAGTAGGCACTAGAAGCACTGCAAAAATAGCACACTTAGCACTAGTGAACAGAAAATCAGGGAGAGTTACTTGGAAGTAATCCTGAGTTAAGGAGCAGCGCTGATGTATATGTAGAAAGTGTTAAGAAATGAAATGCTTAGGAATTTAAGATGATCAGAGATGTAGGAATGCCAATAAACTCTCTTATGGCAAGAGCATATATTATTATAATGAATTGAGACCACTTCAGTGCTCTTTTGTTTTACCTGTAGCATATCAGCAAGATGTAAATAGTCTAATATTTCACTTAATGGAGAATAAACAAACATTCCACATCAAATTCCAAAACTTCTCTCATCTGTTTAAAAGAATATATATGTTCCAGCAACTTCAGAATGACCATTTTAAATGTGGGCTTGCATCTTGTTCTTACGTCACTCTGTGATTTATCATTGTGTCCTTCAGGGACATGTTACAATTAAAATAAGGAACACTCAGGTTTTTGCAGAGGAACTATTTATACACACATGCTCGTTCTTTCTGAAAGCAGAAGAGTTACAGATATGTAGAAAAAATAACAAACACTTGGCTCCCTCAGCTTCCTCACCAGTCCTAGGAGTCTTTTGGTCAGAGGTCTGTCTTCATTCAGGCTAAGTGGAGAGTTCCTTGAGCCATGTTAGCCTTTGTCAGTATGGTCCGTTAGGTTTTTAGCAGTGGGCTGCTGTAGTCCTAAATTGATGATTGTGGCCACCTGGTAGCAATGCTTGTGTGTTTGGACTGCTGCTGATCTATTGTGAAGCACTCCCATGTAAAGGGGTCATAAAAAAGTAAGATCTCTGTCACAGCCTGGCCTAGTTCCATTCCCTCTAAACAAATACCAGCCTGTTGTGAGAGATCCAACTGCTGAGTCCTGTGTGTTGCTAAGCTCCCTAGGTCTGGGTAGTGACTGATGACTATTCTTAGTTCTAGGATACTCAGACACGTGTTACAGGTCTAATAACCTGTCTTGGCAGTGGAGACTCTGCAGTCTAGCTGCCTAGATTTTGGAACCAGTGCTTCAGCCCTCATTTGTTTATGCATAATCTCACCAGAACTCCACCGTTGTGGTTTAACCCTTAATAGACTTTTGACAGATAAAAAAGGAATATAGGCTTTGTACCAGAACTTAACATACACACTCTTCACTTTTTGGCTACGTCAATACTACACACCTGTGGCAGTGGCATGTAGTATACTGTAGCTACACATCACAGCAAAAAGAATACTGTCTTCACACTACTGTGTGTAGCTCCATGTATCAGTGCAAGGCTCTGGGGAGAGGGATAGCTCAATGGTTTGGGCATTGGCCTGCTAAACCCAGGGTTGTGAGCTCAGTCCTTGAGGGGGCCACTTAGGGATCTGGGGCAAAATCAGTACTTGGTCCTGCTAGTCAAGGCAGGGGGCTGGACTGAATAACCTTTCAGGGTCCCTTCCAGTTCTACGAGATAGGTATATCTCCATATATTATATTAATAGTCATTTGAAAAAGGTTTCAGGAGCTCCTCATTGCTGGAACATTTTATTGCAGTAAGAAAAGGCTCTGACGGGGGGAGACCTTTCCCAACTGCCTCCCCATTCCCTGAGCCTTTTTTCCACTGTCAGTCATTCCCTGTGGTGTGGAAGAGCTCCAGCAGTGGGGAGGCAGTGTAACTGGGGTAGCATGGCTTTGGCGAGTAAAAAATCGTGTCATCCTTCAGATGAGTCTTTGCTCATCTAAGCCTTGCCTCACAGTCAGCACTGCTCTTTATAACCATGCTAGGAGGGCATGCCCCCGAAAGAAGTGTGCGATGTAGATGCAGCCTCTGATAGCACACAAAATATGTAGATCTGTGCATAAAGGGGGAACTCTTGAGGAGTTGGGTGGTATATTACCTCTGTGTTTGGCACTGAGTCAACCACTCCTGGAACACTGTCCAATTCTATGTTCAAGAAAACTATAGATTGGAGAAAGTTCAGAGAAGAGTCACAAAAATGATTGAAGTATGGAATACATGCTTTACAGCGATAGATCCAAGGAGCTCAATCTATTTTGACTAACAAAGAGAAGGTTAAGGGGCGACCTTTATTACCATCTATAAGTACCTACATGAGGAACAAATATTTGGTAATAGGCTTTTCAGTCTAGCAGATAAATGTATAAAATGATCCAATGGCTTCATACTGAAGCTAAACAAAACCAGACTGGAAATTAGGTGTACATTTTAAACAGTAAGGGTAATTAATCATTGGAACAATTTTATTAAGGGTTGTACTAAGTTCTCCGTTACTGGCAATGTTTAAATCAAGATTGGAGGTCTTTCTAAAAGATATGCATTAATTCAAATAGGAATTAATTCAGGAAACTCCAATGGTGTGTGTGATGCAGGAGGTAAAACTAGATTATCACGTTAGTATCTTCTGGCCTTAGACTATACGAATATCTATATGCCATTCCCTCCCTCGGAGTCGTCCTCATTTCTGAGAGGCTTTGGTGGTTTGGTCAATCCAGGTCCCTCTGGCCATTTTACTCTTACCTGATCTTCTGGTCTGGCAATGGTCCCCTCTTCCCTTCCTTCCCCCACTTGGGCTTGGCTGTGTATTAAAGTTATTCCAGAATAAAGTAGGGTTATTCTGGAATAACTCCCCATATGGATGTTCTTATTCTGGACTAAGGATGCCTTCTTCTAATTTACTGAAGATAAACCAGAAAAAGACACTCTTAGGGCTTGTCTACATGGTGCCACATTGCAGACTGCAGGGCTGTCATAACAATAGATGCAAAACCTGCAGCCCACTTCACCACTACTACTATGATGATTACCCCCCACAACATACCTTTCAAGATCCATGGATCCTGCTCATGCCTGTAACATGAATCAAAGGCCCGAACACCAGCTGTGTGTGTGAAACTAGTCAATCGATCCCTATGCTCTTCTGTGAACTCTCACAGAAAAATTATAAAAAAGCAAAAACACCCTGTTACCAGTGGGTGAACACTTTTCACAAAATGATCACACCGTATCTGACCTCTGTCCTCATCCTCAAAGGAAAGCTGCACAGCACCTTCAAAAGATGAGCTTGGGAACTTAAATTTATAACTCTGCTAGACACCAAAAATTATGGATTCAATAGAGACACTGGTTTTATGTCTCATTATAGCAGTCTGTAACCCACTAACTCTCCTTTGTCTTATGACTGTAGAGGTGTTAATTGCCTGCTTCGTTTTGAATGATTTCTTGCAACATGTTTATTCCTTATGCTTAATAATCTGTTCCACCTTGAAATTTATCTGTCACTCTGATTACCTTTCCCAGACCTGAAAGAAGAGCTCTATGGAGCTCAAAATCTTCTGTTTCCCCAACACAAGTTGGTCCAATAAAAGTTACTACACACCCACCTTGTGTGTCTCATATCGTGTTACCAACACAGCTACAACACTAACAGAATTGGCTATGAGTTCTATAAATGTTTCTGGATCTGTTTTATCAGTGGGTTATGAGTGATGTTTGGTTGTAATTGACATTCCAGAGAGCAAAAGTTAAATATTGTACTCTGTAGTTCACACTGAATGCATGCTCGTTAAAGCGTGAAAGATAAGGTTTATAGTTCTGTTTTCACTGGTAGTTTGTCCTGTTTTCATAATATTGCAGAATTCTCCTTTATCTAAGCTACGTGCACTCATTAAAAAGATATTTAGTTGACGATTGGATGGAATTACAGCTCATGGATTGATAGTTTTAAGTTTTCTCTTAGGAATCCTTATATTTTGCAGTTGTTGCTTCCATATGTCATCACTGTGTGGTGATACTTTGCATTGCAACCAGTGTTATGCCTGACTTTGTGCATGGTAACAGTCTGCTTTTATTTATGGGTATTATTGGGCTAAGTTTGCGATTGGAAGGTCATCCTGATTTAATATCTTACATAGCTCTACTGAATATGTTCAGTGCATAGAAAAAGTAAATGAACTGTTGTGAGAAAGAATGAACCATTCTTTGTTTAAAACAAACCCAGACACTTACAATTTAGTCTCAATTTAATAAGTGTCAATTTAATAATTTTTACCAGTGTGTCTCTTAACATAGTGCCATCTAATTCCTTAATAAGGAGATATAAATTTATATGGTATAATGGTCTACCCAGCATTTACACGGAAGGCTACATATTTTCATAAGTCTCATGAAAGAGTGTTTTGATGGATTTCTTGGTAACAAATTGAGGACTGAAAATGAAATCAGCACAATTTTAGCTGAATTATTTTAACAGTTTTAAAGTTGCTAACATTTTGGATCAGAATAACTTGAACAGTTTCAAAGCCTGTAGATTTAAATGTTGACCTCCCTTGATTACCCTTTGTTGTTGGTATTAGTTTCCAAGTCCCAGAGAATGTGCTTCTTACTAAAGCAGATGCTTACATAGGTATGTAATGAAAAAATGCATGGATGTAATATATAGTATTACAGATTAATTTGGTTATAAGTAAATCTCAGCATGAATTGTTTTTGTTTTAAAAATACACTAGAATTTGGAAGCCAAGTCATACAGGGACCTCTTTCTAGATACAATAGAACCTCAGAGTTACGAACACCCAAGTTATGAACTGACCACTCAACGCTACACCTCATTTGGAACCAGAAGTACGCAGTCGGGCTACAGAAGAGACAGAAAAAGAAAAGGCAAATACAGTACAATACTGGGTTAAACATAAACTATTAAAAAAAAATGAAGGGAGGTTTAAAAAAAAGACTTGACAAGGTAAGGAAACTGTTTCTTGTGCTTGTTTCATTTAAATTAAGATAGTTAAAAGCAGCATTTTTCTTCTGAATAGTAAAGTTTCAAAGCTGCATTAAGTCAATGTTTAGTTGGAAACTTTTGAAAGAACAGCCATAACATTTTGTTGAGAGTTACAAACATTTCAGAGTTCTGAACAACCTCCATTCCGGAGGTGTTTGTAGCTCTGAGGTTCCACTATATCTCTTGGTAGTGTCTTTGTTTAATTTGAGGAATTTCTGAATAATCACATCACAGTTCTTCCAAGAATAGAACAGATGACCTAGATAAACATTCATTGCATATATAACTGCTCGTGTAATAAGATTACTACTATGCCTTAGGCATGGGCAAATGCTCCCTGAATTTTTCCAGGAGATACTGAATGATAGGGCAAGAACTAGATATTGATGTATTAGCTATCAAACTACTTGGTTGAGATTTTCTTAAAACATTCTAACCATAAGGTGGAATGAACAGTGTTTTAAGAAGAGTATGCACCAGCGCACAATGGAGATGTCAAATAATGGCAGTGTCCTGACTTGAGGTAGTGGGCGAAATACAAGGTGAACATAGATCAATTTTTTTAAACATCAGTGTGCTTGAAGTGTTTCAAAGGAAGGTTCTAATACTTACACAAACAGAAATTCCGTAGAAAGAATATAACTGATGCTTTTCAGACATGGTAAATTATAAGGAAAACAAACTGAAAACCACTTGTTTCCCCCTTATTCTCAACCCTCTCCCTGTTTTTGGGATTGGGGGTGTAAACTGGGTAAGAATATTGGCATGTAGAAATATCTCTAAAGGCATTATTATATTTAAACAAACCTTCAGTTTTCATGCTGACTTCTGGGAAGCCAAACTATGTAGTCATACTTGAGTTTTGAAGATTTTAAAGGTGATCTGTAAAAAGGCACCAGGTATATTTGGCTTGGGGCCCTTGTTTTTGCTCCTTTGTAATGCTCTTTTGAATAACAAGTTACTTTCTGATTGTAAGTTGAGGCAGGGTGGTTTGATTTAAATCAGGAAACAATGATTTAAATAATTGATTTTAATCTTGTTTTGTGTTTGCAGCTTTTAGTTATTTTCCTAAATTGGTTGGTTAGAAACATGTTGCTTAGAAAACTAGTTTAGCCTTTAACACAATTCAGTACTACTTTTTATAGCCACGGGTCTATATACCTTTTAAGCAATTATCTAGCTTAACATGCACTTAATTTTTACATTTTTATTATACTATAAAATGGCAAATTGCATGCTTACGTACTAGATAATTTTTTACTTGGGATTTGTGTCAAGCGGCATTGGATGGAAATTGGAATTAAATTAAACATGTACAAAACCAGCATTTTAATTTTTTTTATTAGTTAAATAATACTCCCTTAAATGTGCTGGGCACATCACAAACAAAGTAAGCATAAAGACTTTTTTGCATTTAAAATGGATTTATTAAAGTATTAATTGTAGTTAATAAGTTGATGTCTGATCAATGTGGGCTAGATTTTTGAAGATATTAAGATCCCTAGAATTGCAGATAGGTGCTTTTGAAAAAGCCAGTAAGTATCTATGCAGATTAGGTGCCTACCTTTCATTAAAATCAATGGCAGTTAAGCACATACTGCTTAAGTGCCTAATGGCACTTTCCGAAGCACATATCTGCCTCTTTAGGTCCCTAAGTATTGTTGCTCTTTTTTGACTTGAGTGGCTCGTCAATGTTTGGGACACTGGGGTGATGTCAGTTAGGTGGAGAAATTGATGATGGGTGGTTCTTTGCAATCTTCTTTTATTTACAAAGAATGCATGTAATCCTATGCCTCTGAACATAGAAGAATGAAATAGCAGGAAACTTTTTTTTTTTTTTTTTTTTGACTCCCAGCACCAAGAACACTCTTTTTAACCTGCACCTTGACCCAAAAACCTTTCTTCCAGGGTCAGATCTGCGCTTTCAGCTTTCTTTCAGGCTGTCTTTTTCTGTGTATGTTTTTTGAACACACATGCACATGCTAACTGCTCAGCAAAAACTCCTGGGTGGGTTCATATACTCCTTTTGTCCTGGGTGGGGGCTTATCCTTACAGTTATGTTAATTGATGGGTGCAGACATACCTGTCAATCTCAATGAGATTTAAACTCATCCTATAACAAGGTTTCACATCCTTTATAAACTCCCCCCATCTCTGATTTGGCACAACATCCTGATTAAGCCTAAAATGTTGACACCCAGTAACCTATTTCAAACCAAAAGAAAAGGAATAATTTAACAAATAAAATGATACAGGGTTAACTATGTACATATATACGGTGTCTGTCTTCAAGATGTTTCACCTCACTAATCCAAATTTATTTTTATTCACAACCAGACTCCAGTGGAAATTTCTGCTCCCTGATAGACTTTATTTCAATTACCAGAGAGGGACCCTTTTGCAATCAGCCCTTGAAAAATGCCTTTTGTTTCTGTGGAGTTTGGGTAAGGCAGACCCTGCCTGTTTGAATAGGGGAGTCACTGCTGTAACAAGTTTTCCAGCCTCAGTTTTCACAGCTACATTCTCAGATTTGGGGTTGGCCAGCCAAGCTGAAATTCCAGCCCCCAAGCTGTAAGCACTAGCATCTGTGTCCAGTGTGAAGAGAGTTTTGAAACATGTATAAGACGGGAAAAGAGCCATTTTCAACTAAAAATGATTTCCTTTTTTACTATTTGCTGCTTGTCAGAAACATTCAACAAAGGATCAGGAATCAGTTGTTCTTTCAGATCCATAACAACTTTAGCAGTTAAGGTTCCCCCAAGATCCTGGATCTCAAAACAGGTTTCAGCTACTCCCCCACCTTTCCCTTGCTGGAAAGCTACCACAGCATATAGCTATTAAAATGGTTTCTTCCCCTAGGGGAAGGATAATTCATTCACTGCATACCAATTGTCTGCAAATCATTTATCTCACATGAGCCATATCTTTACAGGGAATTTCCGCAGATTGAATTTGAGAAACACCTTTCTTGGCATTGATTACACAGTTGTTAGCCATAATGAAATCCAAGCCAGTTGTTAGTTTATGCACTGTTTCAGGCACCCAGACTTCTTGCTTGAATTCCAGAGGTCCAGTCTTTAAATGCAACTTCGCCAGTTTTTGGATGAGTACCCTTGCTATGATCACTGTCTCCATTTGAGACCAATTAGGTGGTTCAGTTACGGATCCCTGATTCCCTAGCCTTTTTAGCATGTCTGGTTTAATAACTGATATGCTTAGAATAGTGTCCATCATCCCAGTGAATTTTACAGATCCTTGTACCTCCAAGCTTTTCTCTTTGAGCTTTGTGTTTCCCCAGTTTCCTGAACTGGGAAAGAGGCTTCCACCAGATATTTGTGACGATCTTTTTTGGCCTGCCTAAAATTTATAACAGTAGTTCTTTTTGTGGCCAGTTTTGTCACAGTATCAGCATTTAACTGAACTGTTTCCTTTAAATCTTTGCATTATTGCCAATTTCCCATGTTTTACAAACAAGATTTATCATTTTTTTTCTAATTGTTCAGTAGGTCATGAACCAAATTAAAAACCTCTCTTTCTTCATACATATAAGGCACAGAGCTCATGGCAATCAGCTTACATTTTCCTCACTAGTGGTTGCTTCCTCTTCTGGTACACTGTTGCAAGAATCAAGTTCTGCGGCAAGTTCAACAGCCTCTTTGGAGTGTCTTTGGCTTCCTTTCTCTGATTTTAATCTGCGAGTCCCACTGAATATCTATAAAATAGTCCATCACCAGTTTATCCTGGAAGGCCTTACTGGTGTTGGAGTATGATAGGAACATAAGGTTCTGTAGGTTCTGTGCCACTTTAGGCCGGGTTGTTTGTTTCACTCTCCTCTCTCTTGTGTGCTGTGGCCAGCTCAGATATATGGCTAGCTCCAAACCATATATCTAGGGCTTGTACCAGGTCTGGATAACTCAGGCCTGGTCTACTGTTAAAATTTAAATCCACAGCTATGGTGCTCAGCAGTGTGAAAAATCCACACCTGTGAGTGCCGTATCAATGCCAACCTATCTCCCTGTGTAGGTGCAGTTAAGTTGATCGACATATGCTTCAGTGGACCTAGCTACTGTTGTTCAGGCAGGTTGTGTTCCTATAGCGACAGAAAAGCTCCCTCCATTGTAGTCAATTGCATTTACAGTATGGGGCAATGCCAGCATAGTTACTACGCCATAGTTATGCTGCTGTAGACATGGTCTCAGTCTCTCTTCTGCAGGTAAGTTCTGCAGCACTGTCAGAGCTGGGCCCACCCAAGTTGGCTGCTAGAAACCCCCCTTTCTCTCCCTCTTCCCAACCATTCATTTGAGCTGTAATGTTGAATTGAGCCAATAAGCCTCCCAAGGAGCTTTTCCCTCAAAGATATTGCATTATTTGAGCTGGATAGTTTAGCCACTGTGGATTAAATGGGGTAGAAAACTCTAAATGTCTGGACTTACCAAGTCCTCTGGCTGGCTCAATTCCACATCCAGTCAGCTGCCTTCTGTGATCTGTGACCATTTCGTTTCCTCCTGGAGTGAAATATTCAGTGTCTTAAGTCTTTACTGTAGCTCATCTTGGTTAGCTATTTTTAGCTATTGGTCAGATTATTGGTCACCTCATAATCCATTTTATCATTCCTGCGTGGGTGTGTTGCAGCTGGGTTTCCCAGTCTGGTAGTTGCTGCTCCAGTAGGGATCTCAGCTCAGCCTGCAAGTCGTCTTTGGCTCCTTTCTGGCAAACCTCTAGCAGCTCTTTTAGGTCTTGTCTTAATTCCTTTTGAGAAGTCTCCAGCTCCTATTTTAGATCTTGCTTTAAACCCATTTGGACATCTTACATTTCTGTGAACACTGCTATCATTTGTTCCCTCTTGATCCAACAAGTGTATCTGCTCACTGTCTTTCTCCTTGGAAACTAAATCCCACACTTGACACTAGCGTTGCCTTCTTTTGACCTGAGTGGCTAGTCAGAGTTTGAGGCTCTGGGATGTTCCAGTTAGGAGGAGAAACTGGCGATAACGAGGTATTTCTTTGTCCAATTTTGTTTATTTACAAGGAATGTCTTTCTGAACAAAGAAGGAATCAAATAGCAGTGAACGTTTTCTCTTGCTCCCAGCACCAAGAATAATTTTTTCAGCATGTACCCCTGACACACAAACTTCTCTCAGCAATAAAACGGCCTTGCAACCCGAGCCCTGCAAGCCTGAATCAGCTGGAACAAGCCAGATGCTAGTTTTTATTTGCTGTGTAGACATACCCTTAGTTTATCTTTCCCTCTCTTTCTCTGTGCATTTGCCCCCACCCCCAATTCTCATAAAAAAGTGCTGTTTGTTTTCATGCGCCTTTTGTCCTAAGAGGGGGGTTATCCTTACGGTTATATTAATTGAAGGGTGTCAATAAAATGAGGTTTTAACTCAATCCAAAACAAGGCTTCATTCTGCTCGTAACTGTACCTTTTTAAAAACTGCCCTCATGTTCTTCAGTGAGATCTCATTCTCTCCTGCCTAAGCTGTCCTGTTTTTTCAACTCCTAATTGTTTTTTCAACTTTGAATGAGCTAGGTCTGGATGACCTTGAATACCAGAGAAACAGAAATGGAATGAAACACAGGGGTAAGGTCATGCATTTAGGGTCTAATAATAAGAATTTCTGCTACAAGCTGGAGGCTTATCAGTTGGAAGCCACAGAAGGGGGGAAAGACCTGGGTGTGTTGGTCAATCACAGGATGACAATGAGCCATCAATGAGATGTGGCTGCGAAAAAGTCAAATGTGATGTTAGGATGTATCATGTGAGGCATTTCCAGTCGGGGGAGAGAAGTATTAATGCCATTGTACAATGCACTGGTAAGACCTGATCTGGAAGATTGTGTACAGTTCTGGTCACCCATATTAAAAAAAGATGAATTCAAACTGGAACAGGTGCAGAGAAGAGCTATTAGGATGATTAGGTGAATGGACGACTTATCTGAGGAGCTTGGAAGAGCTTGGTTTGTTTAGTCTAGCAAAAAAAAAAGGGAGGGCTAAGAATGGATATAATTACTCTATAAATACATCAGCGTGGAGGGTGAAGAGCTTTTTGTCCTTTAGCTTGGCACAAGAACAAAGGGGTATAAATTGGCCACAAATTCAGGCTGAAAAGTAGGTTTCTAACTTTCCGAGGACAGAGATTCTGGAACAGCCTTCAATCCTAGTGGGAGATGAGGACAAACAACTTAACTTAATTTTGAGAGCGAGCATGGCCAAATATACAAGTACGATTGTTTAGATATTCTTTTGTGATGGTGGGGGGAAGGGCATGACAGCCCAGAGGGTCCCTTTTGGTTTATGTATTATGTTCCCAAAGTTCATGTTTCAAGGCTTCAGCTAGTCATGTATAGGGATCAGGAAGGGATTTTTCCTCTGCAATGTATTGCAGATTTTTCTTGATTTCCTTTCTCTGAAGCAACAGAGAAGGCCTTGTCTGGAAATAGGACATTGGAAAGGTTGAGCTGGTGCTCTGAGATGGCATCAAGCATTCTCTGTCTCAGGTGCTTGGCAGGCTGGTTCTTCCTCACGTGTTCAGTGTCTGACTGGTTGCCATGTCCGGGGTTAGGTGGGAATTTTTCCTTAGTGACTGGGTTTCTTTCAACTTACTGTGCATCATGTGGTGTAGGACATTTGCCAGGATTAACTGGGTATATTTCATTTAATCAGTTTCCCTTTTATCTTTAGTGTTGTGAAACTTGGATTGGAAGCTTAGGCACACTCCAACACTGGTAGCCCAGAGAATAAGCATTGGTTATGAAATTCTATTTTTTTTTAAAAGTCGTCTCTTGGTACCCCAGAGTCTTATGAGCTCAACCATACAAATCTAATACTTTGCAGTTGATTGCTCTATATCGATATTTCTTTGAAAGTTAGTTAGAACAGTATTAAACATCTCATTTTGAATTAAAAAAAATCTGAACATTTATTAGCAAGTTTTATGTTTTTAGCTTTATTTTTGTAGAATGTGTTCTTTAGAGAGTAATTTTAGGGCTTGTCTGTTTTTGGGAGTTATTCAGAAACACCTATCCCTGAACAGTACCATGTGTAGACACTCCTGTTGTTGAATAGGAGTACATTGTTTCTGTTTAGCTTAACCTACCTTCAAATTAATAATTACAGTACAATAGGTGAGTTCAGCTACACCGCTCAAGTGCATTAGCTACATGTCAAATAGCTAATAATAAAATACAGTAACTCCACTTAACGTCTTAGTTATGTTCTTGAAAAATGAAACTTTAAGCGAAATGATGTTAAGCAAATCCAATTTCCCCATAAGAATTAATGTAACTGGGGGGGGTGGGGTTAGGTTCCAGGGAAAAATTTTTTGCCACACAAAAGATATTATATACATTTACAGTATTGTAAATCATTTAAAACAATTTAATACTGTACTCACCAATGATGATTGTGAAGCTTGGTTGAGGCAGGGGCGTAGTGGGGTTGGGGCATGGGGTCTTGCCCCGTTCTGCCTGCCTGGTGCTTCTGCTGGGGAGCAGGGTTGGGGCATGGCGGCTTGCTGGGTGGGCGGAACCGGGCAAGCCCCTGTGCGCCAACCCGGTCCCTGGCAGGAGCACCAAGCTGTGGGAGCCAAACAACATTATAAAGGAACATTGCAGGACTTTAAAGGAGTATGTTCCGTAGTAGGTCAGCGACCTAATAACAAAACAACGTTAACCTGGGCGATGTTAAATGAGGAGTTACTGTAATTAAAAACTGATTTTAAGTAGTCACAGTAGTGTTTCTGAGTTGGTATTAAAAGTTCATAGCTCTCTGAATGCTGCAAACTCATCAGTTTGCATTTTTGAGCTCTTTGTGTCTGAAAACATAGTGTAAAAAGAACACAGAAAAATTGTCTAAATCCCATAATCTTAAAATCACTGACTTTCTGAACTGATACATTTCTTGTGTCCAAGTAAATGGATGGTTTTCATTGGCACAATACAGTCTTTGTATTGCAAAAGGCAATGGTGGGTTCCTACTGCATTAAGTAACTCCATTTTTTTATATTTAACCAACTTTTGTACGCTAAGAAGGTTTGAGTAAGGAGATCATATAGCTCTCTGGCAAATGTTCTGGAAATGACAAGAATTGATGACTTTTGTAGAACTTTGTAATAACTAAGAGGGATGCATATCAGTCACAAGGAGGAAATATATGCCAGGATAATTCCATGACTATTGAAAGTGAATAGGGATTGTTATAATTTTATGTATTAGTCTGATTTTTCAGAAGTTTTTGTAACTAATTTGCATATGCAGTCTACAGTCACAACACTTGTTGTTCAGGGTCATTTGACTGAAATTTGGCTCTAATAAATAGACCTGACTGATTTTCTGTCTGATGAACTTTTGCGAAGCTTACTCTTCTGTACAAGACTGGAGTTGCCTCCTCTATATATAAGGTTCTATAGCAAACCAGACCTTAATTCTGCAGTGTGAAGTCGCTTGATTCTGCAGCACTCTGGTGTGACATGCTACAAACTCTGGCTTCTTTTAAATTAAAACATTAATTTCTTATTAGTTGCATTTGAAAATCAGTAACGCAGTCAATACAGTAGTTCGTGTTTAATTTGATTTATCTTATGCTGTTGCCTTATTTTTAGTTTTCAGTATAGTGCACTTTTTATCAATCTAATATAAAAGTTGATAAGGAAGCTAGAGGTTTTGGTGACTAGGAAGGAGGCAGTTGGACTTCTGGAACATCTGGAAATATGGATGAAAGAGAGGAATTGTGAGATAAGGACATGCCAATAATTTTATTAATAATAGCTAATATCCTAAGGTCCTGTCAGCACTAAATTTAATCATGATTTTATAATCAGAGACAGGGTCACTTTAACTGGTTACATGTGATACTCTTCAGTTTATGTTCAAACCAAAGCTTTTGTGAATCTGCACCTACGATTCTACCTAATTGTGTTGCGTTAGTGCATTTTTGAAAAGTCTATGCAAGTAATAATGTCTTGGCAGAAGATGCATTTCCCAGAGCAGGGAGGCCAAACTGGCTCCAGAGCCAAATGCGGCTCTTTGGAAATTAATATGTAGCTCCTTGTATAGGCACCAACTCTGGGGCTGGAGCTACAGGCGCCAACTTTCCAGTGCGCTGAGGGGTGCTCACTGCTCAACCCCTGGCTCTGCCACGGGCCCTGCCCCCCTCCCCCCCGCCTCCTGCATGCCACGAAACAGCTGATCAGGAGGTACGGGGAGGGAGTGATGGTGCTGGTGGGTGAGAGATATGGGGGGGTGGAGAGCTGATGCGGGGCTCCTAACATATTACTGTGGCTCTTTGGCAATGTACATTGGTAAATTCTGGCTCCTTCTAAGGCTCAGGTTGGCCACCCCTAGCCCAGAGGAAATGCACAGAGTGACAGTAGCAGCTCATAGAGCAAAAGTGCAGTATGATGTCATGCATAGAGAGCTGGGAAAAAGGACAACTGGCCAAACCAGTTACATAAATATGATGAGGGTGTCTTCTCCACATGACCCCCCCCTCCAAAAAAAAAAAAGTGTGCTGCACTAGTTATTGGAAAACAACCATGTGTCAGCCAAGGCAGGATGAAATAGCTGACCTGGTTGGTATATAGTTATCCATTAATTACCAGGTTTTATCCAGGAGGTGAACAGAATCACCCACATTTGGTTACAAGTTATAATTTATGGCCTGTCCATGCTATCTCTAGGTTTGGGCATTAATGTCTTTAGATGAACGGGGAAGTTCATACATCTTAACTGTTGGTTTGGCCTGTCTGGAGACCTGGTGACACTGCCTAGGTTTATATTTTATTCAAATTTTCAAGCTTTTCTTCATAGTCATGAAGGTTAGAAAATGTAAAAAAAATTAAAGTAGTGATTCTGGAGCACAATTATGTGGTAAGGGGAGAAGGGTGGTGGGTCAAATTCTGAGGCTTCAGATTTTCAGACTACACAGGGCCCTGGAGTAATTTCAGTTGAATGCATCTTCGTCTTTGGATGAAAAATTTAACTCTTTGGTTTTTTCAGACTGCTAGGATTTCTTATGAAAATAAGGAGAATAGGATAGCTGATGTGAAGAGGAAGGCAGTACTTCCAAAACCCGCTCAACAAATCAGAAACATTATTTTAGCTCTAGTTAACATTTTATAGTATTTATTCTGGATTACTATTGACTTTTTAGTGTTGTGTGATAATGAGGAAGCATTCAGATGTTTAAATAACTAATGGCTAGCATGTACTACAGGCAGTAAACAATGCAATTTCCTGGAGGGTTGGAAAGCTACAAATTTCATAAATGAAGTATAACTAAAAATTGCTATAGATCTCAGATTTTTATTATATGATTGGTTAATAAGACAGTGTCTCATGAACTGTAACCCCTTCCAAACAGTTTAAAACTAGGCCAGCATAATTATGGCAGCCCACATACATTCCCTGATGTTATACTCTCGAGTCAATGTATGCTCTATGAAATATGCTGTAGCCAACACTACTCATGAAATCCAGTTACTAGAACTTTTCTGCTCTGAGAAGACCTACCAGCATAATTCTGGGAGATCAGCTTTTCCCATTTTAAAGGCCAATAGTTTAAGCCTGCAAGCAGAGTTTTAAAAATATCCAAATATAAATTGAAATGTTTTCTTTAAAAAATTTTCATACAGATACTTTCTGAAACATTCATCTTTAACATGAAAATTTCCAGTGCTTTATCTCTATTCACAAGTCGTCGTTTTTGTTTGTTTGTTTGTTTTTTGTTTTGGTTTTCCTCCTCCCCCTCGCCCCACCAAATCATCTGAGGCAGGCAGGCATACCTATTTTTGCATGTTAGCTTGCCTAACAAGTCCATTGGAAAAACAGATGAATAGTGAAAGTTGGCAAGAATATAGTCCTCAGTGAGGAGTGTAAATGATCTGTGAAGGGAAATAATTTAAAGTGGTTTGAAAAACACACCTAAACAAAAGCTAAATTATTTTAGTAGGAGCTAATAGTCCTTTTATGATATCACAGTAGTCTCCCAGTTTAAGCAGGAGAGAAGCAAAAATGCTGTCTGATAGCACAGATAAGAAAAAGTATGAGTGCAAAAACAATAAATAAATACATAAAAAGTTCTCTAAGGGCCTGATCTTCAGAGATGCTGAGCATCCACATCTCTCATTGACTTTATATGGAATGTTGTGTGCTCAGCACTTTTGAAAATCAGACTCTAGGTAACTTAAATTTTTGTCATATTCTAAGCTTTCACGATACAGAAGTAAAACTTGTGTTGCCAAGATACACCCTTCATAATATAAATTGATATTCTTTTTCCATTAAACCAAGTATTGTTGAATACCTTCAGCCAGACCAGCAGCAGCAGAAGTGAGAACTTACCCATTCTGTATTTCATTCATCTCAGGGCTTGTCTATACTTACAGCGGTGCCACTACAGCACTTAGTGAAGATGCTGCTTAGGCTGATGGGAGAGCTTCTCCTGTCAGTGCAGGTACTCCTTCTCTCCAAAAGGCAGTAACTTTGTCAGTTTTTGGGAGGTCTTTCATGCCTCTGAGTGACATAGTTATACCTATATAAATTTTAGTGTAGACCAGGGCTCGGTGAGTGCATTTCAAAGCATAACTAGAACTATTTAAAAACTAACATTAAGCAAAATGTGGCAGGTGTGTGTTTAATGCAAAGGGAAAAAAATGCAAGAACTAAATTTGTTACATTAAAAATGCAGTACACATAGAATGAGTCATGTGGGGAAACTCCCCTAGTTCTTAAGATATTATGACTCATTGTGATGAGAGAAAAAGGGTGCAAGTATCAGATATTTTAGCTCAGTAGTCTGGAAAGTTTGAGAACCACTGCTTTAAAGAAGGAAAATGTGCTTACCTGTAATTCTTCTTTGATGATATCCAACAGGACTCCCGCTTATCTGCTGACCTGCTTACCCTCAGAATTTGAGAAGCTGTTTGAGGTTGTGGGTCTAGGTCCACCCTTTAACTGTGGTGCTTGATCATTCTTTTTGGAGTAGTTGACTCAGGTTCAAAGAAGAAAATGAAAACCAACAAGCGGAAAGAAATTGGCATTTTTTAAAAATGCTGTATATTTAATTAGAGTTAGAGCAACTCTCACTTCCTGCTCTCAGACAGGAGCTGGCTGGAATATTCTGGAGCCTCTGAGGGCCCAAGGTTGTTTTGCTTTCTATATAGCAGCACCCTGGAGCCAGCCTTCCAAGATACCTCAGAGCACCAAAAATTGTAAAAGCTGAAAGAATTTCCCACGATTCATGGTAGAGGCATGAGATCAAAAAACAGTGGGATCTGGTGATGGTTCAAAGAAACAGACCTGCAGGTAAGTAATTTCCTCTCTGCAGTTTGGGCTAACAACCCTAAATCAGGAATGATTAAGCAAAAATGGCAAGAGTCCTGTGGCACCTTGTAGACTAACAGAAGTATTTATTGGAGCACATGTCTGACAAAGTGAGTATTCACCTATGAAAGCTTATGCTCCAGTACCTCTGTTAGTCTATAAGGTGCCCCACAGGACTCTTTGCTGCTTTTTACAGATCCAGACTAACACGGCTACCCCTCTGATACTTGACACCAAGCAAAAATGTTAACTCTGCCATCTGTCATATATGTAATATTTGTTTTTCTGGTTTGTATGTGCGTGTTTCTTGTTAAACTTGAATCTTTAATTTATTACTGCTTTTTATAAATCAGATGTGCAGTGGGGAATGAGTTAATGTTGCATTTGGACACTTAACTTTTTTGCATTTCCTGACTTTCTGTGATTAAAATAGCTTTAAAGATTGTCAATTTAATGTGCTGGAAACTGGTAAATTTAGTAGTAACAATGCATTAGATTATTAAAAGTGAGACATTAAAAAATCAAATGCTTCCACTGTTTATGCCATTTCGCTTACTATTTGCATTTCTTCTATCAGAGACAGATTTATTTTTCAGGCTTTTAGTGATAGACTTTCGGAACTGGAGGAATGTTTAAGAACTTTTATAACAGAATGGAAGATGCTCATGGAAATGCTTCTATTGACTTAGGTTTTAGAACTTTTTTTTACAAAACTTAATCTTTGGGCAAAATTGAAGTTGACAGTGTCCCTTAATGTAGTTTTTACAATTGGTGTAAAATTAGAGGGATAATGTCAAGATAAATCATTTCAGTAAAGCAGAGGTCCCCAGACTTTTGAGGGTCGCACACACATACCCCAACCCTGTCTGTACGGGAATGGGAGTGGGGCTGTGGCTCTAGGGTGGAGGCACAGACAGAGGTAAAGGAGCTGAGGCTGGGGCTGGGGCAAGGAGTGGGGCTGCAGCCAGGAGCTGGGTTGTGGTGGGGGCCTGCAACCAGGTGTGGCTCTGCCCTTGGCCTCACCACCAGCCTCTGCCTTGGGCTGGGAATGGAGCCGCAGCCAGCAGATGAGGCTGGGGACTGATGCAGGGCCATAAGTGCAGCTGCACCGAGCTGGGGACATGGTTGGGGGCAGGATCGAAGCAGAGCTGGGGGCGGGGAGGGTCTGGGTGAAGCTTCCTCCATGGACATGACCTCACTTCCGGACATTCTTTCATGCCCCCCCCCCCCCCCAGGATAGTGCACCCCACAGTTGGGGGACCTCTGCAATTAAGACAGAAATAAGGGCAAGTTGTTAAAAGTAACTGCATTTCAGGGTTATGTTTTGGAGTGTGTATTTCTTCTCCACTGCATGTCTTTCCTGTGTGATGTCTTTTACACAACTTAATGTTACCATGAAATAAAAATCTGGGCTGCATAAAATGCAGTATAAAAGTGTGGTGTTAAGCAGCTTATGTGTGCAGTCATTTAAAAAAAAAACACCCAAACCAATGAAACTTGAGACTATTTTGCCCAATGTATTTGCCCTTTTATCAATTTTATTGCAATGCCACCACATTGCTTTATAGTCACCTAAATTTTCTTCCTACCACTGAAGAAATATTGATGACTTAAGATGAAACTTTTCTGCTCATTGATCTAAACCCCTGAGATATGTAGGTATACAGATCTAACACCCAACCTCATGTAGACTGCAGATTATCTCTGCCAATGGGAGAACACCTCTTGTTGGCATAGGTAGTATCTATACTATATTGCTACAGTGGCACAGCTATGCCACTATAGCATTTTAAGGGTAGACATACCCTCAGTCCAGCCTTTGGTATAGTGGGGATACTCCATCTTATTCTACCTCTGTAGGTCTGAAAGCATATCTAGCTCCCTGTTACCATGCATCTGCTCCTCTAACAGCTTTCTCTGTTTCTGATGTTTCCTTCCTTACACTCAAATATTTCAGATAATCTAATAGTTTCCTACTTTTTCTTACCCTTCTCCATTTCATTTTACCTCCACATTTAAAGTTTAGTTTCCGTGATTTGTTAATGATGCTTAAGTGAAGCATTCTTTCATTTGTGGCCACTCTACAATATTGGCATTCATCAGCCCTTAAAAGTAGACTTCAAAGGAAAATAAATTGGTCTTTTTTTCCCCTTAGGATGTACAAAGAATACCTGGTTTTTTGCAAAGTCTGTTTTTCTGTTTGTTTTGCCATTAGAAATTCAGGTCTTTAGAACTGTGAAATTACATAGCAAGGATCAAGAGTGATTATTGAATTGGAAGAGGAAGGGATTTTTAGTCAGACTTAAAGCTCTATTTTATTAACACTGATTTAACTTGAGTGCCTAACACTGGATGAAAGACACTTTTGTTAGATTCGTCACTGGCTGCTCCTTTAGCTAAAGTATTAGACCTTGTCTTAGCAGGCAAAGTATATACTTTTCAGTCATGTTAGCTTGAGCCATTTATTTTAACAAAATTCTAAGCTTTATAAGGCCTTATATAGACTAAGATTTAAGATAAAATGCTAATGCTTGTTAGCAAACACATTTGAGAAGTCCAGTCAAGGCACAGTATCTTTCCGATGTGTTTAAACTGGTCAAGTTTAAAGCCTAGGCCTCCAGACCAAACACAAAAGTACAACACCAAGACCAGAGCTGATATTTTCAAAATAAAAACTTCTTTGGAAGGAGGAGAGATGAAAAAATACCTCTTCAGTCTATTGTATACATGATGAAACAGAAAAAACAAAAATAAAAACAAAATTGACCTGGTAAAAGGAAAAATGATGGTTTTATGTACCCATTTGTGGGGGTGCTGCTTTATGATGTATGAGGAAAGGCCCACAAAGAAGCATTTTATTCTGCTTGGGGTTTTTTGTCATGTGTAGGCCCTTCTCATCTGCTGGCTGTCTCCTTGGGAAACATGGTGGTAGATTGGGATCTTCCTTAGCCCTTAATTTAAGGAGTGTGTATGTGTAATGGGCAGAGGATCTTGTACCTTTTGTCTTTTTTCCAACTGTCTTGTTGGTTGGGTTTAAGAGAGGAAATTACTTTTATTCAACCAGGTATTAACAAAAACTATTAATCAGGCTTCACTTGGTTGTTATGATGGACTGTCAATTTCTTGCAATATCCTGAATGAACTTGATTGAATTAAGTTAAACTTTATTGAATTTTTTTAGTTCATTGCATTAAAAATGCAATTATGTATGTGTTGTGGAGTTGTATGTATTTCCTTGGGAAGGGTAAATATGGGAACAGTGGTGGATGATTGGGTAAATTCACTCCTGCTGTAGCATCTCCAGAGAAACCACTCTCTGGAAAGGTATACGTATACTATTACTGGGGGAATTCTGTGCTAGAAAGTTAAAAATTTTGTACACAATATTGTAAAATTCTGCATATTCTGTTTGTCAAAACACCACACTATAAGCATGCCAGTTTCAATTATTTTTGGTAATTTATTTCAAAATACCCATCAGCAAATATGTCTGTAACAATACACACAAAAAAAATTCAGGATTTTTCTTTTTTTTACAAATAGATTCCTTATTAGGCATATTAATACAGAACTTTTGAGTAATTAATTTAAACTGTAATACAGAAACTTATTTCCCGTGCCCTTCATAAGCTGCGTAAAGGCATAGAGGAGTCATGGGTAATGGAGGGAGAAGGAAGGTTCCAGAGAATGAACCTGGAGGGCTGTTGGGTGTGGGTGGGAGAAGTATGGAACAGGGTTTTGGGGGGGGGGATTGTTAGGGAGTTGGGGAGCCTCCTCCATGCAGACCCTAACTGACCCTTAGCCGCTCACATTCAGTCAGGCACATCTGCCCCCTGTTCCTGTGTCCCTGCAGCCCTCCTCCTGTGGAGCCCCTGGCTCAATGCTGTTACCCCACTAACTCATGAGCCTGCACCCCCGTTTGCCCCACCACTAGCCCTTCTGAACCCCAGCCTGTGACAGCCCCCAGCAGCCCCATGTGCCTGCTCTGTCCATCCCGTGCCTCCTCACCTGTGAGGAACACAGCTTCTTCCCCTTCCCTCTCCACTGACTGGCTGCCCTCCCTTCTGGTGCCACAGCAGCCCCTGGTGTGTGAAAAGTGTAACTGCAGCACCTTGCCTGCAGAATCTATATTCTGTGGAGAGAAGAAAATCTGTTAGACACATGAGTTCTGCACTTGTGCAGTGGTGCAAGATTACCCTAGGAGTAATATACTAGTTCAGGCTGGATTCTCCAGGATACAAGAAAGAAAGGGTTTTTGGATAAGTAGCTTGGTTTTAATACTAGCTCAGTGCTTTCTTCCTAATCCAACAAATGGACAGGACCCTGGTCCCTGGAAAGTCCCAATCCTTGGTGTAGGGTTAAGGCAGGCCTGCACAACATGTGGCCTGCATGGGCTCACTGTGCAGTGCGGGGGGTGTGTGAGTAGGCAAGCGGTGGGTGAGGGAGGGGGCACACCTCATTCATTCAACAGAGCAATTGATTACAAAGTGTGGGGGGGAGATCTTATTCTACTTCAAGCAAAAAGACATTTTTCTTTTAGCTTAATTATACTACCTTAGGGGCCCGCTGTAACACATTACCAAGGTTCAATACCACTGTTTCAGTGGGGCAGCGCTGGGGAAGGAGAGTTTGTTTCCGCAGGGTGGGTGGTGCTGGGGGGGGTATTTCAGGGGGCTGGGCGGTGGTGGTGGGTGTGTGTTGTTTTGGGGGGGGCATGGTGGCCCAGGGGGAGGGGTGGTCAGCAGGGCCGGTGGGGTTTGGCCCTCAGCTGTTTTCTGTGGAGTAATATGGCCCTTGCCACTTTACGAGTTGTGCAGGCCTGGGCTAAGGACTAGGCCTGCCAGAATCTCTGTCAGGGGTAGTCCTAGTAAGCTTTATGAGCATGCATGTAGATTCTTTTTATTTTTTTTTCCCCCCTCTGCAATGGTTTTTACCTTTAAAAACAAGGTTGGTTTGCATAGGAAGTGCTATGTGGTAATTTACAGCTGTTGACAATCACTTTTATCAGTATCTGAAGAGAAAGCACACCTGTTTAGGAGACTGTCTTTGCTGGAAAATACACAGTGAAGGAAGGGAATGATTCAGCCTGGACATAGCTTGGTCAGAAGGGAGTGAGATCCATTATGGGTCTCTACTGGAAAGAGGCAACAGCTGGAAGCCTGAGATTGGGTGCACTTTTTAGATCAAATACAGGTACAGTTGTCCTGAACTGTGATAGTTGCTGCAGTATTAAAATGCTCATACAGTTGTCCATAGTCTTCCAGGAAGAAAACATGGTGGACAAGGCCTGAATTTTTAATGTAGTGAGAAAACACTTTTTAAGAAAAAACTTTCCTGGCCACCTTTATACATTACAGAAGCTCATATTCAATATATTTTTCCTTTGGCAGGCAACCTCTATTTCCTCCTAGCAGTCTTAAGTTTACAGACTATATACTGTGTTCATCTTCTAATATATGTGTATGTGTTAAAATGTGCCTTTGTGCCCTCACCACTGCTGTTTCACTTCCTTTTCCTATAATCCCCCGTCCCAGCTTTCCAGAGTCCAGTATATGCAATATTCAACTTGATTTTTCCACTTGTACCAAGATCAAGCTTAAAAACTCCTCTAGTTCTCAGCTCCCATGGAGTCTTCCCATCTTACCTCAGACCTGTTTCCTGTACTCTTGCTTGTGCTCATCTGTCCTTTGAAACAGCCTTTATGTAGGAAGTTCTAACAGGTATACAAATAGTTACCACCCAAATGTCAGAAGCAAAACAGTAAAACTAATGTTTACTGGCTTGTGTGGCACAAGATTTACTTGCATGTCTCACTGGTGTCTTGTTTTACATGCTTTAACTTTTTAATCAATTTTTAAAAGTGGATAGATTAGATTGAATGTAATTGTTACATAGGCATACAAAGTTGAGACTGTAGTGCTGTATAATAAGCTTGTTAGCTATTCAGTAGTAATACAGTCACATACAGGAAAAACAAGAAATTAAGTTGTCAGCTGTTGAAAACAGCTTAATCCCTTAAAATTCAGCAATTTATTGTATGCTGGACAGTTGAAGTAGCTTCTATAACTAGCTGCGACCGGGGGTTTCCAGCGCATTGTACGTAGGGGCCCCACCCATTCTTTCCCTGAATGTTTGTGTTTTGCTGACTGCACAGCGAGTTCGGTTGATCACATGAGGTTGATGTGCCTGGATGGCTCCCCGGGCCTGGGGGTGGGAAGGCAGCACGTAGGAGCTGCCGTCTGCTTTCTCTGCCGCCTCCTTTTTCTGTGAGCCCAGGCGGGTGCTAGGAGGAGCTCGAACAGAGCAGGGAGACGGCTGACCTTTTGGCAGCAAATGGCTTTTCCACAGGAGACAACGTACGGGACTCAGGAGTTCTCCTTTCTGCCTGTTACTCTGGCTTTGCAGCCCCCTCTTCTCTGCCCGGCTGGAGCTGCGCAGAGCTGGTGGCAGCGTGTCCGCAGCCAGATCCTTCTCATGGGCGCTCCGTAGCTCAGCAGCCGAGGGAAGGGAAGGGGTCTGCAGCAGCAGCCGAGCTTCCTTTGCTGGGCAGCAGCCGGAAGAGTTTGGGAAACCATTTTAGGGAGACTTTCTGAAGATTCTTGTATGTGTGACAGATCGGACAAAGCTGTTTCCTTCTCCCTCATATCCCGCTGTGGATTACTGAAGAAACTTCACTTGTGGGGGAGTTGGCTAGGTTTCTGCTTACTGCGCTGCAGGTTTTTGTGCCCCGTTTGTGTGATTCCCTCGCATGAAAGTAGCTCCTCTCTGGTATCGTACCAGGTCTGTCTGTCCTCAAGCCTCATGTTACCAGGAGGGGCCTCTGTTATGAGTTGTTTTTGTTTCTATGGGGAAACGTAATGAGCTGTTCCAATCCTCATGACGGGGAAATCTGCCTTGAGCTTTCTGTATTCGTGGAAGGGGGGAGCCCTGTTTACATCATGTTTGCCAGGAAGTAAAACCAGTAGGAGAAAAGGTATTTTTTAAACCTACAACTTATTAGGTGCACCATGTTAAGGCTGCCATCTGGGAGTCTCCAGTAGGTTCAGGATTTGCAAAAAAAAGTTTTCCTGCTTTGCAGTTTTGGGAATAACTTTAGGTTTGTTTTTCCAACAGGTTGATAACGCTGGTTCAGCGTTTGGTTCAACGATGGAACATTTTTTCTTGATGCCGAATTTAAAAATCTTAGAATATTTCCCCCCTTTTCTGTACTTCTGTTTTTCTGCTATTATTTAAACTTTGTAAAATGTTTTAAGATAAATTTTTGTTAAATCAGATGCAATAATATTTTTGGTGGTGACTCAGAGTACCTTAGTTTCTCAGTGTTGCTTAAAGACCAGCTCCCCACCTCCACAGTGAGAAAGGACTGGTGTGGGATCTTTGGGAGATAGCACCCAAAATAGCAAGTGTTACATATATTTTCACCTGACACCAGTTTGCCATCCTGACAGTTGTACTAAGGTTTCTGTAACTGAAAAAGCTTTAAACAATTTTTTTCAATTTTCTCTACATAACTGTTGACTGTTTTCCAGTTATCTGTTGGCTTGCTTCCTTGCTTTTGGTGGAAAAAATGTAGCAGGTTAGCATAAAATGTAGGTATGACCAAGCTTTAAACAGTAAGCTTAGGAAAATAAACTTGAACTTCTCCTGTTTCTCCATTATTTTGTATCACTACTGTTTCCTGCTTTTTCCATGGTGGTGAGGGTGGAGAAAAAAAGGGGCTTTGGACGGCTTTTGGCTTCGCTGCCTGGGACATAGGGCTATAGTCTGCATGCAGGGGCCAATCCTTAATCAGCCTGTTACTCTAGCTGGCCTGTGAAGGGCAGTTGGCTGTTTTAAAGACTGTATTTGTTCTGATGGATGTCATCTTGTTCTGAGATAGTGATTAAAACCATGTGTGGAGAGTGTGTGATGGGGAATCTGCCTGTGAAAATTTACCAATTCCATTTGATTTGATGAACTCTAATTGTAACCTGCAGGGTGGGATGGACCCCCATTATGTATCAAACTTTGTGTCCTGTGCTGAGGACCAGTTTGAACTGATATATGCTAGCCCCGGGGTCCTCAAACTGGGGGTTGGGGTCACGAGCTATTAGCCTCCACCCCAAACCCCATGTTGCCTTCAGCATTTATAATGGTGCTAAATATATAAAAAAGTGTTTTTAATTCATAAGGGGGTGAGGTCGCACTCAGAGGCTTGCTGTGTGAAAGGGGTTTGAGAACAGAAGTTTGAGAACCACTGTGCTTGGCCTGTTTGGAGATGTTTTCACACCTTTTGTAGGTCTAACAAAACAAGCATAATCTAGACTGCTCCTAATGGTTTATGGACTTGCTAATAACTTTTATCCACTGCTCACCCCTAAGAAACAATGGTGTTCTGCACATGAACTCAGCATGGGACCCTACACTGGGGTTCATGACCAAGACTGTGTTTATGAGGAGGGGTTGTGTGTGCATGGGGACAAACCAACAGCAGCAGCAAGAGGTTCTTGCTGTAGGAAGACAAGGAAATCTCCACCTAGCCTGAACTTCGACAGACCATGACCCAAAAGATTCCTAGGACTTGTGAGGAAACAGAGAGAGGACAGACCTTTGTTGTTTTTTCTGTAGATCTAACAGTTTTTTAAAAGCAGAAGAGTTAATGTGTGTATTAGGAAGTTCCTTTCCAAACATTGTGTTGATCCCTAAAGGGTATAACTAGGGAAACCAGAGTGCACTCAGCCTGATGGCCTCTGGATGGAATGGATCTAATCAACTGGGAAGGGTGATGGAGATCAGGAGGGCCAGGGCTCCGGTTTCAGGGTCTGAGGTGGCTGCATTCTTGGGTCTCTACAGCCAAGAGTGTCAGACATGGGGTCTGCATCTGAGGAGTACTCTTGGGTGTCCCAGAGCTAGTAGTAGTGATTAGGAATTACCCAAACCCTGGGAGCTTAGCATCCCATAGGATTTGGCAGTTGGATCCCTTACAACAGAGTACTGTCTGTTTAGAGAGAGAGAGAGAGGTCTTGCAGGACTAGACTGGATTGTCACAGAGATCTTCTCTCTCCCTGCGCTGCCCCCTCCCTCTCCCCCTGCTTTAAATAGGAGTGCCTCATAGCAGGAAAGCAGCAGTCCAGTTATGCAAGTATTGCTGTCAGGTAGCTACAGGAATCAATTTAGGGCCTTAGTGCCCCCTGTTAAAAACCAGGAGGATTATAATGGTAGACTCTAGTTTGGCTCAACCTATGTTCTGTGACTGGGGAACCAGTCATGGATTGCACACAGTCCTATACCTCAACACATTAGCAGCATAATCTGGCATAGTAAAGTCTTTGGGCTCTAAATAGGTACATGGTCAGGTCTGTGCCTTTGGCACTCAAACAGCACAATGCTGAATGCTGTGTTCTAGGCTGATACAATATATCACTGCCAGTTTCATGTGAACCTCATAAAATAAATGGAACAAAGGACTGGTCTCAGATGAAAAAATGTTCAAAGCTCTGGCTTGGCCAGAGATGCTTTTTAGGAGGAAATTGGAATGTCCTGTCACAGTAGAAATGAGCCATAAATAAATGATTAGTTTGAAATGAACTAGTCCTGAGATGCACACCCATAGGAATCACCGATTTCCCTTGTCTTGTTCTGTCCTGAGAGTGTGCATCTAGAAAAAATAGGTGCCTATATGATCAGTCTGGATCTCTGGTCCCAGTTGGGAGCAATTCCACAGTTGTGGGTGGGTATGGTGATAAATGAGGTGCTCACTGCTTTTTATTGTAGGTATCCCTTTCTAAAAGTAAAAGTGGGAAAGGGGATAAGGTCTGTCTCTAGGCTCTTGGGCAGGGTTGGGAGAAGCAGGGAGAACTGACCCTGGAAAGGGAAGCACTTCAAGTAGTTGACAGTTTATGGTGGAGTGGGGCCCAGTGGTTAGATGGTGATTCTCATATTTTTTTTCCCATTCCCTTCCAGAGGCACAGGAGACTAGACAAGGCTAGTTTTTTCACAAACACTATTGGCTACTTCCATATGTATGCATGTGTCTTATAATTTAGAGTTGCAGTTTGTTGACTCTTTGATATGTGGTGTTATGTCCTCCTCATGAAGGTGTTTCAGGTCTCTGAAGATAGCTATTAGAAACATAACTGAATAGCTAAAAAATTTAAGAAAAGTGTACAAGATAACCCCAAAGAAAAAATTTAAAAGTCAAATGAATTAATATTTTTTTTTCTGGTTTGGTAAACAAAATATTGAAACTGTCTCACAGATGAAAGGCGTTCTTGCCTTCCTGGCTAAAGGATCTATTCTGAATATGTAGGGAAGCATATCTTTTACTAACACATCTGCTGAATATTTTAGGTTTTCTTGGAGAAAAAACTATAGTTTGTCTTCCCAAATGCCTATCCACTAGGGTTGTATTTTCTGAAATGAAAAAGTATAGCAAAATGGCAACGTTCACTGAACATGACTTTTAATATACAATTCTTATAAGTTGCCACAAGTGTTTCAGTGTATACCTCAAGAAAGAAACAAAGGTCCACTCCAGACTTTAGTTTGTTGGATATTTTTTCTTACTAATAATAGTCTGGCAAATACAGCAAAAGAACCTCTTCACTTTCTGAAAGACTTTCCACCTCAGCCTACTGAAACAACCTGCCCTAAAGACCAGAACATTCTAAACAGCAGGGAAAGGGAAAGAAAAGAGTATTGTTTTCTTTGGAAAAGTTAGGGTCTCCTTTCACCTTAGCATCAGGGGGAGGAGGAAAAAAGAAAATCAAAAGAGCTCATTTTCCAGCCAGTGCCTCACTCCCATCTACATACTCATACCTTAACATCAGGATTTTTCTACACGTCCAGTAAGCAGAATAAATGGCAGAAAGTTTTGAATAGCAAGGTGTGGGTTGTTGGTTTTTTTTTTTTGAGACTGTGCTTTTCACAGCAAATGGCTAGTTTCTTATTTGCTAAATCTGAGGACTTTGAAAATATAGCATTACTGTCATTAGTAGGATGGTTATTATAGAAGCATGCTTATGGTTAGAACCCTTTATTTTCTTGTCATCTAGGGTGTGATATAGTCACTTGTTCTATATATCCAATATACATATACACACCAAACACCTATTCTTCAGGAGTGCCTTTACTTCCTTTCTCTCTCTCCAAGCAAACAGACATCCATTCTCAATATTAAATTAGAAAATTTAACAGAATTTCTGTGTTCCTTGATCTCAACTTTTTGTAAAGTTGGCCAGCATGCAAGTATTTTATATCCTTTCCAGCTTCACTCACATGCACTGTAGCCACACTCTTCACATTTAATGAGTATCATGTTTGTGAAATATACAATTTATTAAATGGTATGTCAAATTTTTTTCTCAAAAATTTGTTGTTAAATCAACAACTACATGGAAAAGACTGTGTACTGACACATTCTCTCATATACTAACTCTGTTCTTCCTTCATTACAGAAATGAGCCGTCAGACTGCTACAGCACTACCTACAGGTACTTCAAAGTGTACACCATCACAGAGGGTGCCTGCTCTGACTGGCACTACAGCGTCCAACAATGACTTGGCAAGTCTTTTTGAGTGTCCTGTGTGTTTTGACTATGTGCTGCCACCTATTCTTCAGTGTCAGAGTGGCCATCTTGTTTGTAGCAACTGTCGCCCCAAGCTTACATGCTGTCCAACTTGCCGAGGCCCACTGGGTTCCATTCGTAACTTGGCTATGGAAAAAGTTGCGAATTCTGTACTGTTCCCATGTAAATACGCCTCTTCTGGATGTGAGATAACTTTGCCACACACAGAAAAAGCAGACCATGAAGAGCTGTGTGAGTTTAGGCCTTATTCATGTCCATGTCCTGGTGCTTCATGTAAATGGCAAGGTTCGCTGGATGCTGTAATGCCACATTTGATGCATCAGCATAAGTCAATAACAACACTACAGGGAGAAGATATAGTTTTCCTTGCTACAGACATTAATCTTCCTGGTGCTGTTGACTGGGTTATGATGCAGTCTTGTTTTGGCTTTCATTTCATGTTAGTCTTGGAGAAACAGGAAAAATATGATGGTCACCAGCAGTTCTTTGCTATTGTACAGCTGATAGGAACACGCAAGCAAGCAGAAAATTTTGCTTATCGACTTGAGCTTAATGGTCATAGGCGGCGATTGACTTGGGAAGCAACTCCTCGATCTATTCATGAGGGAATTGCAACAGCCATTATGAATAGTGACTGTCTAGTCTTTGACACCAGCATTGCACAGCTCTTTGCAGAAAATGGCAATTTAGGCATCAATGTAACTATTTCAATGTGTTGAAATGGCAAGCAAACATTTTCAGGCCAGTGTTTAAAACAGTTGCATTTAATTTCGCAGAAACTAGGGTAACCATCTTTGACTGCCAGACACAAACTATTTGGTAGAGGGAGGCTAGACGTATATGAAGGTAAATAAAAGGAAAGGCTGTTAAATTACAGGAAGCAGTTGCATGTAGTAACACTAATATATTTAAAATAAGTCAACAGTAAACCACTGAAAATATATATACACCCAAAATGGGCATCTTTTGTATTAAGAATTGATTCTACAGGAAATGTTGTAAAATAGTTCTAAAAACTTGTTTGTAGATTGATTGTACTGTTGAAAATGATACTGTTGTGTTTTTTGTTTTTTTCCCTTTGACTGACAAGCCATGTTGAGCAGTCTGGTCTCTTGCCGCTGCTTTTTCCCCTTAAGTCACTACATAGTATTGCTGCTGTTTGTGTATATTTTTTGTGTATTTGCTAATTTTTATTAACTTCTAGTTTTTCATTAAATAAATATGACTTTCTTTTCTGTAATTCAGGTTTTCCTCCTTTTTGTACCTTTTAAAAATAAATTGCAGGTGTCATCTTTTGACATGCATAATTGCTTATGGTAAAACTTATACTTCTGTACATTTGGTAAATTAGTCTCTTCCCAATAGTCCATTCATTGGTGATACTGTTCTTGATTCAGCTATTTTGTGAATGTATTCAACTCTGAAGGAGCAATTACATTGGAAGAATTATCAGAAAAACAGCTTCTTTTAGAAACAGGCCTAGATGATGATGTACTTTGTTATACCTTCAAACAAAAGTGAGGAGTTATTGGGTAACATCCTAATTAAAAAAACTGAAAATTCAGGCACACTTTTTAAATTTAGAAACTTCAGACACAAACTCATGCTTGTATTTGGTTTTGCAGTACAAGAAGGCATTGTCTTATGCAGTATTTGTAACTATAAAAACAGACCATTTAAAAAAAAAAAGGCAGTCTCAGAATACGATGTTCTTGGTCTTTTTTTAATTTTGTCATTAAAAGAATACCTGGCAAACGAAACTCTTGTTTTTTGCTTTAGCACAATATTTGACTAATTTAATATTTTAACTCAACATTGCTTGTTCTTGTATCCTTTGTCTATTACTAGAGAGAACCAATTGTATTTTCCTTAGTCATACTAATCTTGTATGTCATCCCACCATGTTAGTGATATGATGAACAGCATACATCCAAAGATTCATGCAATTCTCTTGCATTTAAAGGCGTAAGTGGTATATTGGGGCCTTTTTGCAGGTTGCTTGCAAGTTTGAGAAATTCACCTTGAATGTATGTCCGTATACAGCACTGAGATGGTTAATGTAAAGAAGAACTATTAAATTTCAAACTGCTTTAAAAGTATCTTCGCCAAACTTGCTGTTGGGAGAAATAGGATGAACATTAGCTACTTTTTGTATAACATTAAAATATAATTTATTTACTATATATTGTCTAACTTTCTTGTCAGAAACTGATCTGTTAAGACAACTCATTGAATTGTTTTTGGTGCAGTGATTACACATTTTAGCCTGACGGGGTAAGTAGTCATACAGGTAAGGAATGTGAACCGGTTTTATAGACAGGCCAGTGCAGAAAAAATTCATTTTATATAGTTACAGAAGTAAGCTTCAGCAACTTTTTTTTTAAAAATTGATGTTGCATTATTCAAGAGGATAAAAACTTAAGAAATATACTGGCATCTCATTTCTTTAATTTACTGTTACACTTTGATCTCTAGTTGAATACTTGCTGTGTCAGTTTTCTACATGCAGCCTATTTAATCTTACCTACATTTACCCAGACTTTGTTTTTGCTATGCTATGAGATGTTTGGCTACAGCAGTTACAACCTTGTGGCTGGTAGGTTTGAAATTAAGACTCTTTATTTAAATTTATTGTTTCTCTTTACTGAAACTTGCATTTCAATTCTAAGTCTTTCAGAGGCTGTTTATAAATAGTGTGGACTACTTTTACATCCAGACTTTGGTTTGAGTAGTAGATTAACTCCTATTAAAATACATAGATTTGAGGCTTGCCTAAATGAATTAATAGGATGTTTTTGTTTTCTGTGTTTTAAGAAATGGTCACTTCCTTAGATATTAAAAGTTCTATGTGATGATATGGCTGGAACTGAGGAGATGATAGTTGTATGTTTGGTTGATTCTAATACCTTCTCAGATCTTGTAACGGAATCCTTTAAAGTTAGTGGAAGTCTCTTTATTTGGTGAGTCAGAACTATGATTTAAGTATTCCTTATCCATGTAATAACCTACTTTAAAAATAAATGACATTTTATCTTAAGTCAGGGGTCAAGCTGTCAGCCTCCACCCAAAACCCTGCTTTGCATCCAGCATTTATAATGGTGTTAAATATATAAAGTGGTGTTTCACTTAGAGGCTTGCTACTTGAAAGGTGTCACCAGTATAAAAGTTTGAGAACCACTGTTTTAGGGGGTAATTACTTTTTTTATATTATTTTTTACATTGCCCAAACACAGCATTCATGGGATACTGTAATTACAGAAATGTCAATCTTGCTTTGAGACTTTTAGGGATATTTATTAAAAAAAAAAAAAACAACCCAGGAATTAGAGCATTTGTTTGGACTAATGGCATGCCAAAGGTGCGAAGCCATGGGGGTGGGGTGCAGAGTAGCACCTTGAATGCATGCTACAGGAGCTGGGACCTCTTTCCCTCTCCCCATTTATGGCCAAGAATCATTGCAATCCCTACCCTGGGAGAAATAACAGGAAACTTGTCCTCTATGCTTTCTACAGCTGAGTTACCTTGGCTGGGGATGGTCCTTGTTCTGGTCATGTTCCCTCTCCCCTGCAGACTGTATAGTGGGGGTCTGATAGGAGGCAAGCTGTGGTGAGTCAGGGGGGTTTGGGAAGCTGGATTCCCTGCTTAAGCCACTGACTGCATGTTGTGCTCCAACTGCTCCCAGGTAGCCCCTATTAGCATATGCTAGGTACCTGGAACATGTTAATGTAGTCCAGCAGGTTCCACTCAGGGCAGTTAGAACACAACACAAAGCCTGCAGCTTGGATGGTGAATCCAGTAGTGTCCCAACCAATTCAAAGTCACCCCAGCTTGCCTCTTATCAGAGCTCACTGTGCAGCCTGTGGAAGAGAACACCCCCTCACTTGTGGCACTATGTGCTGATGAGTAGTGGTGACTGGTACATATGCTGCAGCTTGCAAAATTCATACATTCAGCCCTAATTTCTTCAGTACATGTTAAAGATGGGAGGGGAAGGATTACAAAAAAAATAGGGTTGGCATCTCTGTGGTGTGAGTCTGAATGACTCTTGGATTCACCTCTGAATTTCGGGCAAGGGTCTAGGTTTGCTTTGGGAGGGAATCTAAGAAACACTGAAATTTGTCTACTATATGTATTTAAATGTCCTACATGCACTTGTGCTTTGGGTTTAGTTAACAGAACTTTAGAAATGCTAACACAATAGTTTGAAAATAGGGCCAAGCTTCAGAGAATATACAAGAAAAGCGAATGATGCATATAATAGATACTGTCCACGAAAAAGCATAACATGATGGAAACTGTAGAGAGAGAGGTTCAGATGCATTTTTCTGGTACGATTTAACTAACTTCCTGGCACTAAAGATAGGGTTGCTTTAGAGGAGTATGTCAGCATAAGTGTAGCACTTTCATAAAATGGTTGCTGCTTGTTGTACTTTTAATGGGTAAACAGGACATGAGGTCTTAAAGGCTTAATATTAACTTGCATCTACAATGATTTACGGTTTGGGACAGTTCAGAATTCAGTATAATTTAAGATAGACATGAAAGGTGAGCTTGCAGTAGTCCCTGCAGACAGTTGCTTATCTCAGTGATTTTAAAAGATTTTACGTTGTTTACAGTTAATGTATGCTATAGTGTAGTTAATGTTGCTTTCAGATTTTGTCCCCCATGACATTTTAATGTCATTCATCAGATTGAGAATGGTTAAAACATGCTCATGAAAGACATTAAGTATAGACTGACTTTTTTTTTTTTTTTTACTGTTATGCAGTAAGACATTAATGATCTATATTGAATGTTGTACTAGCTCCCATGAGAACTAAAAATAGTGGTATTTAAAATGCCTGGAAATGTCATATTAGCAGTGACTATTTACATTAGAAAAGTTTACCTTATTCTAGTAGAAAAAGTGCGTTCCATTATTTTAAATAAAGATAATTGAGTAAAGATCCTTCTGTATATTTTTAAATATATTTAGAGAGAAAACTGTCAAACAATTCTATCCTTAATCCAAATACCTGTTTTTGTGTGTGTGTTTTTATTAATGGCAGTAAAACTGTAGGTGCATAGGCTTTGGGAAGGCAAATGTGTGCATTAACATTTAGTGTTTCTCTGTTCAGACATTCCTTGCATACATTTGGTTATTTAAGCTGTTAAGTTATTGTTTGCACTATGCACAATGATATGTCTATTAGGAATGTTATGGCAACTCTGTATATCACTGAAACTACTGTAATTCAAAGTATGTTATCCAGATAGCTTTGAAAAGTTGAACAAAACTATTCTGAATAAAATTAATTGCTTCATACTGTGATGGGCCACCTACTTAGGGAAATTATTAGTTTGTGGCAGAGGGAAGGAACAGCAACTGCATTTTTGCAGCTTTCCAAGCCTGGTTCTCTTAGACTAAGTGTGTAGTTCCATTTTGAGAACCTTCTACTTTGACTAGACAGCTGACACACCACTAATAACCAGCATTTGAGTATCAGTTACAATTTACATTCATCAAATACCACCTCAGTGCATTGAAGTTGTGACTTTGGAAGGCCTTTACTGTTTGTGTCAAGAACAGGAGTCACATGATAGTAAGAGAGCATGAACAGCTGAGTGCAATAAATAAAATACAAGTGTCCAGGTGGTGGTACGCATAACCTCAATTTATTCAGCTATTAAAAACTATGATTAGTGAAAGACTTTTAAACAAAGGATTTCTGCAGGAACAGAGGTAAGGCCAGGACAGCAACTGGTGGGGGTCAGGGGAGTAACCCATGACAGACCCCCACATTCTCCCCTTCCCACCTTATTTGGGGAGGATGGCTCTAGCCTGGCTGGAACTGCTCCAGCAGCTTGGCCAGAAGCAGAGAGATTCTAGCTCCCCCTCTTCCCTTCTGGCTCTGCTGCCTCTCCTTGCTCCCTCTGTTGGGGGGGAGGCCTGCATCCCACCTCTCCCTCTCTACACCTGCTCATAAGCTGACCCCCTTCTCTCATGCTTCCCTTTTTCACAAAAAAGCACAAATGGTTTTCAACTACCACTAGCTTTCTAGGTCCCAGTCCCTCTCTGCTTATTTCTGAAAACTTACTTCTATGTTCAATAAAAACGAATGCACTTGCAGTTCTGCATTAAACTATGCAAATGTAATCTGTTTACAGAATTTCTACTGGGCTCTTCTAAATGTAGTTTTACAAACTGAGTGCATCTGTGAAACAAAAGTAAAGTTTGCAGGGGGTTGGATCCTTAGGAAAATTGAGTCTTCACTAGGCTCTATAGTGGACAACACCTCAGTGGCCTTGTTGCTATGGAAGCTGATGGAACTCTTATAGTCCTTCATTAGAATAAACACTTTCTATGTAAATCAGTCACAAAAAATATCCATCCATGCACCCACCTTGTCATGGAAAAAAACATGCTTGTTTAAATAGAAAGCTCCTACAGTGTCTTCTGACGTCCTGCTGTTCCTCTCACTACCAGATAAGGGCTACTGCTTTGTCCCTCCATGTCAAAAAGGAGAAGCTGAGAATAGGAAGCTTTCCAGTTCCTGCGTGTCCTATGTAGAGTAGAAAGCTACAAGCTGCAGGACTACTTAGCACTTAAAAAATGTTTAAGGTGGCAAGATGTTGGTTTTGTTTAATGGTGTGCATTATTGATGTAGTGATGTCTGCTATTACATGTTTATAATACTTAGCATGTCACATACCTCAACTCTCACTGGAAGAATCTTCTAGCAATTTTTGGCACTTTCCTACTTTGCAGAGCATTCCAGTGCACTTCTGAGGGCTCCCTCACACCCAGGAAATAACTGGAATGATGGACCTTCCTGTTCTGGAAGTTTACAGGCAAGGAGAAACTATCATATTTGTCTTGATGCAATACACATTCCTTAGCCTTGGTTTTTAAGGCTGTAGTCCAAAGCTTGTATTGGGGGCTCTTGATATGATCAGGGAAGATGAAGCCTTCTTTTAATATAATTAATGGATCAGTTGTAAGAATGCCACTGAACAATTGTAGGATTAGTCCCATTATGACCCACAGAAGGTTTAAGAGACCTCATACGGTTGCATATACAGAATCCAGTCGAAGCAAAATATTCTATGGTGTATGCTTCATTGTGATTTCCCATTACGGAACAGTTACCACCACCCTTCAAATTTTTCTACAGCAGACCCCTATTTCTCTTGATGCCTACATCATATTCGTTTTATGAGCAGTGGTGGTATTTCAAAACTAGTCTTTCATTAGTAGAACTAGCTTGCAGGAAGTGGTCAAACCTTTATTATTTTAATACCAAACTGAAAAATTTAAGTTACAAAAATCAGCATTACTAAAGATTTTAATCTTTCTTCATATGCTAACATAACAAAAACAACATTCAGAGACTCCTAATCATAGAATATAATCATCTTCCCCATAATTTAAAACACGTGTAGACTAAAGTTGGTAGCTTTAATTACAGCCATCATATGAGAGGGTGGAAAAATACATGAGGGTAAGAGGCTAATATGATTCTTTACAAAGGGTAGAGTGGCAAAGAAAACTAGAATTTGACAATTAAGGCTATGCTTTTTCTATACTCCTTGTTCTGAAATGTTTATACTACAACTACTATTTGAATTTTGGAGCTTTAAAACACCAAATCAAAATGTTCCCTTTTTTATTTGAGCATCCAGTTTTGTCTCTTTGTATAAGCCTGACTTTTGCCTCTCCCTTCTGCATTCCCTCCCCATGCAAAAAACCCTGCCTTTTTAAAAACTCATCTGATTTGTCAAATTTCTCATGACTGCTGCTCTGCCAGAAGAGCATGGTTTTAGAAATTCCAGGAGAGAATGAAGTAAAAAACTAAATTGTTGGGAGAAAAAAATTAAGAATCATCTTTGCATATTTTAAGAATCCTCTTCCAAAACTCTTCAATAATTAAGAGGCTGTAATTTCCAGTGGGGACTTACCCTACTCTCCACTAGCATGGACACAGTTTTGAAGGTGTGGGCAAACTTTTTGGTTTGAGGATCACAGGGGGGGAAGGGGGAAATTGTATGGCAGCCATGAATGCTCATGAAATTGGGGGTAGGGTGGGGCCAGAAATGAAGTTCAGGGTGCAGGAAGGGGATCAGGGCTGGGGCAGATGTGTGAGGGCTCTGGCAGGGGCTGCAGGGTTTAGGAGAGTGCTCTGCTGCACTGGGTGGCTTTAATAACTTAATCCTTACTTTATTCTTAAAGGTAACTCTCAAACATTATACCTTATGACATTCCTGCGAGAGATAATAAATCATAACTTTTTCAGATGGGGAAAATAGGTTCAGATGTTTAATCTGCTCAACTGTCCCACCATGCAGTGGCAAAGCCAGGCTTAGAACCTTATGCATAATGTGCTAGATGACACTTCTCATGCAGATACCATTTAACCATTAAAATGGGGATAAGTCATGCTTCACAGAAATGATTAATCAATATTTGTGTTTCTTTTCCATTATGCTGTATACTCACCCACAAGTCTTCACTTTTCCTGACCTGATTTGGTCGCCTCTCTGTTGTGAAGGAGTAGTTTTGGTGGCATTCACTGGGTGACTATTTGTGCATTTGACTAACTCTGGTTTGCAAAATATTGTATTTTATTCCACATCTATGAGCACCACCCCCCAAAAATTTCATTTACCACAGATATGTGTATTAAATATTTGTGCTGATTAAGGTGAGAAACTAACTTTTCTCTCATAGTTAAGGAAGAGATGCATCTTAAGTCAAATGTTAACCACTATTCCCCCATAGCTCATGTGAGGGACCTGAAATTTTTACCTGTAGGGTGAGGTCCACAAATACATCATATTACATATTTCCTAGCTTTTTGCATGTTAACGGTTTGGCCTAGAAACTCTAAATATCAGCTGGGGGGTGTTTAAAAAAAATACATTACTGACCATTAAGATTAGGCACTTAAAATAAGTCATTGAGCCAAAAATGGACAAAATCGGGAATACAGAACACTGGCAATGGTATCTGAGCACAATGAAGGTGGTTGTGGCGACTCATGCTTTACATTTCTTTTAAATGTAACAACTCTAAAATTCTAGTATTTTAACACATGCATTTTTGCAAGGATTTTAGACAAAAAAATTAATGCACTTCAACTTTTTTTTTTTTGCTGGGGAAGTAAGCAGCATTCACTGATAGCTCATCTGAAAAACTAAGTACATTTACTTTAATTACATGAAGTTTAATTTAATATAACATCTCTTGCCTAATCACTACAGCTATCATTAAACCCATCTGTATACAGCAGTAACAAAACTAGAGGAAAAGTGTTTAAGTGGGTTAGATGCTTTTGAAAAATATATCCCTAATTTTCACACGCTTAGGTGTGCAAGCAGGAATGTGTACTCTCCCCATTAATGCCTGTACATGCTTGATAAAACATGTTTGGTAAAGTTGCAGGTTCATTTTTCTGTTATTAATAGTTAAGTAGAACTGGGGTTGAGGCCCCACTGAAAGAAAGGCCTTAATTTTAAGGGGTGGCACAGCATATCACAATTTGCCCTCGTGTTTTGTATCACCGTAGATCACATTTTTACCATCTGACAGTTGAGTAAGTGTTTAATGTTGATGTACAGGATCTCTCACCCAATCTGCTTAAAGTTTACTATTCAAGTGCTCAAGTCCAGTCTTGATTGAAAATCCCCCATCGAAAGCTGCATTCAGAACTTCATCCAGGCAGCTTGCCGTAACAAAATTCAAATCCTGCCGCACATTCATTGCAATCTCTTCAAGGTCTTTTTCATTTCTTTGAGGAATGATAATTCTCTTCAGTCCAGCTCTATGGGCTGCTAGGACTTTGTCCTTAATCCCCCCAACCTATTAAAACCACACGATTTACAAAGAAAAGTTATTTAGTTATGATGCTTTCAGCAAAGCAGTCACAAGAGGCATTTTAAATTAAATACTAAGTGAACAAGACAGTATGATGAATTATGGATGTTCATCTGGAATCCTGAGAGCTTAAATTGCATGGACATATTTTTAATGGAATGTTTTTCTCCTAAATCACTTTTTAGGAGAAGGTAAATTTGAAAGTGTTGGCAATCATTTTAGCTCATACAGGTAAGGCAAACAGGCATTTATTAGTCTTAAACTGCTAGAATGGGAAATAAAACAGGATTATTTCAGCTGCATAGCTGCACGAATCTCAGACATGAGGTCTCTTACCCTCACTTATATCCTTGCATCCATCAACATAGGAAAAACACTTCTAAACACTTCTCCCTTATGATTCCCATTTTAAGGTAACACAGGGCTGGACTCTGCCCGTTCTTTTCTATACATGGTAAAGCCCTGTGTATCTTAGTAGCATTAACAATGGAAAGAAAGGCCATTGTTTGTTCCAGGTGCATCAGCCTCCCTCTACAGCTTACTTCAGGCTTGTCTAAATGACAAGTTAGTGTGCGCCCTGTAGACAAGCCTTTATTTTAAAAATTATCCTTGTACAAAAGCAAAATAACCTGCCCAAAAAATGCTCATGCAGACAGCTATGCTTTTCAAGCAGTTGAAAATATGTACTGTAGCATATCTAAAATACAGCCAAGTATCCACTATAGCTATAACTGTGAATCTCTACACTTAGGGACAAAATATGTAGCCTCTCTCTATGTTTAATGCAGTTTGTTCAGACTCCAAAGAGGGATCATTCTGATTCACCAACAGGTTACTAGATTAAAATTTATACAATTACTTCCATCACAGTATGAAATCCTACAGCTGTAGAGCCATGAAGTAACATCCATGTAAACAAGATAGGAATCACCATTTATTGAAAAAGGGACCAATTAATGTTTAAATTAGATGCAAGAGCATGTTGTACTTTCTTGGTTCATGAAAACAAACTAATTAGCATAGCAGAATGGAGAAATCTTGGATGGGATTTTCAGACTCACATATCACAAGATTGTTGTGCTACTATGTCACTTTGGTATGTGGTGTTGAAAATCCTTTTTGTATATGACTGTTTAACAGTAGCACTCCCTTTTTTTATGTCTCCTGTCTGGAGCTGTATAAACCTCATAATTTCACCTCTATTCCTACCTGCAAAATTTACAGAGATGGACACTTTACCATCCAAAGTAAGCAAGTTTTAGGATTAATGCAAAACTAACTTTGCTCAAAGAGGCCTATTTTCCTATGGAAATGCATATATGTACATGTCCCCAACAAAGAACCAAGTTTATATTTGAGTCTGTAATGAAATGCAAAAGATGAGAATTATGAATTCAGTTTTCTTTTTGGTTACAGGTATTTCATAGTTTTCTCCCTCACCTCACCCCTCCAATCTATTTATGGTAACTAGGTTCATGTTTAAAGCAATCTGGAAAAAAAAATTTAACATCCAAATCAAGATGCTTTCACATGGTTTTACATCCTATATTTTATAGAAAAGCAACCAGCTAAAAAGTCCCAGAAGCTAAAACTGAAAGATCCACTAAAAAGCAAGTCAGAAGAAGATAAAAAAAAATCCAAGTTCCATCAGTAAAGCACCATTCTAAAAACTGAACTTTCACAAGCCCTGTTCATCCTCTAAGAATGTTGATCGATAAGTGGTGGGCAACCTGTGGCCCACCCGTAGTCCATCAGGGTAATTTGCTGGCAGGCCACCAGACAGTTTGTTTATATTTGCATGGCCGCCCACAGCTTCCAGTGGCCATAGTTCACTGTTCCCGGCCAATGGGAGCTGCGGGAAGTGATGTGGGCTGCAGGGACATGGCTGCTTCCCACTGATCTATAACGTACATCTGTGGTGCACTCTCCTTTTGGTGGCATGTAGAATACATACTACATACACCCCTAGCACAGGTATAAATAGCAGCATCGCACTGCTTAGGCAAGTAGACACATCAGAACCTTCTGCTATGTACTCTACCACCCAAGCAGTGCCTCCCCTGTCTACAGTGCTATTTTAGGTAGTACTGTGTCCCACTGCAGGGTCCGTTCCTCACCACTGAGAGCAGCTGGAGCCTTTATCTGTCCCAAGGAAAGACACTGGCAGTTCTCCAGAGTCTCCCCTCTGGTTGAACAGCTGTAGTGCATCATGGGAAGGGGAGAGTGGATCATAAGGCACAATCATTTGTGTCTCCTTGAGCAGCCAAAGTAAAACCAATCCAAAAAGAAATATTTAGATTTGGTTTAACAAACTAACTGAAAGGAAATGTGATTTAGGAATGTCAACTATCAAAACTAGGAGAGCTAATATCTTTTATTGGACCAACTTTCATTAGCCAAAGAGACAAGATTTTTGAGCTTACACACAGCTCTTCTTCAGGTCTGGCAATGGAAGAAGAGCTCTATGTAAGCTCATCTTTCTCTATCAGAAGGTGGTCCAATAAAAGATATTACCTCGCCCACCTTGTCTTTCTAATATCCTGGGACCAAGACAGCTACACTGACACTACAAACTGTCAGAATTGTCAATATTTTGACAAACCAAACCAGAATTTTTCAGAACTTTCTATTCTGTGAAAAGTTCAGATATTTTTACTTTGTCCTAATTCAGAAAGAAAACAAGTGTCAAAATATCAATGTCCTGCATGACAGAAATTTCAATTTTAGACCAACTCTAATGATATGTGATCTAGTATCTTGTAACTGCTAGAAGATGTTTTCACAGATTACAGTGATGCCCTTATTGAGCAACGAAAGTTTATTTGTAAGTGTTCTCTCTCTCAAATTCTACCACCAAGCTACTCATGCTATTCGGTGAGAAGAAACATTAGCCACTTTTTTCTCTGTAAATGACAAAGTCTGATCTTTAGAAAGTTACTGCTCAGTACAAAGAAGCACCACAAATACTATAATAGTTAGTTTGAACTGTACCTTCTCTTGATACTATCATTCTGAAGTAAAGGTTAGCCATTGTTAGCCAAAACTGAAATTAACTCAAGTTTCTCTTCAAAATGTAACTTTGCCATTACAGTCAAACGTCTTTGGCAATCACCTCATTTAGCAAGGAAGGTGACATAAAAACAGTGCAATATATGGATTACCATTCTAAACACCCCACAGCATAAGTATTTAAAAAAAATCTTGCAAGTCATAGGTCTGATGTCAAACAAGTTCATGTGCATGTAATCTTAGGAATTCATATATACAGTTAATGTATGCAATTGTCTTTCATAATTGCAAACATAAAAATTTGACATAGCTTTTCTGAAATGCTCAAAATTTGTTAGCTGAAGTTGTTACTGGAATTAAGAAGTCAGATCCTCAGCTTCTGTAAATTGATGTGGTTCTGTTGATGTCAATGAGTCACTTTTAACTTATAGCAGTTAAGGATGAGGCACTAAAGAACATTCCTTGGATACAAATCAATGGGTTTTAACAGGCCATTCTTTGCTTAGGAAAAAGTTAAAAAATAAAGTATTCCAGATGGGAAAGTGAACACATAGAATGGACTTAGGCTGGCAATCTTATAAATCCTAAACTAACGCAAGTCCTTGAGAAGGAGACGAGAGAGATTCCTTTTGCTATGGTGAAGCAGAGTTAGGAGAGTGTAAAATTAGTATTTTTAATACCAAACACAATCCTGCTTTTCACATAATAAAAACAGGGTCCCGTCTTGCTAACTCTCACTATCTGCCATAAGGCATCCTACTATGTGAAGTCCTTTTGAATTCAATGGAATGCTCATGTGAGAGTCAGCAGGATTCTGGACTCTCAAGAATCAGTTTTCAGAAAGGATGGTGTCATTTCTCAAACAGTTAATAGGGACATGTGTTTGCAGTCTGCACTTAACGATGACCTGGCCAAAAAAACAGTTATGCTGTGCCAGATGTCATGTTATTTAAGATACAACAACCCTATTCAATTTGGTAATCTGATTTAAGCCTACTATGATGACATACCTGAATTACTGCAACACTCTCTTTTCGAGTGCGAGCCTTGACAAATGCAGTCATATCCACTCAGAAGGGTGCTATAAAGATCGTTCTCCTAGCCTGTCACATGTCCAACAAACATAAGTGGCTTGTCTTCACTTTCAAAGCCCTTCACAACATGTCCCCATCCTATTACCTCTTCTGAGATGTCAACTCCTAATTCTGATCAGCCCATGATGCCAGCCTCCATTGCCTACTTGTTTTCTGCTGCCCTTCATGCTTGGAGGTGCTCTCCCTAAATAGCTGCAAATTACTCCACTCCTTATCCTCATTCAGATCCCTCTAGCTCTCTGATGCCTACAAAACATAACCATGATTAGGCTATTTGTGTGCTGAGACTACAACCTCTCATGCTAACTCATATTGCCTCATTATTTCCTTGAATTCCCATCCGTCTGTCCGTATCCACCTGTTTTTTTGTCTTATTGTTAGATTGTAAGATCTCTGAAGCAGCAAATGTCTTTTTGTTCTGTTGGTACAGTGGGGACTAGAGCTCCAAAGAGCTATGACAATACCAAAAAAAAAGAGAAAAACCACATAATGGATGTTTCTGCACTGCTCTCCTAATGGCATGGTTTAAGGTCGTTTTTACTTTGTGGAAAATACTGTTCTCACGTTGAGCGGTACAGATCTAACACTAAATTACAGCCAACTTTCTTTACACATAGTTGCTATAATTATGTTCATAAAGAGCTTAGGGCTTGACTAAAGCGAGATTTTATCTACACTGTACTCAACTCTATGGGGGAAGAAAATATTTGTGGTTTAGGTTGAACTTCTGCCCATACCCATAGCACATCTGTGATGCCTGCATATGCTAATTGTACAAATCAACTGTATGTTATCATCACTGGAGTCTAATCCTCTCTCCATGGACTACAATAATAAAAATACCCTGTCACTACCAATAAGTTGATTTTTTTCCCAGGAACTAATGCTTTTTAATTTGCAACACACATGTAGGAAATGTAAATGGATAGTATGAATTTTAGGAATTATTAGAAAAGGAAATTTGTACTTGTAAAAATAATAAATTGAAGTTATCTGTTCCACTGAAAATATCACCCATATACTAACAGCTTTTGCATGCAAATTGCATAAACTCAAGGAACTTTCACAGTATACATCTGGATCTGAATTAGGACTTTTCTATGCATCTGTGCTAATTATACTGAAAGACAATGCAAGGCTGTCCAAGAATCAACTGTAGCAAGATTACAAGGTTTACACCTGAGTAAGTAGCCCTGAAGAAAATTACTAATTCATCTTACAGAGGGGGCATTAAGAGGAAAAAACCCACAGTGCTATCTTAATATAGGTTAACTTTTCCAAATGAGACTTACTGGAAGAACAAGGCCTCTTAGTGTAATTTCTCCAGTCATTGCTACATCTGAACGCACCAGCCGCCCACTGAAAAGTGAGGCAAGACAGGTTACTATGGTAACTCCAGCAGATGGTCCATCTTTTGTGACAGCTCCAGCTGGGAAGTGCAGATGGATGTCGGTGTTGTCAAGGAGATCAAAACTTCCAGAAGCTTAAAGAAAAGAGAATGGTTTTGAATGTGGAAAATTCAAACCTGTGTTATTCCTGGTCTTTGTTCTAAAAAGGCCACTGGAGAACTAGAATTCTTAGCAAATGCATTATTTGAAAACAGTACACTTAAAAATGGAGAAAAAAAAATCCAATGAACACACTACATTGCCACACTAAAATCTAAACTTTTCTAGGCCAAAGGTAGCTTGCTATCAATATTAAACAGGATAAATATCTATAATTTAAAAAAAAAATGAGTATTTTAAGGCCTAAAAACTTATTACAATCTCTTAAAACATTTAAGTAGAAATAAATATGCTGAATCCATGAGCCTTCATAAAAAATTTTGAGTTAAAGGCTGATTTTCTATATAAAGAATTAATCGGGGTAAAATCATTTTGAGGTCAAGCATTAGGAATTGCATAATAGGCCATATACCATAGTAAGGGCTTGATCCTGTGGGCTACCCAGGGGCTGTGCTGTTGGGTTCAAGAGACTGGTAAAGTCATCGCAGCCCGTGGGACCTGGCCTCTGACTCTGGGCGACACACTCATGCATTTCATCAGGATCATCCACTGAGCCTATGTGGATGGTCTTAACCTTCTATTGTACAGCTTGTCCCTACCTGAGCGCTGATTGGCTTAGTTCACAATATAAAATAAAGTCACTAGCAAAGCACCTGGAACCAGAGTTTGTTGAAGTGCAAAACCAGCTTTTGACAGCAATAGCCTCTTCTGCAGGCACAAAAAGAATATTTTCTTCATTTATGCAAAGTTGAAAAATGAATTGGAAGTTGAAAAAGTAGGAAAATCACTTCTTCACTTCCAATCAATAAAAACAAGGGAGGGCATGATATCTGCTAGTTTTAGACATTTGAAGGACAGCCTTTAAGACTGTTTCATTTTCAAGAGACATAAGCAAGTAGGAACTCCAGCTCCAGTCACTTTCATTAAGGCATACTTGAACATTTTCCCAGGCTGACCTGAAATAATCAGTTTAATTCACTGACTAAAGTAATCCCTCTGTTTAATAATAAATCATTTTAGCTGTAGATGTGGACCACCTTTTGAGAAGAGAAATTTGTGTGTCCAAGACATTTAAGGTTGTTTTGTTTAATAAAAATAAATTATGTCCTGTTCTGTGTTTAATTAAATTCCAGTTGCCATTCAAATTCAGCACAACACAAACCATGAGCAAAAAGTTAATTATTTAGTACATAAGAAATATCATTCACCATTTTCTAATATACTAAAATTGTACAATTAATAAGAATCTGAAAACTTAAGCTATAAAAGTGCTTAAATAAATGTATATAGTTATAGCATATCCTCTTAGCTAGCAAAAAAATGTACCAAATCTAGTGTAAAGGCTCTACTTAGCTGTAAATCAACGTTTGAATGGTTATAACAACTAATGAGAAAAAGCACCTTGTTTTAGAAAATGATGAACAAATGGAAACATTTATTAAAATTGATTTAAATTGAGACATTTCACTTAGTAATTTAAATTGCCTTCATATAAGTCAGTCCACCCTGATACTAAATTCCTAGACAAAAAATATAAACAGTTCTACTTACTTACAAAAATTTTAAAATGTTTAGTAGTCAGGAAATTCAGAGTGTTGGTTAAAACTCAAATATTTAAAAGTCAGGAAATGAGAACATGGAATCAGTAAAGGTCTAATAATTTCTGGAAGTAGTTATAGGTTCAAAATAAATCTTAACTGTAACCTGTACCCCAACCACCATCTTTCAGTTATGGACCAGAGACTTCACAACTCCAGAGAAAATGACTTGTGTACGTGTAAACTAATCTCACCCTTAATGAAGATCTGAATGAAGTCTACATCTTCCTCTTGCCCTTCTGATACGGGACACAGAACACATCTCTTATTATCACATAGAACTCTGCTTCTATTTACCACTCTACCTGATACACCCTCTAAAGATTATATGTTGTAGCCAAGCCAGAAATCGTTCATTTGGTCCTTGGATGCTCTGCTGAAACTACCAACAGGAGGTCAGAGAGTCCTGTTTGTTGTGTTGGCTTTACTATTTGGCTACTCAGCTCCCCAGAACAACAGATCACCAAACCATGCTGAAGTCTTCTAGAACGTTTGATTTTCTTGATTAAATCAGACTAGATTTAAACCTTATTTTCAAACTGAAGCCTTTTTTCAGGCTATTGATGGATAAAAGATGCTTGTGCTTCAGTTTAATAGTTCTAGTACAACCCAAACAGATAAAAGCCAGTGAAAAAGTCTATGCCTACAAGGCTTATTAAACAAAGTTTGACAAAAACCTACTTTTTATAGAAATGGTTTCATTATTTTACAGAACAAAAAGTGTTATTTCTGAAAAATGAACACTGCTCGGAGGTATTTAACTTTCAAACACCATAACACAGGGTTGCTAACAAAGAACTAGAAAGCAAGCAAGTAGTTCAATGATGAAAAGCAAATTAGAAATTTAAAATAGAATTTTAAACATCTAGAGCTGCCTTAAATAAGACAGACCAGTTAAAAACAAAATAGAACACTGAGCTGAATCCTCAGCTGTAACCAGAACTGGCTAATCAGCAGCAGGCACAGGAGGAACTGCAAATAACCAATTTGTGGCTGGGTTTTTTTGGCTGGTCTCATTTTCAGCATAGTGTAGAGGAGCCTATTTCTCCTTTAAGGTAAATATAATTGTTCTAATGTGTCTTAGATAATCAAATAAGACAACTTTTCATGTAAATCAGCAACCTATTCGTTATTATAGTTCATTACTGAAGAATATAATGGTACATTTTGGGTCATCACAGAAACATCGTAAGCCTTGCATAGGAATTAAAACAATTGCTTATATGCATCTCTTTGGTGAGAGGTTACAACAGGTATTCATCTCTATGTTGCATTAGGCTCACACCAACATTCTTGTTTTGTGTTTTTCACATACCATTAGTTAGCTGGTATTTCTTTGCATTGCTACGCAGCCAGCTAATTGCAAGATGTGCTGACTCCTTCATGACATCCCCCAGCTGTCCAGTTAGAGTAAGCTGACCTTCTCCATCCATTTGGCTGGCTTCTACAAACATGATCTCACCTCCTAAAGGGGTCCAAGCCAAGCCTATGGCTACTCCTGGCTGATTCAAACGTTCAGATACCTAAGAGAAAACAACTCAGAGTAGAACACAATTTTTAAGAAAGAGAACAACTCAGCAAGGCTTTGAAAATATTTTTGAAACTCTTAACATTCACAACTTAAAAGTTAAAACTCTTAGAATAAACTAATTTGCTAGGGCAGCGATTTTACTGATGCCTTCAAAGCAACTACTAAGTTTTAGACAGAAAGACAAAAGGCAAGTCTCCAACCTCATATTTAATTCCACTCTGCAATAATTTTCCCCAAATGCGAAAATACGTTACAGCATTAGGGCACGTCAATGGATGCACTAGCTCTCTTCTATGGCATGCAGCTGGGCAAACAGGTGCTGATCCAGAGGCCACTTAAATCAATGGGAGTTTTTCCTTTGCCTTTAATGGACTTTGGATCAGGCCCATTCTGCAAATACTTGGTCCAGTTTTTTAAACGAGTTCACTTTGACCATGCTCACCCCTCTAATGTCTGCTTTTTATGACTCTTCTACCATGAGAGTGTCAGGGACTCTAACCCCGACGGCAAAGTTTGTTGTCTGACCGCGAGAGAGACAGGCAACACCAGCAAGGTCCGATCAAAAGCTCTTTATTGACAAGTGCACGCATTAATAGAGAGCAGCTCATCTTCAGAGAGAACCAGCCCCCTCTTTACATTTTAGTATAAGCCTATATAGACAGTTCCGTCGCGTCATAAATTATTCACTGGAGCAACCCACCCCCTTCTTCTAACAACTAAAAACTAGACACCTTTAGTATACATGCATGCCTAAAGTTAGAAATGTAGGGGAGTTAAAAACAAGCAAAGAACAAAACCAGGGAGTGAAAGCAAGGAGGCTGGGAAGCTAGGGCTTTTATTAGTTCTTCGAAGGATCTGCCCTATTACAGCACATCTGGTACTATGCCAGGAATGCAGCTTTTTTCTTATTTTACTTTTTTCCAGCGCTTTGTGAGACGTGCTGCTTTTTTAGCATTTTTCACTCAGGGATTACTCACAAACCTCTGTTAGCCTGACTTTGGTCAGGTTGGCATACCTGGTTCTGTCTGCTATATTTTTATTCAGGCCTAACAAGAGCCTTACCTACATGAACAGTTGTGAAAAACCAAACTTTAAGCTTGAACATTGCCCCAAGGTTTATTTCAAACAATGTTTTCAATAGAAATATTTGCAATTTATGCTGCATTATATTGGGAACAGGAACTATATCATGAGATGAAATATCACTCACTGCAAACCTTTGTAAAGCATTTCAAACAAATAATAAATTGGAGAAAACTGCAATCTGCTAGAGGACAATGTGTGAACAGAGAAGATGCAAAATTAATTGACTCAATTATTCATCACAAATGGTTTGCCCAGTTCTACTAAAGAACAAGACCTTGTCCCTTAGGAAGTATCATGTGCCTACTTCTATGTGGCTAGGACCTACTGAACTGAAAGATTGTATACACCTCCCTGGGCCACACAGCCACTTTGGAAAACAGCCTAAGGTAGAGCCATGTGTGAGAGAGAAGGGGGCAGATGACAGGATGTTCTCGGTGAGGGCCCCTCTGGTTTGGAATTCCCCCTCCCCATCAGTCTGAAACAGTCCTACTATATCAACCTTCAGAGCCTGTGACAAGAATTATTGTTTTTACTGAGCTGTGAGGGGGTGGAAGGACTGTGGCAGAAGATTATAAAGATCTCCATTCGGTTTTCAGCTCCCAGGTGATTGTATATTTATTGCTGAGCAAAAAGGGGATACTGGAATGGTCTGTGTGTACAATCTGCATCAAGCAAAGGAAAGAGCAAAAGAAAAGTGCTCCTTTATATGGAATGAGTGTATAAATCTAAGGCCATGTCTATATGTACAGTGCTGCAGCGTATCTGGTGAAGATGCTCTATGCTGACATGAGAGAGATCTCCTGTCAGCATAATTACTCCATCTTCGTGAGCGGCAGAAGCTAGGTTGGCAGAAGAAGCTCTCCCACCGACATAGCACTGTGCACACGGGCACTTATGTCAGTGTAACATATGTAGCTCAGCGGGGTGGTTTATTCACACCCCTGAGACACATAAGTTATGCCAACATAGGCTGTAGAGCAGACATAGCCTAAAGAAATACAAATAAATGAAGGTGGCATATGAGTTTCCTTTCCATTTTAATATTTTGCCCCCCTTATAGAATGGCAGAGATTGAAAATCATTTGGGTCAGGGCTCTGGAAAGGTGGATTATTTACTAAATGCTTTAGAGAACAGTTTCATTCAATGGGCAGAAGAGAAGTACCCCTAAACAGGCTTTTTGTGGCAGGGAGTGACGTGATTACATCACCTGCGATAGCATGGATGCAACATTTCTACCTGTCCTCCAGTTACATCCTCCTCTTCAAACATCAATATAATGCGTGGAAGGGCATCCACTGTGTGGGTCACATAACTGTGCTACTCTAAAATCAAGGTTTTATAGCAAAACATTATTTGTAAAAGTTTGCACACTAGCTATCCTCTTCCTTCTGCCTTCCTCTGCAAAAAATCCCTATTAGGCCATCAAATACTTAAGGCAAAAGCATCTTCTCAGCTGCAGAGTGGTAGAATGAGTTTCTTTGGAATGCCATCTCTCTACACAGCATAGATTATTGTTAACCTAACAGTTTTCTTAGGTCTGCTATCCTGCAAGTGTTACCACTACTGAAGATAAACGACACTGAAAATGTAAAGCACTGCATATGGTAAGTGTGAGAGACCATTATGTCTGTACCAAACTGTCAACTCCATTTTGTCTTGTGTCTTCCACTGTGTGTGCTAACTGCAAGTTTGTTTTCTGTGTTGTAAAAGCAGCCTGGTCTTGATGAAGCCAGCCTATTCTAGACACTGGTCCTGCCCAGAAAGAGAAACACATCCTGAAGATGACTTTCAGTGAGACAGCCATCAAGGGCCATCAACACTGTCTCTCAACTACTGATCTATCCACAAGACAAGACCAATGAACTGTCTACAAAGAAGCCTGGCTGGGGGGAGAGGCTGGAGTACCTCAGCCTTGGCACATGGCCAAAGGGATCTAATATTTTATTTAAGGGGAATGCTCCCTGTGAAAGGGGGTCATCCACAACTACATGCCAGAAGACTGAGAGCTAGGAACAGTTAGCACATGGGATTCAGCAGTTGGGTCTACTAGACTGGTATCCCTCCAGTGCCAGACTGGGCCAGGTTGTGACACTAAGGCCTTGTCTACACTAGAGAGTTGCAGCGCTGGTGAGGGGGTTACAGCGCTGCAACTTAGGATGCGGCCACACTTGCAAAGCACGACCAGCGCTGCAACTCCCTGGTTGCAGCGCCGGTCGTACACCCGGTCGAGCCTCGGGTGTAGCGATTGCAGCGCTGGTCAGCAAGTGTGGACGGCCACCGGCGCTTTTATTGACCTCCGGGGTATAAGGAGGTATCCCAGCATACCTTAGAAGCCTCTCTGGTAATCATGCACACTCCACTGCCCTGCTCAGCTGACCCCTCCTTTAAATGCCCCGGGAATTTTAAAAATCCCCTTCCTGTTTGCTCAGCCAGGTGTGGAGTGCAATCAATCATTCAATCAATCAGCGACCATGCCTCCAAACGAGCCCCAGCATGGAACAATTCCGAGCTGCAGGACCTCATCAGTGTTTGGGGTGAGGAAGCAGTGCAAGCACAGCTGCGCTCCAGAAGGAGAAATTATGATACCTATGGGCAGATATCAGAGTCCTTGCTGAAAAGGGGCCATGAATGGGAAGCGTTGCAGTGCAGGGTCAAAATAAAAGAGCTGAGGAGTGCTTACTGCAAAGCCCGTGAGGGAAATTGCCGCTCAGGAGCTGCCCCCACAACCTGCCGTTTTTACAAGGAGCTGGATGCCATGCTTGGGTGTGACCCCACTGCCGATCCACTGTGCAGCGAGGGGTGGGGGGACCATGGCTGCACAGAGGCAAGCTGCATAGGGGCCAGGGCGGAATCCACATTGCTGTAGAAGACCCTCCCTCTCTTCCCAGGTAACACGCAGCAGTGATATATCTGGCAGTAGGAAACCCTGTTGAGAATTTAGGGATACTTGAGTGCAGGGCGCCAGGTTCGCGTTCCCCCCCCAGACACGCGGAGCCCTCCGGTCCTCCTCCCTCCCCCCCCAGCAGGCAGCCAGCCCCGCGGAGCCCTCCGGTCTCCCCAACCCCTTCCCAGCAGGCAGCCAGCCCCGCGGAGCCCTCCAGTCCTCCTCCTCCCCCTCCCAGCAGGCAGCCATCCCCGCGGAGCCCTCCGGTCTCCCCAACCCCCTCCCAGCAGGCAGCCAGCCCCGCGGAGCCCTCCGGTCTCCCCAACCCCTTCCCAGCAGGCAGCCAGCCCCGCAGAGCCCTCCGGTCTCCCCAACCCCTTCCCAGCAGGCAGCCAGCCCCGCGGAGCCCTCCGGTCTCCCCAACCCCTTCCCAGCAGGCAGCCAGCCCCGTGGAGCTCTCCGGTTTTTCCCCACCCTTCCCAGCAGGCAGCCAGCACAGCTGTGCTTCCCCCCCCCACCAGCAGGCCGGCAGTTAAGCGGACCGCCCCCCCCGCCAGCAGCTCGCCACCTTCCTGTTCATTACTGTCCCCTGTGCAGGACACCAGCTACCTCCTGTACCCAGTGCTGATAAACCCCAGTGACCCATTGGTCAATTCCCCCTCCCAGGTGCAGTCGGGGCAGAAACACTCACCCCATTGCTCGCCATGCCTTCGCTTCCCTGGCCTCTCTGTGTTATGTGAGGTATGTGGGAAGGATGCTACAAAAAGTCTAAAAACTCCTTCACTGTGTGATAATAAACAAACAATGTAGCCTCTGTGTATTACAGGTTTCTATCTATGTTTTTTTCAGTGACCTTGAGTAATGCAGCCGGATCACCGGTCTCACGTCGTTTGCAGAACTTGAGAAAAAAACCCCGAAAATCAAAAGAAGAATTGATCAAATCAGTTATGAATCACTACAACAGAGAAAGTAGGAAGACGCAGGAATGGAGAGAGAAAATGTATGAATCCAGAGAGAAAACGAATGAGTGGAGGAAAACAGAAAGCAGGACAAAGGAATTGACTCTCAAAAAAACCACAAAGCAGATGATAAGCCTCTTGGCTCGCCAAACTGAGTCTTTCGAGTCTATGGTAGCCATGCAGGCAGATCTGTACCGTGGTAACCCACATCCCTCCGAAAGCTCTCTTTCTTGTACTCCAGTGTTTGCACCAAACACCTTTCTCCAGCAGCCAGTTCCTTATTACACCCAGCTGCCCCCAACACCTGTACGATCACCTGCCAGCCCTGAAAACTATAATTCTTACCCCGTGCACTCCACCTCCATTACCCTGCAGCATAGTAATCCTGAAGTGCAACAGATATTGAACAGTAATCAAAACAGGACATATTCAAACCTCTGAATGTACAGTCCACCACCTAACCCACTTTGCCTTTTATGAACTGTACTTTGAATAAAGGATTTTATGGCTTTTACAATACGTTTTATTATTGCAGGAAGTGGTAAATATTGTACCCCAAGGTAGAACATAGCACAGCAATGGCACCAAACATTACTGTTGGCTCTCAGCATCAAATTGCTCCCTTAAAGCATCCCTAATCCTTGAAGCCCTTTCCTGGGCCTCCCTATTAGCCCTGCTCTCTGGCTGTGCAAATTCAACCTCTAGGCATCGAACCTCGGAGGTCCATTCCTCACTGAATCTTTCACCCTTCCCTTCACAAATATTATGGAGGGTACAGCACGCGGATATAACAGCGGAGATGCTGCTTTCCCCCAAATCTAGCTTCCCATAAAGACACCTCCAGCGAGCTTTCAAATGGCCAAACGCACACTCCACAGTCATTCTGCACCGGCTCAGCCTATAGTTGAACCGTTCCTTGCTCCTGTCAAGCTTCCCTGTATACGGTTTCATGAGCCATGGCATTAAGGGGTAAGCGGGGTCTCCAAGGATCACAGTGGGCATTTCGACGTCACTTACTGTGATCTTGCGGTCTAGGAAAAAAGTCCCAGCCCTCAGCCTCCTGAACAGGGAACTGTTCCGAAAGATGCATGCATCGTGCACCTTTCCAGGCCATCCTGAGTAAATGTCAGTGAAACGCCCACGGTGATCCACAAGCGCTTGCAGAACCACGGAGAAATACCCCTTGCGATTAACGTACTCTGATGCCAGGTGGGGTGGTGACAGAATAGGAATATGCGTCCCATCTACTGCCCCTCCACAGTTAGGGAAACCCATTTCTGCAAAGCCATCCACAATGTCCTGCACGTTCCCCAGAGTCACAGTTCTTCTTAGCAGGGTGCGATTAATGGCTGTGCAAACTTGCATCAGCACCATTCCAACGGTGGACTTTCCCACTCCAAACTGGTTCGCCACCAATCAGTAGCTATCTGGAGTTGCCAGCTTTCAGACTGCAATAGCCACCCGCTTCTCCACTGGCAGGGCAGCTCTCAATCTCGTGTCCTTGCACCTCAGGGTGGGGGCGAGCTCAGCACACAGTGCCATGAAAGTGGCTTTTCTCATCCGAAAGTTCTGCAGCCACTGCTCGTCATCCCAGGCTTGCAGGACGATGTGATCCCACCACTGAGTGCTGGTTTCCCGAGCCCAAAGGCGCTGTTCCACGGTGCTGAGCACGTCTGTTACTGCCACAAGCAATTGAGTGTCTTCAGCGTCAGGCATTTCAATATCATCGTCTGACTCCTCACTGTCACTTTGCAGCTGAAGGAATAGCTCCACTGCCATGCGTGATGGTGCTGGCAACATTCATCAGCAAGGTCCTCAGCAGCTCAGGCTCCATTTGTAACAGAAATCTCAGAAATCGCGCTGCAGACTCACAATGCCGCCAAACTGCTCGGAATGTGTTGCAAAGCACCACGGGGCGTTGGAACAGGAAGCGGAAAGACCTGCACACTTCCTTCCCCTTCCCACAAGCCACAGCGTCAAAATGGGACGAGGTGCTCTGTGGGATAGCTGCCCACAATGCACCACTCCCAACAGCGCTGCAAGTGCTGTAAATGTGGCCACACTGCAGCGCTGGTAGCTGTCAGTGTGGCCACACTGCAGCGCTGGCCCTACACAGCTGTAACTACCAGCGCTGCAAAACTGTAAGTGTAGACAAGCCCTAAGGCTATGTTTACAGACTTCTGCTGGTATTACCTGTTGATCATGGCTCACACCTCTGCTCACTCATGACCAACAGCTCTGCCGACAGAAGTCTGTGATTTAGATGCAGCCACACTGGCAAAACGGCACTTTTATTGGGACTACTGTTTTCCTTCGTGAGGGGTTTTTATTATTTCCATACAAAGTGCAGCTATGCCGGTATACTTGGATGACTAAAACACGCCTAGTGTAGGCACTGCCTAAGTATACTAGTCCTTCTTCACATGCCTCCTATAAACCGCCTCTTGGGTACCTCACAGCTCAAACACAGGCCTACCTTTCTCCAGTCCTGCATGAACAACATGATTTTGATCAGTTTGAGATAAGCATAAGGAAGGGTGTGTTGTACTCCAGTTTAATTTTATTGATCAAGGCTCCTCCTACTAAATGGACATCCAAACACAATTAACAATGCAATATTCAGGCAGTAATCCATCCCATCACCAAAGTACAATAAAAACTGAGAATGCAAAAGTTTCTTAATGTTTGGCTTTCATAAGTTCCCCTTCCTGTCTAACAAGGACAAAACAACTTCCTTTCTGCAGTTAAAATGAGTGAACAACTGTTCACTCTACAGCTGGTGCCAGTGATTACTGGCCAAAAGGATATGCATGAAAGAAACGCAGACAGATGCTGCTGCAATCGATGCAGCAGGTGTCGATTTAGTGGGTCTAGTAAAGACCTGCAAAACTGACAGCACAGTGCTTGCCGGTCGACTCCAGTACTCCAGCCCTCTGAGAAGAGTAAGATAAGTTGACTGGAGAGTATCTCCCATCAATGCAGCGCAGTGAAGACACCAGGGTAAGTTGACCTACACAATGTTGACTCCAGTTACGTTGTTCATGTAGCTGGAGTAGCGTAACTTAGGTCAACCTATCCCGGTAGTGAATACGAGCCCAAAGGCAGCTGATTCTCGCACTCTCTCTCAGAGGGACTGTTCTGCTTGCAAGCCTAGCCAGCTTAGTCATGTGCAGGCACACACTTATCACATGTGTAAGGCAACAAAATGCATTTGCAGCTATTATTCCCTCACAAAAGGGAACAAACTCTACACACTCCTTTTCAGTACTCTGACATTTTTGATTTTGTGTTCCATGCTTTGGCTGTGCTGCAAGGTGTCAGTATCACACTACACTTGACCTATAGTCCAGTGTGATTTTCTTAATATTTACTTTATTTTTCAGTTTGATGGCTCAGATGTGAAAGCTGTATCTGTGCTACCTGAGACTGGCTCCTGAATTATATATCCTGCTTGCTATGGATTGCTGCTCCTTAGTTGGAGGGGAAGGGGCAGGATGCAATATCAGTGCCTTTGGACTCAGGCACGACATTAAGCTGTTTGTTTGCGTTTATTTCACAGGTCAAGCGATTTAGTTACAATTTTTTTTTAAAAGAACATTGATTTCCCTTATATGGCATTCTTAAAAGCATCTAGGGTCATTTAATATACTAAAAATTCTACAAGACCTGTAGCCTAATAGAAGCCACAATGACCAATCCCTGGAATTTGCTTTAGCTACAGTATGTGTTTTTCTCATCACATCTTATTAGAGTATTAAACAACAAACATCTCTTCATCTAAGTAGTAAGGAAAGTCCAGTAATAAAAAAAAAACAACAAGGATTATTTGAGTTCTGTCTGGTTTGAAGTGCCTAATAATGTTCCAACATTTTATTGCTCTTGCTTTGGAGACCAGCTGCCTGACACTCATGCATTTGGGAACCTTAATGCCTCTCCAACAGACTCCTGTATAGTGAGCAAGTCCATCCCATAGACTACTCGTTGGCCTACAGAATGGTGCACTGGACTGGGGGCCAGGATACCATAAGTCTCAATTGTTCTACTGAATCGTGCTAATATCTGTGTATTTCACAACCTTCATTCCTGATCAAGGCCTCATGCCCTTACCTTAGAGAACAGGCAAGTATCATTTCCCAATTTCACAAATAAGGTAACAAGAGGTTAAGGTTACTTAAGGAATATCCAGGAACAGAACCAAGGTCTCTAAAAGGACAGACTCCAAGTGTCAGACATTTTCCCCCACTGTCCTTTGCACTAACTGGCAGACTCAGCAGAGGTCAAGAACTGCACAGGCCTTGAAAACTGAACTACCCTGCTATCCTCTCAAGAATCCCCCTACGCAGATTTGGGTTGAGACATGCTGGCAGGGCAGTGTATGAGGGAAGCTTGTCCTGACAGCTTGGTGAATGTCTTCAAGCCAACATCTTTCATCAGCACTAAATCCACACAACTGGATTTTTTAAACTGAAGTTTATGGTTATATGCAAAGTAGCTTAAATATTTTGCATAAGATGTCACATAGAACGGCACAAAACTTGGCAGCTAGCATAGAATCAAAGAAGTGTAGGACTGGAATGGACCTTCACAGGTTATCTAATACATCCCCTGCCCGAGGCAGGACCAAGTATATCTAGACCACCCCTGACAGTGCATGTCCAACCTGTTCTTTAAAACTTACAGTGATGGGGATTCCACAATCTCCTTTGCTAACACATTCCAGTACTTAACTATCCTTGTAGTTAGAAAGTTTTTCCTATATAGATAAAGACCTGGGCCACTTCTGAATCACTTCATTTCTCACAATGGCAGAGGAATTGAAATTAGAACAAAGCCCCCCATTACATGTGCAAAACAACTGAAATTAACAATAGTCATTTTCAATAGTCACTGGGCCCAATATGAGTTTAATCAAGTTACAAGTGGTTGGGCCTTCTTTTATCCGGTGGATGATGGAGGGAGATGAGGTCAAACTGCATAAACATTTTATTTAAAATCATTTATCCCAGGCAGCGATAAAACCAACCCTTGTTATAAAGTAATTATAAACCACCGTTGTTAAATCTGTTTTGGTGCACGGATAGGGCCAAAAATAAACAAGAAATATCTAAACAGAAGCTGATCTCACTAAATCATGTTTTTAATATCAGCAGAGATAAGAAAAAGGAAGAAATTCTCGGAATGCGGACAGTTTCAGATGTGATGAAGGAAGATAAAAATTGAAACTAGATTGCAAAAAAAAAGCATTTTGCTTCCCAGATGTATATTTCTTTGCTGTATTCATTTGTAGAAACAGGACCCATTTGGTCACGATGTGATGGCTTTGATCCTGCAAATCCACATGTAGTGCCCAAGACTGTAGCACTGCAGCACAAATGTGACCAGATGCTAAGTATGGGCACAAGTAAAATTAAGCATTTAGCACAGTCAGTCCTCTGTATTAAGCAGCAGTCTTACCTCATCTCCCAGAGCACCTACTACCTTGCTCAAGTGCACTGGATTAAAAAATAGGAGAGTGTGGTGGGGAGACAAGGGTCTAAGCATGATCATCATACTGGCAGCTTCCTTTCTTAGGCCTTCTGCCTGCTCCTAAGTATAAGTAGACTGGCTGTGGCAAAGTAGCTATGGCTTTGGTACAGGATCAAATTCCTCCAAGCATCCTGATCTGAACATCACTTTTCGTCTTACACTTATTATACACAGTACATAAATAGTACAGGATGAAGCTCCTACTTGACTATAGTGTCAAAGTGCAAGGCTTGAAAGTGAGAAAACATTACATTTTTGTAACTATATGGATATATACTGAAATTAAATGTTTTCCCCAGTTATACAACTATCATTGACTGTGGGAGTGGAGCCAGTCTTCTTCAGATGTGGAATTAATTTGGAATACAAAGAAACTGAGCCTATTCAAACTACACAGTTTTATCTCTTCTTTTATAATATAAGTGTGATGTCTCTTTCACACGCAGAAGTCTCAATTTTCTAAAACAGTCCGTGGCCAAAAAAATAAATAAATTACTTTCATTCCTTGTTTTTAACTTGTATATGTTCAAAGTATGACTACAAACACAGATAAAAGGAAATTGGGTTTCTTTTTCATATGCCACAGAAAAAGCTTTCAAAACTCACCCTTTCTGTCCGCAAAGTATTTTCCCTTTAGATTAAAAAACCGTAATTCCTGCCAAGACACAGGACCAAATATAAACACACATCCTACTTTAAATAATTTCTCATAAAAAAATTGCCAGAGGGAATAAAAACAGTTAGACAAAGCCGTTTACAAGTCATCCCATCTCTAGAAACTGCATATTACTAACAGAATGAGAACAGTTAACAGGCTATACATAATACATTCTTCTCCCGTCCATTTAAAAAAGGGCATGTTACTTTGAGTTAATGAAAAGTAATTATTTGGTATAGTGAATGTTCAATGAGAAAGATGACATTAAACTAGCTGATGCCAGTATATTTAAGACCACAGACTTCTGCCACACATCTCCAGTGTGTCTGGTTTGGAAACTGAGTAAGTCAGCATCGCTGACAAATGCCCATTACGTCACTGAGCAATTATGCCAAGATCAAGAAGAAAGGTTACTTTAGTTATTAGTTAACACTTTGCTATTATATTATTTTTCTGGAGGCCGTCGCCTCTACACCTTTTCCTATTCCTTTCTGGTAGGCATTTCTGTGATTTACTCCCTCATTTACCACTGGAAAGTCATAGCAGAAGTTTTCCTCTACCTGGGTAAGATTCTCTTCTCCTGCAAAAACCACCACAGCAACAAATGTGCAGGAGGTCAGACTAGATGATCATGATGGTCCTTTCTAACCTTAAAGTTTATGAGTCTATGATGCATTTGTTAGAAAAGGTCTCCTTGAAAAGTGCCCACATAAGGCAAAGACCATCACTTATTTTTTTATCTGCCATCAAATACATTAATTTTTAGATTTGTGTACCACTAATGAAGTGGGACTCTATACCTTCATGGCACCAAGGCTTTCCACTTCCAAGCACAACTGATCTACCTGCTGCTGGGCTCAAGAGCATTCTACCACTTTATGCTCACTCATGTTCACAGAAAAGACCGTGAGTTTTTAATTTTAGATACATAATGTTTCACTTGCTACTGTTTCACTGTTATGATTCTTCCAAAGCCTCATTACATGATTTGTTTCAAATCTGCTATTAGCCTACTTTGACACCCTAGGATATGCAGGTTGTGTCTTTAAGATAACCTGCAAAGATTATTGTGCGTTGTGAATTAACCTTACGATTATGAACAGAGGGCTATATCCACAAAGGGACTAAGGCCTGGTCCACACTACACAGTTAAATCGATTTAAACAGCTTTAAATCGATTTAACTCTGTACCCGTCCACACTACAAGGCACTTTAAATCGATTTTAAGGGCTCTTAAAATCGATTTCTGTACTCCTCCCCAACGAGAGGAGTAACCCTAAAATCAATATTACTCTATCGATTTAGGGTTAGTGTGGACGGAAATCAAAGTTATTGGTCTCATTCCTTTAATGTAGCTACCCGGAGTGCACCGCTCCGGAAATCGATGGTAGCCTAGGACTATGGACGCACACCACCGAATTAATGTGCCCTAATGTGGACGCATAAAATCGATTTTATAATATCGGTTTTATGAAACCGGTTTTAGTAATTTCGATTTTATGCTGTAGTGTAGATGTAGCCTAAGATACTGCAGACCTAACGCTTACATGCCTCATCATCCAATGGAATTCATGGCCCCAAGTTAGGCACTTAGACTCCTTGTACAACACATGGGGGGAGTCATGTGCCTAAGCATGAGATCCACAAAAGCCAGCCAGCTGAGCAGGGAGCGGCCTACACTAGCCAATAGGCAATGGTGGAACCTATGCCCTGAGGAAGCTCTGCTCCAAAATACAGGCCTATCGCTCCTTGGGATTCTCAGACGTGAACCATCTCCTGGAGTTACGCACCAAAGGTTATTTATTTTGCATGAAACACAAGGAGAGAAGAGAAGGCAGAAGTCTCCATTACAACCTTTAGCCCAATGGTTAGGGAACTCATCTGTGTTAGGTGAGTGACCTAGTCACTGGGATAAGAGATATTCTGGTGTGGGTTTCTCTCAATCTGTTGAAGCCTGTTCCACTGTGTAAAAATAATTAACTAGCCATTGGGTGACACAGAGAGAATGAATAAAGTCCAGCGGGTAGGGCAATCACCTGACAGGTGGGAAACCCAAGTTCAAATGCCCGCTCTACATCAGATAGAGGGGGGAATTGCATACAGGTCTCCCATATCTCAAGATTATAAGGGAGACCTTCTCCTCACCCTTCCCCTCACCCCCAAACATCTCTTGGGCTGTTTTGTGGGAGCTCAGGCAGCCTCTGAACATGCCTACCAAATCGAGCCCCAGAGGTGAGAAGTGTGGCAATGCCATTGGAGGATCCTGTGGGGGGGCTTAGGCATGAGATAAGTGCCTGGATGCCAAGACTGAAGCAGCTGTGCACCTGCTCACTAGCATAACCCTAGGCACCTAAGGGACTTTAATGGCTGAAATCAGGTGCCTAGGAACTTTAGGTGCCTACAGAGTTAAGCAGCAGCTGAACAAGGGTTTTGAGGATCTCAGTGGCCCCTTGGGCACCTATGTCCAACACTAAAGTCTTTTTGAAGATTTAGCCCTCTGTCCCTTTCTATTGGGAGAGCTCAGCATAAAATTATAGGTTAAATTTAGTAAAAAGATCTCAATCCAAGGTATTTACCCTTGAGGAGGGCAGATCAGTCCAATCACTTTAAGTGTTCAATTCCTCCTTGCTTGATATACTACAACTAAGTACTGACATGACAATCACCTTCATTGTGTCTTGATTTCAGCTAATTATATATGGCAGAATGCAGGTCAGAGGTGAAGCTCTCAAAAGATTGATATAAAGAGAAATGAGACTCTGTGCAGGCTGAAAAAAAGAAAAACAAATGGAACCCAGTCTTCTTTGGGATGAGGGCTACACTTTCAATTAGAAAGAGAATCACTTGGCCATTTGAGGAAGTTCATTAGAAAGAAAATGTGAGGAAATTCATTAGAAAAGAGTCACAGGATCATCTTCGGAATTAAACACACACACAAAATTCACATGACCAAAAGTGTTTTGAAATATTCTAGAACCCACGTAATATTTATGTACCACAAGATACTTATATAATTGCCAGCCAATACACTGTGTTATTCTGGAAGCTGATCACCCTTAGGTTATGCCGACCAACAGCGAGTTATGGAAACAGTAACTGATGTATTGCTCAGAGATAAATTCACTAATAATACATAGTTCAAGTAATAGACGAGAGAGAAATTTGCAGGCACTTAGAGGCTTTGCCTGGCTTCATCTCTATTCCTATATATGCCATTTGGTTTGAATCCTTGACTTCCAGTATGTCAAAAATGTTTACATGCAAATAGTGGCACTTGCATATTTGTACATGTAGAATTAGGAACGAGGTTTAAAAATCTGACATGTAATATTTATTCCTGAAGAACTTCAGAACAATTAGAATATTTGGGAAAATGTAACAAATTAGCAAAAACAGTACACAAAGAGGTGCACTCCTGTTCCCATCCTGTTCCCAGTTGAAAACCTCTTCTAGAACTGTTTCCAAATTGAGATAACTGAGAGAACTGATGAAAATCATAAATCAAAATGCTGGGATCTTTTTTTTTTTTTTGGTCTAACACCTGAATAAAGAATACAAAGAAATGCAACCATTTTGAAAGGATTCAAGAACCACTCTTCTTTTTGATGGGAAACTGGTGTGTAGCTGTGTGTGTATGTGAACTTTTGTTGGGATATGCAGAGAGAGTCCTTGTTGACACTGCAGTATTTAAAGCCATCATTTCGTTTTATCCCCAAATTTTTATGGCTATGAAATCTCCACTAGCAACGGAGTAGACTTATCCAATCCATGATCACCATTTGTATAGATCAGAGCTTTGCCTAGGTTTTGAATCCCTTGAATATATAAATCCGTGGGTCATTGCAATAGCTTTAGACAAACCTGCAATTAAAGCATTAAAAATTCAAGTAATACTTAGGTGATCCCTTCAGATCCTAGCCTTAAGACCAAATTTTCAGCGGTCAAAGGAAATCTGTATAATTGAGAAGATGATATAAAATATTCTTTACTTGAAAGACCCTTCCTGTATTTCATTCATTCCTTGTTTCCAGAAGCAACAGGCTCCAAGGAAAAAGACAGCACAAGCAATTCCTGTAAAAGCTGTAGACAACATTACAAAGAATTTGATGGCCACTTGCAATTAAACGCAGTCATATCAACACTAGGGGAGAGATTTAAAAAGGCACCATCTTAAATCAAGCTCTCTCTCAAATTGTCATCTGCCCAAATTCTATTGTTGGGGTTGGCAAAGAGGTTTCTGTGGGACTGAAATTAAAGGATGGAGACTGCTGAAAGGCAAATTATTTTGATTTAACAAGAAAGTTTCTGTACTTCCTACCTCCCAATGTGCAAGTGTAGAGGCCAAAATTGCTAATGTGAGCTTATCCCACCAAAGACAGATATACATTTACACTACCACCCAACATTTCACTTTGAGTCCTCCCCCCTTCCCTCAAATTCTCTCAGCTTTCCCTGCTACCATCAATCACTTTTTCATCATCCTTTCTGACACAATCAGTCCCATTGTTCCCTCCTCTTTACCAGTCTCCTTATTTTCCTTTCTCTCCATTACTACCAATCTCTTCATCCCTGACAGGTTTACACTCTGTATCCCCTCAGCTCAATCCCAAACAATTAACTCATTTTCCTCCGCAGTCTCTGCATCCCCAGCTGCCATTTCCTCCTCCCAATCTCTTCACAGTCTGGCCCTCCCATTGCAGTGAGAGGGAACTTCAGGGACAAGATACTAGAAGCAAGCATTTTACATCCCATTAGTCTCCTGTTCATCTTTATTCCTTATTGGTTCATTGCTCTATTCTCCAGAATTAAGGAAACAAACATGGCTCTCTGCATCAGCAACTGTTTTACTATCCTGTGTACTAGACACTGATTTATGGAGTACTACAGCCACCATTTGCTGCTCAGTAAGTTAACCTGGATCCAGGGTGAGGCAGAGAATAACTGTAGTACAAGTAGCCAAAGAAGAATCTCAAGATAGGGAGTCTACCTTGAGGAATGGTAGCTGGGTAGTATAACAGAGAACAAAGTACCACATGCAGAAAGGAGGTAACAGGAGGACTGGAGGCATGCCCTTTGAGTGACAGAGCATGGGAGCCTAAAGTTGAGATGGGGCTGTAAAGTCACAAAACAAAATTTTTGGTAGCAAGTGGTATAAAGTGAAGTGGCTGGTTTTATCCTGATTTTTATTAGGATTCGGGCTTAGCTGTTAGGGCCTCTGTTTAGGAGACAGGTTTCCTGGGTTCTGCTTTTGGCTTTTTGCCCAAGACAAATAAAAACAAATGTATAAACTCTCACAAAAACAACACATTATTAACTACAGAGATCTTAGCTAACATGTATTCATCTCATAAGACTCTTATACACTACCAAACAGTACGCTCATTTATTTTTTTCATCTAAAGAAATTCAGTCTTGTTGGATGCAGTCCAGATGAAAAGGTGCTTAAGGACAAGGGTCATGACAGGAGGAGAAACAGTTATACCACAAACACATTAAAAAAGAAAAAACACACATCCTAAACAAAATCAGTCACAAGCGATGGAACTACTAATCTTTATGGACAAAAATATTTTAAGTGAAAAGTAAGAAGCTGCCAGACAGAAAAATGAAAGACTTACCTCCATTTCATACATAGGTGGCCCCAGGATATCTTTTAAGGCATGGAAATCAATTAATATCGGCATTTCAGGGGGCAGAGCCAGGTCGGGTGTGTCACTGATGGATTCTGTTTTTGCATCTTCTGCAATGTGCTCTCTGCAGTCTAAGAAAAGAAAATCTCACTTAGGGTTTATAATAGTATTTCTTAACATGCAGATAAAATTCTTTATTAACACAGAAGAAAATATAAGACTCAAAAGATCAGGATAATTAAAAGAACTTTATAAATAAACCTAAAACATTTAAGTCTTTCAAAACTATCCACTTATCAGATAAGAAAATATTCAAGATAAGATTATGTGCTCTCCAATTTTACAATTATGTTTAAACATCAGAGTTATTTTAGTGGCTTAGAAGGGATAATGTTAACTCAGAGATGAGGATGGGAGAGACGGAGTAATGTTGACCTACAAATTATTTCTTAAAACTAGGTTGTTTAAAATAGTAAGCCATTTAGTTATTGCATCCACAGAACAAAATGAACAAAGTTTGCTTTGGGGTTTATATTTTCCCTCAGATACATGTATGCATGCATATCTGTAAAGTCTGATCATAGCTAGTGTACCATTATGTGGAAATAACATGCTCTGCATGTGGCAATAACATGCTTATAGTTATGTCTTTTGCTAGTATTTTGTAAATATAGTCAACATTGCATAGAATTGCATCTTTTTGAAAGGGGCCAAGGACTTGAATATTTAATTGGCAACACTCAGAATAAGTTCTATAAAATGAAGCAACAGTATTTGGACTATGCCTGTAACAGACATTGTTCTGCTATATGCCTGCAATTAGCTACGACGATCTTGCTTTTGTGTTCAATCTGGTTTAGTAATACATGGGTGTAGACAACTAGGGGACTTGGGGATTCCATTAATAAACAAACACTGAGCACAGAAGAGAAGCTAGTTATCTCACTTGAAATCTATTTTATAGTTATGGTACAAAACTACTGATTAAAGTGATATTCAATACCTTATTTTAAACACTCCAGTGCCCCCTCTGCCCAAATAAAAAGTTGTTTGTACCCCTGTAATATCAAACAAGGACAATGAAGTTTGCTGTTCAGTAGCTCTACTTCCCTCTTCCCTCACCTCAATCAACAGATTCCATTCCTATCTGCCAAGCAGTGTGTCCTATCAATCACTGATGACTGTCAATTGGGGTGGCAGAGAATGGGAAGCCTGCTACATGCAGTATGTATAAAGAAGAAAGCTGACTGTGTGGAATGCAACCATGTCTGACTGGGGCTCATCGGATCCTGACATGCTGGATTTCACATTATAGGCACTCAGAGGGATGCATCAACCCACTCTAATAAAACTCACCTTTCTTGCTGCAACCCATAAGCTCTCAAAGAATACTCTCATTTCTTGAGATCCACTCTTAGACGGCTGCTTGAGGTCACTTAGAACTGTATGCACAAACTGACTTCCCTAGTTTGTACGGTGGCTAGCTCGGTTCACACTGAGCAAAACTGAAGTCAATAAGAAAAACTCCAAACGATTTCAATGAGACCGTGACTTGGTGGAGTTGCTTTGTCTTGAAATGTTATCCCTGCACTGGGATACCGTACTACTAAAATGAGTGCCTCTATTCTTTTATTGTCTGGGGTGTCTCTCTCCAAGGTGTCCCAAAAACTAACATTACCATAATGAAATTCCTAGGCAAAGATAAATCACTTCTAGATAAGCTCTTATAGATATATTTGTGTGTTGCTTATACACCTTACAGGGCTATGCCACCCAACTAGCCTGACCCTTAGGCCTACTGTATACCTAAAACGTAGGTCAACCTAGTTACATTACATCATTCAGGGCTGTGAAAAATTTCAAGACCCAGGCAACGTATTAAGGTTGACCTAATCCCCACTCTAGATGTAGCTAGATTAACAGAAGAATTTTTCTGCTGACCTAACTATGGTCCCTGGATTTACTACAGCAACAGAAAAGCCCCTTCTATCACTGCAGTGTCTACCCTGCAACAGTACTACTGTATCACTTGTGTAGACATTCCCTTTTAAACAAAATACCTGAGGGCGACAAAACAGGATAATCCAGGGATTTAGGTACTAGCTTGAGATTCAGGCAACCTGGCTTCAGTTCCCTGCTTTATCCGCAGGCTTCCTGTGTGATCTTAGGTAAGTCACTTTGTCGCTCTGTGCCTGAGTTCCACATATATAAAATGGGGAGAATAGTACTTTTCCCTACCTCACATGGGTGAAGATTAAGAACTGCTCAGATACAATGGTAATGGTGGCCATATAAAATACCTCTGATACATAGCTTCAAAGCTCTCTTAACCTAGACTATTTGTGAAAGTATAATTCTTTGCACACTTGTGATGCAAAGAACTCCTCAGTGACAACTGGCAAGAGCGTTACAAGGATATCCTGATTCTAGTATGTACATTTTGTTCCACTAAAGAATGTGATGCGATATTTTAAATGAAAGCGAAGGTCACTGATCATTCTTATTCTGAGATGTATGTACAAATATTACAAAAGTACTTATGTATGTATACTGAAAATATGATTCTATATCATTTTTCTGTATCACAGCAGAAGTGAAGAAACAAGTTTCCTGTCAGACAGGGGATATGTATTCACCTGTCTCTCTGCTGGAGATGAGCAGGAGACAAGGAAGATATGCCCTTATCCAGCACTTACAAAGTAGATGGGTAACACGCTGAAATTCATGAAAATAAGATCTGAACCACACTTGGTTGCAAGTATTGCAGAAGATATTTGGGGTGAGAGAAATTTCTTTAAACAGAAGGTTTACCTTGTTTAATCTCTAGAACATATTATGATTTTGTTTCCATTATCCTTATTCATTATCACTTGAATCTTGGATAATAAATATAAATACATCTCAGTGCTACGGTAACAAGTTGCTGATCCTGAACTGAATCACTGTACACTGGTGTGACAGCAGACCTGGTATTTCTGTAAGAATTCTGTGGATAAGGGGCTGAACGCTACCAGGCAATGCTTCAAAGCAGTGTGCCTATTTTTAACCTGCAAGACAATACTAGGGCTGGCACTGCCCAGAGGAGAGTGCTTTGGTGGCTAACAGACTGGTGGCATCAGGCAGCTGACACCCAGTTAATTATAAGCAAGTCTCCCTCTGCTGAAGGCAAGAGGGTTACAAGGTGACTCAGTCTTGGTACCTTTGACAAATAGCTTCAAAGCTCTTAACTTAGACTATTTCTGTGTGTATAATTTTTTACATACTACTGCCTGCCTGAATAAGCCAAAGAATTTAAACATAGCAAGTGCCATTTGTGCTCAGCCTCCATGTTTCCTGGCACACACAAGTGCCAGCGTACTGAAGAAGATACTGTAAATAAGGGCTCAGTTGCCGGTGGAGTTAGATCTAGGTGCAGAAGACTGATTATCATTCCCTTTAGAGCATTATGCAACACACTGGAAATATCCAGATGTTTCCATGGCAGTGTTGGTGAACATTTTTATTGTATGTATAGTAGTAATGCCTAGATGCCCTGTGGCCGCTATTGTGCTAGGCACTGTACACATATGCATAATGATGATTGTGCTACCCCAAAGATCAAAGAATAAATAATCTAGGAACAAGCTAATAAAATCTAAAAACTTATTTACAGAGGTAATTCCTTATTACCACATGATGTAAAAGATTCCAAAACTTCCCTCTCCCCACCATACTATTTTAGGAAATAAACTTCTGCAAAGAAAAGAAGGCTACTTCACATAGCTTTCTTTTCTTTGAAACTTCTTTCCTCTCCAATTCAAGTGGAGTGTTCTTACGTCCAGTGCGAGGAATCTACTTTCCTCCCACTCTAGTGGAGGCTCGTAATTTCTATGACTATTGATCAAAGATACCTATGAATAGTCCTTTCCAGGCCAACACTTTCAAATACCTGAATTAATTCAGCATTGAGAGTTGTCCTCTTTCATAAAGGAAACTCATGTTTCAGTGTGGAATAGAATAAGACACTAAGTCTACATTTTATAAGGCATATTAATAACTGCCTTTTTATTTATTAGCACTCTCAGGTACCCCTTTATGAAAAACAATGCAAATGCTAAAAATCGAGGAAGTCGCTTGTTAAATCACCATTAACATTCACACCAACCTCAGTTCACGTGTTAATATCAAAGAAAAGTCTAATTATCCCAACAGACTTTTCACATTCAACATACAGCCATCAATTACTTCAAGACACCTCCTCAGACTGGTGACCCTCCAGTGGTTCATGCTTTATATCATATGTTGGACTAGGATTTCTGCTGAGGTGGTATGCAAAGGAAAGCACAATGGGGTAGAATGGCTATGAAAAGAGTAGAAGCAGTAACAACAGCCGGAGCATGGCCCAAATGTTATGATTCTGACCCCTAAGCCTCTCTACACAAGCAACGTATGTTTGAGTCTGCATCAATTTTAGCAAGGCAGAACTAAGGCTACATCTACAACTATGAGTTAGGGTGTGATTCCCAACTCGCATTCACATACTCACACTAGCTATCATCAAGCTAGCACAAGTTAGCATCAAGCTAGCACAGTAGTGTACTGTGGTAGCACAGGCAGTGGCAGAATAGCTTAACTGTGCTGAGTATAAACCTGCCTGAAACTGGTGGGTACGCACTCACTGTCCATGAACCCCAGCTCCACTACTATTTATACTCATGCTAGCCCAATGAAAGCTAGTGAGAGCATGTGTACACAAGCTGGGAATCACACCCATAGCTTATAGTGTAGACATATCCAAAGAAGCAACCACTGTGTGCTTCTCTAGCAACTTGGCTGGAAATGACAGTGGAAGATTAGTGCTATCAATTCTGTGCCTTCAAGACATGAACAAGCTGTTAATTATTTTTAGCAGATGTATAATGTTGGATTTATTTTTTTTTTAAAGAAAATAAATATTCAGGGAGCGCAAGCACAGCTTGTTTTTGTCCTAAGTCAAGATATTTTAGTCAAAGATTTCCACTCCCAAGCAAATATATGATTTCCACATGAGTATTTCTGCCTGCTTTTACTCTACGTAGTTCTCTGTATAACTGAAGCATACACAGAGGCTTCTTGTAAATAAGTCAGTAGTTAATTGCTACGGCCATCTGCCTTATTAAAAAATAAGTTTGTTTTCTTTGTGCTTAAAATAACCTAATTGAGTAAGTCCTCTTCTATATTCTGTAACAATAACGTAAGGCACTCAAAACTCCCCATCTTCTACACAATTAACTTCAACTCTGACCTTTTCTTATGTATTATTAAATTTAAGCTAAATGTTCCAAAGTCTAATCATAACCAACACTATTTTTTTTTTACTCCAAAGATCACACTTTCTCGCTTCAATGTCTTAACAAATAAGCGTGTGCTGAATTTGAGGAATTCAGTAAGTACCAAATAATCAGTTTTGCATTCATTATAAACATATGCACGTGCACATAAAGGCACAGCCATAAATCATGATGTAGGTTACATGACACTCTACCTAACTATTATTTGCAGTGTTTTTATAGATATGTTGGCCCCATGATATGAAAGGAGACAAGGCATGTGAGGTCATATTTTTATTAGATCAACTTCTGCTGGTGAAAGAAACAAGCTTTTAAGCTCCACGGAGCTCTTCTTTAGGTCTGGATAGTTGAGTCTTCTCTCACTGAGCCACCTAACTGTCTAGAAACAATTATTCAAGAGCTATTGAAAATGATTAGATTCAGTCGGAAAGAATAAACTCAAATCTTCAAAAATAATTAGGAGGGGAAAAGGAGAGGTAGGGATAGAATCTAGTCCAGGGACAGGCAACCTATGGCATGCGTGCCGAAGGTGGCACATGAGCTGATTTTCAGTGGCACTCACTGGTCCGGGGGGGGGGGGCTCTGCATTTTAATTTAATTTTAAATGAAGCTTCTTAAACATTTTAAAAACCTTATTTACTTTACAAACAACAATAGCTTAATTATAGATTATAGAAAGAGACCTTCTAAAAATGTTAAAATGTACCATTGGCACACGAAACCTTAAATTAGAGTGAATAAATGAAGACTCGGCACACCACTTCTGAAAGGTTGCTGACCCCTGATCTAGTCTGTTCAAATTTAGCCTTAAAGGAATAAAAATAAATACATAATTACATAAAATAAAAGGATGTATGTGACCAAAGTGCCAAAGCCATGACAGGAACTTCATACTTCGTGCTGGAACTACATTTTCTCTTCTATTATCATGACATTACTTCAAAAATAAGAATTGTAATGTTTAAGTATTTTAACAATTTAGAAGAAGCTCAAACAGAAGAGGTAGCCTATTTTAGATTCAGACATACTCACAAATGAAACTAGAATTGCTCTTCCAAAGCCAGCCAAGAAAGGTAAAAAAATTGTTTGTGTTTCTGAACAGCTCAAGTGTCATATCTGACCCCAAATTATCAATCCTTCCTTTTACAATACCTCCTTAACTAAGAAATATAGTGCTGGACGTAGCCAATTAAGAGTTTTAATGCATAGAAACTTATTTAAAATTGATGCATACAGATGACAGTAACTTTTAGTTTAATATTAAACAGTCCCATGAGAATAAAAGGACTGACAGGGAGTTCAATTTTCAAGACTGCCACTTGTTTTTTTAGGAATACAATGAAAGTGAATAAGCAGAAGTTCTGTACAGTTTGCTCGTGCTGTACCAATAATGTCTGTCTTCTGATAAATATTTGTTTCCACGCAACAAATTTGGTTAACATCAGCTAACCAGGTTGTTTCACAAACAGAGATTCTGATTATGTCTGTTGACCAGAAGTGAGATGGAAAACAAAGAAAACTTGAAAATAAAATTCAAACAATATTTAATGTATCATGCATTGCCTTAGCGCATGGCTACGAAAGGAGGACAAAATTTTTTATTTTTTTTTTAAATCAGCATAAAAACAAAGGGTTTTTGTCCTTAAATGCAAGAAAGGGAAAAAGGCAACATTCTCTTTTCCTTAACTAATTTACAGTATTTACCTGCAAGATCCCCACAGTATGAGAGACCACAGACCTGGTATTCCCTACATCCCTCCAAATTAAGAAGGAAATCCACAGAACTGCTTTATAGGTGGCAGTTAGGGTGAATTAGAAGGCAGTGGTGGTTCTTACCTTCCTCAACCTAAGGAGAATTTTGTGGGAAACCTGTTTAGCACCGGTGTGTTTCATAATGCCATTCCACAGACAGTATTCTACTGTACACCGCTAAGGCACAAGAGATTAATTTAGCAAAACACACACTGCTATCATTGGATTGCCATGCAGTTATTATACAAGTTTAGTCTTTACCCAAAATATTCAATTATCCTTCAGAAATTGATGAGGGGTATTAGAAAAACTCAAGAGAAATTTAGGTTCAGGAAAGTGAACAGCTCCACAATTTTCCACCTGTGGTCCTAACTCATTCAATAGGTGTTTGCTGATGTTTTTGTACTGACCAATTTGTGCACAGAAAAGCATCTTTCGCTATAGCTAGCAGAGCTGTTTTATTTCCTCCCTCCGTCCCAAATTAATAGGGGTGAATTTAAGCACTCATAAAGGGTGCTGGATTAACGATCCTGTGGAAAGAAGTTCTCTGTTGATGTAAAATTATCATGCGGGTATTACAGGACTGAAAGGGTTGCAGCACTTGGCTCAGACTCAGCAGACCTGGGTTCAGTTCCTGAGAGTGTCACAGATATCCTGTGGCCTTGGGCAACTACATGGCCTTGTCTCTTGCTTTTTGCCTATCTTGTCCATTTAAAAAATGTAAGATCTTTGGGAGAGGGACTGCCTCACAACATATGCATGTACAGTGCCTAGCACCATGGAGCCTCAATTTCAGTTGAGGACTGTAGGCACTAGTTTGTAGTGCAAATAAAATAAAAATCTATAATTATTCGAAATCAATGCTCACTCTGTAAAAACAAGCTTCAAACTAACCGAATATGTAAACACTATTTCCTCTTTACAAGTGCAGGCTTTGAGCCCCTGTACTGTCATTCATTGTTTTTCTCTCCTCCTCTTCTCAGTCCGGTGAGGTTTCCAGGAATACCCCAGAGAAGTACTTTTTCTTAAGCTCACCTGTTGCAAGGATGAAGGCCTAAATTCTTCTCTCAGTTACACCAGTACAGACCCAGAGCAACTCCTGTGATATCAGTGGTGCTACAACTTCAGATTTTCAATGGAACAACAGAACAGAATTTGGATCACAAACTATTCCTTCTACAGCAATCTTCTAGGGGGTGACATCTGGACCTGACAGACTGCCTAAGTTATCTAATGCATAATTCTTTTTTTCCAGCATTTTACTCTAAAGCTTAAGAACTACACCTCTACCTTGATATAACGCTGTCCTTGAGAGCCAGAAAAAAATCTTACCGCGTTGTAAGTGAAACCGTGTTATATTGAACTTGCTTTGATCCAACAGAGTGCGCAGCCCTGCCCCCTCTGGAGTACTGCTTTACCGTGTTATATCCAAATTCGTGTTTGATTGTGTGGCGTTATATCGAGGTAGTGGTGTATATATTCAGGTGTTATTCCACAAATGTACTTTTTTCCTTTCAAGGGCCAAATACTCAAACTCACACAATTACTATTCCATCTTGCAAACACACATATGCTTAACTTTAAGCATGTGAGTAGTTCTGCTGTCTTAAAGTTAAACACGCATGTAAACACTTGCGGGATCAGGGCCATAGACATTTCTCAAAAGGTAATGGTTCAATTAACTTCAATTGGAATATGTTCATATGAGTAAGGGTTGGTTGCAGGATCAGGACTCCGGTCTGCACAATATTTTTAAAAGTTGGACATGAATATCTGATAGCTGAAAGTGGCTCAGAATCAATAAAATATTTCAAATTTGTTTTATAATTTTGGTTTAAGGATATTCTGGTCTTGGTATCATGCTTTATATAAAACTCCAACACATTTTTTTATTTTGATGCCATGGAAGAAAGTACTGACAAAATGAAACATTAAATGACAAATAATTTGTTCCCACAACCAACTTTTTTGACAGCATCTGGGCGACTTGGCCTATATAAGGAAAAACAAAAACAAAAACCAAACCCAAGTGATTTGAGAAGAAAACCAAGCATTATATTTTTCTAAGATTCCTTAAGTATATTAACCACAGTGCAATTTTATTCAAAATTTACAAAGGCCTGCAGCTATACCACCTTGAGATTTACTCTCATCAGACTGAACGAGCCAGCTCCCCAGCACAATGTTTAAGGAGGCCCTGTGCTGCTTGCAGTGCTGTTTTTTTGGGTTGGGATATAAAACAGAAGCCCTCACCACTTTTTGCAAGAAAAGGGATGTTATCCCAAGTGTTCTAATTTCCCATACACACTACAAAAACAACCATGTTTGTGACCCAAACATTTAACAATCAGATTAAGAAAACCACATGTTTTTAGCCCTTTCTTGGAGTCTCATCTCCTCACACTGAATGGGTTATTGTTGAGGCTTACTACCACCTCAGAAATGTAGCCTCTTACAGATGTATTTTACAAGAGTGTTTGGCAACAGTATGTTTTTTTGACACAGAAAATTCAATCAGTAGTTTAAAATAATTTGCTAGGTGACAATGGTAATGATGATCCACTGCGTACTCATTAAAAGTAAAATCAGATTACATCATTACCATACCAAAAACCTCAAACTCAGGCTAGGAGCAAAAGTTTGAACATAATATAATAAGGACTTTATTGTAAAATTACCAATGTTCCGATATAGTACTCTTCTCAAAACAGCTTGTATTATTTTGTTTAACTGATGTTGAGGTAATGTATGTTCACTTGAGAACCCGAATGAAAAATCAAAACGAAAATATAGATTATATATATTTTTTCAATTGATGACATATGCTTCAGAAAATACAGCTGGGTATAAATACATTAATAATACAAAATAAACCCCATATTTTAAAGATAAGTGCACAATTCTGTAAATGACTCTAGATTAGCAAAGATCAACTTAAAATCCCACCTGCCTTCTAGATCCTTTCCATTATTCTGTGTTTGCCTGCTGCCACGTTACACCTCACAAACACAAAGACAACCATTCACAGCTCAATGCTTTTGGGTCTGCTCCAAACAGTGTGTCAACCAAAAATACTAGCGTTTCACTCTGTTTTGAAGCAATTACTTTTCTAGCTGGCAGGAGTTGCAAGTCCAGAACTAATTTTACACTGTAAATAACTCCCTTACTGGATTACTTCAACTTTCTAATACAACTCCTTTTTTGTTCTGCAAACTAACAGTAAATAATTCATAATATCAGAAGTTATGTTATTAAGCTAACTTTTAACTGTTTCAGTAGAAACTATGATAATCAGGGTCTAGATACCCCAAGGGAGAACAGAAGGTTTAACCCCCCAGAAATAAGCAGTTAAGCCAACTGACAGCATACTATGTTATTTAACTGTAAGAATATATTGAGTAAAATCTTCTATGAATGCCCGTAAATGCAATGAACTTACTAGTCATTATGAGATATCTACACAGGTTATGGTTGTGAAGGTGTGTGCGCACATATAGAAAATTGTAACTGTGGTGCAACTTCACAAAAACTGTAAAGCCTGAGGTTATGTTTATTTTCTATGTAACTGATATATGTTTGTTCTCTCCCCTACTATTTCATCTTTGAATCTGTGGTTTTTCTATTAAATAAACTTTTTTTTTTTTTTTTATCCCAAGCAGGTCTCTGGTGTGAAAACCGTATTGAGTGTGAATGCCAAAGAGAGCTGATAACTGGGGGGTAAAAGCTCAGGGAGGACCTATTTGGTGAGACCTGGTATTGGAAGGGATGTTGGTGTCACTCTGCAAAGGGTAACTAGGCTAGCAAGAGCCAGGATTAAACCTTTTGCTTGTGGGAAGGCTTTTGGTGTCAGGGAACTGAATCATAGCTGCACAGCACAAAGGCCCCCTAAGTTATAGGAGCAACTGATGACAGAATCCCTTTTTCATCTGGGTAGATCCCAAAACATTACCAAAGTCTTGAAAAATAAATGTTTTTCATTTATCCAGCAATTACATGACTCCTTTTACACACATGAAAGTGAGTTGTATATGACAATCTTTCAATTTAATGAAATTTAAAAAATATGCCATATGTAAATACAAGATACTATTCTACTTCAGATAAGTTTTTGAACTGGAACAAAGTTAAGGTAGACAAGATACTTTGCTTCTGATTACCTGTATCTCTATTTTAACTCTGTTAGTGTAGATAGGTATGTACATGAAAGCTCTCCTTCAGTGTAAGATGAAGCAGATGATAGATTCTCTAGTTATGGGGTAAAGTCACTGATAGTATAAGCCAGCAGTGAATTTGGCCTATAATCAATTTTCTGACATTACATACTATTTCTGTAGAAATTCTTATGATCTCAAAAGAACACAGGAAATGGCAAGTTGAAAAAGAATATTTTTTCGAACACCACATATTGGATAAGATAAAAACAGAACGGAAAATTACACAGAAATATCATGTAACAAGAGTTATATAATGGTAAAGTCCCTTTATATGTTCCTTTCTAATTAATGGTATATTTCTACAGGAAGAAGTCTGAAAGCTTACTGAACTGCATATTACTAAGCTGATTTTTTCCTGTTTTTCTGGTCTCAGAAAAGTCTCCATTTTCAACATGGAGTGGCCCCCTGAAAACGTATAGCGCATGAAAAAACCCTTGGCATATAATATCTATATATGTTTTGCCCTTAACCTCTTAAGTTCTCCACTATTCATAATGTTCAACGTCTCCATGGTTTTTGATCATTGGCATAAAGGTTACTGAAAGTTTTTCCACAATACGAGCTTGCTAGGAGCTTTGAAAGGTACTCAGCACTATCTAGGCAATCTAAACAGTGTAGTCTATCTTAAGGTCCTTCTATTGTAGAGAGGAGGACACTAAAAAATAGACAATTATTTGTCTCACAAAACATATACGGAAAAAGCAATATGTTTTGAAGTATAAAGATACTGAAACTAATACTCCCATAGCCAATCAAAACAGAAAAACAATCTCTGAAGTATATTCTACATCCTAACAGTAAGAGACAGAATGCATTTTATAATTCACATTTAAGATAAGCATGATCATTAGCAAGCATGTGTATTCTCTGCTGCAAAGAAAAAACGGTTACTCACCTTCTTGTAACTGCTGTTCTTCGAGATGTGTTGCTCATATCTATTCCAATTAGGCGTGTACGTGCCACGGGCACAGTCGCTGGAAAGTTTTCCCCTAGCACCACCCGTCGGGTCAGCTGTGGAATGTCCTGGAGCTCCATGGCGCTCAATATCACCCTGCCGATATTGGCATTCAATATATGACCTGTGCACGCGGTGTGCACACACCTAATTGGAATCGATATGAGCAACCACTTGGAGAGATGAGAGAATTCAGAGGACATACCATGCTTTTGCCACAGTATTGAATAAAAAAAAAAAATATGGGGGGGACTATTAGTGGTATTTCTTATCCAAGGGATATTAATTCAGAAGAGAAAATAAATGGTGAGAAGACATGAAAACTCTTTAAAACCCTATGAATGAGCACCTGATTTTAATATTTAGTACTGTATGGAGATATTTTAAGGAGGATGCATTTTTATTAGAGGGGCAGTGTGGTTTAGTGAATAAAGCAGTTGGGTAGGAATCAAGATACCCAAGTTCTATTCCCAACTCGGCCACTGCTAGACGACCTTGAACAAGTCATTTCACTTTTCTGTGCCTCAGTTTTCCGTTTGTAAAATGAAGATAATGGTACTTACCTCCTCTATAAATAACTTTGAGATCTACTGATGAAAACTGTTATACAGGAGCAAGTTATTATGTGTGGCATAAACTATGATGCTACTTAGGAATCTAGGAAGAAAGCAAAAGTTCTTGCTCCAGAGAAGAGAAAAGTGGCAAAGAAATAAAGCCACAAGGCATGTAGTAAAGCCCACTGAAGGTCTACTTTTTACAATGCTTTTCTACCATATCCCTATTGGAAAGACGACATTCAACACAGACACAAAATGCCTGCTCTCAAACCTTCATCATCCTGTCCCACTGCACAGATATAACCAAACTGTATTTGTACTTCCTCTCACAAAGGGATGTTGAAGTAAAGAATATAAAACAAAACAAAAAAAGAGGACACTGTCAGAACAAAATATTAAAGACTTTACAGGGGTTGGTGTCACCCTCTAGTCCATTTTGAGAGGAAAAATTGTCACAATGCCAGTGGCTGGCAATAGCTGCATCAACATCATCAGTGCCAATGGAAAACTCCCCAGTAAAAAAAGCCTGGAAATTTGGTAAAAGTTCAAGCAGTTTGAGTTAATCATATGTTTCAACTACTTTAAGAGTAGTATTCTCTCCTCTTCTACCGTGAGCCTGCATTCACTGCAGAATGGTTTCTCCTGTGCAATTTGCTCTGACAACTTCCACCACTAAACACTTAGGGCTGGAATCCAAAAAGCAAAGAAGTTTTAAGAACCAAAAGAAATTAAAACAAAATACCCTACTGATAATACTTGACAGGCCTGTAATCTGTCTTATCTGAGTAAATGGCTTGCCAAAATAAAGGTTGCTCTCTCTCTCTCTCTTCCATTACTCAGCCTCAATATACTCTAGTCTAGATAAACTCGCTTTTCAGTAGCAAAGCAGATGGGCAGGCATTGAAGTTTTTTAAAACAGCTATTGATAGTACTGTTCATATTAACACTGAAATGCTTTAAAATTGATTTGTTTTCCTTTCTCAAATTAAACAGATATGATAATCACAGACTGTTTTAGGTTCCCAGCTATTCCACAGCTACAACTTGTATCTTGTATAACTTCCATCTGTGGTTATTGATTTTGGTCTTAATTAGTCTATCTGCTATCATAAATGACAAACAAAAAGCTGGCTAAGAAAAATGTTTGGAGAAAAACAGACTCTTCGCAAGATGTCAGGTAGTAGATAGCTTGCCATCAGTCATGTGCTTATTATTAATTTCCAAAGTTTGAGAAAAAATGCTAGCAAAAAATAGTGTAGTGAGAGCAAATGTATAGACACAAATCGTTTTCAAGCTCTCACCAATTCTCTTATCAAGTATTTGTATATTCATCTCTAAAATTATCAGGGTTTACTACAGAGAAGGATGCTGGGACAATGACTGTATATATCACTTGGAAAGCCAAGTTTACTGACTCAAATCTGATTTATTTTCATATTCTTCATGCTATATTTCCATGACAGACCAGTTCACACTTAAAAAAAATAAAATAAAAAGGGTTCTACCAGGCATGAATAATGGGCAAGGTTACTAGAAAAATATATAGGTATAGATAAAATGCATGTTATTCTTGAGATGCAAAACTCCTGCTGTACAACACCTGGAAAACTACCACATTTCTAAGCTAAATCCTGCTGTTTTTATTTTGGAAATACTACCACAGATAACAGTGTTTTGCCTGAAGCAAGACCGCAAGATTTGACCCATATATGATATATTTACAACATGGCAGAGCTCTACTAGGACACAAGTTTAGAGTACTGCACATTTCTCTCATGATCTATGGAGAGCTGACTTTAGCTCTGCCACAAGTGAAAGTCTAGCTCATTAACCTACTGTACCTGCTTAACACTCAGAACATTTCATACCAGTAAAACAAATTTAATTATCAGTGTTTAATTGGATTTGGTGAACTTCTGCTATGCAAATGAAACAGTGGAGTGAGAAGACCCAATCTGTGTTAAAACTTTGTCGTTTACTATTCCAACACAGTAACAAGATACTACTGCAGCAGTATGATGTTAACTAACTTGATCGTCTGTGCATTTTAGTACAGCGATAACTTTTCACAAAGAAACTTTAAAACTGATTGTTAGCAGCTTAGTGGGTTATAAGGAACAATAAATCACTGTCTTCTGTATAAATGGAAAATAAGTATAGACTTGATAAAACTGAACAAAGTTACTAAAGCTCCGAGAGACCAGTCAGTATTGAGTACTACTATATGCCTAGATCAAATAAAAAGAATTCCAGTATTTACAAAATGCAGAACAATTTCATTTGCACACTTAAAAGAGTTTGTCTCTGAGGGGGAAAAAATCGTTCACTTGCTCCAGACTAACTCAACAAAATGTCAAATACAAACTCTTGATCACTGAAGTGTAATTTCCTAGGGTTACAAGGACACTGTTTCAATCTATCAGCCTTACCAAAAGCCCTAAAATTCTTCTTTGGCAGATGTATTGTCTCATTAAAGCAGCATACAAAAAACCTAAACATCTCAGTGTCTACAGGGCACACTCACATTTCAGTAGGTGACCAGATAACAATTGTGAACTGGTAGAGTGTTCTGGGTATAGAGATGGAACAAGAAAAAAAAAAATCACAAAAATTAGAACCAGGCCATAGTTCAATCTTTGGTTAAAAAGTTTACTTTATATGAAGAGCAAAAAGGGATTTGTAAAAGTTTGTTTACATTAACCTGATTTGAGTGACTGAAAACCATATACAAATTTAATCACAGATATTGGAGATGAAAAAGGCCTATTTCATTACCCAGTTAATCTTCTTAGCCGGGTGGGATTGTGCCCTACAATACATGTTCCAGGGCCTGATTCACCATGATTTCACTCCAGTTTTCAAATGTGTTATTCCTTTGAAAAGCATTTTAAAACAATGCAGTTAGAGACATAAAACTCTAGAGTAAGACGACAATGAATCAGGCCCCAAGTACTGGAGGCACTTCTCAAACAAACATACCACCATGAATCTACTTTCTGATAAAGTACGGAAAAGGAACACAAACCTTCTTCAGTCACTTCAGCACGATCTGGCTTTGTCTCCTTGTGGTGTCCTTCTGCCACTTTCACAGCCACTGCTCTGCAAATAGCTCCAAATTTCCGATCCAAAGAGCGGACTCCTGCCTCTCTAGTGTATCTACCACAAAAAAAATATTTTACTCTGGATTTCAGTCTATAAGCAGAGTATCATCAGTGCTTGTTTCACTTAACAACACATCAACTCTCCCTCCCCACCCCCATCCTACTGCTCTACAGATACATTATCAATGTTAGCTTTTCCTTTGTTTCTAGTTTACAGATTTCTCTGAAGATGCTAGAACATCCCTAATCTGAGCAGGGAAAAGGAGAAAGGAGCACCCGTGTCTGAGACCTACTCATAAAATCTGCAGCAGTACTGTGGAAGAGAGCAGAAGAACACACAGCAGACCCATGACCAACTCTTGATCAAAAGACCAGAAGCAGTTTCAGGGAAGGCGGGGAGAAAAATATTTTCTCCCAAGTAGGGAATGCACAGCTGGGGAAGAATCGGGAAGAGCACTTGTGACATCCCTCAGACAGGAACTTCGGGCAGAAGAGAAAACTTACCTTTCAAAGAAAATGGTAGAGATGGGGGGTGCAAGGATGCTCACTATGTGTTATTGACCACTGTCTACAGTGCTCCAGGCTGCTGCCCTCTGCAAGACTTCCCCTGCACTTCCTACCTGGCATTCTTTTGATCTGCCACTCACAGGAAGGAGAGAGGATCATCCTCTCCAGTCCCTGTCATGGCCTCTCTCCTCTTTCTGAAGTGTGAAGTGGATAGCGTAGCCTGCTGCCATTTATGCATGACTCCACCCTTGCGCAAAATTTTCATCTCGAGAAATATGTGTGTAGTTTTTGCACACCTCTAAACACAGGAACTGTGATCATCCCTCATCCTTTAGTGGCATGCGTAAAACTGAGGTGGGAGGTACGTTCCTTGTACCATCCCATCTCATCTGTGTTGCTGGTCCTAGTGCAGGTGCAATTTTAATATCCAAAACAAGTCAAGAAATTCAAAGTTATGTAGCCCACAGCAACCCCCTAACTTAATCCCCTTGTGGATATATGTTCTATTCTCCATTACTGTCCACTGTTAATTTTATTACCTTAATATATATCTGGAGCATCTTGCATCAGTGGTATTAAAAAATAGTGGAAAATTATGTACTTGACTTTTTAATGTTTAAACTTATTTTTTTTTGTAAACCATGTTTCTGCAAACATGCAACAGGTAGTGGATTAACACAGTGGTTCTTTACAGGTGACGCTGACAAGGATTTTCCAATCTAGGCATAAATAAATCTTCTATTAAAACAAAAAGCAGCAGGTGATCTGCTAGAAAAATTATGCATATTCTGACTCTACAACAACAGAACCACTAGAATAATCTATGCCATTAACTATTCAGTTTAGTGAGGAAGAGATTTCTTTGTAATCTTGTGGAAATGCTTTATGTGTCACATTAAAAATCTTCTATTAAAGTACCACAAGAAAAGTAATCTAGAGCCTAAAAGTAGCGAACAGCACATTTACCTGGTGATGATGTCCAGGGTAGTTACTTGTGGAATTTGAATCTGCTGAGGAGTCAATCCATGCTGTTCTAGCTGTTTAGGGATCAAGTGTCTATGTGCTATTTCTATCTTCTCTTCTTGTGTATATCCTTCAAAAGAAAGCATTTCATTCATTTTCTTACCTATACTGTACCAGGATGTCAAACTTCTTACTAAATTAAATGTAAAACTGAGAAAATTGAACAAAGTGAGTCAGTTTACTGAATTATATTCAAATCACTCTCAATCTCAAATAATCTCAGGAGTCCATTAGCTCCAACAGGTGAACTGCCTGCCCAACTAGACTGTTGTTTTAAATTTCCAAAGCATACCCTGTAAAAATGCTGATTTTTGCTTAGATCAGGTCTTGGATTGAGAGACTCCAAAGATTTGGTTTCCGACATGCCAGATGGTACAAACAATCAATGAAAGCAGAAAATGTTTCTGAAGTATGTTATGGGGAAACTTCACATCTCGCCATATACTCTATAGTTACTCCGTTGATAATATGGGAACAATCAATTATTTATTTACTATGATCATCCAAGGTATAATTTTGAAAAAAGCCTCTAATTTCACAGGCACAGTCAATTATGGGTGTACCTATGTTTGCACAGTATGTTTATGAATGATATGTTATATACAACAAACATAACTGAATCAGACATCTATCTGATTTTTGGTTACAAGTAGCTCTTACACATTACAAGTAGCTCTTACACATGGTAGATGGATACCAGCATTATATCCATTTAAACCCACAAGATTTCAGATACAAAATTAGGTCCCAATCCTGCAAACACGCATGTGGGAGAGTTAATTCACTCAAACAATTCTACTGGGATTTATATGAGTAAAGTTATGCACATATGAAACTGTGGATTGAGTAAACTGAGACTCTTGAAAATTTGTTCTGTATGCCATGTAAAAATATCAAAATGTAAAACGTAACAAAAATAAAACCACCAAGAGATTCCTCTCCCCACAAGAATTAGGGGGCACTCAAGAGGAGCTTTTCCTGTGTAGATCAGTGTACATTTCAATGTAGTATCTAGCTGTACACAGCCAGAAATCCGTGACCAGCTAGAATTTAATGGCTATCCATCATTATGATCCCTGCTGTGACCATTCAACAGGGATAGAACTCCAATCTTCCTGCTGCAAAGCAAAAGCTCTCTCGAAGATCTTGTGAAGAAACTATTAGCTGACAGCAGGATAGGACAGATATACATCAATCCATTCATTAAAGTTCTTCACAGACTGCACAGTACTGCATCTGTTACAAACTAGGTCACATGCTTAGGCCTAGATTTTCAAAAGTAAAACACTGAACATCCCACACACTGAAATTCAGAACCTCTGACAGTGTCTCATGATGGACATCCAAAAATGGAGGCAATCAAATTAATTAGTTACTGTATAAAAGTCTTGGCAACAGATTCTAATTTTCTGTGGTGCTAACCTTACAAGAGTACACTTTTTTCTTTAAGGGAAAAAGCAATCATTTTAGTCAAAGCATTTAAGTGTTACCTGGAACCTGAATGACCTCCATTCTGTCCAACAGAGCTGGTGGAATGGTAGCAGTAGTGTTGGCTGTGGCTATAAAAAGGACTTGGGATAGGTCAAAGGCTACATTTAAGTAGTGATCGGTGAAGCCATGATTTTGTTCTGGATCCAAGACCTTAAAAAGAGTAAACACAAAAATAATGCAATTGCTCCATTTCAAAAACACAAAACACCACATATATGCTCTCATTTAGCTATCTCCTATGTGCTATTCGTATTGAAAGCACGCTTTCCCATTGGATGGGAGTGTCAGATTTGCCTGAGTAAGGCATGCAGTACCAGGCCCTAAATGTAATTCCTGGTCTCTGACATTCTGTCCATCTGTTTTAGTTATTTACTACTAGATTCTATACTGCATGGAAAAAATTGCAATAGAAATCCCTTAATGAAACTTGTGTTTAGTTTAGAGTATTGACAGTAGACAAACACCACAAACTATTGAAAGGTAAACTCTGTACAGTACAGACTGTGTATTATGATTGCCAAAGTCTTCTAAACTCATCCAGTTTACTTCAGCCCAGTGCCACTGGAGTTGCTAGAAGCATTTCAAAATTCAATTATTTAAAATCTCTTATATTAGAGCTTTTATATGCATTACTCTTCAGATTTCTGTATGGTCAATCCTGCCTTTTTAAAATGGTTATATAATTCTCAACCATTTTCTTAAAGTTCATGCTGATTCTGCCTGCAGACTTCATATTACTCAATGCCAGAAACACCATCAAGTGTTCCACTGAACACGGCTCTGGTGAGGCCACTGACACCAGAAATAAAGAACTGCCTTCAGGTTAATATTCCCTCTCATGAGACTGCACATATTACGCAAATCACTGTAATCCACCTAATGCTACAGGCAAGGGATTACCTTTCAAGTTATACTCTGAAATAGTAAAGGGTTCCACCTACTGTTATTCAGAGTACTTATAGTGTCTGAAGTATTTATACGGTAGAACAAAGACTTCTCTTAAAGATCTCTGCTTGCAGAGAAGCCCTCCCCCAAGAAACATAACAAATTATAGACTTTTTTTTCATTGTTTTTAAAGAAATGAAGACGTCTTCATTACTTCACATCTATCACTCAGCCTAAATATAGAGGAACACTGCAGCAAAGTCCTTTTTTCCTAAAGAAATTCACTATTAAGTTAAAGTTCACTGTATCAGGAATTGTCACTTGCACTTAACTTTCACACTATAAACTGACTGACTACTTTTGAATTAATTTTAAGTAGAATTCTCTCCATTTCAAAACGCTTAACCTAGAGTTAAGCTTTAAAGAATGTACCATTTGCTTATGGCAAAAAGCTTGAGACTGCTCTAGTTTTTTCCTAATATGCCAATATTAAAAAAAACTTGGAAATTCAAATTTAATCTTCCACATTATATTTAAATAAACAAAAATTCCACACATTCAAACGTGTGAAAATGCAAAGTTAAAATCATCCAAAGAATATTAACTTAACTCGTTATGTGGTCAGCCTTCCATCTTCTCTTCTTCCTTTTATAACAACTTTGTCAATTTATTTTCCGATTAATCAATTTTTGGTTTGGGCTTTTTTCCTCTCTAAACCAGTTTCAAGATGTGCTCAGATTATGGCCAGGACATCCTAAATTTTGCATACCACCCTCCTCCCCCCTCGACACAGTAACCGTATTACCATTAGCCTTCCAGCTTCCTGCATTTCTTTTTCCCCCCTGAAGAGTTTTAAGAAGGCTTCAATTGTAGGTATGGACATCAAATTTTCAGACACTGTTTGAACAGTTTATCAGTGGGCTACCGAAAAACGGAAAAAGCACTGGTTTGGGTAGCTGGTTTCATAAATCTTTCCTCTGACAGATATGGCAATCTCTTGCAATATCCTGGACAAACCTTATTGAATTAAGTTATATCTTACTGTAGTAACTGAATGTATCACTGTGGGCCAGGGATTGTATGCAATTCCATGGCTGGGTGGAGGTGTAATTATGCATATTCATTCAGTCTGTAACACCTCTGACAGGGCACCACCATTTGGAGAGACTTGCATATAGCGGTTCAAACTGGATACCCTAGAAATCAGCAGACAATGAAAGCATTTTTTGATAAATAACCTGGGTTTAAATTACCAAGAGCCTTTGCTCCGATCTAGCAAACAGACAGGACCTTCTGTGAAAGGGGAAGGCCCCAATCCATAGGGAAAGATTGAAAGGACTGACACCAACCAGAGCCCTTGTGGAGATGTTTTCTCTGTAATGCTTTTACCTTAAGAATAAATATGCTTGCTTAGAAAGAGCTGTGTGGTAACTTAACTGTAGGTAACTACACTGTTTATAGCCTCTGAGGCAAAAAGTAGAGCAAGCCTGTTTAGGCAGTCTGACTTGGAGGGAATTCACAATGTAGGCAGGGAACTGTGCAGCCTGGAAACACCTCAGTTAAAAGGGAGAGAGCCTCATGTCTTCACGCAAGAGAGGTCATTGCTGGGGAGCTTGAAGCCTGAGAGCAGATGCCCTGAATGGACCATGGAAGGGGAATACAGGCACTGTTGTCCTGAACTCTGCAAAATGAAGTTTCAATCTTCATTATCACACAAACTTCTGCTCTTTCCACTAAGTGCCAAAATTTCATGATCTTGGCCAAATCAATTTCTATTCTAGGACAGAAAGACACACTAGCTCCAAGTCTTACGACATCTGTATCTTTTGCAGCTTATGGAATTTTTTTAATAACTAAGTAAAACTGCTTTCAATATGCTACTTGTCTGTTCAGGAATTGTTAAAATCAGATGGACCATAAAAAAAGATCATTGTCTGGCACCAGCACTGGATGATTTACGAATAAGGCATTGGGACCAAGTTCTCTGCTGGTATAAATGGGGAACAATGCTGACATCAATGGAATTTTACCCATTTGCACTAGAAAACAATTTAGCCGTCTATGTTTTATGGTCACTGATGACTTGAATTTGTGTAATGACCAAGTAAGATTGTCTCAGTTTGTGATCATGCTCAGGGTGGTGCTCTGATGTAAAGTTAAGGCTGTTTGGATAAACTCAACAATACATTTGTACTTTCTGAATAATTTGGGGGGTTGTAAAGTAGAATTCTTACTTTTCTTACAAAGTTGTTTGGCTGAAGCAAAGGACAGATTCTTTCAGCCTTAACTTTAGGTTAATAATGGTTTTCCCCAAGGAATTTCCATAGATTTTTGAAAAAATGTTTAAGAATTACTCTCTGCATAGACTTCCTGTACTGCTTTCAAGCCATTTGGAGACTGTGATGATTCTTGCAAACTAAGCAAGGGCTGTGGCAGAGCACAGATCATGCCCTCTCTCCTCCTGTGGTGTTCTATAAGGGAGAGGCTCCCCTCACCCGTAAATATATGTTTCCCCAATTCAGAATTTATATCATATGTGGAAGTGGCTGGTAATAGCTAGCTACTATTTACGCATCAAGGCCCGCAACATTTTTAATTTAACACTCCAGAGTAAAAAAATTATGCCTGCTTCAGAGAAAGTCTTTATAAAGCTTTTGTATTACATATTCTTCCATACAGAAATTTCAAAACATATTAAGTTCAACAGAAAATGAAAGTTATTTTAACAGAAATTCACTAACTTGCATATCCTCATTACTAGAGTCCCATAGGATTGGCCTTTTTTGTAAAATGGAAAATATTGATGGATGATCATTAATTCTAATGACTAAGTCTTGTATTGGCACTATATGTCCCCTCTGTTGGTAGCATGGAAGGAAGCAAAAACCACAAAAGTCCTGTGGAAGCCATGCAAGGGATCTACATGAATGGTAGATGCAAATAATGAAGAAAAGTACTCTACTATACTGTACTTCTCCAAATATCTGCCACCAAAGCACTCTTCACAAACCAGCAATGTTTCTATTGCAGGGTAGCCCAGATTCCAAGGTAAATGGATATTAGTTAATGCCGCTCAAAACAGCACTGAACTTCCTTTCTGCATCGTGTGATCCTCCATCAGAGGGGTCACAGAGAACAGCCACCGCCCAGGTTGACAGAAGTTGATCCAATAAAAGGTATCACGTCACCCACCTTGTCTCTCTCATATTCTGAAACCAGTACGGCTACAACAACACTGCTAAATTAAAATGGAAGTTCCACACCAATTCTCAGCTAATCAAAATAAGCATTAGCGCAGAAAGCACCAACAGAACGTCACATGTTCAAGTGGGCAATTGGAGAACTATTTGAGAGCAAAAGACAATTAACTTCTTGCTGGTGTAAGGCTCATTTCTAAATGCTAATATTGGTATGCTCAGAAATTCTAGACTACCAGCACCTACAGAAAATACTTTATTGTACATTCAGTGTTCTCAACAAGCTTCACATGCACACTATTAAGATACAATAAGCATGAGCTGCACTCCTTATTTAGGCCTAATTACAATTAAAAGGGCATTCTCAACTGAAAACCAAAGAAATTTAAAAAAATAACGAGCTAGCAGTACTTTAAGGCGATGTATCCATCTGAGTCCTCCTGCCAGTTTCTATGATTCTACAACAGTAGTCCCTAAACTGTGGGTTGCACTCACCCAAGGGGGCACAGAGGAATACCAGGGGATGGGAGGCACGTGGCAGGCCCAGGCCAGCCACACACTGCCCCCAGCCCTGCTCCAATCCCAACCGCAACTCCCCTCCTGGCTTCAGCTCCCAGACACAGCCCCCGGTGCAAGCTTAGCGTTGCAGGTGCCCAGTTTTCAATCAGAAGTTCAGGTCAGAATGGGGACTGGCAATGTCCAGTCAACACCGCTGACCGGACACTAAAAGTCCGGTTACCCGCAGTAACTGGCCTTCGCTGTTGGGGGGCAGGAAGAGCAACAGCTGCTGGAAGGGTCTCTGGAGAAGCACTCAGATGGCTCTGGCAAGAGAGGTACTGGTGGCTCCCCCATCCTGCCCCGAGTGCGGCTCTCCCTCCTTTGTCCTGCCCCAGTCACCCTCTACCCCCAGAGTGCAGTTTGCCCTCTCGCATCCTGCCCCAGACACCTCCCATAGCCCTGGAGCATGGCTCCCCAACCCGCACCCTGCCCCTATCACTCCCCATCCCCTCCCTACGCCACTCAACTCCCCACCTGGTTTCCGGGGGGGCGCAGACCAGGTAAGGGAGAGACATGATTGAAAAAGTTTGGGGGACCACTTTTTTTTTATTATTATTATTATTATTCAAAGTGCTTTTCTTTCCCTTGTTGCTGTGTGAAAGATGCACACAAACAGTAGGCATTCTTCCTATAGGAAAAAACTTGAAACTGTTTCAAATACACAACTACATAAACAAACTATTTTCTCTGATCTCTTTCAGTTACAGTTACTTTAGAGGTTACTCATCACAAAAGCAGGTAAACAGTTTTGCAGACAGAAGTTTGATTTTTAAGTCGACAGTGGTCCTTCAAATTTCAGTGGTATTTTTGCCTGACTAAAGAATGAAGGAGCAAGGCCAGTGTTTACAAAATGATCATGAAAAGTCTGGAAAATGTATCCATTTAACCAATACCACATGTACTAAAGGTTTACATAGTGTATGTGGTTCTGTTCCAAAGGCGTTTAGTACTCCTAAAGTTGAATGTGTTTGATCTTAGCAAAGGCTCATTTACTATCCTAGGTATGATTTTGGTTTGACTGAAAAACAGCTAAGCCAGTAAGCTCATTGATCCGACTACATCATGTATACTGAGCACATATGTGCAGATGGCTTGAAATCAGGCTCTTCTGAATTTTGTGACTGCAAAAATGCATGTGAACCCCCATAATTTATATGTATGAGTAGGCATTTGTGCACCAAATTCAGGTAACGTGATTTTCATTTACCCAGCTCAGGTAGCTAGATGTTCAATTACCCGATCTGTATGCTTTAAAACAGGCACACATATTCCTGTGAAAATGTGGCTCAAGTATGTAAATTAGGTACAGTACAGAAAAGTCATTGCCATGTAGTGAGTAACTCTGACAAGGAAAACCACAATAACTTACTGCTGTTGTGAAAGAAAAACTAAAGGCTTAAATAACGAAGTGTTGGCTTCCTGTTGCTAGTATTTTTACTTCAGAGTGTTAGTTGAAATACTTGCAAATATTTCAGCTCTCATTTGAGTCATTTTTCACTATTAAACAAGGACAGTATTTACAAAGATCACTGCACTATGAATATGCTGTCCTCTGTTTTTGAATTGTGTCTGAAATTAAAAGTCCATACATATGGCAATAATCCACATCTGCTTCCTACCCCACACCTGTACCACCTTCATTCCATCTCTCTCTCTCTTACATTACTGTGCTTTTTCTTGCCACATGATAAATTACCAATGGTATGTTGACATGAAAAGTTCTCACATTACACATAATGGAACCTATGCAACTCCTGAGCAATTGCATATTGCTGTCAAAATAATTTATCCTTCGCATTATGGCATGAATACATCCCTTGTCTTAGCCATTTGAATTACAGCTATGAACAGTGTTGGTAATATTTAAAAAAATTACAATCTGTACATTTGTCAGGAAAGTGACTGAATAAAACAAACACTCAGAACTGACTTTCATTATAATAAATACTTTGTACTTTTTGAAAGAAAGAACATTTTTGTTCAAAAAGCTTTCGATCACAAAGAATCAGTCGGGGTGCATTTTTAACTCACTGTAAAAGCAAAACAGTTAAGAGAAGATGTAAAATGGAGCTATTTCACAGTTGATGTCATTTGATTAGTAAGGAACTCTAGATTTGAAATCCTGCACAGGGTCTGGATACAAGTATCTGAAAATTTACAATGACGATGTAATAAAATGCAATTCTTATATTCCTTTTAAAGGTGATGTCTGATTATTAAAAGTACACCTCTACCCCGACATAACACGACCCAATATAACATGAATTCGGATTTAACATGGTAAAGTAGTGCTTTCGCTGCGCGCTCCGGCAGATCAAAGCAAGTTCGATATAACATGGTTTTCACCTATAATGCAGCAAGATTTTTTGGCTCCCAAGGACAACATTATATCGGGGTAGAGGTGCACACTTGAAAAATACACTTGAGTCCTAAAGGCAAGGCTGTGACTCATCGAACATTTCCTCTCAACAGATATTGTTCACCACTATATCATTAGATTATTCAGAGGCTTCCTACTTAAGTGCTCTTCTCAGCAGAGACCTGTTGTCAGCATTTTGTCTCAATCAGTAAAGGAGAGGATGAGGCCTTCAAGAATCATAGCCAGGCAACTGCGGTGAGCACTAATTCAATCAACCTGGTTACATATGAATACCTATTATCACATTCATATTCTAAAAGTTTGGAAGAATATATAACCATACAAAATAATGTGAACAAAGCTTCGGCAGATTTTCTCCCAAGAAAACAAGTCTCAATAGATACCACAAATAGAATTAATCTTTTGTTGAAAGCCTAGTCTTGTTCCTTTTCAGTAAAACTGTTCTGTCAAGACTTCCACTGACATCTCTGCAGCACATGGACAAAATGATTTTGTTTCACTTACTGAGATAAAATGGAGCTTATTTATACGGGCAGTTTTTATTAAAGTTCAACCATAAACTTTTCAAAGAGGCCTCAAACCCATCCCCTAACTCAACATGCTTATTTCTGTGTGCAAGCATAGAATTTAGAACTGTGCACAAAACTTGCCACATCTTTGAAGCATACATCATATATATTTCTGAAAATGTTAAATCCATTGGATTCTGAAAGCCCAATATTCTTACTGGCATATGCAGCAAGTTAAAAGCTCTGGGAATTCTCCACAAGTTTTATTTACTGGATTTTAAAATTCATTCAGTTGTATACATCAATTCTTCTTCCCCACTCCCCCCACATCCCTTGCCTAACCACATCCCTTACGGAACCCATTTCTTAGCTAATTGCTAGTTGCTGGCTAATGTGTTATTTACTAAGATATATGTGCAATGGCAATAATGTATTTTTAAATATCTCCAGACAGTATGATTGCTTACATTTAACTGAAATTGTAACAGAAAAAAAAGAGTCGGTTACATGTATGAAATTCTGCATTCTATGATGGAACTTTTTCATAAGAGCAAACATCTCTCCCTAGACTCTTAACTCTTTTCTTTGCCTTGCTAAGTATTTCTAAGGTGGAAAAAAGAGAGACGCCCCTACTCTTACTCGGACAGTATTCCAACCACCTTTCCAAAGTAAACAGAGGTGCATTTCAACAAATTACCTTTATCTAATATAGCAAGGTTAGAATTTTTCAAAAAATTAGGTTGAATACATCATTTTATGAAAAAACAACACTTAAAGAGCAAAAATATCTTGGTAATTTCCGCAGTATATTCACATGCATACAAAACTTTCTCTGTACAAAATATTTTACTACCATAAAATCCAGAGGTAAGTCCTATGGATGTTTAATAGCCTGCCTATAATGCTTGGTCTTATTTCACTTCCCTACAAACACATACTAACAAGCACTTGGATCCATTTCTATTTTCTTCAGCTTTCAACAGAGGTCATCTAAATTTAGAATAAATGTTCCCTTGTTGAGGAACAGTAACTGGAAGTAAGACAACATTCTGTTTTGCTTAAGCAATAACTCCACAGAAGCACCACGACAAAAATATATCTGACTTTGCCTCGAAGCTTGTAAGGTGGGACATATTTATTCTTGAGTTTACCAACTGTACTGGTACCTTTGAAGATTATCACCATTAAAATACACTTAAACCCATTAAGATCTTTTCCCCATGCCATTTAAGATTAATAATGGAAGCTAGTCAGCATAAAAGTGTGGTTTGAATAACAGATATGCCACTCAGCTGATCACTTGCACTCATTAGTTTCCTACAAAACAGCCACATTTGTTCAATCCAAATGGAAATGCCAACAAAGTACAACCACCAAAGCAGGTTAAAATTTTTTTTTATGTTGTGGTCCGAGCTCTCCACTAGAGGAAGTGGAGGACCAGCTTCAAGATGTTTAGGCAGGGGTACCAGCTAGGTTTCAAAATAAGGAGGCAAGCAGGTTTTGGTAACCTTAGTAACAATACTGATATCATTTAAAGAAAGATGCTATTATGGCTCAAATCACCTTAGATGGCAGCAAAAGAAGTGATGAGAAGCAAGACAGCTGAGAAATGAGCTGAAGAAAAGATAGCTAAGACCTTGTAATGAACGTGTACTTGAGAATATCAGAATTTCCACAATGGGTTTGTATCAAGAAACAGAGACTCATTAAACCAGGAGTGGGCAAACTTTTTGGCCTGAGGGACGCATCAAGTTTTGTAAATTATATGGAGGGCCGGTAAGGGGAGGGGGTCGTGGCCCAACCCCCACCTCCTATCTGCCCCTCTCCAGGGACTCCTGCCCCATCCTATTCCCCCTGTTTCCTGATGGCCGCCCCGGAACCCCTGCTCCATCCACTCACCCCCGCTCCCTGTCCCTTGATCACCCCTGAGCCCCCGCCGACCCATCCAACCTCTCCTCTCATTCCTGACGCCCCGCCCTGCCTCCCCCCTGCGGATCCCTGACCCATCCAACCACCCCTTCTCTCTGTCCCCTGACTGCCCCGTTGCCCCATCCGACACCCCACCCTTCCTGACTTTCCCCAGGGACCTCCACTCTCATTCAACCCCCTGTTCCCCCCCCGACCGCCCTGTCCCCCATCCACACCCCTACCCCCTGACCACCACCCCGAACTCCCCTACCCTCTATCCAACCCTGCCTGCTCCCTGCCCCCTTACCGCGCTGCCTGGAGCGCCAGCGGCTGGTGACGCTACAGCCACGCTGCCCAGCTGGAGCTCGGCCACACCACCGCTGCCACCACGTAGGACAGAGACCAGGTCAGGTCAGGCTCTGCAGCTGCGCTGCCCCAGGAGCTCACAGCCCCGCCACCCAGAGCACTGTGCCAGTGACAGAGCGAGCTGAGGCTGCGAGGGGAGGGGACATAGCAGGGGAGGGGTTGGGGGCTAGCCTCCCGGGGCAGGAGCTCGGGGGCTGGGTAGAATGGTCCCACGGGCCTCTCCATTAAACTATTCATTTTACCTAGATGTCAAGGTGGAACAATCAATCAATTAGATTTGGTATTATAGTCAATGTCTAACCATTGTTTGAGTAAACACCAGGGTTGATTAAAAACACTGAACTAAAAACAAATTTACTTGTGATATATTTGGATCTTTCAATATAGGAGACCCAAAAACTTTACAAACTATGGGACAGATCCTCGGCTAGTGTAATGTATTGCAGCATCATTCAAGCCAATGGCACTAAGGCAATTTACACCATGAGAATACCTGGCTCAGAATTCTCAAAGTACAAATTCCTTCATGTCCCACTGGAATGTCCACCGTTACGGAGGTAAAATGTGCAAAATGCTTAATAGTGTATAAAAACGCTACCCAGTAATCTAAGATAGGAAATGAAGAATACTCTGAGACTGCAAGGAGAAGTTACAGGTAGAATAAAATTAACCAAATTAGAATTCAGGTACAACTTTGGAGATAGCATCCATACTTTTGAGAAAATCATCATACTTTTTATATTTCATCCAAAGGATGGTACACCTCTACCCCGATATAATGCTGTCCTCGGGAATCAAAAAAATCTTACCGCATTATAGGTGAAATCGCTTTATACCGAACTTGCTTTGATCTGTAGGAGTGTGCAGCCCCCCCCGGAGTGCTGCTTTACCGCGTTATATCCAAATTCATGTTATATTGGGTCGCAATATATCGGGGTAGAGATGTACCTCCAGATTACAGATGCTGAGCCATTGCTTCAGTATTGGCTAAGAGGACTTACTAAGTGGCACATTTTCCACTTCCACCCTTTATTAAAGTACTTAGATTTTCCTAGGACATTTCTCTTCCTTGCATTGACTGGACTAAGCTGAGCTGGGCCTAAAGTCTGAAGATATGATTGCAGAAGTGTTAGAAAAGGCAGACACTCAATTTGATTATTATCAGTGTGCTAAAGTAGCCTCCATTTGTAGGTTTTAAACAGATTTCTTCTCCTTACTTTTTAAAGCTCATTGCCATGTAAGGCCAGGAGTTTCACCATTCTTGGAGGCTTTCTATGCATTTCAGGAATGGGTACTTGATAGCTAGAGAACTATTTAATTAGATAACCGTGCACTGTTCGGACTTTTTCAAAGTTATTTAATAAGAGAATATGAGAGATTCTTTCAGGCACGCAGATTGCAAATTAATATCAGCTAAACATACCACCACAAAAGAGGACTAAAACACCAGCTTGCACTCATTATGAATCTCAACGGACTGGTTGACAGTCTCAAAAATGAGTCCGTTTTATTACATATAAGGTTAAGATTTCATCATGGTTATTTTTTAGTAAGAATGTCATGGACAGGTTGCGGGCAATAAACAAAAATTCACATAAGTCCGCAACCTGACTTTTACTAAAATTATGGAGGGGAAGGGGGACTGACAGCCCCAGTACCCTCCGCAGCCGTGGGGGCTGAAGCCGAAAAAGTCACAGAGGTTTGTTAAAGTCATGGAATCCATGACCTCCGTGATTAAATCATATCCTTATCATGAATAATGGGGAAAAACAAAATCAGATTGCATTTGTAGAAAGCCATGCACTAGAGTGACAACTGCCATAAAATAACACTTGGTTTTAAATAATATCTTTCATACTTAGAGTATCCCATAAAGCAGTGGGTTAAAAAAGAAATGACTGCAGTAACTCCGTTGGCAAACGGAACAATGACTGCACACTTAGTAACAGTGCGCACACAGCCAATCTTTGATGAGAAAGGATGTTGATTAGAATACCAGGATACGGTTGTATACTCCAGCTGAGGCCTCACTACTGCTCAGTAGAGCGGGACAATTGCCTCCCATGTCTTAAACACAACACTCCTGTTAAATACACTCCAGAATGATATTAACCTCTTTTCACAACTGCACCACATTGTTGACGGATATTCAATTTGTGATCCTCTACTACCCCTGAATCCTTTTCAGCAATACTGCCACCCAGCCAGTTATTTCCCATTTTGTAGTTGTGCATTTGCTTTTTCCTTCCTAACCGAAGTACTTTGCACTTGTCTTTTCTGAATTTCAACTTGCCGATTTCAGACCAACTCGCCATGTTGTCAAGGTCATTTTGAATTCTAATCCTGTCCTCCAAAGTGCTTGGAAGTCCCACTAGCTTGGTTTTATCCGCAAATTTTACAAACACACACTCCACCCCATTATCCAAATCAGTAATGAAAATATCGAATAGTATCAAACCCAGAACTGATCCCTGTGGAAAACCACCAGATACACCCTCCCGGTTTGATAGCAAAACACTAAACTACTCTGAGTATGGTCTTTCAACCAGTTGTGCACCCACCTTATATCCATCTATACCATACTTATATAGTTTGCTTATGAGAATGTAATGTGGGACTGTGTCAAAAGCCTTACTAAAAATCAAGATACATCATCTGCTTTCCCCTCTCCATGAGTAAGGCTGCGAGTTTGTCACGGAAGTAATGGATTCCGTGACTTTCCGGGACCTCAGGGACTTCTGCAGTCAGCCCCTGGGCCAGCCGCACACTCCTCCCCCAGCAGTAGCAGCAGGAGTTTGGGTGTGGGAAGGGGTTCATGGGTTGGTATGCGGGAGGAGGCTCTGGGCAGCACTTACCTGGAGTGTGGGAGGGGGAGGGGGCAACATCTCTTAGCTCCTATACAGAGGCATGGCCAAGTGGTTCTGTGCGCTCCCTCCACTTGAAGGCACCTCACCACAGCTCCTATTGGTTCCTGGCCAATGGGAGCTGCAAAGTCAGTGCTCAGGGCAGAGGCAGCACGCAGAGCCTTCTGACCACGCCTCCGCCTAGGTGTTGCAGGGACATGTTGATGAAATGAAAACCAATGCACTGCCGCGCCAACAAGCACTCGTTGCGCTCCCCCCCCCCCCAAAAAGATTTAGTCAGGAGTATACAGTACAAGTCACGGACAGGTCACAGGCCGTGAATTTTTCTTTACTGCCCATGACCTGTCCATGACTTTTACTAAAAATACTTGTGACTAAAATGCAGCCATATCCATGAGGCCAGTAATCCCCTCAAAAAAGGAAATTAGGTTGGTTTTGCATGATTTATTCTTAACAAATCCATGCCGGCTATTTCTTATATTCCTATTAATCTCTTGGTGTTTAAAAAATAATTGTTTAATAATTTATTCCAGCATCTTTCCAAGTTTCAAAGTTAGGCTGACTGAACTATAATTCCCTGAACTTAGTTGTTCTTGTTAAAGACAGGAACTATGCTTACTCTTCTCCAGACCTCTGACACCTCACTCATCCTCCAGGAGTTCTCAGAGATAACTGCTAAGAATACAATTTAGTCACAGAGGTCTGTGACTTTAATGAACCTCCGTGACTTTAGCACGGGGTGGGAAAACTTTCTGGGCCGAGGGCCACATCTGGGTGGGGAAATTGTATGCAGGCCTGGCACAGGGGGTTGGGGTGCGGGAGGGAGTGCAATGTTCAAGAAGGGGCTCAGGGCAAGGGATTGGGGCAGAGGAAGGGTGCGGGGGATATGAGAGGGCTCAGGGAAGGGGGTTGGGGTGCAGGGTGTATGAGGGGGCTCAGGGCAGGGAGCTGGGGTGCGAGGTGCAGGCAGAGGGCTTAGGGCATGGAACTGGGGTGCAGGAAGGCTTCGGGCTCCGGGGTGGCAGCAGTGCACCCCAGGGCCAGGGCACGCTCCCTGCTTGCCTGCCCTGTCCCCAGCCCTGTGCCACTCCAGGAAGTGCTGCGGCCCCTCGGGGACAGGGGGCATAGGGCTCTGCGTGTGCTGCCCTTGCTGTGCCTCCAGGTACCTCCCTCTGAAGCTTCCATTGGCAGTGGTTCCCTGCCAATGAGAGCTGCAGGGGACGGTGCCTGGAGGTAAAAAAAACCACACAGAGCCCTCTGGCCCCCCCGGCCCAGGGGCCACAGGGACATCCGCTTCTGGAGAGCAATGCGGGGCTGCAGCGCCATGGGGGGCAATCCCGTGGGCCGTAGTTTGCCCACCCCTGCTTTAGCATCACCGCCCCCCTGCATGCCAGAGGCTAGAGCCCCTCCCCTGCAGGAGGCAGGGCTCAGGCTGTCAATCACTCTACCCCCCCTGGGGTTCAGACTTCAGTCCCCCCCAGCGGTTAGCATACCGCTCTCCCATGTTGTTTTTAGTAAATGTCAGGTTGCAGGCTTCCATGAATTTTTGCTTATTTCCTGCAATGTGTCCATGAGTTTTACTAAAAATATCAGACAAAATCTTAACCTTAATAATTGCTAATGGTTCTGAGATTGCTTCAGCTAGTTCTTTAAGTACCTAGGATGAATTTAATGAGATTCTGCAAAGTTTCCAGTTTTGTAGGAGTCCCTTCCCGATTATCAGGTCACTAAAAACCTCCTGATGGAGCCATATTGGCCTCTTACTGTTCTCCCTATGTTTTCTTTGCATCAGGATGGTTTGCAGTTCCTTCTTTAATATCTTCTTGAGAAGCTACCAAACTCCTTCCTCCTGAGCTACTTTCTCCTTTAGAGTTTCTTCCCATGGGACCTTATCTCCTGTTCTTGGAGTTTAAGTCTGTTTTTTTAAATCTATTCTTCTTATTCTGCTGCTCTCGCTTTCCTTAGAAATCCGTCATTTCATGATCACTTTTACCCAAATTGCCTTTCACCTTCAGCTTGGCTACCAATTCCTCCCCTTTGGTCAGAATCATGTCTAAAACGGCTGTCCCCCTAATTACTTCCTCCACTTGTGAAACAAAAAGATGTCCCCAATACATTCCAAGAACTAACTGGAAATGTTGTGTTTTGCCGTATTATCTTTTCAGCAAATATCTGGGTAACTGAAGTCCCCCATTACTCCCAGGTCTTATGTTTTGGTTATTTCTGTTATTTGTTCTAGAAAAGACTTATCTAACTCCCTTTCCTGATTTAGTGGACTGTAGCAGACCCCTGCCATGTCGTCACCCCTATTTTTATCCCTTTTACCCAGAGACTTTCAATTGGTCTGCCTCTCACCTCCTTCTGCACTTCAGAACAGGTGTATATATTCCAGATGTATAATGCAACACCTCCTCCCTTTTTAGCCTGTCTGTCCTGAACAAGCTATACTCCTCTATACCAACATTCCAATCATGAAACTTATCCCTCTAAGTCTCTGTGATGCCATTAAGTAAAAATTTAGTTTATGGACTAATATTTAAATTTCTGTTTACTCCCTACTGATGAGGCTTAATCCATTACTGTTAGTTAAGAACAGAGATTACTGAATTAACAAATAAATGCAAAGCGTTTGTCTCTAATCAGACGTTCACTACAAAAATGCTGATTTAAAATGTAACAATGATAAGTAAGTACTTGGGTGACCCTCTCTGTACTAAGTCATGTATTTTGTTGTAGTATTAGCTTGTACCAGTGAAAGCTTAAAAAAATAAATAAAAAAAAAAGACTAAATCTCAGGGAAAACCTTAAAAAAAAATCTAGCTATACCTAAATTTAACTACCAACACATATGCTGGTTGGCCCACAGGGCTTCTCCACATTGGCTATATCAATAAAAAAATCTATGTGGTTAAAGATTTTAATAGTGGAAGAGTATTCTTAACAGAATCTATTTTCGTACAATTAAAATGTCTGACTTTTTATTAAAGTTTAAAACACTACATTGAGCATGTGTAAAAAGGCCATTGTGAGGTCAGCAAGAGGACTAAAAGTTTAAACCAAGATCACTGTCCTTATAAGTATTTTATAAGATGTGCAGCCAGTAGAGTTTGCACTATGTATGAGAAACTGCAAAAGATCCAACTATCATTAAGTTCACTGACTAGCGGTACACAAAACCATCACCTCAGCCTGTCCTTCACTCAGTACAAGTCCCACTATGCCGTCACTAAACTAACACCTTCTCCCTGAGAATAATATTCAAAATTCTGCTAGTCTGAAATGAATTAATCTTTGGAATGTACAGTATGTGGCAGGGAGAATAAGATGATTACATATCTTACCTCAAGCAAAGCAGCTGCAGGATCTCCCTGCAGGCTCTTCCCCAGTTTATCAACCTCATCTAATAAAAACACTGGATTGTTAACCCCAACAGTCTTCAAACCATTGATTATTCGACCAGGCATACTGCCAACATAGGTGCGCCTGTGTGAAACACGCAGAAAAAAGTCAGAATCAGACGACATCAGGCATGAAAACAACAAACCTAAAACCAAAAGAAACAAATCTGGAAACAAGCAGCCTTACTGTAATACTTGTGTAAAAACAGTCTTTCTTCCTCTGTAATCAGTGGACAAGTCTCTCATGTTTCCATTGTTGAATATACAACTGAATTAATGTAACTGATTAAAGGATGATATTCTAATCCCAATTCCTTATTGAAATATTTGTCCCAGGCAGAGTAAAGCATGTCTAAAATTCACATAGTGCATGATCACTATAAAAGTGGTTGAATGCAAGGTCTGGGATTTTTTTAAACCCTTTGGCCAACCAGAAACATAGATTTTTGAACTCTAATATTTTTATACTTTTAACAGAAATGATACTGGTATCCTAACTGTGACACGCAGAATTAATAAATTTGGGCATAATTCCACAAATGCCAGATTCCATGAAGCCTATAGTAGGTAGATGTGTGTCCTAACTGGAACCCATAAACAGAGATATTTTTAATTGAATAACTTCTTAAAAAAAGCTTATAGTTTATTTTGTCATATTTGAACAAAACAGAAAAATTAATTTAGCAAAGCATGCATGGAATGAAAAAGTATCTATCCAAATTTGTTTAGGAAATTTGTTTGTTTTACAGTGTGGGAGAGAACTATATATATTTTACACATAAGCACACATCATTTCCTAAGTTTATCACAGTCTTTCTGCTTGTGCCATAACCAAACAAAACACTGATGGCTCAGAAGAAACTGATACATGATGTGCTATACTGCAGCAACTATCTCATGAGCCTCACAAAGCAGACATGCAGAACAGGCCTAAATGCTCTGCCATATAATCTGTATTAAACTAGTCAGAATAAACAGGAAGAGCTTTGGAAAGATGAATCCTAAAAACCATGGGAAGGGTTTTAAAACTACTAAAGGTGACTGTAAATCATTGAACTCCACAGTAATCATCATCACACCCTGTAATAATGATATGGTTTTATATTAAATTTGTCTGTTGAAGGAGTGGGCATGATTCTGTAATTGTTTAAGTGATAGTTACATTTAACTTTATAAAGTTATGACAAATTTGCTGTTATTCTCGAGGGCTCAAAAACTACTGAATACATTCAGCCTCCTTAATCTTAGGAAAAAATAGCAAACTAGGCAAACTGAGACGACAAACCTAACTATCAAGAGCTGTGGTGAGAAAAGATGAAGGTGGAAGCATCTGTAAAACAACTTATGGCAAGTCCAGCAATATCAGGATCTTGCAAGGTGCAGTTTCAGTGGCTATCTTGATAACCTAACATCTTTCCAACGAAGAATCAGAAAAAAAACAGGCAAAAAAAAATATTCTTACAGATAAAGAAACAAACCTATGACGGGAACATTTTTAAGTTGTAGCCCTTCAAAGAGTTGCATCAGTGTGTAAAAATAAACAAAACTGCCAGAGGTAGAGACTGGGAGTTGCTTTGGTTCCTACTAAAATGGGGTACTCATAATACAAGAAGGCTGAAATGGGCAATATAGGCCTCATGAGATTTTCAAGGTTCAAATGTAGAAGCAGCTTTGTTGGGCACAGGTCTCAATTCAGCAAGCATTTAAACATATGCTTAAGTCCCATGGAATTGAAGCTTAATCGCTAAAGAGTTGGACAAGAGCATGTGTTATAAACAGATGGGTAAGGGTTAATGCCTCTTTTACCTGTAAAGGGTTAAAAAGTTCACCTAGTCTAGCTAACATCTGGCCAGAGGAACCAATGGGGGAACAAGATGTTTCAAAAGGAAGAAGGAAAGTTTTTCCTTTGTTTAGAGTTTCAGTTTCAGCCGGAGTGAAAAAGATCAAGGAACCAGCCTCTTATCAGAGTAGTAAGTTTTAGAAAGGAATAAATAGGTTTATGTTTATTTCTTTGTAACCTGTCTTATGCAATTTGAGGTAGAATCCAATTGGGTATTTTTTTTTTTGCATAACTAAATTTGTGTCCAGGGGAACATCCTGTGTTTTGAATCTGTTGTCTGTGAGAGTAGCTGGTATGCTAATCTCTCCCAGAGGGTTCTCTTTTACCTTTCTTTTCTTTAATTAAAAGCCTTTTTCTTAATACCTGATTGATTTTTCCTTGTTTTTAGATCCAAAGGGGATTGGATCTGGACTCACCAGGGATTGGTGGGGGAAAAGGAGGGGGGATGGTTAATTTCTCCTTGTTTTAAGATCCAAGAGGTTTGGATCTGTGTTCACCAGGGAATTGGTGAAGTCCCTCAAAACTACCCAGGGAAAAAAAGTAGTGCTTGGGGGATGGTGGCAACGATACCAGATCTAAGCTGGTAATTAAGCTTAGAAGTGTCCATGCAGGTCCCCACATCTGTATCCTAAAGTTCAGAGTGGGGAAGGAATCTTGACAGCATGGGTAAGTAGGAAGAAATTACAGTTCCAAACAGTATCCTAACTTTTTCACAGTTATCGCCCTTCCTTTCCCTCACTTCTCTCCCTCATCCCTTGTAACTGTAACAATTTTTAAATATAGCAAATCGAGTTAATTCAATACAGCTGTGTAATCAGTGGATTAAATTCTAACTTAAAATGTGCATGCATTTATTTACATAATTTGACATGCTAACATGGACAACTTAAATTTACAGTCTGAATTTAACAAGTACATGGATATCAATTTTCCCTTTACATCTGTAACAGCTTTCCTTGGAGAAAATTAGACTGTCTATAACCCTGTGCTTCAAAGTGCCATTCCTATAGGTGGGCACTACCCAATTTTATTATTGCATTAATTTGACAGACTCAAGACCCACAATAGTGACAAGTGATGCTAGTTTTGAAAGAGGTTAATAAATATCAAAGGCATATCTGTATGAGGGCACTAGAGAAACTAAATACAATGTGACAGGTGGAATAACGGCTTAATAATATGATAACCATGTGTCTGAATATCTTTTACTGAAATTCCTGATCATTTAAGAATCTAAATTATTTCCAAGTTTCAATATTCAAAAATTAGTGACTGATACAATTAATTACTAATAACAAAACCTTGAACATTTAAGATGTTTTGAACTACTTTTTTCTGTCACAAATATAATTTCCTTTGCTGTGCAAAAGCATAACTGAAGCTTCATTAAGATTCCTTTCTGTAGAGTTGTTCCCCCATACCCCCAATCAGTAACAAAGCAGTCCATCCAAATTAAAATTTAAGAAAAGCAGCAGCTTTATAAATGTTGTCCAAACGCTAGAGGTTGATATGGAAAATAGAACAAAAATATGGGAGTCTTCAAAAGAACAGAAACAGGGCCCAAGTGTCATAACACAAGCCTAGAAAGTAGCTGATAGCAGCTTCTTCTAAAGACATTATTGTAGAAAAACGCATGCTCCCTCATATGGGTCTTCTTAGGTTAGGCTAACACACTTTAACATGGACTTTCAACTTGCTTTAGGTCTTGTCCACACTAGTATCAGAATTTCGCTAGCAGTAACACAACTATTGCTAGAGGGATTTTAACAAATTCCCTCATCAATGCACATGGAAGTTACACTAGTTGAACTATAGTATATGGTACCAAACTTAAAAAAAAAAAATAATCGGATAATTTAAAAAAAATGTTTCTACTATATCTTCAGTTCTCTTTTTAATAAGGAAGTTTGCATCAGATGTAAGCAACAAACTTTTACATATGGAGTAAGAGTGGTAAAAGCTAAGGACAGATGGAGGATGTCTGATAAAGCAGTTCTGTTTTTGTACTAAAATGCTGACTTCATTTTGAGAATGCAGAACAGTAGTGGCTACTCACAGCCTAATGAAAAAAAGGATTCACAAACTCCAGCTGCAAGCATGTGATCAGTGCTTAAATTGTAAAAGCTGGGCATTTCCTGATTACCGTATTTATACATCACATGGAACTGCATGCCATCAAAACACCAGCCCATGACACAATGCTTTTCCTGTTGAATAGCTCATTCATTATATACCTTTCTCCCACCTAGAAGATCAGTGGCAAAATATATTGATTGCTATTTTTGGTAGCCCTTGCTTGCAAACAAAACACAAGAAAATGATGTTAAATTACATCTATTTACAAGCTTTTATTCACTAGAAGTAGGAGAGGTAACAAGCACTAACCATACCCCTACATATTGCTACAATGTTAATGGAAAGTCCTCTTTAAACGGTGTAGAAAGGAGCCACTAGATGGCATCAAGACCTGATTCATAACAAATGACTCACAGACATACTCTCAGAGAACCTTGTGTCTTTTTGCATCGGCATTATCCTAGGTACTTTATATTTCAAAGAAAAGCCATCTCCCTCTCTCCTACCACCCCTTGGTTTCTTTTCTCCTCTCTTTTTATCTCCACGTTGCAGTCTGATAGTATTCATTACATAAATCTGTAATGATTTTTTTTTTATATAATTAAAGCATCTTTGAGGTAGTTTGCAGGAAAAAGTTATATGGTACCATTTTTTTCTGTGTGTCCCCAATTCTTTAATTGGATCCTTACGGATGCAGCCCTTTCCTGGCACACAGCCCACTGAAGGCACAACACAGGTGCAGGGGTTCACTTGTGAACCTTCTATTGTGGAACCAGGGCTTACTTACATAAAAGACTTTGTAGAAACAAACTGTGCATGCAGAAAATCTTAAATTTTTAACAGATGCAAACCCTACACAAACACAAAACAGCTATAGTAAAACTCAATAAAAGCTGGGAAAATTCAAGGGCAAAATTACAAACATTTCAGTCTTAATTCATCCTGTTGTGTACAAGCATTCCAGCACATCCTGATCCTAACATTACACACACAATCCTGCAAGAGTAGTCAGAAGAGTTAAGAAGGGAGGGACAAATCTGGCTACTGACTAAGTGAGTGCAACTTACATTGAGTTTAATTGGCACAGAAGGATATATTTGGTCCTTAAATTCTGTATTTCCTTGTTCACTGAAGAATTATCTGAATCTCTTGCTAATACCCCAAAGATAACTTGTTCTTTCCTGATGCAATACACTGGTAGCCAAAGAGTTTTCAATCAATTTATTAAAAAAATATTTACAGTTAGGCATTTATATCTGCACAGAAAGCTTTATTTCAAAACATGCATTTCTAAGGATAGTATTTTGATAAAGCCCTTATAAAAATATTAACAACTTGAACATTTTAGCTTAAAATTGTATTACATGCCACTATTATATAACACTAGTATTTACGTTTTAAAATGGATGAGATGGGAAGTCTAAAATAAAACTGGTAAAACTATGAAGAACTATTGGTAACTAAAGAAAGTTACTCATGTCTTCACTTTAGATAATTACGTAAGCAGAGCACTCATCTGGAAACCTAGCAGGTAGGCAGGCGTCCTACCACCTATTCTCTGTTGAAAAGCATGTTCATTAGCATAGATGCATGCTTCTTTAAGAAATGCTTGACACCCTCCAGTGGTTCCAGTCTGAATAGCAACACATGACAATTTAAATTGTGTATGTAATGTGCAAAATTTTAACGTTCATATCACTAGAAACACTTGAATTATTAAATGCAAACTACTGCAGAGCTTTGTATCGATATAAGGAGACAAGTTTTCTCCATCTTCCATCAATGCCCGAGAGATTTTGCAATATGAACAGATGCTAAAAGGTCAGATTTTATCAGACTGTCACAGAAAACACACTCGTCTGTTGCAACCTAAAAAATTGCGTCTGTGTTTAAATCATCATGGCTCCCTCTTTTCACTGACCGCTGGATCCACATGTAGCTCCTTCTCCAAGAGAAGGTTTAAAAGAGCCCCTGTAAAGTTAGAAATTCAAATACAATCAAATATGCACTCTTGGAAGCATGTAACTCCTGTGGAGACTTGTATATTTCCTATTTAATGTGCTGCTCCAATGATGTATATAATGAACGAAATAGTTGTGTTCGTCTTTAAAAGGTCATGCAAATAATGTCGGCAAACAGCATAAGTGTCAGACCATTTTACTGACATGTTTTCTAAAAAGAAATAGAACTCAGTTTGCTTCACACCAATTACTGCACAAAGAGTAGAGAAAACAACCTTGGGGAAAGGAGGTGCAGTTATTAGTCATCTCCAACCAAAAGTTGTCCACACATTAAAACATACACAACAGTGCCTTTTAAATATATTCTCTTCTGAATTTCCAGAAGCTGTGTATATTTTCACCAGGAAATACAATTCCAGTATGTTTTTTCACATTTCATCAGAGCCAAGTGAAAGGACTAAAATAATGAAAACAGGCAATGCTTCTAAACCAAAGAAAGAATGTAATATTGTCAAAAGTTGTTAAGAAGATAGAAAAGATTCTTGCTCCTTCCAAAAAAAGTGTGAAAAATAAGTTCTTTTGGATATGTCAAGCTCAAGTGCATCACTGAATAAAGTTCTGTCTTGAAAAGGAAGAATAGAACACTGATGAGTAGGAAGATACTGCCAACGAGATATTTTCAATGCCCTCAACATCATGCAATATAGCTGCAGTAACCCAATTCCAGTCCTTCCATCAAGTCTTCAGCACCAACTTCATTGGACAATGTGTATGCTTTTTTATGTTTGTGTAAGAAACAGTTACTTGCTGTAACTGCTGTTCAAGTTGTGTTTCAGACATAAAATCCATTTAGATGTGTGTGCACCCAACACACCAAAGCTGAAGACTTTTGCCTAGCAGTACGGGTGGTGTTTGCACTTCATGGCTGTGGCCCCTCCCCTGACTACAAGAGGCAGTGCCTTTAGTTCCAAAAGCCCATATAAGAGGAGACTCTGATGCAGAGGGGATGGAGGGTGAGTTGTGGAAAACTGGTCTGGATTACATCTCAAAGAACGACAGTTACAATAAGTAACCATTTCTTCTTCTTCTTCTTCTTCTTCTTCGAGTAGATGCAGACATATATTCCACTTATATGACTCATGAGCAGTATCCCAATCCCAAGGCGGGGCTCACAGTCTACTGAAATAAGGATCACAAGACCTCCAGCTGGGCTCAAAGATGTGGTAACAGCATTGTAGTCCATAAATATATGTAAGAATGACTACGTGACTGTCCTGCAAATGGAAGTATGGAAATTTCACTGATGATTAATCACTATTGATGTTGCTTGTGCTCTCATGGAGTGAGCCCGTACCTGCTGAGGAGGCACAGCCAAAGCTATGTCATTATTAATCTAGAGATAGTCTGTGCACAGACTGCTGCCCCTTCATCGGGTCCACATACGACATCAACAGGCCAGGCAAAGCACAAAACTGTTTAGTCCTGTCTAGATAAAAGGCTAGATATCAATGACATCCAAACTATGAAGGTGCTGTACTTCCAGAGAGGAGTATGGCTTAGAGAAAAGATACAGGTAAATCTAGCACATGATTCAGATGAAACTAAGAGAACACCTTAGCTAAAACATTTGTGTGTGGTCACAGCATTACCTTGTTCTTTGAAAACTGAATGCAAGGCAGCTCAGCCATTAGGGCCTGCAACTCTCACTCTTCTTCCTAAGTGATGGCTATCAGGAATGTGATTTTCTCAGACAGAAGGGACAGTGGACAGGATACAAGGGGCTCAACTGCAGGACCCATCAGAGCTGCCAAAACCATGTTTAGGTTCCACATGGGAACCGGTTCACAGACCACAGGATATAAGTGGAGTAGCCCCTTCAGAAATCTCATCACCATGGTACTGGAAAACAATGACTTCTCTTGAATCAGGAGATGCATTGCTGATATTGCTGTCAAATGCACTCTCAGAGAACTGAGCACAAGGCCTGACTTCTGAAGATGTAACAGGTACTCCAAGATGTCCTGGATGGAAGCCTCTGTTGATTGGTCTGCTGGCCAACGAACACACAGAGAATCTCTTCCATTTTACTAAGTAGGCCATCCTAGTGAAGGACTTCCTACTATTGAGAAGGACGTATAGGACGGCCTCTGAGCAGTGTGCTCTCTCTTCATGTAGCCATGCAGCAGCCACGCTGCGAAGTACAGGGAGCTGACTGCAGGATGGAGGGCACGGCTGTGGTCCTGTGTGAGCAGGTCAAGATAGAGGAAGTGGTATGGGAGGCTGAGCCAACAGAGCAAGGAAGTCCGAAAACCAGCACTGTTTCGGCCACACTGGAGCAATGAGGATGACCTGCAGAATGATCGGAATGGGGGGGAAAGTGTACAGAATGGAAAGCCCCTCCAGTAGCACAATAGGCAACACACTTTCTGTTTTGTTATGGGACACACAACCTCCATATTGGTGTATATAACTTTCATGTGGTGGGGGTGGGGCCACAGAATTCAGCATGTGGGAGGGAGATCAGGGCTAGGGCAAAGGGTGGGAAGGTGAGGGCTCTGGCTGGGGGTGCAGGTTCTGGGGTAGGGCCGGGGATGAGGGGTTTCGAGTGCAGAATGCCCAGGGGTATGGTGGGGAGAGAGGATTCCCCCCAGCAGCACCTGGCCTAGGGGAGGGAGAGGTGCCTCTCCCCCACCTGCAGCAGGGCTGGGGGTGGGGCTGCGGTAGAGGTGCCTCTACCCCCAGCCGGTCCAGCTGGACTGGGGCTGAGGGAGAGATGACTCTCTCCCAGATGCAGCAGGTCCGGGTCGGGGCTGGGGCTGAGAGAGGGGCGCCTCTCACCCAGCTGTGGCAGGTCCGGGTCTAGGTTGGGCTGGGGCCATGGGCAAGATGTCTATCCCCCAGCCGCAGCAGGCCGGGGCTGGGGCCGAGGGAGGGGCGCCTCTCCTCAAGCCATGTCAGATATGGGTATGGGCTGGGTTGGGGACGTGGGCGAGACGTCTCTCCCCAGCTGCAGCAGGTCTGGGCCAGGGCTGGGGCCGATGGAGGGCGCCTCTCACCCGGGTCCAGCAGGTCCAGGGCTGAGGGAGAGGCATCTCTCCCCACTGCAACCCTGAGCGCCTGCACGGCACTTACTAGGCTGCTGCACAGCTGCGCAGCTTAGAGGGAACTTAGGCTCCCCACTGCAAAGATGACCCCAAGAACATTCTCTTCTGTGCTCCTGAGTCTGCTGCTTAAATGACTTACAAATTCAACAGTGCTGTGTACGGTGGGCTTTGCCAGGACACAGCAAGCATGCGTGAGGGAGTCACTGTTGGGGACCATCCCTCCACATGAAGAACAGTGTTTAAACCCTGATGAGGGCATCACCAGGGAATATTAAGTATCAACTATAACACCATTCTAACTACTAACACTAACCACACACAATAAACTAGGCTAAGATGAAATGCGAGGTGGTGAGACTACAACCACACAGCTCCAACTCCAGCCCAACTGAGTGGGGGTTGGGCAGCACCGCTTTATATAGCCAGGGGAGGGGACACAGCCACAAGTGCCACCCCTCCACGGGTACTAGGCAAAAATCTCCGGCATGCTGGGCATGCACATCCCCTAAGTGGAACAGATATCTACATGTACTCAGAGAATAAAAATGTTTATGAAGTAAATCACATGGCGTTCATTTGGCATCTTGTTTAATAAAATCTTTGTGGTCTTTTTAGTGGAGCAAATCAGAGCCGCCCTGTAAAAATTGTTATGTCCATGCAGGAGTTTGTCTACTGCAGTTCAGTTCCAGCATGCACAGAGATGGGAGATGAGAGAGGGCTGAACTTAACAATGAAACAGAATTATGTCTACCTCCCCCGGTTTCCTTTTTAATTCCCTCCTATAATAATGCCGGATGACCACCCCCACAAACTACCACCCTTATGAAAAAGCATTCCAGTATAGCAGGAACAGGACAGATTAAGGAATAACTTTTGTTGATAATTCGATCTACCGTTAATTTTGTATTTTCACTCCTTAGGAATGCTCCAAAGCCACTATACCCTTGTTATCATTATATCAGAACTGTCTTTTTTTCATATTGTTTTTGACATATGTTGATCGCAGACAATCACAAACTCCTGAACTCTATCCACTATTCTTAAATTTTGAAAGAGTTACATACTATATGAGCCCTACTAACAAACAACAACAGGAGCAGGTACAGATGACAAGTCCAGTCAGCCTTAACACTGAATGTCCTCAATTATTGTTTAATTTCTATCTTGTTGAGTGGGTGCCACAACCATGTTAAACAATAAAAAAAAATCAGTGGGAAAATGATGGGAAACCACCACTAGCAGCTAACGGGGATGGGTGCAAGGGGGAATTACCAGTTTGAAACAAAGATAAAATTACCTGTGACCTCGAATGTCAGACTGATCACATAATCCTCCTAAGGCAATCCTATGGAACTCTCGGCCCAGGGTTTTTGCAACAGATCTTCCCACGCTAGTTTTACCGACTCCAGGGGGACCCACAAAACAAAGGATAGGTCCCTTTAGGTTGTTTTTAAGTTGTCTGACAGCTAAATACTCCAAAACTCTCTTCTTCAACTTCTCCATGGCATAATGGTCATTGTCCAGAAGAATTCTAGCTGCACGAATATCCAAACGATCTGTCAAGCATCAAAATGAGGAGATCAGCATAATTTCCCTTTAAAGATTAAAGCATTGTTTCTGAAATGCAATTGATAAAATGTGCTTACTATTGTAAATGGTCACATTTCAGACTCTTTTTCCGAGAAAAAACAGTTACTCACCTTTGCTGTAACCGTTGTTCTTCGAGATATGTTGCTCATATCTATTCCAGTTAGGTGTGTGCGCATTGCGTGCACGGCTGTCGGAAACTTTTTCCCCAGCAACTACCCATCGGGCTGGCTGTGCAGCCCCCTGGAGTGATGCCAATATGGTGCTCTATATATGACCCTGCCAGCCCGACCCTCCTTCAGGTCTTTCTTGCCAGCTACTCCAACAGAGGGGAAGGTGGGGGGAATGGAATAGATATGAGCAACACATCTCAAAGAACAAGTTACAGAAAAGGTGAGTAACTGTTTTTTCTTCGAGTGCTTGCTCATATCAATTCCAGTTAGGTTACTCCTAAGCCTTACCTTGGAGGTGGGGTTGGAGTCAAGATATTGCAGACTGAAGAATCGCCCTGCCAAAGGTCATATCATCACGAGATTGGTTGATGATGGCATAGTGCAACATGAAGGTGTGACCTGAAGCCCATGTGACAGCCCTGCAGATTTCCTGGAGGGGTACGTGCGCCAGGAAGGCTGCTGACGAGGGCTCGTGGAATGAGCCCTACAGACGACGGAGGGACATTTGCCATGTTATAATAAGTGTGGATACACGCGGTGATCCATGAAGATATTCTCTGGGAGAAAACCAGTGCAACTTTCATTCATTCCGGTTGTTCGTTGCCATGGCAGGTTGTCTTGCAGAATGGCTTTGTCCAGTCTATGTAGAAAGTGAGCGCTTTTCTGACATCTAGTGAATGCAGCTGCTGCTCTAGAAGGTCGGCCTGTGGTTTTGGGTAGAAAATAGGCAGGAAAATGTCCTGGAGAACTTTAGGTAGGAGAGCTGGATGAGGTCTCAGCTGAACTTTATCCTGATGGAAAATGGTATAAGGCGGTTCACACGTGAGAACCCGTAGCTTGGCAACCCATCATGCACTAAGAAGGTGACCTTCCAGGAGAGGAGTGAGCAAGAAGCAAATGGCTTAAAAGGGGGACCCATAGACGGGAAAGGACCAAGTTAAGGTCTCAGGCTGGCACAGGCAACTTCATCGGAGGATGGATTTTTTTCAGGCCTTTCAGGAAGCATCCCACGATAACACGGAATTCCTGGCTACACCCGGGTGGAATGGTGAAATAGCCGCGAGGTAAACCTTAAGCGAGCCAAAAGCTAGGTGTTGGTCCTTCAAGTGTACCAGGTAGCCCAGGATGCACAGGATTGAAGCATGGAGTGGGAACACCTGCCATTGAGGGCACCAGGTGGAAAACCTTTTCCATTTTGCTTCATACGTGATTCTGGTAGAAGGTTTATGGCTTTCCAGGAGCACCTGTCTTACCAAGTCCGAACAGGCATGCTCAGCCTGATTCAACCACGGATCCTCCAAGTCATGAGGTGGAGTGACTGAAGGTCCGGGTGTAGGAGACAAACGTGGTTCTGTGAGATGAGGTTGCGGATCAGAGATAGATGCAGTGGGGCCCAGATCGACAGATCCAAAAGAGTGGGGTACCAACACTGGCGAGGCCAAGCTGGGGCCACCAGTATGATGTTCGCCTTGTCTGAGGACCTTGAGGAGTACCTTGTGGACCACAGGAAATGGTGGGAAGACATAAAGCAATTGGCCGGACCATGGCATCAGGAAGGCAACCGCGATTGAGCCCAGGCTGCGACCCCGGAAGGAGCAGAAGGCTAGCCATTTCCTGTTGTCTGTGAAACGAAGAGATTGATTCGGGAAACCCCCAGCTGCAGAAAATGGAGTGCATGTCCGGAAAAATTCATGAATAAGGAAACGTCTGCTCAAGCTGTCTGCCAGTACGTTTTGAACACTCAGCAGGTATGAAGCTTGAAGAAGGATGGAGTGGGCTAAACAGAATTCCCACAGAAGAAGGGCTTCCTGGCAAAGGGGAGAAGACCAGGCTCTGCCTGGTTTGTTTAGATAAAACATGGCCATGGTGTTGTCTGTCAATACTGCTACACAACGGCCCTGTAGGTGGGACAGGAACACTTGGGACATGAGGGGGATCGCTCTGAGTTCCTTGATATTGATATGCAGGGTTAGTTCTTCTACCTGTCATAAATCTTGCATTGTCAGGCTCCCGAGGTGTGCCCCCCATCCCAGTGCAGATACGTCTGTTATCAGGGTCAGAGTCGGCTGAGGAGGGAGCAACAGAACTCCAGCACCCACCATGTGGGGGTCCAGTCACCAATGCAGAGATTCGAGAGCATGGCTTGAGACTGTGAGCACCATGTCCAGGTTGTCGTGAGCTGGGCGATACATGGACGTCAACCACGTCTGTAGGGGCCTGAGCCTCAGTCTGGCGTGCTGCACCACGTAGGTGCAGGATGCCATGTGACCTAGCAACTTGAGACACTGCCTCGCTGTGGTAGTGGGGAACCTGCAAAGGTCCGTGATTATGTTCGCAAAAGCCAGACATCGGGCCTCCGGGAGGAACGCTCTCACTTGGTTTGCATCCAGGACTTCCCTGATAAACTCTATTGTTCAGGTTGGGGTGAGAACAGACTTGCCGACATTCAACATGATGCTCAAGCAGCTGAACGTATCTGTGACCATCTGCACCTGAGACTGAACTTGCTGGCAAGATCAGCCCCATATGAGCCAGTTGTCTAGGTATGGGTAGACGTGTATGTGATGTTGGCAAAGAAAAGCTGCCACAACCACCATGCATTTGGTGAAGCCATGAGGGATGGTGCACAGGCAGAATGGGTGGGCTGTGAACTGATAGTGCACCTCCTTCACCACGAAACAGAGAAAATGTCTGTGGAACGGGGTGATTGAAATGTGAAAGTAAGTGTCTTTCATATTGAGGGTGGTGTACCAGTCTCCTGGATCCAGTGAGGGAATGATAGTGGCCAAGGAGACCATGTGGAACTCCAAGTAGACAATACATTTGTTGAACTCCCTAAGGTCCAGAATGGGCCTTAGGCCTCCTTTTGCCTTGGGTATGAGGAAATAACGTGAGTAGAAACCCTTGCCCCTGAGCTCCCGAAGCATCTCCTCCATCGCTCTTAGGGCAAGGAGTGCCTGCACCTCTGGAATAAGAAGTTGCTCGTGAGAGAGGTCCCTGAAGAGGGATGGGCAAGGATGGTGGGAGGGCGGGGTGGAACAGAAGTGGATAGATAGAATATCCTGCCTCTACCGTGCGGAGGATCCATCAGTTCGATGTAATAAGGGCCCGGGGCGCACCCCTCTCCCAACTGCTATACTACACTTAACACTAGAGAAAACTACTAACAATTAACTAACAAAGGTAACTATATACAGAGATAAGAGATAGCTAGGGAGTAGTAGAGTGCAGTTATCCTGAAACTGTGTTACTCAGAAACAAACGAAGATGCAAAAAGCAGGAGGGACTATTCCAGAAGTGACAAATAAATGCCAGAGATCTTCCGGCATTTGCTTTCTACTAGACACAGGCCTGATCTAGGACATCCTTATCCATATACAACTGTCCTCATGTGAAGAGACTGGGACCAAACCGAGGATTTTGCATGGAGCCCACCTCTACTATCTACCTCCAGTGACCTAGTGCTGGAAGCTGTTAAACTCTCTTGAGCAGAGCAGGATTCAGCAGGTTGGACAGAATGCCTCCAATTATTACCAACTTATTTTAGGATGCAGTAGTGATTCAACAATCAGTACTTTGTCCAAAGCCATTTCTGAGCTAATGGACCACATTGTTAAAGGCTGAAAATGGTGTGTTGCAGCTGCCATGTTTTAAGAAAGACAAATTGGAGAGCCTGACCAGTTGTCGTCATTAAATTTCACTTTATGTAAGAGTTGAGGTTTTACTCCGGTGTCCTGGCCAAATTCCAGACAGCTCCATTTGAACGGTGCATGAAGGGATTCCTTACATATTGCATACCTATTTCACAGGAATGTGGTAACGTTTATAAAGTACTGAGCTCCTTGGACAAAAGGTGCCACGTAAGTATTACTATTGGCATGAAAAGCAAAGAGGCAGCAACTGGAGAAAAAGCCAGGGATAATATCTTCCGATAAAGTGCAGCTTTGCCACAGAAAAAGTGTTTTGACCTTAGGCAAATAAATAACGTGTCAGTCCCAAGATACTATATGTTCCACATATTCCCTTATGATGAAAATATTTTTATTTAAAATGCATACACATTCTCTGTAAGAACCCCGTGATATTTTCTTAAAAAGCCACCACAGTACTGAGCCACCAAGGGGGCAAAAATACAAGTATAATTGTATTTCTCAAGTTTCTAATACACTACTGTGAATGTGTTACCGTGCATATAGGCACAGAATGTATGTGTACATACAGTACACAGCATGCCTGAGATTGCAAAGCCAGCACATTTGTCCAAGGTGACAAGATTCAAGCCATCTTCAGCAATGGTGTCATTTTGGAAAGTAGAGAAGTAACAGATGTAGTTAAACATTCCACCAAGAGAACTGAAAGAGTCCTGTGGTTCAGATTGTAAATAAATTTCAAACAGCATGCTTTGAAAACATTTATAATCCCAGGCAGATATTAAATATGAAAAAATCAGAGTATTGTTTAGTAACATCAATAACGCAGTGAGATATAGGGCTGTGTAGTGCCAAAGTAAATGCAAGTTGATCATGGTAGCTGAAAGAACCTTGCTAAGTATTTTTTTCAGTTTAGTTTCAGACCTACAAGTTTTTATTTAGAATGATAAAAATCTTTATATTGCAACTGAAATTGTCCTTTTCTAGTTTTCAGTTGCCTAACTTTCAGTCACTCTGTATTTAAAAACTAGATGAAATCACTACAAAGAAGAACTTCAACTTATAAATCACTCAGTCGTACTAAAATATCCATTTTGGGCACTAGCGTCATCAGTGTCATCAGCCCAACCTTGTGAATGCATTAGCACCTAATGATTAGCCGAAAGCTGCTGCAGAATCAGCAAATGGAGCACAGAACTCTAACCTACTAAAACATTTTTTAGTAGAAATACTCTAGTCTATATTCAGCTGAGCAAATCCAAGCAAACTCTCAGGACTTCAGAAGATCAACACAAAAGAACCATACTGGCCATACTTGGTCAGACTAGTGGTCCATCTAGCCCAATATTCTGTCTTCCAACTGTGGTCTGTGCCAGATGTTTCAGAGGGAATGAACAATTTACTGAGTGATCCACATCCCCTGTGCACTTTTACAGATTATTTACTGTACGCTCCCTTTTTCCAAATCTAGACTGAAAATGAAATGTTTACTCAACACCGACTATTAACTTTAAAGTGCCTTGATCCAAACAGACTCTGAGAGGCTGACCTGTAAGGCTATGTCCACACTACGTGCTAGAGATGTAATTCCTATTCTCGTGTACACATGCTCAAACTCTCTCTCTCATCGAGCTAGTACAGTTATAAACAACAGTATGGCAATGGTAGTAGGGATAGGAGCAGCAGAGGCATGGCTTACCCATACTGAGTAGGTACCCACCAGATTCAGGCAGGTCTGCACTCAGCACACGCCTCCACTGCTGCTGCCAATCGTACCACAGCTAAACTATACTCATGCTAATGCAACTATCTGTACACAAGCAGGGGACTCATACCGCTAGCTCACAGTGTAGACATGGCCTTTGCACTGCAGTCCCAAACTACTAGAATAAACTAACTGTTCCACTTTAACAGGCATCAGAAATGTCGAGGTTTTAGAAACTTTTGATCTCTTAACTAACACTGTCAAAGCAAAAAAAGCTGAATGATTTTTAGATGTTTTAACTATGAACAGCTGACCCAACAGTTTCTGCCTACAATGGTGCTACCATGTTTAACAGCATGTAAATTAGCATGTTTTGTAACATGGTTCACCTAAGGTATGAGTGACCCACATTCTTCTGTTTATACCATACAGAACATGTCCTGGAGTAAGACTGTCAACTGTTCTCCTGTTGGAACCCTGATGAAAACAAGATATACATTTCATGGAGCTCTCTCTGTAACCAAATATTTAAATAAAAATTCAGCAAGGAAACAGATTTCTTTGTCAAGCTTCTGTGAGGTTCCTACAGAAATGTGGAAACAAAATTACTTTACAAAACAGTGGAAACTACCTTGTCAGGCTTCATTTGAATCAGTGGCTCTCAACCTTTCCAGACTACTGTATCCCATTCAGAAGTCTGATTTGTCCTGCATACCTCCAAGTTTCACCTTATTTAAAAACTACTTGCTTACAAAATCAGACATAAAATAACAGAAGTGTCACAGCACACTATTACTGAAAAATTACTTATTCTCATTTTTACCATATTATAAATAAAACAATTTGAATATAAATATTGTACTTACATTTCAATGTACAGTATATAGAGCAGTATAAACAAATCACTGTCTGCATGAAATTTTAGTTTATACTGACTTTGCTAGTGCTTTTTATGTAGTCAGGACAAATATCTAGATGAGTTGATGTACCCTATGGAAGACCCCTGCGTAACCCTAGGAGCACACGTATCCCTGGTTGAGAATCAATTATTTAAGTAACAGACCTATTTCCTCAGCTGTTTGCATATCTTCAGTGATGCTCAAAGCAAAAAGGAGACACACAAGGCAAAATCACATTGGCTTCAGTGACCTGTTCTTCATAAAGATGTCATCTGGTCTAAAGTTTTATTGCTGTTTTGTTTTTTATTCATTTTTAATTTTTTTTTTTTAAGGATAATGAGTGAGTGCCAAATGCAAACTCATTAAACAGACAGAAAAGAATATGCTGTGAATTTCTAAGAGAATATCAACAATAATCACTTAAAAAACATTAACCTATGGGCTTTAATGACTTTAAAATCTAACGAAAAATAAAATACATGACCTTAATAAAATAAGAAAAATTAGGCAGCGATCAGATCAAATCTTTTCGCTCGGTGATCCTCTAATCATAATTTTTCTGATGTACACACAAGTTACATTTCATAGCCACTTGATTTGTTTTACTGGGTTAAGAATAATTTATTTTAAAAACCAAATTAGCACACTAAGGATATTTCTGCTATCAGACCATGCAACAAGAATTTACAAGACAGACCCAGTTAGGTACCACAGTATTTAATTGCCAGATACTTATCCTGGAATTTCTCTGTGACAGACAATCAGCACCAAAGAAGGACTAACAGGCATTTACCTTTTGTACTTTTGTTCCATGGAAGTTCCACCATTAGTTCCAAATAATTTCTGGTCAAGGCATATTCTGGCATTGATTGAGGCATTTTCTTTAACCTGAAAGTACATATATTTAGTAGATGTGTATCAAGGAGATAGTAAGTTTCAGCTGAGAGTTTTTCTTCCTACCACAAAACCTGTATCTGGTACATTGAGGCCCACAGCATTCCTATTTACTACACTGAAAATCTTAATGCTAAGAAATGACGCAGAGTACTGTTGTATGAATTATAACATTGTGGTTTTTTTCTGATTTGGGTCTGAACTAGAAAAACCTGAACAACATTTCAGTTTGGTTCTAACCAAAATTGAAATATTTCACACACACTCACAGAAACTAAACAAATACAAATGCTTTGTGTTTAGATTTCAGCTTTTTTTAAACCTTTTTTGTTTTTTAAATGAAAATAGCTAAATTTCTAAACAAAACATTGTTTCAAAATGCTTTATTTCAAAATGATCAAAATTAATTATTTTGACTTTTTCTTTTCTTTTCGTCAAAGCTATTTGTCAAATTCCACCTGAATTTGCAAACATTTATGATACCCCAAGAAATGTATTTTCTGACAAATTTAATATTTACCAAAAAAATTCACCTAGACCTACTGAGAGTCATGCATGAAAACAGCACCTTTGTATAACTAGCACAAACAAGCAGAGGTTCTCCCTCATATTTACACTGATGAGAAATCTCAAATTTATATTATATATATATATATGTATATATATATGTATATATATAAACCAGACGTGCCACATTGCTGTAGGTGTCAAAAACGTTTCTCGTGTTTATGCACCATTCATGCCCAATAGTAAGGGACCTCCCTGAGCCAAGACTGGACAGTAGTACTATCACCAGATGCTCGTTTGTCTCTGTTTTTCAAGACCTCACTAACATATACCCATCCTGAATCTGTTCTTCAATATCTGCAGTGATGGAGCCTTGATTATCCTTCTTGGCATCTATTCCACTGCACATATTTGAAAAAAATAACTCTCACCTGAAGCTAGTTCAAAATCTTCTATTATTAGCTGTGTGCAGGTGCAAATGGAATGCAGATGCAACTTAGTAGCTGTGCCTCTAAGTAACTGACTGTAAGCCAAAAATTAGGTAGTCAGACGTCACCAGAAAGAATTGTGGGCAAAATACCTAAGTTGGAGTATTCAAAAATGCAGGTGCAAAAAAAGAGGCAGAGAATCAGCCCTTTAGAAATGTATCCCTAAAGGTTTCCCTCCTTATTTCTACCGTAATGGATTTTATTTATGTATCATTTTTATCTATACCAGGAGTAGGCAACCTATGGCACGCATGCCGAAGGCGGCACGCAAGTTGATTTTCAGTGGCGCTCACACAGCCTGAGTCCTGGCCACCGGTCTGCGGAGATCTGCATTTTAATTTAATTTTAAATGAAGCTTCTTAAACATTTAAAAAACCTTATTTACTTTACATTCAACAATAGTTTAGTTATATATTATAGACATATAAAGAGACTTTCTAAAAACATTAAAATGTATTAACGGCACACAAAACCTTAAATTAGAGTGAATAAATGAAGACTCAGCACACAACTGCTGAAAGGTTTCCAACCCCATATCTATACCCTTACTAAAATCCTAGCAGGCTATTATCCACTGCATTTTCTTTATCTACTAATTAATTTAGAAACCTCAAATTTGATTGTAATTTCCTACTTTAATAAAGAGAAATAGATGCCCAGAAGCCACTGCAGTGTTTTACAAAGTTCAGGTCACGACCCAGTACTGGGCCATGGCATATAAGGCACTGGGTTGCCTTGCTCAGCAACCAGGGACCCTCTGGTCAGCACTGCCAACTGGGATGTTAAAAGTCCTGTCAGCGGTGCTGCCCAACTAAGGCAGGCTAGTGTCTTCTTGTTCCAACAACACTGTGCCTCAGAAGCGGCCAGCAGTGGGTCCAGTTTCTACGCAGTGGATCCCATGGAGTTCCACAGGCTGCCCCTGACTCACGCACTGGCTCTGCACTCACTGGCCTGGCTTGCGCGTCTCTGCCTAGGAGACAGACCTGCTGCTTGCCGCTTCCAGGGTACAACGTGGTCTGCGATACCAGGACAGACAGAAAGCCTGTCTCTGCACCCTGGCTGCGCTGCTGATTGGGAGCTGCCAGAGGTAAGTCCATGACTCAATCCCCTGTCCCAGCCCTGAGCCCTCCCACACCCCAAAACCCTCATTCCCAGCTCCATTGGCTCATGGGCATCAACAATTTTCTTCAACTGGGTCCCCAGAAAAAACATTGGAAAACCACTGCCCTAGTGGATAGAGCACTGGACTGGGACTCAGGAGACCTAGAGTCCAGTCCCAGATTGTTCACTGGCCTGCTAGGTGACTTTGGGTAAGTCACTTCACCTCTCCTTGCCTCTTCTTCTCCACTATAAAAGGAGGATAATGAGGTTTGCCTTCATTGTAAAGTAGTGACATCTCCTGATGAAAAGTATTATATATGAGTATTACAGGGCAGGCTAGTGGCATTAGCTATTATTAAGTTTGCCCCAACACTTACAAATTATAAGACCCTTTTTTCAATTTAACCAAACTCTTCACAGGTGGCCACATATTATGTTTTCCTAATTTTCTGGTTGCCCAATGGGAGACCCTGGTGCTCCATTTGCAGAAGTGCAGAGTGCTCGCAACTGATGCCAATGGAAGATGTATAATGCCAACGACTCGAATAAGTCAGGTCCTAGTGTCCCAAATTGTCCAAAATTAGTGGGTATTTTTGACCCTAATGTCTCCGAGCCTCAGCTCCCCAAGTGTAAAATGGGGATAATACCACTCCCTCACATCACAGGGATTCTGTGAAAATAAATTGCACATGCAACCTTTATTCTAGCATTTCCTAACTTCTGAGTGCCCAATTTGCAACCTGAACAACATGCTATTAACATAGCTTTTTGTGCAATTATTTCTATTGACCCATGAAAATATAAGTGCTATTTAAAAGAAAAAAAAAGGAAATTAAAAGCTTTTGGCCTTTTAGCTAAGAGAATCCCATACATTATTTTCATCAGCATGATTTAATGATAAAGTCCATCCTTCTTATTTTAAAGTTTTTGAGACCGTTCCACATCTCCGAATGTTATACAGATTTTTAACAGCACATCACCACAGCCAAGCACTAACATTATCATAAACATAGGTTTAAAGCTTGAGCATGTTACCTGTTTTCTAAGCAATGAAGATTTAGAGAGGCTTTAAGTTTTTAGTGTAAAGTTATACTGATTCTTAATCATCACTCAGGGGCTTTCTTCAGGTTTCCTCTAATTTATAAACACTTTTTTTAAACTATCAAAATGATGAAATTAACACTATGTAAAAACATCTCTGTTCTGCTTGAAATGTAATTTTTTTTTTTTTTTACATAATCAAAAACCTACAAAAATATAACATCTCAAGAGGAAGACAGGCTTTCGCAAGAATGGCCAATTGGAAATTTAAAGTCAATTAATAAACGTTGGAAAACCTCACTATTACAGAGATTTTATGACCTACCTTTTTATTTCTTTTACACAAACTTTAAGAGCTTGCTCTGGCATACTGGATGTTTTAATTTTCTTTTCTAGCATAACAATGTCATCATGATCTTCATCCTCCTCTTCATCTTCTGCAGTACCTGGAACGTGATTGATCCTCCGAATAGGACGAATAGCTACAACCTAAGAAGCGGAAAACAGAAGCATAAAATGGCACACAAATATCTTTCAGAAGATAAACTGTGGTTTAAATTGAAGTTAAGGGCATGATGCATAATTTACTGGATAAGGTTCTTTGGCTTGTTTTACGCTGAAAGTCAGACTAGACAGTTAAAATGGTCCCTTCTAGGATTAAAATCTATGACTTTATTAACCTGTTCTAAATATGATCTCATGATTATTAAAGTAAAGAAACATTTATCTTACGGCACCTGTTTACAAAAATACATTAATTAACCAGCCATACCTATGGGACACTAGAAGACAAGAAAGAAATTTGAAGTGTTATTAATTATACTTTTAAAATCTCTGCATTATAGCCCACAGTAATAACTGAGTAAGACTAACCTTCACAGTGAGTAAATAGGGCTCTTACTTCCTCCCCCCTCAATTCCCATAAAAGTAATTGTTCATCATTAAACATGGTTGTATATATACTAATATATGTGATCAGACTACCATGTTTTGGAAAACTACAGGTCTCAATGTTTGTTTCATTCATGTATAAAACACCCATTTCAGAAGTAACAATTTTATTCTCATACTATTGGACAATAAAGGTCACATTCGGAAAGAGACCTCAACATGTACTCAGTTTTTCACTTCTAAAGTTTTAGATAGTGCAAACAGAATTTGCACAAGCAAATTCGGTCATGAAATGATTCTGTTTAAGCCCATCTGTTTTTTTTTAAATGGATGTCAAATGTGCTTAAAGCCTTTGCTTAGGTGCTTTTATATGGTTTACTAAAAATTTAAATAAATAGCCATCTTGTGTAGAATATGGGAGGTGGACGTTTTATACAGGTTATTACCTGGATATGAAAAATTATGGTCACAGAAATTAAATGTGAATGATTGTGGGTTCAATTTTAGATGACATTTTTGAAAATGAGACCCTATATTTAATTACATTATTCCTCTCTGCCAAACCATGAAGTGCATTTGAGAATCCCATGTTTAAAAGTCAATACCCTTTTATCATCATCCTGTTTGCGTTTTCTGGTTTTCTGAAGCAGCTTCAGGCCTTCAATCTGTCTAACAAGCAATGGTATAGTCATCTTGAATCGGTCCTCCAGGCTAACAGCATCTAAAATCTAACAGCAGAAAATGAGAGTGAAAATAGTTAATAGTATTTTTCTGTAGCATTTAGAGGTTAGTCTATAAGTAATGACAGCACACAGATTTTCTCCGGGTTAATGATGCAATGTTATCAGAGTTCTGAAGTAGACAGTTTGCAAAAAAATATGAAAGCAGTTATTAGTAACAGCAGAATGGAATATAAGGCTCCTATCTCAGATGTGTGAAATGACTTTAGAGTTTGGTTTATGCTTTGCGTTTGTTGTTAACAAGAGCACAAAGGCAACTGGAAGCACACAGTGTAAGAGGTGAACAGGGAAAGTTGACGACATAATGTGTGTTTACACAGCAGCTGGGAAGATGCTTCCCAACACACACAGACAGATATGCACAACTCTGCTCAAACTAGCATGCGAAAAATAGCAGTGTGGCAGGGACAGCAGAGGTGGCAGCTTGAGTTATCCATCCAAAAATAATCCTGCGCAACTCCCTAGGTACGTACTCAGGTGACTAGACTAAGCCACCACCCAGACTACTGAGGCCACACTGCTATTTTTAGCACGCTAAATCAAGTAGAGCTATTAATGTCTGTCTGCCCAAGATGAAGGGCAGACAGACATGCAAGGTAGAGGAAACCTTCAAAAGAAGAGACAATAGCAGTGTTGCTAGTTAAAATAACTTTGTATTTCATGCCTTATTATCTTTTTCTGACAGAGAAGTACACTTCCCTCAAGTACCTGCTTTAAAGAAATTCCCAGAGCAAAAGTGGTGAAATTTCTGGGGCACAATTCTACATTACCAAGTTTTAAACACACAACTGAAAAGGTTCAAGGGGTACTATAATTCTAAGGCTAGCATCAAAAGACGTCTACTAATTACTCCAGCATGGCTACAGAACAGGAAGAAAACTGCTCTTACCCTGCCTCTCTTTTTAATACACCTCATTAATGAGGTGCATATCCTGCAGCAAACCAGTATCAGCGGTCATTTCTCAATTATTAAGCCTGGAGGCAGGACCTAGCCCTCTAAGAAAAATCACAAAATGATCTCTTCCTTCACCAGCAGTCTCACAAACCTCGCCTTCTATCCTCTGGTTTCTTTTCCAATTGTATTTCTGACTTCATTTTCATTTTGAATTCCAAGTCTGTTCACACTGATCATGTGAATGTTTGGGCACTTCCTCTCTTATTAGGCAGGGAAAGCTTCTTATGGCTTGCTGTCACTCAAGATGGGACTTGCAATGTTGGCAGGGTTAAAAATGCAGAGATTTACTTATCTGCACAGGTTACTAAACAGTGAGCGGTGTGGCAATGAAGCCAACCATCGGCCAATTAGAAGTTCCTATCCCCATGCTCAGCAATGCCCTGAAATACATTTAATATTCTCCTCCCATTCTTGCTGGAGCTGGGTCACTAGGAAAGGTGGGGAGAGGCTCTCAATGCTCCTACAGGCATACTAAAGCCAAAGGAGTAAAAGTAACATGACTTCTAGTCTGAAACAGGCAGGTGGATTTCTGAAAAGACACCTTTTCTACAAATATCTTGGTGCTGTCTTCTACTCTATGCTTCCCACTGCATTCAGATGGCCAGGAAGCAAGTAATAGACAGCTGCTGGCTACCTCCATCCACTCTACTTGCAATGACAACTGCAGGAAGCAGAGCTAAGGACTGCCCTATCTTTCCTTTGCACAAGGACCAGCTGCATTCTGTATTCTCACTTCAGATCAGTAACCAGGCTCCTATCTGGCCTGCCATGAGAGCAGAGAAAGTCTGGCCCTGTCTCACATAGGAGGAGGAACATCACAATTAGTAACCAAGCTAAATACTAGGCCCCAGGCCAACATGGTGTTGATTCATCATCATGACTGTCACATGTCATGCACCTGACAGGCCATGGCAGCACAAGCAAAACCTTGACACTCAGCCCTTCAGTAAAGAGAACACATGCAAATCCACTTTTAGTGGTGGTTTGCAGCTTACCAAGGAGATTCTTCTACATGCCACTCTCTTACTCAACATATTCTTCTCTCTCTCTTTTTCCTCTCTACCAGCTGCTTTATTGATAGAAACAAATTATTACTGTTAGCACTAACAAGCCAATACCACTATAGAAAACCGAACTGGGGTCCAGTGCACCAAGAGAACTCTCAATTAAATTCTGATGGTAGAATATTTACATGCAAGGGTGAAGTAGAATCTCCAGGTGAACTATTTAAAATCCCAGGTTTAATTAGCAGCATGGTAGTTACAAAACAAAAAAACTTTTTACTTATGAACAGAGCAAACGGGATACAGAAATCTCTGAGACCAATAAATATTAAACCTTATATGCCATTTTCACAGTGTAATTGTATGCCAAAGAAATTAAAGCAGTTAGATTTATACCTATTTTCTAAGAGTCCCCAATGCTCCAGTAGTCTAATCTCCCACAACTAACTACAAAAGTAACTGGGGTAATTGACCAAAATGCATGAACACAAACAATGGTACAACAGTAACCTCTGAACTCAGTTTGCCAACTCAATATAGTTTTGAATAATGTGGAAATATTTTTTAAAACAGTCACACAGGTGCAATGAAGACAATTACTTTTTTTTTAAGCACAATATGAGTACTTTATAATTTCCAGAGATGAGTGATTCTGAAGTTATCTAATAGTGGATTGAACTGTAACTGCTAAACCCTTCGTTCCCCTGGAAGTTTAAGGCAGAAGCATACAGTACCTGCAGCTTTTCTTGGTTGCTTGTGCGTATGATTGAAGTTAGTACATCTGGTAAAGCTTCTCTAGGCAGATTGTCTAAAAGACGTCTCAGCTTAGCAACTGCAGGGACAGACATATCCAACATTTCAACCAGCTGTAAGGAGGAAACAAGGAAGTGAGAACAATTTACAGTATTCCTGGTGTTTCTTTCTGATGTGAAAAAACAGGTGTCCAGATATTATCAGTAAGGTGAACAGCCACAAACCGAGAAATAATTGAGTCTTTGAAAGGAAAAGATTTCTATTTGCATAGCTAAACAGCACTTCTAACAGTCAGCAAAAAGAACTAAGAGGCATTAAGTTAACCCCATCTCCCAGGACTGTCAAAACTTCAGTTTCTTCGCTTGTTTGTTTGAGATAGATGCTAAATATTATTAAAGTTCTTAGTGCTTTCTTCAACCTCTTTTATTCAGTGTTAGAAAGGAAGAAAAAACAAAAACTCTCCCATTCACACTGTACCAGATCTTTTTGATCCCATAAAATGTGATTAGAACAGTTATGATATTTCTCTGACATTTCAGATTTGTGCATCCCGTACAAAATAATTTCTATATAGTTGTTTTTTGTTTGATTTTTGTTTTTTATGGTTAAGGGGCAGTACCTTAAACAGACTTTTAATAATATTCTTGTTACAAGTAGAACAATTTAAAGCTTATCCTGATATATGACAATAGTCATGTTTGTTCCTTCAGAATATTATATTAAGGTGCATTTAAGATTTACATAGCTCTGAGTATCTCATTTTTGGGATAAGTAAAACACTTTAGACCATGGCGCCCCTAGTGCAACCTAAAAACACGTTAAACCCTGGTGCTCCTAATGCAACCTTCAGGAAGTCGTTGCAAGATGGGGGAGAAGTTAAGCTAAGTCTGGTATCTTCTATTTAATCTTTCCAATTTATTTATTTTTCTTTCAACAAACTTACTCAACATACTTAATCTCCATCTGTAAATGGAGTCTGCTAAGACATCACCACTCAGTTCATTCAAATTCTTCTACCAATCACTTCTCCCATGGTGCCCACAAAAGTAAAAACAGCAATTATACTTTCAATGCCATTTTATACTTTCAGTGCCAACTGCGGAAATCAGGCCTTCAGAGGATTTGGCACAATTGTCACCAAGGCCTAATCTGAAGACAACAGGACTATGCAGTTGCAATTTGGATAAGAGTTCTTTTATTACTCGAATGATGCAGGAGATGGAAAGAACTCTGCTTGACTCTGAGAAAATAAGATATGGAAATCTGTGTAAAACAATGAATACAGAACCCCATTCACACAGAATGCCATTCTTCATTGCTTTTCAGGGAAGAACCACACTTTAATACCACCAGCTCTGGGCATCCATTATCACATTCCATTCCAAAGACAGCACCTCCAGCAACCCAGTGCCTCCGAACACTAACCTACCAACATCTTTTTTTGCAACTTAAGTTTTCCTTAGCTATGTCTGATTCAAGGGCTAGATTCTCCAGAGGACTGTCTCTTCACTCCCAGAATCAGGCCCCACTGGGATTCATAAAACCCACACTTAGCTGCCACCAAACCCTGTAGGCACCTAAACTTTGGCAGTAAAAGTTCTCTCTGTGTCTATGTTTCTGGCTGTGCACAAGTGCACTGCAGCCCCCCTCCAGGTATGCAAACACCTAAGCCCCAAACCCCGCCCAAGTCTCGCCACCCTGGGGGGAAATGGAAGGGGGGAGCCAAAGCCCCGTCTTCCCGGGCCAGGGGGCCAAAGCCGAAGGGCTTCAGCCGCAGGGAGGGGGCCTGTAACTTAAGTCAGCCCTGGCCACCCATTTAAAATGGTGTCCCGACCCCCAGTTTGAGAAGTGCTGTTCTAGAAAATTTAAGCAACGAACCTGTACTGCATATTTGTAGAACTGTTCTGACAGCTCTCCCAATTCTTCCTCGGATTTCGTCTGGTTGGTAAATTGTTCAAGTCGGTCCAATTGTTCAACCTCAGCAACAGGATATGGTTTTTCTTTCAGCAGTTGCAAGATTTGAAATCTGCAGAGGCCAGTAATTAGCAAGGTGTAATGTGGTTTAGGCCAGTTACTGCCAACTACCTGAACTGCCAGAGCAGCAGTGCCAATCCTGAAAATATTCCAAAAATTCATGTTATTTATAGCATTCAGCTGAGCGTTTTACCCCAACAATCAAACCACCATATATACTCGTTCATAAGCTGAATTTTTTAGTAAAAAAGAGAAGCACCAGAGAAGGGGGTCGGCTTATGAACGGGTATAGAGGGAGAGGTGGGACACAGCTCCTCCCCACAACGGAGGGAACAAGGAGAGGCAGCACAGTCAGTAGAGCCAGAAGGGAAGCGGCAGGGCCAGAGTCTCTGCTTCTGGCCACACTGCTCTCCCCACACCTCCAAAGCAGCTGCAGCTCCAGACCTGGCAGGCTGCAGCCACACTACCCAGCCCAGCGGAACATGCTGCAGCTGTGCCATCCGGTCTGGCCTGTCAAAGAAGGCTGCGGCTGTGCTGCCCAGCCTGCAGGAGCAGCTCCAGCCATGCCAGACACATCGTCCCCGGCCCTCCTCAGATAAGGTGGGAAGGGGAAAGCGTGGGGGTCCCGGCTAGGGGTGGGGGGTGGTCACAGGTGTTACTCTCGTGACCCCCAGCTTCTTCCCCCTCAGAAAAATTTCCCCCCAGTTGCTGTCCCGGCCCATCAGGGTAAGCAGCTGGTGCACCAGGACACTTTGTTTACTTAGCTTTACCTCCGTGCCTGAGGACGCTTGAGGTAAACAAACCATCTCGGCCCGCCAGCAGCTTATCCTGATGGCCTGGGAGCCAAATGTTGCTGACCCCTGAATCATAGGGTCGGCTTATGAACGAGTCATAAAAATTTTCAATTTTTACTTATCCATCTTGGGGAGGGGGGAAGGGCGGGAAGTCGGCTTATGAACAAACTGGCTTATGATTGAGTATATACAGTGATTTACTTGCAACATTTATATTTTATCAAAAATTCATACTGAATTAAAAAGAAATCAAACCAAAACCTCAAGAAAAGAAACAAAGCTAACCACATTAAACATAATTTAGGGCCCAAACCTGCATACATGTATAACTTTATGAACATGAAGAGCCCAACTGAACTCAGTGGGAACTCATGTGCTTTAAATTTACTTGTGTGTATAAGAATGTGCAAGACTGAGATGTATTTTAATATTTAAGTTCTTTGAGAGGGAGTCTGGGCCTTATTACAATCACACACTGTTGTAAGTCAGGTGCTACCACATTTCAGGTCAATGGAATTACACTGGTATAACTGACTTAAGTAACTTATCATTGTCTGTAATGGGCTATACCAGGGATCAGCAACCTTTGGTACCCTGGTGGGCCGGGCTGGTTTGTTTACCTGGGCGTCCACAGGTTTGGCTGATCGCAGCTCCCACTGGTCACGGTTCGCTGCTCCAGGCCAATGGGGGCTACAGGAAGTGGAGCGGGCGGAGGGATGTGCTGGCCGCCGCTTCCCGCCACCCCCATTGGCCTGGAGTGGGGGACTGCAGCCAGTGGGAGCTGCGATTGGCCTAACCTGTGAACTCAGCAAGTAAACAAACTGACCCAGTCCGCCAGCGTGCTTACTCTGGTGGGCCATTTGCCAAAAGTTGCTGATCCCTGGGCTATACCTTACATTTATGCACCAGTCATTCCAGTGGAGGCAACCTATTTTGCTTATGAAACAACCCATGTAACTAAAGTATTCAGGTGTGTGTTTGCAGAATCAGTCTCAATCACATTACCCATGAGAACAACAATAAGTCATGAATAATTACCATATTCTTTAAATGACCCAAGATTCATTTTTTGCAAGTTTCAATTAAAAAAAAAAAGATTTTATGCTCTTCTACCTCTCTTCTACTATTTTGCCACTCTTTCCAACCAGGGAAGCACCAGGGAAACCAGACAGGGGGCAAGGAGGCCTGGGTAAGGGATGAGGATGGTGGTGGCTGGAAAGCAGTGAGCGTGGCAGGGAGAAGGCAGGGAATGGGGGACCCGGCCAGGCTTGGGGGACAGAGGTATGGTGGAGAGGGCAGGGAATGAGAGAACCTGGTAGCAGCCAGGCAGGAGAGGCCTGGCTGGGCAGGGAGTATGCGGTGGGGAGTGACAGAGGAGGAAGGGGGTAGGGGGAGAACCCAGCTGAACAGGGCAGCCAGACAGAGGGTGTGCAGCAGAGGGTGCAAAGAATGGGAGAGCCCAACGGTGCCTGGGCAGAGGGGAGAAGGAGGAGGGGAAGGGCAGGCAGTGGATACCAGGCCGGGCAGGGAGCGAGCCCGGCCGGACGGCAACGGGGGGAAGGGGCACGGAGAGAGGGGACGGGGGGAGCGAGCCCGGCGGGGTGGAGATGGAGGGGGACGGGCACGGGGGAGGCCGGACGGGGGCACGGGCGAGCAGGAAGAGGGGACGGGGCGAGCCCGGCCGGGCGGGGGGGGGGCAGGGAGAGGGCTGGGGCGCCCGGTGTAACCACACAAACAGCTCCCACTCCCCCCCGCCGGTGGCTGTGCCGGGCCCTCACCTGTGCAGCGAGGGCAGCTCGTCGCAGTCGGAGGCGGGGTCGCTGGTGTTGGGGATCACCCCGATGATGGTGCTCTTCAGCGAGGTGCCCTTCAGCAGCCGGCTCCGCACCAGCTGCATGTTCCGCGGCGAGTCCACGCTGCTGCGCATGGTGGAGCCGGGCAGCAGGACCCCCTCGTGGGTGAGCAGCAGCGGCAGGCGGCTAGGGATCTGAATGGCGCTGCCGGAGGCCATGGCCGGGCCGGGCAAAGTCCGCAGCACCCGCTCACCACGCTACGGGCCGCGGGCAGGGACAATCCTCAGCCGCTGGGTGCGTCGTGCTGCCACCTGCTGGGCGCGACGGTGGAACCTCCAGAGCCGCGGGGTCATGATCATCAATGCAGAGAACAGCGGGGCGCCCCTCAGAAATACACATTCAGGGACTGACCTTAGTATTAAAATAATACATAAAGCGAATCATGTTAAAATTAAATGCGCAGTAGTAAGTAAAATAATGCACCCAATACCTTATACCAATTATAAATTATATAATTAATACAACGAATGGCAATATCATAATTCATAGTGATTTTAATAGATAATATGTAGGTTGGTGGTGTGTCAAAGTCCTGGGGAGATTTCAATATGAAATGAGCCAAAGTGCTAAAAAAACAAAGGTTCACACAATTTTAATCAAAAATTAAAAACTTTGCTTCTTTTCCCACCCATCCCCAAATCGCAATCTAGACATTTTTACTTTCTTCAGAATGGCCAGTTTCCTTAGAAAACATAAATATTCATTGTACATGTTTTGATTAAGGAAAAAAACAATCCTTGTCTGAACAAACGTTTGAAAATCCTAATTTTGGAACACAGTAAGGACTGGCTGGGTAGCCAGTGCTGACCAGGCATCCAGCTCTGAGCGTTGGACAGAATGTGTGTGTGTTGGGGGAGTGTGAGAGAGACAGAGTGAGTGGGAGAGAGTGTATGTGTTGGGGTGGGTGTGTTCCTGAGTGTGTCAGCATGCTGTCTCTTTAAGAAGAGCATTCAGAAGCCTGAACACCAGAGGCGGTAGCTCCCACTTTGCACCCAGAGGCAACAGGACAGATATACTCCCCCGGACACCCACCCCACCCCAGCTCAGTGGAGACCAGGTATACAGGTGGGAGGAAGGGGACACCCTGACATCAGCATCCTCCTTCTGCCCCACCCTGCCCAGCAGACAGAAGGCAGGCTCCAGGTCCAAGATTGGCCGGGGAAGCTTCACAGTCTGGTGGAGTGGGGACAGGACCAGCAGTGGCTGTAGATGGCAATGGAGCAGGGCAGCGGTGGAGGAGAGGCACCCCCACTTCAGAGGAGTTACCTGACTGGTCCATCTGCCCCTCTGCAGCTTGGTCCATCCCTTCTCTCCAGACACTGCTCACACGTGCCTGGCTGCCTCTAAGCCCTACTGGCTGTGGGCTGGGCAGGTCTGGTGGATGAGGGGGATACTAGCATGGTGTCTTCTTGAGTACCACACCCTGTGTGGGGCCAGCCCGCTCACCCCTAAGGTCAGCCCTGACTATGGGGATATAAGTTCTAGACCTGGCTCTAAAACTTACCTGCTGTGTAACTTATAAATCATTTCCCTTCTCACACTTTGGCTGTCCCTTAGATACAGAGGGTTTCAGGTGCTCTGTTTTAGGCCTTGACCCTGCAAGCTGCTCTCTGCATGGACAGACAAAATAAAAAAAAACACACACTGAAATCATTCTGGATGGGCTTTAGAGAGGGTTGCCTACCCTTTTAGCACTCACATTGCACTAGTAGTAAAAGCAAAATAAAAAAATGCACCATAGTTAATAAAAGGAAATTATGGGTAGGTATTGAGATGGTGCAGCAGACATGTGGAGAGACCCGGGTTTCAAAGTAAAGTGCTGCTTTTTCTATTTGTTAATTGTTCATTACATCACTCAGTGGTTTGAGCATTGTCCTGCTAAACCCTGGGTTGTGAGTTCAATCCTTGAGGGGGTCACATAGGGATCTGGGGCAAAATCAGTACTTGGTCCTGCTAGTGAAGGCAGGGGGCTGGACTCAATGACCTTTCGGGGTCCTTTCCAGTTTTATGAGATAGGTATATCTCCATATATTATTATATTAATACCATATCTCACATCTGCCAAAATTCCAAGTAGCTTCTACTCTTGAAGCTTTCTGAGTGTTGCTACGGCTGTCTCAGCCACCAGATGTCAGGCCAGCACCTACAATTAATTTATATTGTTTTTGTTAAAGGGAGACAAAATGTACTATAAATATACGGTCTAACATGGGGATGGAAGTTTATACAAACAAGATATTGTCTTCTGTTAAATGTGTTGGTTCATAAGTGACTCCTGGCTCTTCTCTGTTTCATGGTCTCTTGCTCACTCTTATTATGGACTGAATCCTCCCATATGCTGTTCAGGTGTGCAAAGGCACAAGGAGCCTCTTTCCTTACACAAGTAGCAGGGCAGGAATTCTCTGAAGTGCTCAAGAGAAGCCTGGAATGTACTGATGACCCATGCACCACTTCTTGTGCAAAGTGAGGGCCCATGGGTTAATCAAGTTATCCAGCTTCCCAGCAGGCAAGTTTAGACAGCACTATTTGGAGGAACACTGCAACTGCTACAAGAAGCCACAAAGTGCAGTACTATACAAGTATGTCCCTTCAGCCATCCCCATGGAATCCTGACCTGGTCAAGAGGAGGTCTTTTCCAGAGGATAAAAATCTATGTTCGCCTTTCTTGTGCCAACTAGGCTGTGATTTAGCTTTACACAATAAAAAATCCTTTGAGGTTTTCCACAGAGCCCACTACATACTGAGACTGGACTCTGGGTCTTAGCAAGTGCTAGGATAAGGGCCCATTGTACAACATTTTGATTTAAGAAACTCCACATCTTTCGGGAAATAACTGCACTCACTCCTCTCCCTAGTCATCACTACTCTTGTTCCATGTTTCCAGTTACTATTTTCTTTCACTAGAAACAATCCCTAAAAACAAATGTGAAGAAAAGAGAAAGTGGAATAAGGCCCATGCTGCTTGTTTTTCATCAGCACTGGATTGGCCTCTCAAGGCCTGCTGATGGAATGTTGGTATATTACAAGCTTTGGCCCCGATCCCACAAAGTTCCATTAAAGTGAGTGATCCAAGCTCCCAGATCAGATTGTTGGATTGGGCCCTGGAAACACCTCATTCCAGCATGTTCTTTGCTGATGTAAAAATATGCAATGTCAAAATGCCTGTGACCTGACCCCTTGTTAATTACTGACTTTGATGGTATACTTTGAACTACTGCTTTTCTGTACAGAGGTAAAATCTCAGTGGTAACAGAAATGTTTATACTAGAGTGACCAGATGTCCCGATTTTAGAGGGACAGTCCCCAATACTTGGGGCTGTCTCTTATATAGATGCTTATTACCCACCACCCACAGTCCCAGTTTTTCACATTTCCTGTCTGGTCACCCTAGTTTAAACTAACTGTTGTCTTACAAATCTGCTGCAATAACCACAGTGCAAACTAACTTGTTTAGCCCCATTGCTAAGAAGATGTTAATAAACCATCTTGCATTCAGCTTGAAAATGCCAAACTAACAGGATATATTTAAATACGTACAAGAGATTCCTATAGCCAAGTAAGATGTCCTTACTCAGAAGGATACTTCTCCTCTCCAGCCCCCACCTCAAATACTTCAGCTGGGCTGTGGGCAGGGCTGGATTTAGGGGCAGGTGACCACCTGGGGTACCGGGCTTATGAGGACGCTGGGCTCAGAGTGCTGTAGAAAAAATAAGGTATTCAAAAGTTTAATAAATGGAAGGGAGGTGTGTGCAAAAGACACTCCTTGCCTGGGGCACCATTTGGTCTAGGGCCAGCCCTGGCTATGGGGCTTTGTCTGGGACAAGGAGGGAAGGTTTTCAAACTTGCTAGTTAGTCCACTAAGCATCTTCTTCAGGAAAGAAGCACTAGTAGATGCTGTTTGCCTATTTAAATGTACTGTTCAATGTGGTGTTTAAAAAACATGAATGCCAAAGTGCAAATTAAACAAAAACATGACAAACATTGAACTTTCTGGTATTAGACATAATAAGCATGTGAACATATGCTTAACATAAGCTTCATATAAATGTTATGCTAGTGCATATTCATTTAAAGGGTTTCTGAGCCATCAGATAAAATTTTTGCACCATTACTGCATTAAAGGAAGCACATCCATCTATAGTTATGCCTATCCTTCCCCTCCATCCATTTTTTTCTCTTCCTGACAGATGGTTAGTTCCTAAGATCAGCTAGGCAGAGCTCCTCACTCAATTTTTGGGCTCTATAAATTCTTTCAAGGAGAAATAAATTCCAATTATTGATATAAAAGCCTCTGCTTTGCTGATCTGTCTTTAACAGCTCTTCAGGGCTGGGGCTGTCTCTTACTACATGTTTGTACAGGAGTTAGCACTGTGATGGGGATCCCTGGGGTGCAGCTTGGGACTCTTGGGATCATTGTGCCTCCTGAAGTCTCTCCAGCCTGGGCTGTCTCTCACAATGCCTTGCTAGTGACCAACAACAAACCCCTCCAGGTACTGTTATCACTCAGTACAACCGCATGGGGAAACCCCACACCTAGCTAGATAGCATGAATGCTCCCAGAGCCACTAATGAATCATACCAAAAGAAAAGAAAATATAACCACTCAGTCTAAACTCTTAACCCTATTAGACTGGGCAACATATAGATTAAGCAGTTTTTCTCACCCCACTGGATGATTCCTTAATATACAGGTTTGTCCCTTAAACCTGGGCCAGCCTCCTCTGCTGGAGTCTTTAGTCTTCTTCTGAGTGTCTTGGTTGCTTGCAGCATAGGTGGGGGCAGAAGAAAGGCCAAGCAGGAGGCCTCAGTGTTCTGTTTTATACCCTCAGTCCCATGCGCTTGGAGAACACAACTCCAGGCATGTCTGGGGGGCATTGTTGAGTCTCCAGTCAAGGTTGAGCAATTCCCTTGGTGTGGCCTCATGCAGGTGAGTCTTTGAATTGTAGCTCCCTTACTGGACAATACCTGTTGATGGGTTGTTTGACACCCCACCTGGGGGTTGGTTACTTTCCTTGCTGTTGCCTCTGGGGAGCTAATATCTGGCTGAGTCCCCTATTTACAGCATGTGACAGCCACACAACACAATTCTCATCACTTCATATGCACTAATGATATATACATATGGATAGAGAAATGACTTTCAGCAGATCATAACTTTTCCCCTGATACCTTATAAGGCGTGCTTGGTATGTACTATCACAATTCTATACAGATGAGGAATATAGGGGTTACAAGACGCTCATCCAAGGTATAGTATGTCACAAGCACAAAGGGGCCTGAGTCATGACTGGGATCGGTCATAGGGTGGCTGGCCCTTTACCAGGGAGTTTGGCTCAGCCTTGCCTGTGATGTAGCAGTTATCCTCCAGCTGATCCTGATCTGGTAACTTAATTATAACTAATTCTTCGCTGTGAAAGGCTCAAAGAGAACTACACAGGGAAAAGAGGAGAACTCACTGGAGCAGATGAGAAAACTTCCTCTCTTGAGTAAAGGTCTGATGAAAGTAGCCTGAAAAAGGACTACAAGGAGCATCATGGGTGGCCGGTGACCTGGCTGTTGGGGGTAGCTAGCCCCCGGCCCTCCCCTTGTGCCCAAGGCCCTGGCCCTCTCCCTCTGCCCCCTCCCTCCCCTGCAGGATCCTAAAGAACCCCCACCGCAGCCCCCAGCAACAGGTGGCCAGAGGGCGAGGCCCCAGCCCCAGCGCTCTGGGCAGCACAGCCAGCCCAGTGCTCCAGATGACAGGGTGGTGCTGCCAGCCCCGGCAGGCTGGGTGGCAGGACTCCCAGCATGCCGGGCGGCCCAGTACTCTGCCCAAGGCAGAGCACTGGGAACTGCAAGAGGGGGCCTGGCCTGAGGGCGGAGCATGGGTGGGGCCACGCTGAGCTGTTTAGGAAGGCACAGCCTACCCCTGCTTACGATACCTGCCGCCCATGAGGAGCATGTTGAGCTTCTGTGGGAAGTTCTGAAGTAGGACCTACAAGAAGTGGAGACATCCATACAAGAAGCTGCTGGAGGTCCTGAAGAGGGAACACAGGGGAAACCTGCTGGAAAAGAGGGACTTTAAGGAAAGCCCTGAAATGCAGCCCTTGGCTTAAGGAAAATAAACTCTGCCAGGCCTGAAACTAGGGGTGAAGAGTAGGCAACTTTAATGTACCCCAAGAGGGGCAGAAGACCCATTTCTTTGGATGTTTATATGGAATTTGCTAGGCTTTTGCTACCCTGGTAGAGGGGCTGAACTAGAAGGCAACCTGACCAGAAGGCTAGGCCACTGAAGGTATAGATAAACCATGAAGGGCTAAAGAAGATGTCAGAATGGGGTGGTAGCAATAAAAATCCCTGCAATGTCATGCTATAGCAGAGCGTGGAACCACATGCAGAACCATAATACAAACAATAAATAATAAGAGATGTCCACTTAAGTGAGCTCAAATAATCTTTGATTTTCTGCCTCCCTAAACTTCTTTAGTGGATGGCAGTACATCACTCAGTAAGTGACGAACTAGCCCCTCACAATAAGATGTCAAAGGGATTTCTCAATTAGCTCCATAGTTTCATAGAACTTAGGGCCCAAAGGAACCATTATAATGATCTGACTGCTGGTATAACACAGGCCATAACAGCAATATCTGCATCAAGCCTGTAACTTCTGTTTGAGCTATAGCATATCTTTTAAAGATATCCAGTCTTGATTTAGAGACTCCAAGTGATGGAGACCCTACCATATTCCTAGATAAGGATATCTGTTAAAATGTGTGTGTTATTTCTAGTCTGAATTTGACTAGCTTCAGCTTGCAGCAATTAGATCTCATTAGCTCTTTCTACTAGATTAAAGAACTATTTACTATCGGAAATCTCATCCCCATGGAGGTACTAGCAGAGTGTGACCAAATCACCACTTAACTCGCTCTTGGCTAAACGAAATACACCTCTACCCCTATAAAAAAACGACCCAATATAACATGAATTCGGATATAATGCAGTAAGGCTGCACACTCCAGTGGATCAAAGCAAGTTCGATATAACGCGGTTTCACCTATAATGCGGTAAGATTTTTTGGCTCCCGAGGACAGTGTTATATCAAGGTAGAGGTTTAGCTTGAGCTTTTTAAGTCTCTCATTGATTTGGGGTCTGGAAAACAGACCTTACATTCTTATACCCCTTTGCTGAATCCCTTCCAACTGTTTGACATCTTCTTTGAAATATGGACATCAGATCTGGACCTAGTACTCCAGTAATGGTCTCACTTATGTCATATACAGAGGTAATACCGCCTCCTTACTCTTACTTGATAGTACCTTGTATCTCCAAGGACTGTGTTCACTCTTAGTTACAGCATTGCACAGGAGCCCATATTCAGCTGGTTATCTACCATTATCATAGGCTCCATGGAGTCACGTGACTATTCCCTAAAGCTGGTTTGCAAAGACAATTGGGCCTGGCAGTCAGAGCCTTTGCTTTTCAGCTAACATGCACTTTAGGGAAACTTAGCAAAATATACATCTGCACCAGTGGGAGGTGTAATGTTGACAATGTTATGACACTTTCTGATGTCTGATATCAAGCCGGGCTAAGGCTGAGCCAATATGTCATGGTACAGTGTACCGGTACCTCTCTCACACTGCCATTATGTGCTCCAAAAATTCAGCTCCTAATTTTTCTTAATAAATCTGTAAGTGTTACAGTAGCTAAGAAACACTGAGATCACATTTTTTAGGTTAACTGATGCAATGGGTCTGAAACAATAGCTCTGAGCGGCGTGAACTGCCGCTTTATCTCAGTGAGGTATTAACTCAGATGCCCAGTGATGATATTGTCAATGCTATTAGCTACTTGCTAATGGAAGTATGTAAGCAAGGAGAGGAAAGATCACATCCTTACAATATCCTCAAAGTGATAGTGCAAAAATTAAGTATGCGTGGGTGGTGTCTGGGAGATACCTCCACTTATTCTTTTACCCCAAGTTAAAGGAGCCAAGCAGAGATCTGAGCCCCACCAAGGAAGAGCCAAGCCCAAGGAGCATATCTGGGGTTCTAAGTACCACAGAGGTGAAGCCACACTTGAGGAGCCCAGCACAGTCTATTGACACATTGAAAGCATGCTGAAGGGGACCAAGTTTGAGGAGCCCAGAAAATAGAACAATCATATTTTGAATCTCTGAACAATCTACCACGAGTAGTACCTCATTTTGGTTGACTCAAATGGGTGAAGCTTATTCTGTGGGCAGAGCTTGGAAGAATATCACCACCTTTCCTCTCCAATTTGCCACCATGTCACTTAAACTTCTGGAGGAGATGGCAACTCTACAAATGCAGTGGCTCCCGGAAGAAGCTTAGACTGTTTGGCCCCATGTAAACTAAAATTGTTCTGGCCTGATTTAGGAACCAGTTCAGCAAGGTACTAAAACCACATACTTAATCTTGAGCATGTGAGTAGTCATACTTCATGTGCTTAAGTGCGCTGCTGGATAAGGCACAAAATGCTGTTGAGCTGGTTAGCAAGGTCATATCTTTTCTCAGTCAAGTTCCCCCTCCCCTTGACTCCCACTTCCACTGTGAAGCCTACAAGAAACTAGCCAGCTTAGAGATCTATTTATTTTATTCCTTTTAAAAATTAACTTCTTTACTCCACTACACAGTCCATTTTACTTCAAAGTGCATGCTCAGCACCTCTGAAAACTAGGACTTGAGTGTCTCATGTTGGCCACTCAAAATTAAGATATAACAAATACTTCTGAAAATTTGGACCTAAGACTTGCTCAAGTCACACAGAGGGTCAGAGCCATGAAGCAAACCCAGAAATCCAAATTCTTAGTTCTCTGCTCTGATTCCTACCTCCAACTTTTTTTCTAACATATTACAAATTGACTTTTATAAGAGACACATTTAATTATATAAGTGCTTTATCTAGAATTGCATAGGACTCTCTAATCTAACCTTTAGACTACTTACACGGAGAAATTGTTGCAATACTACCATACATAAAAACATTTGCCACAAGAACTTTGTCCTTTGCACAGAAGCTCCTTCAACTGGACAAGCCAAACTCTTCCAACTCACATGGTAATGTAAGCTTCACTTTTTTTGTGTGTGCATGATAAATATAAACTTTAAATGAATTGAGATTATTCTGCAATAAACTGCATATTATACATGATAATATAATGGTATCAACCTATTTTTCCAGATTCATTTTCCATTGAGTTTTAATATGCAGACATAGATTTAAAAGAAAAATGACTTACCTTTTATATTAACTGTATGACTTAACTTTGTTAGTTATGAAAATACTGTTTCATGAAAAATCTATATTATAAGTAACAATGTCTATGAAAACAGATCATACACTGTGCAATGCTTCCACCTTATTTCTTTTGAAGAGCAACCTCTAACTATTTTGTACCCATTGCTACTCCGAGTAATTAATTCCTCTCATTAATAGAGAGGACGACAAGACAATTTTTTTATATACAGTAATGTATACTATCAGATAATGACACTATTACTGGACTATGATAGATTTAACTTAGTATATCTTTTGAAATGATAATTACAGCTGATAGGTTTCTTTTACTTTTTTTTTAGTAGGGGAACATTTTACTTTAGGATGCAAGACTTTATATTGTTGAAATATCTTTTGAGAAAAGTGCATACAATGAAACAGTTTCATGCTTGATGAAGTTAGCTGTTCCCTTTGGCTCACTGCAGACTGTCACACGTGATACTGTTTTTTATTAAAGTTTCTGCATTATAAGCTCCCTATCCAGTCCCAGAACCTTTCTGCAGCTGCTGTCTTTATTCTACTGGTGCATTTCTTCCTTAGTGGGTGCAGAGCCACTCCACAACAGGCACCAAAGCTCCAGCCTGTACAGACTAGTCTCAGCAACATATTATATCACAGCTTTATAAACTCAACATAACTTGAGTCAACATAAATTTGTAGTGTAGACATGGCCTGACTCTGATGGTCTCCTTTGGGAATTGCATTCCTCTCCCCTCTCTAAACTGCTGGATTAATCCCTGTAGAATTAAGATAAAGCAAGCTAAGGCCACTTGACTTCTGGATGAGAGCAACCACACATGGATTTAATGTACTTTAATTTCATACCTTTAGTTAATTTGTCTTAACTTTCCTGCATTTCTAGTAAAAGAAGCAGTTGGAGGCAAAAAGCTATCCTTTAAAAAGTGAAAGTTAAATCCTATTGAGGAAAGTAGAAAGGAGCACAAACTCTGGCAAGTAAAGTGTAAAAATATAATTAGGAAGGCCAACAAAGAATTTGAAGAACAGTTAGGCAAAGACTCAAAAAGAAACAGCAAAAAAAATTAAGTACATCAGAAGGAGGAAGCCTGCTAAACAACCAATGTGACCACTGGATGATTGAGATGCTAAAGGAACACTCAAGGAAGGTAAGGTCACAGCAGAGAAACTAAACAATTTTTTTGCATCAGTCTTCATAGCTTTTGTAAAGGGAAATGATGCCTCACCAATCTAGTAGAATTCTTTGTGGGGGTCAACAATCATGTGAACAAGGGTGATCCAGTGGATATAGTGTACTTAGATTTTCAGAAAGCCTTAGACAAAGTCCTTCACCAAAGGCTCTTAAGCAAACTAAGAGGGAAGGTCCTTTCATGGACCAGTAAGTAACTGGTTAAAAGACAGGAAATAAAGGGTAGGAATAAATGGTCAGTTTTCAGAAACTGAGACAGGTAAATAGTGGTGTCCCTCAGGAGTTCGTACTGGGACCAGTACTGTTCCACGTATTCATAAATCATCTGCAAAAAGGGATAAATAGGGAGATGGCAAAATTTGCAGATGATACAAAACTACTCAACATAGTTAAGTCCCAGACAGACTGTGAAGCATTACAAAGGGAACTCATAAAACTGGGTGACTGGGCAACAAAATGGCAGATGAAATTCAGTGTTGATAAATGCAAAAAGTAATGCACAGTGGAAAACATAACCCCAACAATACATATAAAATGATGGGTCTAAATTAGCTGTTACTACTCAAGAAAGAGATTTCGGCATCACTGTGGATAGTTCTCTGAAAACATCCACTCAGTGTGCAGCAGGAGTCAAAAGAGGTAACCCAATCATTAGGAAAGGGATAGATAGTAAGACAGATAATATCATATTGCCTTAATATAAATCCATGGTATGCCCACATCTTAAATACTGCATGCAGATCTGATCGCCCCCATTTCAAAAAAGATAATTGGAATTGGAAAAGGTACAGAAAGGGCATAAAAACTAGTAGTTTTCATATGAGAGGAGATTAATAAGACTGGGATTTTTAAGCTTGGAAAAGAGATAACAAAGGGGGCAAAGAGTCCTGTGGCACCTTATAGACTAACAGACTTATTGGAGCATGAGCTTTCATTGGTGAATACCCACTTCGTCAGATGCAACAAAGGGGGGGATATGATAGAGATCTATAAAATCATGACTGATGTGGAGAAAGTAAATAAGGAAGTATTATTTACTCCTTCTTAGTACACAAGAATGAGGGGTCACCAAATGAAATTAATAGGCAGCAGGTTTAAAACAAACAAAAGGAAATATTTCTTCACACAATGCACAGTCAACCTGTGGAACTCTTTGCCAGAAGATGTTGTGAAGGCCAAGACTATAACACGGTTCAAAAAAGAACTAGGTAAGTTAATGGAGGATAGGCCCATCAATGGCTATTAGCCAGGAAGGGAAGGGATGCAAAACTATGCTCTGAAGTGTCCTTAGCCTCTGTTTGCCAGAAGCTGGGAATGGGCAATGGGGGATGGATCACTTGATGATTACCTGTTCTGTTCATTCCCTCTGAAGCACCTGGCATTGGCCACTGCTGGAAGACAGGATACTGGGCTAAGTAGACCATTGGTCTGACCCAATGTAGCCGTTCTTATGTTCTCTACTTATCCAGGATATTCGCTACGAGGCCTCCCTCCTAAGTTCAGGCTGAGTACTGATACCTAGGCCCTTAAACATACACTCAACCATATGGATATGAGCTTTAATCACCACTTTAATCAGCTGATGATCTGGCCCACAGAGAATGCCTAAAGGAAGGTGAGGTAGGATGTGATAGAAAGCATTTATTATTATAAATTTGGAACAACCTCATTATGCATAAGAGATGAAGCCATGTAAAGTTATGCTAGATCATATAGGATGCACTGTCTACTTTCTAGGTAAAGGAAAAGAGCTGAATAGTCTGATCATAGAATATCAGGGTTGGAAGGGACCTCAGGAGACCATCTAGTCCAACCACCTGCTCAAAGCAGGACAAATCCCAAAACAGTTTTTTGTTTGTGTTTGTTTTTGTTTTGTTACCCCAGTTCCCTAAATGGCCCCCTCAAGGACTGAACTCACAACCATGAGTTTAATAGACCAATGCTCAAACCACTGAGCTATCCCTCCTCCCAACAGTAATAATAATCAGATTATTTGTCTCAATATAGAGAGACTTCACCTTTTCCAAATGTGGCAGTTTCATATATTTCTCAGCATTGTGACATATATCATCAAGGCCCCACAAATCAAAAGAATATCATCAAACAGGAGATTTTGAATGTCAAGTTATTCAATGCATTCATCATAAAATAACCGCACTGAATTCTAAAATTAATCTGTCTCAGTGTCTCTCACACTAGATGGTTGCACTGGAAATGTAAAAAGCTATTTTTCATATGTAGTCTCTGTATTAAATACCCGCAATCATTCCTCTGCCCTCACCCAAAGGATCTCTGTTTTTTTTCTATATCCAGCTTGACTGAAATACTGCCAGTTGGTTGTGTAAGCTCAGTACATGGAACACATGCCAAGAATTGCTGGCAGTCCATTCCTGACAAAAAGAATGAGTATAAGACCTTCCAGAGATTTTCAGTTGTGTGTGTGGGATTCTTTCACAGTAATTGCATTGTGCAATATTCTAGGGATATTTGCTAGTGAATCTCAGATTTCAATCTCTCTATTCAAATATGAAAGAGGGGCCATGGTGAAAAGGGGAGAGTAAGAATTGGCAGCCCAACAAGAGAAAGTTCAGTCTGACCAGATATAAAACTGGGGCCCATGGAAATGCACAAGGGGTGGGGGGACAAGCAGGGGCAAAGACACCTCCAATAATTGGAGGGGGCATAGAGCTCCTCTGGCCCTGGGGGATGCATAGAACATGCCCCTCCAAAATCCATCACATTTTTATTCCTGCGCATGCCCCAGCTAGGGCCTGGAAGTGGATGGAGGAGGAAGTTCAGAACTAGCAGCTCAAGAGGAGGAACATCAAGGGTGCATTGCCCACCCAATCTTGAATTTGATTTTCATGTGAACATTTTAACACTAGAAATACATCACAAAAATCTGATGCAAACTAACTTCTTTGGAGGACACAGGTAATTCCTATGGAAAAATCAGCATAGCTCCATTCCTTAATACCCAACTGAGGACCTGGCCCCAAAAGTTGCTGTTCTGCATCCTACCAGATCAGCTTTTGTTTAGGGAACTGCTGATAGGAGATAAGTGTTTCTTAAACACAGTTTAACTGAATGAAAAGGCTGTGGTAATGGAAAAGGCTTCAGGCTCGCTTACCTTTGCTGTGTTTTTGTAATGTTTATTTTCTTTTCTTCTCCATTTTAGAAAAGAAAGAGTTGTGGTATTAACAGAAAATGCCAAGTAAGAAGACTAAATGTTTTTCTGGCCCCAAAAATAATTCAGCCAAAGAGAAGAATGTAGAAAGTAATGGAGTTACTGGCCTCGCTTACGTAAGTAGCAATTTATTGAGTTAAACTACATTACAGCCATGTATAGTGCCCCAAATTCTATTCACTCACCCAGTCTGAAGGCACTACAAAAGGAGCTTTCAATGCCACTTTAAACTGGCAGGAGCATTTCTCTTCTATGTAGCTCATAGGAAGATTTTCTTGTCTGCAAAGTAAATATGGTATATTAATGGCCTAAAATACTTCCAGTTTATGACTTTTAAGAAAGGTCACAGTTGGGGGAGGAAGACAATCATAGGGCCTAATCTTGCATTCCACACTCAGGCAAAGCTCCCATTGTCTTGGTAAGGAATACAGGATGGGCCCATTTAAAAAGTGTTTAATATTGTACCATGAAACAGCATTTGCACAGCTGATCCTACAGCTTACAGCTAAAGACTGCTTCTTTTCTTTTATGACTGGCTACTAAAAGACACCAAAGAGGGCAGGATGTGTTCCCTGCCCTCACCCCAGACAAGGACTGAATCCCCATGCTGTCAAATCTCACAGGAGCTAAAAAAGAAATATCTTTCTGCTGTTTCTATGTGTCGGCTCTGAAAGAGGATTCAGTATAGGTGTGGCTAGCTCCAGCACTGCGGACCCCTAGAGGATCCTGCACTGGAAGGGAGCCTTGTTGCTGGGCTACAAAGAGGATCTGTAGTGGAGTTAATTTGCTCTTTATGCATAAAAGGTTAAGCATTCTCGATGGACATCTTCTAGCTTTTGCTTCAGGCAGAATGTTTGGGGTGATGTTTCCTTAACAGAATAGGGGAAGAATGTTGGTGCCAGAAGGTTCCCTGCAGGTTGCAAGTGGCAGTTGGACTGAGCAGTTGGAAAGCAAGAGGTCTGTGTAATAGTAATGACAAGCAGGACTTCCCTCAATGTGGAGAGAAACAGATGATGATGAAAATGAGTTGAAGGAGAAACAGAGTACCAGAGAAAATATAAAGAACAGATTCAAGACACAAAATTAGAAGGAAAGGAACAAGAAAAAGGCCAAGGAAACAGATAAGTGTCTTGTGTTGCACTTGCTAGGGATGTCCATCTTGGCCCTAATTTTCTGAGCACTTACATTTCCCACTGACATCAGCTGGAGTTGTGGGTGCTCAGCACTTGAGGCCCCTGGTGACTAAAGGGAACAAGAACTCCTCAATAACTATAGTACTAACCTGTAAAGGAAAGTGTTGCACGGCTAGGGGGATAGATTGCTGGAGGGAATGGGGAGCTTGTCGCATGGGACATACACAACTTTTGTTAGTTTTACTTTAAAATATTCTCATTTAACTACTCCCATTTAAAAAATGTTTTCCCTTACAGAGGAGGCTTCTGCTCTTGCTAGTTTACATGTCACCTGACAGCAGGCTAGGAAAAAGACTGGGGATACAGAATAAAGAGGGAATAAAAAGAAGCCACTAGTGTTCCACCTATTCTGATTCATACATTCCAAAAGTAAAGAGCCTAAAGTCAAGGCAGGAAGTGGAGCCTGGCTAGGAATGAGTAGTCTTGACACCAGGTTCCCAAATGATGTCCTTTGTGCCCCTAGTATAAGGCTCCCTGTAAAAGATAATATGAAATAGGAGGTAGAGCAAAGAGAAGACAACCTGTGTAACGGTAATAATAATCATCATTTTATTATACTCCATTAAATTATCATGATTGCTTATGACCCCAAGGAGCTATTCCAACAGGCAGGAATTGCTGTGGTCATGCCCCTTTTCTCCTGGTTACACCTCTTCTCTGGCCACAGGGAGGTGGGAGCTACTACAATGACTAAGTGACATCCTAGGATACACTCTATGCAGGAGGAGTCCTCCAGAGCTGGCTCAGGGCAGTGTCACATCCAGTGATGAGGTGACAAAATATTAACAACCAGTTCCCTCCTCCTCACCCCATGAGGGGGTCATGCTCCTCCCGGGACTCCTGCCCCATCCAACCCTCCACGTTCCTTCACAGCCTCCCCCGGACACCTGCCTCATCCACCCCCCTTCCCTGTCCCCTGACTGCCTCACGGGACAACCGGTTCTAAAAGGGCTTCTAAATTTAACAACCGGTTCCCGCGAACTGGTGGGAACCGGCTCTAGCTCACCATTGACTATGGGTAGGGCACTTGGAGCTAGGGTTAGGGTTCCTATGGATAGGGCTTCCTGCCTAGGGTTAGGGTTCCTAAGGATATGGTACTTGGAGCCAGAGTTAGGGTTCCTATGGGTAGGGGACCAACCATAGGGTTAGGGTTTCTGTGGGTAGGGCACTTGGAGCTAGGGTTAGGGTTCCTATAGGTACGGCACTTGAAGCTAGGGTTAGGGTGCCTATGGGTAGGGCACTTGGAGCTAGGGTTAGGGTTCCTATGGATAGGGCTTCCTGCCTAGGGTTAGGGTTCCTAAGGATATGGTACTTGGAGCCAGAGTTAGGGTTCCTATGGGTAGGGGACCAGCCATAGGGTTAGGGTTTCTGTGGGTAGGGCACTTGGAGCTAGGGTTAGGGTTCCTATAGGTACGGCACTTGGAGCTAGGGTTAGGGTGCCTATGGGTAGGGCACTTGGATCTAGGGTTAGGGTTCCTATGGGTAGGGCTTCCCGCCCTAGGGTTAGGGTTCTTAAGGGTAGGGCACTTGGAGCTAGGGTTAGGGTTCCTATGGGCAGGGCGCCCCACACTAGGGTTACAGTTCCTATAGGTAGGGCTGTTGGTGCTAGGGTTAGGGTTCCTATGATTAGGGCACTTGGAGCTAGGGTTAGGTTTCCTGTGGGCAGGGCGCCCAACCCTAGGGTTAGGGTTCCTATGGGTAGGGCTGTTGGTGCTAGGGTTAGGGTTCCTATGATTAGGGCACTTGGAGCTAGGGTTAGGGTTCCTATGGGTAGGGCTCTTGGAGATAGGGCTAGGGCTCGTATGTGTAGGGCTGTTAGTGCTAGGGTTAGGGTTCCTATGATTAGGGCACTTGGAGCTAGGGTTAGAGTTCCTAGGGGTAGGGCTCTTGGAGCTAGGGTTAGAGTTTTTATGCGTAGGGCTTCCTGCCCCACGGTTAGAGTTCATAAGGGTAGGACACTTGCAGTTAGGGTTGGGGTTCCTATTGGTAGGGCTTCCCTCCCTAGGGTTAGGGTTCCTATGGGTACGGCACTTGGAGCTAGGTTTAGGGTTCCTTTGGGGACGGCGCCTCATCCTAGGGTTAGGGTTCCTATGGATAGGGCACTTGGAGCTCTGGTTAGGGTTCCTAAGGGTAAGGCACTTGAAGCTAGGGTTAGGGTTCCTAATGGTAGGGCACCCTGCCCTAGGGTTAGGGTTCCTAAGGGTAGGGCACTTGGAGCTAGGGTTAGGGTTCCTATGGGTAGTGCACTTGGATCTAGGGTTAGGGTTCCTGTGGGTAGGGCTTTCTGCCCTAGGGTTAGGGTTCCTAAGGGTAGGACACTTGGAGCTAGGGTTAGGGTTCCTTTGGGGAGGGCACCTCTTCTTAGGGTTAGGGTTCCTATGGGCAGGGCACTTGGAGGTAGGGATAGGGTTCCTATCGGTAGGGCTTCCCACCCTAGGGTTAGCATTCCTAAGGGTAGGGAACTTGGAGCTAGAATTAGGGTTCCTATAAGTAGGGCACTTGGCGCTAACATTAGTGTTCCTAAGGGTAGGGCACTTGGAGCTAGGGTTAGGGTTTCTATGGGTATGGCTTCCCGTTCTAGGGTTAGGGTTCCTAAGGGTAGGGAACTTGGAGCTAGGGTGAGGATTCCTAGGCGTAGGGCTTCCCGCCCTAGGGTTACAGTTCCAAAGGATAGAGCATTTGGAGTTAGCGTTAGGGTTCCTATGGGTAGGGCTTTGCGGCATAGGGTTAGCGTTCTTAAGGGTAAGGCACTTGAAGCTAGGGTTAGGGTTCCTATAGGTAGGGCATTTGGACCTAGGGCAGGGTTCCTATTGGTAGGGCACTTGGAGCTAGGGTTAGGGTTCCTATGGGTAGGGCTTCCCGCCCTGGGGTTAGGCTTCCTAAGGGTAGGGCACTTGGTGCTACGGTTAGGGTTCCTAAGTGTAGGGCACTTGGAGCTAGGATTAGGGTTCCTATGGGTAGGGCACTTGGAGCTAGGGTTGGGGTTCCTATGGGTAGGGCTTCCCGCCCTAGGGTTAGGCTTCCTAAGGGTAGGGCACTTGGAGCTAGGGTTATAGGTCCTATGGGTACGGCGCCCCACCCTAGGGTTAGCGTTCCTAAGGGTAGGGCACTTGGAGCTAGGGTTAGAGTTCCTATTGATAGGGCACTTGGAGCTAGGGTTAAGGGTCCTAAGGGTAGGGCATTTGGAGCTAGGGTCAGGGTTCCTATGGGTAGAGGGCCCTGCCCTTGGTTAGGGTTCCTAAGGGTAGGGCACTTGAAACTAGGGTTAGGGTTCCTATAGGTAGAGCTCTTGGACCTAGGGTAGGGTTCCTATGGGTAGGGCTTCTCGCCCTATGGTTAGGGTTCCTAAGGGTAGGGCACTTGGAGCTAGGGTTAGGGTTCCTATTGGTAGGGCTTCGTGCCCTAGGGTTAGGGTTCCTAAGTGTAGGGCACTTGGGGCTAGGGTTATTGGTCCTATGGGTACGGCACCCCACCCTAGGGTTAGCATTCCTAAGGGTAGGGCACTTGGAGCTAGGGTTAGAGTTCCTATTGGTAGGGCACTTGGAGCTAGGGTTAAGGGTCCTAAGGGTAGGGCTCTTGGAGCTAGGGTTAGGGTTCCTATGGGTAGGGCTTCCCGCCCTGGGGTTAGGCTACCTAAGGGTAAGGCACTTGGAACTACAGTTAGGGTTACTAAGTGTAGGGCACTTGGAGCTAGGGTTGGGGTTCCTATGGGTAGGGCTTCCCGCCCTAGGGTTAGGCTTCCTAAGGGTAGGGCACTTGGAGCTAGGGTTAGAGTTCCTATCGGTAGGGCATTTGGAGCTAGGGTTAGGGTTCCTATCGTTAGGGCTTCGTGCCCTAGGGTTAGGGTTCCTAAGTGTAGGGCACTTGGGGCTAGGGTTAGAGTTCCTATCGGTAGGGCATTTGGAGCTAGGGTTAGGGTTCCTATCGTTAGGGCTTCGTGCCCTAGGGTTAGGGTTCCTAAGTGTAGGGCACTTGGGGCTAGGGTTAGGGTTCCTATAGGAAGGGCAGCCCACCCTAGGGTTACAGTTCCTATGGGTCGGGCACTTGGAGTTGGGTTAGGGTTTCTAAGGGTAGTGCTTTTGGAGCTAGGGTTAGGGTTCGTATGGGTAGGGCTTCCCGCCCTAGGGTTAGAGTCCCTAAGTGTGGGGCACTTGAAGCTATGGTTAAGGTTCCTATGGGTAGGGCTCCCTATCCTTGTGTTAGGGTTCCTATGGGTATGGCCCTTGGAGCTAGGGTTAGGGTTCATATGGGTAGGGCTTCCCACCCTAGGTTTAGGGTTCCAAGGGTAGGGCACTTGGAATTAGGGTTCCTAGGGGTAGGGCACCCCACCCTAGGGTTAGGGTTCCTATGGGTAGGTCACTTGGAGCTAGGGTTAGGGTTCCTAAGGGTAGGGGTCTTGGAGCTAGGCTTAGGGTTCGTATGGGTAGGCCTTCCCACCCTAAGGTTAGGGTTCCTAAGGGTAGGGCTCTTGGAGCTGGGGTTATAGTTCCTAAGGGTAGGGCACTTGGAGCTATGGTTAGGGTTCCTAAGGGTAGGGCAATTTGAGCTAGAGTTAGGGGTCCTATGGGTAGGGCTTTGAGCCATAGGGTTAGAGTTCCTATGGGTAGGGCGCCCTATCCTTGGGTTAGGGTTCCTATGGGCAGGGCATTTGGAGCTAGGGGTAGGGTTCCAATGAGTAGGGCTTCGTGTATGGATAGGGCACTTGGATCTATGGTTAAGGTTCCTACGGGAAGGGCTTCCCACCCTAGGGTTAGGGTTCCTAAGGGTAGGGCACTTGGAGCTAGGGTTAGGGTTCCTAAGGGTAGGGCACTTGGAGCTAGGGTTAGGGTTCCTAAGGGTAGGGAACTTGGAACTAGGGTTAGGGTTCCTATGAGTATGGCACTTAGAGCTAGAATTAGGGTTCCTATGGGTAGGGCTTCCCCCCCTAGGGTTAGGGTTCCTAAGGGTAGGGCAGTTGGAGCTAGGGTTGGGGTTCCTATGGGTAGGGAACTTGGAGCTAGAATTAGGGTTCCTATGGGTAGGGCTTCCCCCCCTACGGTTAGGGTTCCTAAGGGTAGGGCAGTTGGAGCTAGGGTTGGGGTTCCTATGGGTAGGGCTTCCCGCCCTAGGGTTAGGGTTCCTAAGTGTAGGGCACTTGGGGCTAGGGTTAGGGTTCCTATGGATAGGGCACTTGGAGCAAGGGTTAGTGTTCCTATGGGTAGGGCACTTGGTGCTATGGTTAGGGTTCCTATGAGTAGGGCACTTGGAGCTAGGGTTAGGATTCCTAAGGGTAGGGCACTTGGGTCTAGGTTTAGGGTTCCTATGGGCAGTGATGAGCTGCCAAAATATTAACAACCAGTTCCCTTGTCCTCACCCCATTAGGCGGTCATGCTCCCCCCAGGACTCCTGCCCCATCCAACTCCCCACGTTCCTTGACAGCTCCCCCCTGGACCTGTGCCCCATCCACCCCCTTCCCTGCCCCCTGCCGCCCCCATCCAACCCCTGCTCCTTCCTGACTGCCCCCCGTGGGTCCCTGCTCCCATTCAATCCCCCTATTCCCTGCCCTCTGACCGCCACGACACTAATCCACCCCTGCAACTCCCCTGCCCTCTATCCAACACGCTGTTCATGCTCCCTGCCCCCTTACCGCGCTGCCTGGAGATGGGGGCCGGGCCGGGCTGGGCCGCTCAGCCGGGGTTGGGACTGGAACCGGGGCACTCGTCTGGGGCCGGAGTTGGGGCTCCCAGCTGGCCGGGGCCAGGCCGGAGCCATGCCGTTCGGCCAGCTGGCTGGTCCCAGGGGCTGGGCCAGAGCTGCACCACCCGGCCAGCCGTGGTCAGGACCGGCCCGAGAGATGGGGTCGGCAACCAGGCCGCAGCCGTGCGGCGCCTGGAGCCCTCCTCGCACCCCACCCCCCTGCCCAAGCTCACCTGCGGGAAGCTGCTGCTTTCTTCTCAGCTCTCCCAGACTTCCCGCATGAACAGCTGATTCATGGGAAGCCGGGGAGGGGAAGAAGAAGCCTTGGGAGCGTTCAGGGGAGGAGGCAGAGGTGGAGTGGTGTGAGCTGGGGCCGGGGGAAGGGCAGGGAGCTGCTGGGGCTTTTGTTAAATTTAAAAGCCCTTTTCGAACCAGTTGTCCCTCACAGGACAACTGGTTCTAAAAGGGCTTCTAAATTTAACAACTGGTTCCTGCGAACCGGTGGGAACTGGCTCCAGCTCACCACTGGTCACATCAGTGGCACAGCATAGAGTAGTGTCAGTGTAGGATTGGATCTGGCTTTATATATTCCCTTAGTGAATCCTCATTTAATTAATGCTTTTTAACCCATACCTAACCATGTTTTCAAAATCCTTCAGTATATTTGTTGCTTTTCTTTGGATACTCTCCATTTTATTAATATCCTTGTGGTAATTCAGATGCAGCTTCATTATTGCTGTGTCTGCCTTGTCTCATATGAAATACCTCCTCTGATACAGCTTGTGCTTTCTCTGCAACTGTATTTCACTGTAGAATAACATTCAATTTACTGGCTATTATTTTGCCAAATCTGTATCTGAAGTATTGCTGTCTGACTAGCATTCTTCCATATTAATTATTGCACAGGCATTTTATTCTTAGGTATTAAAAAAAAGTGGCCAAATCCCAAGAAGCGTTGCTCCCTTGCTAAACACCTGCAATTCGCACTGTGGTCCACGGTACTTGCAGATAGTTAGCACGTGCTCAGCACCTTAGCATTTGTCTTTACTGAACCAAATCTATAAAAGTTACTGAAGTAGATAGAAAGTTTTAGCTCAAGTTATATATTTGCTTTGTCTTATATTGTTTGCCTCTCTGCCTCATGTTGTATCATCCCATGATTAGGGGTTTGGAACAGGTCCCATAAGAGGAAAGATTAAAGAGGACTTTTCAGCTTGGAAAAGAGGAGACTAAGGGGGGATATGATAGAGGTATATAAAATCATGAGTGATGTGGAGAAAGTAATAAGGAAAAGTTATTTACTTGTTCCCATAATATAAGAACTAGGGGCCACCAAATGAAATTAATGGGGAGCAGGTTTAAAACAAATAAAAGGATGTTCTTCACACAGCGCACAGTCAACCTGTGGAACTCCTTGCTTGAGGAGGTTGTGAAGGCTAGGACTATAACAGAGTTTAAAAGAGAACTAGATAAATTCATGGAGGTTAAGGCCATTAATGTCTATTAGCCAGGAAGGCTAAGGAATGGTGTCCCTAGCCTCTGTCTGTCAGAGGGTAGAGATGGATGGCAGAAGAGAGATCACTTGATCATTACCTATTAGGTTCACTTCCTGTGGGGCACTTGGCATTGGCCACTGTTAGTAGACACAGCAAAGAATCCTGTGGCACCTTATAGACTAACAGACGTTTTGGAGCATGAGCTTTCGTGGGTGAATACCCACTTCCTCAGATGCATGCATCTGAGGAAGTGGGTATTCACCCACGAAAGCTCATGCTCCAAAACGTCTGTTAGTCTATAAGGTGCCACAGGATTCTTTGCTGCTTTTACAGATCCAGACTAACACGGCTACCCTCTGATACTTGTTAGTAGACAGTATACTGGGCTGGATGGACCTTTGGTCTGACCCAGTATGGCTGTTCTTATGTTCATAGGATTTCTGTTAGAATATTAAAGTATTGTACATAAAAACAATGGCAGATATAGACACTTATTTTTGCACATTGCATCTCTGTTAAAACAACTCTGCAGCTGCTGTCTTTTTATTGACAGATCAAATTGCCTTGTGATAGGCTGTGTACTTCTGAATGCAGACATAGTTTTTCAGTATCTTATGCAAAAGTTTATTATGGCTGTTTAGAAAAGTTCCTAGGAGCATTTTTTTTTTAAAATTGCAATTAATCAGACTTAACAAAAACAAAAAGCCCCAAAGACCACCTCGTATATCAGATATTATTAAATGTGCAGTACATACCTGGGAAATTTGTTGTAATTTACATATAACTGACCCAATTACGTACATTACAATGCATGAATTCTCAGAATGTGCTGTGCAGGTTGAAATTCATGGTTATGATGTCACAGTTTAAGGTCAGAAGGGACCACCAGATAACTGAGGATGACCTCGTATATATCACAGAGAAGGGAAGGGGCACATTTCACCAGAATTGGAGATCTGAGTGAAATAACTTGTGTTAAACTAGTTTTTCCTCAAATGACATCCAATATGGCAAGTTATTTCACCAACATTATTGAATATATACAGGGTAACCACATATTTCAGGCCTTGTGCAGGAAGACAAATGGAGAGTATCCTGTGCAAGCAGTACTGAAGTGAACTATAAAATAATGACAGGAAAGGCAGATTTAAGTTGCTATATGCTTTAGCCCAGAGCTGGAAGTTTTAGCCCACCTCCTGCCCTGTTCAAACAACCTTTAAATCTCAGCCCCACAGCTGCCAAGGATTGAAGATTGTTTATTTGCACTATAATTAAAAATGTAGGGCCAACTATGGTGTCCATTACACTGGTGCGTGCCCATAACTTTCAGTGGGGTTGCACTAACGTAACAGAGCAGAATTTGACCCTTATTCTATTTAATTAAATCCAGGATGCATTAAATTGTTACGCACATCTTTTGGGATAGTCTATGTTTCATTCATCATTATTAATTAAAGGTGATCTTAAAAACAAAATAAAATTTGCTTTTACCGTATACACTTTTTTATTAGACTCTGATTTAGTAAAGAGCTTAACACTCACTCACTCTATCTCTGTTCTGGACAGCACTTGAGCTTGTGCTTAAATCTCACTGAAGTCAAAGTTAAGCATGTATTAAGGGCTGTCCTGAATAAGGATAGCTTCCTGAATTGAAGTTTATATACACAGATGGTCTTTCAAACTTTCAAAAAGTTTTGCTTTGGTTGTATGTGAGAAATTTCAGTGATAACAAAAGAAATGTCAGGAATATCAAAGACTCTAAGAATCAGTACCTCTGTTCCTAAAATTGACAGAAGGGAGAGGTGCAGTTTACCTTACAGCCTTATGTGACGCCCAAATAAATTTGTTAGTCTCCTTGTTGTTTTTGCTGATACAGGCTAACATGGCTACCACTCTGAAATCAATATTAAGGTCTTCCAAAAATGGCAAGATCCTCCAGCAAAGAGAGAGGAGGCTGTATCTGCTACTTCTAAAATAAAAAACAAGAATTTCTCTGTCCCCATATCACCAGTCCTGGGATGAATATTTACACAATGCATGTATGTGTGACTTATACAAATATTCATTGTGTATGTATTTATATAAACACACACAAATAATTTTTGTAGGGCACATGCCCTGAATCATTTTCCGATGGCTAATGAAGATTAAAATTTATTTTTCAGTGGGCCTTGGCTACCTCCACCTTCCCAAATAATAATCTAGCATTTACTTCACATGTATTTGAGTAGAGATTATTTTTTCTGCTGCTGCAATAGGACAGCTCCCCGATCCCCAAATTTATCACAAGTATAATGTTACAAAATTAACATTTCCTATTTGAATGGCAACGTGTGTACTACATTAATGAAAAAACATATTTTACATAATCAAGTATAATACAATCTCATTGTCAGACTAAAATCTCCAACATCATTATGAGCAAATATTTATCACATAACTATATTATGATCTATATAGCTGATAGAGTCCTGTAGTTGTCCATTAGCAATTTATATTACAACTCTTCTTCAAAAATATATCTTTACATATTTTTAGAAGACTCACTATATATTGTACTTTTGATATCTACATACAAGAAAAAATAGGGAAAGAAATGGTAAAATGAAGCCTTTAGAGATTTTACCAGAGGAAACTGACATGAGACATGGTTTTTGCAGTTGAATTGCAAAGAGCACCATTTTAAAAATTCATGCAAAGTATTGCAACTTGATTTCTTAGCAGCCTCAATTTTATTGTTAAATTAGTTGAGTATTTTAAATCAGCATAGTTGTATTGGGCAGACTATTATCTTCAGTTGACATGATTGCAGTACATTTATTTTAAAAATTGCAAATAGTGGGAGTTATTTTGCCCAGCATCCCTCTGAGCATTTTCAGTAGCAAAATGTAAGAAGAAATAAAAGGTTATAAGACTTGAATCTCTGAACAGTGATACAGACAGTAATCAGTCTTTTTCATTTTTTCATAAAGATATGCCTTTTTCAGCATTTTAGAAGAAGGTTGCTAGAAAATGTCCTATTTGAAAATCTCAGACCTTGTTCACCAAAGAGTTCATTTTTTTTGGTTGTGTGTTCAGTGCTCAGCATATTGTGTCAAACACTTTGTTCATATATTCCTACAAGGTCTAATCTGATTTCCGGGAAATATAATGGTTATGGGTTTTCAGATGCACTTTACTGCCTTAAACTAGAAAGAAAAGGGAGACAGGAAGTGTTTACAGAAGAGATTCTGTCTATAATGGCCAGAAAAACAGTGCTAGCACTTACCATCTTTCTAGTGAACTGTGCTTAAACATTTTTTTGCGTGAAAACCCTAATCAAAGTGTCCATGCCCGTTGTATGCAGGATCATAGGGACCATGCAAACAAATTAAACGGCACCAACAGGTTTAAAAAATAATGGAAGAAACAATGGAAATGAGCAAGATACCTGTTTCCATCTTCCAGCATTTATACATGTTCTAGAGATGGATGATGTTAGTGTCACAGATATAAATCAAGACCAACTCCAGTAAAGACAGTGCAGTAAGACTGGTGTAAAAATGGAGGGAGGGAAATCAGAATCCAGCTCCTGCTAGGATAAATCTCTCTGCTCAGAGTATTTATAGTCTCCATCAATGTACTATCAAACGGTTTATTTTCATTACATGGAGGCAAGATATGAAATGGATGTATGGTCCCAATAGCATCAATATTGGGTCTATGTTTGGCTAATACTTTATAAACGATTTGGAATAAATGAATTGTAAATGGATCAATTATGCAGATATCACAAAATTTCTGGAGGAGGATCTGCAAACGTGCCCTTACAAAGAATTACAGAATGATCCAGAGAGAACTAGAGAACTGGACAGAAATAAGTGGGAATGAGTTTACTTTGAAAAATGCATTATGTGAGCATGCAGGGGAGGAAAGAAAATAATAGCATTCAGAAGTTGTCATAAACAGATAGCTAAGGGTTAACGTCTCTTTCACCTGGAAAGAAGTAATCTGAAACACCTGACCAGAGGACCAATCAGGAAACAGGATTTTTTCAACTCTGGGTGGAGGGAAGTTTGTGTGTGAGTCCTTTGTTCTTGGGTTTTCTGCCTGCACTCTCTTGGCTATGAGAAGTGATTTCTGTTTCCTGCTTTCTAATCTTCTATTTCCAAGTTGTAAGTACCCTATAATAAGGCAGTAAGGTTTCTATTGTTTTCTTTTTGTATTTACATGTGCTGGAGTGCTTTGAATTGTATTCTTTTTGAATAAGGCTGTTTATTCATATTTCTTTAAGCAATTGACCCTGTATTTGTCACCTTAATACAGAGAGACCATTTTTATGTATTTTTCTTTCTTTTTATATAAAGCTTTCTTTTAAGACCTGTTGGAGTTTTTCTTTAGTGGGGAACTCCAGGGAATTGAGTCTGCAGCTCAGCAGGAAACTGGAGGGAGGAAGAAGTCAGGGGGAAGTCTGTGTTTGTTAGATTTACTAGCCTGACTTTGCATTCCCTCTGGGTGAAGAGGGAAGTGCTTGTGTTTCCAGGACTGGAAATAGAGAGGGTGGACTCCCTCTGTTTAGATTCATGGAGTTTGCTTCTGTGTATCTCTCCAGGAACACCTGGAGGGGGGCAGGGAAAAGGTTTATTTCCCTTTGTTGTGAGACTCAAGGGATTTGGGTCTTGGGGTCCCCAGGGAAGGTTTTTGGGGGGACCAGAGTGCCCCAAAACACTCTAATTTTTTGGGTGGTGGCAGCTTTACCAAGTCGAAGCTGGTAACTAAGCTTAGAGGTTTTCATGCTAACCCCCATATTTTGGACGCTAAGGTCCAAATCTGGGACTAGGTTTATGATAGAAGTACAAAATGGAGCTTGATGGTTAAGACATCTTAAATACAGAGACGAGTATAGGCACAAAAATCCAACATGAATTTGGATTTACACTGAAGAGAAAAAAGAAAAGCTATTCTGGGGCATATACACACTTCATCTCTTAATACAGGTTTAGTACGTTCAGACTCAGACTGTTTACAGTTTGAAACTCTTCACTAGAAAAAGACTGAAGAGAAACTCCATAGAAAAGCTACAAAAATAATAAAAGGATTAGGCATTATAACATACAAAGACAGACTAAGGGCTCAATCCTAGTATCCTCAATGTAGGAAAAAACCTTCTTTTGACTTCAGTGGGGTTTGGATAAGACCCTAAATTGCCAAGAGAGGTCACTCAGGCAACAGCATTAGAGATGTTAACCATAAACTTGATTAAACTCATATACCAACATTTTCAAGTATAGGTACCTAACATTGAGGACCTACTAGTATAGCCATATTAGGTACCAAAAATAAATGACCTGATTTTGAGAGATGCTGAGTTGCATGTGTTCCGTGTATTGTGGTTTAATGGGGTTTCTCTGTACTTCAGAAGGCAAAGGCAAAAAGGTTTGGACAGCTTGTAGGTTTTTATAGTTTTGGTTACTGAGTTACCATGGTGATGGGAGAATTATAAATGGGGAGAAAGTGTATGTGTACTGTATTTCTACATTGTGCAGTGGAATGAAATAGATAACTATGGAGATCCTTTCCAGCCTTTCGCCAATGATAAGATATTGTTGTGGTTTGAAAATGGTTATGGGCTTTACCACATATTTTAAAATGTTACTTAAATAAAAGTAATTAATGTTAATATGTTCTATTTTTTAAATTTTACTTCACAGAGAAATCTGACTGAGCACAAGGAACCTTGGTATCTGCAGACCAGCGCAATGGTTACTTCAGCACCGTATCTGCTACCTCATCTAGATATACGAGATAATGAAATGACCTTTTACCGCAAATATGAACCTAGTTTAAAAACAATGATTCCTGTCCGCCTCAAAGCAAAGCAAGTCACATTTATTTATAATTGAAATATAATATATAGAAAGAAAATCATTTTCTGATGGCTAATGAAGATTAAAATTTATTTTTCAGGAAGTCTTGATTACCTGCACCTCCCCAACTATTAAGCTAGCATTTACTTCAAATGTGTTTTAGTGGTTGAAATTGCATTATCTGTTTTAATGAACTACTAATGGTGTTTCACTTATATTTAATTGGTTAATTGAGTTAATACATTGCCAAGAAAATTTTTAGGCATAATCTGAGCTGAGCTAAACTGACAGAATCTGACATTTCACCATTGTTGAAAGCTAACATGAGTGACTACTCTGACGCTCTGTGTACGCCCTGTAACATTTTCTGAGGAGGATACTGATTAAATGCAGCAAATGCCAGTTGACTTCAAGTAATGAAGCTGGTTTTTAGCTCAGAAGCTGAGCACACGCACATAATGTGCTTTGGAAGCTACAGACTAGATTCTCACCCCATCAGCGTGACCTTACCTTATCATTAATTAATAAGTGGTGTATTCATACTATCTATCACTCCACTAAGGAATGCATGATGGTCTCTGCCTAACAGTATCAAAAGGTCTTTATATGGCTCAGAAAACATAATTTTCTACAATTAACATTTGTAAGGTCAGTGAGACAACTGTGAAATTAACTTGAATACTGTATTAGTAGCTTGTATTTTCCCCCTAGATCTGCTGTTAACCCAATGGATAATGCAGGACTGTTCTCATTTGCTACATATTCTTGGCTTTCATCTTTAATGATCAAAGGATACAGACACAATATTAACGTGGACACCGTACCTCCATTATCATATCACGATAGTTCAGAGCCAAATGCAAAAAGGTAGGATTATTTCAATTTCAATATAATTATTGTAAGATTCCTCCATATGTGGTGTTCTTTATTGAGAGTAATGATTTGAGACTTCTGGGGGGGACTAGATATAACACATAATAGCAGTTTTTAGCTGCAAAATGTTTTGCATGTTTCCTACTGTTTGACTCAGTACAGGACCCTTAAGAAAAAAAACAATAACACAATAAAAAAAAAGAGGAGGAAGAGAAGGAAAAGAAAACAAGTTGTTGGGAATTGTTTTTTGAAAAAGATACAAAAGAAGGGAGAAAGAAACAAAACTTATTGAGTCTTCTCTTTCCTTTATTGCTTTTCCATTTATTCTTTCTTCCCGTATCTTATACAAGGATTCCACATTGCAAGAATCTGAGGTAGGGTGCAATTCCTCACAAGGAAGACCCAGGTGTGTAGAAATCAAGAACTCCCTCCAAAATTTTAGCTTTCTGTATGGCAGATAAGGCTTCTTCAGCTATGGCACTACAGGTCTGGTCCAAAGCCTACTGAAGTCCATGGGAGTCTTTCCATTAATGGGATTTGAAACAGACCTGAAGGGCTCAATCCTGACAGGTGCTGAACATTCTGGCCCAAATCTAGCAATTAATATAAGTACATTAACTTCAAACACATGTTTAAGTGTGTTGCTGGATCAAGACCAGAATGTCAGCATCATACAGTATTGAGCCTAAATGTGTTGCAAAGCTCTTTGAAAGGACTAGTAAATTTTGCACATAATGGATTGGGAAAAGAATATTAAGGACCCTATGTAACTTTGATTTAGTGGTTGTAGTATTCATTAGTTCTGCCCCAGGTACCATCAGCAACCAATTAATTCCTGAGATTTTGAAAACTATTTCAACCGACTCTGTTCTGGTATACCTACATTTAGTTGAACAGTTAAGAATATCTGTCCTCAGATTGCAAATGTTAATGTTTTCAATGTGATAATTTCCTTAGCGGAATCACATTGAATAATGAATTCCCTTCATGAATTGTTATCTATAAAAATGTTCTTTGTATAATTTTTAAGATTTCTATAACTATTGATTGACAGGATGAGGAACTGAATTTTAATTTTATCATCGTAGCAGTTTCATATATGTTTCTTATTAACTGTTGTGATTAGAAAAAAATGCTTTTCCATTCTATTTAACCTTCTACTCTTTAATATGTGGGGATATTTTTTTCTCCAGATTTCGACTCCTTTGGGAAGCAGAGCTTGCAAGAGTCGGGCCTGAAAAAGCTTCTTTGATCAGAGTAGTTCTTAAATTTCAGAGAACAAGAATTTTGGTAGATGTGATAGCAAACTTCATTTGTATTATCTTGGCTGCTTTAGGACCAGTAAGTAGTTCCATACTGATGAACAATTTTAGTGTACTGCAATTAATCTCTCTGATAAACTAAGTATGGGAAATGGAGACAATTTTTTATTGCTCAGTTATTGATAGAATTTTAAACAATTAACAGGACATTAACCTCACCAATCACCTGTAATGAGAGGATTCCATGGATATCTCAAAGCCAAATGAGTCTACTTCTTTAATCTTTGTTTTTTATAAAGCTATGTCTCATCTAAAGTATGGTGTCATGGAAGGTCTGGGTCAAATCAGATATTTTATTGCAAATCTGAAAAAGATTTCTGGTGACACATAACATGAGCTTCAACTTATAAGAGTCCACGAAGAGTTCAAGGCCAACTAGCTGTTCATATATGTAGAATCCCCATATTCTATATATGACAAATCAATAGAAATCTAAAGTAATTCTTATTATTAAAGTATTGAATTCTTCACAGAGATCCTAACAACAATGTTCCATTAGTCAGAAACATGTTCTGAGTCCTTCTACCCATCACTGTAGTCTGAGTACCTAGCCATGGTATCACCATATGTTTACATGCAGTATGTTATTACATTTGCAGATTTTAAGAGTATCCTGCATTATTATTCTGTTTACTAGTGCCATTTCTGTTGTGAAGTCAGGAGTTTAACATTTGTACAGTACCAATTACATTTAAAGTACTTGCCTCTAAAGTAGGCAAGCCCACGAGCTTGCTTGGCAAATATGCTTTATCTAGAAGATGTATATGAGTACTAAAAAAAACAACAAAAACTTGCACTGTAAAAATGCCCAATAATAATATCACATTAACTTGTGACCATCTCAAAAATCTTAGTTGTGTCATCTACCTAACAATCACAAAGCAAAAGATAGTTTGTTGAGAATCTCCATATTAAGGGGATACAAAGGAATGGGGGTTTTAATACCTGTTAAAAAGGAAGAGATATGCAAAATGGTTCCTGCTACAGAAAATCAAGGCAGCAAATGCCTGTAAAGACGATGGCATCAAGTAGAGGAGCCATAGCTTGCTGCAGGGATGGGGCAGAGTCCATATAAGAAAGGGGTAGGCAACAGGGCCATCTTCAAACTTTGATAGATCCACAGTGCTTGTCATTCACCTATCCCTATGTATTGCTTACATTTTACATTCTTAAAGTAGAAACGGCAGATTTTGGGGGGGGGGAAACTTTGCTTGACCATTCTTTGATGATTTTCAAAGACATTTCTGTGGGCTTGAGAGAGCTAGTATCTATTTGAGAAGAACGTGAGAGGAAGGTAAGGAAGAAACCCAGATAAGTCAGAAGGATTTCAGAAACAAATTGACAAATAAGATTATTCTACCATGTTAGTGATTTCCAGTGACTTTTTTTTAACTGTTTGTGGGAAGAGAGGATCTGAGAGCCTTAGGGTATGTCTGCACTGCAATCAAACATCTCTGCCAGGCCCACTGCGCTCAGGCTATGGTGCTATAAGATTGCAGTGTTGACATTCAGGTTTGGGCTGGAGCCTGGGCTCTGGGGACCCTCCCTGTAAGAACTAGGTTACCTGGAGCAAGGCAAGGCAGAAGCTGGGTCCAAGGCAGAAGCAAGCCTAGAAACAAGCTAACAAGAAACTCAAGAGCTATTGCTGCTATGGGCAAATGTTTGAGCAGCCCTTGAACTGCTGTTGTGGCTGGGTTTAAGAGCCCATCTGATGGCTCTTCCAGTCAACAGGCTGTGTAGCCAATCAAGCAGCCACAGGCCAGCTGTGCTCATTATGTTGTCCAGAGAGTGTCTGCTGCAGGCCCTGCTGCCAGACTGGCTCTACTGAAGACCCTGATTCTTGTCAGAGGTTTCTTTTTATTATATGTACTACTGTAGCATTCATTTTTTATTTCTGTCCCACGTAACTGTGGATATTCTCATTAGTCACAGAAATGTCTAATCCTTTTATTGAATCCTAATAAGCTCCTGATCAAAGTTATATCTCATGGGAATGAGTTCCAATGGTTCATTACATTTTGTGTTAGTCTTTTCTTTTAGCAATTTGTCTTTTAAATTTGTTGCCCTTCAGTTCTGCCAATCATCCTCTTCTTATATTTAAAAAAATCCCACTTTCTAAATTTTAGTCTCAGCATACTAGCTTTTAGTGTGATTCCTCCTCCAAGGATGTTGAACTTAGTTATATTACAGTCAATATTACTTTGTGGCTCAATTATTGTCCTTGCACCAACCTATTCTGTGTGGTAGTAAGAAACAAGTCCAGAATAATCTCTCTCTTTGGAACTATTTGTTGCAAAAGCAATTGTTAAACCTTGTTCTGATGTGACAATTGACCAGTTTAAGCACACTTAGCTGAAATCCCCATTATTGCAGTTTTATCAATTAATGTATTTGTTCATACATCCCTCACAGAATAGCAGCAACTTTTGGTAACTAGCTACCTGAGCTGATTTCAGTGGTTTACATCAGGATATCAAGAGTGGATAAATATTTTCATTGGGCCAATAATACAAGTAACTAATTTCAGAATCTTCCCACAGTGAAACCATGTGGTTCTCAAATGTGACAGATACTGGTATACAGCAGATAGATAGGTAACTGGTAACCATCTATTAAAATCTAGCCAGGCATCATCCTGCACTCATCATCATAGTATCTCAATGCCTATCCTTTAGTACCTCATGAATATAAAATGTACTTTCCTTCCCAAAACCTCTATTATTTATATGTATAAATCTCATATGGTACCATGCTGGGTATGCCTACACTGCGCAGCACTTGCAGAGGTGTTTAGGCTACATATAGCTACACCCTGCAGTGAAAAGCCGTCTGAGTCCACACTGCAATGTGTACACATGTCAGCGAAAGGCTCTGAGGGGAGGGAGGGTAGACAGTGGGAAAGGGCTCTGAAGGGAGGGAGGGTAGACAGTGGGGAAAGGCTCTTGAGGGTCCTTTCCCCTCAGGCTCCCTGCTGCTGGAGCCTTTCCCTGCAGTGGTGAAAGACTCCATCAATGAGGAAGTAGCATAACATTACACTACTAAAATACTGCATAGATGGAGAGGTACTGCAGAGTAATGTAGGGCACATACCCGCATAGTTCAGCTGTTTTATCACTCTACTTACCTAAGCAGTGCCTCACCATCTACACTGCTATGTATACCGCTGCTAGGGGAGCATGTAGGTTATTATCATAAACCTAGTCCAAGATTTGGACCTTAGCGTCCAAAATATGGGGGTTAGCATGAAAACCTCCAAGCTTAGTTACCAGCTTGGACCTGGTAAAGCTGCCACCACCCAAAAAATTAGAGTGTTTTGGGGCACTCTGGTCCCCCCAAAAACCTTCCCTGGGGACCCCAAGACCCAAATCCCTTGAGTCTCACAACAAAGGGAAATAAACCTTTTCCCTGCCCCCCTCCAGGTGTTCCTGGAGAGATACACAGAAGCAAACTCCGTGAATCTAAACAGAGGGAGTCCACCCTCTCTATTTCCAGTCCTGGAAACACAAGCACTTCCCTCTTCACCCAGAGGGAATGCAAAGTCAGGCTAGTAAATCTAACACACACAGATTTCCCCCTGACTTCTTTCTCCCACCAATTCCCTGGTGAGCACAGACTCAATTCCCTGGAGTTCCCCACTAAAGAAAAACTCCAACAGATCTTAAAAAGAAAGCTTTATATAAAAAGAAAGAAAAAGTACATAAAAATGGTCTCTCTGCATTAAGGTGACAAATACAGGGTCAATTGCTTAAAAGAATATTGAATAAACAGCCTTATTCAAAAAGAATACAATTCAAAGCACTCCAGCAACTATAGACATGTAAATACAAAAGAAAAAAAAACAATAACCCCTGTTGTTTTTATGATCTCTGTACTCACAACTTGGAAACAGAAGATTAGACAGCAGGAAATAGAAATCCCCTCATAGCCGAGAGAGAGTCAGACAGAAGATCCCAGAACAAAGGACTCACACACAAAAAAACCCTCCATCCAGATTTGAAAAAGTCTTGTTTCCTGATTGGTCCTCTGGTCAGGTGTTCAGATTACTTCTTTCCAGGTGTAAGAGACATTAACCCTTAGATATCTGTTTATGACACGCCCCCCAAATTGCAGACAGTGGGGAAGCTCACTGGCGGCGATTTCCTTCTAGACCTTTAAAATAAACAGATTAATACAACACATGCACATTTACATATACCACTAAGTATATAACTAATAGACTTCCACATTTTAAGAACACTTTTTAACTACTGGATTTTGGGAAACTCTCACGGGAGAGTGCATCAGCTACTTTGTTAGAAGCTCCTGAGATGTGCTGAATTTCAAAATCAAAATCTTGGAGAGCTAAACTCCAACGAAGAAGTTTCTTGTTGTTCCCCTTGGCAGTATGAAGCCACTTTAGTGCAGCATGGTCAGTTTGTAGCTGGAACCGCCGTCCCCAAACATATGGGCGTAGCTTTTCCAGGGCGTACACAATGGCGTAGCATTCCTTTTCACTGACTGACCAGTGACTTTCCCTCTCAGACAGTTTCTTGTTGAGAAACACGACAGGATGGAAGTTGTGATCTGTTGCTTCCTGCATGAGAATTGCTCCTATACCACGCTCAGATGCATCCGTGGTTACTAGGAATGGCTTGTCAAAATCCGGGGCCCTGAGTACAGGGTCAGACATGAGCGTCGCCTTAAGTTGGGTAAAGGCCTTCTGACACTCATCAGTCCACCTAACTGCATTTGGCTGGGTCTTTTTGGTCAGGTCGGTCAGTGGGGCAGCGATCTGGCTGTAGTGTGGTACAAATCGCCTGTAGTTCCCGGCCAAGCCTAAGAAGGATTGGACCTGTTTCTTTCACCTTGGGACAGGCCACTTTTGGATAGCATCCACCTTGGCCTGTAGGGGGTTTATGGTTCCTTGACCCACCTGGTGTCCCAGGTAAGTCACTCTGTTTTGGCCTATTTGACACTTTTTGGCCTTAACAGTTAGTCCGGCCTGCCTGATGTGCTCAAAGACCTTTTCCAGGTGTAGCAGGTGTTCGGGCCAGGAGTCTGAAAAAATGGCCACATCATCGAGGTAGGCAACTGCAAATTCTCCCAGTCCTGCTAGTAGACCATCTACCAGCCTCTGGAAGGTGGCGGGTGCATTTCGAAGGCCGAAAGGAAGGACATTGAATTCATACACCCCCGCATGGGTGACGAATGCTGACCTCTCCTTGGCAGGTTCATCTAGCGGTACTTGCCAGTACCCCTTGGTTAAGTCTATTGTAGAGATGAACTGGGCACGTCCCAACTTCTCCAATAGTTCATCGGTGTGTGGCATTGGATAGTTGTCTGGACGAGTTACTGCAATAAGCTTACGGTAGTCCACGCAAAAGCATATTTCCCCATCTGGTTTGGGTACCAGAACCACTGGAGATGCCCATGCACTGGTAGATGAGCGGATTATACCCATCTGTAGCATGTTCTGGATCTCCCGTTCTATAGCAGCCTGGGCATGAGGAGACACCCGGTAGGGTGGGGTTCTAATGGGGTGAGCATTACCTGTGTCAATGGAGTGGTATGCCCGTTCAGTTCGTCCTGGGGTGGCTGAGAACAATGGGGCGAAGCTAGATCACAGCTCCTTGATTTGTCGCTGCTGCAGACATTCCAGGGTGGTTGAGAGGTTCACCTCTTCCACGCCACTGTCTTTTTTCCCTTCGTAGTAGACACCGTCAGGCCACTCAGCATCATCTCCCTGGACTGTAAACTGACAAACCTGTAAGTCTCTAGAATAGAAAGGCTTGAGAGAATTAACATGGTACACTCTGGGCTTTAGTGAGGAATTGGGAAATGCTATGAGGTAGTTCACTGTTCCCAGGCACTCTTGGACCGTGAATGGCCCTTCCCATGATGCTTCCATCTTATGGGCCTGTTGTGCCTTCAAGACCATAACCTGGTCTCCTACCTTGAAGGAACGTTTTCTGGCATGTCTGTCATACCAGGCCTTTTGCTTTTCCTGAGCATCCTTTAGGTTCTCTTTAGCAAGGGCTAAGGAGTGTCGGAGGGTGCTTTGTAGGTTGCTTACAAAGTCCAGAATGTTAGTTCCTGGAGAAGGCGTAAGCCCCTCCCATTGCTGCTTCACCAACTGTAATGGCCCCTTAACCTCGTGACCATACACAAGTTCAAATGGTGAAAACCCTAAACTGGGATGTGGTACAGCCCTGTAGGCAAACAGCAACTGCTGCAACACTAGGTCCCAATTATTGGAGTATTCGTTGACGAATTTACGTATCATGGCCCCCAAAGTTCCATTAAACCTTTCCACCAGGCCATTGGTTTGATGGTGGTACGGGGTGGCAACCAAGTGATTCACCCCATGAGTTTCCCACAGTTTTTGCATGGTCCCTGCCAGGAAATTAGATCCTGAATCAGTAAGGATGTCAGAGGGCCAACCTACCCTGGAAAAAATGTCTGTTAGGGCCAGGCACACAGTGTTAGCCCTGGTGTTGCCTAGAGCTACTGCTTCCGGCCATCGGGTAGCAAAGTCCACGAAAGTCAGTACGTACTGCTTTCCTCTGGGCGTCTTTTTTGGGAAAGGACCCAGAATATCCACAGCTACTCGCTGAAATGGGACCTCAATTATGGGGAGTGGCTGGAGAGGGGCCTTGACCTGGTCTTGGGGTTTTCCCACTCTTTGGCATACCTCACAAGACCGGACATACTTGGCAACATCCTTGCCCATCCCCTCCCAGTGGAAGGACTTCCCCAACTGGTCCTTGGTTCTATTCACCCCAGCATGGCCACTGGGATGATCATGGGCTAAGCTTAAGAGCTTCCCCCGGTACTTAGTTGGAACCACCAACTGTTTTTGCGGCTGCCCTTCTTCCCGGTGTCCACCAGAAAGAATTTCCTTGTATAAAAGTCCTTGGTCTATAACAAACCGGGATCGATTAGAAGAGCTGAGAGGCGGTGGGGTGCTTCGTGCCGCCGCCCAAGCTTTCTGAAGGCTGTCATCTGCTTCCTGCTCAGTCTGGAACTGTTCCCTTGAGGCTGGGGTCACCAGTTCTTCCTCAGACTGTGGACTTGGGCTTGGTCCCTCTGGAAGCGATGTAGGTGATGGGGTTGTTTCCGTTGCTGGTGAACCGATCTCCGCTGGTGCACCTGAGGGTATTTCAGGCTCTGGCTGAGCCTTTTGGGTATGGCTGTCTGTTGCTTCTGCCAGTTCTGGCTCGCTGGCGCCCTCTGGTGTTGAGTTTGAAAATGTGGTTGCAATTGCTGGTGCTGGTTGCTGTTCCAGTTCCGGGCCTGGGACTGGAGGTGCTGTGGCTGTTTCAGTGGTAGGCATGGAATCCGGGTCCACTACCTCTGTCTGGGTCTCTGGTAACACAGACGGGGCCTCTGTGGACGGCTCAGGAACAGGAATGGGTCTGGAAGCTTGCCTGGTTTGGCTGCGTGTAACCATTCCCACTCGCTTGGCCCGCTTCACCTGATTGGCCAAGTCTTCCCCCAGTAGCATGGGGATAGGATAATTGTCATAGACTGCAAAAGTCCACATTCCTGACCAGCCTTTGTACTGGACAGGCAGTTCAGCTGTAGGCAAGTCTACAGCTTGTGACATGAAGGGGTAAATTGTCACTTGGGCCTTTGAGTTGATGAATTTGGGGTCTACGAAGGATTGGTGGATAGCTGACACTTGTGCCCCCGTGTCTCTCCATGCAGTAACCTTCTTTCCGCCCACTCTCAAATTTTCCCTTCGCTCCAAGGGTATTTGAGAGGCATCCGGACCTGGGGATCTTTGGTGTGATGGTGGTGTAATGAACTGCACTCGGATGGCGTTCTTTGGACAGTTGGCCTTGATATGTCCAGTTCATTACACTTAAAGCATCTTCCATCTGATGGGTCACTGGGCCGAGGTGAGTTACTGGAGACTGGTGAGGTGGAAGAATAGGGCGTCTGTGGCTTTATTTGGGTTGTATGTGGGGTCTTTGGCTGTCCTCGGTTGTAGGGTTTATGGTCGGTGTGCCCCCTGGGGTATTCTTTCCCCTTGACCGTAGCTTTCTTGCTTTCTGCCACTTCCATCCATCTGGCTCCAATCTCCACCACCTCAGCAAGATTTTTGGGTTTTCCATCTTGTATGTACCGTGTTATGTCCTCAGGAACACCATCCAAGAACTGCTCCATTTGTATGAGGAGTTGCAGTTCTTCCAAGGTTTTAACATTGTGTCCTGATATCCAGGCCTCATAATTTTTCCCAACGTAGTAGGCGTGTTTGGGAAATGACACATCTGGTTTTTACTTTGGGTTCGAAACACCGATGGGCATGATCCGGGGTTATTCCCATTCTGTATCTGGCCTTGGTTTGAAAAAGTTTATAGTCGTTCATGTTCTCCTTAGGCATTTCAGCTGCCACCTCTGCTAAAGGTCCACTGAGCTGTGGCCTCAATTCTACCATGTACTGGTCTTCAGAGATGCAGTACCCAAGACAGGCTCTTTCAAAATTTTCCAAGAAGGCCTCGGTGTCATCACCTGCCTTGTAGGTGGGAAATTTCCTGTGCTGTGGAACCATAATTGGCGAAGGGTTGTTAGGATTGGCTGGTGCATGCAGCCCAGCTTGCGCTAAGTCCAGTTCATGTTTTCTCTGTTTTTCCTTCTCTTCATTTTCTTTTTGTTGCTTTTCCATTTCTTTTTGTTGTTTTTCCATGTCTCGGCAGTGGGCCACCTCTTCTTCTTGTTGTTTCCTTCTGTGGGCCACCTCTTCTTCTTCTAGTTTTCTGTGGTGTGCTGCATTTTTGGCTTCTTGTTCTCTTTTTTGGGCTGCCTGTTTGATCTGTTCTTCTCTTTCTTTCATCTCCATTTCTTTTTGTTTTATTTCTAGTTCCTGTTTGTTTTTTTCCATCTCTCGCCTGTGCTCGGCGTCTTTGATTTGTTCTTCAGCCTCCATTTTTGTCTTGTTAGGCATGGTTCCTGTTTTCTTGTGTTGGGGTGCCCTCCGGTGTTTATCTTCTGAACTGCAGGTTCTCTGTTGCCTCCTGGGGTCTGCCTAGCAACAGTGCCTTTTTCCCTTTCTTCCTCTAGCTAATTTTTTCAATGTAAAGTAAACCAGAAAAACCACTTTATTTGCATGAGTATAGTGCTGGTATTTGCCTCCTAATGGGAGTGCTATTGTGTGACAAAAGACCTGTAACAGTTCCTTAATGGTTTCTTGCTTAATATGCAAGCCACAACTGCCAGAGAGAGCAGAAAAAAAATTCTCTCTGGTTCCCTTTTAAAACCAAACTCTTTCTCTCTGCTAAAAAGCCCCTAGCAGAGAAAAGAAAAATATAATATTCCTACTGGCTTCTGGATTGTATCTTTCCCACAACACTGCACACCATATCATAAATCTAGTCCCAGATTTGGACCTTCGCATCCAAAATATGGGGGTTAGCATGAAAACCTCCAAGCTTAGTTACCAGCTTGGACCTGGTAAAGCTGCCACCACCCAAAAAATTAGAGTGTTTTGGGGCACTCTGGTCCCCCCAAAAACCTTCCCTGGGGACCCCAAGACCCAAATCCCTTGAGTCTCACAACAAAGGGAAATAAACCTTTTCCCTTCCCCCCTCCAGGTGTTCCTGGAGAGATACACAGAAGCAAACTCCGTGAATCTAAACAGAGGGAGTCCACCCTCTCTATTTCCAGTCCTGGAAACACAAGCACTTCCCTCTTCATCCAGAGGGAATGCAAAGTCAGGCTAGTAAATCTAACACACACAGATTTCCCCCTGACTTCTTTCTCCCACCAATTCCCTGGTGAGCACAGACTCAATTCCCTGGAGTTCCCCACTAAAGAAAAACTCCAACAGATCTTAAAAAGAAAGCTTTATATAAAAAGAAAGAAAAAGTACATAAAAATGGTCTCTCTGCATTAAGGTGACAAATACAGGGTCAATTGCTTAAAAGAATATTGAATAAACAGCCTTATTCAAAAAGAATACAATTCAAAGCACTCCAGCAACTATAGACATGTAAATACAAAAGAAAAAAAAACAATAACCCCTATTGTTTTTATGATCTCTGTACTCACAACTTGGAAACAGAAGATTAGAAAGCAGGAAATAGAAATCCCCTCATAGCCGAGAGAGAGTCAGACAGAAGACCCCAGAACAAAGGACTCACACACAAAAAAACCCTCCACCCAGATTTGAAAAAGTCTTGTTTCCTGATTGGTCCTCTGGTCAGGTGTTCAGATTACTTCTTTCCAGGTGTAAGAGACATTAGCCCTTAGCTATCTGTTTATGACAGTTATGAACTCTACATGCCACTGAAAGGAGTGTGCATTGTAGAGGTATCTGTGGAAGCAGCACAGTTCCTGGCTTTGCTGTGTTGGAACTTCCCAAAGGTTAACAGATGTGAAATTTTTCATGATGCAATTTTAAAAAATAATTCTGAAATTTCTTTGCAGACTGTGATCATTCATAAAATTCTACAGCACAGTGAAAGTGTCTCCAAAGACAGCATTCGGGGAATTGGACTCTGCATAGCACTTTTTCTTGCTGAACTTTTCAAAGTAATATTTTGGGCATTAGCATGGGCCATCAACTACCGTACAGCTATACGATTAAAAGTTGCTGTATCTACAGTAGCTTTTGAATATCTATTAGCATTTAAGTCTTTGACACACATCTCTGTTGGTGAGGTAAGTTTCCATAATCATATTCTACTTCTTAACCTCTAGGTGGCCTTTAATGTCTGAGCTGTTTTTATGAAATACTAAAATAAGTCAATTTAAATGGTACAGTCACTTAAGTCTTCATGCACTAATAAACAGTATATGGGTAGTGGATTCTGAAAGTCTTACTCCTGGGATTATAAAAACATGATTGGTTTAAAAACTCTTGGTCACAAAAATATTGATAAAAGGGAGAACTGTTCATCTCTCTCTTTTTTGTGTGTTTGCAGGTCATTAATGTATTATCTAATGATGGCTATCGAATGTTTGAAGCTGCCTTATTTTGTCCTCTCCCAATTACTGTACCTGCACTAATGATCGTTTGTACCATATATTCTTGTCTTATTCTTGGTCCCACTGCACTCACAGGAACATTTGTTTATATTATATTTATACCTCTACAGGTAAAGTGACTAATTTTCCTAATCATTTTATATGTACATTGATCAATATTAAATGTAAGGCTGAGATTTTCAATGGACCCTAAGGGTATAAGGCACTAAAAATTAATGTGGAGTTGGGTACTTAACTCTTTAGGCTCCTTTGAAAATCCTTACCTTAAATCATATTTTATTAAAGAACTCAATAAAGGACCATGTTCTTCTCTCAGTAAATCCAAAGTAACTCTATTCTCACAGTTGCTCTGGAATAACTAAAAGGAGAATTTCTATTATCTAGGCCTCTGATCTCATTCTGATACGCAGCACTGCAATACCTACTTGCAAGTATTTTTTCACTTTAGTGTTGCCATGTAAGCCATTTTAGAAAAACTAAAATGAATATGATTTAAAGACAAAACAAGGGCCAAATGTAAAAAAACAATCAAGTACGATAGTTACAGATGATAGTTCTAACATATGTAACTGCAATTTTGTACCTGTTGTACAATCAATAACTCGTGCAAGCATAGAGACTATTATGAAAATATGGCATTAAGATAGTTCAAGTGTGTTAATTAATGTATTAATTGAGTATTCACTGGTGCTTAAATTTTTCATATAAATAATAAATTACATTCAGAATAGTTAAAGGAGCTTTCCTTTCAAGCAGTAACAGTGGAATAATCTGTTGTTTCTTTTAAATTAAGCTACGTCTTTTATTTCTGTTTAAAAGGGATGCATAGAGCCGTTTAGTTAATGAAATGTGTTTTCAATTGATTAAACTTTTTCAGGCACATCTTAACAGTTTCTAAACTACGTTTGATAATCTCCTACTGTACAATGCTGTCACACCTGTAAGAGCTAACACACAGAACCACAAACCATTGCCTCAAAGTGTTTTCAGTACGGTAGCAGCCGGTGTTTTTTTTGTTTTGTTTTGCTTTGTTTTTTGGTTTTTTTTGTTTTGAGTGTGTGGTTGTGTGGATGGTCAATGGCTACAGCTGGCAATATTCCAGGAGCCAGTTGCCACATCCTTTAAAGAACAGCATTATACTTCTACCTCACAAGCTAGTCTTTATACGTTAGAATGTTTTTCCTCCATATACTTCCAAACTTTTTTGAATATTCACGTTTCCAGCATCTATTGCAGTTCATTACAGTATTCCACTGAACACAATAAAGGACTCATTCAGGCCTCCCTTTTTGCATCCATAATATATATTGTATAGCTTTCTTGTTCTTTTTCTAACTTGATATTAGCATCAGTAAGAGTAAAAATAAATACAAAGATTGTCAAATCTGCATATTAAGGTGAATAGGAAATCACAGCTGTTTCCTGTTCCCTCATCATGTCTAAATAGTAAGGTGTATAGGAACATACAGATCTGTTCCTGTTTTTTACATGATGTGTTAATGGCCTCTGACATGGAAGCAAGCTCTAGTCCAGGTGACAAACATCTTAGAAGAAGAGTCAAATTAGAAAAGGAACAAGAAATCTATACAATATATATGATTGGATGCAAAAATGGAGTCCTGAATGAGGCCTTTAATGTGTTCATTGGAATACTATGAGTATCAATAGAAACTGGAAACATGAATATTCTAAAAAGAGTTTGGAAGCATATGGAGGAAAAACATTCAAATACATAAAGACTAGCTAGTGAGGTAGCAACATAATGCTGTCACTTTAAAAGGATGTGGCAATTGGCTCCTGCAATATTCCCAATTGTAAGCATTTACCATCCACACACACACACACTCAAACATGTTTGCTTAAATTCACATTTTTTGTTAGACGTCTCCATTTTAAGGATGTGTTTTAATAGCATTTTTACATTTTGATTGCAGATGTTCATGGCTAAGCTCACATCCGTATTCCGACGAGCTGCTATTTCAGTGACTGATACGCGTGTGCAAAGAATGAATGAGATTTTAACATGCATTAAATTGATTAAAATGTATGCTTGGGAAAAATCTTTTGCAAAGGCAATCAAAGGTATAGAAAGCGGCTATTTTAAAGTAGTATATAAAATGGTAACTCTGCCTTTCTGTCCAATATCAGTGACTTATAGAAACTTAATGTGCTCTGTGTTTTTAAAACCACTTATTGTCTCTAAGAAGGATGTTCATGAACCCCTGTTCTGTTTTCTCCACTGAAAATCAGCAGAACATAGGCTCCTAAGTCAGTTAGGAACTTTTGAAAATGTTACCCCTGAAGTATCATGCCATTTACTCCATGACCCTGCCAGTGCAGCTCCCCACAGTACATTACCTAGCCTACCTCCTAATCCAGTCTAATTTCAACCATTCCAAGCAATGGGGTTAACATGATTCTCAACCATGATTTTGAGCCTACACTTTTCTTTCAATTTCATCCCATTACTCCTACTCCTATACCCGCTGTAGCACCCTCAATAATTCCACTCATTCTCTCCTTGGTATTTATACTCTTCAAATACTTGTAAAATCTTATATAATCTTTATTGCTTAGTCAATCCATGCATATTTGGCTCTCTTTTCTCATAAATTATTCCCTCTAGCTTTCTAATAAAATTTTTGCTCTTCTCTGAACTCACTCCAATTTGTCTACAACAAGCAGTAAATCTTGCCAAACAAATCTGATTACTGCTTTTGGCTGTTACAGAGTAAGGGCTCAATCCCAAAAGGTTGCTGTGTGCCCTCAATTCCCATCATAAGTGGGAGTTGAAGAGCAGTTAATACTGCTCAGGATTGGGACCCTAATAAAGGAAGGTAGCAAATGCAATATAGGATTTAATAGGATGACTCATGAAATGTTGATCACGAGATTAATTTGTACTGGCCTGGATGTGACCACTTACCTAGATTGGAAACCGAAGTGTCATAAATAAAGTGGAATGATAAAACAGCATTAAATTAGGAGTGGGGGGTATGTTAAGATTTGTCCTATTTAATCTCTTCATTCATGATCTGGAAGTGGAGGTAAATAACACATTGATCAAACTGGCTGACACTAAATCAGGAGGTGGTCAGAACACAGTAATAATACAGAGGTAGCAATATGGCAGAAAATAATAAGAAATTCAGCTAATATATTTAGGTAAAAATGACTCAAAACTCAGCTATTCAATGGGAGACCAAAAGCTGGAAAGCAGGAATGTCGGGAGATCTATAGGGCTAAAGGGCAGCGAAAAGAAACATTGTGATTTGGCAATAGAAAGGGTAACAATTAAAGAGTGCATATGGGGTGGCATCTCTCTACAGGAGATAGTTTGTCTTTGCCTGCTATGGTGGCAATGCACCTGGAATGTTGCATCCTGTATTGCAATATTTCCCTTTCTCCAGGCAGCCCCACCTCACAAATCCCTTACCTTAGAGCCTAAAGCCTGAATTTCCATGATCCTGGCCAGGGAATCAGACAGGGAAATCAGAGCACTGGAGGCCAGAAGAGCTGTGCATATGGTCAAAGGAGCATGAAGGAAAGATACGCGATGAGTCTCCGCATATGGGTGAGACCAGATGGAGGCCTCTGGGGGAAAATGGTCAGAAGCAGCCAAGACAGACTGAACAGGGGGAAATCCTAGACCAGATAGGACAGCTGCAGGGTATACACCAAGGAGTTACACTCCTACAGGTGGTCAAGAGAGGAACATTAAGTGAGTCAGTCCTCCAGAAATAATCTCAGAAGGGCAGCAGTAAACTGAGGTGCTGCTCTTATAAGAGGGCTCCTAACCTTTGAACGGGTGGGTACACAGAGATAAAATGGGACACAAAAATAGAACATTGAGACCAAGTGAGATACAGAGGAGGGGACAAAGGAAACAGGCTTCTCACTGTCATGAAGATCCTCACTCTGGTGGGGAGAGAAGCAGCCCCCTAAAGGCTTCATATGAGAAGGAGTAGGTGAGGTGGGTCTTTCTCAAGGCTGCAGAAGGTAAGTGACAGGATACCTTTGGAAGGGAGTGGACGGATTCCAGGCCACTGAAGAGAGGGACAGGCTTACTGGGGTGAAAGGGTTACTGAAGTGGAGGTACTTTGATCAATTTTAGTGCAACTCACCAAGAGACATGTTTTGTGTTTTCCCTTCCCTTTTCCATTCTGAGTTTGCATTTTCACACAAACCCAGAACTAAAAGCAAAACTGGGGTTCTGAACCTGTACAAAACAAGTCCATGTCTTGTTCATCACAACCCATGCTATCTTACATGTAGCCTTTGTAAAGACTTCCTCCAGATTTTGGAGTAAATATTGAAATAAAATATTTATACAAAAATACAGATTCAGGAAGGTAAACATGGTAATGAAAAGAGAGCTCTCTAAAATCAATGTTTAACTGAACCTAAGTGCAAACATTTGAGTCTGTTTACTGATTATCCGTCATTTAATGCTTTTAAAGGCCAAAAATATATAGTCTTTATCAGGAAATGTTAATTTTACCATATACCCACAAACCAACAAAAATATTTCCAGCAATAGTAACTGAAATTTATAGACAGGCAAAGTAAGGAAAATGCTGCTTGATTTAGGGATATTTACTTTTTATATTTTGAAGTGTGATGTTGACTGGTTGTGTATTAATGGTTATAAAGCTTTAACTTTTTGAAGCTCAACATCTGTCATAAATTATTGTTTGACATCCCTCTCAGTTTTCTGCAACAGTGAAAATTTAAACTTGATTAAAAATAAAAAAATGCTTAAACACATAATTTTACACAACTGTGAAAATTTAAATCAATAGAATTTAAAAAAAACAACAACTGGTATTATCTATTGAAGTTATTAAAAAAAATCAAAATCAGTTTCTTCCAAATCTAAAAGTTTATATGTAAGGTAGTCATTTGGGCTTTTGCTTAATCATAAGATTTTTGTTTGTTTGTTTAAAGGGAAAAATAGATCCAGTAACAATGTTTAAATAGCTTTTGTGTTACCACCTTAATGCTATCAAATGTAGGGCCATAAATTTACCTTTGGTGCATGCAATTCAACTGATATCAATGTCTCCCAAATTTAGGCTTAGTATAAGGAAGGCCTTTGCTGTTTAGAATGATCTTCTCTTGAAAATGTTAGCTCTCCTTTACATTTTTTTTACATTATAATATTTTAAATTTCTTGTATTTCACAGGTATAAGAAATGTGGAAAGGAAAATACTGGAAAAAGCAGGATATGTTCAAAGTGTAAACTCTGCTCTGGCACCTGTTGTATCAACACTGGCTACTGTCATGACATTTGTTTTACACACTCTTTTAAAGAAAGAACTAACTGCATCAGTTGTATGACTTTTATATACATATATATACACATATATATTTTTCCCCCAAAGTCCTTGTTCCTTTATAGTACTGTATATCTTTGTAGAGTAGATCTGGATCCTCTTAAATTTACTTACTTTCCCCTAGGATTTTTAATGAATGGCAGCTCCAAATTTAAGATAGCTTTCCTGTACAGATTGTATATGGCCAGATTTGTGTAATTTTTGGTCGTGACCAGAATGGGTCCAAATTCTGCCCCTCTTCCCTCGCCCCAGCACACACACCTGCCTAAGGCTCTGGGAGGGAGTTTGGGTGTGGGAGGGGTGCAGGCTCAGGGAGGGAGTTTGGGGGTGTGAGCTCTGGGCTGGGCCAGGGGGTGCTGGGATGCAGGATAGGGTGAGGAGTTGGCGGTTTACCTTGGGTGGCTCCCAAAAGTGACCCACACACCCCTCTGGCAGCAGCTCGTAGGCAGAGGCCCCAGTTCCCGGCCAATGGGAGCTGCAGAGTCCGCGTTCAGGGCGGGGGCAGTGCGCAGAGACAGCCCCCGCACCCAGGCCACAGGAACGTGCTGACCACTTCTGGGAGTGGCATGGAGTGAGGGTAGGCAGAAGCTGCCTTAGCCCCACTGTGCTGCCGGTGGTGGTAGCCGGGAGCCTGCGGGCCCTTTTAAATCGCCTGGGGGTAGCAGACAAGGCCAGGAGACGCTCCTGGGCAGGTGCGGCGGGACTGCAAGCAGAGACTCGGCCCCAAACATTGGTGGAGCCGGGGCCCTGGGCCCTGAATATTCCTGAAGCCCAGGCACCATGGGCCAATACAACTCGCTGCCCCTGTATTTGGCTAGTAAACAAGGGTAACTTCTATTAAACATTGCATGGTAAAGATAAAGTTAATAAATTAAATTGGTTATTAATTAAGGAAGCTTCTAAAAGAAGATATATGGTCTTTTAAATGCTTTAAAGTATTTTCTTAAATAGTAAGAAACTAACTAGACATTTGTGATCATTCACCACCCATTCCTTCCACACAGGACTCAATGCAGATTAATGCAAAACTTAGTCTGGTGAACAGCAAGATGCATTCCCCTTTAGAAAGCAGTAGCCAGGGAAAAGACGGAGGGCAGGAAGTGTAAACATATAAGCAAAGGAGGAAATTTTGTTTTAAAAAATAACCTGACATGTAGGGGGTTTATTGGCAAAAAAACTCAACTACAAAATGAGTGAGGATGTACAAAAGGAAAGTCAAAGAAAGCAAAAAGCAGGGGGAAAGATTCAATGTAATGCTTATAAAAGAGAATATAGCTTATGATATACTATCAGAGTTTTGCCATTCACTTCAATGGAGCCAGGATTTCATCCAATGAATCTATATGCTTATATGTCTCCTAGCATACCAGTATCCGAACACCTCCTTCCAAATATTGGAAAACAGAAATAAGAGAGTCTCTCCCTCTCTCCAGCCTGTAGGAGATACAACTTGAATAGTTGATAGGGTTTATGTGTTTACTGAGCAAACGGGGGTAAAGCTAAGCAGAAGGGATGAACATCGGATTTCATTGTAAACATGGTGAGATTAGTTGTCATTCTGACATCTGGTAGCAAGTTCAATTGTCTTGGTCTAGCTCCTGTAAAGTTTGGCCTCCCATGTTGTTTGATCGTTTCATTGCTCCAGTGAGAGACAGTTGTCATGGGAAGTCATGGCCATGGAAGTGATCTCTCAAGTAGACAGGGCCAGTTCCATGGAAAGCTTAGAATTTCAGGTTAGAAACCTTAAACTGTGGAGTTGATGCAGAGTATTGCACAAAGGGGATGTATTTCATAGCAACCCATTTTGCTAAGCAGATCTGCTGATGCATTTTGTAACAGATGTTTATTCCAGGTATGTTGTTTGTATATTTGTGTATAGTACTTTCATATTTTATGCTTTATGTGTGGGAGTCCAAAGATTCCCTATGAGAAAACAAAGATGAAGAGTTTGGATAGGAGGTTGTGAGCTATTATATCAGAATCCTTGCCCTTGTGGATGTTGAAATCTCCTAAGATGAGTCTTGTGAACCGTATCACCATGTGAGAGAGCATCTGTATCAGCTTCTCTGGGAAGCCTGGGGGGTGCCTATAAGGCTTGTGCAGGGGCTGCAACTGTGACTAGTTTCTTGCACTGCCCACTAGAATTGGTTGAAAATTTTCCAACAGAACAATATTCTATTAGAAAATGCTGATTCAAGAGAACTGAAACATTATGTAGGAACACGTTGATTCTGTCAAAGTCTGCCTGCCTAGTTTCCTGCCAGTACATACTCTCCCAGTTCCCTGACTCGACGGGCAATTGCTTCCTGGGCTTGCCCAGCTCGCTAGGCAACTCTTGGAATTAAGCAAGGAACAAGCAAAAACATTAGCATCTTTTTTTATTTTGCATGTAACTGCATAAACAGAAAATGCACAAAGACTGAAAAAAAGTGGACGTAATACCAATTTTTAAAATGCACTGTAAACTAGAGGCACCTTAATTACAAATCAGTAATCTCATTTATGTCTTATGAAAATACTGGTTTCATTTATTAGGGATGAAATGAAATGTTTCACTTATAAGTATATAACAAGAGTTAGGCACTTGCCAGCATGTGTTTACCAAGAATAAGCCTGACTGATTTCTTTAAAGAAGTGACAAAGCATATGTCAGAAGGCAGGGCAGCATATGTGAGTTACTTGGATTTCAGTGAAGCCTTTGATAAGGTATCACACAGGAAGCTTCTAGACAAGATACAAAAATGTAAGCTTCATTGCTAACATAGCAAGATGGATTGAAAGTTGGTTTGCAGGAAGGGTTCAGAGACTTATAGTTAACAGGCCAAATTCCTCCCTCACCTAATTTAACTGAAATCAGTGGTAGAAGACCAAGCAAGAATCCTCAAAGTGATGTTCTAGAAAGCTCAGAAATGGGACCAATGCCATTTTATATAATGACTTGAAAAATGGAAGGAGTTGCGTTGTGTTTTAGCCACTCATGTTGCAATTACGAAAATGAAAACCACAAAAATTAAAAGCATATAGATATATTTTTCCTACCCTTTCAAATATAATACAAAAATATATTTAGAATTTTAATACAAAATAATGGTTGGCACTAAAACAGTAAAAGCCCTTTTCCTTTTTCTTTTGCAGGCATTTAGTGTGATTGCCATGTTTAATGTAATGAAGTTTTCAATTACTATCTTGCCTTTCTCAGTGAAAGCAGTGGCAGAAGCTAAAGTTTCCCTAACAAGATTGAAGGTAAAGTATAGTTTTAAAATATTTGGGGATTTTCCAGATAAGTACAAACAAGGACTTACCTATATAGGGAGTTATTCTGGAAGAATTATTCCTGATTAACTCCCTATATGTACATACCTTATTCTAAATTAGCTTAATCCACTTCCAAAGTGGTTAAAATTGAACCAGAATAAGAATCTTCTTAAATAAGAGCATCCACACAAGAAGTTAATCAGAAATAGCTTTTCTGTTTTAATTCACATCCTCCCTTAACTGAATTAATTTCTCAGTGCAGACAATCCCTTAATGTAGATTATAATTTTACTTCTTGTTCAGAGCAACGGAAAGACTCCCATTGACTTCAGTGACTTCAGGAATTATAATAGGCTTTAGTTAGTGAATAAAAGAAAACTATACAAAGCTACATACCTAATTCTAAAGAGAAAACTAAAAATGTGTATCTCAAAAGTAAAATTAAAAACTGAATAATTATCCATCAAATAACAAGCCACTAGTGCCTTCTTCCTCTATTATTGTTGTTATTAGTATTGCGGCTGCATCTAAGAGACCTCATCCAGGACCAGGGCACTATTTTGCTAGGTGCTGTACAAACAAAAATATAATGAAACAAGAGAAAAGAAGATTAAAAGAATCTGTATCCTGTTAGGGTACACTGGAAATAGTGAGTTCTTAAATTATTTTTAAAAATGGGAGCTAACCTAAAAGTTATTGTTGAACCAACTGTTAAGTGAACCAATGTTTTTTAACTGCTTGACTGTCCTATAAATATATATATATATAAATAAATAAACAATGGGCTGTCAATTAATTTCACAGTTAAACAAGAACAATACCATTTATTTAAATATTTTTGGATGTTTTTTACATTTTCAAATATATTGATTTCAATTACAACACAGAATACAAAGTGTACAGTGCTCACATTGTTTATTTTTGAGTACAAGTATTTGCAATGTAAAAAACAAAAGCGTAGTATTTTTCAGTTCACGTAATACAAGTACAGTAGTCCAATCTCTTTATCATGAAAGTTGAACTTAAAAATATAAGAATTATGTAAAAAAACTGCATTCAAAAATAAAACAATGTAAAATTTTAGATCTGCAAGTCTACTCAGTCCTACTTTTTGTTCAGCCAATCACTCAGACAAACAACTGTGTTTACATTTGCAGGAAATAATGCTACCTGCTTTTTGTTTACATCACCTGAAAGTGAGAATAGGCATTCTCATGGCACTGTTTTAGCTGGCGTCACAAGATATTTATGTGCCAGATGCACTAAAGATTCATATGTCCCATCATGCTTCAACCAGCATTCCATGGGACATGTGTCCATGCTAATGACGAGTTCTGCTTAGTAACGATCAAAAGCAGTGCAGACCGATTCACGTTCATTTTCATTATCTGAGTCAAATACCACCAGCAGAAGGTTGATTTTCTTTTTTGGTGGGTCGGGTTCTGTAGTTTCTACATCGGAGTGTGGCTCTTTTGAGTCTTCTGAAAGCGTGCTTCACACCTCATCCCTCTCAGATTTTGGAAGGCTCTTTAGATTCTTAAACCTTGGGTCAAGTGCTATAGCTATCTTTAGAAATCACACGTTAGTACCTTCTTTGCGTTTTGCCAAATCTGCAGTGCAAATGTTCTTAAAATGAACAACATGTGCTGGGTCATCATTTGAGACTGCTATAACATGAAATCTATGGCAGAATGCGGGTAAAACAGAGCAGGGGACATACAATTCTCCCCCAAGGAGTTCAGGCACAAATTTAATTAACGCATTATTTTTCTAACAAGCATCATCAGCATGGGTGTATGTCCTCTGGAATGGTGGACAAAGCATGAAAGGGCATACGAACGTTTAGCATATCCGGCACGTAAATACCTTGCAATGCCAGCTATAAAAGTGCCATTAAAATGCCTGTTCTGACTTTCTGTGATATTGTAAATAAGAAGAGGGCAGCATTATCTCCTGTAAATGTAAACTGACTTGTTTGTCTTAGCAATTAGCTGAATAAGTAATAGGACTGAGTGGACTTATTGGTGCTGAATCTTTACTTTGTTTTGTTTTTGAGTGCAGTTCTGAAAAAAAATCTACATTTCTAAGTTTCACTTTTATGACAAAGAGATTGCACTACAGTACTTGTCTGAGGTGAATTGCAAAATACTATTTCTTTTGTTTATCATTTTTACAGTGGAAATATTTGTAATAAAAATGTACACTTTGATTTCAGTGACACCACACAATACAATATATATGAAAATGTAGAAAAAATCCAAAAAAAATGTAACAAATTTCAATAGGTATTCTATTGTTCAACAGTGTGATTAAAACCGCCCTTATTTTTTACATATAATATATTTATTTTAAAAATATTACCTTATACAAGCTCTGAAATTTTCTGGCGTCCAGTGCCTTCTCATGGGACAACTGATTGGATTAGTTTTTTGTTTCACGTAATGTGGCTATCACAGAAATGCCTGCCCTCAGTGAAAGAGAAATTAATCCCATTCATTGAGTGGAGATACCAAAACAGCAGCAGATATTTCTAAAAAAATATTATATGTGTATATATATAACAAATATCAAGTAATGTTATGTAGCAAATAGGTCTCTAAGGCCCTGATCCTGAAAACAATTGAGCCTCTCACATGCTAAAGGATTTACATGATTCTTCTCTTTGTATTAGAACTAGTCAGTGGACTTTTACTGTAACTAAACAAATTATGTGTTCATGTAAAAGAAGCAAAGAGTCCTGGGGCACCTTATAGACTAACAGACAGATAAGGTTCCACAGGACTCTTTGCTGCTTTTACAGATCCAGACTAACACGGATACCCCTCTGACATTTGTTCATGGTGAACCACAAATGGTTCAGAGGATCAGCGCACAAAAGCTCAAATGTTTATCCAAATTCTTGAATCCCTAAAAGTGAAAATCTCTTAAGAATATTTTTTGCAGTATTTCTAAAGCAATATTTGCACTGAATCTGCTTCCAACTGCTTTTTTGCACTGATTCTGCTTCTATACTAAATAGTTTGCCAAGAATTTCACGACATTTCATCAACATGTTATTAGCAGTCAGCTCTATGCTGGATTAATAAAAAAATATTTTTTCACTTTTCATACTTTGATAAATAAATGGCATTCTTAATTTTCTCTCTCTTATTTTAGAAAATTCTCCTAACTGAAATCCCTCCTGTTTATGTAAAGCAACTGAAAAATTCAGAAAATGCTGTGGTAATGGAAAATGCTACATTGTCTTGGGAATGTCTGAATGAACACAGCAGAAAGAACAATAATGAAAACAGTATGAATGGGAAGAGTGCTTATAAATGCCAACCAAAACCAGAGCCTGTCCTTCCTCACTCTGAGACATCAATCAGAGAAACAGGAAAAGAGGGTAGTGAAGCAATTGCTTTACACAATTTAAGCTTTACTGTGAAGAAGGTAAGTTTGTCTTAAATAGTCTTTCTAAAAAGAATATTTAACAATCTGCCTGCAAGGATTTGGGTGCCCTGGTTCCCTTGCTATCTCTGCCTTGCACTGTCCTGCTGAGCTAAGGAACAAGGATTTCAATTCTTTTTCTTCCCCTAGACACACACCTTTCCTTGCCCAGCACAGGCTTTCTAAAGCACCCATTAGACCACTAATACATTATTATTTGTACTGCAGTAGTGCCTAGGAGTCACAGTCATGGATCAGTATTCTATTGTGCTAGGTACAAGCACAGAATATGGTTTATAAAGTGCATCTCACAATACCAAACAATGACTGACTTTTATAAATAAATTGCACATCCAATCCTTCATTTATCCACCAGTCACCAGAACAGAGAAGTTTTTTGTAAATTCCTTACATTAATGAAAAGGCTACAGCACTCTACATATAGTAAAAACAAATTTAAAAAAAAATTTACATCACTGCATTATTTAAAATACCACTTATATAGGCTTCTATCAATCCAAATACAACACCTTTAATTTTGTCTTCTTGGGAGTAAGATATGCATTATGGCACTGATGCAGGAAAGCACTTTATCTACATGTTTAAAGTTAAATGCTGAGGAGATCTTCCTGAATAAGGATGCTTTCCTGAATTGGCAGGTGTGACAGGACCTGAAATATTTGTGGCATGATCGCAGAATAGGCAACGTGACATTAGAAATTTATTACTTTAAAAATATAGATCAACTATCTGCAAAATATGTCTCTTTGTAGGGAAAGGTCTTGGGAATTTGTGGAAATGTTGGAAGCGGAAAGAGCTCAGTCATATCAGCTATTCTAGGACAGGTATGCTGATCACTGTAGAATAACTTCCATAATTTTTTATTTTCCTTTTGCATGAGAAATACATATTTAATTGAATGTTTTAGTACTGTTTGTTCTAGTACTGGGGCTGTCAATTAATCACTGTTAGCTCATGTGATTAACTTAAAAAATTAATCACGATTAAAAAAAATAATGACGATTAATCACAGTTTTAATTGCACTGTTAAACAATAGAATACCAATTGAAATGTATATAATATTTTGGATATTTTTCTACATTTTCATATATATTGTTTTCTGTGTTGTAACTGAAATCAAAGTGTCTATTTTTTATTACAAATATGTCCACTGTAAAAATGATGAACAAAAGAAATAGTATTTTGTAATTCACCTCAGACAAGTACTGTAGTGCAATCTCTGTCATGAAAGTGCAACTTACACATGTAGATTTTTTTGTTACGTAACTGCACTCAAAAACAAAACAATGTAAAATTTCAGAGCTTACAAATCCACTCTATCCTACTTCTTGTTCAGCCAATCGCTAAGAAAAACAAGTTAGTTTACATTTACAGGAGATAATGCTGCCCTCTTCTTATTTAAAATGTCACAGAAAGTCAGAACAGGCATTTTAATGGCACTTTTGTAGCTGGCATTGCAAGGTATTTACGTGCCAGATATGCTAAACTTTCGTATGCCCTTTCATGCTTTGTCCACCATTCCAGAGGACATACACCCATGCTGATGACGCTCGTTAGAAAAATAATGAGTTAATTAAATTTGTGACTGAACTCTTTGGGGGAGAATTGTATGGTCCCTGCTCTGTTTTACCCACATTCTGCCATAGGTTTCATGTTATAGCAGTCTCAAATGATGACCCAGCACATGAAGAACACTTGCACTGCAGATTTGACAAGACGCAAAGGAGGTACCAATGTGAAATTTCTAAAGATAATTACAGCACTTGACCCAAGGTTTAAGAATCTAAAGTGCTTTCCAAAAAGCAGGGATGAGGTTTGGAGTATGCTTTCAGAAGTCTTAAAAGAGCCACACTCCGATGCGGAAACTACAGAACCTGACCCACCATGCATGTATCATGGAATGCTGGTTGAAGCATGAAGGGACATATGAATCTTTAGCGCATCTGGCATGTAAAAATATCTTGCGACACAGGCTACAACAGTGCTATGCGAACTCCTGTTCTCATTTTCAGGTGACATTGTAAACAAGAAAGATGCAGCATTATCTCCTACAAATGTAAACATATTTGTTTGTCTGAGTGATTGGCTGAACAAGAAGTAGGGCTGAGTAGACTTGCAGGCTCTAAAATATTACATTGTTTTATTTTTGAATGAAGGTTTGTTGACGTAAAAATTCTACATTTGTAAGTTCAACTTTCATGATAAAGAGATTGCACTACAGTACTTGTATTAGGTGAACTGAAAAATACTATTTTACTAATATATCAAAAAATATTTAAATAAATGATATTCTATTATTGTTTAACAGTGCAATTAATCACGCAATTGATTATTTTGATCGTGCAATTGATTGTGATTTTTTAAAATTGCTTGACAGCCCTATCTAGTACATTGTTTTTTGTTAGCTATTTTGAAAAAGCCTGGCGCTGACTCTTAGGTTCTGAAACTATGTTGGTTGAGCTTCTCTTAAGATGCTTTTGGATGAAGTATTCAGTTATGTATCTGAACGTAACTACTGCCTGTCCTTTAGGTATGTGACATTAAGGAATGTGTGTTGGGATCAAAGTATTCTTTTGATCTTTAGAGCCAAGAAAGAGAAATTGAGCAAATTAATAACCACCCTCAAAAGATGAAAGACTCCTGTGCGGGTCTCAACAGGAGAATAAGAAATTCATGTTATGTCTGAGATTTGCAAATATAGGAACCTAAAGTTAGGCACCCAAATAAATGGGCTGTTTTTTAAAAGTGAAAAGCACTCACTAACTCTCACCAATACAGCTGGCCAGAAAATGGATTTTCAGTTCCATACAGAATTTCAAGGTTTTGGAAAATTTTTCATCCCACATTGTGATGAAAATCCAAAAACTTCAATTTTTTCACAGATCTGGAAATCTGCAATATTTAGTTTCAGATGCCCCAAAACATGCCTGAAACAAAATAAGTTCCCTGGGCTCCCAGGCTCCACAGTTACTCACTTGGCAGTCGGCCAAGGAGCTGGATGCCCTGGCAGGCTGCTGAGGAATCAGGGTTAACTGAGGAGCCTAGGATCCCTAGCAGCCCACCAGTTGGGATCCTGAGGACCCTGGGAATTGGGCAGGGAGATAGGAAATCAGGTAAGTTTCCATTGGAAATCTGCCCAGTTTCCATCAAAATTTCATTGGAATCATGTTACTGTGGAATATTCTGATTGACAAATTAGCATTTTCCACAGGAAAAGGGTGCTGTTGGAAAATTTCTGACCAGATCTACTCATTTATTCTAACCCTGCCCTACACAGGAGAGAAACTCCTCAAAGTTCAAGAACAATTCACACAATGCTAACTATGGCCACTTGCAGTTCTTTTGTCACTCACTTAGCCCTCCACTTCTCAGCTATTCCTGAAAAGGACTAGGGAGGTAAAAAGGGCACCACAGAGGAATGGTTATAAGAGCCTTCGAGTGAATGGCCAAAAGAACTGCAGGTCCTTCTTAAGTCATGTTCCAGATACATGTTATTTATACAATGAAGAATTACACTCATAACACATTAGCAAAATGACCATCCTTGCTAATTGCCCAGTATTTTGAGTTGGTGGGAGGGATAGCTCAGTGGTTGAGTGTTGGCCTGCTAAACCCAGGGCTGTGAGTTCAATCCTTGAGGGGGCCACTTAGGGATCTGGGGCAAAAATCAGTACTTTGGTCCTACTAGTGAAGGCAGGGGACTGGACTCAATGACCTTTCAAGATCCCTTCCAGTTCTAAGAGATAGGTATATCTCCTATTATGATTAGAAGACCTCCATACATTTTTTTAAATTGTACAATCTACTTGTTTCAGATGTACTTATATGATGGGACAGTAGGTGTTGATGGAACATTAGCTTATGTGTCACAACAAGCGTGGATATTTTATGGAAATGTTAAGCAGAATATATTATTTGGAGAAGAATACAGTGAAGAAAGGTAATTATTGAAATATTGAAATCTTGCCAATACTTATTTACTCTAAGGATAAGCTTCCATATTTGACAGATGAGTTTACATACATGTACACACACACACACACAACTTGTCTTCCATTGTATGTTACCTTTTGTGAATAGGGCCCAAAGACTCTGAACATGTGGTTTCCCTCACTCTACTTGATCCCATGACTAAGGGGGAGGAGAGGATATTATTTTATTTTCACCATTGCCTTTATTCTGGTTCATTTCCACTAGAGCACCTATAATTAATCATGGCCCCACACACAAGTAAACCATGGGAGATCGCACCTCTGAATTCCAATGCTCCTATCCATACCCAATGAAACTCTGTACTCTGCTGCAACCATCAATGCCAAATATTATCTTTCAAGACATTAACTCCACAACCAGTCAGTGACTGCTGAGACGAGATGTATGCAACATTCTCAGTCACAAGATATATAGTATCACCTCTTTTATGGTCCCAGACTAAGTTAGCTTTAGAACTAAAACTTCCAGGTCTCTCTCATATATGGACTTCAAATATTGCCAAATGAAGGATCAGGCTGGTCAGTTTTTTTATATCTCAAATGGACTATTTAAAAAGTTATGTTAAATTAATGTTAGGCTATAAACGGCCATTACTTTTTCTGTGCTGACCTAGACTGCTGGATATTTTCATTTTTCAGGACTGGTATTCACACATTATAATGATGATTAAATCATCATCTTACTTCTGTTGTCATGTACCATGTGTTCAAATTTCAGCTTCAATAGCATGTGACTAAAACTCAGAAGAAAATAAATGTGTTTAATTTGCCGTAAGCTAAACAACAGAAATATCCCCAGAAATCAAAAGCAGGAGTTCATGAGTTCTCATATTACTAACCGATACAGTGCAGTCAGTGCATATTGCATTTAGTTTTGTGAGACTATTTAAAAATTTTTTTAAATTAGTTATAAACAACTAGGAAATGTATGGAATTCACTTTCTCCATTGGTGTTGAGTCTTTGCTCTCTACGCAACATTAAGACTAAGAGGAAACCACAGTGGCAGAGTGGGGGTCCAAATAACCATATTTGCTACCTATAGTCAAACATGCAAGGTCTAGTATATACATATGCTGCTGATGTGTTAGGTGTCTCCTGCAGTAGAAGACAGGCAGGCCCACTAGGGCCCCCTTCCAACTATTTAAGGGGATACCAACCAATTGGTCTGTCAGTATTATTCTGTTTATCTTCAGGACATGGTGTAAAGCTCATCTAGTTACTTAGGCCCAGATTAAAAAAGATATTTGGGCACTGCTCCACTCTACCTTGCAAGGCCCTAAATGATTTAGATGGCTAAGTTCCATTCACAAAGTCAATTGGACTTGGGCTGCAAAGTGCCTAATGGCCAGTTTTTGAAGGTATTTAGGTGCCTAAAGATGCAGATAGATTGCAATTAGGATTTTCAAAAGCACCTAACTGCCTAACTTCCATTGAAATCATGCCTGGCCTAGACACTTTTGAAAATGGAACTTAGACCCCGCATTGGGTGAGCAGAACAATACCTAAATACCTTTAAAAATATGGGCCTCAGGACTCATTTGTGCCTTAAAGGCACAGCTCTTCCCGGCATGAGTGGGAGGTGCACCATTGCAGGGGAAGCACTAGGAAACATACTGCCTTAGTGAAGTAGAATGGCTTCAAGCACTTCTGATGTGCAAGAGGAATACACCCTTCTGTGAGTGCAGCATATTCCCCAGTACCCACTAGTCTTACACTATGAGTTCGTGATATGGACAAGGCCAAGCTTTCACATATTTTTTCACGGCCGACCCACAACATTTTGGCACCTGTGCAGGGGAGCTCAAGTGATGCCCCCATGTTCCCTTGCTTGGGCCAAAACTTTGAAAGGTCTCAATTCTGCCTTCTTCCTGTTCTACTCCTCATGGTACTGATCTGCTATCTACCCCAACAGTGGAGAACTAACAACTTAAAATGCCTTGTTCAAAAATTTTAAGTAACACTTAACTTTCAAATACCTGAACAGCAAATGTAACTTTTCTTGTCTGCATAGTAAACATTTTTATCTGTTTGCATAATCAAAGTGGTGCTTTCCGTGCCTTCTTGGTTGCAAAGATTTGAACTGCTTCCTGCTGAAGGTCCACAGTCTGGGCCAGCTCATGCTCTATTCAGATGGTTGCAAGGCCGACCAGCCTTTCCTGCATCATTGTGGAGAGTAGATGTGTTTTTATTAGCTTGGAGAAACTGCGTTCTCCACTGGCAACTGTTACAGGAAGAGTTAGAAGTATGCGCAGAGCAAAAAAGCATTTGGAAAGAGGGTGGTCATCTTATTTGTGCACATATATTCCAGAACAACCTTTGGAATTGATCCTGCTGAAATGTATCTCGAAAGGCCTTTTAGTTCATCACCTAAATCACTCGCATCAATATCACGCATGTCATCATGTGTCAACACTGTCTCTATGCCCTGCATTGCTGGTATAGGTCTTCTTCAGGTATAGTGAGGCGTTTTGGAATATCATATAACATCCCAAATATACTGCTGTGTTCCTTGACCTGCATGAAACATTCTTCAACTGACTGTAGTGCACAGTCTAGCTCCTGGTTAAATAATTCAACTTTGAGTTGTTGTTTGGGGCCTCTTATGGGATTATCCTGTGTCTCGTAATCAAAATGTCGTCTCCTTCAGTGACTCTTGTATTCTTGAATGGGTGGGAAAATAGCTTCAGTGTGAAGGCCCTCTGCCAACTTCTGTGCACTCTTCAGAATGTTTTAAATCCCTCATCCGACCAGTAAGACTCTAGGTATGATTTTGCTTTGTCCATTTGTTCCATTGCTCCAGATATATCAAGGTCAACACCTTGGACTCTCTTGCTTACAACATTTATTTCAAACAGTATGTCATGACGCAACACTAAGCCACAAAGAAATTTGAAGTTATGTATGTTTCTGGTGATTCCATTTCCCTTTGCCACTGTTCTCCCATAAACAGTTCCTGTCATAGCATTATCCTCCATAATGGCAACTATGGCATCATCCATCTTCCCAATTTGGTGTTTGATATTTATTGCCTCCACTCAACTTTCCCATCATGTGGCACTCCATGGTTTCAATGTCAGAGAGGATGTTCCCAGATGTTGCATCAAAATTTGCCATTGATGAGTTGATGCAGAGAAAAATACATAGATGCTTTGAATTACATTTAAAAATTCAACAGCCTCACTAGAAGCTGATGCTGCATCACTGACCACCAAGTTCAATGAATGAGAACTTCATGGGACAAAAAAACCTCGAGGGTTTAACTCTTGGATCCGTGTCTGCACTCGTCTGTTCTTTCCTCTCATGTTGGCACCATTATCGTAGCCCTGCCCTCTGATGTCAACTATCGCAATTCCCCTATCTTCCAGCTTTTTAAGAAGCACATTTGTCATACCAGCCCTGCAGTATCATCAATGTCAAAAAATTCTAGAACATGCTCTCTGACAGTCACCATTGCAGGGACATTTTCACTAGGTTCTGTTGTTGTTACAAAACACACCATTAAAGTCATTTGTTCCATATGGCTGATGTCAGGTGTGCAGTCCAGAATAACAGAGTAGTATCTTGTTGACTTCAGATCTGCCACAATCTTCTGTTTGACTTTTCTTGCCAGTAACTGTATGATCTCATTTTGAATTGTTTTTCCAAGGTAGTGGCGTGTGTAAATTTCTTGGGTGGTGACTCTTTTTAGATGCTCCTGGAGTACAGCATCAAACTTGGCCATCAGCTCCACAATTTTAAGGAAGTTTCCTTTGTTTGGCACATATAACTGATCTGAAGTGCCATGCAGGGCTAGGTTTTGGGTAGCAAGCATTCTCACAATGGCAATGAGCCTTTTCAGAACATTTTGCCAGTAAAGAGCCTCTGATGCAATCTTCTTTTGATGCTGATCATCTATGGTGGCCTTTAACCATAGTCTCATCTCAAGCTTTTTCCACCTATGGAACGCTCTCTGGTGATTTGCTGTCTTCTCATTGCATGCCAGATTTCTAGCCAGATTTTACAGTCCTTTATTCCTCTAGAACCCAATGTTGCTGGAACATTAGACTGGAAGAGTTTGCAACAAAAACAGTATGCAGCATTCTGGGTTTTTGAGTACATAAGCCATGGCCTCTCCACTTTGTCACCACTGGGGATTTCACACCAGTAATGTGTTGGATGGAAACTTCTATTTTCATTGTCCTTGGGGAACATTTTCACTCACCAGCCTGGGGAATCATCAGTTATGCCCAAATCAGCTTTTAGCCCTTCCCTACTGGTTCCATTTTTTTGTCCAAACAAGTCACAAAAGGAAAACAAAACTTCCAGCTGTGGCTTTCTACCCAACCATAATTAGCAGGGCTTTCCCCGGGGAGTATCCCTTCCTCTGGGACTACTGTAGTATGCTGTCCCTTCCTGCAGATTCTCTCAGCTGCAGGGCCGGTGCAAGCATATTTTGCGCTGTAGGCAAAACTTCCATCTTGCGCCTCCCCCCCCAAAATCACATACATTATAGACAATACACAGTCACAGAGTAACATGTTATAATTTAGAATTTATGTTTCTGCACTTTAAGTTTAGCAAATTTAGAAACAAGTTCCTCCAAGTCAATGCTGTGAGCAATGTCATGTTCGAGTGACAAGGTAGATAGCCCAACAAGTCTTTGTTGCAACATTGATGTTCGCATGTATGTTTTTATCAATTTGAGCTTCGAGAAGCTTTGCTCACCACTGGCCACAGAAACTGGGAGAGTCAAGAGGATGCGAAGAGCAATAATTGTGTTAGGGACACTAACTGTCAGCTGGGGGTCAGGGCTGTGGGGAGGATGGGGTCAGGAGGTTTCCAGCTCAGAGAGACTGGGCTCGGAGCTGGGGGTCAGGGCTGTGGGGGGGATGGGGTGAGGGGGTTTCCAGCTCAGAGGGACTGGGCTTGGAGCTGGGGGTCAGGGATGTGGGGGGGATGGGGTCAGGGGGGTGCCTGGGGGCACTGGGGCAGCTCAGCTCTGCAGGCTGCTGTTCTCTCCAGCCATCCGGGCACAAAGGGAGCAGCAGCAGGGACCAGCTAAGGACCAAGGGGGCAGGAGCACAGGCACCTGAGGCCAAGCTGTGGGGAAGCACTTGCTTACCTTGCCCAACGCATGAGAACCAGGGTCCTCTTTCTTCCTCCGCTCCACCAGACCACGGCTGAGGCTCTTTTCTTCTCCATGCCCCTCGCTGGGGCTGACGTGGAGGTTGAGCCAGGGGGCAGCCCCCGCTTTCCTCAAGAAGCCCTGGTGTCGCGCTGCCCTTGCAGGGCTCCTGCCACGTGCCCTAAGCAGAGCTGCGCAGCTCTGCCCAGCCGCCGGCGCTCCCGCCGGCAACGAGAAAAATGGCACAGGCTGGAGCCCCTGTTCTGGGAGGGAGAGGGATTCTGAGCCTCTGCCTGCAGCTTAGGGATTCCCCTGGGTCAGCGCGCCACGGGCAGCCCGAACCTCTTGGCTGCTGCGGCAGCGCCCTGATCCAGGGGGGGCCCTGGGCTGCCGGCTGCTGTTGCGGCGCTCTGACCCACGGGGGCCCCTGGGCTGCCGGCTGCCGCAGCGGTGCACTGACCCGGGGGGGCCTTGGGCTTCCGGCTGCCGCGGCGGCGACCTGACCCGGGGGAACCCCTGGGCTGCCGGCTGCCGCGGCAGCACCCTGACCCGGGGGAACCCCTGGGCTGCCGGCTGCCCCGGCGGTGCCCTGACCCGGGGGGGGGCCTGGGCTGCTGGCTGCTGCGGCGGCGCACTGACCCAGGGGAACCCCTGGGCTGCCGTCTGCCGTGGCGGCGCCCTGACCTGGGGGACACCCTGGGCTGCTGGCTGCCGCAGCGGCGCCCTGACCTAGGGGATGCCCTGGGCTGCTGGCTGCCGGGGCAGCGCCCTGATCCAGGGGATGCCCTGGGCTGCCGCTGCCGCCAGCAGCTTAGACTCCCTCTCTGTCCCAGCAGCAGCAGCTGCTCAACCATTTTAAAAAAAATTGGGGGTTGCCGCTTTTTGGCACCCCCAAATCTTGGTGCCCTAGGCAACCGCCTAGTTCACCTAAATGGTTGCACCGGCCCTGCTCAGCTGTCCCACTGTTCTTGCAGCTCTTTGATAGGGAACACCTGTTTCCTTCACAGCTGTATTTGAATAGTGAACATGGCTGGCTGCCTCAGGTCTCTGGCCCTTAAAGGGGCAGGACAACCTGTTACACACCTGATGCACATGCCTCTCTCCTTTATATTCACATGGGCCACATATATCACACCACAGGTCACTTTAATATGTGAGAGGAGGCTTTTTAAATCCAAAATGGGAACAAATTAACTAAATTAGGAGACTTCAAACCAAAGAAATATGGAAAAATGTAGAAAATAAAGAGCTCCTATAAATATCCATAAACTTTCCTCTGCATTCCTGCTACTTATTAATGCAGCATTGCATAAAACCAGCAAGTTCCTGTCCCTAAGTACTAACAAAAGCTACCTCTGTATTGCTAATAACTCTAGTTCCAACCTTGTTCAGCCATAATTTTATGGACAATAGGTAGAGAATCCCTGTGCTTATTTTTTTTTTTAAAAAGGACTTGTTCAAGTGTCTAACCTGCCAAATCTGGCTAGATGCTGGTGAGCAGCCATGCTTCTCAGATGTTCATTTTGCTCAATACCTGCTATTGTCTTCAACCTGCCAATTTGTGAAGTTGAGCCATGTGGGAAATGGAACGAATTTGCCTGTCTATACATTTCAGATAAATGTTTCCGTTAGACATCCCAGACATATGGTTTGTATTTAAAAATTCAAGAAGTTATTTCCTGAAATAGTTAAGTAGCTATTTTATCAAAACATAGACATAGGAATATCAGAAAAAGACATTTAATAGCCATTTCTTATGGTATTCATATATTACAGCAATTTTTGAAGCAGCATATCAAATGCTATGATTCTTCTTAAACTCCATTTACCAGTTCCTGAAAATGGCTCCAAAGAATACTGGTTTTAGATTATGAAGAGTTACATGTAGTTAAAAGGCAATAAGTATTCTAAGAATATACATAAATTAAACAAAAAAAAACATCTTTTGCCATTAGTTAAGGTCACTGATCAATAAACTAAACCATAAAATCATAAACAAGTACAGGGTTAAAGACTAAAAAGGATTAAAAGATTATGAAGTCAAGTATTCCCAAGTTTGGAAATGCCAGATCGATTGTTGCCCATGCAACCTTTAATTCAGCCCCTTGTACTATTTAAGTAAAGCACTTGCATATTAGCTTTCTTCTATATATATCTGGTTGCCATTCTTATCTTTGTGAAGTTCCATATTTCAACACTCAATACCATGTTGACTGATATATTGAAAGAATTAAATTAAACTGTAGTCAGAACATGTTTTTTGGTAATTAAACTTCAGTTTTACTACAATTTCTAAATGACTGTTTTAATTGTCTGACAGTGAAAACTGAGTAGGGATTCAGACCTAGAATTTCCCATTTTAAATATTTTTTAAAAAGCAGGAGGTATTCATAAAGTCTCAACCTCCAATTTGAAAGAAGCATGTAAATAATATACATGAAAAGTAATTTTGTATCTGAGAAAAGTAATAATTACCCTTTGAAAATAAACAGTGTAACTTGCCACAGGACAAGTCCAAAAGAGCACAGTCAGCTTTCATTCCAGTTGCTCCTCGGCGCCTTCATTGTAATAATATCATAGTTGTTTGAGGTAAATCAGTTATCACAGGCAGCAGTTGCCATGACAACTAAGGCACTAGTGACTCTCCTCAAGTATGCAATTGAACTGGAGGGAGTGAGTGATGAATGGCTGATTACCGCTGATGTCACAATGTTACTGCTCAGGCACCATCAGGGTGCAGCAAATGTGCACTACGTGGGGAAGAAAAACAGGATTCCTGGTGTTTGTTTCCCCAAATTTCATAAGAAACCAGCACACAAACACAAAATACAAACTGGAGATTGTTTCACAAACAACATTGGGATGCAACAACTGCAAGACCTTAATACAGTAGGTATTTTCTTCCAGGAGAACCAGAAGATTCTGAACATATAGTTGCTACATAAATTTGGTAGGAACTAAATGATGTTTTATAAGGCTTTTGGTGCAACTGATATGCTCACAGAAACAGGGCTGATAAATGAAATGTTAGTCATTCTTTGCAAAATATGGAATAAAAGTAGAGCATAAGATTAATATTTGCAATATAAGCTTACAGTAGTAAAAGAACAATTCCTTTTAATAGCTGAGACCCGTTCTGGTAGGTAGACATCTAGCCCATCCTCTCCAGAAAGAAGAAATTTTGCATGTGTTGGTTGTATATAAGATTGCACTTTATCTTTCTTGTTTTACAGTACAAAGTTTTAAACATTCAGAACCTGACTTTCATTTACACTAAGGCCCCTGTACACTACAGTGTAAAGGTGCCCTAAAGTGGCCACCAATGCAAACTTATGCCCTTTTAGATCATAAACTCTTCAGGGCAGGGACCATGTCCTTACTATGTTTGTGTACAGCTGAGTACAATAGGGTAAAGCCTCTGGGTGCCACGCAATTCAAATACATTATAATACTACTAATAAAGTAAAGGCCTCTTTACACTGACAAAGAGGTGGGAAAACTCTTTAATGTAAATGAGAATCAGGTTCAGTATTTGGTTGGTCAAAAGGCTCAACATATAGCAAGCAATTGTGATGCAGGGTTGAGAAATCCAAATTAAAGTCTAATCTCAAGTTCCTACATTTTTGGATTTGTATGTGAGGCTGGAATTGCAGATTTGGTGCTCTCGGTCTCAACTGGAGGTTGTAGAGTACAACACTGTATATCTGCTCATATGATGATATTGTATAAGAATTTCAAAGGCAACTGTGTCACAGTATGATGTACCTGTAACTTGTGTACATAGAAAATGGGGGAAAGGGCTGGATCTGAAGGAATGAACGATAGCCATGGTCACTGAATTATTATGGTTCAAATCAATGTATTTGCAACAAAGATGCTAGACTAATTCAAAATATATAAGATTTTGTGCTGAAGAAAATAATATATTTTTAAGAATTAAACAATTCTGAACATTCATTCTTTAGGTACAATTATGCAATCAATGTGTGCAGTCTGAAGTCAGATATGGAAACTCTTCCTTATGGAGATTTGACTGAAGTAAGTCTCATTATGCAATCTAGTAAAATATTAGCACATATTATGGAGACCTGTTAAACTCACCATAGTAAAAAGTTGACAACAGAGTCCCATTATGTCCAATTTTCAACCAACTTTCACTCCGATTTACACCCCCACCCAAAAAAAATTCATATTCCACACCAAATCCCAGGCTAGATTTTTTTTTCTGGACATTTGTTTTAAAGTTTTAGAGAAATGGGGATTTCAAAATATTTTTTAAAAACTTATTTCTAGTTCTATGGTTGCACAAAAGAAATTTTACAAACATGAACTGAATGTAAATCATGCAGCGTGGTCTTTCTAAGATTGCAGAGAAGCTGAATACATCTTGGCAGTGTGATTATCCCAAAACCCAAAGCTTAGGGCCCCACTCTCCTAGGAGTAAAAAAAAAAAAAAAAATCTAATTGAGCCCATCAAACTGCCAAGCTCCTATCCAGCTTCCTCCAACAGCTCCAAAGTAGTTCTGTGTTGTCAATTCAAAAATCTGCAACATCCTGAAAACCGAAAAAGTGGGGGCAGCATAAAATATTTTTATTTATTAAACTTTTTCTTTTTTTTTTTAATAATAAACCAAACAAGTTCTAGGTGCCAACATATAAAACACTTACAAAAGTATTATACATCACAAAAGAGAAAATACCCCACAGTACTCATATTCCCACATATTAACTGCACTATTCCTAGCACACAAATTTTATGACCCATATGAAAGCAGAAAAGAGACAAAGAGGACAAGGAAGGATTACAGATTTATCTTCCGCCTCCTTTCATCCAGACCAGCATAAAATAAATGAATTTAATATAAAAATACAGGGGCCACTGTATTCTTTGTATTATTCATATTTGCTTAAATAAAACCCTGTATTTTTAATGTTTAAATGAAGCTGCCATAGAATTTCCAGTCTTGACACCAGAGTGCTTCTGCACAATCTAGAGATCCAGTTTGCCACAGAGTATACAGGGTGATGAGCAGCAGTAGTAGCCTAATCTATCTGCTACCATTATATGCATACATATTCCTACTACCTGGTTGAGGAGCACTCTCAACTATCAACCAGGCTAACCAGGTGTTGCTCTTGCGGCCTAAACTAAAGCCTGCTGAAGTCAATTGAAAAACTCACCTTGACCTCATCAGGATTTGAATCTGGCCCTAATCTTCAAGAAAACCTTAATGCACATAAAATAATGTTATGATGCTGCTTAAAGAAAAGAAAAGAAAAGAAAAATAAAAACCCAAGTGACATCTATTTTTTATTAAATGAAAAAAAATCAAAGTTGTGTTATAGGAGAAATATCTGTTTTACATAAACATTCTTAACACAGCTGTTATAACCCTATAAAGCATCCTCCAGCAGAAAAAGGATGACTGATAATTCATTGTATGTATTTATTTTACAAATTTCTACTATGATAGCACTATAATTCAATGCAACAACACCCACCTCTTCAAATACTTTCAATATTTTGTCTATTTGGTTTCTAGACTTCCTGTACTGGATCTGCTACCAAGGCTAAAAGATATCTTCTTTGTAGACCGTTCCTAGAGCACAATGGCCCCAAAAATATTACAATTCACCTGTTACTGTTTGTCAATTATCCTGACAAGCATTATTTGTTAGTGGGCCTTAGAGTCCAATTTTACTTTCTTTTTGTGTTGTGTTCATCAATTGCAGGTCACATTTGTGACAGATTATTCCCAAAATGGGTGAGAATTTATTACTAAGCGCCTTTTGTAACATATCTCTTGCACACTGTCCTCTGGAGATGAAGTTGTACATAAATATCTGTGCACCTAGCTCTCAAGTCCTGTAAGGAAAATGGGTTCATGTCCTCAGAGACAAGGAAACAGACATACTAGCTGAATGAACATAGAAGGGTTCACGCCAGGTCTTTAAATATACAAAGAAGCCATTATCTTCTGGAAACAGATTTGGGAGAATGGTAGTATTCCCTGAGCTGTTTCACTGCAGAGACAATGTTCCTGTGCATCTCCATAATTACTGTTTGCCAGTCATTTATAACTGATTCCTGACTCAACTGTGTAAACTGAAGTCAATGGAGCTATACCAAGTTACAGCAACTGAGACTCTGACCCTGAATGTTTAGATCCATATCTCTCAACTGGTGAGTTGCAACACCCAGAAGGGTCATGGAAAGCAGTTAGGAGGATCACAAGGCATTGAAATTTTTATTACAATCTAAAACAAAGAAAATCTCTCATCCCTACTCGCTATATACCTTTACACTTCAAGGTCAAGTATTCACTGTCAACCTCCTGAAATACACACACAAATAAATTATATAAGCTTATAGCTGATATTTAAAAATAAAACTTACTTTTATCAAAAATGTAAGGGGCTCGTGAAAACTGACTTCAAACAAGGGGTTGCCAACCTGGAAAAGTTAAGAAATAAGGTTTAGATAACACAGATTTCCTTTCTGCAATGAAAGCTTCCGGTCTTATCTCTCTTTTGTCAGTCACTTTTCTAAAGTGTTCTTGTTTTGGTCCATAAAACTAATACTGATAGTATTGATGATCAAAAAATTGTAATTGTTTAACTGATGGATTTTGCATTTTCTTCTATTTGCTTGCTATTTGGGAACAGATCGTAAAATTTTCAAATGTATTCATTATTTGAAATTAGTCACAATTGTCTTGGTCTGCAAATTACAGTTTGCAGTCTTATCTGCAGATTCAAAATACAAACTGCAAATATTACAAAAATGGCACAAATTGTGAATTGTGTGTTCAACAGATATAGCATACTCAACTTACCAATTAACCAAACAGCATGGATTTCAAGTTGTATAACTGATTAATATTCACAGTTTACACTGTTCTGATTAGTCACAGATGTGATCCCATCAGGGAACAGAAACAGTACCACCTTACCTCATTCACCTTCTCCTCCTTCTTCGGCTCTGAACTGCTTGACACCTTAAAAATCTCTTTTATAAGCTGCTGTAGAAGGTTTCTTTATATGTATGTCTTAGTGGGACTCACATGATTGCACCTTGCACTTGTATTTCAGGGTTAAGAAAGGCATAGGTTCAAGTTCCACATCAAGATTTGGGTTCACACTAACATTAATGCTCTCATGCAGTGTTGAGGGTAGAGTGTTAAAAGGTGGGAACCAAAAGATCTTACCGCGTTATAGGTGAAACGGTGTTATACAGCACTTGCTTTGATCCGCAAGAGTGTGCGGCCCTGCCCCCCCCGGAGCACTGCTTTACCTCGTTATATCCAAATTCGTGTTATATCGGGTCGCATTATATCAAGGTAGAGGTGTATTACCAATAAACTCATGCAGTGATCTTTTCCCATTTAAAGATAGGTGAAAGAGGTCTCAACCTCTCTGGAGGCCAGAAGCAAAGAATCAGCTTAGCTCGTGCTGTTTATGCCAACAGAGACATTTACTTGTTGGATGACCCCCTATCAGCAGTCGATGCACATGTTGGAAAATACATTTTTGAGAAATGCATAAAAGAGGCCCTTAAAGGAAAAACAGTAGTTCTTGTAACTCATCAACTACAGGTAATTAAAACAATTAATATTATTAATGCAATAATTATAAATGTGAAGTATATTTGAAGCATATATATGTATAAGTATAAATGTAAAATAATATTAATATCACAAACAAAACAATGTAAGCAAAACTGTACTTAATAAGGGAGACAATTTCTTTCTATTTTTAGTATGTTGGAGATTGTACGGTAAGTGTTCTTTTGGGGAGAACACGGGACAGCCTGATAATTAATGTTTAGGTCCGGGTGCTAAGTTCAGGCTCTAACACAGACTTCTTCAATGACCTTAGGCAGGTCTGCTATAAAGATCATCAGTGAAATAGTTAAGTCATTTTAAATGTGATCCTTAGGTTTCATGGTTAATATCTTGCTGAGATGAATATGGCTTAGAGTTATTATTTTAGCTTGTCTGGACTCATGCAGACAACTCTGCATGGATTTACATTCATTACATAATTTCAAGGTTTTCTTTGCAATCAAAAGGATTGGAAATATATATATTTTTTAATTAAAGCTTAGATTCTGAAGAAGGGAGTGCATTCCATGGCAAATTCTGCAGCTGCGGAATGGCGGAATACACAGGACACTGATTGTAGGAACCAATTAACTGGTGTTTAGATATCTCTAAAATCTGGGGATACAGATGCTTTCATAGGTAATTAAGTAGTCTCTCACAGTTAGTTCCTTTTGCTGAAGGTTAAATAATTCAGCTATTGCTATCAATAAGACAAAATTGCTATTTGTTTATAGTTTTGGCTCTCTCTCTTCAGGTTAAAATTATTATTTTAATTATGTACAAGGCACTCAAATACTATGAGGATGGGAGTAGATATATAGATAGATGTTTCTTTTTTAGACTTCACCTCAGTTTCCATTTCTGGAGAACATTCTAGGAGTGAGGACAATTTAATCAACTGCCTCCAGTTCTTCATTTCACACTTGTTAGCACTGGACATAGGGAGCCCTCTTTAATCACTTTATAGAGTTATATGGAGATATACCTATCTCATAGAACTGGAAGGGTCCCCGAAAGGTCATTGAGTCCAGCCCCTTGCCTTCACTAGCAGAACCAAGTACTGATTTTACACCAGATTCTTAAGTGGCCCCCTCAAAGATTGAACTCACAACCCTGGGTTTAGCTAGCCAATGCTCAAATCACTGAGCTATCACTCCTCCCTAGTTTGAACTAGCTTATGGGAAAAATCATAATAATAAAATATAGGATATTGGTAGTTAGTTTATTGAGAGCTCTAGTTTCCCACTGGAGATTAGCATTAGTAACTTATAATAATGGAAAAAGCATTAAATAGCCTCTCCCTTTCATTTGACTGTTTGTCGCATTAAGTTAATAGCCATTGAAAACTAACCCCAATATCCTATATTTGGAACTTACACTTTTGTGGTATACATAATGCCCAGGTACAAGAAAGTTTAGCTGTAAATCAGCATGAATGAGCCAGAAGCTACAAAACTTAAAGTTGAAACATAATTGAGAAACAGTCTCCATGGACTTGATCCAAAGTGCATGGAAGCCACTGGGAGTCTTTCCATTGACCTCAGATCAGGCCCCATGTCTGTGACCTTGATTTTTCCCCAAGTGTCAGAATACCAGTCTCAATGCATTTAGCAATAGGGTCTCAGACACTTACATCTTGATTTTAAGATGCAGTGTATGTATAGATCCCACTGATTTCAAATAGAGCATTGGGTGCTCAGAAAAAAAACGTCCTAAAAGCAAAGAGAATGCTCACCAGTCCCCTTCCCTGGGTGGGTCTCTCCCATTGCTCAGATAGGTTAAAATAGTTTTCTTTGCTGATATTCTCTTCCTTTGAACCCCTGCGCTCCTCAGCCAGGTCTAGCTAGCTATTTCTTTTATTCTCTAAACTTAATCTCAACCTCTACAGCTGTTCAGGAATTTGAGTGATTTTTTTTTTGACAGAACATGCTGAGTCATCAGAACCAATCCTTTCAGTGAGAAGGTTTCTCAGATCCAGGATTGAATTTCTGGTCACAACACTAGACAAACACTGTAATAGGATGTGGTCAACCCAGAGCAGCCATTGCGGGCCATGTATGGTGGTGCTGCAGACTCTCTCTCCTGCCCCAAGATAGGGCTCCTCAGCCCTCCACACACAGGTCAGTGCTGGAGATGTGGCTTAGGCCTACAGACAAGTCACAAACCAGCTTACAAAATTCCAAACTTCTAAAAGTCCCAAACAAACAAACTGTTCTTTCCCCTCCATACGGGCGCCTCCTCCACTTGTTTTCTAGTCTCCCTTTAAGGGTTTGTCTATACAGCATATTGCAGCATGCCTCCCATTGCAAGTTGACAGACTTAGCATCATGGGGCTTATGCTAACACTCTATAACTAGTTATGAGGACAGCACTTTAAAATTGCAGCTCGGGCTGGAGCTCAGGCTCCAAAGCCTACTTACTCCCCAAACTGGAGTCTTCAGAGCCCAAACTGCAATAATCTACACAATTATTTTCAGCACAGTAGCATGAGCCCAAGTCTGTCCAGCTCTGGGAGGCTAGCTTCTGCAGGCTGTACGGAGATAGCCAAAGGCCATGTCTACATTACAAAGTTAATTTGACTTCATGTAAGTCAACACTGACCCTCCGATTTAAGCAAGTCAATCTTTCATGTCCACACTACGCTCATTGTGTCAGCAGAATGCATCCTCATCAGCAGGGCTTGTATCGACACACAGAGCACTGCACTGTGGGTAGCTATCCCACAGTGCACCTAGCTGAGTGGAATTTGGGTTTTGGCTTGCAATGCCTTATGGGAGCAAACATTGGCGTGGATGGTTATGGAAACATGGCGTTAGCCTCCCATTATGCACTTACCTCCCTCCCTCTCTGAAATCAGTAGCAAACAATCAATCGCGCCTTCTTCCGTAAGCCTGGGTTACCCGCGCAGCTGCCATAGCACGATAAGCATGGACCCCGCTCAGCTGTACACTATTGTTGTGAGCATTACCAACACCTCGCGCTGTATCCTGCAGCATTTACATAGTCAATACAGGAGCTGCCATACAGAACAATGTGATGACACACAAGCAGCCCTGCTGGAAGACACAGAGTGGAGCAATTTGCAGTTGCTGGTGACAGTCACGCATCACCTTGACATGGTTGAGCACTGTTTCTGGGCCCAGGAAACAAGCACTGACTGGTGAGACTGCATCATTGTGCAGCTACAGGATAACAAGCAGTGGCTGCAGAACTTTCAAAGGCGTAAGGCCACTTTCCAGGAACTGGAGCTTTCCTCAGCCCTGAAGTGCAGCATACTAAAATGAGAGCTGCTCTGACAGTGGAGAAGTGAGTGGCAATAGCTCTATGGAAGCTTGCAACGCCAGACTGCTACCTGTCAGTGGGACATCAATTTGGAGTGGGTAAATCTACCGGGGGATCTGTTGTGATCCAAGTCTGCAAGGCCATCAACAGACTTCTGCTAAGAAGGGTAGTGACTCTGGGAAACATGCAGGACATAGTGGATGGTTTTGCCATGATGGGGTTCTCTAACTGTGGTGGGGTGATAGATGGAACATATATCCCTATCTTGGCAACAGACCACCTTGCCAAAGAGTAAATAAACCGAAACGGGTACTTCTCAATGGTGTTGCAAGCGTTGGTGGATCACAGGGGCCATTTCACCAACATCCACATGGGATGGTCGGGAAAGGTGCATGATGTGCGTGTCTTTAGGAACTCCGGTCTGTTCAGAAAGCTGCAAGCAGGGACTTTCTTTCCAGACTGCAAAATAACCATTGGTGATGTTGAAATGCCAATCGTGATCCTGGGAGACCCTGCCTACCTCTTGCTCCCATGGCTCATGAAGCTGTACATAAGCAGCCGTGACAGCAGTAAGGACTGGTTTGACCATAGGCTGAGCAAGTGCAGAATGGTGGTGGAATGTGCGTTTGGACGTTTAAAAGGTCACTGGCACCGTTTGCTGACTAGATTAGATTTCAATGAAAGCAATATCCCCATTGTTACTGCTGCCTGCTGTCTGAGTCATAATATCTGTGAAACAAAAGGAGAAAAGTTTCTGCTGGGAAGGAAGGTTGAGGCAGATCGCTTGGCAGCCAGTTTTGACTAGCCAGATACCAGGCAAGTAAGAAGAGAACATCGAGGGGCTCTATGTCTCTATGAGCCTTTGAAAGCCAGCAATGAGCCAGAGTAATGTGACACTCATCAGTGTTGTTTCTTACCAAACTATTTCCTCCATCGCATTTTCTTCCCTGTAAACTCAACCCCCACCAACCATAGAGTTTTGAATGAATAAAGAGCCTTTTCTCCTCAATCAGTTAAGTTTTATTATGCACACAAACACACAGAGACAGCAAAGAAAAGTAAGATAAGCTGGGGCAAAAGTGCTGATAAAACAGTGGGGGAAGAAACAAGAAAAGCTTGCTTACAGATGCACTGCAATAACAATCAAAGGTGTGAGAATGTGCACCTTCTGGTCCTTGTACCCTGCCCTGGTGTTGAGTGCAAGCGATACTGAACTTCGCCCCCTCCCCATAGGACATTTTGGGGGAGGAGGATATAGAATTGGGCGATGATGGCAACAGGTTCAGCATAGGCTGCAGAGGGACTCTAGCATCCAGCTGCCTTTCCTGAACTGCAACCAGATGCCTCAACATGTCTGACTGCTCCTTCATAATCCACAGCATCTCTTCCTCAATGGCATGCTTTTGTTCCCTGCTTGCTGTCCAGTCCTCCCTGTCCATATCCAGGTTCTCAGACAATGTAATCCTCCATGCTCTGAGCTCCATGTGGTCACTCTCAGAGGCATGCATTAACTCATCGAACATGTCCTCCCAAATCTTCTTTTTCTACCTTCTAATCTGGGAAAGTCATGTCCCAGTGTGGAGGATGCGCCGACGGACAAGGTTTCAGCTGCAAGGAATGCAAAACACAAGGGTAGCATTGACCATGCACACATGGTTTCTGGTGCAAGGTTAATTTTTGTATAACAAACCCCACCCCTCAATACACTTCACTGCAAGTCACAACGTAATCACAACTGCTGGCTATTGCAAGAGTCAGTTTGCTGCTCCAGCCATGGTAAGGCCACAAGGCATGGGTGAAAGGTCTTGTGCTACTGCTTTTGTGAAGACATCCTTGGGATCACAGGTTGTTACTTGAGAAAAGTTCCCTTTCCTCCAGCAACCTGGATGATCTTGAGGACAGGCACCAGTGTAAAGCCCCCCAAATAGTTTTGTTTTGTTTTTTTAACTAAAGCGGCATCAGGTTGGAGGGGGGAAAGGGAAACAAACAGGAAGCCGTCACCCCCCCTTTTTTTTAATGCTGCTTGCAATAAACAGTGATCCCTTCCAACCACAACTATGGCATGTGAGAATGTGGTTGTGTAACCCAGATTTCACCAAACGGGGAGCAGATTACTTGTTGAATTGTTTGTGGTATAAGGGTTGGCATTGAAATCTTCCTCCCGTTTCCCCTATGCAATATCACTCTCCTGAGGGTAACAGAGGTGGCAAGCGTCTGGGTACAGACCTGGTCCTTATGCTGCAATGATGCTCACAGAGTTAATACTGGAGTAGCACCAGAAAGTGTCCTACTGTGGTGGACGAAAAAGGCAGCCGCTTCCCAGAAACCTTCTGCAAAGGATTGCAGAGTACCTCCATGAAAGCTTCCTAAAGATCTTCATGGAGGATTCCCGGGCTATCCCTTTGCACACAAACAGTCTTGTTGGGAAATCACCCTCTGCATAGATGGAGTGGCCACCGATACCCACTACACCTAATTTTTTGTCCAGATTAAACATAAAAAATAACAGCATGTAACCCCTACAGTTTGATTAGAAATGTGTACTCACCAGAGGTGCCTTCCCCGGCATCTGCTGGCAACTGGCCTTTTGAAGGGATGGGCTCCAGGGTTAAAAACAGTTCTTGGCTGTCAGGGAGAATGGATGCTCTGCCTGCCTGCCTCACATTCTCCTCCTCCTCCTCTTCCTTGTAACAATGACCTCCTCGTTGTTGCTCAAGGTCACCCAGTGCTTCCGGGAGGTATCCATGGAACGTTTTGGGGTAGTGGTGGGGTTGCCACTGAGAATCACGTACAGCTCCTCATAAAAGCAGCATGTCTGTGGGGCAGAACCAGAATGACCGTTCGCCTCCCTTGTCTTCTGGTATACTTGTCAATGCTCCTTCATTTTCATACTGCACTGCTGCATGTCCCTGGTGTAGCCCTTTTCCCCATGCCCTGTGCAATCTTGGCATAGATGTCAGCATTTCTTTTGCTGGATCGGAGCTCTGCCTGCACAGACTCTTCTCCCCACACCACAATAAGCTCCACCACCTCCTGTGTACTCCATGCTGGAGCATGTTTGTGGCCTTGAGTCTCCATGATCAGCTGTGCTGGCAAGCTCACCACATTGATCAAACAGGAAATGAAAATTCAAAAGTTCCCAGGGCTTTAACAGGGGAGTAGCCATTTCCTATGTACCTGGTTGACGTGCAGTTGAAAGTGCTCTCCAGAGTGGTCACAGCGGAGCACTGTGGGATACCTCCTGGACACGGTGGATTTGATTTAAATCAGATTTATTTAAATGATGATTTAAATCACTAGTCAGGAAGGCTCAATTTAATCATAGATTTCTACATAAAAGTGCATTTTTGTTGGTTCTCATAAACTTAATACATATTCTTCACAACTCAGAGATAGATGGTTTCATTTTTAGAAGGTACCCACTATACATTTTTAAAGTGATTTATTCTGAAAACTTTTCAGATTAGTTTTACAGTGATATCAAAAATTTTTCATTTACCAAAGGTAATTGAAGCAGATAGTTCACCTCCCAATGACTTCATAACTATCTCCAATTCAACAGGTTAATCATTAATATTTGGAGGATTTTCTTGCCATGGTGTATTAGGAGGAGAATATTACCAGACAGACATTTAGATTGTTTAATTTAACTAAAACAACAATGTTATGTATTCTGGATTTTTTTCTTCAACAGCAAACACATAATATTTTAACAAAACAAGCATATGCATTTTTGAATTTAGTTAAACATTCAAGTTTTTTAAAATCAGGTTTGTTTTTGTTAAAATTGTTTTTAACTAAAATAGTTAAATGAAATATTTAAAAAATAAAATAAAAATTAACTGTGTCACCCAGGTCAACATGAGAAACTTAAAATATTGGCGTCTGCAGCTAATTCAGTCATCTTCACCTTCATTTTCCTGTTTGTTCATAATTTGGAAAAGAAAAACAAGCTTTCCTGCTTTTTCAAGTCCCAAACAATTTCTCAAATTTGGAATGAATTAGTCCAAAGGAAAAAAATATTCTTTCTACACCAGCAGAAGAAGCTACTGCTGTTAAAGTTAGATTATCAGTTCAACAGTCTCTGACTCCAAGTGCTTACGTGACATCTACCAGTTCACTGGTGGGACTTTCTTTAAAACAACATCAGCAAACATATATTTCTTGAATGGTTCACCCTTATCTCTGACGTTTATCATAGTTGGCATTATGGAGGGATTATTCCTGGATGTCCATGTCATAGCCAACTCCTCTTCTGCAGCAGTTAAGGTTTGACCCTGGTACCAAATATTGAGACTATCTGAAAGAAAATGAGCTGGAGATAGTGCTTGTCCCATTCATTTTTTTAATGCTTGTAATTTAACTCTCTTTGCATATTTCTCTTCTAAGATCTCACTCAGTTCCTTCCAAATTTCAACAGTGTCAGCAATAAAACAGCTATTTCCCTGCATTTTGTTCAAGACTGCAGGAATAGGCTTCAGGATACTCAGCATGTGTTCAACATTTCTCTTGAGCCCACCATTGAGAACTTTAGCTAAGACAGCGCCATCTATTTTTTCACGATTTTGTTCACAAACTGTCATCAGATTAGCTCAGTTCTTGATATAGTGCTCAAAACAGTCCACTACTGAGTTACACTGCACGTCTGGTGGGAGAGTTAGCTTGATTCCTCCCACTTTGTTCAGAGCAGCTGCTGCAAAGTGGTTGTTAAGCAAGTATTCTGCAATTTCAACATTAGCCTTTATTTCTGGAACACTGAAGTCTCTGGCTAGGAGGTGCCTCAAATGAGCACTGCAACCATATGTTATTAGCTTGGGACTCTCTTCACGCTCTTCTAAATTTCTTCTCATCTTGGATACATTTGCAGCATTGTCTGTGACCAAGCTGCGTACTAGACATTTGAATTTTTTTTCACAGTTTGTTATAGCTTTTACTGCTTCTTCTTATAAGTATTCTGCTGTGTGTGCACTTTCTGATGTATCAATTGTTTCTGTAAGGAAGACGTTCCCTTCTTCTGTTGTCAGACACGCACATACAACAGGATCATTGTGGACATTGCTCCACCCATCAAGACTCAGGCTCAATTTCTCCTGCTCAATTTTGCACACTGCTCCATTTTCAATTTGCCTGCGACATCTGCTCTGTTGGGTGGACTGCATCCTGGTCTTAATGACTGAACCACGTTAACGAAGTGTGGGTTCTCTATCATACAGAAAGGAGAGTTTGTTGCATAAACCAAAACGGGCAATTTTTTCATCAATTACCTCTTTTTGTAATCTGCTGGTTCTTATCACAAACTTATCTATGATTGTTTCTGGATGATGGGGATTTTCTATTCTTTTTGCTACAGGTGATATACTGTGGGTATGTCATATACATGATGTGACTGAAACACTAACACTGGCAGATAACTCTGAAACTATAGAAAATGATGGTGATCATGAAGGTGGATAGTCTTCAGAATCCTGTATCTTGAGGATGGATTGTCCTAAACAAAATAAGTCAATGCAGTTAATTATGATTACCATACTGCTCATTTAGTATTACTCATTATATTTAGTATTACTCACTGACACTCAGTACTACTTTAAAGGTGAAATTGTAAAAGGAAGATCTGCCTATTTCAGCTATTTATTTTTTTGTCACAACTGCATCTAAAATTACAGAACCATAGAGTAACAACTATATTGTTTGCTCAAACATGAGAATTCAAGAATAGTTCAGAAGGAAGACAGGCAGTCCTTAGGAAAAAAGTATGAAATAAAAAAGTTTACCAACCTGAAGATCCTGCATGTTCAGACATGTTCCTTTCATCATATTCAATGCAGCTTCCTCCTGAGAAGGAACACTTCTCATGTCATTTCATTCGGGCAATCAGGCCTTGCATTTCTTTGTTGTATTGTTTTCCGTGCTTGGGGCGGCAAAAACCATAGAGCTGCTTCTGACAGGAACCCAACTTGCTCCCTGTGATTACCCCCCCAACTGAGCTTTCTTCGTCCTTTTAAGAGGCCGAGGTGTTTCATGCTATCACTTGACCCCAATTAATCTAGCTCCCTCAGTCTCGCTGAACAGGGCTAAGGTGACCATACATCCCATTCTGGCTGGGGCAGTCCCTTTTTTAAGCCTTGTCCTGGCTGTCCCAACTTTATTTTGGCAAAACTGTGTATTTCTCACATTTGCTCATGCCAACTGAGGAACGCGTGGGTGGGAAGGGAAATGAGTGGCAACACCAGCCCTGCACGAGAGAGAGGGCTCGGGAGAGAGGCTCTCCATGGGCAGGTGGCAGGGGGTCTTGGGCTAGCCCCTCATGCAGCGGGTAGAAAGGGGCCTCAGGCCAAACGGGGTAGAGGGGGGCACTGGCAGCAGGGGGGCTCGGGCAGAGGACACGGGCACAGGAGTTCAGGCCAGCTCTGCATGTAGGCAGAATGCAGTGGGGCTTGGGCCAGCCTCACAGATGGGAGAGAAAGGGAGGCCTCAGGCCGGCCCTATCGGCAGCAGGCAGGTAGGGGTGGGGCGGAGGGGGGGTGTCTCAGGTTGGCCCAGTGTCCTGTTTTCCCTTTGGGAAAATATTGTCATCCTAAACAGGGCTGACTACCCGCAGGCCTTTTGGCCCTTAATGGGCAGGCCACCCTGCTAGAGCCATGCACCTAAGCATACCCAATAATCTGGTGGTTAGGGCATCCTTCTAGGATGTGGGCAACACAGGTGCAAGTCCCTGCTCTGTCTGATTCAGGCCAGAGACTTGAACCTGAATCTCCCATGTCCTCACTGAGAGCCTTTGCTAGTCAGTGTTCTGGGAACAGACACAAAGCTTCAAAAGCTCTTGGGTTTGTCCCAACGCAGAAAAGAATAAGCATTTGAAATCTTGAAATGTTTTTTGCAGGGCAGGAAAAACTTTTCCCTCCCAGCTCTACCTCCAGGCTTACCAGATATACAGTACAAAGGCTTGTGTTTGAGCAGACATCTCTCTGCAGTCTACAGTACTGTGCTTCAAGCCCCTCCTCCTTGCATTAACAAAGTAGGGAAATGACTCCCTTCTGAAAGTCATAATTTTCAATAAATCTGATTAAAGCACAGATGTCCTTGTTCAGCATTAGCGTCTTTATACTGGAATGCATTTCTCATAACTTCCTAATGGCAAAAATGTCTCAGGAGTTGTTTTTTTGTTTGATCTAATACACCCATTTCATTTTTCACTTTTGTTGTTGTTGTTGCTAGTAATATAAAAGCAATGTACCAGCAGGTGGCACAGACGCAACATTTTACACTGCCTTAAAGCAAAATCTGGAGGAGAATGTCCTACACTAATGGAAGACGTTAGCATAGCATGTAGTAAATGCCAAAATCTAAATTAATGCAACATTAAGGTTGGTCTGATAAAAGAAAAGAAAAAGTCAGAAAATGCAAAATGTGAGGTTCCTACAGCAATGTTAACTTGGCCACTCTGCCCATCCTGCATATTTGTGTTTAAAATTTAACAACATAAATAGAAATGTAGAAAAAGAAGAAGAAAAAAACCTACATTTGTATACCTTAGCTGATTTGACATTGAGGTAGAAGTCTTTGCTTTGCTTGATTTTTTAAAAACTTTTTATTTTAGCAGGCATCCTTCAAAATACATTAATATAGCTGGCCTCATTTACAGAATCATAGAAGATTAGGGTTAGAAGAGACCTCAGGAGGTCATCCAGTCCAACCCCCTGCTCAACGCAGGACCAACACCAACTAAATCATCCCAGCCAGGGCTTTGTCAAGCTGGGCCTTAAAAACCTCTGAGGAAGGAGAGTCCACCACCTCCCTAGGTAACCCATTCCAGTGCTTCACCCCCTTCCTACTGAAACAGTTTTTCCTAATATCCAACCTAAACCTCCCCCACTGCAACTTGAGACCATTGCTCCTTGTTCTGTCATCTGCTATCACTGAGAACAGTTGAGCTCCATCCTCTTTGGAACCCCCCTTCAGGTATTTGAAGGCTGCTATCAAATCCCCTCATCATTCTTCTCTTCTGCAGACTAAACACGCCCAGTTCCCTCAACCTCTCCTCGTAAGTTATGTGTTCCAACCCCCAGATCATTTTTGTTGCCCTCCACTGGATTCTCTTCAATTTGTCCACATCCTTTCTGTAGTGGGGCCCCCAAAACTGGATGCAATACTCCAGATGTGGCCTCACCAGTGCCGAATAGAGGGGAATAATCACTTTCCTTGATCTGCTGGCAATGCTCCTACTAATGCAGCCCAATATGCCGTTAGCCTTTTTGGCAACAAGGGCACATTGCTGACTCATATCCATCTTCTCATCCACTGTAATCCCCAGGTCCTTTTCTGCAGAACTGCTGCTTAACCAGTCGGTCCCCAGCCTGTAGCAGTGCATGGGATTCTTCCATCCTAAGTGCAGGACTCTGCACTTTTCCTTGTTGAACCTCATCAGATTTCTTTTGGCCCAATCCTCCAATTTGTCTTAGTCATTCTGAACCCTATCCCTACCCTCCAGCGTATCTACCTCTCGCCTCAGCCTAGTGTCATCTGCAAACTTGATGAGGGTGCAATCCATCCCATCATCCAGATCATTAAAGATGTTGAACAAAACCAGCCTCAGGACCGACCCCTGGGGCACACCGCATGATACCAGCTGCCAATTAGACCTCGAGCCATTGATCACTACCCATTGAGCCCAACAATCCAGCCATCTTTCTATCCACCTTATAGTCCATTCATCCAATCCATACTTTGCCTTTTTCCAATCGTACGGGACCTCCCCCGATTGCCACAAATTCTCAAAGATAATGGCCAGTGGCTCTGCAATCACATCAGCCAATTCCCTTAGCACCCTTGGATGCATTAGATCTGGACACATGGACTTGTGCATGTCCAGCTTTTCTAAATAGTCCTTAACCTGTTCTTTCACCACTGAGGGCTGCTCACCTCCTCCCCATACCGGGATAACAGTGTTGGAGCTGACCCTGTCTGTGAAGACCGAGGCAAAAAAAAGCATTGAGTGCTTCATCTTTTTCCACATCATCTGTAACTAGGTGGCCTCCCCCATTCATTAAGGGTGCCACACGTTTCCTGACCTTTTTCTTGTTGCTAACATACCTGTAGAACCCTTCTTGTTACCTTTCAAATCCCTTGCTAGCTGCAACTCCAGCTGTGTTTTGGCCTTCCTGATTACAACCCTGCATGCTCAAGCAATATTTTTATACTCCTTTCTAGTCATCTGTCCAAGTTTCCACTTCTTGTAAGCTTCCATTTTGTGTTTAAGTTCAACAAAGATTTCACTGTTAAGCCAAGCTGGTCGCCTGCCATATTTGCTATTCTTTTTGGACATTGGGATGGTTTGTTCCTGCACCCTCAATAAGGCTTCTTTAAAATACAGCCAGCTTTCCTGGACTCCTTTCCCCCACATATTAGCCTCCCAGGGGATCCTGTCCATCAGTTCCCTAAGAGAGTCAAAGTCTGCTTTTCTGAAGTCCAGGGTCTGTATTTTGCTACTGTCTTTTCTTCCTTTTGTCAGGATCTTGACCTCCACCTCTCATGGTCACTGCTGCCCAGATTGCCATCCACTTCTACTTCCTCTACCAATTCTACCCTGTTTGTAAGCAGCAGGTCAAGAGGAAAATGGCCCCTGGTTGGTTCCTCCGGTAGTTGGACCAGGAAGTTGTCCCCAACACTATCCAAAAACTTCCTGGCTTGTCTGTGCACTACTGTATTGCTCTCCCAGCAGATGTGAGGGTGGTTGAAGTCCCCATTAGAACCAGGGCCTGTGTTCTTATCTTCCTAAATTATTTCCTAAAGAAAAAAAAACTGTGGTGATGGTGAAAATGCACCAGAGCATACTTCCAGAACTGAACTCATACGTTGCACTTATCTGGAGCTGAGAAAAACTGTACTATTGCCTCCTTGAAATCAACTGGGGTTGGCTGGAGCAAGGACTTGCTTATACAATCTGGAATGCTCTCACGGGGGAGAAGGGGGGAGATTCTGCACCAAAAAATTAAAAATTCTATGCGGCTGTTCTGGTGCCACAGTGGCCTCTGTTGGGTGAAAGGCAGAACTGCAGTACTTCTTAGGCAGAATGTTTTTTCTGCAGGAAAAGAATTCTGCGCCGAACATCAATTCTGCACATATATAGTGGTGCAAAATTCTCCCAGGAGTAATAGTAATCTACTTCAAATTTCCAGATTCTTTAGGTCCCAGTACATTGTGGGACACAAAACCCCAGAGCTCAGATCTGAACTGAATGTATAATGTAATGATCAAATATTGACATGTATTTTGGAGAGAGAGTAATGGGCCTGCCAAGTACAGGCAAGAAGTACAGTTTGATAGAAAAGGCTGAGGAAAGGTGATTGTTGAAGTTAATTTTCTAAGAGACTCATGGGGCAAAACTAATCCCCAGCACCCAAGGAGGGGAAGAAGAATACTCTCATCAAGGCAATGAAATTACAGTGGAGCCAGAGCCACTCCATGAAGCCCGTACGGTGAAGAGAACTTGCAGAGGCATGGTGCATCCCTCTGCAGTTTGAACATCCCCCCATGCCTCTAGTGCAGCAGCCACACCAGTTTTGCTGCTGTACCTGTACCAGTGAAGGCAGGATTTGCCCTTTATGTGCAGAACCGTGACACTAATAACTTGGGGAGATTTGGTTCAGATTTGTCAGAGACAGAATAAATAGAAATCCAATTAGTAAATGAAGTGCATCAGACCTGCCCTGGCCCCTGCTCTTCACTGCCATTCAGTTGGCCTAAAGAGGGTGGAAAGAAAACATAAGCAGTCAGCTTGGAAACCCTCTGGCAAGGAGAAATTCTTGGGTGGTGTAGAGACACCATAGCCAGTCGTTATGTTGCCTCTCTTCAGGAACTTACAGAGGGGACATGATGAGGTCATGCCAAGAAGGGTGTGTGACCAGAGTGCCACTGTGTTCTAACAATCTCCAATTGATATATCAGATCCTTGGAATCATAGCTAGTCCTTAGGCTCCACTAAACTATACAGGATCCAGCACAGAACCAGCCCCAGGGTTATAGAAAGTGCCCTTTTCACAGTTCTTCCTCTCAGTGACCCTCACCATTTATAAGCACAGCTAAGGATTGAATCCATTATGTTGGCTAAATTTAGGCTGAATTTTTTAAACAAAATTGATCATATTGGAAAGCAATTTTAAAATAATTCCTTTACACAATTAATTGTGGAATACAGACAGAGGCATAGACACCTGCATGAATGTAGTAAATGAACATAGAATTGCTGAAGTTTTCCCAACTGTGAAATGAAACCTGTTAATTACCACCATTCACTTTGAAGACACTACGCGCATGCATTTATTTCCAATGCAGTTACAATATTTATGGAATTAATGGTCCATTCTTAAAAATCTGTAGTATTTAGAATTCTGTGATGAAGTCATTTTATTAGAAGATGGAGAAATATATGAAAGGGGAACTCACAAAGATTTAATGAAAGAAAAAGGACGCTATGCTCAGCTAATTCAAAACCTCTATATGGAGCAAGCAAAGGTAACAGTTTGCCCTTACTCTTAAACATATTCTGCTTTTCATGCCTTAGAATATTGAAAATAGGGTTTCAGATCACACAAGTAAATTTTTCTTATTTTACAGGACCCAGAAATTATTTTGACTGGATCAATGAAAGAACCAACGAGCAAAACTCAGGATAAGAGTAATTCCTCAGGAAGCTCTTATGAAGGAGTTGAAAATCCTGGTAATGTATTTTAGGACAATAATCCGAATTGCCTATACTCTGTTGTCTAAAGAAGACTAACTGTTCTTTCATACCACATAGCTTTTGTTATCTCTGATGAAGAAATCATCATAAAGGAACCTGAGAGAGACCCACAAAGGGGAAATAACACAGGTATGCTACAAAGATTCAATTGTGCATCTTTCCAAATTGTTGTTTTTAAAAAAAATGAATTTAATTGTATATTAATATAGATTTCTGATTTGAAAGAGACTGCTGCATTAAAAATATGCTGTGTCCATCAACTAGTTTCTGTTCCTCATATCCTCTTGCCTGCACTGATTAGCTGCTCTTTTAGGGATAGCATTGTCTTTTTGCTCTGTTTGTACAGCACAATGGGATGTTGGTGCATGACTGCAAAACAAATAATTATTCTAAAATAATAATAAAATTGCCTTTCCTGACATGATGGGCAGAGAGGCAGATCAATCATCATTGCCGCCTCACTTTTTGGAACAGTTTTAGATTAATTAAAATTTGTGAAAAATGCCACACCGAGAATATTGTAAGCTGATGTCTTCCTTTTGGAACAAGCAGGGCTGGCTCCAGGCACCAGCGCAGCAGCGCAGCTTGGGGCGGCCAACGGAAAGGGACAGCATGTCCGTTCCTCAGCGGTAAGTCCCTCTGAGAGGGACAGAGGGAAGGACCTGCCACAGAATTGCCGCCGAAGGATGAAGTGGCGGCAGTAGAGCTCCTGCCGAAGTGCTGCCGATTGCGGCTTTCCCCCCTCCCTGCTGCTTGGGATGGTAAAAATGCTGGAGCCAGCCCTGGGAACAAACATAACACAGACAGTTGCAGTGCAAGCATCCCAACATTTGCTCTGCCACTGTGCCTCCACTCTGTCCAACTGAGGCAGTGCTGGACAGGTAGTAAGTCTGGGGTGTGTGAGTGGGGGGGTTTCTAAAGAGAGTCCTACCTCCACCTTCCATGTTGGTGGGGTGACACAACCTGAGAGACGTTTTTTCAACTTGGTTGGAGGAATACGAGCAACTTTGAAATATATAAAATGTAACTTGTGGAAGAGTGGAGTTATGGCCAAAAAACTACAGGGAGGAGACAGAGAAGATAAGACACAGCCCATTTTGTTATCTGTCCTGCAAGATGTAAACTTGTAAGCACTGACACTGTTCCTTCATTTGCATAGCTGACACTGTCACTTATAAGCACATCTCTCACAAATATGAAGAAGTTAAAATTACCTTGGCTAAGCTGCCAGACAGAGCCTTCAGTCGAACCAAAGGTCACAGTATTATGCTGAACAGAAGTTTCTCATTAGTATTGCCCAAAGTGGCTGGAACTGTTATTTCAATAACTGTTCTATTTCTGCTCTTAAAATCCTTTCAAAGAAACATAATGGGGGTAGGACAAACAAAAGACACTTACAAAGCTAAATCAAAGTTACAGGGATGTTATAATGTAAAGGACTAATATAGACAGCAAATTACTTTTATCTATAAAACCTCTCCCTTCACATCAAATTCTATACATTAGCAGTGTAGTGATATACACAGTTTTATAACTGTATTAGGTGGAGCAGAAAAATTTGGTTTCTTATTCTGCTCAGCATGCATATTGCTCTGTCGAGGATGAGGAAGAAGAACAGGAATGTCAATAGATTTTTGCATTCAAACCTATCGATCATTTTCAGCAAATCCATATCATTTACATTTTAATTCTCATCACGATTTTCTAGTCATTCAAAAACCATTATAAAACTGGAGGGAGCATTTACCATATGGCAGCATCCAGAGGCAGCGGGGATTCTTTAAAAGAAGGAATACATTTCACTGAGTTTCTTATGAAGCTATAAATATGTATTTTAGCAGATAGAGTCTTTTATTTTGGTTTAGCATGCCCAGGATTCCTTGATATTGGGTCAAAATTTTGTTACAGAAATGTATACTTTTTGTTTGTGTAGTAGCTCCTGTAAACCAACTTGTTAGAAAAGAGGAAAAACAAGAAGGCTCAGTGACATGGAAAACCTATCACGCTTATATTAAGGCATCTGGAGGTACATTCTGCAAAAATGTTTTTATGCTGATTTTTTTCTTTGATATTTCCATTTTTAAAGCTAGGATTCCTTTCCAATGTTTTTCTCTAAATCTAAACTTTAATATTTCAGTTTCAGATTGCCTCATTCTTGATCTCTGTTAAAGTTTCCTGCTTTAAACTTATTGAAATTAGACAAACACACAATAAAATGGTTGTATTTCTCAAGAAACAAAGCATTATAATCTGCTGATATATTTATAACCTAGAATTGCAGATCACTGGGTTTTATAGAGAAATATGTTAGTAACTGAGTAATAACTTAAGATATTCTGACATTTATTAGAGAGAAAATGTGAAACATTCTAGGCAGAGCGGACCCTGAAAAGCAAAATTTGGATCTAGATTGGGATTTCAAGATCGAAGTTTGGAATAATTCACATCTGCGTTTTGGTCCAGCTCATTAGATAGAGAAGTCAGCAGTGCATTTATGTAAATATGTATGCATATTTTTACCCTTAAGATTTTATCCCTCTGATATAAAATATACTGTCTGGGCCTATGGTTAGCCATAGGCACAATTACTGTGCCTGTAAAAGTGCGCACACAACTATTTGACCACAAATCCCTTATATGCATATGCAAACAATCATTTATGTTCACAGATCACACAATAACACACATGAATGAGAGTGAGACCAATTTACCAGATTTTAAATATGAATTATTAATCCTTATAACCCCTTTTAGGTTCATAGCCAGGGAGCATTGCCCACTATTTCAATGCTGGTTCATAGTAAGAATCATGTGGGGTGTGTGTGTGCAGTGAGTATGCATATACTTTAGTATGTACGTCAAGTGTTTTCCCAAACATTAATTTACTAACAGATTCTGAAACCCACACTCACAATCAATAACATTTTGTACAGTGAGGCTGCTCACTTGAATAAGAGCTACTTAATATGAGCAAGGATTGCAGAATCTGGCCCTTAGCCACCATTCTGGAAAATACCAAAACCAGTTAATATCAGTTCCTCTTCTCTGGGCTAATGGGTTAAATTCAGAAGCCCCTATTCAGTTTTTACCTTGACCTTTACTTCAGGATTTTACTCCTTGTCCCCACATTCTTGTAAATGGCAGTTCTGCACTTATAGGAAGAGAAGAATAAATACAGACTAAACAATAAAGTCTTTGCTGAGAAGATACACAACAGAGTACATGAGTATAGTATGTTTAACCATTCTTACACCATCAGTTATTAGTCTGATCTTTTGTTCCATTTGCAGGTTTCATAATGTCTTCTTTTGTTGTACTTCTCTTTATTTTGATGATTGGCTGCTCAACCTTCAGCAATTGGTGGTTAAGTTTCTGGCTAGAACAGGGCTCAGGGGTAAGTGTAACAATTTAATTGTAAATTTCTGCTCCTTAAAAACAGAGTTGCACATATATTTGAAGTATTTAATATGAATAATAAAGCTCCACTCCAGCATCTGTTGCATTAAGACAGTTGCTGTACGGCTTCCTTCAAACCTTGCTTCAGATAAAATTCTTCTTTATTTTAATTTCTTCCCATCTCAATTGCAGTTCCTTTTTAAATGGTTTTCATAAATCCTCTCTCTCTAAACTTCAGAGGGCCACTCTCTCTTCCTCTGAATTTTGTTGAACTTGCTCTTGAAAGTGTTCAGTGTGTCATCATTTACACCGTGCTCGTTCAGATTCATATTGCTGAGACTATTTCTCTCTCTCTCTCTCTGAGCAAATTATGGTGTGATTGCCGCTTTAGCTAGCCTGAGTAACAACAGTAGCGAAGATGGGGCAGCACAGGCTTCAATATGGGCTAGCAACCCAAGTGTGTACCCAGGGTTCCTGGTGGGCTTCTACTGGGATGGATCGCCTGCACTGAAGCCTGTGCCACCACATCTTCGCTATTGTTACCCAGGCTAGTTCGATTAGAGCTAGTATCAGTATGCCTATTGGCAGTAAATCACCACTTCATTTGCTGTGTGCACAGGGCCGGCTCTAGCCATTTTGCCGCCCCAAGCACGGCAGCACGCCGCGGGGGGTGCTTTGCCGCTCACCGATCCCACGGCTCCGGTGGATCTCCTGCAAGCGGCCCTGCGGAGGGTCCGCTGGTCCCGCGGCTCCGGTGGACCTCCCACAGGTGTGCCTGCAGATGCTCCACCAGAGCCGTGGGACCGGCGGACCCTCCGCAGAGACGCCTGCAGGAGGTCCACCGGAGCCTCCTGCCGCCCTCCCGGCAACCAGCAGAGCGCCTCCTGTAGCATGTCGCCCCAAGCACACGCTTGGCGCGCTGGGGCCTGGAGCCAGCCCTGTGTGTGCACGCTCTCTAAGTAAATGGACCATATCACCCCTGCCACTTTCAGCAGCTTCCTGCCAGTTCCAATGCAACATTGCCCTCCTGGTTTGCAACAGTGTCCCTGGACTCAATCCACACTGTCCTTTTAGCCTTACATTTATCTAATCCCCTCCTACCTCACTCATTCCACCTCTACAATTTTGGGCTCCTCCAGAAGTTAATCTTTCTCTGATGCTGTTGTATGTCCTGTATCTAGGATTCTCTGTCATCTCTCTCCAACCCACTGACTCACATACTCACCCTAAATTTCACTTCAAAACCTTTTCCTTCCTCTTTGGCATAGAATGAAGTCTCCGTAAAGAGCTCTGAGATAATGCATATTAAGTATGCCATGTAAAAGTCAAATTGATTATATTGTATTATATACGAGCTGGGAATTCAAAGCTGTGTATGTCTGATTTATTGCTTCACATTTTTTCACAATGAATAGAAATAAATGGACATGAATCATGTACTGATTTGTATTAGTGTTAGTGCTCTATTGTTGTACATGTTTTACTGGAACAAAATCAGACCTAAATTTCCCATTATCATTAGATAAAAATAATTTAGAGCTAAATTGTGCCTTCTTGCCAGCTGAAGTGCACTGGAGGCCCTGGATCGTAGAGGTACAATGCCTCCCTGGCAACCCAGTTGCATAGGATTGGGGAGAAGTAATTTGCAACATCCCTTTCTGGGGTCCAGCATCTTGCCCCCTTTGCCAGGCACCTGACTACCAGAGCTGGCCAGTGCATCGACTCCCCACTTTACCAGCCCAGTTTCAAAAGACTGTTGGGGAGAAATTTCTTCCTTCTACTTGTCTTTGCAGCTATGTCAGGTTTAGGCAAGTGTGAAAACTTGCCCCTTTGTAGCACTACAAAAGTGCTTCATAGATGAACATGTTCCCTATCACTAAATAAAAGGGGATTAACTAGCTGACACTGACTCAACTTTAGGTGTTTGGGTTTTTTAATGACAGAAAAACCTAACAATAATGTAAATGAAAACAGCTTTTGTATAAGGTTCTGGTATGCTGTGTTTATAACCCAAAAACTATAATACAATAAATAAATAAATAAATAATACATAGCTTTTATAGAGCATGTTTCATCAGTAGATCTCAAAATGCTCTACAAAGGAAGTAAGCATCATTAGTAACTTTGTATTCATGCATCAAAACCATGAAGCATAATTTCCAGTAAAAAGGATCAATTTGTTTTCATCCTAAAGGAAATGCAAAATATGAATATAATTAATGGAGAAAAGTAAAATTGGTTCTTAAAAATTTAAGGTGTTATCATTAACAGGTTAAAAATTTGCTTTTTTTTAAAATAGGGATATCTCTGACAGTGTCCCTGAAAAGATAGATATTAATTTTTCCCCTCTTAAATTTACTATATTTAAGATATTTCAAAGGCAAGAAGCTAAAAGACTCCTGATAACTGCAGCTATTTTTTATAAACAAGGGTTAGGATTACAAAATAAGGTAAAGGTAATTTTGTAAAGGTACAGTGGTGTTTTAAAATCTTGACTTTACTTTTCCTTATCTGATATACATTTCCACGGAAAAATAAGAATCACTGTCTTTCAGGTAACTGCTTTGTCAATACTACTTCTATTTATATAGATGTACATACTAGACTGGAAAAAATAAAGTCAGGGTTATAAACTATTGGCTCTTAACAACATGCCATTACCTTATTTTGAAGAGTTTAAGTAAGAACTCTGACTTCTAGATTTTAGTGGCTGGCTGCCTGCTGAAATATACAAGTAAAGGTTTTAAAACCCAACTACCTCTTTCAGGAAGCAAAATTATTACATTTTATATAGCACCATAAATACACATGGTACTTAACAAATCATATTACTAGAGTAACAAGGCTGTGGGACCTAGAAACATCACAGGTGTCACTAAGCTCCACACCATAGTAATTTAAAATTTAACGATAACAACATAGAATGCAGATCCTTCTCAAAAAGAACAAGACCCCACCACATGCACAGAAGGAGATTCTCCTTTAACAGTCAGCTATAGGGTCCTATGAAATACAGTTCTGATTCCATTTAGTGAAGGGAAGTGACACACACATACATGATAACTAGAAAAGTCCTAAAGGATTTAATAGGGATAAAAATAAATTTCTATTAAAATTAGAATGGGGGGATAAGTTGTTAAAAGAAAAGAGATGAGATGTAGGCAAAAATGGAACTGTCTAAAGAAAATGAATTTTATAAAACTTAAAAAAATACAATAAAACAAGAGGAAGCTAGTAAAGGGGTGTGTAACATAGCCAGAGAATTGTTGTTACAAAAATCTGTAGGATTTCAAACTGGAAAATATTTTTCTTTGTAAAAAGTAGTAATGTTGGGTGAGGTTGAGTCATTATGGTTGCATGACATCAGTAGATATACAGTATTGTGAAGATTTCACTGTGTGTGGGGGGAGGAGAATCAAGTGTGGTGTGAAGGTGACATAATAGCGCTATGCCATCCCATCTCTGACTCAGGCATAGGGAAAGTGGTGTAGATGAGGGTATCCCTACACTTTAACTGTCCGATCTTCCTTTATCCCTATCCATTTATCATTTAACCGGTAAAAGCTTTCAAATTTAAATCACTGTATTTTACACATTTGCTTTAAAGACAAACTGCAGCCTCCTGAGTAATGAAACAGAATATCCCATTTGTGACATGGGAAGCATCTCGGATAACCCCAGACTGCACTTTTACCAGTTAGTCTATGGAATGAGCATGGTGACCATGATTGTCCTAAGCATCATCAAAGGGTTTGTTTTCACAAAGACAACATTAAAGGCTTCTTCAATGTTACATGATGATGTATTTTATAAGGTATGGAAAATACATGGCTTTAACCATTATTATGGGATATTTACCATAATAAGCTTATAAAAGGATGGAGTATGATTTAGTAGTTACTATTGATGCCTGGGGTCATTGGTTCTGTTCCCAGTTCAGCTGCTGCCTCATTGTGTGACCTTGAGCAGTGCATATGAACATTTTGTGCCTGTTTCGCTATTAAATTATAATGTCTGCCTTCTGAACACGGTTTCTGTAAACTTTAAATTAATGTTCACAAAGTGCTTAGAGCTTCTCAGATGAAAGACTATGTAAATGCAAACTATTACTTCTTGCAACCTGGACCTAAAATGATTGCTGTTGAGGGAAACTGTGACATCACCGTGTGACAGCACTGTGCAACTGAATAGAAACACCATATAGATTTTCATCTTTCTCTGAAGCGCCAGATATTGGTTTCTGCTAAAGGCATTTTACTGGACAAAAAAGGGAATGGGTAAAATGTTCAAAAGTGCCTAAAAAACAGGAATTCAAATCCAACTGAAAATCACCCCAGGCACTGGAGTCTAAGGGCCAAAGGGTAACATTTTCAAAAGCACCTAAATCCAATTTTCAGAAATGATGCCAGCTTTACAAAGGTATTTAAGTGTCTAAAGATGCAGAGAGTTGCCTAATGGGCTTTACAAAAGTGCCTAAGCATCTAGGCCATAGGCACCAACTCTGGTTGCTCCAGGGAAGGAGCACTCATGGGAAAAAAACAGTGGGGCTCAGCACCCACTGGCAGGCTCTGTCAATCAGCTCCTCCTCCTCCCCACCAGTGCCTCTGCCCGCTGCTGATCAACTGTTCAGCAGTGGGCAGGAGGCGCTGGGGGTGGGGGAGGAGCAGGGGCAGGAAGAAGCAGAGTGAGGGCAGGGCATGCTCGGGAGAGGAACGGGGTGGGAAGAGCTGGGAGAGGAGCAGTGACAGGAAGAGGAAGCACGGGGATAGGCACTTGGAAGAAGGGGTGGAGTGGGGGCAGGGCCTGGGGCGGAGCAGGGGTCTGGCACTCCTGGGGAAATCAGAAAGTCGGCACCTGCGATCTAGGCACCTAACCTGCTTTGGTGCTTTTGTAAAGCTTATTGACTCCTAGATCACCTAGGTGCTTTTGAAAATGTTACCTCATTCATCTAATCTGGTGTGACCTGTCCTTTGTTCCTATATTTTGTGAGGACTTGATTCAGCGAAGTACATAAGTAACTTCCCAACTCTAAGCATATGAGTACTCCTATCAAATTCAATGGAACTACTCACCTGCTATGAGAGGCAAGGTGAATGATGTAATATTTTTATGGGACCATCTTCTCTACACAGAGCACTTCTGACCTGAAAAAGAGCTCTGTGTGGCTTGAAAGCTTGTCTCTCTCACTCACAGAAGTTAGTCCAATAAAAGATATTACCTCACCCACCTTCTCTATCTCATATACTGGGACCAACATGGCTACCACAATATTGCAAACACCTGCTTTGTATGCCTATACAGTATATCTTATTGTAATGATTCCTTTTTAAGTGTACTGTAGATCCTCACCATTCAGATTCTCATGTGCATTTATTCTGTTATGATCATGACAACAGGAGATAAGCCCTTAGGAAATATTTACTCTATTTTCAAAGGCTGCTTCACAAATATTATGCGATCTTGTAAAAGCTATAATACATTTGTTTGCTGTTCCTCTTATTTACATTTTAGCCAAGATTATACTAGTATCTATTTTATCACACAAACTCTGAATACTGTAAAAGACAAAGACTGTCATTTGATTCTGCTGTTTCCCTTTATCCACAGATCTTACTGAGTCCAATGAGTTTCTTTGATACAACTCCCACTGGCAGGCTAATGAACCGTTTTTCTAAGGATATAGATGAATTGGATGTGAGACTTCCATTTCATGCAGAGAATTTTTTGCAGCAGTTTTTTATGGTGCTCTCTATTCTAATCATAATAGCCTTTGTGTTTCCATTCCTCCTAATTGCAGTTGTTGTCCTAGCTACTATTTTTGTTATTCTCTTTCGGTAAGTTGATGTGCTAGTTCTTTAAGAACTACTTTAAGAATTTTTATTACCTTTGCAGTCTAGCCAATATCAACTGTAGTTCTTATGTACATCTGTTGTTGAACTCCAGTTTTAAAATACTATAAATTCTTTTGTAGAGGTTTACTGGAGGGTGAGAACTACAGGAACCAGTATCTCATAAAGCAGGCACAGCCAGTGGAAACTGGGAAACTATCAAATATTTACTGCCTTCTATACTAAGGGATAAATTCAGTCTTTTGCTTGCATTGTCTTCTGCCAATATATTCCAGAGCTCTTGATCTGCCCAAAATGATGTTACAGAGACACAAGTCATCCATAACCTTCCCTCAACCTATAGGTCTACAATCAGGACCAAAGCCACAGAAATAAGCCAGGCTGGCAGGGGAAGGCATAGCTAAGGTATCCTGGAATGCGTTGATTTAGCCTGTGCTATATAATCTCCAGCAGTGGAGACACTATGGAGACTGCAGCTTAAAGCCACACCCCCTCAGTGGAAGCACCCAGCCATAGTCCTGTTGTTCAGATGGAGGATGGATGTTCAGTGGGATGCTGCTGCTTAGGCACCACTCCCCATACATGTTTTCTGACCACATGTTGCATGTATTTTTCTCATGTGCCTCTCATCCCCTCTGTACCTGGAGGTAGAGGAGATGATATCACTCTTTCAGTTTTCAAAATCTACTGTCACACTTCAGTACTCATAATACATTATGATATACATGAAGGGCTAGATTATGCCTGGTTTCTCACTGTGGGGCAGAGAGGATACACATAGCCAAGATTTTTAAAAGTGATTAGTGACTTTGAGTGCCCAATTTGAGGCACATAGAAATGATCTGATTTTCATAAAGCACTAAGCATCCAGTCCTTTTAAGGTATCTCAAATTGAGCACACAGTCCATTCTGATTATCCAGTCCTTTTAAAGTATTTCAGACTGAGCCCTTAAAAATGGAGGCAGGAGGCAGCCACAATATCTACTCACTTTAAGTTTAGACAAGGAGCTTTCCTCCACTTGTACTTCAGTGCTAGGGCCAGACCCAGCTGCTGTCCCTGGGCTTAGGGACTGCTCCCTCTTAGCCTTCAGGGGACACAAGGTACTCCAGGGGGGGTGAGAGGAAGATGGTAAAGCCATGGCATTGACCAGCTAAGCTAAGCTGACTGGGCACAGAGTGGAGCATAGTATGGTGTGCGCACCCTTCTGCATACTTAGGAGCTCCAGGTAAGGCTGAGAAATATAATTCCTCCCTACAGGGCAGTGCTGCTCTCTTTTCTACCAGTGCAGGCCATTTGAGATTCCAGTTCAGACTACTGGATTTAGCCACGAGACTGTGATATACCATTGGCTTACTGACATATAAACATGTACAATATCATTTTGCTTTCATTTTGTTGCAGAATTTTTCAGAGAGCCATCAGAGAACTAAAAAGAATGGAAAACATTAGCAGATCTCCATGGTTTTCACACATTACTTCTTCTGTGCAAGGCCTCAGTGTAATTCATGCTTATAATAAAAAAGAAGACTATATCAACCAGTAAGCTGCATACATTACAATTATATCCTGTTTGTTTTGTTTGTCATTTTGATATGGACAGATAGCACTGCATTGTTATTCTTTACTTGATTGTGGATACTATGTCCTTGTACATGAAGTGACAGGAGGACTACATGCCCCAATTTTATAGGGACAGTCCCTATATTCGGGGTTTTTTCTTATATATGCATCTATTACCTCCAACCTCCTATCCCAATTTTTCACACTTCCTATCTGGTCACTCTAAGTGACACTGATGAAGCCATTCTGTTGTTATAATGCAGAACAGCAATGATCCTGCAGTTTTTCATTTTTGTAAAATGATGCTCCTAGTTTGTACCATGAACTCTTAGAAGTTTCACAAACAGCACTATATGTCCTATCTCTGTGTCCACTTTTGAGCATTGTGCAATATTTTTACTTTCTGAGTTTTAAGCAATTTCTAGGATCTGAATTAAAAGCCAAGGGGCAATGAATTCTCACTGGTGGGGTCTCAAAATGATCTAGACCCACACATACAGATCTTTAGGGTTTGATTTGTGATGTCTCATGAATTGTACCATGTCAGATCTTTTTTCCAGAACTGACTATGAACCCTGCTTAGTTTGCTTAAAGGTTCAGATCCCATAGCTGGGAGCCTACCAAATTCACGGTCCATTTTGGTCAATTTCACGGTCACAGGATTTTTTAAATCGTAAATTTCATGACTTCAGCTATTTATATTTGAAATTTCACAGTTGTTGTAATTGTAGGAGCCCTGACCCAAAAAGGAGTTGTGGGGAGGTTGCAAGGTTATTGTCAGGAGGTTTGCAGTACTGCTATCCTTACTTCTGTGCTGTTGCTGGCAATGGTGCTGCCTTTAGAGCTGAGCAGCTGGAGAATGGCAGTTGCTGGCTGGGAGCCCAGCTCTGAAGGCCGCCAGCAGCAGCACAGAAGTAAGGATGGCATGGTATCCTGCAGAGCTAGGCCCTTAGTCAGCATCTGCCACTCTCCAAGCTCTGAAGGCAGCAGTGCAGAAGTAAGGGTGGCATGGTATGGTATTGCCACTCTTACATCTGCGCTGCTGCTGGCAGGGCACTGCCTTCAGAGCTGGGCACCCAGCCAACACCTGTCACTCACTAGCTGCCCAGCTCTGAAGGCAGTGCTGAAGTAAGGGTGGCAATATCACAACCCCCCAAAATAACCCTGTGACCCCCCTGAAACTCCCCTTTGGGTCAGAACCCCCAATTTGAGAAATGTTAGTCTCCCCCTTGAAATCTGTATAGTATAGGGTAAAAACACACAAAAGATCAGATTTCCCGGGGGGAAACCAGATTTCATGGTCCGTGATGCATTTTTCATGGCCGAGAATTTGGTAGGCCCCTACCCATAGCCCCTGAAATTACAAAGGGAAGCTCCCACTTTCCTTATGTGTCTAAATGCACAAGCTGTTAGAACACAGGTTAACTAATGCAATGTTTAACACAATGTATCACTGATCATAGACAAGGACAGTTGTGTTTTATATCATGTCATGTGGACTTTGAGGTTAACCATGACACTTCTTGTCTGCATTAAAGGTCTGATTCTCATTTATGCTGATGGATCTTTACACTGCATAAATGACACTTATACACACTTTAAGGCCCCTTTAGACTCCAAGAGCTCCTAAATCTGTACATAGTCTTGCCCTAACAGTATTTGTGGGTCTTGTCCAGATACAGTAGATCATTTCTGTTCCTGAGGATGGGATTTACGGAAGCCTCCCTTTAGAAAAAGCAGCAAAGAGTCTGTGGCACGTTATAGACTAACAGACGTATTGGAGCATGAGCTTTCGTGGGTGAATATCCACTTCGTCAGATGCGGAAGTGGGTATTCACCCATGAAAGTTTATGCTCCAATACGTCTGTTAGTCTATAAGGTGCCACAGGACTTTTTGCTGCTTTTACAGATCCAGATTAACACAGCTACCCCTCTAATCCTTTAGAAAAAGGTTGCAATATAAATCAAATCCTGAAAAATTCATACTAAGCTGTGGTATCTCCTGTTTTACTCAACTGTGTTTGCATAATATTTTAAGAAAGTAGAATAAAACATGCATGAAGGCTATCATAAAAATACCTACATCTCCGATTCACTAGGAGGAATGGAACTTGGTGTCTGTGTGTTAAAACCTCTTTTAGATTATCAGAAATGTTTATCTATTTTCATTTCAGGTTTAAAATGCTAAATGATGAAAACTGCGGCCATTTTCTGCTGTTTAATTATGCACTACGCTGGTTTGCGGTTAGAACCGATATGCTCATGACCTTGGTAACCTTCATTGTGGCATTATTTGTTGCTTTGAGCCCTTCTTTTATTAGTACTGCAGCAAAAGGCTTGGCTTTGTCCTATATTATCCAGGTAAAAAATGAATGTTTGGTGTTTTGGGTTAACCTCTGTTAATTATGTTACTACATATACATTTCCTATTCTACCCTCTCTTTATCCTAAAATACAATGTAAGTATTATATTCACTTGAAGCCAGATTCTACCACTCTTACTCAGGCTGGGCAATACTTTACTCTGCAAATAATGCATTAGGTGCTGAAATCAATGGATCAAGATACTACCCAGCGTGAAAAAGAATTGAGAACACAGGGAGACAAAAAATAGTTCACATTTTAGAAAGAGCTGAGATTCAAGTTGTACACATAGCAAATTTATGTAAATGTGTTACCTCATCCTCATTTCACTGCATCTCTACCTTCTATTATTTAATAACTCATTTGTAATATCTTATTTTAAGTTAGACTGCTAACATTGCAAGGCAGGAACTGTGTCTTTCTATGTGTTAGTACAGCACCTTCCAGAGTGTGTATCTGATCCGGACTAGGGCCTTCATGTACTAGGGCACAATATATAAGTAAATAATTCCAAACCATTTGTGTTTAGTATGTGATTGTTAAATATCCCTAGGTTTTATATAGAATTTACCATAGAAAATTATACCTAACTTATTGCAAAGCGCAAAAAGAAATGGGAGTTGTTTATTTTTTTAAATGGCAAATGAAAATAAATTCTATTTTTTTCTTTAAAAATTACAGTAAACCATCCCCATTCTTACACACTTAGGGTACTGTTGTTACTTTCATAACCTTTCTACTTTCAATAAAGTAATAGAAATATATCCAGTCATAATGAACCTCTCAGAAGCAACAAGTAGTTCCTGCATTTTTACCTTAAACTGTCGTCACCTTAGCCCACTACTTTTGTTCGCAACATTTAAAGCTCATACATCTATTAAAAGTTAGTGTGCAGTGATTGAATATATATGCCCAATGACTTTTAGTGCTGGATTAATGATATGTTGCCAACATATATTTTAAATGTTAAAAATAAATATGAGAAAATGTAGATTTAAAAAAAAAATTATTTATTCCTAAATGTGAGGCAGTTAAGATGTCATGGAAAATACAAATATATTTATAACACATTTAATTGACTACTGAATATCTACTAACAGTAAGCAGAAAGGACAGAAAAATGCAGGACCCTCATGTCAAATTGTGAAAGATATTTTTCCAGTTGCTGCAGCTCGGCAAGCTCCATAGGCAGTTGTAATAGCTTTGAAATCACCTCGAGATTTATTATTGAGCTGTGCTGGTGATTAGCTTGTGTGCAGTTTCATTCTCCAAAACACTTTTACATTAATTATGCACTCTTCATTCATCACTAGAGCTACTGTAGATAGAAGTGAATAGAAGGTGACTTCCCACAATGCACTGGGCTATATTCCAAAGGCTGTATGCTGTTATGTGGTTCATATACACTTTTTCAAATGCCTGTTACATACAAGGCTAATTAGAGAGAGAGAAACTCCAGGCATACAGTTGTGTGTGAAGATTTTACACTTCTCAAAGGGAATGGAGAATTGGCACAGCTGTGGGTAGATTATACCTAATAGCCTTGTACTGGCATGGGCATGGAAGGTCTACACCACCGCAAGACCCCGCACAGAGTATTGGCTGAATAAACAAACATATTAGATACACATTTGTGCACCTATCTTTTGAAGGTCAGACTGTAAGGGACTGATTTTCAAAGACACGAAGGGCAATCAGGCATTCAAATCAAACTGCAAATCAATGGAAGTTGGGTGGCTAACTTTCCTTTGTGCTTTTGAAAGTCATACCCTAAATGACCACTATCATATGTATCACTTGTTAGACAGAAAGAGATTTCTTGTGAAGCTCTGGACAATGGTCAGAAGAGTTCAGATATAAATATTAACGAGTTTGTTATGTTTTAGGCCCTTTTCTTGCAAAGTTTTATGACACATGCTTAATTTTATGCATATGAATAGTTCCATTAAGGTTTTTATTTATTTTTTTAATAGTTGAGTGGACTTCTCCAAGTATGTGTAAGAACAGGGACTGAAACAGAAGCTAAATTCACTTCTGTTGAACAGATACAAGAATACATCTCGGTAAGAAATACATCTAAATGGGCCACTAAGACTACCGTGTGTATAAATATTGTGGAAATCTTTAACTGTTGACTTTGTGACTCAATTAAATGTTTTCCTTTTTTTCCCTTTCTTGTAGACATGTGTTCCTGAGGCCTCTCAGTGTGCAGATATAGTGAACCCTCCCAAAGGCTGGCCGCATCGAGGGGACATCACATTTAAAGATTACCAGATGAAATATAGAAACAACACTCCTGTTGTTCTCAATGGTTTAAATATGAGCATTCATGGTGGAGAAACAATTGGTATTGTTGGAAGAACAGGCTCTGGTGTGATATACCATTTTGTCTTTCCCCCCCAAATTTCTAACTGGCCCCTCATACTAATTTATTACATATTTTTGATAGTTCACTGTTTTCTATAGTCAGTTTATCTGTAAATTGTGACATTACATTAAAAGGACTCAGCTCTGCCATTAAGGGAACGTCTACACCGCAACCTTAAGTCAATCTATGTTAAGTCGACTTCCTGTGATGGCTGATGTCCACACTACCCTCCTTTTGTCGGTGGTGCACATCCTTACCAGGAGCACTTCCACCAATTAAAAACAGGCACTGTAGGAGGCTGAGCGCCAGGGAACTCAGTTCCCCACCGCTCCCCACTGGGAGCCCAGCTGCCCTCCGGGGCTTCTTGCCTCCAGTAGGAAGATCCTGCCTGGAGTCCAGTCGGCTGCTGTGCTCCCTGTCGGGAGTCAGGACTCCGGGGAGAACCCCAAGCCGGGAGTCTGGGTAGCAGCCAGCTTGGAGCAGAGACCTGGCAGAACATCAGCTGGGGAGTTGGGAGCTGGCTTTCTTGCCAATTTCAGGGCTCTGATGGATCCATCTGATTCTGACATGGCCTCTGCAGTTCCATCTCTGAAGCCCAAGTTGGTTCCACTTTCAACTTCAAAGACCAGAGGTGTGGAGCTGAGTATTTTGCTGGATCTGGTACTTTGTAGGTCTGTGAGGCCAGCTATTTCCTCACTGCTGTTCTGGGGTCATCCTTTAATCCAAAAAGGTCTCTTACTGTGGTGGCTGAAGTGAACAATCCTGCATCTGAGCATTCCACAGATCTAAGTGAGAGGTAGATGGCTTGTCAGTGCTCTGCTTCCTCTTCATTTGAAAAAGGAGACGAGCAGAGGAGATTGTTAGTCTTTCTCTGAATCCATTTGTGCCTTTTCCTCCTAGGACTCCAACAGGGTCCCAAGGCAGAACTTTCTCACCTTCTATTGCTCTTCACCCGCCAGTTCTGTTGGTGTCTTCTGTGAGGTCCACAGCAGATCTGAGGTTAGATCATCAGGTGGAGGAGGCAGATGAAGAATTAAGAGACCTGATTCATCCAAGTTTATGCCTTCTCAGCCTGGGTTTCCCCACTCCAATACTGTTCTGTCTCCTATGGGCATCTTCCCAAATCCCAGCTACTGGAGAGACTGGCACTCCTGGTTGGGTTCCACCACAGGACTTTTTGAGTCATCCTCTTTATGGATGGAGAGGTGATGTTTCAGCAGATATGGATCCAGTAGCTGAGCAACGGTTGGATCTGTTTCCACCAGATCTATCTTCAGCGCAGATAGTTGTGCCTGACACGTTTTCTAAAGAGGAAGAGAGAGAGAGCTCCTCTTTTTGAACAAGAGCAGATAGATACAGGCTTTGATGTGACTTGTCACCTGATGAGCAAGTAAGTGTTGCTTCTGCTTTGTCTCCTTCTGAGGATGCTTTGCAGTTTCATGACCTGGTGGACCACATGGCATCCACGCTGAATTTACCTTCTGTGGCTGTGGAGGAAACCTTCTACCCAGGATTGAGCATTCTTGGGGTTGCCTTCTGGAATAGGATGTGGTTGCTGATACTGGATGGTCTCCTACAGCCTTCTAGGACTGTTTGGGCAATCCCTGCTTCCAGTCAGTGTATTTCTGAAAAAGCAGATAATTGTATGAGATACCTCAAGACTTGGGGTTTTCTTACTGTCACACTCACCCTCTGCCTAGTTCACTGTGGTAGCTGCTGCTAATAATAAGTTTAGGTCCAGTTAGGCTCATTAGACTCTTGACAGAGAGGGGAAGGAAGTTTTCTTCTTCCTCATCTCTTGGTATTAGGATGGCTAATTACCAGGTGGTCACGGCATCTGTGTTTGTTCAGGCTTTGCCAGACAATAAGAGAAGGCTGGCAAATGTTATTTTGGTGAAGGGACAAAATGTGAAGCATGCTCTCAGGGCTTCAGCTGATGCTTCTCACTCTTCCACTAGAGCACTGGCATCTGTGGTTACCTTAAGGAGACCTTTTTGGCTTTGTTCCTCTTCACTGGCTGTGGATACCAATTTAAAATGGAAGATTTTCTTTTTGAGAGGGACACAATAAGATAGATGAATTTTTGGAAAAATTAACAGATAGCAAATTCACTGCTTGTTCACTGGGTATCTATCCCTGGTTCAGAAAGAGACCACACTTCTTGTTTCCATTATCAGAGACAATTTTACTTTAGTCATTTGCTTATTTTTCACAAATCACAGATGTCAGCATCAGTAAGCTTTGTTTTCATCTCAGAGTGAGTGCAAGAAGAAAGCTTTTAGATACACACCTAAGACAAAACAACCTGCTCCCTCCTCTTTACCTTCCTTGAACACCAGGCCTGATATTTGATGTGAGGATTGGGAGTCAGGAACCAATAAGTGACAATTCCTCCCTTCCTTTATTTGGATACAGGCTAGTCATTTTCAGAAAGAACTGAAGGCTTATTACATCAGATAAGTGGGTTCTAGAAATCAAGGAGGGGTATGCCATATAAATAAAAACACTATCCTCTTTCAATTCTCCCTAACCTTCCCTTTACAGAGAACTGTCTCATGAGGCTATTCTATCACAAGTTCAAAAACTGCTTCTGCTAGGTGTTATCGAAGAGATATCCAAACATCTTTGGTATCTGGGTTTTATTCAAGATAGTTTCTGGTACAGGAAAAGATGAGAGATTCTCTTCAATTTTAGATCTCAGAAAACTGAACAAGCACATTTGGAAGTTCTGGTTTTTAATGTTTCAATCCATCTGAGCCTTTGTTTTGTTATGGCCCAGCAACATTTCCAGTACAACATCCTGCTGTTTGGCCTTTCTACAACACTATGAGTCTTTACAAAGTGGCTCTCTGTAGTAGCAGTGCATTTAAGAAAGCAGGGTATGTTTGTTTACCTATATTTGGACAATTGGCTGCTGAAGTCTTCTTCATGTGAAGGCCTGCTACTTCATATCAACTCCACAATCTCCCTTTTTACGGATCTCAGGCATCAAAATGTCCGCTCTGATGGCAATTCCATCATCTACTATTTTTCATACTGTCAAGGTTCCTTCCCCACTCTGAACTTTAGGGTACAGATGTGGGGACCTGCATGGACACTTCTAAGCTTAATTACTAGCTTAGATCTAGAATCACTGCCACCATCCAAAATTTTCAGTGTCTGGATCACTCCCTTTCCCCCCCAAAACCTTCCCCTCCCTGGGTAGCCTTGAGAGACTCCTTCACCAATTCCCTGGTGAGTCCAGATCCAATCCCTTGGATCTTAAAACAAGGAGAAATCAACCATCCCCCCTCCTTTCTTCCACCAGTCCCTGGTGAGTCCAGATCCAATCCCCTTGGATCTAAAAACAAGAAAAAAATCAATCAGTTATTAAGAAAAAGGCTTTTAATTAAAGAAAAGAAAGGTAAAAGAAAACCCTCTGGGAGAGATTAGCATACCAGCTACTCTCACAGACAACATATTCAAAACACAGAGGATGTTCCCCTGGGTACAAATTTAGTTACACAAAAAAAAATACCCAATTGGATTCTACCTCTAATTGCATAAGACAGGTTACAAAGAAATAAACATAAACCTATTTATTCCTTTCTAAAACTTACTACTCTGATAAGAGGCTGGTTCCTTGATCTTTTTCACTCCGGCTGAAACTGAAACTCTAAACAAAGGGAAAACTTCCCTCATTCCTTTTGAAACATCTTGTTCCCTCATTGGTTCCTCTGGTCAGGTGTTAGCTAGGCTAGGTGAACTTTTTAACCCTTTACAGGTAAAAGAGGCATTAACCCTTAACCATCTGTTTATGACACATACAGACAAGATGGTTCTTAGAACTGACTCCAAGTCTCTACAAAAATAGCATCTGAATTACCCATCAAACTATTAATTTGTTTCCCCTAATTTTTCTCCCTTAAACCACATGCTAATGAAGGGGAATTGGAGTTACGTACTTTAGATGCTAGAAGGATTCTGGCATATTATTTAAATAGAACAAAGAGTTTTAGAAAGTCATCTTGGTTATTTATCTCTTAAGCTAAGAATCATATGGGTAATAGTCTATCTATTCAGACTATTTCTAGATCAGTTAAACAATGTATAATTGAATGTTATAAGTTAGTGGCAGTTCCTGTGCCTGCTATTGTGAAGTATCATTCTACTAGAGCAATGGTAACATCTCTTGCATGCTTTAAACATGTTCCTACTGGAGAAATCTATTAAGCTGCTACTTCGAGGTGAGTCTATTGTACTTTTATCAAAAAATATGCTTTGGATTTTGCTTCAAGAGCAGATGCCAGAGTTAGCAGAGACATACTTCAATCATTATTTGATTAGGACTCTGTTCCCTCTTGCTGAAATTTCAGTACTGTGTACCAAACTACTCATAAGTATGAATATGCAGAGTCACTCAAAGAAGAAGTGAAGGTTGGCTACTTGTAACTGGAGTTCTTCGAGACGATTCTGCATATTCACACCACAACTCGGGTGCAAGTAAATAACCTTCCCCTCTTTCTCAGAGTCTTACCTTGGTTCTCTGGGTTAGTGGTGGAAAGAAAGAGGTGGACGGGGGCACACCACCACCTCATATAGATTACCCTTGAAACATTTGAGGATGCTGAGATGGCAGGCACATGTGTACTCTGTGGGCACTACTTGAAAAAGGTTCTATCATTAGGCACCACCAGGGGGCACATTACCCATTAATGGGTATTTACAGAGTGTTCTGGAAGAACTCTGGTTACAAGTAAGTATCCTTCATTTATAATTAACATTATTGGCAAACTTGTTAACATATTTAGCAGAGAGCCCAAGAATGAATAAGCATGGAGAATGAATTTACCTCTCACCTTCAAAGTGATCAATTTATATAAGTGTTGAGACACACTGAAGTGGTACAGACAACTACATTTTAGCAACATGCACTGCTGCTAACTGTGCTATAACTGATCTGTGAGTAAAACAGAGTTCGGATCACACATATCTCAAACCTGGAACTTTCCAGGTAGACTAAAATGCACTTCACGTCATTGTTTATAAAAGTCAAAGTTTATCTGAATAATATTTTTTTAATCCCCTACAGGAAAATCATCATTAGGAGTTGCACTCTTTCGACTAGTAGAACCAACTGCTGGTACTATTCTGATTGATGATGTGGATATCTGTACTATTAGTTTGGAAGATCTAAGAACAAAGCTTTCTATTATTCCTCAAGATCCTGTTCTGTTTGTAGGTACAGTAAGGTAGTTGTTCTTATAATTATAAATTAACATTTGTTGAGAAATGAAATCTCATTAAATCATAAATTGAGACATTTTGGTTTGAGATTGAAGCCTTGAGATCCAAACCCCCTTATGCTATACATGCACATAGTAAGAAAAGCGTACAGTATAAACAGACAAAGGTGGAATAAACTAAGTATTATTATCCCCTTTTACAGATGAGGAACTGGGACACAGGGAGGCTAAGGTATGTCTACACAGTAGTTGGGAGCGCGATTCCCAGCACAAGTAGATATAGAGGCAGTAGCTCTGCTCTAGCTAGCATCTAAAAACAATGGTATAGCCGCGGCAGCATGGATGGTGATCCATGTCCTTACCCAGGAGATTGGGGGAAACTGTACTCTGGCAGCTAGCCCAAGCTGCTGGGGCCACACTGGCATTCTTAGGTGCCATCTCAAGCAGAACTAGTGCATGTATGTCTACCCATGGAGGGAACTGCACCTCTCAGCTGCTGTGTAAACATATCCTAAGTGACTTGCCAAGGTTACACAGGAAGTCTGTGACAGCCCTGGGAATTGAACCTAGATGATCTGTGTCCAAGTCCAGTAATTATCCTGGAATCAAATTTTTGAAAAAAGAGTTTCATAAAATATACACAGAACATCTGAAATTCCCAGTTTACCAATAATGAAAACTGGTTTGTGAATGGGAGGAAACTAACCTCTAAAAATCACTCATCTTCATAGGAGCAGAATTCATTATGTCTCAGATATATCAGCTTGAATGGCTCACCATGATCTCAAACTTAATGAGGGCAAAGCTGAGCTCATTGTCCTTCATTCTAGATCCTCTCCACTACCTCCATTCCTCATTAAACATGATGCCACCACTCTCCATTGTCCCTATCCAATGTATCCAAAATGGTACTGCCAAAAGTCATCTCTCTGGCTGTCACTTCAACCACATCATCCTTTTATTTGCATTACTTTCCTGGCTTCCCATTGTGCTGTTCTTCATGCTCACCTTCTTGCATTTGCCTTCATAGCCCTATGTCAGACAGTGCCTGCCTACATCTTCAACCAGGCCTACACTACCCTTGCACCCTCGTCTCCAGTCGGCCTTCATAAGACCTTCATCTTCTTTTACAATGGCCTCCATGCAATCTTTCATGCTCCTCTTTAGTGTTGGAATATGCTGCCCAGCCTTGTTCACCAACATTCCTTAAATTCCTTAATAAAAAACCCCACTTGGGTGAGAAGAGAAGGCATTAGATCACATTAGCACTAACACTGAAACCCTGAATATAGCTACTATATTTTTATAATAATATCAACATATGGAATAATCATGAATCCATAAGTATCAACAGGACAAACCGATTTTTCTCTCAAACCAGCTAAGACCTCAGAATACAGGAAAACAATGTATGAAAAATTATTGAAAACATGCATTATAAAAATTAATGTACAGAAATAAGTTCTTTGGCCATTCAGCCAAAATATTTCATGTTCAAAGTGACTTGTGATAGTAATTTACAAAATATTGTTGTACTATATTGTGTTTTATTTTTAAAAAAATATCATTTTAATTTTTGCCTGTCAGGTACAACCTAGATCCTTTTGGTAACTATACAGATGAGCAGATCTGGAAAGCTCTGGAAAGAACATTTATAAAAGAGACGGTACATTTTTGGGGGTTTGGTCATAATTCATTTTCTGATAAAGATAATAAAAGGAAAGTCATTATTTACTGTTTGTTACGGCATCTAATTTATCATGATAGACTGGTATGGCATTAATAATAGTGAGGCATTAATATATAATCTCATTAGTTGTGAATAATGTCTACTTACCACATTGCTTCCCTTTTTGATGTTATAATGGCAAGTGTTTATTTGAAATATACAACACTCTTTTTAACGATCATGAAAATATAACATCCTGATAAATGTATGATCATGCACAATCAATATATATTATTGCATAATATGTATTGTCATTGCATCTTTTTCTTTGTATTCTAGATATTGAAATTCCCAGGAAAATTACAGGCAGAAGTTGTTGAAAATGGAGAAAACTTCTCAGTAGGGGAAAGACAGCTGCTTTGTATGGCAAGAGCACTCCTTCGAGATTCAAAAGTAAGTAATGGGAGAGATTCTGATACTTCTAGCAGTGGTCCCGAATACATGAGAGTAGCAATAATTTTTTCCCCTCTAACAGAGGGGAAAAGGTGAAACCTACAAAGAAACCAACATGTTTGTTCTCAGTTTTATGACTAGCTTATGAGTAAAGTCAACTTAATTGAAATATATTTTTCAGCATTTCTTATTTGCTGTATTTGATCCAAATCTTTTCCACTTTTTAGATTCCTCATAAATCAACCTATATCTTCTCATATTAAACACTAAACATCTACTGCAGTTAATGGTTGAACACCCATATTCTTTATTTTCCAACAATATATACATCTCACACTAACAATGTCTCCTGCTCACTTTAATTGCTGCTTTTGGCAATTTGAAGCCACAAAGTTTTGTTGTCCTACTACTTAATAGCACTATGAGGACAGGAAGCCTATGGTCATTTTTTAATTTATAAAATCATGGAGCCTGGTCATCAGCGGGTATAAATCCACTGACCTCAGGGAAGCTATGCTGATTTACACCAGCTGAGGGTCTAACCTTTTGTCTTTTGCTTGGCAAAGCATATTTGAGATTTGCCTATTGCTCAGCTATGCTTTTTCAAGTGAAAATGAAATTTAAATTTCAAAAGAGGGCTCTGTCTGCAGGGATTCTCTCTCCCCAGAGGAGCACATCCCTACAAATATTTTTTATGCTCAAATATACATATTCAAACTTATTCAGAATGAAGGTTTAAAACCTGTAAGAGAGACCATGAGAACTAATCCATTAAGGGATTTCCCAGTGTTGTCAGGAAACTAAATAACCTTGTAGCCTGGTCCATCAGGCTACTCTTCAAGTGGTGACACTGTATAATCTATAAGGGAATAAAGCAGTAACAAATAAGTTCCTACATCTGTCTGTAAAAGCATAAAAGCTTATTTGGCTTTAACTTGCGTATTTGAGCATAAACATGACAATGGGGACTGACTTACTGCCAATTTTCAGCAAGGGCCCAATCCAGTTTCTACTCAGCGGAAAGACCATGAATATCAATGAGGGTTGGATCAGTAAATCCTTATTAATGTATAAGCCTCAAGATCTTGAGTACCGTTCATTTTAATAAAGCCATGCACATATTGTCACTTGGCACTGATCTATACAAATATCTGGACCCATTTTTAATACTACAAGATGTGTGGTGTTAGTTTATAACAGGTTTCTTATTCCTTCACAATCGTCTAAACCATCAGAAAAAAAGTTCCAAGGATCCACTGTTTCTCTCCCCACTTCCCCCAAGAAAAGTTTCAAAATATTTTTTAAATTATGAATTTCCAGCTCTGGCAAACCCTTTCACGTCTGCAACTGTATCAGGATGGTCGCAAACATGGATTCTGTATTTTAATGTAGTGGACCCCATGTCCAAAGGGCTTCAACCTCCTCTTTAAACCCACATTTGCAATTCTGAAGGCGCACACTGTGCAATTCAAGAAACTAGATAGGAGCAAGATTCTATCTTAATCTAGTCTCACTGAAATAAAATGAGCCTCTTCATGGAGTAAGGTACCATTCTATGTAAGGAAGGATCACAGGACCCACCCACACCAGGATCATGTTGTTTGCATACATAGCCATTTAAGAAATTATATCCATATACATTAGCTGTTAAAGTTAAGTCAGAAACCCCCACCCCCCCCCAAAGACAGGCACATATTAGATGATACATATAAAACTGCCGTTGGGTTCCACTTACAAGACTGCTTCTTTTCTGCCTCCTAGAGTCTTCTTTGCAAATGTCCTATCTTTTCTCTCCTGTAACTCAAGTTTAAATTTTCCTCAACACTTCATAAAATAGAGGTCATAATTTGCTCTTCTAGGACTCAATCTTCCTCCATTTGGAGTCACCCAGAAAGTTTTGCCAATGGCTTCAATGAGAGAAGGATTAAGGACCTAAACCTTTCCTGAAAAACAAACACAACTGGCCCCAGTGACGTACCAGGGTACAGTCCAGACCAGTGAGGGACTTTTTCACCCCTGCCCTGCCACCTAGGGGAGGGGGGACTTACAATGCCTTGCTGAAGTAGCTCCCATCTGGGCCACTCCCAAACAGCCTTCCAGCATGCAAACCACCCCCTATATGTCTGTATGTAACTGCAGCTTTCCAGCCACACTTCGATTAAACTCCAGCTCTTACCAGCCTTGGCTGTACTTCAGGGTGACCTCCAACGCTCCCCTAGTCCCAGTTTTCCCCCAGAAATGTATTTCCTGTACTGTCCAGACCTCTCCTAGTACAAAATATTTTAAGTCCATTATTCCTTTAAGAGAATAATATGCACATAACTTGTCACCCTAAATGGAATTATCTAGACACTTCAGTTTGAATACATTAGATTAGATAAACCAAGTTTATTAACTACAATGAGAGAGATTTTAAGTGAGTTCAAAAAATGAGGCATAAAAGTCAGAAATGCTTACAAGAAGAATAAAGATAAGACATTTACAAATACCTAACTTAACAAACTGTATCAGATTCAAGCAAAGATTCTCACCACATGCTTTCAGCAGTCTTACTGACTAAACTGTATGTCAGGATCCTTTCCCCAGAGTCCAACAAATGCTTCCTTTGTCACTTCAGGTGCAATGAATGTGATGGACAGGGAAAGAGAGAGGGGTGCCTTGGGGTTTTTGCCCTTCCTTTTATGGTTTCAGTCCCCCTCTTGAAAAATATTTCCAGCTGGGCACTAGAAGACAAAGAGTCTATACTGGAGGATGTTCCCTACTGTTTTTTCCCCTCGCCTGTTTGAGCCGTCTCTCTTTCCCTTCTTGCTTGATGACTGTTTATTACGTAAATGCAAATTATGTCAAGGACACATTCCTTTGTTTAGGGCAGACTTGTTTGCCGCCTTCTGTTTGGGCAGGGCTGTGACGTTTGGAACCTATGTTAATAACACCATACAGGAAAATTTTACAATTTTACATAGAGTTTTGCCACACATTTTATCAAGACGATACTGAACAACAAATTATGAGTTTTCAAATGATACCTTACAAGGCATACTTTGTACAACGGTTATTACAATAGCGTGTATGGTATGAACACAGGGTATATTCTGTTACAGCCCCATACTTACTTTTGTTTCTGGGTATAGTCTTATTTGTGTTAGAGGATGAATTATCTAAATAATACTGAAATACAAGAATGAGATCACTAACTTTTGGTGCTTTTCATTTTCTATTGTCTATGTATCCACTCAGTTATTCGCAACTGAAGAGGAAGATGGTGCTATTGCTTAGATGACCAATATGCTTAAAATTTCCCGATCTTGTGGAAATTTCAGTTTATAACTGTGGTATCCAATTATTAAAATGAGTATTTATTCATTTAGATTTAAAAAGACATAAAAGAATGCCTAGCCCAAGCTGTAATTGGCTTTACCATTCATTAAAAATAATACCCAAATCATTACAAAATCCAGAACATCAGCACATTCCCCCTGTACCTTACTGCACATTCCACCAGCAAGTAGCAGAAATATATTACAAATCAAGGCCCTAATCCTATAAACACCACATGCTTAAATTTATGCATTTGAGTCAGGGCCGGCTCCAGACCACAGCACGCTAAGCACATGCTTGGGGCGGCATGCCGCAGGGGGCGCTCTGACGGTTGCCGGGAGGGCAGCAGGCGGCTCCAGTGGATGTCCCGCAGGCATCCCTGCGGTGGGTCCATTGGTCCTGCGGCTCCAGTGGAGCATCCGTAGGCACTCCTGCAGGAGGTCCATCGGAGCTGCAGGACCACCGGACCCCCCGCAGGGAAGCCTGTGGGAGGTCCACCGGAGCTGCGGGACCGGCGAGCAGCAGAGCGCCCCCCGTGGCACGCCGCCATGCTTGGGGCAGCGAAATTGCTAGAGCCGGCCCTGATTTGAGTAGCCCCATTGAAGTCAGTATGGGAGAAATCTTTAAAATGCTTATTTTAACAATACAAATAGAAGAGGAAAAAATGAGAATCAAAGTCACATCACTGGGGTTTCTTCTGAGAATCTGAAGTGTAGTGAGTATTTGATTTGCACCCCAATCCTACACACAAATGTGCTTAACTTTCCTCACGTAAGTAGCTGTAACATGAGTAGTCTCACATGTTAAGCATGCATATAAGTATTTACAGGATCAGGGATCAAATCAAAATCTCCCCACCTTGCAAATTCTCAAATAAACCCCAATGATGATAATTTAATAATCAGATTTTCATTTTTTTGGTCTAATCTGATTGTTAGATGTTTATTTTATAATAATTATTTTTAACTCGATAAATGCCATTTTTAATATATGTTCCTATTTATTCATGTATAAAAGCATTGTAAGGCATAAAGATTTTTTAAAAAAATACATATTGTATTTTTAAGTTTTTTTCCCCCCTCAACAGATCATACTTCTTGATGAAGCCACAGCCTCAATTGATTCTGAAACTGATGCACTAATTCAGAGCACAATCAGAGAAGCATTCAAGGACTGCACAGTCTTAACCATTGCGCATCGCATAAACACTGTTCTGGAGTGTGATCATATTCTGGTTATGGATAATGGAAAGGTACAGAATCAACGTAGTTAGAAAGGGAAAAGACCTGTTAGATCATCTAATCCATCACTCCGCTACTGTACATTTATTCCCTATTGTACATTTACTAGTTCTATGTCTGGTTTACTTTAAAATGTCTGAAACAATGGGGCTTTCACTACTACTTCCTTCGGGGAAAACTTTTCTACTACCTAATAGATCTCTTTTCATGGAAGCTTTTCCTTAAGTTTCTTCTTAATTTCTTCCCATTGTTCTCTTTCAGACTCCAAACCATCCAAAATATTCTCTTCATCGTTGGTGTTTACACCCTTCAAATATTTAGACTTTTGCCATGGCCTTCCCCTATTTCCTTTCATTATTGCTCAGCCATGCTATATTTATTCAACTTTTTGGGGGCTCAGTTCTGTAATGTGCTCAACATTCTGCCCCCGAGCCCGTAAATAAATTAAGTTTAACTTTAAGAGCAAGTGATCCTATTGGCACATACTTAAATTCTTTGCTGGATCAGAGCCAGAGTAACTCAGCACCTTGCAGGATAGAGCCTTTGATCCTTTTTTTTTTTTTTTGTATAAATCAGGGCTTTTCTACTGAGGAAAGTTATACTGGTATAAACTGACATGAATTTAAACTGATATTTTTATTCTGGTATAAGAGAGCTTTTTTTGCTTTAGCTTATATTGCTTATGAAGGGGTTTAAATTAAACTGAAAAAACCACCATTCTTATTCTAGAATGAGAGTGTCCACATGGAGAGTTATATCAGTTTAACTATATTGGTAGAACTGGAAAAACTTTCCTGTGTCAACAACTCTTCAGTCCCTCCGGCCTCCTAAACATTTTTGTTGCTCTTCTCTGAATTCCCTATTTGTTGATAGCATTTTGGTGATTAGGTGCCTAGAACTGAATGCAATATTCTGGGTATAGTTACAGCAGAGTTACGTAGACTTTTATAGGAGTACTTGTGGCACCTTAGAGACTAATAAATTTATTTGAGCATAAGCTTTTGGGGGCTACAGCCCACTTCATCGAATGCATGCAGTGAAAAATACAGTAGGAAGATAATAATACACAGAGAACATGAAACAATGGGTGTTACCATACACACTCTAATGAGAGTGATCGGTTAAGGTGAGCTATTACCAGCAGGAGAGAAAAAGGCTTTTTGTAGTGGTAATCAAAATGGTCCATTTTCAGCAGTTGACAAGAAGGTGTGAGGAACAGTGGGGGGTGACGGGGAATAAACATGAGGAAATAGTTTTACTTTGTGCAATGACCCATCCACTCCCAGTCTATATTCAAGCCTAATTTAATGATGTCCATTTTGCTGATCCCTCTCGTTAGAGTATGTATGATAACACCCATTGTTTCATGTTCTCTGTGTATTATTATCTTCCTACTGTATTTTCCATTGCATGCATCTGATGAAGTGGGCTATAGCCCACGAAGGCTTATGCTCAAATAAATTTATTAGTCTCTAAGGTGCTACAAGTACTCCTGCTCTTTTTTCTGATACAGACTAACACAGCTGCTACTCTGAAAATAGACTTTTATCTAACTGTCCGTAAAATGATGCCTTTGGCTCTGATCCTTGTTGGCAAGTAAAAATTGATGGGGAAGGAAAGATGGAATTTGTGACCTTTGCACCCCTTGATCAGGGAACCAGTGCCACTTAGAAGAGTCTCAGGGTTATGCCAGCTGGTAATGGTCTTTACAAGACCATTACATTAGCCAGCAAAAACTGGAGCTTAGCAGCTCTCTGACCATGCCCCCATCCCTCACTAGCTAATAAGTTGTCTTTTAAGTAATATAGAAATGTCTCTGCTGATGATTTGTGGCTCTATTTATTATCTTTGGGTAATCAAAAATTTACCATGAGTATGAAGCACTGAGGTTCAGAGAATCATAAATTGGTTCACTGATGTTTTCCTCTCACTTTTCTCTAGTGCTGGTGGTCTATAGCAAATTCATACTGCCATTATTACTTGATATGTAATATACTTTGAGGCCAGAAGGGATCATCATGATAATCTAGTTTGATTTCCTGCACATAACCCACAGACCCTTCCCCAGCCACTCTTTTCATAGGCCCATAACCTATGATGGTATCCTCACCCAAAGAAGTTTTATATAGTGTGAAACTCAAAAACATTTGCGTTTTTGGCTCCTATTTGACATTTGTTCAATCTATTTCCTGCTGACTTTCAGGTAATTGAGTTTGGCAAGCCCGAAGATCTTGTACAAAAACCAGATTCTGCATTTGGATCACTCTTGGCTGCAGCAAACAAAGTGGCATTATAGAAGATGTTTGTTTTGGCCATGCGATCACTGAAGATGGATGTGTGATATAGATAGAAATAAAGACATAACTAGATTGCCATATTAACTTCCAGCAACAAGATCTGGTTAGAAATTAAAATTGTGACCTTTAGCTGAAAGTCATGTCACTACCAATCACGTAACATCACCTAAAAAGACTAAGGATTAAGCTAGAATAAATGCCAGATGAATTAATTGCTTACCTCACATCTGGTTTGAAGTCTGGAATGAAGCATGTGCGTCATAGTGCACCCAGCCAGTGGAAACTACGGAAATGTACTATTTTTACAGTATCACATTTTATCATTTAAAACCAGTCCAATATTGTACTCTCCCATAAAAATATAAATGATGAAACACTGGAAAATGCAAGACAATAATATTTTTAAAAGCTTTATTATAAAATTAGAAGTGAAAAGACTGGAAGTTTATGGGTAAGTGCAGATTAATATCTTTCACTTTAATATGCAACAGGTGTATTGATCCAAGGTATGAAATACAGTTTGTTGGCAAGTTTGGTGTAAAGATGATTATCCTGTATACTCCATGTGATCTATTAATCATTACAGACTGGAAAAAAATAAAATTTTATCCATTGAAGCTTATGTTTCAATACTTTTATCTCTTGCTCAGTGGCAAAGTCAAGTTTTGCAGCCAGAAGTGGCAATGGATAATTAGTGGTGCCACCTTCAATTATACCTGTTGGTTTGCTAATTTCACATGTTATCATGCCTGTGTATTTCACATATTATCATGCCTTCTGCACCCTCCACAGCTCTACTTCTGATCTGATGCAGAAGGAAGGCCCCAGGGAACAGGGGTGTTGGAGAGCGAGCCCACTCTGCACTCACCCAGCAGCAATGGCTTCTGTCCTGCAGGGCAGGGCCCAGTTCCTTGGTCCAGGTGCTATGACCTAGTGCACAGGGTCGCAGCACCATTCAGGTTTGGCCCAGCTACCCCTCCTCACGATGAAGGGGTTGCTGGGAGAAATTGCAGTGAGTGGCTTGTGACATGTTACATAGGGTCACAGTGTCATGTCATAATGCCCAGCCCACCAGGACAGAAGCAACCATCGGGTCAGTGCAGGGCGGGGTTGGTCTCCAGTGCCATGTGAAAATTTGTGTTGTACACCTCCTTTTGTCAATGCAAAATATGAATGAAAAGGCACCAGACATACACGTAAAGGCCGCAGTCACCTCTCTTGACTGTCTATTAGCTCTGCCACTAATCTTGCTGTTTATCATTCAAATATGTTACTCAAAACGCCTGACAATGCAGCTTCACAAAATTTGTCTTTCTGCAATGTTATGTGTTTCTTTAATATTTCCTTTTATGGCCCAAATTTTCAGGAGACCTCCTTTTGTGAGGATACTTCCTTTTTTTCAATGGAAAAGCAGGATTTTCCTGTGTGCAACAGATAATTGTGCATGCAGATACACTGGTATGTAGACTTGTATGTTTGTCTCTGATCGCTTGTGAAAAAAGTAAAAATTTCTTAGAAATCTTCTCCTTCCATATACATTTTTTGTTCAGTAATTCAATTAGAGCTTTCTCATACAGTATAGTATGAGAACTGAACCACAATAGTTAAGTGTTTTCTTTCTACTGTTGTCATGAATATTTTCTAAAGGGCCTAGAGAATGGCCAGTGATAATAAGCTGTGACTTTTTGAAAATTTTCTCAAAGCTTAATTGGTTCTGTTGAAACATTGGCCTTTGTTTAGCTTTTACAATGAGAACTAAATGTTTATATTAATTGCTGATGCAAAATGTTACAAAGTATGTTTAATTGATATGGTTAAAAATCAGTGTCTATGCTTTTTAAGAAAGTTTTAAAGAAAGATATTGTTGATATCAGATTGCATATAGCTCCCTGCTAGTGTTGTGTAGATCTGCTGTGTGTCATCTAGGAGTAGCTTTTCTTCTTCTTGCTACTTAAGCAGTGCCAAAAGTGACTGATATTTCACAATATGCACTATGCACCAAACAAAACAGAATCCCATGCCATGAAGCCACTTACATTCTAAAGGTATGTCTACACAGGGATAAAAACCTGTGGGTGGCTCAGGTCAGCCATTTCAGGATTGCAGACTCAAAAATTGATGTGTAGATGTTCGGGCTTGGGCTGCAGCCCAAGCTCTGGGACCCCATGAGGGTGAAGGGTCCCAGAGCTCAGGCTCCAGCCCAAGCATCTACACAGCAATTTTTAGCACTGTGAGCCTTAATCAGCTGACCTGGGCCAGCCGCAGCTGTCCTGTGGGGCTTTTATTCTCATGGAGATGTACCCTAAGGGACTTATGAATAACATACATCACACAGGCGCCGACTTTCCAAAGTGCCAGGGGGTGCTTGATTCTCGGCTCAGACCCAGGCCCAGCCCCCACCCAACCCCGCCTCTTCTCACCCCCACTCCGCCTCTTCCCACCCTCTCCCCCAGTGCTCCACGTCCTCGCTCCTCCTCCCTCTCCCCCAGCCTCCTGCATGCTGTGAAACAGCTGTTTGCAGCGCGCGGGGCGGGCAGCGCAGGAAGGGAGGGGGAGGCACTGATCCACAGGGCCCACCAGCAGGCAGAAGGTTCTAAGGAGGTGGAGGGGAGCTGATGATGGGGGGCTGCCCACCATTTTTCCCCCATGGATGCTCCAGCCCCAGAGCACCCATGAGTGGTGCCTACGATACACCAACAAAATAATACGGAGAAATATGGGGTCAGATTGTGATGCTGTAACTTATGATAAATAGTATCTTATACCGCAAGTGGTCCCACTGAAGTAAACATGCATATTTGTGAAGTGAGGAATCATTCAGTATGAGTAAGGGCATTATAATCCACAATAAGATGAAATATTGAAGTAATAAAAATTGAAATAATGAAATAATAGTCCACAATAAAATGAAAATATTGGGGTAATCTAATGTTTTTATCCTTCATTTCCTGAAACGTTGATAATTCTAAAAAATAAAAATATCACTCAGATTAGCATCCAAATGCTAAGGTCCAGGCCAATCCTTGGTCCTATCAAGGTGGGGAACACAATATATGTCCTAATTCAGCAAGTCACTTAAGATCATGCCTAACTTTAAGTATGTTAATAGTTCCATCAACTTCAATGGGACTACATGAATGTTTAAAATTAGGCAGAAAGTCTTTGGGGCACGGCCTGTATTTTTTGTTCTGTGTTTGTACAGCACCTGGCACAATGGGACCCCGGTCCATGACTAGGGCTGGTAGATGCTACCACTATACAAACAATAATAAGCTTACATACCTCACTGAATTGGCGTCTTACTTTTCTACCCTAGGAAGTGATGAATTCCACTGGGTTTCAGACTCTCCAAAAGATGTCACAGTTCAGCCCTTAATATTTCTTAAACTCCAGTTTAAATCATCCTAAATTGTTCCTACAAGTTCCTTCTTTAAAATTAATCCAGAATTGAAGAGCCATACAGCGCACACAGCTACCTTTTTATTTGTTGTTATAGAAGCATGTGTACAATTAATGCCTTCTCTTTGTGATCTGCATTGGTTGTAACTAACCAGTGTTCTCAGTATCAGATTTTGGTTACGGTACATATAGCCCTTAATTATCTAGGCCTATGGTATTTTAATACTCGTCCCTTACCTCGTTTGTCTTGAAGGAAAACAAGGGGAGGAACGATACCTGAAGTACCTGTAATGCAAATGAGTTTGGATGGCTTTGTCTTTGGAAAGAAGCCTCAGATAGAGATCAATCAGGCCAAGGGAGGGTCTTGTAGGTTTAGGGATCTTGTGTACGACACTTCCTTTTCAGAGTTCCTCTGTGGCTGTCATCAAAATTAGCTGTAAGGCCTTTCTGCTCAGGTCAGTGCATGTTTTGTACATGAATAAGAGTACAAAGAAAACGTGGGAGCAGTAGGGTAAACAGCAGAAGGAAATATTTTATTAAAGTAAGCAGCGTGGAACATATGTCTGTAAACAAATGTCTCTGGATCTCTGGGCCTGGTCTCCATGGATCCCAGGTACTATGAGTCAGGAGTCTACAACATCTTCACCACCTAACAGAAGATTAATCTGAAGAGCTGAGAAGTGAATCATGTAGAGTTTCCAGGGTCCTCTGTCCCCCCCCCCCCCCGAGATCCCACAACAGGATATGGCAGCCCACAGAAAGCAAAAAATTAAAATAACCTTAGAATTTCAGCCTAGTAATGGACTGGTACCTAGGGTAATGGCATGTAGAGAGGTGTATGAAAAATAATTGTGAGATGCTGATGGGAGGGAAGCTGCACTGGTGGCTAGCACTGAAATACAGGAATATGGCAGTGATTTAAAAGGTTGGTGGAGACAAACGACAATAAGGACAACAGAAGAAAAATATTAAAATGAAGGAGCTGACTATAAACACTATGTGTATATTGCTTTTTAAAGTGTGTGGACACTTGGCAGCGATGGTCCCTGAAGTAGATACTTTATGGTCCAAGTGCAATGGTCCAAATCTCCAAGTCCTTGATCAGAATAAATGATAGGGCAGTTTATACACAAGCACATGCTAAACTTTTAGCTCTATTTTTCCCCTTCCCTGCTATGTGATAGCAACAATAATTGCAATACAGAAGGAGAGCAAATTCACAGCAAGTTCTGGCAAGGGCTTACCATTTTCAGGAATAATTAATTTAGTGTCCATACTCATGGAGACATACAATCTTGTCAGTAAAATCTTTGCAACAAAGCTGAATTACGGGGTTCTCTGGATGGGACTGTTCTAGCACATTCATTATTAAAATTTATGACTCATCAGACATAGTACAGTACAAAAATATACAAGAAACGTGAGGACTTGCTTGTGACTTTATTGGAAGTAATTGCATACTGCAGCATGGGAAAAATCTGTGCTATGGTTTAAAAGGGCTTGATCCTACAAGTTAAGTAACCCTCACTTTGTTTGACAGGGTTAGGAAGTAAGACTATGGTAAATAATTCAACAACTGTCCATTACAAGGTTTCTTGTACTTTTTTCTGGAGCATCTGCTATTGGCCACTGTCGAAGGAAGTATACTACACTAGATGGACCACTGATCTGATCTGGTGTGATGATTACTTTGTTCCATTTGAATCCAAGTCTTCAGAGATGAAACAGTGAATTAATCTGTTGCCCTAATCTAGATCCCTAACCAATGGATATCTGGTGTTGTTTTATTTTTTGACTTAGAGTAAAGCAAAATGTTTTCACATGCTACAGGGATTCAAGAGATTCTGTTTTAGGCATTTTTCACCAATGCATGTACAAATTTGATGGCAATATTTTAGATTTTGTCTCTGAATTTCAAAAAGACCTCAAAGTTGGCCTCAACTTCGCATGGGCATTTTTCTGCCTGCTCTTCTCTGGACCCTCTCCAATTTCTCCACAACTTTCTTGAAATGCGGTGCCCAGAACTGGACACAATACTCCAGTTGAGGCCTAACCAGCGCAGAGTAGAGCGGAAGAATGACTTCTCATGTCTTGTTTACAACACACCTGTTAATGCATCCCAGAATCACATTTGCTTTTTTTGCAACAGTATCACACTCTTGACTCATATTTAGCTTGTGGTCCACTATGACCCCTAGATCTCTTTCTGCCATACACTTTCCTAGACAGTCTCTTCTCATTCTGTATGTGTGAAACTGATTGTTCCTTCCTAAGTGGAGCACTTTGCATTTGTCTTTATTGAACTTCATCCGGTTTACCTCAGACCATTTCTCCCATTTGTCCAGATCATTTTGAATTTTGATCCTGTCCTCCAAAGCAGTTGCAATCCCTCCCAGTTTGGTATCATCTACAAACTTAATAAGCGTACTTTCTATGCCAACATCTAAGTCGTTGATGAACATATTGAACAGAGCCGGTCCCAAAACAGACCCCTGCGGAACCCCACTTGTTATACCTTATGCGCTGCTATAGAAGTCTACATCAAATATCAGAGAGATTTTCTGAAAGAGAAGGGGTTTAATGTGCAAATGCTCACCCCAAAGAAAAATAAACTATATTAAATAAAATTCTTAAACAATTTTATAAGAGCTTCATGTTGATCATATAATGGCATGTTCTTATACAAAAGCTATTCACGCGGATGTAATGATACAGAAGCACCCAAAAGACTACACTGACATTCTGCATCATAATCTTAGTTTGAATATCCCCTAAAGGCAGTATATTTTCACATCTTAATTACTCTGAGCAAAAAAGAAAACAATACCTCTCAGTGACTGGAAACAGTGTTTGCCTTTTGCATGAAAAGAAGAAAAATGAATTTGTTGTTTGGGAACCTAAAGACTTAGACTATATTAATCTTGCAAGCGAATCTGGGGGAAATTAAAAGAAAGAAGGCATTAAAAAAAGATAAATCAAGGAAACTTGTCAGTAAAAATTATAAGAGAATCTAAGTCAGACAAAGTTCTCAGTCTGTTTGTTCTGTACTTTAAATTCACTAAATCTTGTCAAACCAGCCTTCTACCTACTTCCACACAACTTTATCTTTTCTGCTGTCTTCTCTAAAATATCACATTTTAAAATGACTTTTTGCCACAGATTCTAGATAAAAAATATAAGAAATAGCCTAAATGAAATGGCAAGCTTTAAATAAAAATCAGAGGGACACTTTTACAAATTTGCAGTGTTCATGAAAAGAAGTCCTTTTTACTATCAATCAGCTGATTAACAGAAGTAGTTTATAAAATCTCCCACAAAGCTAAATGGTTATCCTGGATTTATTCTATTATATCTAGGTGTAGCTCTCATAAGAGCTAAATCTTCCCCAGACTCCAATATTTCAGTCAGCACTAAAGAGGTTTTAATTAATTCTCCTCAGTCCAAAAGAGAAACACTCAATTCCTGCAAAAGATTTTAAAAGGTAGGGAAGGCAGCAGCACGTTGAGGGATTGACTAAATAGAGGAGGGAGCATATTATTGGATTTCATGGGCAGAGAGAGCTAGGAATCCCAGTCGAGGGATTTTTTCTTGAAATGAAACTTTCACTAGTCTTAAAATATCTGAAGCCCTCTTGTGATAAAAGTTTATTGTCCATATGGATACAGAACTACAAGAGAATATTCCACAACAGGTTACATCAAGGAAAATATTTCCCCAAAAAGTAATATCACAGCAATGTCAGATCTCTCTGTTCCACTCTATCTAGGCTCTTATTCTGCACACATTTCAGTAGTGTCCGAGTACCAACAAGACTTATGTTCCTTTGTGCAAGATCTTCCATCCACTCTTATTTAGGTTCCAAAATAATTTTGGGGTTGCAGCACTTGATGGCAAGACACAGCTTAATACATGAATCATGCATTTCACCACACTGACATAATTTGTGTAATTCTACTGAAAGGTGCTGTCCACAACAACAAGGTCTGGGTCCAAATAGCAAAGGGTTCCTTTTAAGACTAACACCCCTCCACTTCAAGCCCTAACCACAAATTTCTGGTACCACTAAGTACTTTACCAGGCTGGGCACCCTTAGTAGGTAATACTTCTACACTCACCAGCACAGAGGCTATGTATAAAACAATGAAAGTAAAGCTGTCATTTAATTGCAGTTAATGCAAGAGATAAATGCAAAACAAATTAACTAGATTAAAAAAAAAGTCATGATTAATTGCACTTGTAATCGTACTGTTAAACAATAGAATACCAATTTAAATTCATTATAAATATTTTTTGATGTTTTTCTACATTTTCAAATATTGATTTCAGTTACAACACAAAATACAAAGTTTACAGTGCTCACTTTATATTATTATTGATTACAATATTTGCACTGTAAAAAAGATAAAAGAAATAGTATTTTTCAATTCACATCATACAAGTCCACTCACTCCTATTTCTTGTTCAGCCAGTTGCTAAGATGAACACATTTATTTACACTTACGGGAGATAACGCCGCTTGCTTCTTATTTACAATGTCAGCGGAAAGTCAGAATAGGCATTCGTGTGGCACTGTTGTAGCCTAAATTGCAAGATATTTATGTGCCAGATATTCTACACATTCATATGCCCCTTCATCCTTCAACTTATAGGCTCTAAAGTTCTACATTGTTTTGTTTTTGAGTTCAGTTATGTAAAAAAAAAATCCTACATTTGTAAATTGCACTTCCACAATAAACAGATTGCACTACAGAATCTTCAGTGGAATGAAACCAGTAGCATAAAGGACCCTTGAGGAGAGTTCTTACCACAGAGGATGCACTGGTTGCTGGGAGATCAGATCCTTGTTCTCAGCTCAATTCAGTTCCACCATCCAACCAATTCCGAGCTTGTGTACAGTTATGGAGGCACACAGTCTTACTGGAAGTGTACTAGGTAGAAAGCTTATGCAGATACTCTCTCTGTAGCCATATTTCCACTTGTTCACCAACAGATGAGAGCAGAGAGCTCGTTACCGAAGGACTTCAGGCTACAGCGCTTACATCTAGAGTTTGCATATGTAGTGCCTACCTGCCTTGACCAAGTTGGGACTGGTACTGGACACACACAGTAAAAAACATAAATGGCAGCAACTGCCCCAAAGAGTGACATACATGCCACCTGCCATAAAAATCTGCCAATACCATGCATACTTTGTATAAATCTTTTTGATATTCTTGTAACTCATTATCCATTGTGTCCTAAAAGAGGTTAAAAATATTTCCATTTGGTGTAAAGTATCACAGGGTTACTGTGTTAGGCTGTATCCACAAAAACAATGAGGAGTCCGGTGGCACCTTAAAGATTAACAGGTTTATTTGGGCATAAGCTTTTGCAGGTAAAAAAAACCCAACCACTTCTTCAGATGCATGGAGTGAAAATTACAGATGCAGGCATTATATACTGACACATGAAGAGAAGGTAGTTACCTCACAAGTGGAGAACCATTGTTGATGGGGCCAATTCTACCAGGGTGGATGTAATTGATGAGGAGGTGTCAATTCCAGGAGAGGGAAAGTTGCTTTTGTAGTGAGCCAGCCACTCCCAGTCCCTATTCAAGCCCAAATTAATGGTGTTAAATTTGCCAATGAATTTTGTAATGACTCCTTGTTATTTTCATTTGGTCATCTCAAATGTCTGAAGCTTCATCACAGATGCCAAATTAATGTTTATATATAATATATTTCACAGTTCATTCACACTGCTATCTTCTACTGAACTTTTGAAGTTTCACAGTGCTAATCTTGAACATACGCATAGTGTTTCCCTCTCAGCAGCATGAATCATGCAGGATCAGAATTATAGGTCAGAAACTGTCTAAATAAAACAATTGTTTCATTAAACCATATTTCACACTGATTGTTTCAAATCCACTTGACACTTCTTAATGGTAACATTTGCATTGTTTCTTTATAGCAACAGACACATACAGAAGCATACCTTGCCAGCCAGTTCCCTACCAGCTCCACATCAGACAGTAATAATCAGGGTCAGAGTAGAGAGCAAGAAAGATCATAGGAGAGCCTTTTTAACTAAAACTGTCTCTGGACTTTCTGATTTATTTACCGTGATTTTGTTCATCCAGACTTACACAAACCAGCAAAGCCTGGATGCAGTTTAATAGTCTGTAATCTCCACATAAACAGAACAATTATTAGGACTCTTGTTCTGACTTCTTCTCACCCTGGTTTCATCCTCTCACAGCACTAGCCCAGACCCATTTTAAGGTTCTGGCCCAGATTCACAAAGGGACTTAAGTACCCAAAGAGGCAGTAGGTGCCCAAGTCAAACATGTAGGTACCGATGGCATCCACAAAACCCCTGTTCAGCTGCTTCCTAAATTTCCATTGTTAAAGCCTCTGAGGTGTTTACATTTTGGTGGCTCGGCATGCAAATAGCCGCCTCTTTCTTGACACTCAGCAGTTCAGCAACACACTCACCCTCAAATCTTGGAGAGATTCTCAAAATAGGCATTACCCCAACTATCTTGTCTTTGGGGCATGTTCAGAGTGCACCTAAATCTACACCACAGATGCCAGAGGAGGTGGCACTGTCCCTCCGCCGCCCTTATAACTTTTAGCCCAGTTGTTGGAGTATTCATCCAAGATATGAGAGACCCCTTTCATTGGCTCCTGCCATTGGGTAGCTGAGGCACCTGCCCACTCAGCTTGCTGGCTTTTGTGAAACCTATCCTTAGGCACCTAACTCCCCACAACAATGCATTGTCTTGGGTTGTGAATTCCACTAAGCAGTAGGGCACCTGCAGCTGCTTGGTTCAGCTCAGAGAATTTAAAAGTCCTTGCGGCCTTTAATACTGCAGTTCTTCTACCACTGCCCCTGTGCTGCCTGACTTGGCATGGCTTCCTCTTATGGGTCAACTGGGGTTGGGGACAGTAGAATGCTACTCCATATAGCAGCAAGTGACCTGTACATTCTTTTATGCTACACTATCTAAGATTTGAAATAATTTGAGTGTGTGAAACAGACTTCACTGAAGCAATTCTCAGATGTTAGAAAATGAATGTGGGGAAGGTTTCACAAAGCGTCTCTTCTTGATAAATTACACTCTTTCTAGGTTCACTATTGGGAATGCTATGAGAATGTGGAGGATGCAGATAAACACATCTGAAGGCAGGGCCGCCTGGGGGGGGGGCACGTGGGGCAATTTGCCCCAGGCCCCCACGAGAGTTTTTCAGGGCCCCTGGAGCAGGGTCCTTCACTTGCTCCGTGGGCCCCAGAAAACTCTCGCGGGGCCCAGGCCCCCGGAGCTTTTTCTGCTCCCGGTCTTCGCCGATAGTGGGTCCTTCTACTCCAGGGCGGAAGGACCCCCCGCTGCCGAATTACTGCGGAAGCAGGACCCACCACCGAAGCGCAGCCGGGTCTTCAGCGGTAATTCAGTGACAGGGGGCCCTTCCGTTCTGGGACGTGCCCCCGAAGTGCCCCGAGGATCTGCGGCGGGGGCCCCTGGCTGCCGAATTACCGCCAAAGACCCGGCTGCACTTCGGCGGTGGGTCCCGCTTCGGCGGTATTTCGGCGGCTGGAGGCCCCTGCCACGGGTCTTCAGAACAGAAGGACCCCCTGCCCCGGCAGAATTACCACCGAAGTGGGGCCTCCTGCCACCAAAGACCCCAGGCCCCCGGAATCCTCTGGGTGACCCTGTCTGAAGGTCTAGAAAATCCCAAAGGTCACCTTTTATAATCTCTTTACTTTGGCAATGTTGCAGTCCATTTCTTTGACTGTTAATCATTTTAATAAAATCCATCACTCACTTGTCGTAATTAATAAATTATCTCTTTGGAGCCAGAAATAATTCACTTTGCTGACCCATTAACAGCAATGGGTTCTGGGCTGGAAAATTCCAACTCCACAGCAAACAAGAGTTCTACACATTATAGGGCCAAATTATGTCAATACACCAGGTAGTTCAATAAAGGGTGCACACAAATTATGCAAATTTGTTATTGTGTGCACATAATATGGCTGGCCCACCCATGGCCCACTCCTTTGCGCAGATTAGTCCAGTTGAAAACAAAGTATCCGAGAGAGAGAGGCAGAGAGAGAGAGAATATTTGCCATTTATGGCTCTGGTGATGTATATACACATAGATCTGTTTACTGACTTGTAAAATGGTGATTATTAAACTGATTACTTTGCACTGGACAACTGGTAATTATACTTGCTAATGCTCTGCACCAGGCATCTACAATTTGACTAGCAGTACAGTTCTGATCAAATTTACTATTCATCCCTAAAATGCAGTGAAAGACAAGTAGTACAGCAGACTGGACTTCAGATGCGTATTTGGTCCCTTAGTCTCCTGATTCCCAGTGTCTGCAAGCAGGGCCAGCTCTAGCCATTTCGCTGTCCCAAGCATGGCGGCACGCCGCGGGGGGCACTCTGCTGTTTGCCGGTCCCGGGGCTCTGGTGGACCTCCCGCAGGCATGCTTGCGGATGTTCCACCGGAGCAGCAGGACCAGCGGACCCTCCACAGGCACGCCTGCGAGAAGTCCACCGGAGCCACCTGCCGCCCTCCCGGCAACCAGCAGAATGCCCCCCGTGGCATACCGCCCCAAGCGCTGGGGGCTGGAGCCGGCCCTGTCTGCAAGGATTGTGAAGGAGCAAGCTGAACTTTGAGGAAGGGAGTATCTTGTCTTGCTCAGACACAGTTCCTTCCAGCTTGACCTAGAAGAGGTACAAAAATAACCTGAAGGCAGTTCCGTCTGACAGTCTTCCTCAGCTGGAGGGAGAGAGCAAACTGGACCCTGGCTTTTGAAGGATGATAAACAAAAGAACAAGAATGGAGTATCTCAGAAGACCACTCCTTAACCCTAACATCCCTAAAAGAGAAAATGAAGAATTACTCTTTTACCTCCATTCATTCAAAGGGTTTAGAACATTTGCTTATTAACTGACTCATGTTTTCCCCAAGCTTTTATAGTTGTAGCACTTTACTGCTGTTTAGCATCTTCTCATTTTTGTAATAAATATCTGGGGAAATACACTTTATGTTCTACAATGATGTAATGGGCTGCAAGATATGGGGCTTCTTTTTTCCACAGCAAATTCTTTCATCCCTTAAATATAGACTTTCATTAAGTAACCTCACTTGAGCAGACTAATTGGCATTAAAATTATACATCTCAGTGTTTAGCTCTATTTGAATAAACTTGAACATTTTCAGTGTCAATTAAGTGTCCATCGGGAGTTGCAGTTCCATTACACAAAATGTAAATTTCCCTCAAAAGGAATTCTAAATAACAGGTTACCACTTCACACTGTGCAGAAAGATAATTTGGTAAACCGTTGGAATCAAAAGGCCAGTGTCCTTAACAAATCAAAATTAGGCTGAAGAAGAAATTCACATGGGCACACTCAGTCTTCCCTCATTGTCAGTTTGTTCGACTATGTCTGATTAGCAAATTATTTTCTAATAGGAACCAAGAGCATTGTATGAGAGCTACAAAAAAGAAGCAGATCTGATTTTAATTATTCACTCAAAACAAACAAACAAACAAACTCACTCAGGCCCTGATTTTCAAGTGCTTAGCGCCCAAAATTGGAGCCAGATCTTCCAAAGAGCTCAGCTTCCATTTAGGTACCTAAATAAAGTAAGGTTTTCAAAGTACTGGGCAGCTCCTATTGTGACAAAGACGGGTTGCAAAAGATGCACTATGTTGCACTGAGCTCTTTTGAAAATCTGGCCCTACATTTCCACCCTGATGAAATGCTTGAATTTTCAAAAGGTAAACACAAATGGAAAATGTTACCTACAGCAATCCTGATCCTGCAGAGCCCTGACTTGTGTGAGTAACCTCACTGAGTCAGGGTGGCTATCTGCACGTAGAGACAACTCAAGGGAATGAAGCTTTACAGGACCAGGCCCAGTGAATACAAGAAGAAGTTGCTAAGGGTGACACTCTGGTTCCTGCTCTGCACTTGGATTCAAAAGCCCCAAACGCTACTGGAGTTGGTAGGAGATGCAAAGTTGTACCTGAATGCAGAACTACTCCCAAATAATTAGCATAAGATTTCCTCTTATTGCAAAGAAACAAAATCCCCATTTTAAACAGAAAAGGAATGTGATTCTCTCACCAATAAAATTTAACTGGAGAAGGAATTAATTCTACAACTAGAGCTAAATGCTGCTATGACAAAATGTGCACCCAACTGCCTTCATCAATGGTCCTGGGCAGCGGGTGGCCTTTAAATAATACTTAGTACTGTATTGAATCATTCTTCAGTTCTTTCAGGTTTACACTTTTACACAGAATGGACTAAGTGCTGAGGGATACTGAACATCTGCAACTTCTATTGAAAGTGTTCAGCAGATGCTTAGCATCTCTCTGGCTTTGTCCCAATACAGGCTTTGAGTTGAGAGTTCTAAATGACTGCTCTAGTGTTTGCAATCAAACACATTTCAGATACTTTATTTTCTCTTAAAATATGTAAATGACCTTGACACTTCACTCATCCATAGTAATCCTACTGTTAATGCTACTGAATTATTACATGCATGATCAGAAACTAACATACCACACCAAAGATCAGGGGCTCTGCTTTCAGGGAGTTTTTAATTTTTCAGCCACTGGGTGCTGCTGTGGTTAGAGGAAAACTGAAAATTCAGAGCTATTAATAAATAAGTAAATAAATAACATCAGTGATTATTTTATGACATGAATAATTGTGTAGTTCAGTGTTTTTTCCCTACTCCTCTCCCCCACCCCCTTTTAACTATACAGTCTCTCTCTTTACAAATTATCCAGCTCTGGTATGGCAGGTGGTTTCCATCAGGCTCTGTTAGTGCGCAATGTGACAGATGTTGTTTGACAGGCTAAGGCTGATGTCACTGAAGCCAATTCGGCTCTTTAGCTCTAATATTTGCTTGTTTATTCAACTTCCATCACACTGTAAAATGTGTTGAGTATCCTCACCTTTAAACTTATTTTCAGTTTACAAGATAATAGAAATTAGCATGCAATTGACGTTAATTGAGACTGAAAAACAAACAGCATTTTCAAAGACATTGATTTCTTAGTGGAACAAAGAATTAAAGTAAGTGACCTATTGTTATTGCTCATCTCCTGCTAGTTCCAATTTTCACATATATTAAATGAAAGTTCTGTAATATGGCTCCAGCCCTTTCTTTATGCAGTCATGGAATTCTGAATCCCTGATCTGAGAATCTGGTGCATATCTGTGGATACATGCTCTTGCTTAAACAAAGGGGGAATGGCATCTAACTACAAGAGGGACAAAAATCTAAACATAGGAGAACCCTGCCAAAGAGAATAGGTTACCCATATGTTGCTCTCAAAGGTTAAAACAAATTGGGAAATATTAATATACAATTCTAAGGAGCCAGAGCAAATTCCTCTATGTTTTCCATATAAGTATTGACAAGTCAGAAGAAACACTCTCACTTGAAGCAGAATCTCACATGCTTACCCCTCACACAAACCTGTACAGCCAAACCAGACATCAGACAATTAGACAAACATTTTTTCACTAGTGCATGTAAGTTTAAAAATCAAGCCCTAGAAGCTGGCACATGTGAGCAAAAGCACCTACTATTTCTATCAATCCAATTGCAAATGCAGATAAATCTCCATTAGTATAAATACTTTTCATAATAAACCTATGTAAGGAGAGTTTAGCACGGGAGCTCAGCTGTGAAGAGCCAAGAAGGTCCAATGATCTTTTATTTGCAGGAAGCTGTCCATGTAATAGATCTCTGTTCCCTACCCGCCGCATTTGGGAGACTCTTCCAGATGATTTTAGAGCAGCGTGTTCTACCATTTTCCTTGTAACTAGAGATTGGCCAGAAGTTTACCCCCATGTTTGGATCTGGTGTTTGAGAGTATGAAATTTGAACCTAGATATAAATTAGAATTTCACAGCATGTCACTAGTTCACTATAATGGACTGCACAAAAACCCCAAATTCAAACACACACAAGATTTGGGGTGTGTGAAATCTGGATTCAGATCTGAACTTGGCAGCTCAGGCTCATCTTTAATCTGAAGTAGTTTTTGGAAATCTTTCTATTTATTACTATTTTGCATATTACAGTAGCACCTAGATCTTGATTGGGGTCCCATTGTGCTAAGGACCACACATATATGTAGTAAAAGACAGTCCCTGCCCCCAAAGAGTTTACTGTCTAAACAGGTAAGACAGTAAAAAGTGGGAGAGGAAAGCAGCATGTAGGTGTAAGGTGATCAGTCCAAAGTCACATTGCAGGTCAGCAGCATAGCTAGAAATAGATAAATGCAGGTCTTCTGAGTCCCAGTCCCTATCCACTGGATTACACTGCCTCAACTTGTGTTCCATGTTGTCATCTTTCTCTAAAGACAGACAAGAGAGTAGTGTGACAGGTAAGATCTAAGTCCTCTGTGTCTTCTTGGCACAATCCCTCCTCGCTGCTCCAGATATCTTCCACACCAGGAGTTCTGATTCTTGACATGTGAAATTGTGTTTCATCCTCTTGGCTATAGAAGAGCTTGTGCATGTCACTAGTTTATTTTAGGATTTCATGGTAGGAACATCATCTGCAGACGTCAAAGTGATTGTAACCAGCCAACCACCAGGAAGAAGTAGAGGCAGCAGCAACAGCAGGAATATTAGATGAGAACACAGCTTAATTTTTCTCTGTAGGATCAGTAACCAGGAGCTTCAATCAGCTTTAGTTAATATGATTAATCATGTTTATTACAGTAGTAGGAATGAAGAGATCATGGCTACATGCCATTTTTTGTAGATCACCCCCCTGCAGCAGCAATTGGGAAAAGAGACCACACTGGCCACTATGGAGGCTCCACACTACCTGACACTAGGGAAATTTTCCAATGGCCAACTAAACCATCATTAAAACAACTTTGTACCACAAGAGCAACACAAGCCTGGCCTAACACAGGACAGGATCTACACCACACACACTCCACACTTTTCCCCACCACGGTAATTTATCATTCCATATTTGTCTTTCAATTGTCGCATAAGCTTTATCTTTCCTGAACTCACATGTGAACTCTCCAATAAACTATGCAGCAGGACACATCAGCTAATACACTTAATATTTGGTGTAGGACTTTATGCAATTGAGGTAGCAAATGACTTTTAGGATGCAATATTATTATGTTGTGTTTTTTTTGCTTCAGGCTTCTAGAGCTACTTTATACACAGTAGCATCTGAACAGCAGTCTGATGTGCAGCAGAGATGTAACATGTCCCTCTAACTCAGGTTTGATTGATGTTACAGAGTTTGCAGGAGTAGGAGCCATATGGCTGTGGACAGCTCTATTACTTTATTTTTCCCATTCATTATGCTGAAGTGGCAAGTCCCTCAGCTGGGCTGCAGACTATTTGGGAAGGAAAGCTCTTGGAAAGGTGCTGTTTTAGGGCTCCCTGGACTCTTCCTCTCCAAGTTTCTACACTTCACTATCCGAAATAGTGCTTAGAAGGGATGTGTTGTGTTCTCATCCCCATTTGACAGCAAGTAAAAAAAAAAAGGGGGGGGGGGGCATGTAAAAGTGCTGCGAAACATCCTCATCGTCCTGGATGTCTCACTGAAAAACTGAAAAACAGTGTGTTTTGAGATTCAGCCTTTATAGCATCTCTCATTCTCCCTTATGCTAGAACAAAAGATCTCTAAAGAATGCTCTTCACATTGTGTGCACTCTCTAGACTTAGTCTTGAGTATTTGGCTAAGTGTAGTTTTATGACATAATCCACCTTCCCCCCCTTTTCCCTCTTGTGTCATATATATTTTTGTCACAATCTCTGACAGAACCATTCATCTCGTCCCAGGCTCACCTTGCACAAACCAATAAAAAGCATGTTCACACAACAAAGAGATTTCATCCTGAGCAGAACCATCCATTTCAGCATCCTTGTTGCCTTCCCTGGCATGTCCCCAATCGTCAAAAATATCTCCATTTTTCCATTAGCTCAGTAGTGAGAGCGTCTATATTTATTTATTTTTGGCTTGGTCCTGATGGTGAGCTTATGATGAAAAATGTGCTGAAAAAATGAGCCTCCTGAGTAATTCTGTGAAGAGCTTTCAAAAAGCCGATCCAACAAAATAAAAAAACAGTCTGGGGATCCCCAATACAAATTACCCACCATTGTCAGTTACAATCCAAGAGTCTCACCTTCCCACCTAATTTTTTCCCAATTTTTGTTTTATTGTATATAACAGATACACAATAACTGCATGGAGTAGTGGGAACAGGAGACGGAGAAACAGATGACACCTGCTTTTTATTAACATCTTTGCCACTGATAAAATGACTTGGCTAAGGACATTCATTTGTAAAATGGGAGCAATCCTAATCACATAACTGTGTCAAATGCTTTGAAATCTTCAGATAAAAGGTACTATGGAAATGCAAAGTCATATTATTTGATAAAATAAAAAAATCTTTGAACATTAAAGTTGTGGAATTTCTGAGTTATCCTCTTCATTCTCAACTCTTTTGATCTGATGCTTTTACTCTTAGGCTAGTTGTATAAATTAGACAGGAAAATCCTTGGGACCGGGGCCTTAATGTTAAATACACAAAATGTGATGCCCTTTCTCCACACTTTCTTTGCCAGTGTTATATAAATAATAATATAATCCCTGGAAACATGAAAAAGAGGTTTCCAATTAAATTTCCTGCAGGAAAAAAGGGATTGAAGATTAGACGAATATGTTGTAGGAGGGGGAAGGTGGTCTATACTTTTACCTTGCAAAGTATGCAAGAGGTATATAAAAAGGACATGAACCATCTCTTATGTTTAAGGCCCTTAGGTGAAAGCATATTTATATAAATTCAGATTGTCAGCCACAGTTGTACTTTCATTGAGGAGATACGATCTCCACAAGTACTTAATCAATATTGTATGGCATGAATTGGGAAGCTGTGAACCTTCCACATTAATACAAAATGAATTTATTATGAACAGTCTTATCACAGTGAAGCAAAGTGAATTCCAAATGAATTAATGATGTGATGGGACAACTCAAATAAAATGTTCCTGCCAAGACCCTGATGCTGTTTATTTCTGATATGAAGGGTCAGTTCTTATGCACAGAGTATCTCAGATTTTGGTGTTACTTAAATCATAGGCTGCAAAGCAGATCTCATTTACATTTTTTTTACCTTCTAAATTATATTGACCTCCATCAAGTCAGTGCACATCACAGGGAGATGCCTAGCTGGAGGTAGTAGCCAGTGGATTCTTTGGAAGATCTACATAAAAAGACATGCAATTTACAGAAAGCTGCTACTCCTAATCTCCACTTTTCTTTTTAAAAATGTAATAAGAAAGAGTCTGGAGGATAGTTTTAAAATGTGTCCCACACTGCTGTTGCCAAAGGAATTGATAGGTTAGTGTTTTTAATCACACCAAGCAAATTTAAATTTCTTCAGACTTTCCTCATCAAACAGAAATTTCATACTGCTCACTTACATTTTTGTGTGAAATTAAGCAAATCCATCATCAGAAATAAAACTATTTATGTACATTTTATTTAAACTTTAAAGGTTCTAATGATATTTTGATGTTTGAATCTAACCTCAGAAAATTTTCTATTATGTACAGACAAGCTACAGTCCAGGGGTCAGCAACCTTTCAGAAGTGTGCCGAGTCTTCATTTATTCACTCTGATTTAAGGTTTCACGTGCTGGTAATACATTCTAATGTTTTTTAGAAGGTCTCTCTCTATAAGTCTATATATTATATAACCAAACTATTGTTGTATTATAAAATAAACAAGGTTTTCAAAATGTTTAAGAAGCTTCATTTAAAATTAAATTAAAATGTTGATCTTACGCCGCTGGCCCCCTCAGCCCATTGCTGGTCTGGGGTTCTGTTCACCTAGGCCGGCAGCAGACTGAGTGGGTCCTGCAGCCGGGACCCCGGCTGGCAAGGGTCCAGCAGCCAGAACCCCAGACCGGCAGTGGGCTGTGCAAGGCCGGCAGCCAGGACCCTAGATTGGCATTGGGCTGAGCGGTTCAGCCCACTGCCAGTCTGGGGTTCCATCCGCCAGCGCCTGCCAGCCAGAATCCCGGCTGCCAGACCCACTCAGCCCACTGCTAGTCTGGGGTTCCTGTCCTGCCCACATAGAGTGGGTACCTACCTTCTCCCTGGTTCTGGCCCATTCTCTGCCTCTCTCTGCATTGAGCTGAGGGTGGGAGTGCACTGAGCACAGGGCTGGGGGTGAAGGGTCTGGCCAGGAACTAGAATGAGGGAGGGGGCTCAGGGTTGGGGCAAGAGGTTTGGGTGTGTGGCACTTACCTGGGCAGCTCCCATTTGGTGCGAGGAGTGCAGGTGGGAATGTAGGAGGTGTGTGCAGGAGCCCCCATTTGGTGCTCAGGATGGGGGTGGGTATATGGGGGGGGCTGGGTATGTGGGGAGTGCAAGAGTCAGGGCAGAGGGCTGGGAGCATGTGAGGGGGGTGCAGGTGTCGGGGGGGTTGGGTATGTGTGGGGGTGCCAGAGTCAAGGCTGGGTTCGTGGAGGGGGGTGAAGGAGTCAAGCAGAGGGCTGGGTGTGTATGAGGGGGATACAGGGCTCAGGCCAGGGGACTGGGGGGGGTGGGGCACAGGGCTCAGGGCACAGGCCTGGGGGTGGGTGCGGGGCTGCAGGGCTCAGGGCAGAGGGCTGGGCTGTGTGTGGAGGGGGTCAGGGAAGAAGACTGGAGGGGATATGTCCCTATTCCACCCCCCCTTCCAAGGCCCCACCCCCGCTTCTTCTCTGCTTCCGTCAGGAGCAGTGAGCACGCTGACTCTGCTACTTCCCGACCACCTCCCTCACAAGGGCAATCAGCTGATCAGACGAGAGGGAGGGACAGAGGCAGAGGAGGGGCAGGAACCCAGCACGCTACAGGAAGAGGCAGGGGAGCTGGCAGGACCAAGATTCTGCCCCCTGCCCCTGGGGGTGTGTGCGCAGAGGGCGGAAAGGAGCAGGCCAGGGACTCCAGCAGGTAGCAGCATGCCATTAAAAATCGGCTCACGTGCTGTCTTTGGCAAGCGTGCATAGGTTGCCGACCCCTGCTACAGTCCATTGCCCTCTTCATTCTGAGCCTGAGTCTGCCACCTTTACTCAGTTGAGTAATACCTTTCTATGTGAGTGGCTTCATTGCTGCCCGTGAGACTACCTGCATAGTAAGGATATGAGCGCCAGAATACAACCCTTAATAACTAGGCATTATTTAGCTTTTAATCTTTATAAACAATAGTCCGCACCGTATCCCTCTGAGTTAGGTAATTATTATTACAGATTTTACAGATAAGCAGAGCTATTGTCCAAGGCCACAGATGGAACCAGTCTCCAAACAGAGATTTAAATGCTCAGGAACTACTGGCTTCCAGTCCTGACCTTACACCCAGAAGTAAACGCTTTTTTCCAGATAATATCTTTAGCAATGGAAAACTTATGAGTATAGAGATACACAAATGCTGTTCCAACTAGCAGAAGCTACAGAGAAGAGGGCTCTTGTAATAAAGGTGGAGAGACAGTAAGAATGACAGGGAGGATGCAGGCACTAGATGAAGAGAGGGAGTGTGGAAAGGCGTATAGAAAGAGACAGGGACAGAATCTGTCACTTAGGTAGACAAGACCATGGAGAGTTCCAGACACAGGAAGAATTGCTTTGAATGCATCCTCAAATGAATTGGGAACCAGTAGCAATGATGAGGATGAGAGTAATATGGTGCAGGCAAGAAATTAGAAAGCACCCTGCATGTGGAGCGGTGAGGAGTCCAAATAACTGCAATTTGGGGATGCCATAATGGACAGTATTGCCATAGTCAAGGTTAGAAGAATGAAAGGCAACGATGATTTTTAGCAGAGGGATGTGTTTTCAAGACAGTGGTTTACAGGAGCAATGGGGGGAGGCGCTGATAGGAAGATATACAGATATAGAACATGGGAGGGACAAAGGAGAGTTCAGGGTGAACAGTGACTCCAAGGTTGTGGACAAAGGGAGCAGGCTGAGTGGAGGAGAAACATCTCAAAACACATCCAAACTAGGCACTTTACTACCTTCCCATGTTTAGAATAATTTGTACAATATGGTCCCCTATGATTTGGAAAAGTGACATGGCAACAGGACATTGCTAGTGGAAGGTACATGGGGGAGGAGAGTGGAGTGTGGGATCCTTTTAATGTCTGGGATCCTGTGTACCAATTCCTCTTTATATTATCTCGGCATTCACTCGAATGAATCCTCAAAATACCCCAAGGTAGCTAAACAATTGCAAATGAGGAAAGTGAGGAAGGGAGCGGTTAAGTGACTATTCCAAAGCTATAGTGAGTCCATGATACGTAACGTTTGCATCCCTGCCTTCAAGAATTTATTTTTTCCCCCTTAAACATGGTGAAGATAAAAAGAATTCCTCTGGCTATATTCTCAGTTCATTCTATCTAAAGTAATTCCTCACTTAACGTCATCCCAGTTAACATGGTTACATTGCTGATCAATTAGGGAACATGCTTGTTTAAAATTGTGCAATGCTCCCTTATAATGTTGTTTGGCAGCCGCCTGCTTTGTCCACTGCCTGCAGGAAGAGCAGCCCGTTGGAGCTAGCTGATGGGGGCTTGGAACCAGGGTGGGCCAGCAGCACCCCCATCGGCTCCCCGCTCCCCTAAGTTCCCTGTGCGGCAGCCGCACAGCAGGCTATCAATTTCCGGCAGTTCAGCTGTCCCTTCCTCCACTGCCATGTGCTGCTCCTGCCCTCTGCCTTGGAGCTGCTCTGGGGAGCCTCCTGCTTGCTGTGCAAAAGGGAAGAGAGAGAGGGGCTAATGTCAGGGTGTCTCTTGCCCCCTGGTTAGCCCTTCTCCATATAGGGCAGAGTGGGGACATGACAGGGCTCAGGATGGAAAGAGTTTGCTGGCCGCAGCTTCTGTTTCAACTTCCTGATCTTTTTAAAGGCAATGTACTCAAGAGTGGGGTCAGTGTACTTAAGGGGCAATGCGCATTTCTCTCTCTCTCTCTCTCTCTCCCCGACACACAGGGTGTGTGTCTCTGTCTGCCATCCTGTCTCCCTTCCCTCCATTCGTGCTGCCTTGTAGAGTGTGAAGCTACATTAACAATGTGTTAACCCTTGAGCAGGGCCGGCTCTAGCAATTTCACCGCCCCAAGCACGGTGGCATGCCGCGGGGGGCACTCTGCCGCTCGCCGGTACCGCGGCTCCGGTGGACCTCCTGCAGGCTTCCCCCCAGGGGGTCCGGTGGTCCTGCAGCTCCGGTGGACCTCCCGCACGCTTCCCTGCAGGGGGTCCGGTGGTCCCACGGCTCCAATGGACCTCTCGCAGGCGTGCCTGCGGATGCTCCACCGGAGCTGCAGGACCAGCGGACCCTTCGCAGGCACACCTGCAGGAGCTCCACTGGAGCCGCCTGCCGCCCTCCCAGCAACCGGCAGAGCGCCCCCCGCAGCGTGCCGCCCCAAGCATGCGCTTGGCGCGCTGTGGCCTGGAGCCTGCCCTGCCCTTGAGGGCTCAGCCAAATGCTAGTTCATCATTTAGTAGTAAGGCATTCCCTGCAAAATATCCCACCTCTGACTTCACCACCTCAACCAAGCCTCACAATCATCATTGCTGTGTACAGTATTAAACTGTTTGTTTAAAACGTATACTGCGTGTGTGTGTGGGTGTGGGTGTGGGTGTATAAATATATAAATAATATAGTTTTTTGTCTGGTGAAAAAAGTTTCCCTAAAACCTAACGCCCCTCATTTACATTAATTCTTATGGAGAAATTGGATTCACTTAACATCATTTCGCTTAAAGTTGCATTGTTCAGGAACATAACTACAAGGTTACGTGAGGCATTACTGTATGTATAAGGCTATGATTTTGTCACACCGGTCATAAAAGTCACAGAATCCATGACTTTCAAAGACCTCTGTGACTTCAGCCCCGGCGGCTGGGAGCTGAAGGGTCCTGCTGCCTCCCGCAGCAGTAGGGAGCTGTGAGGTATGCCCACTGCCTGAGGCAGCAGGCCCCCAAGCTCCAAGCCACCATGGGAAGTGGGGGATTCCTGCAGCTCCCAGCCACCCCGCAGCTGGCCAGCCCCTTCTCATTTTATCATGGATATTTTTAGTAACAGTCAGGGCCAGGTCAAGGGCTTCCATGAATTTTTCTTTATTGTCCATCACCTGTCTGTAATTTTTACTTAAAATAGCCATGATAAAATCTTAGCTTATCTATGTACAAATGTTGCCTGCCCACTTTCATGCCTGTGCATTTTCAGTGGCTGATATGCAGAATACCAACCAGCATTCCCACTTGTAAATCTTCTTAGGAAATTTGTGGGAGAAAAAACTATACGTATGCATAAGTAGTACAACAAAATAGAATAGAACACTTAAGGTTTAACATGCGGAAAGAATGAAGAAACAGTCTCCTCAAGCTAGAAATGATTGACTTTTGAAATGCTGTAAGCTTCTTACAGCTAGAACACACTGTCAAATTCATTTTTCCACTCTGTGAAAATTCTGTCAAGTACCCTAAAGCTTTCTGCCTATAAAATACATTTTTCTCAACTGAATCTTCAGTACTGATTATTTTTTCCTCAGAAACATTAGCCTTTTGACCACCAAATATGGACATACATGGAGATTACACAAACATACTGCCACGAAAAAAAACAGACTAAGGTATGTAGAGAGAAAGGGTGAGAAAACCTGTGTGGTACAGGAAAGATTCTATGAGGAATTGTAGTTTATAGAGGGAAATGCCTCCTTTTAATTAAATTATTCACATTTGAATATTCACAGTTAATAGGTGGAAAACAAAGGTTCTCTTTAAATGAATTTCCTGAAAACCTGTGCAGGGTAAAGTGGAAGGCAAGTTTATTTATAAAGCAAATCTGGGATTGGATTGTGTGTCCAACTGCAATGAATTCTTGCTATGTCCCTGCATACTGCTTGAAATTAAATGGATTCTTCAGCTCAGTGTTCACATGAAGGGTAAATATATGCTGGAAACAGATATATTTCCCATGGGAGGAAAAAGAAGGGAGGAGGGGGAAATCAAAATCCTGTCAGAAGAAGAAACAAGATCCTACAGTCTGACAATCTTAGGTCCAAATGCAATTCTTTCCTGTATTCTGAAACAAGAGAGAAAAGGAAGCAATGGAATAATTAATAGATGTTTTTAAATATCCACTGCAAAGCAGGGACATGACGAAGGTCAATGAAAATGATAATAGAATTTACATTCAAGATGGAAATCTGGGAAATTGTACGACTTTTTTTTTTTAATCTTAGCCATGAATAAGATAATTGGAATAGTATTCTGAGCCATAATAGAGCAGTTCCCAGACAATTACTGTTTCATTAAGATTGTGCATTAATTATAAGAGGTAATGGTACAAACAAATCTAAATAATTTTTCAAAGTAACAAAAAGAGGTTAAACAGCTCAGGAGAACATCATTAGGAAGAGACAACAGATCTCAAAACAGTTTACCGACATAACAAGCAGGTAGCGATACAAATCAAAGATCCAAATTATTAGATAGCCATTTTATTTACCGCTAAATTTTTGGAAAAGCCATTAGTAGTCAGACATGGTGGCTTCCTCAGTGTAACTTTTAATTTTCTGGTTCCAAAACAGCCTGTTGGTGCCGATGACTGAGTGGTAATCAAATTCTGATTGTTCAGTGTCCTGAGGTATGTGAGTTAAATTGGTGATTTCCCATTAGCTCTTAGTAGACAACATAACTCATAAGTGTCAATATTTCAGTAATTACATTTAGCAGGGCTTTGGAGCAGAGCCCGGAGCTAGAGCACGGAGCAGCTCCAGAGCAGTGGAGCTGTAGGTTTTTGCCTGGAGCCGGAGCAGAGCTGGAGCACAGTTCCAAAGCCCTGACATTTAGAGACTAAGGGACTGATTCCACATCTACCCTAGACTCCCACTGACTTTACTGCAAAGCATATAGGACTGAGCCCTTGAACTGGATAAGCCAAAAGGCCATCCTTTGCTCTAACCAGGTTGGGGAACTGTATTGTGTCACCTGGGAAGGCATCACTCCCAAAGGCCATGCTGTGCATATTTTGTTGAGTTCCCACACTGTCACACATGGCATTTTTCAGAAGCTCTGCATTCATTTTAAAAAGTTAAATGTAAATTTAAACAACTGTTATAGAGAAGAAAGAGAGGAGGAACCTGTCTCTTGACACACACAACACCAGGATATCTGAGTGCAAATTGACCTAGGCTTTTAAAAGCTTTTGCTACAATGATTCTCCTAAATGTTGTCATTCTCCATCTGATCAGTCCAAATATGGTCAAAAGTTGCTGTGTTGAAAAAAAAAACAATAAAAAAATCTGAGTGGAGAAGGGAAATTAATACGCAAAATAATTTGTATTGCCATCTGCTAGATAGAAATAAAGAAAATGGTTTTATCCTGGGAAATCCAAAGAGAACAGACATACATTTGGTCAATTAAAATGGTCATTAAATGGGATTGCTTTTCCACTGAAACTTAAATGTGTATCCATTTCCCTACCTGTGAATGGGGGTAGGGTGGGTGTCTATTATTTTTTAAAAGACTGAAGTATAGAAAAAACAGTGTAGACTCATCATTGGTTTTATAAATACTCACTGTGGGATGCAATGAATGCTCAAAGCAAGCACCTGCATCCTAATCAAAAGGCATGATTTGTGTCAGTGTGCCTTTGACCCACCAGTGTGAAATACACACCAATGTTCACGAAATGACTGACTCCCTTAAATACAATCTTGAAGTCTATGTAAAGGAATCCTTACATTTATAAATTAACAGTTTATTGGCTGATTATGGCACTGTTCATTTTCTGGAAGGAGGCTGTTATTTTCACTTTACCAGCTGGGATGTCAAAAACACTAGAATACAACTAGATCATCATACCGATATTGATTTATGACTATAATAAATAATTAGATCTGTTTGACGAATGCACAACCTTATAGTTGTATTGTCAGATTTGCAGCTAAATTGTTGTCTTAACTCTTGCACTAATTTAACTTTCTGATAGTACTGTATTAGTAAAATCTATAGTATTTAATTGCAGAAATTGGCATTAACTGAAAATAAGATAAATATGGCTTTCAACTCAGGGAAAAGTCTAAACTACCTACTGCAGTCATTTGTCTATCAAATTAAATTAGCTGCCCTCCTTAAATTAAGACAAATTTCTTCCATCAACTGATGCTGTTGCTGAAGCAAATGCTTGTAGAAAATACAGGACCTAAGCATTACTGACTGGCTGTAAAAGCAGTCATTCTACAAAACTGACATTTCTAATTTTCTCTTAGGAATTCTAGCTAGCAAGGTCAGAATTTGGGAACGTGTTACTTAATACAGAAATCTTCCACCTTACAGAACAGGCTTGATTTAAAATTTGGCCACTACTTTTATTGAGTTGTGTTTTCCTAAAACTTCTGACTGGACAAGAATGGAAAATTTGCCTGACATCCCCTATATTTATTTTATTTAAAAGTTTGACATTCAACCTTCTATTGAATGATTTTTGTGAAATGCTAAGCTGCGATACTGCATGTAATGCTGCTCTTGCTCATCTTTCATCCTATTTCATCCTTTCCTTCTCTTGGATTTCTTCATGTTCTTCAGCGTCTATTATTTTCTCTTTCTTCACTCTCCCTTCATCTACCTCATTTTCTTTCCTCCTACTTTGTCTGCTTAGTGTTTTTCCTCCTTGCCCCATATCCTTTTGATCTCTCTACCGTCTTCTCTCAATCACTTTTAGTTTATCTTACATTTCCTCATCCGCAATCTCCTTTCCTTCCTGTCTTCTTCCCCATCCCTGGGGGCAGGACCTGACACATACACCCTCACTGACCCCACCTTTTAAATAGCATTCCACAGCACCTAGTTTCCTCCTGAACTCACAAATCCCTTTCCACTCCTAAAACTCAGCTTAAGTTTAACCAAAACTTGCCCCAGGGACCTAGACTCATCAAAAGGTTAATAGAACTTGGTGAACGCTGTGGCAAACGTTCCAAGTTCCAGGTTTGTAACTAAATCGAAGCCAAGAAAACTGTTACAAGAGTTCCTACAGCTGTGTTTACAACTGTTTCTAAAAGTTAGATTCTTCTTTAATTCTTGTAACCAACACTCATCTGACCAATAATAAAGACTCTATGGAGACAATCTTCCTGGTATTAGTGAGATAATCTTTTCATAGTCCATTCTCCATTGAATCAGAATTTCCTTCATCATTTGCCATGGATCATGCATGTCTTCATGTTGCAACTATTTCCTTGAACCAAACACTTTTATGAATGTACAAAAAGAATTAGAATCCCAGTCTTCATTTCCAGCTGTGTTGCCTTCTGTGATAAAATACAATATGGATTACATCCAGGAACTGCTTCCTCACCTCTATCAATTTAGTTGAATTCACCTTGAAAACTCAATCACCATAAAGTAATAAGCTACAGTGAGTGAAACTCAGCACCAATAAATTCATCTTTTGGGAAACAAAATGGATTTTCCTTACTATGGCATGTGAAAATCCATCATATGTGCCTCTTGAACTATCGTGCAGAAGTGTCCAATGACACGAACAGTAGATGATGTGAAGGCAGAGACTTTTATGCCAGTAGAATTTTAGCAGTGTGAGAATCATAACAAGTACAACATTTTCAGTGTAATGAAAAACTGCCTCATTCCTGTGCACTCCCCAGTAAAGGAGTCTATGAGATCAGTTCCATTCTCTCTTACACTAGCGTAACTCCTAAGTAATTGAGAGTAGAGGACTTTGGTCCATATTTTTTTTAAATTGATTACTACTTGAAATGAAGCTACTGTATGATATAAAACAAGACTCCAAAGCCAATGTTTGCGATTTGTGGCTATGTACTGAGGACTTAATTCTGCTCTTAGTTACATGCATGTACATCTGTTAATCACAGTGTTGAAAACAGGGCTGTGGAGCAGAGCCCGGAGCTGAAGCGCGGAGCAGCTCCAGAGCAGCAGAGCTACAGGTTTTTGCCTGGAGCTGGAGCAGAGCCGGAGCACAGCTCCAAAGCCCTTGTTGCAAAGATGTAACCAAGAGCAGAAGTTCGCCCTACAACAGATAAACCTTAGCAAAATACTTTTTAAAAAACCAACAAAACAAAAATAAGCAAACCAACCAAAACCCTAACCAGAATGTATCTATCTATGGCACGCATTACTGTAGTGCCTGATCACTTCACCAACATTAGACCAACATTATGCCTCAGGAGATAGGAAAGTGTTATCATTCCCATTTTATAGATGGGGGAAATGGAGGCACTGAGTGGTGAAGGTATTTGCCCAAGGTCACACAAGAGGTCTGCAGGAAATCGGGGAATAGGATTTAGAGGCATTCTTTATTGCTCTGCATACTATGAAGTCAGTGAAAAGTGTGGGTGAAATGCTATTCTGACTGGAAGGATTTTACATCCATTTTGCACTTCTCTGTATGATTGTACAAAGTGCAGGGCAATGGAGAATCAGGCCCCAGATGTCCCAAGTCTCAGCTCAGTGCCTTAACAAAAGGCCATTCTTCAGGTTTATTTATTTTTGTTGCTTTAGGAGGGGAAACTGAAAATATCATGCATACATGTAAGTATAGCTAGTCAAAATAGAAATCTGTAGAGTTCTTCCTATTTCAAGGTAACAGACAACACTACTTGTTTAGGGACAAATCCTTCCCTCTCATGTTTGCACAACTCCAGTGAAATAAATGAAAGTTACATACATATCTGAAGACAGAGTGTGGCTTTTATTGGGCAATAAAATACTTTTACTTTTGATTATTAATGGTGTGCAAAACTGCAGTTTTGAGAATTAGGCCATTATCTTTGAAAATGTTTTTGATATCTTGGGGTTTTTCCATTTACAATCCTAGCTCACATCATCATTAATGGAAGTGACTCTCAGTGCATTTATGTGGAAGAAAATTTATTATAAATTCAAAAGCTCTTGGAACAAATGCTGTATTTTAGCTATAAATTATTTGTTTCCTTATTTCATTATCAATTTTATTCATGGTGCTTATACTAAACATCTGTATTTTTAATTCACTCAGATGGACACTGAAAAATGACATTAAATGAACTTTAACAAAAATTCTTAGCTTACTTTGCATTTTTTTTGGGGGGGGAAGAAATACACAAAGTAAGGCATTTGAGAGTGAAATTCTGTTATAGCTCCAGAAGATGGGTTCAAGCTGGACAGAGCATTTTACTGTATAACCAGTGAATGCATAAAACAGTGAAGACTCAAAAGCTGCACTTTCACATCTACGAGTAGATGAGATCAAACAGAAGTCTGAACAGCACATAAACTCCTTTGACATAAAACATACTGTTCAAAGAGGAAAAACTGTACACTCCGCAAATAACAAAAAAGATGGAAAATTCCAGTAAGTGCTTTATCAGCCACCTGCCATATTCTGAATGCACCCAATAATGAAAATTTATGCAACACCAAGAGTATTTGCATTTTATCTCATTCACTGGAAAATAATATCCTTCAGAATGGATTACTGGTAAATTTCAGGGGTAACATTTTGCACAATACTCTGTGAAGTTTAAAAACACATCATTAAAGCCACCCTTCGAACAAAAGCCTGGTTCTAAAAGAAACACAAATTTCTGCTGATTTATCAGTAACTGTGCTTTTTAAATGCAATGAATGGTGAACACACCTATTTATGTTTGCTTTAGTATTCAGAGAGCATAGCATGTTCTGTGTAAATGAAAATGAAGTTAATGAAACACTAAACGAAGTGAAGGTGACAGCAAAGAAGAAAGTCTTATGTGGTGCATAAAAATGTGTTCTGACACTGCCTCCTCTATATTAGCAAGGAGTTTCAGACTCAAGGAACATTAACAGGAGAAAGATAAGCCCAAAATGAATATCAAAACGCACATTGTGTAAATTCTGAAAGCAAAACTAATAGCTGTCTATAGCTTCATAGAGACTAGCAATTACATTTGGACACAGTTGGAAGAATGTGGCAGAGCCCTGTTGCACAGCTCTCCAGTCCTGCAGGCTGGTGAGAGTTGAGACAGGGAGAGAATAGGAGGCTGCATATCGCATGGTCATCTGATCTCCGGCTGGTGCAGTGATCCCTATGGGATTGCTGCAGCCACAATAATTTAGGGTGGAGTTTTCAAAAATGCTCAACATTGGCCTAACTCTGCTCGTACTGAAGTCAATGATGAAACTCCCACTGATCTCAATGAGAGAACAGAGATAAGTCAATGCTAAGCACTACTGAAAACCCCACCTCTTGCTTGTCTAGACAGAGTTATTCCTGACTAAATCCTTGTGCGAACACTCTTATTCCAGAAGAAACTAGGCATTCTTATGTTTAGTTTAACCCTGTAAGGGCATAATAGATCACAAATATTTCAAATGTGTAATTGGGAGTAATGGGATGAAGTGAAAAGGCGATTTAAAATGAATACCAGTATAAGTTTACTAAGGATATCTTTTATACTGTAGCCTGGTCTACACCTAAAATTTAGGAAGACCTAGTTATATCACTCATGACTGTGAAAATTCAAACTTCTGAGAAATATAGTAAAGCCAACTCAAGCCCCATTATGCACACCACTACATCAACAGATGAATTCCTTCACCGACTTAGCTACCACCCACTTGAGGGGGTGGATTTACTACAGCAATAGAAAAACCTCTTCTGTCTCTGTATCAAGTGTCAATGCTACAGGCTCTACAGTGCTGTGGAGCTTCTAAAATAGACATATACGTCATCTAGTCTCTCAAGGATGTGGCAGAAGGCCTATTTGAGATGTTTAAAACTAGATTTGTTTAAATAAAAATAAAGTACATTGAAAAATGAAAATACAGGTTTACACTTGGCACATTTTAAAAGAATGGGGGTAGGGGGCAGAGAAAATGGCCCACCAGTGGGTTAAGATAACTGGGAACAAGCCATTCTTATTCCAGAATGAAAGTGTCTGCTCATGGAGTTAATCAGGAAGAGTTAAACAGCAATAACCTTACGAGTACACAAGGCCTGAGGCTGTCTCAGTCCTAATAATTTTTCACTAAATGTTTTGATTTAGATGAATTGGCAAATTCTGACAAAGTTTTCTTGGAATTTTTCAGACCAGCTCTACTGGAAAAGTACTTATTAGTGCTTCCTTATATAAATAAGGTAGGGTAAAACTTACCAGGGCTTGTCTACACAAAGACTTAGTGCTCAGCGAGCCAGGGTGCAAATGTACAGCACTCTAAGTCATCACATGGGCCTTGCTACTGTGCACTAGAAGTTCTGCAGTGCACTTGGACATACACAGCAGTACATCAATGCACACTACAGAACATTTAGCGTGCAGTAGGCAAGGTTCACACAGCCAGTTAGTGTGCAGTAAGCTAGCGCTCTGTAGCTTTACATCTTGGCTTGCTGCTCACAAGGTTTCCATGTTGACAAATCCATAGATAAGTAATAATCTGGTTAGCGCATCAGGACCCCAAACATTGAGACTTGTTATCGTGCACATGAATGGATGCACTTGCTGATTATTTCTACGAATATTCTTATCACTGAGTTGGCCAGATTTTAAGCATAATGCCTATTGGTAAATAGCCTCTGCCAGTAACAAAGTTGTTGGAGACTATGTCTACCAATAAATTAATTGATGGGCAAACAGAACAATGTTCTAAAATTTAATCTGACTAGATTAACCATAGCAATTATTCTGTGGCAATTATTTATTCCATCAATTTTCCTGTGACCCTACATGAGGTTAGATACATTCTTTTTAAACTTATTTAAACTTGTATTTATTCTTGAACTTCTCAATTCCAACATGGCAGTTACCAGTCACTAAAACTAAAAGGAATGGCAAACAGCTTTCTATGAAAATATAGTTAGAAATTCCTTTGTTTTCTTTAAATATTCTCTTCTGAATTCTGCATTTTTTCTTTGGAAACCATAAAAACTAAAGGCAACATTCATCATAATAGCTAACTTTATACTTTTTTCACCCCTACACTTTTGAATAGTTCTTGCAATTGCCCAGAACCTCTAAGGAGGTGCTCAGCACCTTGCATAACCCAGCTCATACTATGGAAAGTGCTTTGAGGATTATTATTATATGTATGGAAGTAGTGCTTAGAGGCCAAAACCAGTACTGGCTCCCTATTTTACTAGACATTGTACATATACACAATAAGAGGCAGTCCATGACTCAAAGAGCTTATATTCTAAATAGACAAGACAGACAAAGGTATTACCCCATTTTACAGATGGGTGACTAAACTATTGAGAGATTAAGTGGGGACTCAAGCTGACACAGGAAGCCTCTGGGAGGACCCAGACTGTGCTAGTCCAGTGCCTTTATTACAGTATCATCTTCTGTCTCAAAGGGCCTCATCCAGCCCATTGACTTCCATGGGCTTTGAGTCAGGCCCCTAATCATGGTATAAACCCTAAGTATTCTTATTAGAGACACAAGGTGGGTGACATAATATCTTTTATTGGACCTACTTCATTCAAATAAAAAAAAAATACATAATTGATACAATAAAATATATTACTTCACTTACCTTCTCTCTCTAATATCCTGGGACCAACATAGCTACAACACTGCATACAAGTATTCTTATTATAATTTAATAACCAATCAAGTAAAACTAATTTATACATAAAAATAAAGTATGTTTAGAAAACAGTTATACCTTTGAGCTGAATTCCCAAAATTCTTTAAATAAAAGGAAACAAACAAAAAAATAGGCTGTAGAAAAACAACAATTCTGCTCCCTTTAGAGTTATCAACTACTTTGTGGCACACTCTGACACAAGGGCCCACAGAGAATGCACTGCTTGTGGAAAAAGGTAAGATAACGAGAGCAAAGAGTTCTTTGAATCAACTCGTTTGCCTACCCTCAGAGATTATGTAGGTCATGTACTTCTACTTCTCTCCCTGAGCCTTTAGACTTCTAGCTGATTTTTTGGTGGGTCCTACCCCAGTTAGGGCCCACAGTCTTGAAAGCAAATCCTCAGGGACAGTGGTAAAAAAAAGTTTCTGACGGAACAAAAATATTAGTTTTCAAGGAATTCTAAACCCTACAAGTAATACCCATGATACTTTGACACCAACTTGTCAATAAGCTTTGTCAAACAGGGAAGATTAGACCCAGCACTATAACTGATGAGCTAATGCAAACAGCAGAATTACAGGACAGATCTATTGTGGAGCTATGTCAATTTATACATGCTGAGACACTGGCTCTATTTTTTTACCCTCCTTTGTCACTTATTTCATCCCTTTCTTTTTGGAGTTTCTTAAGTACAGCAAAACCTAGCTGTAGATTTGATTGACATGGAGATCAGCAGGGCAGAATCATGGAGGTTCAGAACGAATAATATCACTTCACAACCACTCCTGCCATACACATAGTCCCAGACCACCTCCGCCCTGAATATCTTAAAAGATATTTGCAAAGAACTGTTTCTATTTCTGATGAATACTCTCTACTGCTGCGAGTACATACAGCACAGTTTCATTGTACATCAATAAGAGAGTAAACACTGAAGTCAGACGAAAATCATTCTGGTTGCGCTTCTTTGTGTTTCCTCCAACACTTTTTTTATATGGACTATAGATATGGGCAATATTCCAGATCTGGCCTCACTGGTCTTTGTTGGAGAAAGAATGTTGTCTACAAGAAAGGACTAAGAGTAAGGAATAGAATATCATATTTCCACTCCATCATGGAATTATTGTGTTACCTTAAGATTCTGTGGCCTGCGTTGTGCAGGAGGTCAGACTAGATGATCATAATGGTCCCTTCTGAACTTGAAGTCTATGATTACAGAAGAAGGCTTAATCACTTTTGGTTAAATTCATCACTGCTGACAGGACCTGTAAAAGACATAAATATCATTTATGTGTTATACAAGCCTGTCATGGTATAATTCCCCACTCTGAACCTTAGTGTCCAAAAGATGAGGTACCAGCATGAATTCCTCTAAGCTCAATTACCAGCTTAGAACTTGTAGTGCTGCCACCAACCAGGAATTCCAGTGCCTGGTACACTCTGGTCCCCCCACCTCCAAAACCTTGCCCAGGGACCCCCAAGACCCAGTCCCTCTGGATCTTAACACAAGGAAAGTAAACCCTTTCCCTCACCGTTGCTCTCCCAGGCTTCCCCTCCCTGGGCTACCCTGGAAGATCACTGTGATTCAAACTCCTTGAATCTTAACACAGAGAGGAAAATTCACCTTCCTCGCTCCTTCTCTCTCCCCCTCCCAAACTCTCCCTGAGAGAGAAAGTAATCCTAACACAGAGAAAAAATTAACCTCTCTCCCCCCTTCCCTCCTTTCTCCCCACCAATTCCCTGGTGGATCCAGACCCAGTCCCCTGGGGTCTCACACCAGAATAAAAAAACAATCAGGTTCTTAAACAAGAAAAGCTTTTAAATAAAGAGAGAAAAAACAGTAAAAAATTATGTTTGTAAATTTAAGATGGAATATGTTACAGGGTCTTTCAGCTGTAGACACTGGGAATACCCTCCCAGCCTGAGTATACAAGTACAAATTAAAATCCTTTCAGCAAAATACAAATTTGAACTCCCCCCAATCAAATACACATTTGCAAATAAAGAAAACAAACATAAGGCTAACTTGCCTTATCTACCTAGTACTCACTATTCTGAACTTATAAGAGCCTGTATTGGAGAGATTGGAGAGAAACCTGGTTGCACGTCTGGTCCCTCTCAGAACCCAGAGAGAACAATAATCAAAATCTAACAGCACACACAAAAACTTCCCTCCCTCAAGATTTGAAAGTATCCTGTCCCCTGATTGGTCCTCTGGTCAGGTGACAGCCAGGCTCACTGATTTTGTTAACTCTTTCCAGGCAAAAGAGATATGAAGTACTTCTGTTCTATTAATTCTTACTTATCTGTTTATGACAAAGCCTTTTAATGGTGTTTAGATGGGACTTAAGTGATGCACAGACATCTATAAAACTGTACAGTACTTACCTACCTTATAGGAATTTATTAGGCTTAGTTAATTGATGTTTCTGTTGCATTTTAAGATGAGTTGTACAGAAAGGGCTCCCAGATATTATAGTGGCAGATATATTATAAATGCAGGCAATAAACTTTAATAAGTGCAATATATAATTACTGTTCATATACTGCTAACATAACATGCCCTGCCTTATGTAGAGTACCTCCAATTTATATATCCCAGAAGTGTTTATATATTTTTAATCGACTCCATAAGATTTTGTCACTATAACCCCAACAGCCATTCTTTTTATGATTAGAGTTGCACTCTGTGAGAGTGCTGAGGAACTCTTTTCAGGTTGTACCTATGTCCTACTATCATGGCTTCACATTTCTCTACAATGAATGACATGGAACATTTTCTTGCCAATGTGTACTTTGCCTGGACATTCTTGAATCTGGTGACTTTCCTAACTGCTTTTCTGGATCAGGACTTAACATGGAGTTTTGCTATTATTTTAAAAATTAATTATTTGCATTACTGTAGCACCACGGAGCCCCAATCATGGACCAGGACCCTATTGTACACGGTGCTGTACAAACACAGGACATTGATTTCAACAGAACTACTTGTGTGTAAAGTAAAGCACGTGCTTAATGCTTTGCTGATCAGGGCCGTAAGTCTGTAATGACTGCCTCTATCCTTGGTTTTGTGGCATTTATAGATTAGACTGCTTTAGCAGCCTCTCCTTCACCGTGGCCAAAGGGTCCCTGTACAGCAGAATCAGTGGGTTTCCAATGCATGAAGGCAGAAGAGCCACACACACCCCTTTGTGGCACAGAGAACTGCACCATGAAAGCTCCCTGCAAGGCAGCGGTATGTTGGGGGAGACAAGCAGGGATACGAGTCAGTTGGGAGCAAGACTGTGGGGCTGCCATATGTAGAGTACCTCAGCTAAGGTGACCAGACAGCAAATGTGAAAAATCAGGACAGGGGGTGGGGAGTAATAGGAGCCTATGTAAGAAAAAGACCCAAAAAATCGGGACTGTCCCTAAAAAAATCGGAACCTCTGGTCACCCTAACCTCAGCAGTTAGAATGAAATAAAAATGAAAGAAGAATGTCGGTAGGGATACAGACCCTCCTACTTCAGAATATGAGCCCCAAACTAACTATTGAGAGTAAGAGGCATCTTTCTCTGGGGGTAGTTTAGCTCGTAACTGCCTACTGCAGCATTTTTTTTGTACCTTCCTCTGAAGTATTTGGTACCTGCCACCACTGGTGTCAGGATACTGGATTAGATGGACCACTGGTTTGATCCAGTCTGGCAATTCCTATACAGCCTTGAAGGAGTGGCTTCAGAACTTCCCTTTATCAGTGTATGTGCAATGTGCTCAGCCATTTGATGGCGTTATCAGCCTGATGGAGAGCCAGCTGCCCACCGTCAAAGTAAGTCAGTGGGCACTCGTCACAAGTATGTGACAGTGTGAAGTTGACCACAGTTGCATTGCAAGTCGTTAGAAAAAACCCATTTAAAGAGATTGGTCGCACAGTTGCCCTGTCCTGTTCAAAACAGGCTTAGAGAGGACCACAGATGCTTTGGCAGATCAAAACCTGGAGGACAAATGGTTTCAGTGATGAGAGGGAGTGATTAACGACGGTTGTCACTGGCCACTCATTGCACCAAGCAGATTCCACTGTCCTGTCCTGTGGTGGCATAAATGACCATAAAGGGCATTTAGAAGACAAGTGGTTGAAGAGGTCTGAGTACAATGGTAGCTCGCTATTCTCACGGATCTTGGCCAGCAGCATGACAGAGGCCTTCTAACCGTGGAATATAAGGCAGTGCTATATTACGAGTATCGGTAGCCATGGCACTAGAGTTGCCTGTAAAGTCCCAGTAACAATACGTATAGCTTTGTTAAGCTCTACATTGACCAGCCTTATGTGAGACAAGAGACATCAGACAGGAGCACAGTACTCTGTTGTAGAATAGCAGAGGGCAGGGGCCGATCTTCTAAGTGTTTGGGCACTCACATCCCAGACTGAACTATCCAATTTTCTGAGCAGGTTGTTCCAAGTGCTGACTTTGGTTGCTATCTTCCTCAAGTGATTGCAATATGTTTCATAGATTCATAGATAGATTCATAGACTCTAGGACTGGAAGGGACCTCGAGAGGTCATCGAGTCCAGTCCCCTGCCCTCATGGCAGGACCAAATACTGTCTAGACCATCCCTGATAGACATTTATTTAGCCTACTCTTAAATATCTCCAGAGATGGAGATTCCACAACCTCCCTAGGCAATCTATTCCACTGTTTAACTACCCTGACAGTTAGGAACTTTCTCCTAATGTCCAACCTAAATCTCCCTTGCTGCAGTTTAAGCCCATTGCTTCTTGTTGTATCATTAGAGGCTAAGGTGAACAAGTTTTATCCCTCCTCCTGATGACACCCTTTTAGATACCTGAAAACTGCTATCATGTCCCCTCTCAGTCTTCTCTTTTCCAAACTAAATAAACCCAGTTCTTTCAGCCTTCCTTCATAGGTCATGTTCTCAAGACCTTTAATCATTCTTGTTGCTCTTCTCTGGACCCTCTCCAATTTCTCCACATCTTTCTTGAAATGTGGTGCCCAGAACTGGACACAATACTCCAGTTGAGGCCTAACCAGCGCAGAGTAGAGCGGAAGAATGACTTCTCGTGTCTTGTTTACAACACACCTGTTAATGCATCCCAGAATCACGTTTGCTTTTTTTGCAACAGTATCACACTCTTGACATATTTAGCTTGTGGTCCACTATGAACCCTAGATCTCTTTCTGCCATACTCCTTCCTAGACAGTCTCTTCTCATTCTGTATGTGTGAAACTGATTGTTCCTTCCTAAGTGGAGCACTTTGCATTTGTCTTTATTGAACTTCATCCGGTTTACCTCAGACCATTTCTCCAGATCATTTTGAATTTTGACCCTGTCCTCCAAAGCAGTTGCAATCCTTCCCAGTTTGGTATCGTCTGCAAACTTAATAAGCGTACTTTCTATGCCAGCATCTAAGTCGTTGATGAAGATATTCAACAGAACTGGTCCCAGAACAGACCCCTGCGGAACCCCACTTGTTATACCTTTCCAGCAGGACTGGGAGCCATTAATAACTACTCTCTGAGTACGGTTATCCAGCCAGTTATGCACCCGTATTATTGACCTATCCAATGTCACATCAAAGTAAACTGAGTTTGGATCACACTGCAGGTGTTGGCCCCAATGTACCACCATCATTCAACTTTTAAGCCATTGGACTGGCGCTTCAAATTCTTCAGCTTAATGTTGAGGGCCTGTCAGCAGCTGAACACAGCATCATTACTGTCCTATGACCTAGAAGTAAGATTCTCCCTCTCTGTCTGTCACCATGCATCTCACCATTGACCAGCCAAGCTACTTGGTCCTTGTGTGGGATCCAGATTTTCTCCACCAAATCTTTTAATATAGACAGTGAACAAAGCTGCTCTTAAATACTTATTTAAGAGGCTCCCCACATTACCTCTTTCCCACTCACAAAGGCCTTAATTCTTAGTCTTCAGCTGGCCCCTTCAGCACTCATGCAGCTGAAACTTTCTACCATACTGTTCATTGCATACAGTCATCTTTTGGATACTAAGGTAACAAACTTGCTCAAGGCCCACGTAAATTATCTCCATGAATAAATTCTATATTAGACATGATCTTCTTTCTGTGTATCCATGCTGACAGTGTTGGATAAAACTATATTAAAGGAATTCCTTCTATCCTTTTTTCACCCTATATACTTTATTAATCACTGAATAATACATGTCATACACTAATGCATTCCATAAACTATGAGACTGCAGATTAAATAATTTATGTACAAAGATGAAGAGAAGATTTAAGTACACTTGCGATGCAAGTGCAGAGATACTGAATACATGCTACAAGAATAGACAGAGACAGGTACTTAATGAGAAGGGTTTATGGAGAACTGAAAGCTCAGAAGGTTGGTAATGAGCTTGGAGTAAAGGAGGACCTGAGGCATAGGGAAGTAATTGCTGAGAAAGAGCCAGGAGTGAACCTGGAGGGTTGTTGGATGTGGGTGGGAGAAGTATGGAACAGGGTTGTTGGTTTTTTTGGTGGGGGGGATTGTCAGGGAGTTGGGGACGCTCCCTAATGCATACCCTAGCTGACCCCTAGCCTCTCCCATTCAGTCAGGCATAGCTTCTCCTGTCCCCATGTGGCCCTGCACCTCCACTCCCATTCATCCCCCGCCCCAGTCTATCCTCTCTCTAGCCCTTCTGAACTCCAGTCTATGTGACCCCCCAGCAGTCCCATGTGCCCTGCTCTGTTTGTGTCCCTCTCCATATCCTGTGCCATCTCACCAGGCTCCATGGGCAGGGCACTACGAGGAATGCAGCCTCTGACCCCTTCCTATAAACTGCTATGTCTGGCTGCCCTCTATTCTGGAGCCACAGCAGCTCCAGTGGATAAAAGGAGTAACTGCAGCACCTGTCTGGCAGAATATTTTTTCTGCAGAGAAAAAAAAATCTGTGGGGGACATGAATTCAGCATGTGTGCAGTGGCACAGCATTTCCTCAGGACTATAAAGATGGGAAAATAAATATTTTGTGTATTTTCATGTGAATTTAAACCGACTCAGTTCCACTGTGTTCTCACTTTTCTGCGTTTGCTATATATTCACATTTGATTGTGTGATTGTACTCACACAAGTAGTCACAGAATGTGAATTTTTAGCTCTCGCACATGAACAGCTACAGAAAGCAATTTTGAAACTTGCATGTCAAAATATTCAAACAAGAACTAGGTTATAAGTTATGTTCATCCAATCAGGAAACAGAAACAATTAGATGCAATTTATGTAACATATCACAGCTAGTCTTCACAGCTTTTATATGGAGTATCAAATACTCACACACAACTCTATTTGACCAATCTCATAGACCAAGAAAAAAATTGCAAGAAAATATGCCAAATAAATTTGATAAAAACACAACACAACCTACTTGCCATTCTTCAAACAGAGAAAAAGGCAACACTTGTCAAGGAAGTTATTCATACTGAACAGGTTGCTCAGTTCTAATCACAATTAGCACCTTATCAACACACAAAAGTTGTAGCACTTTGACTATGCTGGTATAGTTAAAATGGCAACCTACCCCCACAGTTATAACAATATTATTCCCATATAGGCAGAGGAACAAGCTATGCTGGTATAAGTCATTTTCATACCAGCATAACTGTCGCCATACTAACAACTGTAAATATATTGGTTACCAAAAAAAAAAAAAAATCAAATCACCACACCCCTTAAGTGAAATAGTTATACTGGTACAAGAACTGTGTGTAGACAAGGTTTAAGTAATGCCACTAGAAAATTATTCCTGGAAGTGCTGGTTTATTCCTGGAAGTGCTCCCTATAAGTGACTTTTGAAGCAAAATGCAGGGAAGTTTCTACTGCTCCATCCTTTATCTAAGACATGGTCTATCTACACTTACAAGTTTTACCAGCACAGCTGTGTTGGTTAGGGATGTGACTTTTTTTTTTTTTTTTTAAACTGACATAGCTATTCTGGGAAAATCTCTAGTGTAGATGCAGTTATACACAGTTAAAAATGCTTATGCTGGTTCCCTGAACTGGCATAAGCTATACTGGTATATTGAGCTAAAAGTGGTTATAATTGCAGCCATATTAGAAGTTTTTGCTGGTTAAACCACTCTGGTATAACTTTACCAGCAAAACCCTCCTAGTGCAGATGAGGCCTTAGTAGGATCTCTAGCATCTGCTTTTTGCTGAAATGAGAATTACAGGATCAATTTCCTCATTTTTACCAGGACCTTAAAGAAGATTATCAGCTTCTCCCCTCTCCTTTAGGTCACCCCATTTCTTAAGAGGTTTCAAATATCTGATAATAAAATCCCCTTAACACCAATTTCAGAATTCTGAGAGACCCTCTCTCTGACCCCAATGCATTAATCTCCACTAGGTCTGGTTTCTGAATCACATGTTCAGATGTGACCCCCTAAATTCCTTCACCAATTCTCTTTCCTATTGTGAAAATCTAATTCATTTTCTAGCATCAGTCCCTCACTCTCCCTGGTGAACACAGAGACAAAGAATTATTTTACATTTGCTGCCATGCCTGCCTTGTCACCAAATTAGCCCTTCTAAAATTATCTCTTAGAAGCCCAACAGACTTGTTTAATTGTTTTAATTTTACTAGTCTCTTATTCTTAATGTATTTCAACATTCTTAATACTTTTTGTGCAATCTTCTTTATATTATCTACTTTAAACTTGCTTATCCCTTTTTACACTGTCTTAGCTTGGTTCTGTACACTTTCCCATTTTTCTTTATGCCTGATGTTCTATACCTAACCTCTCATATGTCATTTTCTTATCTTTGATTACTTTTTCAGGTCCTTGTTCTTTCACACTGGCCTTTTCTGATCTTGCTGGATGTATTGCAGTCTGTTATTTATAACCCTTGGGAATATAATTTCTCACTGAGCAGTTTACATTTCGTTATCTGTTCCCCCTTCAACCCACATTGCTTTATCCCAATATATTTTATCCAGCATTCCTCTTTATATTCCAAAATCTGCTGTATCAAAACAACAAAAGTAGCAAAATAAAATGTAGTTGATATGGCTAAACAACATGTTTACCCTTAATCTCTCTGAATACCATCCAATTCTTCCACATCTGACTTTTGGCTTATCTCACTGGATTATAGCCAACATTTCTTTAATATTTAAAAAAAATTAAAACAAAAAAATAATAATAGTTTTGCCTACTGAATATGACATTCAACATACGAGTGACTGCAGGGACACCATCTGTTTTTCTCTATATAAAAGCATTATTAGGATGGGTGCCAACAGCATCTGCTACATTTAAGGTTGCAAGACCATTTTCGGTACAAACCCCTTGTTTTTCCACACATTTATAGGTCCCCAAATAATTTACTTTTATGGATGAAATTCTCCAAACTTGATCTTTTCCCAAAGGTTATTATTTTGGGGAACTGTGAGCAAAGTCCCTTCATCCATTTTTCAGCAATGGAAGAGTGGAGGAGAAGTATTTTTTTCCACTGCAGGAAAAGTTCTAACTAACTCATTTTGGATGGGGCTATAGTCCACCCTCCCTCAAAAAAAGCTGAAAAGCTATATGTGGCACGAGCATGAGTTTATGGTTTCTTAAGTAAAAAAAAATAGTTTTGATTTAATAAAGTTATGGAAAATTGCATACTAGTAATGCTTTGTAAAAATTCTCATTAAAATATACACATGAATGTTTATGCTTATGAACTTCCCGCTTCCCCTTTTAAAAACATCTAGGAAATTAAATGCAAAATATGAAATAAGTACTTCATCTTAATGTATCATTTAAGTCAGTTACCCACGCAACAGTCACGAATGCCACAGCTAAAGGGCATTATTCTGTGCTGGTTTAACACCAGTGAAGACAATGGCATTCTGCAAATTAGGTGGTGAGGCAGAAGATCTCTGAGAAAATGAAAGTTTAAAAAACAGTTTGGAGAGTTATCTCTGCCCTTTCTGAAAATTTTACCGCTAGGAGTACTCAGAAGTCAGATCTTTGTCAAGGGACTCATCAGAGCCAACAATTTTTTTATATTCTAGTTCTTTCTTTGACAAAGGATAGTTCTGTTGTAACATTCACAGAACAAGTGGTGTCACTTTGGATCAACCTTTTACTCCCTCTCACTGTTCAAACACAGTGGCTGTCAAGACGTGACCTCCTACTTCCATGCCAGAGGTCAGAGAAGCACACTGGCAGGGAGACTTGCTCCAATCTTCCTATTTTGATCTTTCTCAACCATTTCTACTGTCAAGGAGGATGAAAGTAGATAAAGAAAACCAAAGATATTACAACCAAGTTACTGTAGAATCATATGCTGGGTTCCTTCTAGTATTAATTTCCTTATTTTATTAGGGAGTAACATCAAGAAGGGGAGAAAATTTCTTCCAACTAGCAGGCCCCCCAAGAACCAATGCTCTTTTAATGGAGACCCCTTCTTTTTTTTGCTTTTCCACTTTGAATGAGCTTCATTATTTCTGTGACAAACCATAACTCTACTTGCTGACTCTTGCTCTCTCAATAAATCCATGTATATCATTCTTAAAGGCATCTCAAAACTCTCCTTTACATGTGTCCTGCTACTGTGTCCCATCTATATCTCTGATCACTCTACAAGCAAATGATTTTAGTCTTCATCTCTGCAGAGGACATTTTTTAATTGCCATATTTTTTAAAAAGATAGAGGTTCCCCAATGGCCCCCGCTCACCTATCACAGTGTCAGAGAAGCTGACTTATTCCCAAGACTGGGAAAGAAAGGAATTCCTACAAGGAGCCTTATCTGAGACCACAATTTTGCTCTCTCTCCTCCTTCTCCCTCACTCACTCAGTTTTCCAGTTTAGTGTCTGACAGCTGGATTATTTATATCAAAGTGTCATCCAAGGCTGGAGGTTTGTCAGGGGAATGTCAGAGGTAAAACCATGTAAGTCTAAACTCAGAACGCTAAAGCAAACTCTGACTTGCAGCATCCCCTGATGGTCTATAGTTATGGGTACCCACCTCTTAAAAAAGGAAAATTCAGCTCTTCCAATGCATCTCAGTCCTGCCTGACAGCAGCACCTGTTATTCACACACCCTCTCCGATTTCCCAGTGTACCACCCTTTCCCTCACAAGATCCATTGCTTTCCCATGCCCCTATTCTCATCCCCACAAATTAGCTCTGGCAATGTATCTCAGGAAAGTAGCTACGGAATGGGACTAGGAATCAGGAATTCTGGATTATTCCCATCTTGGTCCCTTACTTGCTGTGTGATATGATTACCTTCTCTCTGCTTTGGTTTCTCCTTCTGTAAAATGCAAATGATAACAGTGTTCTTCCTCACAGCGGTATTGTGTGAATTACTGTTTGTAAAGTGCTTTGAGGCGCTTGAATGAAAGGTGATAATGAAGTGAAGTGCATAACCTGCAACACCCTCACTATTATTCCATTATTCTGTCCCTATTGTACATTGCTTTACCTATGTACCTCAGCCCTGACCTGCAGGCCCAGCAGGGGCAAGGGCACATATACTCTAAGAAGCCCATTATGCACCATAGGATTGATTTTTAAAATATGCACATGCTAAAGTTCACCCCTAGTTTTCATGAACAATTAACAACTGGGCATGCAAAAAATTCTATAATTCTGCACATAAATGGTCACTTATGCAGTTACTCACTGAGTGCATATAATTGAAGCAAAAGGAAAATGCAAATTAGGTGTGCAGTTACCCATGCACTTTTTTCATAAGCACTTGCGCACTCATAATTTTAAAAATCAGTCCCTAACTATACAACGCATGTAAAAGACAAAATCTTTTTTTGGAATTGATCAGAATCGCTATCATATTCCTCATAGTTCAATCAAATTTACTTAAACTTCCACCTGAAGGAGAGTCTAATGCTACTTGGAAAGGTCTCTCCAGGGAGTTTGAGCTCAAGTAGGTTAGGTCACCGTAGCCTTTCTGTGTCCTCTTCCAGTTGTTGTTGTTGACTTCATCAGTTTCTAGGGGCTGTCTCTATCACTGCTTATGCCACACTCTCCATTTACAGGTGAGAGAAAAGGGGCATGATCGCAGCCCTTTCTCTTACATTCAATCTCCAACCCCTTTATGACCAAATAATTTAAAAAGTTTTAACTGATTAGACACAAATTTACCTTGCTAATCCCACAGACTTAATATGGGCTCCCTGAGGTATCTCCCCACCTTTTATGTCATCCTACAATGTAGTGATGTCATAATCTCTTACAATTTCTCAAAGTTACTCGTCTGACTCTCATCCATGAAAGATGCTGGATTCCCAAATCCTGTTAGGCTTCTACCCTCCCACGTCATTCCTTCCTTCCTTTTTATCTTTTTTTCAAGTGATATTTTACAGCAATGTGGTGTTTTGCTTACTGCAGGGGTTTGGGAGCAAGGACCTTTTGTTTCTATTCCCAACTCCGTCACTGATTTGCAGTGTGACATTCAGCAAGTCAACTCACTTTTCTGTGCCTCAGTTAACCCACATATAAAGTGGGGCCCTCCCACAAAGAACTATTGTGAGGCTTAATTAATTTGTGGATAGGAGAGAATTTGTATTACCCTGGTGCTTTCTGTCTGCAGACCTCTCTGAAAAGTACGCATACAAAGTCAAAATATTCAGAAATAAATATATAGGTTCCCACAATTTCTATATTCTTAACTAGGCCATTTCTCACCCCATGACAAAGTTAACTTTAAGAATGCTTACTGGCACAGAATTATTTGCATCCCTCTTCCTTACTGGGGCAGATCATCATCTGCTCTAGGCAATATCACCAGGAGCATATGAACCATAAGACAAGACATATATCCAAAAATGCAAAGACACATTCCATGAAAATTAATATGGCCACATTGCTTTGCAGAGAGTAACCTGTACAACCCCCTCCAAGATGCCATTACACGCTGATCACCTGCATATTATGGGAGTCAGCTGTTTCAATTACCACCCTAAAATAGTGCTTCATCCCTGCTAATGAGACACCAGGCCTACATCGTATTCTGTATTCATGCAGAAAAACTAGCTGATACTCTAAGGCAGATTATCAGGAGACCTCCAAATAACACAGAAAGATTAAGGAGAAATGTAAAACCAGAATGAACAGTTGTCAAACACATGCAGAGGAATAAGGCAAATCTCTCAAGTGATCTAAAAATGAGACTCTAGTTCAGAGGAGAATACAGAAGCATCAAGACACTAGCACCAGCATTAAACAACTAGAAGTCAGTAGCAAGAGCTTACACAATGAAATCTTTCAGAGTGGTAGACGGGTTAGTCTGTATCAGCAAAAAGAATGAGGAGTACTTGTGGCACCTTAGAGACAAAATTTATTTAAGCATAAGCTTTCGTGGGCCAAAACCCACTTCATTGGATGCATGCATTGGAAAATACAGTAGGAAGATATATATATATATACACATATATACACACACACAAACACACCATGAAAAAATGGGTGTTGCCATACTATCTATAACGAGAGTATTCAGTTAAGGTGGGCTATTGTCAGCAGGAGAAAAAACTTTTGTAATGATAATCAGGATGGCCCATTTCCAACAATTGACAAGAAGGTGTGAGGAACAGTAGGGGGAATAGTTATACTTTGTTTAACAATCCATCCACTCCCAGTCTTTATTCAAGCCTAATTTAATGGTGTCTAGTTTTCAAATTAATTATAATTCAACAGTTTCTCATTGGAGTCTGTTTTTGAAGTTTTTTTGTTGAAGAATTTCCAGTTTTAGGTCTGTTATTGAATGACCAGAGAGACTGAAGTGTTCTCCTACTGATTTCTGAATGTTACGATTCCTGATGTCAGATTTGTGTCCATTTATTCTTTTGTGTAGAGACTGTCCAGTTTGGCCAATGTACATGGCAGAGGGGCATTGCTGACACATGATGGCATATATCAAATTAGTAAATGTGCAGGTGTACGAGCCTCTGATAAGTGTGGCTGATGTGATTAGGTCCTATAATGGTGTCCCTTGAATCGATATGTGGACAGAGTTAGCAACAGGCTTTGTTGCAAGGATAGGTTCTTGGGTTAGTGTTTTTGTTGTGTGGTTGCTGGTGAGTATTTGTTTCAGGTTGGGGGGCTGTCTGTAAGCGAGGGCTGGCCTGTCTCCCAAGAGCTGTGACAGTGAGGGATCGTCCTTCAGGATAGGTTGTAGATCCTTGATGATGCGCTGGAGAGGTTTTAGTTGCGGGATGAAGGTGACAGCTAGTGGTGTTTTGTTAGGTTCTTTGTTGGGCCTGTCCTGTAGCAGGTGACTTCTGGTTACTCTTCTAGCTCTGTCAGTCTGTTTCTTCACTTCAGCAGGTGGGTATTGTAGTTGTAAGAATGCTTGATAGAGATCTTGTAGGTGTTAGTCTCTGTCTGAGGGGCTGGAGCAAATGTGGTTGTATCTTAGAGCTCGGCTGTAGACAATGGATCATGTGGTGTGGTCTGGATGAAAGCTCGAGGTAAGTATAGCGATCAGTAGGTCTCTGGTAGAGGGTGGTGTTTATGTGACCATCGCTTATTAGCACTGTAGTGTCGAGGAAGTGGATCTCTTGTGTGGACTGGTCCAGGCTGAGGTTGATGGTGGGATGGAAATTGTTGAAATCATGGTGGAATTCCTCAAGGGCTTCTTTTCCATGAGTCCAGATGATGAAGATGTCATCAATGTAGTGCAAGTAGAAGAGAGGTGTTCGGGGATGAGAGCTGAGAAAGCATTGTTCTAAGTCAGCCATAAAAATGTTGGCATACCCTGGGGCCATGCAGGTACCCATAGCAGTGCCGCTGACTTGAAGGTATACATTGTCCCCAAATGTGAAGTAGTTGTGGGTGAGAACAAAGTCACAAAAGTTCAGCCACCAGGTTAGCTGTGACATTATCAGGGATGCTGTTCCTGACGGCTTGTGGTCCATCCTTGTGTGGAATGTTGGTGTAAAGGGCTTCTACATCCATAGTGGCCAGGAGGGTGTTTTCTGGAAGATCACCAATGGATTGTAGTTTAATAAATTTAATAAATAAATCTGTTAGTCTCTAAGGTGCCACAATGAAATCTGAATTTCCAATTCATTTGACGGAAATTACATTTAAAAAGACCCTAAAAAGATTCACTAAAACTGTGCTGATATTCAAAGCTCCATACAAACATTAACCTATTAATCCTCACCCAGCCACACCCCTCGCAAGTTATGTAAGAGCTTTTTCCCCATTTCACAAATAGGAGAATTAAGACAGTGAGATTAAAGCCAACATTTTCAGCAATGTCCCTTAATTGTGAATATCCCATTGGAGACAGCTAGGACCTTGTTTTCAGAAGCTGTGACCTCTCTCAGCTCTAACCAAAATAGTTACTTAGACTTTGCCAAAGCTAAACCATGTGTGCCTAGACCAACTTTCAATACATGTTGGACATCATATTTATTTTTAAAATATTCTTCTTTTTAGCTATCCTTCCATGCAAAGCCTGAATATTTCCCATGGGCACAGCATTATTTAGCATTTCTTTAGAGGAACAACGCTCAACTTATTTAAAAACAGACAAGCAGCATCACAGCTCATTTGTTCTGATGCAAATCCGAGAAAGTAGTTACAGTCTGTACGCTCAACCAGAGGGAACATTTTGCACAGAAAGACATGGCAGGACCTATGTTTTTAAAAAAGGCAAGGAATGACAGTCTGGGAGAAAACTATTCATCTGAACTTCAAGAAGTAGATGAATGGCCAAATTCCCCTTTCTTGTCCAGCAGTGCAGCTCCCAGTGGAACTAAAAGGGAGATGTGGCACCAAGTCTGTGATTGTAGGAAGCTTTCATACAGTCATGGTCAACCCAGTGTATTTCTGTCCTTGTCCAATAGGGGGAGTGCTGCCCTGTAGGAGGATACAGTGAAAAATCCCAGCTCTACAGAGGGAACACAAGCTTAAGTTTCCTTCAAAAGACACATCTCCTCTTTCTGGCAGTAACACATTTGAGGATGCAAAATTGTAGCTACTCATCAACATCATCATGGCAAATCTCAAAAGGGATGTAACCTCCTTGCAGACTGAGTGCCATCCAGATCAATCTCTAACTAGGTTCTTAAGATTGCCAATGATAGACAGACAATCTGTCTGGATGTTCACTGCCACTGAACCTTTTGATGCCCATATGATCACCGATGACTTTGAGGCATTCCTTGGTGAACACACTGTGCAATTTATTGGTCCCAAAAATAAGTCTACACCAAGGAAGTCACCAAAACCAAACTAATACTGATGGAGGAGGTTGGTGGGTTTGGCTTCAAATAAGCTTATTGCTGATCTTATCCTGCTACTTATTATGGAGCATCTGACAAAGACAACAAGCATCAAAAATGTCAATCTGAGCTCTTCAGCCTTCCTCAGTGCACGTGTTTCACTGCTGTACAGGAGAGAGTAAGGGTATGGCTACACTTACAGCTGTACAGCGCTGGGAGTTACAGCTGTCTTCGTACAGCTGTGTACGGAAAGCGCTGCAGTGTGGCCACACTGACAGCTACCAGCACTGCAGTGTGGCCACATTTGCAGCGCTGTTGGGAGTGGTGCCTTATGGGCAGCTATCCCAGCGTTCAAGTGGCTGCAACGTGATTTTCAAAAGGGGGGGGGGGCGGTGGAGTGTGACAGGGAGCGTGGGAGAGACAGAAAGAGTGGATTTTTGGAGCTGACACTGTGTCAGCTTCCTGCCTTGCAAGTTCTAAGGACTGGAAGATACACAGCACCAACCTTCAATCATTTTAGAAGTTTCGACCCCTTCCCCCACCCCTCTCTTATTCACTAAATGCAAAAGCCTTCAGATCAGATAAGCAGCTGCTCCAAAATGGACTCCTCCCTCTCCCCCCGGCTGTGTTGCTTCTCTCCTCAAGCAAACTGTGAACATTCCAAATGAATCCCCCTGCCTGCCTCTGCTCGAGCAAATGAGCTGTGTTTGTTTTTTAGATAAGCAGCTCCAGGAGCCCGGAGTTCACAACAAAACAGCAGAGTGGCTGAACAGGCATTCTGGGATATCTCCGAATACCTCGGAGGCCAATTACAGCACTTTTGATGGCCACACTTTGCTGAGCAGCGCTGCATCACCAGCGCTGCAATCCTTATACCCCAGGCAGAGCAGGAGTACAGCCAGCGCGGCAGCCAGGGAGATGCAGCGCTGTATGTGTCTTGCAAGTGTGAACGGTGAGTAAGTTGCAGCGCTGTAAACCCACCGCCAGCGCTGCAACTTTCCAGTGTAGCCAAGCCCTAAGTATAGCTGTAGACCCATAGAGCTGCAGCTTCATAGTAAGCTTGATGTCACAATGTTTCCACAGAGGCTACTGAAGGGTCTGGCACATGGCAGTGGCTGCTGCTCTAGGAGCATCCACATATTTCAAACATCCTCCAGCACTGTCTATGATGCTTCCTAAGTATTTGACAATAGATGGCTACTAAATATCCATCCAGACAGGTTGATACTAATCAGTTTGTAATCTAGAGTAGGGGCTTCTTGATAGTAATGACCAGGGACTCAGTTTTATTTGGATTAACAACCAGATGAATACATGCTGCTTCTTGTCTGACCAAATTGGCCATCTGCTGCAACAACTGACCAGACTGAGACAATAAGGCAACAGCATCAGTGTGTTTGAGATTTCAAAGCAAGATGGTGTTCAGCTTGATGCCACCAACAGCTGCCACTTCAAGCTTATCCGTCAACCAGTCAGTGCCTCTATTGAACAACAATTTGGACAATGCACAGCCTTGCTTAACTCCTGTGGAAACAGGAAACCATGCTGTGTATCTACCATTAGCTAGAAAATAGCATCATCAGTCGAAGAGCTGCATAATGGAATGGACAGCTATCTGCTGAGTCACCTTACCAGATCCCACAAACTTGTTCAAAGCATTGTATAAAAGGCTTAACAAAAGTCTATAGAAATTGCTGTGCAGGGCTGATTAAATTCAGCCATTTTCTACAAAAGCTGTCTCAAGGTAAAAGATCTGGTTGACAGCGAAATGAGCAGGTCTAAAGCTGCACTTAGGATCCCAACAATTGCCATGAAGCACATCATTGATTTGGGACATTAACGCAGAAACAAAGACTCTCCCTGGGGCAGACAACAGCATAATACCTCAATAAAATTTGGCTTTATTGTCTTTTTAGAACAATGGCTGAACAGCAACCTTCTTCCTAACATCGGGGATTATATTATTAGTGCGCCAGATGGCTTGGAAGAGCCTATGCAGCCATGGTACAACAATATTCTCATCTGTCTTCATCAACTTAGGGTCTTACAATCTCAAATTCAGATCTCTTCTTGGTTGAAGGAAGGTGGCCCTATTGGAACTTTCTGACCCACTTCAAGCAGAAGGGGGGCAGTAGGTGGAGGACAATTGGGAAGCACCTTGAAATAAATAACCTTACTATCAATATAAGTGATCTTGCAGACTCTGGATGCTACAGCCATATAGAGTCTTCACTGGACAAGATGGTGCCACTTTCTACCCCAACACCACAAAGTTGCCCACAAGCTGTGGGGTTTGCTAACTAATATGACAAAACTGAAACTTTAATGTTTTGATCTACCTCTGTAACTGCACGTTTAATGTTTCTCTGCATCCTTTTCACATCATTCTTTCTCACTCTTCTACCAATGCTGTGCAGAGCTGACTTGATACACTATATAAACATACATAAATAAAAGCAGGTAAGACTCAAGAGGGGACCCTCAGACCATAGGCAGTATCTCTACTTCTTGCTCTACTTGATACAAGAGAAGAGCATCTCTATGGTGAGCCAATAGTTTTATTTATTTTTTTTGCCAGTTCATCAAGTAATTGGGCGGGCGGGGAGGGGGGGGAGGTAGGTGCTTTAAAATAAACTTCGTATCTGATTCACTTCCAATCACTCTTGAACAAATATTTTAGTGATGTTCATGCACTTTCTATGTATACAGCATACAAGAAGGTTGCTTCACTGTTATGCTTTAGAAGTACTAACAACCATTTTGTTACCTGCAAACCTGAAAACTCCAGCCACCTTCTGTGTACAATGGAGTTCTTGCCTTACCACTTCATTGCTTACGTGATTTTGTTCCCTTTTGTTTTACAGAACTGTTTCCGTTTTGCCAGTCCTGCCTTCAAATGAAACATCAGGGTGATCGACTGGTGTGTAGAAATGAGGGACAGATACCTGCATAGATGATAACACCTATTTTATTACCCACCCTTTTCTGCACTTGTCTCATAACAAATTTATGGGTTAACTTTTTTCCATTTTGGAATTTCTTAAGCCTTAATTTTTCCCTAGGGGTGAAAAGGACAACAAGCCAATCAGAAGTAATTCCTGATTTGTGTTACATTTTACAGGAGAGACAGAATTAGTAACATTATCTGGCATAACAAGCACTAAGGAAAAAAACAATCCTGGTAAAAAAGCGTTTTTATTTAAAGCAGTTACCAACTACTGTAAATGTACAAATAAATACATAAATAAATAAAATAAGAAGCCTGCATTACCCAGTGGGTAGCCCAATGATGCCATTAATTCCATTAATCATGTGGAATCATATTCATCTCAGCCAAGAATGTTAATTTACAGGTCTCTAAAGCATTTAGTTTGAGACTCATTAACACCTGACAATTGGGCGTTCATATTGGAAGGCTCCATCGACCTGACTGAGCAGTGACTCCTGTCACTGGGTAACAGATGTAGCCATATTATGATTTAGTGCTATGAATCACTGTGCAATCCCGTCGACCATTCTGACTCTTTTTTTCCCCCCTTTTCTTTATGTGGAATATTTTTCCCTAAGATTTGTGGACATGAGAAGGACTGTGTACCAGAGGCTGCAGCCTTGAACAATACAGAACTTCTTGTATTATAATTTCCAATCAGCAACAATATTCCATAGCTGTTTGTAATAATTCCCATTATATTTCAACAAATGTTTTATGGCTAACATTTGAATATATCTATCTATCTATCTATAATGGCCCATAATATTGTTCTGACAGGCATCACCAGGTGACACTTAACAGTCTTCCATATTCTTTGTCTCAACATGCAAGCAGATGTTCAGTCCTGAAAAAACAAGCTATGCTGTTATTTTTGTTATGCAAGAGAGTCGGTGTAGAGGCCATAGTCCCAGAGAGAGGGGAGCTGTGAGAATAACAGGAGAGTTTGATTGGTATCAATGAGGCTTTGGTTATTGGGCAGTGGTATTGGGCTGAGATTTCTTCAAGAAGAGATCACTCTGCATGCTGTTTGACCACCATTGTCCCAGGACTGGCATGCCTGTGTAAATAAAACAAGGTAAATTTAGAATATATCCAGATACCACATCACTGATTTCTCCTCCACTCAGAAGTTGACCTTCAAGGCCGTAGACATCTGCTATCACTCAGCAAAGGGATGACACTGGTGCCAGAATGGGACACTGAAGTCAGAAGGAATAACATTATACTATGAATATTGGTAAGAGCAAATTTCACTCCATGTGGATAAAACCAGAATGCTCTAGCTCTATGCCTATAATCTGGAGAGTTTGGGGAGATGAGAGTCACTTTGCAAATCAGTGCCAGAGTGGAGGGCTGCCATTGCAGCCCTCAGTGCAGCTGTGGGGCTTTGGATAGTGACTGAACTCCATGCTGGTTGACTATAGTTCAGGGGCAAATGGACCTGCATAAATGCAGATCTTCATCTCTTCTTCTTGCTTTCCCCTGAACCCGCAGTGACCCATTCCCAAACTGACCTCCCACACCAAACCAACACAGACAGGTGCTGGACAAAGAAGAGCTATGTAGCTGCCTGTATGGGTCTTGAGTGTTGTAGAAAACCTTGCAAACCAGTGTGAATTTCACCCATCATATATAATTATTACACTAAAAACCTACATTAAAAGAACATTATTATGGTTACAAAGTCTGATACTCAAAAGTCAGGAAAAGCCAGATTTAAAGTTCCCTGTGCAATCTCAATTCTGCGCACTTGTTCATATGCAGTATGATATTATCTTTAATCACATACCATTTTTCTACAGTACCCCTGCCTTATTCAGTGCACAGAATGAATTGTGCTTACTTAATATTTTGTTTCCTGCACATTCATGGCCCCACACTTTAGTCATTGCACGCTAGCCAAATCCTGCTACAAAAGGATAGAATTATTAATTTCCTCCTGTGCTCTTCTATGGTATTCTTCACTACAGTATTTAAGTTCTTCACAAACATTAATTAATTTTTCGCAACACCCCTATGAAGTGAGGGGGGTGGCATTATCCTCATTTTATAGATGGGCAACTGAGGCACTGAGAGATTAAGGTCAAAAGCATCCACCAGTTTTGAGTGCCCAAACTGAGATGTCTAGGATCTGATTTATCAGAGTACTTAGTATTATATAGACTTTATATAATCAAAGCACAGTTCCCATTGACTTGAGCTGCAGCTGTAAACACTCAGCACTTCTGCAAATCAGATGCCTGGGCCTCAGGGCACACACCAAGAAAATGAGAAACAAATATTGTGAAAAGTTTGGTTTAAGTGACATGCCTAGCATTACATAGGAACTCTGTGGCAGATGCAGGGATAGAATCCTGTTCTTCAGAGCAGTATCCAACTGCCTCATGAGACCCTCCTTCCTGTTCCTGCAGTTCCCTGCTTAATTTACTGTACCCCAGGGGTTCTCAAACTGGGGGTCAGGACCCCTCAGGGGGTCACAAGGTTATTACATGGGGGAGTCACGAGCTGTCAACCTCCACCCCAAAACCCCATTTTGCCTCCAGCATTTAAAATGGTGTTAAATATATAAAAAGTGTTTTTAATTTATAAGGGGAGAGTCACACTCAGAGGCTTGCTATGTGAAAGGGGTCACCAGTACAAAAGTTTGAGAGCCACTGCTGTACACCTTCCAACTTCTGCAACTAAATAAAAGAGGACATATGACCTTAATCCACAAATACATTGTCTTTGAGCACAAAGTACAATCTATATGGAAAGATCATGAGATTTACACTATCAGTATGTTTGGAATCAGAAGAAAATAGTTTACAGGATCTTAAAGGGAGACTTTTTACAGGGGATATCTACAAGGGCCAGTCTTACAATACTAAAGAGTGATGACTCACACCGAGTTATCTATGAGCCAGAGCCTCCTTGACGTGGTGAGTCATCAATTACCTGCAGGGTTTAGCCAATCCACAGGCAAGGGTCCCACCCAGGTTATCCCCAGGCAAGTATAAAGGCTCCTAAGGAAAGCAGTTTCTCCAGTCTGTTCAATGTTGCAACCTGGCTAGAAACACTCCCCTTTTCTCTGCTCTCACAGGTGCCCTTTTCCATTCTACAGTCGTTCCTGCCTCAGCCAGCCACTCAGCCACTCTGACAAAGCCACATTCTGTAAATCACTGTGTCATGGTATAATTCCCCACTCTGACCCTTAGCGTCCAAAAGATGGGGTACCAGCATGAATTCCTCTAAGCTCAGTTACCAGCTTAGTACTTGTAGCGCTGCCACCAACCAGGAATTCCAGTGCCTGGTACACTCTGGTCCCCCCAAAACCTTGCCAGGGACCCCCAAGACCCAGTCCCTCTGGATCTTAACACAAGGAAAGTAAACCCCTTCCCTCACCGTTGCTCTCCCAGGCTTCCCCTCCCTGGGTTACCCTGGAAGATCACTGTGATTCAAACTCCTTGAATCTTAAAACAGAGAGGAAAATTCACCTTCCCCCCTCCTCCTCTCTCCCCCTCCCGACTCTCCCTGAGAGAGAAGGTAATCCGAGCACAGAGAGAAAATTAACCTCTCTCTCCCCCTTCCCTCCTTTCTCCCCACCAATTCCCTGGTGAATGCAGACCCAGTCCTCTGGGGTCTCACACCAGAATAAAAAAAACAATCAGGTTCTTAAACAATAAAAGCTTTTAATTAAAGAAAGAAAAACAGTAAAAATTATCTTTGTAAATTTAAGATGGAATATGTTACAGGGTCTTTCAGCTATAGACACTGGGAATACCCTCCCAGCCTAAGTATACAAGTACAAATTAAAATCCTTTCAGCAAAATACAAATTTGAACTCCTTCCAGCCAAATACACATTTGCAAATGAAGAAAACAAGCATAAGTCTAACTTGCCTTATCTAAGTCACTATTCTGGACATATAGGAGCCTGTATCAGAGAGATTCGAGAGAAACCTAGTTGCACATCTGGTCGCTGTCAGAACCCAGAGAGAACAACCACCAAATTCTAACAGCACACACAAAAACTTCCCTCCCTCAAGATTTGAAAGTATCCTGTCCCCTGATTGGTCCTCTGGTCAAGTGACAGCCAGGCTCACTGATCTTGTTAACCCTTTACAGGCGAAAGAGACATGAATTACTTCTGTTCTATTAACTCTTAACTATCCGTTTATGACACACTGCTAGGCAAGTAAGGCTTGCAGGATCAGTCACAATCACTAGGGCCTATTCCTGAACACACCCTGAGCTGACTGTGCTCTAACCTTCCATTTTAGTTAAGGTTATGTACTTTGGTGCCACAAGTTAATTTTGGAAGGCCTCCTTCTGAATAGTTTTTCAAGTCTGGTGTTCCCAAACCTCTCCAAAAGTTTTCCCAAGATTTGTAAGATTTTACACCCTCCCTCCCCTCTGTGAGAAAGATTTAAATCCTGACTTTGAGTGGTACTTCCATCACAGCTTGACTAGGGCACAGAATTTTGCACACACCCTATACCTCCCTGCAATTGAGCTTTGGGTGCATTAAAACCTGTGCACACTGATGAAAGTTTCCAATGCCAGCACAACGAGGGGACAGAATTTGTATATACAAAGTTATTTTGTTCAAATAGATTTTGCACATGACAACTCTCTTCACCTGCATGTTAGTGTTGCAAAAATATACACACAGGTGTTTTTATGCTGGTGCATGGAGAGGCTTGGGTCTGAAAATCAGGCCCTTTGTGTTCTGTGAACCGGCCTCATTTTGTACTCCTTTGCATTTGGTAATACATCAAAGCCCAGCCCTTGAATGTTTATCTTTCGGTGAAACAACAAAAGCTGCCTTATAGCTGGATTTTAAACTTTTAGTGAAGATCAGGTTAAATTTTGATCATTGCTTTTCTGATCCAATAGAACTGCTTATGGAGTTAGGTCATTTTGAAAGGTGAAAACAACTACAGATTTGCTGGGCTTTTTTCTTCTGAAGGGAAAAAAAATGCTGATAACTAAGACTGTGTCTGAACTACTGTAACAAAGTGTCTCCCTAGAAATCTTAAAATCATGAAGATAGCTGGTTTCAAAGGAGTTGGTAGGACAGTTTTATTGTTTACATGCAGTTCTGGTTTATTGGTAAGAAAGCTAATATACCAAAAAAATGTTCACAGTCAAGAACCTGACATTAAAATTAAAGGCAAAATTCTGTTTCTCACCAATAGATTCTGCAGCGAGGATTATCCTAGAACTCACCTGTCCGTCCCGCACCTCCCCCCGCCTGCCGAGCACCCATTTAGGGTATGTCAACACTGCAAAGTAAAGGTGTGATTGGGGCACTGGTAGGCATACCAACGTTACCTGTGCCAGCTAGATTAAAGCTAACAATACCAGTGTAGATGTGCTACCCCAGGGGAAACCAGAGTACAAAGCCTCCAGGGACCCTGAGTATGTATTCTTGGGCTTCAGTACATGTTAGCAACCAAGCAACATGTTTACACTGCTATTTTACCCATGCTACAATCACACCTTCACCTTGCAATGTGGACATACCCAGAGTCACGTCAGAGCTGCTACACTAACCCTTGGACTATTCACAGTGCTGCCTTTATCTTCCCCGAATATAATGGTTTTGGCCAGTACATCTTAATTCTGGTGGATGAACAGACCAAGGCCATGCCTTTCATTTGGTATGGGTTAATCCAGGGCCTAAGCCCTCTTCACACACACTGGAGCAGAAGAGTTGATGCAGAGTAGTGCTCCTTGGCTCAAAGGCAGGGGTATAGGCACATGTAAACCCTCTCCACAACCTGGACCTATACATGGAGAAACAGTGCCACTTGTGCTGCATTTAGTGCCTTTCATGCCTGCTGGGTGGGGAGGGGGCAGCACGTGACCCTGACACTTTTGGTTTGTTTATTATATCTCGTTCTCTTAGGAAATTCTTGTGTTAAGTATGTGTTTGGATGCATAGAATGGGGAATATGGGCTTTTCTCTGTCATTTGCCAGTCAGTTTTTCACAAATTTTCACATATTCCAAAAACAAAGACTCACTTTCAGAAAGTGAATGTCTCCCCCCTTCCCCCAAAAAAGCTTTTGTTTTCAGTTAAGTGTTTCTTAAAACAGACACATCCGCATTCAATACAATGTTCCATATATAGGGTTAGATTTTCAAAAGAGCTCAGATTTCATCAGCTACACTCAAGACAGTGGGAGCTGTTAGGTGCCGAGATCTATATATTTCGGAGAGGTGCAAGCACGTATATTACTTTCCCAAGCCCTTCTTTTACCCTGCCAACCATTTCAGCTACCTCCTCAGCTTTAGCACACAGGCAGCTAGTGGGGCATACTGGAACATGAAATATAGGAAGGGAAAAGAGAAGCAGTAGGAGGGAGTAGCAGGGTCTAGAGGTCACTTAGCAAGTAGCATGAGAGTAGAGAGATCTACACAATGCATAACTAATCTTGCAAACCCTACTATTTCGAAGTTCTACTTTAAAAGAAGTCCTGTTCATTACAATAAAAACTAAACAGATGCTCCCCCAAATTTCTCAGTGGCTTTATTTATTAAAAAAAACTGAATCTGCAGCCACTCCAAATACCTCAGTGAAACCTGCTTTCCAGCTCATGAAAGATATTAACATACTGACTCAAGAGTTAGCTTTTTCAAACTGTTACAAAATATGATAGTTCTCTGGCTCTGCAATGAGCATGGCAGTATCTGTCTAAAGGGGGAAATACGTGAAGACATACATGGGCATTGAAAACAGAAGGTAAAAATCCTGCACCAAGTAAAGTTTCAGACCCAGCAACCTTTATGGTGTCCCTCTAAAAGGGAACAAAACTGAATTTAAAGACATTGTGCATATAATTTTAAGAGCATACAGATGTTATAAGAAGATTGAAACAACAATCACATATAACAATGAAAAAGGTAAGAGATCCCAAAAGAAACATTACAACACACAAGACAGTACCTGTGCCTATCACAGGAGCAAATGACTGTGAGCAATGACAACAGCTATGAATTCATAATGCATTTAGCTCCAGTTGCATACATGGATGAGATATATGGAGGTATAGTTACCCATAGTTTAGAGATATTTAAGAGATAACTATCCAATCAAACACCATAAGAGAAGAAATATTAATAAGGCACTCTAAAATAGCAGGAGGAAGTCTTTCTGGTTCTTTCTTTCCCACTTACATAGTAGAATGAGCAGATTATCTTTTAGTCAGGTTGGGACAAGATTTATATTAAGAGATCCCAATATTCAGGTGCCATTCACATCCCCAGATCCACAGGATCCTCACCCAATTTCCTACTGGGCGCTATAAGTCCACAGAGGATAGGAATCTGTTCCAGCCCCAGCTAAACAGCCTGGACTCTACAGCTCAACCAGTAGAGATCGGTATATTTAATTCTGAAGGCCCCTCTTCAATCCCCAGTGTTTCAGTCAAGATGGTGGGCATCAGAATAGCTCTATTTACCCTCCTCTAGATAGGAGCAGCAACAGAGCTGGAAGCTTCACTATCCTTCCATACAAGAATGGATAACAGGCAGGTGGGTTCTCTCTCTCCCTGAAAGTTTAGGATGAAGGAGAGTTGGACATTGAGGTTGGTTGTCAGTTCTGGAGCTGAATGGTGCTTGCCCTACTTTGCTAGATCCATTGAGCCAGATGTTTACTGACCAACTCTTAATCTGACGCTTTCTAGGTCAGCAGCATATCCCATCCTCAGACAAAGGTTCTCGTACTAAGTGTGGCCAGAAGTTTGATATCATGGTAATACTGAGCTTGTTGAAGAGCACCAATGTTTGTGTATTCAGCAGACTTATTATTCAGTTCACTGATCCAGGGGCGGCTCTATGTTTTTTGCCACCCTAAGCACGGCAGGCAGGCGGCTTTTGGCAGCACACCTGCGGATTTGGTGGCTTGCCTGCGGGAGGTCAGCCAGAGCCGCGCTATTGGCGTCCCCGCCACCGAATTGCCGCCAAAGCCACAGGACCAACGGACCTCCCGCAGGCACATTGCCCAAGGCTGCCTGCCTGCCGCCCTCACAGAGACTGGCAGGACGCCCCTCGCAGCTTGCCACCCCAGGCATGCGCTTGCTGCGCTGGTGCCTGGAGACACCCCTGCACTGATCCCTAATAGACACCCACTCTTTCTAACCAAGACCCTCCCCCCGCTTAAGAGCTCCAGATGAAGTCTTCCTCCCTGACTAGTGCTGCAGCAAGGCTAGCGAGACCCTCTGTAGAAACAGGGCTGAACAACCTGAAGGGTACTAGGCTCAGCCATACTAATAAAGAAATGTCTTTAAATTACATTCATGAGCAGGCATGGAGCTATCAGCCCTCAGATGCAACACTTGTTTCAGAGTGGTGGGGCAGATGGCAGAAAGCCCTGTCATCCTACGTTCATTGCCTAGTAATTGTAATTTGAAATAATTGGGAAGCTGCAGACCACGGGGACTTAAAATGGGCCTCTCTTATAATTACATACACAATATACTGACAGTCAAGGCTCAGGCTGTGATGAGACTGAGGTACATAAAAGGATTTTAAAATCAATCCTTTGTTTTATAGGCAGCAGGCACAGAGATTGGAAAAATATGCCTGTGCTTTCTTGCATGAAATACTACCCTGGCAGTAGATTTTTGCACAAGCTGAATATTAATCATCAAGCTACTTGGTATACGAGTAAGCAGAGCATTGCAGCAATTTAATCTAGAGGAGATAAAGACATGAATAAGCTTCTCCAAAAGATCTGAAATGAATATATACAACTGAAGAACAGCCACATCTTTCAAGATCTGAGGAAAGGGTTAATTTCCCTTAGAAAAGGTTCCTGCATCCCATTGAAATTCTCCCATACCTGAATATCCTCCCCAACTTTGACCCTGCCTCATGATCCCAATCCTAATGAGTTCCTTAATGCCATTCCTTAGTTGGCAGGAGATAACACTCCTGAGTTAAACAAGGTTTCCACAGCATTCTCCGACTGCAAGGCAGAAGAATCAGACTGGAAAAATCAAACCAGCTTCTCCTCTATGGCAATACAGAAAATGAACGCCATGCTGGCATGATGAGATGTTTTAGCCTCTTCATTGCTAATGTTAGTACTAACCCTGGGTAGCATATTCAGCATCTTCCTTTTAAGAATGGGCTCTCCATGTGGAAATTGCCACTTCAAAGGCAATGTGCCATTTATGGGAGATAGCCATGGAAATGCATTTTATTTCTGGCAACAGATATGTTAAGACTAAGTTCATTAACATTTGTAAAATGCTTTTAGATTCACAGTAATATAGAAGAGTTGATTGATAATTCTTCTACTAATAGCAAATTTGGTGTTATTTATTCGTGTTGCGGTAGGGCCATGGACCAGCCCCATTGTGCTAGGTGCTGTAGAAACAGAACAAAAAGACAGTCCCTACCCCAAAGAACTTACAATCCACCTATAACAGAAGAAACAACAGATGGCTGTAACAGATAGAGGAAAGCACATGGCAATGATGAAACAATAATGGTTAGCATAATTGGCTGTGGTTACAGTACACCAACTACCTAATCACTGTTGAATGCGTCACAGCTGGTTCCAGTACCACTCTCTTCATGGACACCAGTATGTTATGACTGGATCCCAACCACTGAATCTTATGTGTTTCTAAGTCCCCTGGATCTGGGTAGAGACTGGTCACTATTTCTAGCTCTGGGTCTCTCAAGGGAACTCCGAAGTGCTGACCCCATATCTGACATTCTTCCTGGGCAGTGGGACCCTGCAATCCAACTGCCTAGACTCTGGAACAGCCCTCCTGAGGTGTCACAGTTTCTTAGCCATCATTCCCCACATAGTCTACCTGACTTGGTGAAGTCTAGTTCCCTAGTTATACCCTTCATGAAAGCAAAGAACATAGACTTAGTAAAGGAATTTCTTAAACACATACACACTTTACTCTTAAAAAGGATAAGACAGTTACAGATCTACAGAAAACAATGAACACCTGAATGCAATCCCCACTCTGCCTTCACCAACCCTATGAGACCAGGACGTGGTCAGACTCCTTGAGGCCAGACAACTCATCTAGCCTTCTTAGCCCAACTGTCCGCCTTCTTTTTCCTTGCTTAGAGATCATTCCTCTGCCATCTTTTCTACCCATGCACTTTCTCTGGGGAATTTCCAGGCTCCACCATCCCCCTTGCCTGCATGTTGGCTTCTGGGGACAAAGTTGTTCAAAATCAATGAATCAGCTGGTAACAAACCCATTGTTTTGTTAGGGTAGAGCCATTTCAGCGTCAGTGGCCCTTGATTGCTCTGTCACAGCTTCCTAGATATAATCTCTCCATTGGGTATCAAGTTCCTGCTACAAAATAAATGCTACAAGACTCATCAAAGGTTACTAATGAATGTTAAAGTCATACAAAATGGATGTTGAAGTATAAAATGGCATTCATAAGACCAGAATGGAATTCCCAAGTTGACACACACACATCCTCCTAATTGTCACAGAGTGCACTGTAGTTTGTCAAACTGAATCACTTGGTTACATGCCCAAAATCACACAGGTGGTCTATGTTATTGCTGGGAACATCACCCGATCTGATTTCCAGGCCTACGTTTTAACCACAAGACCATATTTCACCCAATTCTAGAACAACATTTCAATTCCAGAACAAAGACCAGCGCTCCAGGCCATTATTTTTTGGATACCATGTATATCGATCAAAACCCAAAACAAAGGCTCTTGCACTGACCAAGTTTCTGCTATCCCCATTTTTATTGTTTATAACCTATACTGGTGGTCATCCATACTTTGGTAGCAGCCAGCTGACCACTTATTATGGTAATCATAGCATGATTTTGTTCAGTCATAAACTCATAGACCAGAAGGGACCAATGTGATCATCTAGTCTGACCTCCTGCACAAGGCAGGCCACAGAACCCCACCCATCCAATTTTATAATAACCCCTAACCCAGGACCGAGTTATTGAAATCCTCAAAATTGGTTTGAAGACCTCAATTTTAGCTGTTTAGCTGACTTACAGACCAATGAATCTATTTCTCACCCATATCAGTGCACAACATTGCAACCAAATATTGTGCCTGTGAATAGCCTGTCTCATAGGCAGTGTAAACTGTAAATATTTAATAGTAATACGTCCCGAATGGACTTCTGTGAAACATCCAGCATTAAGTAACCTCACAGAAGAACAAAAAGCTAGTTCTCAAAATAAATTGCTGCTTATCTGACAGATACGGTTTTGAACAATTTAAAACTGCACCAGACAAGCATGAAGGAGCTCTCAAGTATTTTAAAAGAATATTGGGATTTGAGAGCAGCAGAAGTAATACTAAGTAAAGATGGAGGCAAGAGCAGAGTGTGCAGAAGTGAAAAGTCATTTAAAACCTTAATGAGTGAGATGTTTCCATAGCGGGATGTGACTAAGAACACCACTGAAGTTTACTTTACAATGAATACGGTGATATGACTTGGACTGTGTTTTTCAAATCATCGAACCAGAAACTTAGTCAAAAAAGGAAAGGCAACAATTGTATATGGGCCAAATACTATTATTCATTTGTATTATGGTAGCGCTTCTGGCCTTAACTGAGATTAGGGTCCCACAGTGCTAGATACCAGTGACACTGACAGATCAAGTGTCCGCTCATGCCAAGGTCCCCATGTCTCAAACATACACTGAGAAATACATAGATGGAATCAGACTGGCTCACCTGTGTGTTAGTATTGTTAAAGTATGTATTAGAAGTATAAGAATGTGCTTAGATTTTACTGAATGCTTGTGAGCTGCTGCATGCATTAATCTCACTTATAATACCTGTATCCCATATTCTAAGATCATATATGAGCGGTTGTATTGTGAGCCTCTGTAACTGTGAGAATCACCAGACAGGAGAGAGACATTGAGTATGAAGGGCTAATCTTCAACAGTAAGTGTTACACCCTTTCCAAAGGGAAAGGTCCATCAATATCAGACAGACTATTGTGGGACGTTGCAACTGGAATTTCCCTTCATACCATCAACAAGAGGACAAAATACTTCTGTTGTTCTAGCCTCCTTCTTGTAAAGATGAGTCATGCAAGTGGACTCCTTCCATCAGCTGAGCTTGCAGCTCAGAGTACTTGGCAGTAGGGGGATAAAAAACCTAATAATAAGGAAGTGAGTATCTCTATGCCCCCAACATAGTCCAAGCGGCAAAGTGGTTCTAGGCATTAGCGAGAGATCCCCAGCTGCTTTGCCTGGATTAGCCCTACAGGACATAAAGTGTTTGCTGATTATAGTAACTTTTATTACCTTTTGAAATTTAAGATTGTTGTAACTCATTTGTGCATATATGTTTACCTGCTTTAACCTTGTAAATAATCCTCTAGTTTCCTATTTAATAATTCTTTATATAGTTTATTATAAGATTAGCTGCAAGTGCGGTCTTTGGTGTGTGAGATGTAAGGTGCAACTGATCTGGGATAAGTGAATGGTCCTTTCGGATTGGGAGTAACCTGAATGTTGCTGTGATTTTTGTTGTAAGGAACCATCTATCACAAAGATATGCTCATCTGGGTGGCGAGATAGATCAGCATACCCAAGGGGACTCTCTGACACTCCATTTTAGGCTGCTACTGTGCCTGAGGAGTTTTCACTTCATAATTGGTTGGTGAAACCTAATTATAGAACTCACAACCAATTTGGGGTTTGTGCCCTGGTTCCTCACAGTTTGCCTTGAGGTTGATACTCATGCTCTAGAGTCACTGCAGGCAGCAGTACAGTGCCATACAAGCATAGAGTAAGAGAGATTCCCTGCCCCAAAGTGCTCACAATCTAAGCAGAGAACAGACACAAGGTTGGAGGGAGAGGATATAATATCAGCAGAAGGAACAGTGTGATGATCTGCAACAGTCATGTTAGTCCCACCATTTTTTGTTTGAATGGCTTGCTGGTTGGTTTTATTTTTGGGGGAGTGGGGTGTTGCTTAGAGGAGATAGTGAAACAGAAAGACAAAGGAATGGAGAAAAGATTTTGAGGAGGGGGAACCACTAACAGGGGAGCTGAGTATTGGTAGATGGGAAGCGTGGAGGTAGTTGAACAGTCTGCAAGGATGATGTGGGAGGGAGACTGGGGGCAAATAGCCAATCAGCACAGGCATCAGCATCTGAAGGTCCCTACTGCAGCTGCTTGTGTCTGCTTCTGCTGTCTGGGTGTCAACTCCCAGGAGTTTCTTTCTTCCTTAAGCTCACATGGCTATGGGAGAGGAAGGATGATCCATTGGTTAGGGAACTAGCCTGGTACCTCAGTCCAAGTCCTTGCTCTGCCACAGATTTCCTGTATGATCTTGTGCAAGCACTTAGTCTCTCTGTGCTTCTGGTCCCCATCTGTAAAATGTGGATAATAGCAAAGGTAGACAATAGCACTGCCCTACCTCATTGCGCATTGTACAGATAAATATATGAAAGAATATAAGGAGCTTAGATACTATGCCACTGGTAATGGGGGCCACATAAAACTACTTAAGAAATAGAGAGGCCTCACTGAGCCTGGGGTTAGGAGCAGGGAGAAAACTTTCCCCACCAAAGTTCAATATGCAAATATTCTGGTATTGGATTTTGCTACACACACTGGAAAAACTTCAGCACAGGTTCACTGACAGTTTTATGAATCAAAGCTATTTATTAGGTTTGTGCCAAAAAAGTCCATCTATATAGACCAGGTCACATCTGAAGTTTTGGGAACTGTCTGAACACCAAACTCGAAGCAAAACTGAAAGGGTGACAACTCAGATAATCAAGACTACAGAAAAGGTTCTTATGAACCTTGAGAACTGAAAAGAAGAGGTGCAACTAGAGAAACAGAAAGCCAAGACCAGAGACTAACCCAGCAAGATTCATCCAACCATCAAAACTATAATCTTCCTTAAAAAAAAACTGGGATTATTCACAACACAAAATGAAAACTAGGTTCTGATTAAAGCAGATAAAATCAAAATTTCCCAACAGAATGATGCAAAGGAACTTCAAAGTCTGTCTGGATATTCCCATGACAATGCACAGTCTCTCTGCAGAGATTGTAGTGTACTGGCTAATGTCATTCTCTAGAGGCTGGCCCATAAAAGAGGTGGGCTATGCTATGCTGATAACTAATGTAGTTTCTCTATTAACTAAGGTCATGTCTTCACTGGCAACATTAAAGTGCTCTCCCAGCGCTCTAAAACCCTCCACCTCTATGAGGGGTGTAGGAGCCATGCTCCCAGCACTGGAAGCCAGTGCTGGTGAACTATCTATACTGGCACATTACAGCACTGAAACTTGCAGCACTCAGGAGGTTATTTTTTCACACCACTGAGCAAGAAAGTTGCAGCGCTGTAAAGCGCCAGGGTAGACAAGCCTTAATTCAAGTTTTCAGATTGTAAGTTATTTGGAGAGAAATGGACTCATTTTGTGTCCAATTGAGTTCCAAGTACATTATCTGTCCTTAAATAAAAACAAAACAAACAACAACAACAGAGGCCTGTACTATAAGGAGGCATCCCTTTAATGACTGCATGGCCCAGGCTAGGACTCAGGGAGCACAGCCGGCACTAGGCATAAGCAGACTAAGCAATTGCTTAGGGCCCTGAGCAGCTCCAAAGAGCCCCCATTTCCTTTTTATTGTAGGGGGGAATATTCCTGCTTAGGGTCCCCAGTGGGCTGGCACTGCCTCTGCTAGGGATACACTGTGTGATACCAAGCACCACATGATGGTGTTTAGACAGATAGACAGGAAGAACTGGAGAGTCAAGAAAAGACGGTTAATCATCTTTGTAACTGTTGTTCTTCGAGATGTGTTGCTCATATCCATTCCAGTTAGGTGTGCGCGCCATGCGTGCACGCTCGTGGGAAGATTTTTACCCTAGCAACTCCGGTGGGTCGGCAGGTCGCCCCCTGGAGTGGTGCTGCCATGGCGCTGTATATATACCCCTGCCGACCCGTCCGCTCCTCAGTTCCTTCTTGCTGGCTACTCCGACAGTGGGGAAGGAAGGCGGGTGTGGAATGGATATGAGCAACACATCTCGAAAAACAACAGTTACAAAGGTGAGTAACCGTTTTTTCTTCTTCGAGTGATTGCTCATATCCATTCCAGTTAGGTGATTCCCAAACCTTACCTAGGCGGTGGGGTCGGAGTGAGATGTCGCAGAGTGCAATACGGCAGAGTCGAAGGCTGTGTCATCCCTAGACTGCTGAACCAGGGCATAGTGGGAGGCGAAAGTGTGGACCGAGGACCAGGTCGCTGCATGGCAGATTTCATGAATGGGCACGTGAGCGAAGAAATCAGCTGATGAAGCTTGCACCCTGGTGGAGTGCGCAGTCACATGGCCTGATGGGACGTGAGCCAAGTCATAACAGGCACAGATGCACGACGTCACCCGGGAGGAAATTCGCTGTGAGGAGACAGGAAGCCCTTTGATCCGCTCAGCCACCGCGACAAAAAGTTGGGGGGTTCTGCGGAATGGCTTAGTTCGTTCTATATAAAAAGCAAGCGCTCTATGAACGTCTAGGGAGTGTAGCTGCTGCTCTCTGCGAGACAAATGTGGTTTTGGGAAGAAGATAGGGAGGAAGATCTCCTGGTTAACGTGGAAAGCCGATACCACTTTGGGGAGAAAGGCCGGATGCGGTCGCAACTGCACCTTTTCTCAGTGGAACACCATATACGGGGGGTCCACGGTGAGGGCCCGAAGTTCCGAAACCTGTCTCGCAGATGTGATGGCCACCAGGAAAGCGGTTTTCCAGGAGAGGCAGAGAAGGGAGCAAATTGCTAATGGTTCAAATGAAGGGGACATGAGTCTGGCAAGAACCAGGTTAAGGTCCCATGTTGAGGCAGGGCGGCGTACCTGAGGGTAAAGACGCTCTAGGCCCTTAAGGAACCTTGACACCATCGGATGGGAAAACACCGAGTGGCCATCCTCTCCTGGGTGGAATGTAGAGATGGCCGCCAAGTGGACCCTCAGAGATGATACCGCCAAGCCCTGTTGTTTGAGGGACCAGAGGTAATCCAAGATGTTAGATATGGATAGCTCGGCAGGAAGGAAATTCCGCTCCAAGCACCAGCCCGCGAAGCGCTTTCACTTGGCCAAATATGTAGCTCTAGTGGAAGGCTTCCTGCTACCCAGCAGTATCTGCTGCACCGGGGTGGAGCAATGCAGCTCAGAGTGAGTCAGCCACGCAGGAGCCACGCCGTGAGGTGGAGCAACTGAAGGTCTGGGTGACGGAGCTTGCCGTGGTCCTGGGTGATCAGGTCCAGGTGAAGAGGCAGGGGAACAGGGTCGGTTATGGATAGGTCTAGCAGCATGGTGTACCAGTGCTGTCGAGGCCAAGCTGGAGCTATTATGATCAAGTGGGCTTTGTCCCTGCGTGCTTTCAGTAGGACCCTGTGGACGAGTGGAAATGGTGGAAAGGTGTAGAGCAGGTGCGTCGTCCACGGCACAAGGAAGGCGTCCGCCATTGAACCCAGTGAGAGGCCTTCAAAGGAGCAGAACATCTGGCATTTCCTGTTCCCACGGGATGCAAAGATGTCTATCCAGGGAAACCCCCACTTCCGAAGAGTGAAAGAGCAACGTCCAGGCAAAGCGACCATTCATGGAAAAGGAAGGATCTGCTGAGACAATCCGCCAGCGTGTTCCAAACTCCTTGGAGAAAGGACGCGATGAGGTGTATAGAATGGGCTATGCAGAAGTCCCATAGTTGTAAAGTTTCCTGGCACAGGGGTGAAGATCTCGTGCTGCCCTGTTTGTTTATATAGTGCATGGCTGTTGTGTTGTCGGTGAATACCGATACACAACACCCCTGCAAGTGTTGTCGGAACATCTGACAAGCGAGGTGGACTGCTCTCAGCTCCCAGACTTTGATGTGGAGGTCCAGCTCGTGAGGTGACCAACGGCCTTGGGTGCGTAGGTGCCCGAGGTGAGCCCCCTAACCAAGGGACGATGCGTCTGTTGTCAGGGATGCCGAAGGCTGGGGCAGGTGGAACGGGAGCCTTGCACACACCATGGAAGAATCCAGCCACCACTGGAAGGAGTCTAGCACAGTTCAGGGAATGGTGACGACCATGTCCATAGGATCCCTGGCTGGATGGTATTGCGAGTTGAGCGAGGATTGGAGGGGCAGTAGGCGCAGTCTTGCGTAGTTCATTACGAACGTACAGGCCGCCATGTGGCCCAAAAGAGCGAGGCAAGTGTGTACCAAAGTTAACGGCGCCACTTGCAGCCTCCGCTCCATCAGAGCCTGGAACCGTGGCAGGCAGGCTTTGGCAAGAGTCGAGTCCAAGGTGGCACCAATAAACTCTATCCTCTGAGTGGGGATTAGAGTCGATTTTTCCACATTGATCATTAGACCTAGATGTAGGAAAAGGTTCTTGACAATGCGGACGTGACTGAGGACTCGCCTCTCGGAGGTCCCGTGGATAAGCCAGTCGTCTAGATACAGAAAGATATGTATCCGACTGCGGTGAAGGTGGGCGGCGACTACAGCCATACATTTGGTGAATACCCTTGGGGCTGTAGAGAGGCTGAACGGGAGGACTGTGAACTGAAAATGCTGCCGGTTGACCATGAACCAGAGGAACCTCCTGTGAGGTGGGAAGATGGCTATGTGAAAGTAGGCATCTTGCATGTCGAGGGCGGCATACCAGTCTCCAGGGATGGGATAATGGTCCCCAGGGATACCATACGGAACTTCAACTTTACCATGTATCTGTTGAGTTCCCACAGATCGAGGATTGGTCTGAGACCTCCCTTCGCCTTGGGGATCAGGAAGTAATGGGAATAAAACCCCTTGCCCCGTTCGTGCTCCGGTACCTACTCTATGGCTCCTTTGGCGAGAAGCGCTTGAAGAGGGTGGAAGGGGGGGGTTGAAATAAATTGCAGATGATATCCAATTTCTAACATGCGTAGGACCCAATGATCTGATGTTAGCTGGGACCACGCAGGGAGGAAAAAGGAAAGCCGGTTGGAAAAGGGTGGGGACGGATCCTTTAAAGAAACTGGTACAACGCCCTCGGGCGCACCTTCAAAAGGAAGGTTTTGGCCAGGAGGGAGGCTTGGAGGAGCTTTGGTTCTGGCTCCCTTGGTTGCCTGATTGTCTCAGGCGGCCGTTTCTGCCTCGCCGTCTGGCGAAGTCTTGTCTCTGCCGGGGTTGAGGGTAAGGGCAGTGCTGTTGGGGTCGGAAGGGCCTTTGCTGAGTTACAGGCATGTGCGTCCCTAACGAACACATAATGACCCTGTTGTCTTTTAGGCTCTGCAGCCTAGGGTCAGTTTTGTTCGAGAACAGCCCTTGACCCTCGAATGGAAGGTCCTGAATTGTGTGCTGGAGCTCCGGGGGGGAGGCCGGAGACCTGCAGCCACGAGATACGGCACATAGTCACGCCAGAGGCCAGAGTCCTGGTGGCTGAGTCCGCGGCGTCCAGGGAAGCCTGGAGGGAAGTTCTCGCGACCTTTTTCCCCTCGTCGAGGATCGCCGAGAACTCCTGCCATGCGTCCTGCGGAAGCAGCTCCTTAAATATGTCCACCGCCGCCCAGGTGTTGTAGCTATAGCGGCTAAAGGAGGGCTTGCTGGTTGGACACCCGGAGCTGGAGAGCTCCCGCAGAGTAAACTTTACGCCCAAGCAAGTCCATGCGCCTCGCGTCCTTCGATTTAGGGGCTGGGGCCTGCAGCCCATGGCGCTCCCTCTCTTTAACCGACTGGACGACGAGGGAGCAAGGAGGAGGATGTACATATAGATATTCATAGCCCTTTGAGGACACCATGTACTTGCGCTCTATTCCTCGCACAGCGGGCGGAACAGAGGCCGGAGATTGCCATATTGTAGTGGCATTGGCCTGTATGGTTTTGATAAATGGGAGAGCCACTCTAGTGGGGGCATCGGATGACAATATGTCCACCACTGGATCTTGGACCTCTGGGACCTCCTCAGCTTGTAAGTTCATGTTCTGTGCAACACGCCTGAGGAGGTCCTGGTGGGCCCTGAGGTCAATTGGAGGAGGGCTGGCTGATGAGGTTCCAGCTATCACCTCGTCAGGGGAGGACGAAGATGAGAGACCTGGAACGAGCGGGTCTGAAGAGTGCTCCGCCTGAAGCATCGTGTCCATCTCCCTGGGGAGCTCGGAGTCCTGTGGCTGGGTCACCCTTTCCTCCATAGCAGGAGGGGGAGGGCTGGTAATCGTGGCCTCCGGTGCCCTGTGTTCCGAGACCGTCGAATGCAGTGGACCTGGGGGGGGGGCCTTGGGCTTGATGGTACGCCCAGGGCGTCCAGAATCCCCACTACTGCAGACCATGATCCTGAGGCTGGGGCTTGCTGAACAAGGCAGCAGGCTCATCGGTGTCCGGGGCGTATACACTGTCCACCTGAGAGGACAGGGACGGCTCCCTCCTGGCCATGGAGGAGCCGAGCGAGGCTGGTATGAGTCCCTCGCTCCCGTCGTTGGAGACCTCCTCGGTGCTGGGGATCGGTACCGGGAATTGTATCGGTGCCAAGACCGAGACCGGGACCTGCAACCAGCGCTGTGCCGGGAGGTTGACCTGGATCTCGAACGTCTACAATGGGACCGGCTGTGAGAGTCTCGGTGCCGGGAGCGGTGCCTGGAGCCAGAGCGGTACCAAGAGTACCGACCAGGATGAGAGGTGGATCTGCACCGCGAGTACGACCGGTGCCGCCTGGGTGAGCGGTGCTGGGACTGCGAGCAGCGTCGAGATCGGGACTGACCGCAAGACCTGGAGTGGTGCTGAGACCTGGATCGGGATCGGTGCCGGCTCGTCGACTCCAGCGAAGGAGGCCTCATAGTGGCAGGCTTGCCTCTGGAATGGAAAGCCCGCACCGGCGGTGCCGGGGGTTGAGGCAGGGCCAATTAAGTCATCGCAATAAGATCCCTGGCCGAGGAGAATGTCTCCAGCGTGGTGGGGACCGTCAGCTTGACCACGGGTCTCACCGGGGAGCTCTCCTGGACCAGACTCGACGGCCCTCTCAGGACCGGAGTCGACGGTACCAAAGTTGTCGGTGCTGCGGCAGGGGTAGGTGCCGGGCGATCCGGGCGAGTCTGCACTGAAGGTGCGGAGGAAGTTGAAGGCCTTCGGTCAGGTCCCTGCACTGGAGAAGGCCGGTGCCGAGGTGTCTTGGTGGGGCCGGCGCGGTCCGGTGCCGGAGAAGCGCTGTCAGTGCTCAGTGCCGGGGACGGAAGGTTAAGGGCTGCCTCCATAAGGAGAGTCTTTAACCGAAAGTCCCTCTCCTTTTTAGTCAGTGGCTTAAAAGCCTTGCAAATGCTGCACTTGTCAGAGATATGCGATTCCCCAAGGCACTTTAAGCAAGAGTCATGGGGATCGCTTGTGGGCATCAGCTTTTTACAGGCCGAGCACGGTTTAAACCCTGGTGAACCGGGCATGGGCCTGGGCACCGGGTGCGGGGAAGGGCTAGAGCCCAAACCCCGCTAAACTATGTACAACAACTAACTAACAACTATAAACTATAAAACTAATTATACTATGAACTAAGTCAACTATTCACAACAAGAGATCAGACGAATGGAGAAGCTAGGGAAGTGGAGGACAGCTAAGCCACGCTCCACTGTTCCAACGACCGACACGGGCGGTAAGAAGGAACTGAGGAGCGGACAGGTCGGCAGGGGTATATATCCAGCGCCATGGCGGCGCCACTCCAGGAGGCAACCTGCCGACCCACCGGAGTTGCTAGGGTAAAAATCTTCCGACGAGCCCACATGCCTAATTGGAATGGATATGAGCAATCACTCGAAGAAGAACTGTACATGTTCAATAAAGTAATCCATTTGCATTCACTGCAGCCAAGCCCACCTCTCCTTATCCATAAGGCAAGCTACAAGCCTGATGTTTATTAAGCCAAACATCTGAGTTTCTAACCGAATGATATGAGCGTATGGCAATTGTTAGTGCCTATGGGCTTGCTACAATTGTTCTGTGAAATTCTGAAAGGGTTTTAAATTTTTTTTTGGAGGGGGGGAAGTCTTTATTGCATTCTGAGTAATTTTCTATCAGTTACCAGTCCTTTTTCAATGCAGCATATGGCTTATGGGATAGGTGGTAACTTGTAGATTAGCACTTCACTTAAAAATAGGGTTGACAGAGACCAAAAAAAAAAAATCTTTCCCAGCTGGCAGCTGTTCATTGGCTCACATTAAATGAGCTTGTGGTCTCACACCTGTCTCTGCTGGACAGGCATATGTATTACAAAACCTACTGTCACAAATGGCCCCATTTCTGGTGTCTCAGCAGAAAGGCTAGAGATTTAATTTGCATGGAACCAGATGCTAAACTATGTTTTCACCCCAGAAGAGTTAAGATGCACTGAATTGGATATTTATAGCAGATGTATTGCCACTGCCTGAACTGTACCTGTTCCAAGAACACACAGAGGAAGACAGGCTCTGGACCTGTCATTCCTGAATTCTTCACAAGCCATTGTAAGAAACACTCTCCTGAAATTTACTAAACACCCAGAGGTATTTTTCCTTCCTGCAAAACTTCCTAAACATTTTACAAAACACCATAGCATTCCCACATGCCAGGCCCAGTCCTGAAGTCCTTATCTGGGCAAAAATCTCACTGACTGCCATGGGGATTTTGCCTAGCAGAGCCTGCAGGAACAGGCTCCAAGTGCTAGTGAGCCATCCCAATGGCTGACCCTGTGGGCACTTGCACAAAGAGAAAAGACAGATTAATGAGACAAAACTGAAGGTTACCAACAAAAAATTAGCTGCGACTCACTTGGCTTTGACAAACACTCACTTCCTAAAGGCAAAGAATAAAGTAATTTTTTTTTCAGATTATTTAGCTGAACTTTTTCCACCAGAAAATGTTTCTTCTGTTTCAGTGTGGGCACGGTGATGTTGTTTTTAGCTCTGTCCCACTGAGACTGAACTGACACAGATGGAGAAATCCAAGCAATTATGCATTTAGGGAAGTGAACTTCCACTATATTGCTGCACTGCAGAAGGCCAAAATGACATTTCCTCCCTTCCCATCCACTCACATGTTCTGGAATTAAAATGACTAAATTGCTGCTTTTTACCAAATTCACTTACTTGATTGTTAACTCATCTCTGGAGTCACACTGATTTTCACATAAATTTCAGAACCCAGTCTGCAGGACTAGAGATAGTGGAATAAATTAAGCTGTACAGTATCTTTTAACAAGAAATCTAATTTTGGTAACTGATGTAAAGAATCAGAGTGGCAGACGTGTTAGTCCATATCAGAAAAACAATGAGAAGTCCTTGTGGCACCTTAGAGACTAACAAATTTATTTGGGCATAAGCTTTCATGGGCTAGAACCCACTTTATCCTGAAGCAAATACTCACCAGCAACTACACACCACACAACAAAATCGCCAACCCAGGAACCAAACCCTGCTACAAACCCCGGTGCCAACTCTGTCCACATATCTATTCAAGGGACACCATCATAGGACCTAACCACAACAGCCACAACATCCAGAGCTCGTTCACCTGCACATCTACCAATGTGATATATGCCATCATGTGCCAGCAATGCCCCTTTGCCATGTACATTGGCCAAACCGGACAGTCTCTACGCAAAAGAATAAATGGACACAAATCTGACATCAGGAAACATAACCAAGTAGAACACCCCAATCTCTCTGGTCACTCAATAACAGACCTAAAAGTGGCAATTAGTCAGCAAAAAAACTTCAAAAACAGACTCTAACATGAAGCTGCAGAACTGGAATTAATTTGCAAACTGGATACCATCAGATTAGGCCTGAATAAAGACTGGGAGTGGCTAGGTCATTACAAAACCTAAACTTAATTTCCCCAATACTAATTTCTCCCTACTGTCACTCATATCTTCTTGTCAACTGTCTGTAATGGGCTACTCTCTTACCACTTCAAAAGTTATTTTTCCTCCCTTGGTATCCTGCTGTTAATTAATTCTCATTAGACTGACCTCACATTAGTAAACCAACTCCATCCTTTCATGTATTTTTCACTTCATGCATCTGATGAAGTGGGTTCTAGCCCACAAAAGCTTATTCCCAAATAAATGTGTTAGTCTCCAAGGTGCCACAAGGACTCCTCGTTGTTTTCGATATAAAGAATGAATCTCTAGGTAACAGAATCTAGAGTAAAGCCATTCAGAGTGTAAGAAATCTTACAGATGGCACAAAAACAACTTTGACATGTAATCCAACACAGTATAAAACTAAATGAGATCTGTGGGACTTTGAAATTACAGTTCCATATGGCTGCTGTTACAGGGAATCACCAGAGACTACCATCAACTTTGTCAAACACTATTTATAATAAAAAATTATCTAAAAATGTAGGTTACAATAATCCTTTAGAAAGGCAGACAATCCACGAATGAATCTACCTAAAAATCACTGTAATATGTGATATGCTTTAGCGAATATTATCAACAGGTAATGGGGATTGGAGGGAATCTGATAAAAAGTTGACAGGAGAATACTGCAGACAAAATAAATGTTGCAGACAAACAGCAAAGAAATAAGTTTACCGGGTAAAAGGTGGTAGAATTAGCACACTATGAAGTTTGTACTGTTGGGGCACAATGTATCTGTGGAGCACTGTGGTCATTTATTTTCAGATAAAATGAATCTATATGCATGTAGATTATTGTCTCACAATAAAGAAGTTTTTCATTACAAAATCTATCATGAAAGTGTTAACAGTTACATTTTCATTGTACTGCTGTTGTCTCCTCCTCCTCTGTGCCTCCAACATTTCCCTGATAAGTAAATAGGTAACAAGCTTTAGAACAGCAGCAGCTACTAGAAGATCATGTCTCAATCTCTGCGCTGTCTGTTTTCTTATAAATCTGATGGAGGAAGGAAGTGAGGCAGCAGACCTCTGAATACATTGTAGGGGAAGGGGATTGCAGGCAATCACTTCCCTCCAAAAGACGTAAGTAGGTCAAAGGATCCTAGGTTTGGGAATTGTGGGCTGGGGGAAATCGCTATTTTCATTGAGTTTTAGAGAGTTTGTGTGAACTTGGATCACTAAGGGATCCTCAGGCTGTGTAAAGTTACTGCAAGATAAACCCACCCAATGTATTCTGGGGGTGGGGTTGGGGGAGAATTGAGTCTCTTTCCTCTGAAGCATCAGAGATAGCCACAGCTGGACATGGGAGATTGCACGGGCTGGGCCAGTGCTCTAAATGACACTGTGCATTCTCTCTCATGTGCTCAGCTGACTGGCTCTTGCATAGATACTCAGGATCTGATTGCCATATGTGGGACTGGCAAGGAATTTTTTCCCAGGTCAGACTGGCAGTGATCTTGGGGCTTTTTCCATCTTCCTCTGCAGCACAGAATGTGGGTCACTGGTCAGACTTACCTCGGTATATCTCACTTAATTACCAGCCATTTCAGAGGCTTCAGGCACTACCGCATTTTGGTTCTGCCTGCTCTCTGCTTGTGGCACATAATAGTTTAGTCTCTTGTGGGTGGTGATATTTTAGTTTAATTTTAGTTGTTGGGATGTGGGTTCTGGCCGGCCTTAAACTTTATGACTATATACTGTACTTGGGGGGATGTTTAATAGGAACACTTTACAGTAGGCTACCTTTGATGGAATTAGATAAGTACAATTAGTGAGATTAGATACATCCTTAGTAAACATATAGGGATATTAGCTCACTTTTAATGTTATTTCCCTGGTTTAATTTTTTTCTCCTAAAAAGCAAGACAAAAATAGTATTGAAAGACCAGCATTGAACTCAGCTGATATCAGAATTTAACTGTCAAAAACAGCACATAAAGTAATGCTGCTTCAGCTGTTTTAATGCTATGGTTGGCAGTTTAGAATGATTGCAATCTTGAGACCCAAACTTGACTGATTCAATTGCTCTTATTTGAATTTTAAAATTATTCCTGTCAAAATAATAAGTATCTTTCAAAACATTAAATCAAATGAATCACAGATGGAGATCTCAAGTTAGACTGAATTTCTGCAGATTGTCTATCAAAGAAACCTAATAAAAAAGCCAAAGGAATAGGTCTTAACTGAAGTTCAAAATAATTCCCTATAAGGTCCTACACTAACATACATGCTTAGCAAACCGATGAGTTGATGTTAAAGTTTCTCTTTGGTTTTCCCCTTTTGATTCAGATTCCTGATAATTTTTAAAAAAGGTTTTACACAAAACATACAGGGTGGAATTTTCAAAAAGCATTTGTTCAGCTGCTGCCACTGATATCAATGAGAACAGAGTTAGGTGAACGCTGAGTGCCCTTGAAAAAACTCCAACTCTATGTTGAAAAGTAATTACAAACAAGTTCCAGGTAATATCATTAATACATTTGCATCTCACTCATGTCATTGTCAGTGATGCTCATTGGCTTTTGCAAGCCACTTTCTTCCAAAGTGTTTCAGCCTCATCAATAGGCTGACCCTGCAATTCGATCCATGCGAATGAACCTCAGATCCCCTACACAGAGTCTCTCACTGAAGCATATGATGCTCTATACCTGAACAAGTGTCCACCCATGACGTCCACCCATGTGGATCCAGTTGCAGAATCAGGGTCTTAATAATAAAAAGTTCAAAAGACAGTTAATTAAGCTGTCTGGAGAAATACTTCAATTAGTATATATCGCTCTTAAAAAAAAACCTCCATTTTTATTCTCCAGTACAATTTTTGCAATAAATCAAGTGCCTCACTATAGACTTGTTCCATCATAAGAAATCCTGGATTTAAAAAAAAAAAGATCAATTTCAGACTCCAATCTGCAATAATGTCAGTACTGGTTATATATTACAAGTTCTGTAGACGTAAGCGACTGACAGTCTGTCCTTGGTAATGACTTACGCTTTCAGTTTGCTACTTGTTACAGAAATTTGCCTTGTACGTCTAGGAATTAACTGGTTTAAAAGATTATTTTGATGTCGCTTGCCTGAACATTGTTTTAAAATTAGAGAAGATGACATACTCCTGAACCTTAATGTGTAGAACACAAGGGTCTTTTTTTCCAGTGTTGATTAACTAAGTGAGCTGTTCTGTACTCTGAAGACACCAAGGGACAATGAAAGAGATTAGAAACAATATACAATAGAAAGTAAACCCTTCTAGAAAAATCCTACTGAATTTAATACCTATAGAATTGTATAATAGAGGTATAATTCTCTGTAATTTTATACCCTGACATATATTTTATAAAAAGGATGCCATTTAATGGGTTTTAGAATGATTTCTATAGATTCAAAATTAATTTCTGTAGAATCCCTTTAATTTAATTCTGTAGGATTCTTCCATAAGGGAAATCACAACTCTGTTGGATGATTTATACTAGTGGCTCTCAACCTTTGCAGACTACCACACCCCTTTCAGGATTGTGATTTGTCTTGCATACCCCCCATGTTTCACCTCACTTAAAAACTCCTTGCTTACAAAATCAGACATAAAAATACAAAAGTGTCACAGCACTCTATTACTGAAACATTGCTTACTTTCTCATTTTTACCATATAAATTATAAAATAAAGCAATTGGAATAAAATAATATACTTACATTACAGTGTATAGTATATAGAGTAGTATAAACAAGTAATCGTCTGCATGAAATTTTAGTTTGTACTGATGTCGCTAGTGTATTTTACGTTACCTGTTGTAAAACCACGAAAATATCTAGATGAATTGATTTACTCCCTGGAAGACTAATTTATAGAATGGAAATCATCATGAGGGACTTTGAGGTAAAAAGAGCAATATTATTTAGTGAGCTATCATAATTAGAAGTGAAGTTAGTATCACAAATGATTGGTGGACCCTCAGGCTAGTAAAATTAACAGTAAACAGACATATTGGTTTAGGAATTCCCCATTGGCCTGATCCAGATACTTTCTGGTCTCGTTGTGCTCTAGGAGTAGTGCAAATGGATGAGAGCAGGGATGAGAGTGAAGCCCTGTGGTTTTCTGGGTTTTTTTTTCCTGATGATTATATTCAAAAAAGGATTTTTCCAACCCAAAACATCTGTGAAAAGGAAGTGTAGTGGTTGGTACATGAGAACTCAATATTACATGGTGCTTTGAATTACTAGCATTAAAAAAAAATTAGGTGAGCAATTCATTCCATAAGGTCAGTCAGTACTTTTCACTGCAATCCCACACATAATATATTTGTTTATATGACTTTTATAGAGTACCATGGCCAACAGCAGCATTTCCGTTTGCTTGCACACTCCTGCTTGATGCCCTTCTGAAGAAAGTCTGTAAAAATCACACTATTAAGATTACAAGTGACTTGTGTCACTTGGCTTTAAAACTTACATGGGTAAGGCGGAAAAAAACAGTTGTTGCTGCACTCGGCACAAACATTTCCAATGGATAAAGCCATTATTCTTTATAAATTGGGACTTGTAACTATAGACAGCAAGGACTGAGGAGCGTATTTTAGAAACAACACTTGCATAGCTGAAACAAGCCTAAAAACCCAATGAGATTTCAATAGAGATTTCAGTTGGTATATGTAAGCTTAGAACCTATCAGAGGATACAGTGAAACTTTGTTAAGGATAGGGACAGATTTGACATTTGTGAAATATGAAATTTGGGATATCCGTGCAAGTGTATCTTGGTGGGCATTCTACAGTTCATTGTATAGAAGAGAACACTCAACAGGGAGCCTAAACCAACCAGCTCCATAAGGATCAGAAAAAGATATGTGAACCTTATTCTCATTGTACTAAGGACCCATTATACCCTTTGGCTGTGTAAGGGGACTTAAAGTTGTCATAAATTAGATCTGCATCCATTGTAAGACCCCTGTACATGGCTAGACCAGTATAAAGGAGCCTTAGTGTTAAGAAGAATCAGGCCAATGTATTTTTTGATGTCTGGAAGTAAACAAAACATGTTGTCAAAGGAAAAAATCACATTGATGAAGAATGGAGATAAGGAGAAATCATTGCAGATGCTCCCAGTAAGAGACAGAGTGAAATCCTGGCCCCACTGACCCTGTTACTTTAAAAAAATGAATTGCATAAACTGCTTTAAACTCTAGGCATCTTTCTCCAAAATTTTACAAAATTCATATGAATCACTGTGACAACTGCAACTTTTTCTAGGAATCTCTTACAATATTAAACAAGTGTCTTTTTTTAAACATTGCCATTTAATATGGTCTGTGCTTAGAAATCATACCCCTGGGCATGTTTAAGATATTTGGATTGGACAGGCAAACGTATTCCTGGGGGGAAGGGCTGAATTTAATTGCCCTACCATTTCAAATCATGGGAGTAGCATTTTGTGACTCATGTCTCATTCAATAGCTATGCTCTGATCTTGCTTTTACTAAAGACTGACATTGTGGCAATATGAATAGGGTAATTTGTATGTGCTCTAAAATATACAGTGGCTTTATATTTGATGACTCACTACAGCATTATCAGCATTATCATTACAACATTATCAGCTAATTCATCTTTGGCTGCTCTTGTATAAAAAATAACAAATTCATCTGCATGTAAGGACAGATCTGGGTAATGGAAACAAACCTCAGTATAAGGACTTTGCTCAGAGTAAAAGTATCTCAGGCCTGAGAGATAAAATCCTTAGCTCCAGCTAGCCAGCAAGTCCATTCAGAAGGGCTGCAGTCACCATTAACTTGTAGTGGGGAAAATAATGGATGTAGCCCAGAAGATCTACAAAGTGAACATGCACATATCCAGTTCACACTCTACACCTCTACCTTGCATCAGGGAGAGCTCACCTGCATCATCCAGGGACCTTCACAAGATCTCTGTTGCTTTTGCCCACTGAAGAGCTAACATATCGTTTGAGATACTTTTGGGCCTTACATGCCAACAGAACATCCTCTCAGGATTTGCTATTTAATGAATCAATGTCACTTGAGACTGGTGACATGAGAAAATATGTAGGCAAAGATAACACAAAAAGAAATGTTCAGAGGCAATTCACAGCAGCAGGTAAATATTGTCCTGTGCGTCATGCAAAATAAGAAGGGGATGCCTGACAGAAAGACAGAAGGTTTTCATTTATAAGGCAATAAATCTGACTTAGTATTACAAATCTACAGATATGCTTCTATTTTCTGTTCTCCCAAACCAATACATATACAACCTAAAAGCAACACAATCCTGCAAAATGCATGTAAGTTATCCTTACTTCTCCAAATAGTGCCACTCAATGCTCTAAGTGTAGCCAAATTGTCCGACATGACTTGTTTTCAATGGTCCTGTAACATCGAATGAATATACTGGTGGCAAGCATCTATCTATTTTAGCAACAAATTTAACTGCTCTCCTAGTTCATTTCTCACTTTTTTTTCCCCATTCAGTCTACATAATTGTACAGGACATAGACCCAATACAACAGCATAGACAACACTGATAATGGAGAAGATAAAGTAGATGGTGTAAATGGAAGAAATCAATTCACAAACTCACCCAAATTTATCTTAATACAATTATATTACATATAATTTATTACATATACAGTAGATACCAAGATTGATTTGATATTAGAGGCAGCATATTACTCTTAATTCAGATAAAAGGGTTAAATGATAAACTGCTTGAGCTGAGAGGCAGTAATATATCAATATGCAGTATCTATCCACTCATAAATTCCACAGCAAAGAATGGGGGAATGAGTACACAATGCTCACTTTTTCATTCATCCTGGCTTTCTGCAAGGCTTTTCCCCCAGTGTTACATCATCTGCCATAAGCAGCTAAGGACTGGGGAGAGGGAACGTAAGGAATCCCCATCCATGCCTTTTATACCAATCTCAGAGGTGGGCGAGATAGGCATCTCTACAGTGAATTTTCACCACAAGAGTATCTCCCTGGAATAGTGTAACCATCTTGTGGCTCCTTAGACCAGCTGGAGAGCCTGATTCTGCTGGTGGCACTAATGTGGAGAGACACCACAAACACTTGAGAATCTGGTCTATTGTTTCTAACAATTAAGCATGTCAGAAGCATTTCAGTGAATTGAAAATTCAGCACCATGGAAAGCACTATGAAAAACAAACTAGCCATGTAACCATCTACAAACATGTACAACAATCCCTATTTATAGCAATAATTCCATTATCCTCACATTCAGCTAAATCCAGCAAGTGTATGTGAAACACCCTTCACAGAATCCCAAGCCCTATGGCCTCAATTTTGGCTGCTCTCCTCAAGGAGACGCAGGACCTCAGGACATACGTCTGGATGTTCTCCTCATGAAATCTCAGATAACCAGAACTCAAGCATAATACTCCCTTAAAGGCTTCCAGACTCTCTGGCCCCAAGTCAGGCTTCTCTCCTAAGTGAACCCTAGACCCACGTACCACAAGAAGCTATAGATTGTGAAATCTAGCTTTTTACAGCTTTACTGCCAGATTCCTTTGTAAACTGTAGTAAGGTACATTTTCCTATTCTTGTCTCAGTAGCTTCTGAAATAACACTAAACAAGCAGCCCTATTATCCACAGTACAAGGAAGAAGCTAAAAGCATGAGTCTATGGGGTGACTCAATATGAGCGATTAACATACAACTTAAGCCACACTAGGGACTATTACAGCAACAGAGAGCATGACTGCAGTCAGAAAGCAGGGGACTGTTACCAGAGAAACAAAGAAAAGCAAGAACAGTGTTTCTATAGCAACTGGGAGACATCGACAGAGCCTTCCTAACAACTGTGGTGGTGACAATGAAGTGGCAAAGAATGACCTCCTATACATGCCCCCTCTCTGGAGATGTGCAAGACCCTGGGTTTGATTATCTCACACTTAGAACATGACTAATTAGGATGATCTAGGATTTATCAGCAACATTGCATCTTAGATCCTCTGATTCCTAAGGCCCAGATGGTGCCTGGCCCCTGTAACAAAGCTGAAAGTGCACATTCTCCAGAATACAAAGACCGATCCCTCTTTCAGTGCCCCCTGGAGTGCAAGCCACCCCAAAGGGGGATAGGAGACTAACAGAAAAGATTGGAAATATTGCCCATTGTGCAGTACTGTGCCTCTCAAGCACAATTTGGCCAGAGCTAATCATCCAGCTGCACAATGAAAGTTAGTGCAGGATAAAATAAATTGGATTGTAACTCCTGCCAAATTAACCCTTATTTTTAAGCTGTTACATTTTCCAAGATTAATCGTATCTCCCTGGATCCCCATATAATACGGGCTAACATACTTTGAAGGCAGTTACTTTAGACATTTCTTGCTTAATGCCCTCCTAACCTCCTCCAAACATACTGAGTATATGGAGACTTTTTTTTAAATGAAATTCTCCATGTGATAGGGGAAAACAAATTAAAAGATCAAATTTATCTACACTAGTACTGGGTAATACAAACACATGCAAACCAAAAAGAAAAAATAAACTAGGTTTGAAAGAACAAATAGATATATTTTCATAAGAACTAACTTGTAATCATGCACTAGAACTTTATGATGATGTTGGATTGTAAACAGTAACCTCGTCCCTAACTAAGCTCATAAACTGCGACTGTCTCTCTACCTTGAGGATGGAGATGTTATCCTTTTGCAGCCCCAAACAAACCAACCCACAGTCTCACTTGTTATTCATTCTAGGAGAGAGACTAACATTTTTTAACATTTCTGCATTTTTAATCTATACAGAAACTTTTATGTGAAATTGTATAGATGTTAATGGATGAGAAATTCAGCATATTTTCCAAGGGTTCTCAACAATGCTGAGGGGAGTGATAGAGAAGGAGGAGGAGAAGGATCTGATATGTTTTGAGTGCTGATCTTTTGATCTGAGGGTCCTGCCTAGTCCAAGAGTAATTATCTGCAGCTAGAATCAAATTTCAGTCTTGATCCAAAGGTGACAGTACATGTGATGTGAATATCTAATGAGAAGTTCATCTGTTAAAATTACATGTAGCAAAAATTTCCTTGGCTAAGATATCCTGTGAGAAGACCATTTTGTCATTGCATGCATATTATAAATATCAAAGTGCAATCTTCCAAATACTAGTGTTAAGCCACAGAAACTGACAAAGTAATACATTTTTAAAATATATATAAACACACACACGTATATTGTGTGTATATGTGTGCGTGTATATACACACACACACACACACACACACACACACACAAAAACCTCAAATGCAAGACAATTCAGTTAAGACAAATTCTATCCCAAACTGTCTCCGCAGCATGCCCACATATTGGAAGACAGACACTAGATAATAGCACAAAATGTTCTTTAAAGAAAAGAAAACAAGGGTGGGTGGGTAGGAGGAGTAGCTAACAGTATATGGATTCATTGTTTACGACAGAGTTTGAGAGAAGGAAAGCAGCAGAAGCCAAGGAGCAAGGAATAGCAGAGAGTTCAAAACTTCTGATTAAACACTGTCAGAATGTAACTGCAGCAAAGTCTTTATCAAAAAGATACATTTTAAGACAATAACACCATTTGCATTGTGTTTGTCAGGTCAACACCTTGGGTGAGATGAGGTGCATTTGTTAAGTTATATTTTCAGCATTTAGCCCGTAATCATCATGTGTTTGAATTGTTATCCTGTGATCTCCCCAGGGCAGACATAAAGGGGCAAATCCCCTGCTGGTGTAAGTGGTCATAGTTTCATTATGGAGCTATGAAAATTCACACCAGCTGAGGATCTGCCCAAACCCTCTCTGCATTTGTAAAGCACTGGCAATGCATAGGACATTTCATAAATGTTAAATTATAATTTTAAACAAGAAATCTGGTTGATGTTCTTTGCTGCTACGATGGAGACATGTCAGTGTCAGAAGATCAGGTCTGGCCTGCCCTACCCACATCAGCAAGAGTGGATACATGTTGGTACTGGGGTCTAAGGCCTTGTCTACACTTCTAAAAAGGTGTATTTTTTACCTCAGAGTAATGAATGGACATGAGCTATCACAAGATAAAAACACAGTGAAAACTGAGCAGTGAAATAACTGTGTCCACACAGGGGTTTTCACCAGTTTAATTAAATTGTTTTAAAAAACAATTTAAGTTAAATTGGTGCAACTCTCTTGTGTAGACAAGGACTTCAGAGTAGAGTTGGGTGACAGTTTTTTGGACAAATAGTTTATTTACTGAAAACTGCCATTTCGGATCAATTGAAACTATTTGCATATTTGACTTGAATTTGGCAAACTGTTTCACCTCAAAAAAATTAGAAAAAAGTAAAGAAGTTATGGTGACTTTTTTTAAAACAAAAACACGGACATTTCATTTCAAATCTATGTTTCATTTATAAATTTAGCTAGGATTTATTTAAAACACACACCTGAAAAACAAAACAAAAAGGAAAGGAAAATAAAAATACATTTCAGGTTGAATTACATGTTTTGTTCAACCTGAAACAAAATTTCTTCAGTTTCTTGTGTCAGCAACAAAAACTGACAAAATTCTGTTTTGAATAAACTCAAAGCCATTTTTTTTCATCGAACTTAAAAAAAAATCAATTATTCGCTCAGTTCTACAGAAAAGGATACGGATGATAAGCAGAGAGCAGATGAAGTCTGGGCTAAAAACAGTCTTCACACTTTGTTCCCACTCCTACCAGCCCTTACTTGCATCTATTATTCTATGAAAGTCAAATAACCCAATCCTAGTTTTCAATGGGGATGCAGTTCACTCACCTGCACTGTATCTGGCCCAGTGGGTCTATTCATGAGAGTTGCAGGATTGGCCCATAAAGTAACAGACTCTGCCTAACATTGCTCCCCAGGCTGTGACAGTTTCAGCTATAAAGAGAAATGAAAAAATTAAACCCCAGGAATCAGATATTATAAAGTTTAATCTAATTAATTATTTTAATAGGTTTTTATTAATCCTGTTTTATGGGAGAAAGCTTTATAAAATGACAGAGTTTGTGGTATTCCTCTGAGTCACCCTGAACAGAAGCTTGGATGTGTGTGGGGCAGCGCTCAAGTTTTCTAGATAAGTGAGGTCCCTTCATCCAGAGATACTAGAAGTACAGCTGTGCTGCTATCTCCTGCGTAAAAGGACTTTCTCACATCAACATATCCTTCATATGACAGTTGATAAACATTTACATAAATTTCCGTGTACAGGGCATGGCTTTAACAATATATTTGGTCTTGGGGAAGATAGGGGTGAGAAATTATGATAATGTGGTTTTTCATTCTTGTTCAGCAATCAGCCTGTCATAAACAGATAGTAAGGGTTAACAGAACAGAAGTACTTCATATCTCTTTTGCCTGTAAAGGGTTAAGTTCAGTGAGCCTGGCTGTCACCTGACCAGAGGACCAATCAGGGGACAGGATACTTTCAAATCTCAAAGGAGGGAAGTTTTTGTGTGTGCTGTTAGATTTTGGTTGTTGTTCACTCTGGGGGCTCAGAGGGACCAGACGTGCAACCAGGTTTCTCTCCGATACAGGCTCTTATAAGTTCAGAATAGTGAGAACTAGGTAGATAAAGCAAGTTAGGCTTATGGTTGTTTTCTTTATTTGCAAATGTGTATTTGGTTGGAAGGAGTTCAAATGTGTATTTTGCTGAAAGGATTTTAATTTGTACTTGTATACTTAGGCTAGGAGGGTATTCCCAGTGTCTATAGCTGAAAGACCCTGTACCTATTCCATTTTAAATTTACAAAGATAATTTTTACTGTTTTTCTTTCTTTAATTAAAAGCTTTTCTTGTTCAAGAACCTGATTGTTATTTTATTCTGGTGTGAGACCCCAGGGGACTGAGTCTGGATCCACCAGGGAATTGGTGGGGAGAAAGGAGGGAAGTGGGAGAGAAAGGTTAAATTTCTCTCTGTGTTAGGATTACTTTCTCTCTCAGGAAGAGTCTGGGAGGGGGAAAGAGAAGGAGGGCGGAAGGTGAATTTTCCTCTCTGTTTTAAGATTCAAGATTGAATCACAGTGATCTTTCAGAGTAACCCAAGGAGGAGAAGCCCGGGAGAGGCAACAGTGAGGGAAAGGGTTTACTTTCCTTGTGTTAAGATCCAGAGGGACTGGGTCTTGGGGGTCCCCGGGCAGGTTTTGTGGGGACCAGAGTGTACCAGGCACTGGAATTCCTGTTTGGTGGCAGCACTACAAGTTCTAAGCTGGTAATTGAGCTTAGAGGAATTCATGCTGGTACCCCATCTTTTGGACGCTAAGGTTCAGAGTGGGGGTTTATACCATGACACAGCCCCATTAATAACAGAGTTGCAACTTCTGTAGTAGTATCCTGTTACTAAAGCACTCACAATAAGAACAATGCTTGCTCATACAGGAAACTACCCTAAAAATGCTGCTTTTCTCTAAAAGGGCTTTCATACACTGTGTCAAATACTGTTACAACAGTATCAGAGGGATAGTGGTGTTAGTCTGGATCTGTAAAAGCATCTGATGAAGTGGGTATTCACCCACAAAAGCTCATGTTCCAATACGTCTGTTAGTCTATAAGGTGCCACAGGACACTCTCCTGCTGTTACAACAGTGTATATCTGGAGAAATTCCACTGGTTTTGTCCTGTCCACCACCTAAGAGATGATAGTAATTTACTAGTTAGTGAAAGGAAGACAACCGAATGATTGGAGAAGAGGGTTTTCTCCTAGAATCACAGAGCAGCTGAGATACAAAGAGAAGAGATATTGAAAGCAATTAAAATAATGAATAGGGCTCCTAAATACAAGGACTGTGCTTAGCATAAATTCTGCACTTTGGTTACAGTCATACAAAGCCAATGGAGTGACTCCATTTTTAAATAAAAGGTATGCCTACACTATAAAATTAGGTCGAATTTATAGAGATTGATTTTTAGAAAATCGATTTTATACAGTCGATTGTATATGTCCCCACTAAGTGCGTTAAGATGGCGGAGTGTGTCCTCACTACCCACTACCGTGGCTAGCACTGACTCACAGAGTGGTGCACTGTGTGAAGCTATCCCACAGTTCCCACAGGCTCCACTGCCCATTGGAATTCTGGGTAAAGTTCCCAGTGCCTGATGGGTCAAAACATTGTCACAGGTGGTTTGGGGTATATGTCATCAGTCTTCCCCCCACTCTCTCCCTCCGTGAAAGCAACTGCAGACAATTATTTCACACCTTTTTTCCTGGGTTACCCATGCAGACACCACAGCACAGCAAGCATGGAGCCCGCTCAGCTTGCTGCTGCTGTTGTGAGCATTGTAAAACACCTTGCGCATTATACTGCAGTATGTGCAGAACCTGGCTAAAAGACAGCAGCACGAGGACGATTGTGAGGAGGACATGGACACAGATGTTCCTGAAAGCACGGGCTGTGGCAATTGGGACTTCATGGCGGCACCAGGGTTGGTTGATACAGTGGAACACCAATTCTAGGTCCTGCAAAAAAGCACAGACTGGTGGGACCACTCAGTGTTGCAGGTATGGGATGATTCCTAGCGGCTGCAAAATTTTCACATGCATAAGGCCACTTTCCTGGAACTCTGTGAGTTGCTTTCCCCCACCCTGAAGTGCATGAATACCAAGATGAGCACAGCCCTGACAGTTGAGAAGCAATACCCTGTGGAAGCTTGCAAGGCCTGAATGCTACCGGTCAGCTGGGAATCAATTTGGAGTGCAAAAATCTACTGTGGGGACTGCTGTGATTCAAGTAGCCAATGCAATCACTGATGTTCTGCTATCAAGGGTAGTGACTCTGGGAAATGCGCAGGTCATAGTGGATGGCTTTGATGCAATGGGTTTCCCTAACTGTGGTGGGGCAATAGACGGAACGCATATCCCTATCTTGGCCCCGGCCCACCTTGCCAACCAGTACATAAACTGAAAGGGGTACTTCTCAATAGTGCTGCAAACACTGGTGGATCACAAGGGATGTTTCACAGACATCAGCGTGGGATGGCCTGGAAAGGTGCATGACGCTCGCATCTTTAGGAACTCCGGGCTGTTTGAGCAACTGCAAGAAGGGACTTACCTCCCAGACCAGAAAATTACTGTTGGGGATGTTGAAATGCCAATAGTTATCCTTGGAGACCCAGCCTACCCTTTGATCTCACGGCTCATGAAGCCATACGCAGGCAGCCTGGACAGTAGTAAGGAGCAGTTCAACTATAGGCTGATCAAGTGCAGAATGGTGGTAGAATGTGCCCTTGGATGTTTAAAAGCTCGTTGGCACTGTTTGCTGACTAGGTTAGACCTCAGTGCAACCAATATTCGCATTGTTATTACTGCTTGCTGTGTGCTCCATAATATCTGTGAGGGTAAGGAGGAGACGTTTATGGCAGGGTGGGAGGTTGAGGCAAGTCACCTGGCTGACATGCTTTGTGCTGCAATGATTCCAGACTACTTGCTACTGGCTTGGTGTGATAAAGCGTCCTACTGTGCAGGATGAAATAAGGCAGTCCTCCCCATAAACCTTCTGCAAAGGCTTTCAGAGTACCTCCAGGAGAGCTTCATGGAGATGTCCCTGGAGGATTCCCACTCCATCCCCAGACACGTTAACAGACTTTTCCAGTAGTTGTATTGGCCTCGAATGCATGCCAAGTCTTCAGGGCAAATCAAACACTATTGCTCTTAAACCCTGTACTATAGTTACAAATGTGCACTCACCAGAGGTGCCTTCTCCGCCTTCAGGGGTGGGGATCCCACCTTGGGAGGGTAGTGGCTCCAGGGTGATGAAAAAGTCCTGGGTGCCAAGGAGAACGGATTCACCACTTGTCTGCTGTGCATTCTCCTCCTCCTCTTTCTCATCCATAAAATCCTCCTCCATGTTGCATAAGACTCCCCACCTTGTGGTGTCTACCAACAGTGGTGGGGTAGTGGTAGGGTCACCCCGCCCCTAGAATGCCATGCAGTTGTTCATACAAGCAGCATGTATGGGGCTCCAACCCAGAGTGACCATTTACCTCCTTTGTCTTTTGGTAGGCTTCCCTGAGCTCCTTGACTTTCATGTGGCACTGCTGTGTGTCCCTGTTATAGTCTCTATCCATCATCCCCTGTGCAATTTTGACATATATATTAGCATTTCTTCTTTTTGATCGGAGTTCTGCCTGCACAGATTCTTCTCCCCATACAGCAATCAGATCCAGTGTCTCCCGTTTGCTCCATTCTGGAGCCTGTTTGCAATTCAGGGGGGACTGCATGGTCACCTGTGCTGCTGAGCTCGCCACGCTAACCAAACAGGAAATGGAATCAAAAGTTCCCAGGGCTTTTCCTGTGTACCTGGCTAGTGCATTGGATTTGAAAGTGCTGTCCAGAGCGGTAACATTGGAGCACTCTGGAATAGCTCCTAGAGGCCAATAACGTCAATTTGCGTCCACACTACCCCAAATTCGACCCAGCAACATCGATTTTAGCACTAATCCCCTCACCAGGGAGGAGTATAGAAGTCGATTTTAAGAGCCCTTTAGGTCGATGGATTGGGTTGCTTGTGTGGATGCATTCATTATAAAATCGACCGAACGCAGCTAAATTTGACTTAACCCTGTCGTGTAGACCAAGGCAAAGGGAATGATACAGAGACATAGATTCTCCACTCATTTACACAGGTGTAACTGAAAGCAGAATTTGGCCCATGAAATACAGTGCATGTGTTGAGGGACCTTTCATTATTTTAATTGGTCCACTGAACTTGAAAAAGTATTTTCTGAAAGCTTTTAAGAAAGATTTATTATAATATCTGTCCTGCAAGGTGACTTCTTTTGGAGAATACCACATTACTGTAAAATAAATTTCTGCCTTGACAGGTATACTAGTATTAAAAATTTATACTGTATTTTAGGTATAAAGTTGCTAGGAAGTTTAGACATTTGATCAGGCTAAAATTCAAACTGCAGTTAATTTAAAAAATACCATCAGTTACTTATGAATAAATATTTTCAAATTATTTTCAATGTGAATTTTATATATAGTAAATATATGATAGTAAAAACTATAAAAAGGTATGAAACAGTTGTTCTAACCTTGATGCTTTTCCAACCTAGATCAATCTTTCTAAATGGATATAAAATCCAAAAAAAGCTTACATCCCGCCGTGACTTATATACAGGGAATGAAACACTCTACAGCAGGCCTGCACAACTCGCAAAGCGGCGAGGGCCATATTACTCTAAAGAAAACAGCTGAAGGCCAAACCCCCCCATCCCCCGCCGAAATACTCCCCCCCCAGACCCCAGCGCCACCCGGCCCCACAGAAACAACTCCCCCCCGCCACAGCACAGCCCACCCCGTGGAAACAAACCCTCCTTCCACAGCACCGCCCCACCGAAACAGCGGTATTGAACCTTGGTAATATGTTATAGCGGGACCTTAAGGTAGCATAATTAAGTTTAAATGTCTTTTTGCCAGAAATGGAATATGTATGTTGTGCAGGCTTGCTCTACAGTATAACATTAATTGCCTCCCTTTAAAAAGCTTTTCATTTGGCACAGATTTCTGTAGATGCTTCTTAATGACAGAGTAGAGGACTTCTCGGCTTTCCTACAAGTTCCTACAAAAATATTTAAATTGCTTTAGTGGAGCAGCTACTTTATAGTTTTGCATTTTACAGTTGTGCTCAGGAGGTAGAATGGAGTCAGGCTATTCAGAGAAGAATTTATTTTCCATTTTGTATGAAAACTCCAAGCTCACATACATTTTTAGATACTTTTCCAAGTGAAGCTATCACCTGACTCCTGACTTCAATAGATATTTTACTTATTGAACACTGGGAATGACACTGGGAGCCTTATTCTCCAGTCATTTATACCCATTATTCCACTGACACTGGAGTTAGTCCTAATTAACACATGTGTAAGTGAGAATGGAATCTGATTTTGTATGTAAGTCTCCTAACAGCCGTTTTGACTAGCTAAGTAACACCTTTAGTGCGTGATCCCAGACTTACTCACATACTTAACTTTACAGATTGTGAGTAGCCCCACTGACTTCGGGGGGGGGGCTACTCATAGTGTGTAAAGTGAAGCATGTGCAAAGTGTTTACAGGATGCCTTATTGCAAATGGCCTTTAGGATCAGAAACAACGTGTTTAATTACCACTTGTTTGCCAGGTGACATAATTCATGCAATCCCCCTTTTTTTGGAGCAAGGGGTCAGTTTATTTCTTACCCATGTTTTGTATGAAATAACCTGATGTGATTAATGTGAGAAAAGACCCCAAATATCTTAGCTCATTGTGTATAATGGATATGTTCTCTTTACACTAGGTCTTAAATTCTAAAGATAAAAGCTGAAAACTGTTTACGTAAAGGATGGATATTTGGGGTCTGAGTATAAGAGAAGCATGCATAATTGCGCATGAAAAGTGCACTTGCAGTCTCAGTAACTGCATGCACAAGTTAGGTACATATTTGCAAATATATTATTGGTAACCCAATCATTTGAATACAGTTTGCCTTATCTGATAGATAATGTATTTTTGTTGCTCTGGGAGAGGCAGACTTCTTTCATATCATTTCATACATTTTAATCGTACCTTCCCAACAAATGTCAGGCTGGTTTAGTGGAAATTGGCTGTGTTATGTTCCTAACTGAATCCTATTTTCATACATATCCCGGAAATCCCTGTAACAGAAGCACATGCATACTCCATTCAGATAAAACTGTCCACTCTTGTTTTTCTTTTAATTCCTTACGTTTTTATGAGAAGGTACACATCCACTGAGATCTGATACGTAGGAAATACCATCAGACACAGCTGTCGGTGTTTTCTACTACATAATATACAGATATATTTAAAATTGACTGGTTATATATCTGAAAGTCTGACTCTAGAATTTCAATAGTAGCCTGGTGACTAGTCAGTTATAGTCAGATTCTAGAATTTTGGTGCTATTCTGGGAATCATTGGAGGACAAGAACTAGGGAATAGCATCTACTCAGTGTGAGTAAGCGGGGCAGACTGAGCCTTTAATTAATAAGGACTAGATTCCATACACCATACTCATCTTGAGTAGCACCTACACTCTAGGCAGCAGAATCTAGTTCTTAATGTTCTCACAGTGCTTTGAAGATACAATGCTACATATTATTTCCTCCATGCTGTACAGAAAAATATTACTACGTATAGTGACAGAATTTAGGCTTGAGCCAAAGCCTTCTGAAGTCAAGGGAAATCTTTCTACTGATATCAATTGGCTTTGACTCAGGGCCTCAAAGCATTTCTGTAGGGTGGAAAAAGTAGATGACATCTTGCACAACCCTGAAAAGATGACCACTGCCATCTCCCATCTCTAAAACATCTGTACCTAATTATCACACTGCTAACTGGAATTATCCAGAGAGGCTGAATTTGCAAAGCCTGACTCTTGCACTAAACTTTGCTTTTTGGTTATCAAAAGAGAAAGGATATTAATGATGCAGTTTATATGAATTTGCTTCAGCCACTTCTCTAGCATCTGACATTAGCTTCTGAAGTGACATTTGCCTTCATCCCTTGCTAAACTTGAATATTTAATGAAAAAGAAATATGATAAAAGCAAGCACCCAGTGAACAGTAACATAATTTCTGACAATAATGTGAATTGCAATGAAGACATTCATGATTTCCTAGAAAAAAAAATCTTCTAAAATTTGTAAATGATAAATACTTCATGCATGATAAGGTTCATTCTATGAGGATTTTATTTAAAATAGTGCCCTTTTTGCTACTTAGAAAGCAATAAAACTTTCCAATTTTATGACAACAAGGAGGCCGGTGGCACCTTAAAGACAGATTTATTTGGGCATAAGCTTTGGTGGGTAAAAAACCACTTCTTCAGATGCATGGAGTGAAAGTTACAGATGCAGGCATTATATACTGACAAATGAAGAGAAGGGAGTTACCTCACAAGTGGAGAACCAGTGTTGATAGGGCCAATTCAATCAGAGTAGATATAGTCCGCTCCCAATAACTGAGGAGGAGGTGTCAATTCCAGAAGAGGCAAAGCTATTTTTGTAATGAGCCAGCCACTCCCAGTCCTTATTCAAGCCAAGATAATGGTGTTAAATTTGCAAATGAATTTTAGTTCTGCTGTTTCTCTTTGAAGTCTGTTTCTGAAGTTTTTTTGTTGAAATATAGTTTTAAAATCTGTTATAGAATGTCCAGGAAGATTGAAATGTTCTCCTATTGGCTTTTGTATGTTACCATTCCTGATGTCTGATTTGTGTCCATTTATTCTTTTACGTTGGAACTCTCCGGTTTGGCCAATGTACATGGCAGAAAAGCATTGCTGGCACATGATGGCATATATCACATTAGTCAATGTGCAGGTGAATGAGCCCCTAATGGTGTGGCTGAAGTGGTTGAATCCTCTGGGACACGTATATAATATAAATGCAGATTCTCAAGAAGTCAAAGTATATCTTTTATAATTTCTCAAAAATAGTTTCCTATAATATGTATAGTATATACTAATGCCATACAAAAACGCCTACTTTAATAGAACTTTACAGTTGCATTCTTAAAACATGCAAAATCAGGAAATACCAATGTAAAGGTTGTTTCCGCAAACTTAACTCTACCCCTTTCTGTGTATGTATGATAGTCAACCACCAAAGCAAACACTATTTCTCAAATATGGCATATTTTTCTGCTACTTAACGTATGTGTAGCATTTTGTAATTTTTTTCTACTGTTGTATACCTTTATATATTTTGTTGACATGATGACCTAATATTTATTTAGATAGATAGAGACAGATAGATATTTGTTTCCCCTGCAACAACTTTACCTCTATGGCAGTAACAAGGGCTCACTATATGTCTCTTAGTCAGATTCCTTAGTAAAGAGATATTCCAGTACTTGAAGTAATTAAAAACAGTTGGCGTAAGCAAGCATAACGCCATTGATGCCACTGCAGCAATGCTGATTTACACCAAATGAAAATCTGGCCTGTTATTTTAGATAATACAAAACAATATTTCTATTTTATATAAATTTTGTCAGGACCCACATACTAAACATTTGAAATGATTTTTCTCTTCTGCAAACAGATATTGCAATAATAAATTACTGTTTAAAGGTGTATCTCAGAAGCTGTTTCTCATAGAACTATATATACAGAACAACTGAAGTTCATAGTTTTATGATTTCTTCTTTGGTTATCTGTTATAGAGAAGTGTAATGATCTGGTGACACAGCCCTACCATAGTTCCACTGATGCAATGGGAGCCCAGCTGATTTACACCACCTGGGGGCCTGACCCTGTTTTTAATTCCTAGAAGTACAGAAATATCTCCTTACTAACAAGCTCTACAGTAGACAATAGCTTGTGTCATTTTAATTTCAAGATTTTTTTAAAATAAGCACTTGCTATCTATTTTAAATGGCAAGTTGTTTCAAACTGAAAAATATCTCCAATACACATTTATGATGAATTTTAATTTATTCACATTTCTATACTTTTAGGAATGTCATTCTCCAAGCTTAAAACCCAGGCTTCACTTTGATCATTCTCTTATTCATTTGGCGCAAACTTTGGCTGAATGAACAAAGATATTGCTTGATTTCTCCATTATTGTCATATTCTGCATTTGTGTTCAGATGCCAAGGCTTTCTCTTTAAATTAAACCTTCATAATTCCCTTCTTCACTTTGAATACTGTATTGGTTTCCAAACACAGAAGCCACACAGCTTCCTTCTGCAAGCAGACTTCTTTTATTCAATTTAATGAAATAAGTAGTTTGAACAGAATAATGTTTAGACATGCCATAAAGGCTAAGACACAGATTCTGAGTGGATGGAAATAAACATAGTTCCACTACTTCCATGCAGAATACATCAATTTATATCTGTTGAGAATCTGCCTCTTAAAGTTTCTTCCCTTGAAAAGATCTAAGATTTTATCACTGCCACCAAGTAACTGCCTTCAATAAAAGTGATTTTATCTAACTAGAAACACTAGTATACACTTAGAAACAGACGTATAAGTTGCTATATGAAAGCAGAGTATGTGACGCTAGTCCAAGCACAGAGGTGAGGACTAAAGCAACAGTATTGAAGCACAGTAGCTGGGTTGAGGAATAGGGTTGCCAACTTTCTAATCACAGAAAACCAAACACTCCTGCCCTGCCCCTTCTCCGAGACCCCATCCATGCTCTGTCCCTTCTCCAAGGCTCCACCCTGACTCACTCCATCCCTCTCCCTCCATTGCTCACTTTTCCCCACCCTCACTCACTTTCACTGGGCTGGGGCAGGGGGTTGGGGTGCGGGAGGAGGTATGGGCTTTGGGCTGGGGGTGCAGGCTCTAGGGTGGAGCCAGGGATGAGGGGTTTGGGGTACAGGAGGGGGTTCTGGGCTGGGGCAGGGTGTTGGGGTGTGGGAAGTGAGGGCTCCGGCTGGCGGTGTGGGGGTGAAGGAGGGAGCTTAGGGCTGGGTGTTGGTGGGGGTGCAGGCTCCCCCACCAACACCCAGGAGGGGAGGGAGTTTAGGTGCAGGAGGGGACTCCAAGCTCAGACAGGGGATTGGGATGCGGGAGGGGATACGGGGTCCCAGCGGCACTTACCACAGCTCCCAGGAAGCAGCCACAAGGTCCTTGCAGTGCAGCCCCTAGACACATGGGCCAGGGAGGCTCCATGTGCTGCCCTCGTGCCCACAGATGCCAGCCCGGCAGCTCCCTTTGGTCACAGTTCCCAGGCAATGGAAGCTGAAGAGCCGGCACTAAGGGCAGGGGCAGCGCACAGAGCCTCCCTGGCCACCCATGTGTCTAGGGGCTGCATTGCAGGGACCTGGCGGCTGCTTCTGGGAGCCATATGGAGCTAAGGCAGGCAGAGAACCTGCCTTAGCCCTGGTCCCCTGCTGCGCTGCCAACTAGACTTTTAATGCCCTGGTTGGCAGTGCTGACCAGAGTGCCCAGCGTCCCTTTTCGACCATGAGTTCTGGTTGAAAACCAGATGCCTGGCAACCTTGTTGAGGAATAAAGTGCTGTTCCCACAAATTCCTATTAGTAGCAGATATTGCTTAATGCATAGTATCCAAGGGCTTCTCTAAAAGAGAAGTTTATCTAAGGAAAAAAAACAAGGTAGTAAGAAGATTAAAGGAAAGCGTGAGTTACATAATCATTGTGATCACATTTTTTTCTGAAATAAATTTGTCAATGTTAATTTTCTCCGAAGCCGTGTGAAAATACAATGGATTAAAAAAAACAAAACCCAAAACCAAACCCCCCAAATCCCTCTTCTGTTTTTTAATCAAGTGATGTTTTCCAAACATAACTTTTCGCAGCTGATGAAGATGGTTCAAGACTGAGTGTTTAAATTAACCTACAAAAAGATACTACTGATGGATTTACTGTGAAATGCTTAAAAGGTTTAACGTTCTGAATGGAGATAAATGAAACAGCTTGGAAAGATCTAAAATTAAGGAGTATGCACAATCCCATGATCTGAACAAATGGCTTGGATTACTTTAAATTTTGATGCACCAAAAAGGCAATGTGATGCCATGTCACTTGTCAAAAAACAACAACAAAAAACCAGGCACATCACATTATATTATGCCATGATTATGCCATGAGGCATGTTAGCTTTCAAATACATCCTTCTTGAAATGATGTGTGTCCCTATCAGTGTGTATAAATGACTGATTGAGAGCATTTTTAAAAGAACTGTTAGTCCAGTGGTTTTCAACCTGCGACCGCAGACCTCTGGGGGCCCACAGACTATGTCTAAGATTTCCAAATGGGTCCACACTTCCATTCAAAGTATTTTAGGGGTCCACAAATGAAAAAAGGTTGAAAACCAGTGTTAGTGAAACAAAAGCTGCTGTAAAGTGGACATTCTCACGCTGTTTATAAAGAGAAGTGTAAGAACATCCTCAATTTTCAGTCTTATACGCAATTATCATCCCATCTTTTCTATCATCATATAAATTTGGACACACAGCCTTTCAGTGTTATGTGAAATGCTTTTAGTCAGCGGTAAAAACGAAACCAGTCTCCAAAAATCCAAAGCTTTTTGCAAACCATCAGTGACAGCAATAGCACCTTTGTTTGTGTATGTGACACTTGGAAGATCTTTCTGTGTCAGCATAATCTATGCTTTTTACTAGTCCGTGCCTCTGCCACCCCTCTATAGTGCTCCTTCCTGGGGATGTGCTGGAGAACAATTTTTTCTTTGGTCTCATCCTATGGCAATTTTTATTGTTTCGCTCCCTTCTTCACTGATCTCTGGGGGAGTGAAGCAAGGGACCATCCAGAAAGTATCAAATAAAGTCACAGGAGTGAATGCAGAAATTCATTTGAACGAAACCTTTTAAGCATTTTTGTGAAAACAGAATGCTGCTGAAATGTCCATTTTTGATTTGGGAAAAGGTGTCAACACCCCTGAGAGAAAGAGCATGCATGTACATGTCTCTCCTAGAAGTTAGGGTACTGGCCTGGAATGTTAGATACCCAAGTTCAAGTCCCAGCTCTCACATACTCAAAGCAGTTTTTCATCCCAGATCACTCTTGAGCATGGCCCTTCCACAAGCTAGTAACTTAGCCATCAGGCTACTGCATGTGAAAAAGTCTCTCTGGATCAGACATAATGCTTTTTGAATCCTTAGTCCCACGTTAACACCTTCAACAGGACTACTCCTGGAGGCAAACTCTATGCCCAACAGTTTTTGTGGGATCAGGCCCTTAGACTGTAAATTCTGAGCCAGGGACAGTGAATCAGATCCTCAACTAGTGTAAACCAGTGCAGTGATACTGAAGTCAATGGAATATGCCAATTTAAACTAGCTCAGACTCTGGCCCAATGGTCTTTTCTTTGTAAAGCCCCTAGCACACTGTATAAATAATAAAATCCCAAACCTGCTCCTTATCTAACTAGCATTTATTCAATGTTGTTAGACCTCTATGGTTATTTACCAGAGATCAGACTGCACGCTGTAAAACAAACTCAGACAGCTGAATGAATAGGGAGGACTTGGATTACTGACTCCAAACACCTAAATTTAGCATTAAATTTAAATATCTCTGGATTAAGAAGGAATGTAATTAAATCACTATTTGCAGCTGTGGTAACATCACCTGTCCTGTGCAGCACCTCTTTACCAGGACCTTACAAACCATATGCTGCTGATTTAATAAAAGTGAAATTGAATAACCAGAGCATGTACAATGCAGGAGAAATGCCAATGAAAGCAACAGCTGATCCTGATGTGAGGGTCATGTTTATGAGCAAGAAGGTGATCAAAGAAGCTTCAGAAATATTCACTACTGTAAAGGTGCTAAATCCTGCCACCTTTTCCATGACAACAAGGGCCCCAGATACAGCACAAACAGAACAAGCATGATTCCCCTGAATAAGGGCAGATAAGATTTAGTGAGAGGTTCTGGTCCACTTGGGTGTACAGAGCCAAGCTCCAACAGGTCTCACTGGTTTTTAGAAGGCTAAGACAAAAAGCAGTGAAGGTGGAGCCAGTAGATCATCTGCTCCATGAATCCAGAGGTTATTGGCATTTGTAGAGTGGAGGGGAACGAGTAAAGGAGACTACTGTAACCTTTGACTTTGATGGATTCCCTCCCATTGAGCCTCTTACATTATATCAACTCGTGTTACTTGGCTATATCAAGGGGATGATATGGATAGAGTTTAACTTTAAAAATAAATAAGGAAAAGACAAAACTATAAAATACATGCTTCATAGAAAAGGCTTAATTCTATCCTTAGATTGTAGCTTTTGTACAGCAACTACAGGCTTCAGTGGGAGCTCCAAGTATGCATCTGTATAGGCTCCCATCTGGCTAATCACCCTGTCATACCATTCTGGAAAGCACACCGGCAGGGATGAGAGCTACTGCTTTGCACAGTCAGATAAACCCAACTGCGCACATGTGATTCCTGGACACTGTAAGGCAAGCTAAGCAAAAATGCTAACACTGATGAATGAGGGTGGCCACAAAAAAAGACATTATTACTGTTTCCTAATGACGGCTCTGTGTGAATGGCTCTGTGTGAATAAGTCATTACAGATATTTTTTTTAAATCTATGATGCCAGTTGTCATGTTATGCAAATATTTTTATTGATATTGGAATGTTTCATTGGGGTGTCTGTGTTGACACTGGTCCTGCAGTCCTGAAGTCACTATCTCCCCTTCATAAGATCATAAATCATGCAGTGATGGGAAGTGGTATTTTTGGAAGAACAGACTCCATGCCCAGGAGACAGATGGCCTGAAAGCAGCAGTAATATGAATTTAAAAAACAAAAAAACAAAAACAAAAAGAAAGAAAAAGAAAAAAGCAGAAGTGGAGAAAATGAGTGGAAAATGATTAGGAGGAGAAATTATGACAATATTGGTCTTTAGTTAGAAAGTATACTGAATTACCCATAGGGTCATATACTTTGTATATATCAACTGTTACCTCAAATATCCATCATAGGCTGATGGAATTGATACAATGAATTATTATGGGATAAAAAGGTGTGTGGCAGCTCCATCATGGTCTCTGGGTGCATCTGACACATAGTTCACACCCAGGCACAGCACAATTATATCTATCGAATGATACCAAACAGATATTAAATCATAAATAGGGCCCTACCAAATTCATGGTCCATTTCAGGTTATAGGATTTTAAAAATTGTGAATTTCATGATTTCAGTTATTTAAATCTGAAATGTCATGGTGGTGTGATTGTAGGGGTCCTGGCCTAAAAGGAGTTGTGCAGGGGGTCTGCAAGGTTATTGTGTGTGGCGGGGGGGGAGGGGCGGAGGTGCAGTACTACTGCCCTTACTCCTGTGCTGCCATAAGACAAAGGCAGATGGATAGGGATGGCTGCAGGCCGGGAGCCCAGCTCTGAAGGCAGAGCCGTCTCCAGCAGCAGCGCAGAAGTAAGGATGGTATGGTATTGCCACCCTTACTGCTGTGCTGCTACCCACAGAGCTGGGCCCTTCTGTCAGCAGCTGCCACCCAGCTCTGAAGACAGCAGCACAGAAGTAAGGGTGGCATGGTATCGTATTGTTACTCTTACTTCTGCACTGACTTCAGAGCTGGGTGGCTGGAGAGCAGTGGCTGTTGGCTGGGCACCCAGCTCTGAAGGCAGCGCCCTGCCAGCAGCAGCACAGAAGGTTGGAAATACTGCGACCATCCTAGAATAACTGTGTGACTCCCCTGCAACTCCCTTTTGGGTCAAGATCCCCAATTTGAGAAATGCTGGTCTCCCCCATTAAATCTGTATAGTATAGGGTAAAATCACACAAAATACCAGATTTCACAGAGGGAGACCAGATTTCATGGCCTGTGATGCATTTTTCATGGCTGTGATTTTGGTGGGGCCCTAGTCATGAACATTCTTGAACACTCCGGGGACTCTATACCAGCAGTCCTATAGCTGATAGTGAATTCTCACTCTCTAAGCCAGCGGTCCCCAACCTTTTTCGTCTGGCGGGCACCAGATGATGAGCCATGGAGGACCATAGCGGCGGATAAGCGTCCGCTGAAATGCCGCTGACAAGCAGCGTCATCCTGAGGCATCGCTGCCAAAATGTCGCCGACAAGCCACGTCATCCAGAGGCATCGCCGCTGAAATGCCACCGAAAATCGGCGATATTTCAGCAGCGACGCCTCTGGATGACACTGCTTGTCGGCGGCATTTCGGCGGATGCTCGTCCGCCGGCCAGTATGCGGGCACACTTAGACGGCCTGGTAGGTGCCATGGTGCCCGCGGGCACTGCGCTGGGGACCAGTACTCTAAGCAGTCAGGCCCAGACTTTGTGGGGAAATGTCCTCTTGGCCTAGAATCCTGGCATAGCCTGATCCCACTGGGAACCATAGTCCTCCCAGATCAAACATTTTCATTTAAATGTCTATTTCCCTAATGAGACACAGTTGTCAGCCCCTCCTTCGAGGAATGACAGCCCAGACGTTCTTTGGGCACGACAGATGTTTTTCTTCCCATCCAGAAAAGCTCAAAAACACCTTTCCCCCAGGTGACAGATATGCTTGGTGAAAGTCATGTTTCCTTATCCCGTCCTCTGATGCCACAACAAAATATAAAGCAAGGCCCCGTTCCAGTCTTTAGCTCTTTATGACTGAATGATTGTAACTGAACTAAAATGTCTATGGAATGCAATGTGAATTTCCCTGAGTCTCATTGAGATTATAGCAGGCAGGACCAGATCCTGTCCCTAAGGAAGCAAGAGACAAATCTTAAACTTCAGTGGGACTTCACAACACTGAATGCAGTGAAAGAAGAATTGGGCCTTCTTTTTGGAACAAATAAATAGCAAATTTTACTCATTTGCAAAAATGAAGATTTTTCAGTAACAAATATGCTAAATGCAACAGGGAAAACTCACGGATCTTAGTGCAGCTCTCTGTTTTTCTCTGCTATTCACACACACACACACACACACACACACACACACACACCTGTCAATGCTAAAAAATCCCCACACTAACATTGGGCAGAGGTGCTTTGGATTTTCACTATTAGTGGACAGTAAGGTTTGCCAGTAAAAACTAATTTTTCATTTCACATAAATTAAACTTGCAGGATACAGAAGAGTTGGGGGATGCAAGTCAAGTGATAAGTTGTATGAGCTGCAACATGGTTCTGGCAGCTGAACATTTCCCTGGTGAGCAGCAGTGTTCTCTCAGTAGACAGCAAAGAGCCTGGAGAGGGAGGGATGCAGATCTGGAATTGCAAGAAACAGGCGGCACTGGTGTTCGAGTATTCATACCTGCCTTCTCAATGAGTTTTTCACTGCTTTGGGAAAACCATATGTTATTGGATAGATGAGTATTTACCAGTAAAGATCAGAAAGCTTACAATCCTTTAACCAAGTGATTTTCTGTGGCAGATGTTCTCAGGCTCAAATTATTTTATTGATTGATTCCCCATTACTTCTCCCCACCTGGATACAATACATGCCTCTGCTCTGAGAGCTGGATGTTCTACAGAAGTTCCATATTTACTGAACAACACAAATCCTTACGCTACAGTGCTCTTAAGCTCCTGGCTTTTAAAAGGCATTCAGTTTATTTCTACATATAAATTATGGTATCCATCCACAGTGCTCTTTTGGTACACAGTACGTCAAATGGCACTAAGATCCTGACACTGTACACGTCTATGTATGTGTTTAACTTAAGTAGCCCCACAGAAATCAGTGAAACTATTCACATATGTAAAGTTAAGCACATGCATAAGCATTTGCCAGACTGGGGTCTAAAGGCTTAATGCAACATACTACACCTATAGCATGGACCCCGACACAAATCAGGACTTTTATTTCTAGATCAGTATTTCAGAATCAGCATACCACAGGTAGCTCAGGTAATCTCACTGCATTCTAGCTGGGTAACGAGAGGAAGAGTGGTTTATTAGTTAGGGCTTGGGAACTGGGAGACACATATTCTAATCCTTACTGTACCATACTTCCTGCATGACCTTGTGCAAGTCACTTAGCCTTCTGTAAAAATACAATAACAGCACTTCTCTACCTCACAGGGGTATTGTTAGGATAAATACATTAAGGATTATGAAGCACTCCAATATTATGTTAATGCAAGCCAATATAAGTATCCTAGATAAACAGATAAGGAGTCATAAGCAAGTATTATCTAAGATTGCCTGAACAACCACATTTGTCATATTCTATTGCGTACTGTTATGTATTAAAAGCCAAATGGTTTATACCCCATGCATACAAATATAAGCACCTTTGTCTTCTATAAGACAAATGGCACAGAGTCACAGAAACATTCAACTATGAACTAAATTAGTGTTTTAAAGTAAAAAAGGACACAAGAGACTGAAATTTCAAGTAAGGCTGTCATTTTACATTAGCATACTAGCAAAAAGGTAACAATCCATTGAACAGAACTCATCTTTGTTCCTTTGTATACATTTCCTCAGGCTTCTCAAACTCCCTTGCTGAATATAATGATATTATGGGCTCTTTATTAAAATCTGAAAGCAACTAAGCATAAAATGAAATCGAACTAGTTTTCAGGCAGTACAGCATAGTTCTTAATAGGAATAGTCAAAAATATAGGTTGCACCATTAGATTGCTGGGTCACATTTTTCTAGTTAACAAGAACGATCTAGGGGGAAAAAAGCATCAACCATAGTTTTATAAATCAAGAAAAAAGAAGAAAAGAAAAGAACTGTCTCTAAGTTTTACTTCAGGAGAAGCAGCACATTTTATTGAGTGAACCCATCTCTTATTCAATCCTAGAAGTGTAAATGTTTTATACTTGCTAAAAAAAATTTTTAAATAAGCTCTGAACTCCTCTTGGGGTAACTCTTCACCCACTTCCTCTCTCTCTCATTATTACACTGAAGTAATATCTTTCAGTGGACCAACTTCTATTGCTGAGAGACAGACAAAGGGTTCTTTTACGTAAGCTTGAAAGCTTGTCTCTCACCAATAGAAGTTGGTCCACTAAAAGATATTACCTTACCTGCCTTTTTAATATTCTGGGACCAACACAGCTGCAACAGCACTGTGTATTCAATGTAATGTTACACAGCTATACTGTATGATATTTTTATGTAGTCACTCACACTCATTCCCCTTTCTGCATGTTACTGTTCTGGTACCTTATCCAACTCTTATGATCTAACAGTCCCCACATTGTAGGATTTGGACAGGAGAAAGGGAACACCTTGATGCCTTACCAACTTCCACATGAATCTTTTTCTTGTCCTCCCTCGTACCCACCCTCCACATATGAAAAAAATGAGTTAAATTAGAGGAAAATAGGCCATGAAATCTTGCATTTATTACATTCTTACAGTTTGCAAGACATCTCTAAAGGTGCATAAACTTAAACCACTGAAATGCTGTCCAAGCTTACCTTTCCAGAGTAAACTCATCAATATGGAGTATAGCTGTGCCAGAAGAAGAGATCCCTTTAGTTTATTTTTATTTTATGTTTGAACAAAGTTGAACTTTTCTTTGTGTTCCATATTTTTCTATAACAGAGACTAGCAGAGCATGAAGGAGTCAATTAAGCTGTTGCTCAGCAGGAAAACAATACCCATTCCTTTATAATCCAGAAGGATTTAGAAATAAGCACCAATATCTATCACTTTCTGATTTGTGTAGAAACACTTGTCACAGATTCTGCACTTTCTTTTACAGTGTGATAGTTGACTTTAGTGTCCAAAATAATTTAAAAGTACAATTTTTTGTTTAGAACATTTTTATTTTATTACATCTTTAGCTTCCCATCAATTCCTGATGCTTTACGAAACCACTCAGATTTATTTCACTATTAACTGAATTAGAATTGAATAATTTCAGGCAATCATAGCTTGCCATCTCTTCCCCTTCCCCCTAGCCACAAACATACCTTTTGAAATAATACAGTACTTTGGGCAAACCTTTGCCTTTGAATAAGAGACCCTGAGGGTGGAGTGTGGTTAAGAGGAGAGAGCATCAGTCTGCTTGCCCTACACATTACTCCAAGAAGCCTCCTGTTTTAATCATTTGTTGTCTCCCATGTTTAGCTGATTCTTGATCTGCACTCCCTCCCTTATTTGAGGGGTCAGGCATTTTGTTCTTGTGGGCTCTGCTCACCCTTCCAGGATTTCAAATAGGCTACTTCAAGGAGTCAACTTTTTGGGCTGAGTCAGAGCATGTACAGGAGAGAAGGACTACATAGCCCATGTCCAGACTAACCCGCGGCATCGGCGGGTTAAAATCGATTGCTTGGGGATCGATATATCGCGTCTAGTCTGGACGCGATGTATCGATCCCCAAGCACGCTTACATCGATTCCGGAACTCCATCAACCCGAATGGAGTTCTGGAATCGACACGGAGAGCCGCGGACATCGATGCCACGCCGTCCAGACGGGTGAGTACCTCGATTTTAGAAATTCGACTTCAGCTATGTTATTCCCGTAGCTGAAGTTGCGTATCTAAAATCGATTTTAATACCTAGTCTGGACGTGGCCATAGTCAACATAGTCTCTTTTGGAGTTTATAACAAGGTACTCTGGCTTTTTAAGGCAGGCTTACAGTCCAGCACTACCATGTTCCTGATAGATACAAAAAACTTAAACATCCAGGATGATCCTGAGCCCATAAAACCACGGTGAATTTGATTTAAATCACTAGTCAGGAAGACTCGATCTAATCATGGATTTCTACATAAAAGTGCGTTCTTGTTGGTTGTTATAACCTTAACACATATTCTTCATAACTCAGAAATAGATGTAGGTTTCATTTTTAGAAGGTACACAGTATACATTTTTAAGTGATTTATTTTGAAAACTTTTCAGATTAGTTTTACAGCTATATCAGAAAATGAATGATTGTTTGGTTATTGTAATTGAAGCGGATATTTATGAAGTCATTAGGAGGTGAACTATCTCCAGTTCAACAGGTTAATCCTTAATATTTGGAGGATTTTCTTGCCATGCTGTATTAGGAGGAGAACACCACCAGTCAAACATTTAAATTCTTTTATTTAACTAAAACAACGTTAGATATTCTGGATTTTTTTCTCCAACAGCAAACATATAATATTTTAACAAAACAAGCATTTGCATTTTTGAATTTAGTAAAACATCCAAGATTTTTAAAATCAAGTTTGTTATTGTTAAAATTGTTTTTAACTAAAATAAAATATTTAAAAAACAAAACCAAATATTAACTATGTCAGCAAGGTCAACATGAGAAACTTAAAATATTGGCGTCTGCAGCTAACTCAGTCATTTTCACCTTCATTTTCCTGTTCATAATCTGGAAAAGAAAAACAAGCTTTCCTGGTTTTTCAGGTCCCAAATGATTTCTCAATTTGGAATGAACTAGTCCAAAGGAAGAAAATATTCTTTCTACACCAGCAGAAGAAGCTACTGCTGTTAAAAGTGAGATTATCACTTCAACAGTTTCTGAATCCAAGTGCTTAAGTTCACTGGTGGGACTCTCTTTAAAATATCATCAGCAAACATATTTCTTGAATGGTTCACCCTTATCTTCTGCAGTTTATCATAGCTGGCATTATGGAGGGATTATTCCTGGATGTCCATGTCATAGCCAACTCCTCTTCTGCAGCAGTTAAGGTTTGACCCTGGTACCGAATATTGAGAATATCTGCAAGAAAATGAGCTAGAGATGGTGCTTGTCCCATTCATTTTTTCAATGCTTGTAATTTAATTCTGTCTTTGCATATTTTTCTCTTTTTAAGGTCTCACTCAGTTCCTTCCAAATTTCAAGAGCATCAGCAATAAAACAGCTATTTCCCTGCATTTTGTTCAAAACTACAGAAATAGGCTTCAGGATACTCAGTATGTGTTCAACATTTCTCTTGAGCCCACCATTGAGAACTTTAGCTAAGACAGTGCCATCTATTTATTCACGATTTTGTTCACAAACTGTCATCAGATTAGCTCAGTTCTTGATATAGTGCTCAAAACAGTCCACTACTGAGTTCCATTGCATGTCTGGTGGGAGAGTTAGCTTGATTCCGCCCACTGTTTTCAGAGCAGCTGCTGCAAAGTGGTTGTTAAGCAAGTATTCTGCAATTTCAACATTAGCCTTTATTTCTGGAACACTGAAGTCTTTGGCTAGGAGGTGCATCAAATGAGTACTGCAACCGTGTTATTAGCTTGAGTCTCTCTTCACGCTCTTCTATATTTCTTCTCATCTTGGATACATTTGCAGCATTGTCTGTGACCAAGCTGCACACTAGACATTTGAATTTTTTTCACAGTTTGTTATAGCTTTTACTGCTACTTCTTGTAAGTATTCTGCTGTGTGTGCACTTTCTGACGTATTAATTGTTTCTGTAACGAAGACGTTCCCTTCTTCTGTTGTCACACAAGCATTTTATACTGTAATGTATAGCACCAAAGGGCATAGGAGGGACCAGGCTAAGAAACAGCCAGATGATGGGTAAAGTGCCCTAATGAGACATCTGTCACTAGACAGGGATGCAGACACAGACAACTCCTGGTTCCCCAAGAGGAATCTAATGGTTTATAGCAGCACCAAAGGAAGTAGCCGAGGGGGCAGAATAGTGGGGAGAGTTCTCAGACCTCATGCCTACTTTGTTGTCTAGGGCTCAAGACTGAAATATTTGGAACAGGGAAAGCAGAAGTTCTCCTTCTGCTGGGACAGATGCTGCGGGTGTTTGGGCGGCGGGGGGAGGGAGGGTTGTCTCTGGTACACCAAGAGTGAGAGATTTTGAAGGCCGATGCTGACTCCAGAAGAAAGGGCTGTGGACTTTCATTTAGACTTCTGTTAATCTAGAAAGGGTCAAGTTTCAGTTTAGCTGGAGATAGGAACCAATTAGAATACCAGGACAGGAAACTGACGCAATAGCGGCTTTAACACAGGGAGATGGTAAGGTCTCCATGACAACCCTCAAAGATTTGTATAAGCATCTGAATTCGACTCCAAACCTTTGAGAGATTCCCCCCACATACACAAACTGCAACTAAATGGCAGTCACTTAATGACATCACATAATTGCTCTTTGTCTAATGAAGCAGAACGGTTCTTTTCCTTGCGTATAACATTGACAATAAGCAGTAAGCACTTGAATTTCAGGTTTTTGAAAGAGCTTGGGTATTATCTTCCTGAGAGCTCTACTTAGTTTAGCCACTTTTTTTTTTTTTTTTTTAAAGAAGATCAGGGTTAGAAGGGACCTCATCTAGTCCAACCCCCTGCTCAAAGCAGGATAAATCCCTAAACAGTTTTTTTTGTTTTTTTAAACCCCCGTTCCCTAAATGGCCCCCTCAAGGATTGAACTCACAACCCTGGGTTTAGCAGGCCAATGTTCAAATCACTGAGCTGTCCCTCTCCTCCCTTCATATATCAGTGGGGCTGTTTTGGATGAATCGTGACATAACAAACTCTAAATGACTTTTCATCGCCTGTTTACCACATTGCTCCCTGACACATTTGCAAGTGCACCATAGAGAAGCAGGACATAGAACTATGGGTACTGAGGAGACATGGGGTGATATCTTGGCCCCACTAATCAATGGCAGTATTCCTATTGACTTCAGTGAGTCAGGATTTCACCCCGATGTATAACCAAAGGTGTTTATGCATCCCGCACATCTCCTAGTTGTGGTGTTCTGCCCCATCTAGTGGTTCTGACATATGAGAGAGAGAGAGAGAATGAATATGAATCTGCTCCACAGCCTTAGCTAACAGTCATATGGCTTTTAGCTCATTCACTAAGCTCTAGAGGTCCCAGAGTTCGATGCCAATGAGTGAGTTCTGTCAGCGTTACAGTAACAGTAAAATACACACAGATATTTGGTCAATTAATTTAAATTAAATTGAATATTTTAAAGTGTTCTTACCATGAAAGGGTAATCTGTGCATACTGCCTGAACATTTAATCACTAGAGAATTTATCTGGATATTTTGCAATCACTTAGTCATGCAAAGAATTTCAACATTTTTTTAAAACTAAATTTCTCTGCTACAACAGCAGCATCGATATTGCATTAATTTATGCTGTAATTAGGAAAACATAGTTTAACAGTAAGTCTTTTTCAGCCAAAACCACAAAAAAAAGTTTCAAAACTACACCTCTACCCCAATATAACGCGACCCAATATAACACGAATTTGGCTATAATGCGGTAAAGCAGCACTCCAGGAGGGCAGGGCTGCACACTCAGGCGGATCAAAGCAAGTTTGATATAACATGGTTTCACCTATAATGCAGTAAGATTTTTTGGCTGCTGAGAACAGTGTTATATCGGGGTAGAGGTGTAGTTGTTTCCAGACCAAGTTTCTTAATATAACATGTATACCCTCCTGTATTCTAATTCAATGGTTCTCAAACAAGGGTAGCCATGCCACAGGGGGTACATCAACTCATGTAGATATTTGCCTAGTTTTACAAAAGGCTACATAAAAAGCACTAATGAAGTTAGTACAAACTAAAATTTCATACATACAATAACTTGTTTATACTACTCTATATACTATGCACTGAAAGTTAAGTACAATATTAATATTCCAATTAATTTATTTTATAATTATATGGTAAAAATGAGAAAGTAAGCAATTTTTCAGTACTACTGTGCTGTGACAATTTTGTATTTTTATGTCTGATTTTGTAAGTAAGTAGCTTTTAAGTGAGGCAAAACTTGAGGGTGTGCAGAACAAATCAGACTCTTGAAAGGGTACAATAGTCTGGAAAGATTGAGAGCTACTGTTCTAATTCATGTGCTAGTCTGAGGTCAGGTCTAGCTTCTTCCTCCTTTCATATATTAACACCACATTCAGATAAATCTGATATGCTGCTCACTTCGCCAGTGTTTTTTCCTAACTATGATCTCAAGAAACCTACAGATGCACATGGTAGGAGAGAGAAATATGGAGTAGTTGCAAGTGACCAGATGGCCTCTAAGACATAAATTGTCCATGAGTAAATAGGCCATTTGATCACACTTCTCCCCAGAAATGTTGCCACTATCACCATATTGATTTGGTTTCTTAAGTGCATGATATACCTCAATAAAGTGTCGCTAAGCCATCTTGATAGTTAAGTTAAAGCCAAAAGAAGGACAGAACTGCAGACTACAACAGAATCTAAAAAATCAAACAAACATACAATGCACCTCAATGCCTAGGATCCCAGGCCACTTGTGCTTTCAGCCATTAAACTGCAGCAAGTAAAACAAAAGGAAACAATTCAAAACATGGCTGAGAAGGGCGTATTTATCTATTTGAGTCAGGGGCCTTTTGCGCTCTCAGATGGATTCTCCCTCTGACTCTCAGAAGGGACATGATGTTCCATTCCAAATGACTAATAGACAACATGGAGCCTCCTTTACTGATAAAATCAAACTTAGTATTGAATTCTAAATGGGAACAACAATTTAAGATGTGTGAGCAAAATCATTTTTATATTTTTTTCGGTCTGATGAAATAGCTCTTAATTTACTGGGAATAATTCTGATATAAGAGATCTCATGCAAACCAGAGTTTTAATGGATGGCATCACTCAGCAATGGTAATCAGTTTAAAGACAATGCATTAGATCTCTCTGTAAAGAACTGAAGTTAGGGAGGCATTTCCTGCCAGAACAGCTCACAAAACTCTGCAAGATCTAATGCTGATATCCTATGCTAGTTTTTCATTAGGAAATCTTGTCTTCTGTCAAGTATCAGAGGGATAGCTGTGTTAGTCTGTATCCACAAAAACAATGAGGAGTCCGGTGGCACCTTAAAGACTAATAGATTTATTTGAGCATAAGCTTTCATGGGTAAAAAAAATCCACTTCTTCAGATGCATGGAGTGACAATTAAAGATAAATATACTGGCACATGAAGAGAAGGGAGTTACCTAACAAGTGGAGAACCAGAGTTGACAAGGCCACTTTAGTCAGGGTGGATGTAGTCCACTCCCAATAACTGATGAGGAAGGTGTCAATATCAAGAGAAGGAAAATGGCTTTTGTAGTGAGGCAACCACTCCCAGTACCTATTCAAGCCCAAATTAATGGTATTAAATTTGGAAATGAATTGTAGCTCTGCCGTTTTTCTTTCAACTCTGTTTTTGAAGTTTTTTTTGTTGAAGGATAACTACTTTTAAATCTGCTATCTAATGTCCAGGGAGACTGAAGTGTTCTCCTATGGGCTTTTGTATGTTATTATTCCTGATGTTGGATTTGTGTCCATGTATTCTTTTACATAGAGTTTGTCAGGTTTGGCCAATGTACATAGCAGAGGGGCATTGCTGGCACATATCACATCAGTAGATTGCAGGTGAATGAGCCCCTGATGGCGTGGCTGGGTCCTCTGATGGTGTCGCTAGAGTAGATATGGGGACAGAGTAGGCAACGGGGTCTTGTCTTCTGTATAACACACACACTAAATATATCTTGCGAACCAGGTTAATTTTGTACATAAAAATAATTTCAGTGATCATCTCTGGAGGCATAGCATTATTTAATTCCTTTTAAAAAAGCAATCTCATTAGCATCAATTCACCTGGCACATGGTTTAATTTAAATGAAAGAGAGAGAGGGAATTTATATGCCCATTACTCTGAATGGTGCCTTTAAAATGTATGTGACCTTTTCCCCTTTTATTTACAAAAATGTAGGAGTTTTACATTTTTCAGGCTTAAGCTTCTGGTAAAAATACCAAGATGTAACTAATTAAAAATATTATAAATGTTGCAGGACTTTTGAGCACAGAGGTTATCAATTATTTCAAGAAAGGGTAGGTATTTGCAAACAGGTAGAGGCTTAAGTATCAAAAGCCAGGAGCTGTCATCTTTTCTGGATTGGATCTTGAAGTATTTCACTTCATTCACAGGGCAATATTCATGGAACACTGCTCCCACTGTAATAGGATTTGGCCACACCTATAAATCCTGAACTCCATGTTTATGTACTTACCCACATATAATAAGGTCACAGAAAATTTCCGTGTATATATTACCATGCAACTATTGTACCGAATAGTTTCCTGATTACCTGCTACCTCAGTATAAATTAAGTTACTTTAACTTCCGATATCTTCCTCTTTTCATCCAAAAACATAACTTCATAAATACCTACCTTTATTTCCACTGGTATGCATTACTTCATACAAAAGTTAAACATTAATATCTGTAATACTGTTTGCACGGTAAACAAACACAAGTTAATCCTGGGGACTGGGACATATCATGCAAGTGTCTTCTGTAAGTTCTCTCAAATTTTGTGAGTGCATATATGGATGCCCTATGGACATACGGCCCATGACACACAGCACTTTCCAGTTCAGAAGTGTTAGCTGGAGACCTATACAAGTAGTATATATTAGATTTAAGTATAGAAGTAAAGTATTTAGTATATAGACTACAGAAAGTCAAAACCTCATCATTATCTAACAGGCTCACTAATTCTTTCCATGAGTAAAACACAAATATCATCCAATGATAATTCAATCAAAAAATGATGGAGAAAGTTTTATACCTCAGATGGAGTTTGTCATAAACAGATACGTAAGAGTTAATAAAACAAAAGTGCTTCATATCTCTTTTGCCTGGAAAGGGTTACAAGAACAGTGAGCCTGGCTGTCACCTGACCAGAGGACCAATCAGAGGACATGATACTTTCAAATCTTGAGGGAGGGAAGTTTTGTGTGTGCTGTTAGATTTTTGGTTTTGTTCACTCTGGGGGCTCAGAGGGACCAGACATGCAACCAGGTTTCTCTCCAATCTCCCCAATACAGGCTCTTATAAGTTCAGAATAGTGAGTACTAGGTAGATAAAGCGAGTTAGGCTTATGTTTGTTTTCTTTATTTGCAAATGTGTATTTGGCTGGAAGGAGTTCAAATTTGTATTTTGCTGAAAGGATTTTAATTTGTACTTGAATACTTAGGCTGGGAGGGTATTCCCAGTGTCTATAGCTGAAAGATCCTGTACCTATTCCATTTTAAATTTACAAAGATATTTTTTACTGTTTTTTCTTTCTTTAATTAAAAGCTTTTCTTGTTTAAGAACCTGATTGTGAGACCACAGGGGACGGGGTCTGGATCCACCAGGGAATTGGTGGGGAGAAAGGAGGGAAGGGGGAGAGAGAGGCTAATTTCTCTCTGTGTTAGGATTACTGTCTTTCTCAGGGAGAATCTGGGAGGGGAAGAGAGAAGGAGGGGGGACAGTGCATTTTCCTCTCTGTTTTAAGATTCAAGGAGTTTGAATCACAGTGATCTTCCAGGGTAACTCAGGGTGGGGAAGCCTGGAAGAGGCAACGGTGAGGGAAAGGTTTACTTTACTTGTGTTAAAATCCAGAGGGTCTGGGTCTTGGGGGTCCCCGGGCAAGGTTTTGTGGGGACCAGAGTGTACCAGGCACTGGAATTCCTGGTTGGTGGCAGCGCTACAGGTTCTAAGCTGGTAATTGAGCTTAGAGGAATTCATGCTGGTACTCCATCTTTTGGACGCTAAGGTTCAGAGTGGGGAATTATATCATGACAGAGTTACAATAAGCTATGGCCATTTATGCAAAGTCCATCCTGCTTATTTCTTATACTCGCTGAATTTAGGTAGAGGAAGCATTCGTGTAAACATTTCCCCCATGTTGAGTGGCATGCGCCTGCCTCTCTTCACCCCAAGGAATGTGCAGGAAGGGAAGAGAAAATGTTTCCACATTTCACTTACCACCCTGAGCTGTTAGCAGATCAACTTCTCATAAAAAAATCACTAGGGCAGTTTCCAGTCTCAGCTCTGCACGCTGATGTCATCCTATCAGCACAAAGCTCATCACTATGAAGTCAATGCACAGTACCAGAGAGGAAAATGAAGACTTCAGTGTGTCTGTGGGCCTAGTGAGTTAACAGGAGCAGAGCAGTTGGGTGCACAGCCTCAGAGTGAAAGTGAAGAAGAGAAAAACAGAACTATATATTTTTTTTGAGAAAGATGAGATTTAAGAAGCAATATTGGAAGCTAACAAGAGGAGTTCAGATGGAGCTTCTGAAAATAGTAAATTCCCTTATCCTGAGTTGGGTGTCTAACTTGGGATGGTCAGTGAAGGGTGAAGATGGGTGGTGGTTTCAGCATGGAACAGGCTCAGGGAGATTCCCAGATCAGCATAACTAATGGGAAGCTTTTCCAATGTTGGCAGGAAATATGGAGACATTAATTCATTTTCCTTTCAAATACTGGCTTATTTCCTTTATTTACAAAATCAAATTTAATTAGAGAAATTCCCTTCTGGAGGAAGTTGAATTTATGCATTGATTTTTTTTTTAAGGGAAAGGAGAGCAGACTGGGAAAATGCTGAGAAGACAATATACAAATTAATTATAAAGAAAATACTACCCATCTACTCTGGTTCCAAGTGAGACAAGAGCTCTTGAGGATCATGAAGATTTTGGCAGTAAGGAATTTCACCAGAAAGAGTGGGAGTTCTAATACCTCTAGAAATTTGGCTGGCAGAGATTGGGGGAGAAGCTCTCCTCCCTATGCATGAAGATCTCCCATTGAAACTCTTAGAAATACTCTGTTTCAATGTTTACCTCACAAAGCTGGTAGGCAAAGCTCCAGGAGGAAGACTGATTCTGACACACTGAAATTACACAATGATTTCTTTGTTGGGTATTGGTAACGGAGGCTTCTTAACGACGCCAAATACAGTTTTGAAACTAAGCAGCAGAGTTCACTCTCTGGCACCTGTCCAATCTGTACCAACAGGTCAACTGTAAGGAGGAGAGCAGACAATGCATGTTCACCCCCTTATGCAGGATAGACAGTAGTGCCTATTCACTTACAGCAAGCAAATGGAGGTGCCATGCTGTGTACTACAAAGGATCTAGCTCTGATGTCCATGGCAAGTAGGAAGGGTACCTCATCTTAAAGCACTGAGCAGAAAAGGAGTGAAACCGAAGTGATGCAGAAAAACTATGACAAAAAAAATCATTTAAATGGGAAATAAGTATGTAACCTCAAACGTTTGCCCAGGGGGCTTTGCCTAACAGCTCTGTGAAGGATATAGTTCTCCCTCATTTGGCAGTAATCTTCCACTGACAACTCCTGACACATATGTACAGTACCTCTCACTTCACTGACTCAGTTCAGCCAAGAGTCTAGAATTGCAGCACACAAGTTAACTAGAGAGGAATGGTGACTGGCCAAGTTACCTCTGATGGCCAAGTTACCTCTGATGTCATAATGAGACTATTTAAGATGGACCTAAGCTAGTGACTTAACAGCTATACTTACAGTCAGGGCAAACTTTGCTTACTTATATCTTCGAATATAGCCTATGCTTGAGTTTTCAATACAATCTAACTGCATGTAGAGTCTGAAGGGTTAGTAATATGCCATTTGTTAGGTAGACTGCTATTAAAAAGGCCATACTTCAATTTTAACTAAAATCAGTTAATAGATTATTACTTAAAAATCCTCACACACACACCCCCCCCCCGCAAAAATCTATCTTTACTCTGACTATGAGCTGTAGAAATGGGGAACATATACACTATCCTTCATACAAAATAAAGGGAGTTGAATCTCTGATTTGAGAGAAAACTCGACACTACATTAACTATGGATGGTCAGTGCT